>NC_084796.1:103941367-105172224 GCF_963169125.1 Humulus lupulus
ATGGTTTGTTGTTTAGCAAAAGGCATTGTTTGCCAATAACCTTTTTTTATTTCAGTGTTAATGATTTTGTTCCAACACATGAATTTCTCCATGTTCAACTTTTTTTTTTTTTTTTTTTTTTGTTGTTGTTGAAATTTAATGAACTTTTGGCTAAGTTTGAAAAGTCAAAGGAGTCACCAGAGTGAGGAGGAGAGGAAAAGTGAGAGGAATGAAAAAAAATATTTTGTTTTCATTAAATAAACTATTGTTTAATTAATTTTTATAATTTGAAAATATTTCACGTGGTGGTATATTTCATGTGAGTAGGAATCTAATCTTATCTTACGAATGCACAAAATCGGTTCCATCAAACTGGTCAAGCCTAACGAAGTCTTAAGTCATGAATTTCAATGCCAAAATTGAAAAGGATTCTTCTATAATGATGTAGAATATCACAAACCATAATTAGAGAATTTGATTGTTGGGGAAGAGTGAGATAACAACACCAATATAATATGAATCTTTACGAGATTTCACTTGACAAAGTCCAATAAAAGATAAGAAAAGAGAAGTGCAAACCCTAGTTGATTCTATGGAGTTCTTAATCGCTTTCATTCATAATATTGGGGTTTTATGCCCTAATTAAAAGCCAATTTCTTTGTAACTCATTTTATTATCAATGAAAGAATAGAAATCATTTTTGATTTGGTCAATCACTTTGCTCACATGTTTTATTTTCATGATTATTTATTTAATATAAACTTCTATTAAATCCCGAGCATATAGCTAATCATAATTATAGTGACGTAATCACAGTGGAATATAAATATGATTATATGTTCAAAATAAGTTAGTCCTAAGATTAGTCAGTGCACAAGATTTACACTAACTTGCCAATCTACGATATGATCTACTTACACATTGTAGTGTTATGTTCTTTCTAGAACATTAGCAAAGTAGATAAGATCAGATGTATTTGTTACAGCAGACTGGACCGATATTGGCTTAAGATAGATAAGTAAATGTACTATTATTATCTAATATATTCATATCATAAAGTTGACCATAGGTCAATTCAATCTCAATTATGAGTGATTAGTATTCTAACTGATTGTATTATTCAAGTCCTTTGATTTGTTCGTTACCAGCTTACCCTACGGACTAGCCCATACTTACTTCTTGGGGACTTGGTAGTATAATTGAGTTGGAGTATTAATCATAGATATGAACATCTATAGCTTCTAGCAAGAAGTGAAATAATGATCACTTTATAGCTTGGTTCAACGAGTTAAATGATTAAGTACTCATTTCTTTGATTAAAGTTCACAGAAATATCATTTACAAGGAACTTAGTGGTATTTAAGGATAAAATACAATGAGGGGTAAAATAGTAATTTATACCTGACTCAGTTGTAGATCATCTATAGAGGATTAAATGAAAAATTATGGTTTTAACAATGGATAATGTATTTACTTTAAGTGTAAAGCATTCTATGAGTTCAAGAGTGCAATTCCGAGTCTTTAGTGGAGTCAGAGGAATTAATAAGCTAGTGAAATTATTCGACAATAATTTTACGGTAACTTATAGGAGCTTCAATTCATTGGTCCATGGTCTCCACAATGCCTTTGATTAAATCATCTAGATAGTCTCGATTAATTGATTTAATTATCAATTAGGATTGTCAAAATTGTTTTGTGTCAATTTTCGACAATTTTACTAAGATGTGGAATTCAAAGAAGAAAAGAGAATTTTGAGCAAATTTATTAATTATGACAAATTGGTTTCAAATTGATAAATGGTATTAAATCAAGGTTCAAATTATAGTTAGTTAATTTGAATAAATGATATAATTAATTATTGTCTAAATAAAATTATAATTATATATATAAAGTTTTAATAAAATAGATGTCGTATATAATGAAATCTGTTTATAATATGTATTATTATATTTATTTAATTAATTAATAAAGGCTTGGTTTTATTATATAATTATAGAAAATAATAATATTTGAATTTAAAATAATTTTATGCTTTGAATTTAAAAATGAAAAAATCATAAGGCTTGGCAAAAGATTTAATATTCAGCCATATAGGGATTTTTAAGCTATTGCTTTAATTAATTAATTAAATTAACCCTAAAATGTTGCTATAAATAGGGACTTAAGTCTAGGATTATCAAGGAAGTGTGAAAAAGCGAAAAATTAGACTCAAAAGTGACCTATTGTGGCTGCCCATCACTACTCTCTTCTTCTCCATAATTTTCCCATCTCACGTGTAGAGAATTGCCCACCCTAGTCTAGGTGATAAAATTAAATTATGGAAGACTGTGTAGTTTGAAGATCTAGTTCACTCTCTTGTCATTACTCTATGACAGAAAGGAACAAAAGTTAGAGAAAGTGAAGGAAGGAGTCTCAATATCTATTGCATAAAAGTAAGATTCTTAAATTCTGTTATTTGATATACTTTATGAAATTCATTAGAAACATGTTTCTAGGTTGTTTTATATGTTAATTTGTTTAATGTATGAAACATACATGAAAATATTTATGATTCTATAAAATATATTCCTAACACATAAGGCCCCTCCCAGCGTACATACATCTCTTTGGAAAGGATCTCAACCCACCACACATTACAAAGCATGCTATCATTTATTAAATGCAAGGGGAAAAGGTAAGGGGGGGGGGGGGTGAGCTAACAACCTAGAAAGAAAAGTAAATCAACAAGACAACATATTTCAAATCACAACTCAGAACAACATATACATAAATATATACACACTTATGCGCACAACTACATGTAAATGGAAAGATGATTGGGAGGAAGCACTAGAGGTCCTAGGAGACTACCTCGATCATACTACGACAACTGATTCCAAACTTTTTCTCTTTCCAACTACACGTTTCCTGAAACATAGCATACCACATGCAATTCCATAATAGATCATATACCACAAAAACATGTATACTTCCTTACCTAGTATGTGAGAAAGTGAGTCTTTGAGAAATATAACAATCTCGCTTCAAGTCACAAGCCTATCACCATAATAATCTTTGCATAAAATAATAACCATAAAACATAACCACCAAAGATCTAAGCTTCACACATGTTTGCATGGGCCATGCAAAACAATAAAAATCTTAAAATACTATTCCCCAAATTCATAAGAAGAACCCTGGCATACAATATTCAAACAAACGTTACCTCTTGGATTGCTAGTAGCCAAACCCTCAATCACACCCACTTGTAGTATAGATGAACTCCTCTAAACCATTAAAATAATAGATCTTAGATAACCATAAAATAAATAAGAATAACCCCAAGAAGATCCTAATCATGAAAGCTTACCAAACCTTGATTATTCCTCTATTCTTTCTCCCAAAATCCTGAGCCTCACTCTAGCCTTACTTCTCTATTTCTCACGCTATCCTTTAGTCCCCTCCTTTCTCTTTGTTGAACGCCACCTTCTAATCCTCTTCTTAGTCTGATGTATGAAGAAAATGAGAGGCAAGCACCTCTATTTATAGGCATGTAGCACCGTGCCCTTAATGGTGATTGATTCCCATTTATTCCTATGATCCTCAATTAATACCATGATCCTCTCAAAGTCTCATTAATTAATCTTGAACCTAATCCTAATGTTATGCATTACGTCCATTAATAGTCGAATCACCCAAGATTCTATCACTCAATCACACTTAATGACTATCAATACCTAAATCAAATCAACCATAGTCATAATGCCTTAGTTTCCATTTTTAACCCACTTGATTCCATCTTCCCTAAGAATTTTGAAATCCCCACATCGAGCTTCCAAAAATCAGCTCATCATCATAAATAAAGAGAATCAACTCCCTTTCAATTGTTACCCTATTTCGAATTGACCATGTGAGAAAATCACAATTCAATAGTCATCATTAATTGTCTTTTCCTTTCCTTCCATGGTTACCAAAAATATCCACCCTTCTCTTCCTCTCTTACATGCCTGAGACATACCAAAAATAGTCATCATTCTCCTCTTCTCTTCTTCACACGCCAAAGACACAAGCACACACACACAACCACATATAAATGACAACTAACAACAATTACTAATAAATAAATGTGTAGATATATATATTAAATAAATGACAAATAATCAAAAATAAAAAATGAACAATAAATAAACAATTATTAAATCAATAAACAAACAAATAAATAAACCATTATTAAATAATTATTATATTATGTGACCGAATATTACAAATAAATATCAAGATAGGTGACAAAATGATAATGCACTGAAAATGGAAGTAAACATATATAAGGAAATTTTGTTTGCATTTGAAGCACATACAAAAATGTAGTGTCATTACATTCCTATACAATTCATATACAATTCAAAAGTTACACCCAAAAAATAGACACATTTCATATACAATTCAAGCACATATCACTTGTTTATGTTAATAACTTTTGGTCTAGATTTATAAAAAATAGGCATTCCATTTGCCTAGCAACCAAAAGGTAGTGTCAATCCACCCTATCTCTCCCAAGGAGACTCAAAAAATCTATCAAAATACATTCAAATGACAGCCCATTTGCCTAACAAGAAAAATAAAGAACCACAGGTCCCTTACATAAAAAAATAATAATGCCAATATCCTCCCTGCTACAAGCTAATTTTTCCCTCATGCACCACTAGTTCCTGGATTTTAAGTGTTTGCCTTTTTTTTTTTTTTTAGTCTTGCCTTCCTCTTCATGCTTGCTTCACTTAGATTATTGGATATTGGATGACCAGGTCTTCTCAGCACACATTGTTGCATAAGTCCTTACATTCATCAGGCAAGTTTTCATAGCATATTATTAAGCACATCAGATCAACTCATGAATTTTCACATCATATTCTTAAGCATTAATTTTCACAATAGAATAGTAAAAACAATTATATATACACATGAAAGCAAATTATATCTCAACCAATTTTGGATTGTTGCATGTCTCATTTCTATGGCCTTTGTGTTTGCAATAGCTGCAAGTCTTCACTTGTCCATCGTGCTTTAGTTGAACTAGCTAGTGGTTCATCAATGTCTTTTTTCCTGCATTTTTTGGGTCTTCTTGGTAGCTTGGTACCAGGTGGTGGATAAATAGGAATGATGTCTGTCTCTAGCCAGTCATATGATTAAGACTTCCCTCATATGTTCTCAATACAATTTTCTTTTTATTTCCAGCATGTATATAGTCAATGAAATTCTTCCCCGCGGACTAAATGCATGCCAGTGCATGCTCACATGGAATGCCAGAGAGTTAGTGCCTCCTACATGTACAATTTTTGAACTCCAAGTTCACTAATGATTTTGTCTCACTGCCAACATTTACATGAAATTTATAATTATCAACTTTTCTAACCAAGTAGTATTTTGCAACTTGCTTATTTTTCTCAATGATTTTAAAGATCCTTTTTCCCAGTGGCTGAGTCCACCTCTCCAATTCTTGCTTCCTGTTCTAAAAGCAAGACATAAGCCAGATCCTTACTTTTTTCTAACAACGTAATAGCTGGCTTGCCCCTAGCATTGATGATGGTTGCGTTGAAGCCTTCACATAAATTATTAAGAAATATGTTACATTTTGGGTACTATGACATGTGAGACGGTCCACGTTGATGGTGTTTTACCTATCATCCAAGTATAAGTCCCTTCATTTTCATCTTTGAACTCTTTCATTGCTCTGACAAACTCAGGCACTATAGTACTGTGAGCTACTGCCCACAAAAGTTGCTTTAGTTGAAAGTCTGGATACTCATTCTTGAAGTTTGAATAGATGTGTCTAATATAAAACCTCTCCTCATTTCAATTGAACACTTTTCCCACTGAAATCTCCAAAACTTTTTGGCAACTGTTTATTGTTGCGATCTTTATATTGTCTTTAATAAAAAGATCATTCGTCAATAACTCCATAAACCACTTCCAAACCTTAGTAATATCTTTCTCAACCGCATCAAAAATTATATAAAACATAAAGTTATTCCTATCAATACCAACAACAACCAATAACATTTCTTCATAGAAACTTTTAAAAAAGCAATTGTTACTCATATTTTATGAACAATTATCACGTGATGTTTTCTCAGTAGCATGTGTATCGTTCAACACGTGTCACCCCCAAATGGAGGTCTTGTTTTGCTAGAAGGTTGCTAGTTGCGAAGCCAAACTCGATTGTAAGCAAGTCCGTAACATTTCTCCGTAGAGTGAAGGGGCAGCACGCAAGTGTTCGACCACCTCCATAAGGGCTCGATGATGATCAACCCGTGTAGTAGTCCAAAAGGAAAAATCTTAAACATGGCTAGAGACTGCATCACTCGGGACCATTACTTGAAGAGAAAGTCATAGCCATGCAAATAAAAGAAAACCAAGAGGTGGGGACCATTCCAATTCCCAAGAGGTGTGCCCACCTACCTCTGACAGCCGTGGTAGTTATTGTTAGGGTTGTTGCCCTAAAAGCATGTGTAACAACATTTTATTTTAGAATTAAATAAAAGTATAATTTTCTTATAATTTAATGTTTGAATTATTATTGCCTGATTATTATAAATATTATAAAATTCCATATTCATATAAAAGTATGATCTTGTATGAATTATAAAATTCCATATTCATAGCAAAGTATGATCTTGTATAAATATTATAAAATATTATAAAATTCCATATTCATATCAAAGTATGAATTATTAATGAGAGTATGATCTTGTATGAGTACGAGAGGATTAAGATCATATACAATGAATAAAATAGTCAACAACATATCAAAGTATGGAATCTTTAGTGAATGGTTGATAGTACGGTTGTTATCCCGAAAATTGAAATATATGACGTGGCACCAGAATTGGACACGTGGAGTAGATTGGGCAGACTCCTCGACATGTTGGTCAGTGTATACCTGTAGGGCATACGAGTAGTTACTACTCGACATACTTCACAAGAAGTTCAGCTGCTTGATAGGACCATCAGAAAACTTGTTGGTTAGTATGATAGGCAGACTGGTCGGAATACACTTGACAAATGAATAGCAATCACTAGTCAATATGCTTTCCAAGAGAGAAGTTGATTGGTATGACGAGCAAACATACTTGCTCGGATGAAAGCAGTTACACTCTCCATTAACACTCCGCAAGAATCGCCCAACCACCCACAAAGAGCGCCTGACAACCTTGAAGACTTAGCCAAACCTCCTAACAAATAGGACAATAACTACCTGTGAGAATATATGGATATCTCGCATCAGTTATGCTCGGGTGCAACTCTTGGGTGACAGGGACAGTATAAATACAAATTGTCCACCACAGTGGAGGGGGTTCAGAGAAATTGCCTGCCGACCAGTATTAAAAACATACCGAGCAGCCTAGCTTGGTACTTAGCAGCGATTATGCTATTCTGTATGGTTTTTTACACTTAGAATTCTACCTGTATTCACTGGTTATCTTGTGTAAACCCTTATGAGCAATACAAATCTAAGAGGTAGTAGGTCGTTACCAATTCTTGGGGCCGAACCTCTATAAATCCTGGTGTTCTTTATTATTTATTGCTCATTATTATCAGGTTATTGGCTCATTTATGAGGCATTGATTGTCTAATTGAAAGCTCTCTAATTAATTATTTGACTCTGCATCAGTTGGCTAAAAAACTAGTCAACATTTTGGTGCTTTCATTGAGAGCCTAAGACAATTACATTCAGATTCTATTGCTACAAGGATGGTAGTCTCAACTAGAAGGTCAAGTCAAGAGCCTCCAGAGCCCAAGGCTGAAGTCTTTCACCAAGTCCCATCAATGGGAAATTTCAATGGGTAGCAAAGTGACTTGTCGCATAGAAATCCATCTGGTGTCGGGGGGAAAATCGTTGGGCCCACTGCACCAGGACGCGGAGCTGCTGTCTCTGCTGGAGTCACCCATGTAAGAATGTCAAGAGGAATTGCTGCATGGGGTACCGACCACCCAGGATCCAGAGCTAGAGGTCTTGGGCGATACGAGCCCCACATAGATATTGAAGGACTTGACCCTGAGATTGATCAGAGAAGGGAAGTCGTGGGGCAGATGTAAGACCAACTTGCCACCATGAACCAAGGGCGAGCCACTGCGCAAGAGGCCCTTAATGAGGCTTTCGAAAAACAAAAAATGAGCTTATTGGATCCAACAAGGACAAAGGAATTGAAGGAGGAAGTGGAGAAGCTTTGAAATAACGACTTCATTAGGGAAGCTTTCTACCCTGCATGGGTGTCCAATCCCATATTGGTACCAAAGCCTAATAACAAGTGGAGGGTGTGCATAGATTTCGCCGATTTAAATAAGCCATGCTCGAAAGACTACTTCCCACTTCCGAGAATTGACCAGCTGGTGGGCGCCACAGCCGGCCACGAGATCTTAACCTTTATGGATGCCTATTCGGGGTACAACCAGATAAGTATGCATCCGCCCGACCATTGGCACACTAGCTTCCACACAGATGTGGTGTTGTACTGTTATAAAGTTATGTCGTTTGGCCTGAAAAACGATGGAACCACGTATCAGCGACTGGTAAACCGTATGTTTAAAGACCAGATAGGAAATAACATGGAGGTTTACGTGGATGATATGTTGGTGAAATCCAAAAAGGCTGGGGGGCACATTGAGGACTTGGAGGAATGCTTCAACATCTCGAGGCAGTATAAAATGAAATTGAACCCCCTAAAATGCTATTTTGGTGTAGGGTCGGGAAAATTCCTAGGATTCATAGTGAACTCCAGGGGGATTAAAGCAAACACCAAGAAGATAAAGGAATTGCTGGACATGCCCTAACCAACCATGATCAAGGACATGCAGAGCCTAACAGGATGCATAACAACACTAACCAGATTCGTGTCCAAATCTACTGTCAAATGTATTTCATTTTTCAATATCCTCAGAGGTACAAATAAATTTGAATGGACTGAGGAGTGCTAACAAGCTTCCCAAGATCTAAAGCAGTAGCTGGCACAACCCCTGATCCTTTCAAACCTCTGGAGGGCGAAGAACTATGCATATACTTAGTAGTAACTCAACACGCTGTCAGTGCAGTCCTGGTCAAAGAAGAAAACAAGATTCAACATCTAGTCTACTATCTCAGTAAAAGGCTGGTTGAAGTCGAGAGCAGGTATCCTCTAATTGAAAAATTAACTTATTTCCTGCTCCTGTGATCCATAAAACTTCACCTATACTCCCAAGCTCATCCCATAAAGGTTCTAATCGACCAACCATTGCGCCAAATCCTGTAAAATTCGGACACCTCTGGTCTGCTACTCAAATGGTCTACAGAGCTCAAGTTGTATGATCACCTACCAGCCTCGAACAATAATTAAAGGCCAAGCTCTTGCAAATTTTGTAGCTGAATGTACCGGGTTATCGAGAATAGATGAAGAAATGGCCGAGCAGTCATCGAAGTCTGGACCACTGCCCAGTACAAGTGCTAAGCAGAACACTGAGCACCCAGCGTCAAACACTGTTCATTTCAAGGAAGAACCCCAAGTCTGGAAGCTGCATGTCGATGGCTCATCTACCGACCAACTCTCTGGGGCTGGTCTCACACTAATCACTCCCAAAGGGCAACACATCCATTGTGCTCTTTGTTTTGGATTTAAAGCATCTAATAACAAAGCAGAGTATGAAGCATTAATCATGGGGTTGAGGTTAGCAAGGGAAGTGAAGGATAAAGTCTTAGATATATACAGTGATTTGCAATTGGTTGTCAATCAGATCCTTGGTGAGTACACTGCTCGGGGAGAAAAAAATGACGGCCTATCTTAATAAGATCAAAGACCTGCTCGCTCAGCTTAAGAGGTACAACATCCAACAGATACCAAGAGAACAAAATGCCACAGCAAATGCGCTGGCTAGAGTAGCCAATAGTGCTTTAGTGGACAAAGCCAACCAGGTTCCAATTGAATATCTGGTCGAACCAAGTATCAACCTGTCAGAGCTAGTCTTTCTTATAAACAACACTCTGTCTTGGATAACCCCGATTGCATCTTATCTGGAACACGGAATCTTGCTCAACAGTCGCAATGAATCTAGGAAACTAATGAGGAAAGCTGCTCGGTACCTAATCCTAGACGGGGTTATGTACAGAAGGGGGTTCTCCATGCCATTACTCAGGTGTGTCAACCAAACAAAATTAGGACGGCTCCTAGAAGAGGTACATGAGGGTTTATATGGGAAGCATGCAGGGGCAAAGTCTGTCTAAGAAGATTTTAAGGCAAGGCTACTTTCTGGCCAACTATGAATGAAGATTCCTTTGCATATGTTCGAAGATGTGACATGTGCCAAAGGTTTACCAAGATACCCCAAGCAGCCCCAAACGAGCTTACTCAAATGCAAAGTCCTTGGCCCTTCACCATTTGGGGAATTAACCTTATTGGTCGATTACTAAAGGGAAATGGGGAGTATAATACCCAATAGTGGCAGTTGATTATTTCACCAAGTGGACGGAAGCCGAACCATTGGCAACCATCACTTCCAAAAAAGTACTGGACTTTTTGGTGAAAAATATAATCTACAGATTTGGTCTACCCCAGAAGATAGTGTTCGACAACGACACCCAGTTTGATAGCCAACTGTTTACTGATTTCTGTGTCAAGCATAACATCACAAAAAGTTTCTCAGCAGTCTCACACCCTCAAGAAAATAGGCAGGTAGAAGCAGTTAACAAAACTCTCAAAGACACTCTGAAGAAGCGTCTAGAACTAGCTAAACGAAATCGGCCTGAGAGATTTCCTAAGGTACTCTGGTCATACAGGACTACAGAGCAAACAACTACTAGTGATATCCCTTTTCCACTCACGCATGGGTATGATGCAATGCTGCCGGTCGAGATGACTCCACCATCTCACTGACATACAATATACGACCAAGATCGTAACCACCAATTACTTGCTGAGTCCTTAGACCAGATTGAAGAAAGACGTGAAAAGTCCAACATACGCATGGCTGCCCACGAGCAAAAGGTTGCCCAGTACTTCAATTCTAGAGTTAAGGAACGAAAGTTTGACATGAGAGATTTAGTCCTGCGAAGAATATTCCCATAAACTTGAGATGCCTCAGGAGGAGTGCTAGGGCCAAGCTAGGAAGGTCTTTACCAGGTCACAAAGATAGTACTGCCCGGAACGTACAAGCTAGCAAGGTATGACAAAGATCTCTAGTTAGTACCTATCCCCTGTTACTGGAATGGGGAACACCTGAGGAAGTACTATCAATAAAGATCACTCTTAAGTGATCGTTGACTGGTCGGTGCAGGCACGAACTGCCCATACCACCAACTGGCTCAAGTTAGCTATATTAATTATGCATAGGCATGATTTGCCCATTTATTGTAATAATTAATATTTATGATTGTAAGCTACATTGTAGCGACACAGTTTGTATGGTTAATTTTTAATCAATAAGACATGATTTTTGTCCATTTGTACAAGCCTTCTTTTTACAATGATTATCTTGCTATCTAGTGATTTATTTCACGAATTGTTGGCAGTGTATGAAACCTTTGTAGGTTTTTCCAAACCCAAGTACCCCTGAACAATTTATTACAAAAAACTCTAGTCAATTAGCAAGTGACCAAGAGGATAACGCACGAGTTATGAATCTTGCTTGGTCACATAGGGGGCACCGTAGTCATACATGGGCAAGCAAAGAGAAAAGCGTGTAATCAAAAGGACTTAGAAACATTAATCTTTATTAATGTTAAAGTGCTTTCGCATTGTTCAGTATATACCGGACAACAAAAAGGGCCATAAAACAATTTCTGTAGATAGGGTTGAACTTTTTTTGTTTGCGCCTCATTCAAAAAAATTGAACAAATCTGATCAGAGCCACACAGCTTCAAAAACAGTATACGCCGAGTACGAGCAAATATATAGTTAAAACGAGAAGCATTTTATAGAAAGGTAAAATATTTCTCGAGATTAAAGGCTACTCAGCTCAACCATCCTGTTTTGACCAAGGCAAAATATTGCTTGAGATTAAAGGCTGCTCGGCTCAACCATGCTGTTTTGACCAAAGTAAAAGATTGCTCGAGATTAAAGGCTGCTCAGCTCAGCCATTTTTGTCTTTGCAATAATAAAGAAAATAAAAAAACAAATAGAGTTTGTTAAGAGCCCTGGATTTGTTGGTCAGGCTCGACGACAGGGGTTTCAGCTGGGAGGATGCTAGAATGGTCGGCAGGGGTTAGAGCCTCAGTTTAAGCACTCAGACTAAAGGGCAAGACATCCTCTTCAGGGGCTATGATAATCAACTCGGTGGGTGGCACGACAGATTCTGGCTCGGAGGCTGGAGGCTGATCGATAAGGACAACCGGGTCACGTTCTTTTCCCGCTAAGTGCAGTAGTGCATAAGCTCGTCATAGGCCTCTCCTAGATAGCTAAAGTATGTCGCCTTGTTGCGAAACCATAAATCATAGAAGGTTCTCATACCGAAGTCCTCCAAAGCTTTAGCATCAACGACCCTATCAATTTTCTCTTTCTCAAGAGCCTTTGTCAGCTTGTCCTTTTCCTCCTGGGTGACCCTCCCATCAGCAGCATTCCTCTCCTTTAGCTCTTCAATCCTCTTATCCAACCGGTTAATGTTGAAGTTCGTCTGCTCGACGGTATATTTAAGCCCCTCATTTTCCTTGGTAATCTGCTCAAAGACCTGTTGAAGATTCTGGACTTGCTCGGTTAGTTGGGAAACTTGAGAGGCTTTGTCCTCAAACTCTTTCACTAAGACAATCACATGTTTCGTCACCCCCATAATGAGCATAGCTAAGAGCCAGCATACCCCTCAATATGAAATGAAGAAATTTAGAACAAGTAACAAAATAGGGTATCAAGGACCGGTGCTAGTGATGTAATCCAGGGATTTTGTATCGAGGGTATCCATGAATTTAGCATGGGAGATAGACACACTTTTATATGTCCTTTCTGGATGGCCAGGGCTTTCTTCAAAGGCCTGGGGACCTCCTCAGTAGGGTCCTCAACAGCGCCTTCTGGGACTCTACTCGGGGTGGCCAACTCTGGTGCAGGGGCCGTACGTGTAACCTCCTTTGCAGAAAGTCCTTTGCTTTTGCTAGATATAAGCAATGGTGTATGCTCCCTTTTATGAGAGGAAGTCTTATCAGGGGTCTTCTCGACCTGCTTGGTAGCTTCAACATGAGAGTCAGTTTTATGACGCTTGGCTGAGGGAACCTCACTACTAGGACCACTTGTATGCTTGCTGGACAAACTTCTTGTATAATATGGACAACATATGTGAAAAATAAAAGCAAAATATTAGTAAAGGTGTCGAGCAGAGTCAGAGCAAGCAAAAAATCATAACTAAGCAAAAGTAAAGGCAAGTTGTGAGAAGAGAGTCAGATCACCCTCTTCGGCTCCCCCCAAGCAGTCGGCTGCCTTGAGCAGAAGATCCCCATCACTGCTTGATGAGTATGAATCTATTTTCTATACTATAACTTGCTTGCCCTTTCCAGGCTAGGGGCAGCGACAGTTTTGAGAGCACCTTGCTCAACAGACTCCTTGATAGCAATTCCGATCGAGCTTCTTGTTCGGTGGGCTGTGAAGTGTCTGGACGGAGGAATTGATGACTTGATTTGTTTCTTCCTAGGTGGTGGACTGGACGACCTACTGCGAGATGGAGCTTTCCTAGGCGATTTCCTGGTAGGGGTGGCACCCTTAGCTCTCGTCTTGGGGTCATGGTAGAGCCCACCAGATACAAGTCTTTCTACGGTGGTTAAGGCCACCAGATCTTTACGGCAAGGGTCCATAGCAGCTAGTTCTTTGTCCCTTTCCTCCATCTCTCTCGTCAGGGCCGACCAGCTAAAAGGGTCGTTACGATGGAAGGGCAGGTGATTAGTAGCAATGTCTTCTATGACAAAGTATTGGCTGGCATACTCCCCAACCTTGGAGATACCTTCTGTATTCGCTGGGTAAATATTGGAGTCTTGGAGGCTAAAGTAAAAATACCCTGACCTGCCTTATCGAGAGCTGGACTTGAGATCAAAGAGATAATTTATTTCGTGTGTAGTCGGCACTGGCCAGTTTAAGGATTTGTACAAAACATAGAGGGCAGAGAGGAACTGTATGCCCTTAGGACTGATTTTGGTGGGGCAAAGCCCAAAATAATTGGCCACACTATGGAAGTATGGCAGAAGTGGAAGAGTGGCGCCAACGTTAATATGAAATATGCTCCAGGCGCAGAATTGGGCTCTAAGGTGCTCAATAGTCTGTACAACTGTAGGTTTGAGAGTGGAAACATCTTCGAGATTGAAATGCTATTTGATGTTACGCAACTATTTGTCCAAAATAGTACTAGTAGGAGCTACATACAGGGGGGACCTCCTCTGTCTCTGATGAAGGGTTAAGAATGACCTCGGTATAGATCTCAGTGGCGTAGTCCATTTCAGCTTCCCCTTCCTGCCTTGAGGTGCTCGGCTCTTCCTCAGCAGGTGGGACCTCCTGCACACCCCCGGCAGTGGCACAATGTGCAACATGGGGATCTTCCTCCTCTGCACCATGGTTAGTTTGTTTAATGCGGTCCATTAATTGTTCCAAGTGATGAGTTACAACCCGATTCAGTGGTCACCTTCCCTCTGCATACAAGAAAAAGGGAAAGGTGAGGCGAGAGCACCAAACAGTATTGGTCAGTTGGGATGTCATAGGTTATACTGACCAGCCCAAAAAAAAAAAGATGACATATCGAACAGAAGGCATATCATATTAAAAAGAAGTGAACCCGAGAAAGTGGAGGGTTTTCCCCAAAAAAGTTTTTTGAGTGGTGTTCTTCGTGTCCTTCAAAAACATCGAGCGTGAATTAATAGAAATGAGACTTAGAGTTTTCTAGGTCGGCTCTAGTTTGTTTGAAGCAGAGAAGAAGGTAAAAAGAGAGGAAAGGAAAGGGCACCCCTATTTATAAGCAAGAAGAAATGAGCTCTGCCCTGCAGAAATTTAATGTGTCTGTCCAATAAGCAATCCCCTCCATCACTGCGGGCACGTCCCCCCAGACACGTCAGCACACACGCACGCACGACTCTCCAATCACCTCGCCTCAACCGCCAAATACGTTAGCCACTCTTCGATAACTGCACGGTACAAGTAGTGGAAGACTATTATGATGCTTTATGATTCCAGAAAAAGGCAGGAATGAGTGAAAAGTCATTTTTTCAAAATACTAAGGTTATTAATTGCACCAGATGTTGTGCCACGTAGCAAGGAGCATATACCCCTGACCAGGCTAGACGGGGTGACCTCCAGAAGAAAGTTTCCATGCTGCTTAGCACCATTGCAAACTTGCCGGGAAAATGCTATCCCAAAAATTGACATGTATGATGTGGCACCAGAATTGGACATGTGGAGTAGGTTGGGCAGACTCCTTGGCAGGTTGATCGGTGTATACCTGCAGGGCATATGACTAGTTACTACTCGACATACTATCTCCAGAATTTCAACTACTTGGCATGAACATCAGAAAACTTGTTGGTTAGTATGACAGGCAGACTGGTAAAAAACACTTGACAAATGAATAATAGTCACTTCTCGATACGCTTGCCAGGAGAGAAGCTGGTCGGTATGACAAACAGACATACCTACTAGGATGAAAGTAGTTACACTCTCCATTAGCACTGCGTAAGAATCGTCCAAACACCCGCAAACAGCGACTAATAGCCCTGAAGACTTGGCCAAACCTCCTAACAAATAGGACAATAACTACCTATGAGAATATATGGATATTTTCCATCAGTTACACTCGGGTGCAACTCCTGGGCGACAGGGACAGTATAAATACAAACTCTCCACCATTGTGGAGGGGCTTCAGAGAAATTTCCTACTGACTAGTATTAAAAACATACAAAGTAGTCTGGCTTGGTACTTTGCAGCGATTATTGTTATTTACACTTAGAAATCTACATGTATTCACTAGTTATCTTGTGTAAACCCTTAAGATCAATACAAATATAAGAGGAAGTAGGCCGTTACCAATTCTTGGGATCGAACCTCTATAAATCCTGGTGTTCTTTATTATTTATTGCTCATTATTATTAGGTTCTTGGCTCATTTATGGTGCATTGATTGTCTAATTGAAAGCTCTCTAATTAATTATTTAACTCCCCGTCAGTTGGCTAAAAAACAAGTCAACGACGGTTCACTAAGTATTTTTGCAATATATGGGATTTAGATTCGGATTGCTGATGGACAGACATCTTAGTGAAGACACTTTATATAATTATATTATATCTGGCTGTACCAACATGAATTAGTTTCTTTATAAATATATTGTTTGCCATAAATATTTAATTCATATCAATATGACGATCATATGTAGATTAGTCTAAATCATGAGTAGTCCTGAACTCTTGTTCACGTTTGTTGGGTCTTTTAATTCACTCGTTAAGGTCTTTTAGAATAATGAGGCTAGTGATTTTTATTTCGAAGATTCAAGAACATGATCTTAGAAGATTTGGAATCCAAGTTTTCCTAAAAAGATCAAATATTAGTTCCATTAAGGGTTAATTCTAGAACTGAATAGTTATTGAGCTCAAATTTATAATATGATTATAAACTAACTTTTTACTAGAGGTACTTAAGGAAGAAGAGGTAATTAGAGGGGTAAAACGGTAATTTTGACCAGCATTAATTAACGATCAATAATTGGAGGACATAACTACATGAAGTGATTATATCAATGGATTGCACGAAATAATTCTGTATATATAATTATATAATAACTAAGAGTTCAATTCCATATTTATAGTGGAGTAATAATGAAATTAATAAATAAGATTATTTAATTACAGAGTGTCTGGTTTATTGGAGCTTAGTATTGTAGGTCCATGGTCCCCAAGTCACCCCTATACTACACTATCTAGGGTGTGGATGATATTGACAAGATAAATTGAGAAATGACTAAAATTGTAAGGAATTAAGTTTCTAGGGCAAAGGTATAATTATGTGATAATTATATGTAATTATTTTAACTAATATGTTTTATTTGAAAACTATATATTAGTTGAGAAAAATATTAATTAACTTTGAATTAATATTAAGAGAATATGATATTAATTTATTATACGATACTAAATTATTTCAATTTTACAAGATAAAGTTCATTTTGAATTAACTGATATTTATGCGAACATAAAATAATACATCTTATTAATTAAATAATAGAATGAGAAAAAATTAGGGATCACTACAATGCTACATGCACAGTCACTATACTGGCGTGTGACCTAGAGCCAGACCCAATTTGGGAATTATTTTATTTATTAAATTATTATTTGATTAAAATATTAATTAAATAATTAAATCTAAACCTAATAAATTATTGACTGAGTCTATATCAATAGATATTTTAGGTTTATAAAATCTAAATATATTGTTATTTTTCAAGATACGTATTATTCAATTTTTAGAGAATGCCTGAAAATGAATGATACATTTTCTTAGCCTATCTTCTTCGTCAATATATCTTGATCTCATGTGTTGAGAGCATCATAAGAGTCTATATTGTCCATAACATCCTATGTTCCCACACACATCCTCGTGTGTTGAGGATTAGCTTGGAAGATCGCGGTCTGGATCTTGGTGCAATCTTGTGGATTGGATGTTCATTATTGTTTACTAAAAGATAGCAAGGATACTTGATAGGCTTCAAGAGGTATGAATCTTTACTGTGTTTGCTTTAATGTATACATACATATAATGTTCTTGCTTTTCAGTATTAAAAGAAATTTTTGGCAATACCTTCCGTTGCACACTCTGATTTACACGTTTAATACCAACAGTTATATGGGAAAACTATTGTCCCCATTGTACAACTGACAAAGGAGACAAACATGGCACATGAACAATCTTAAGAAGAGGTAGTGCACCGTCTGACATTGTTCAGCACTTCCTAGGAAGTGGTCATACGTCGTATGCCAAGAAGCCCCCAAGTAGATACTCATGCATGAGAGAAGCCCAATTTGCTTGCTAGGCAAGCTGCATCCAGCTCACTAGGCACACTTACCATGTTTCCCAAATTCTACCCAATCTAAACCTTGTATTTACTTTGTAGTAATAACGTATAAAGTAATTAGCTCTAATGAATAAAACCTATGACCATCTTCAATGCAAGATGTAAATTTTGTGCCAAATTTAGCACACAAAAAATGAGTTAATGCTATATTTGGCTCAATATTTGCAATTGTACTCCAATGCACAAGATTCAAATTAACACAAAAAGTCTACAATTCATTTAATATTTATTGAGAACATACAAAAATTATTTATTTTTTACCATTTTTTATTGTCCAAATCATGTATTCCAAATGAATAATCATTTAAAAAAGTAAATAAAAAATACTATATGGTTAGTCATTAATTTTCAATCAACAAATTATAATAATTAGTGACACTATAGTAAATAAAAAAAGGATAATATATTGTGTGCCGAATTTGTCCTATGCTATATTTTGTGCCAAATTTGGCAAACTTTTAGCATGTGCTAAATTTGGCACACTTTTGAGAACACCATTGGGGTGATATTTTTTTTTTTGAATATGCAAAAATATAGTAATGCACCCTATTTTTAGCATTCCATTGGAGATTCTCTAAACAGCCCGAGCTACCTATAAATAGGGTTGGAGTATCATTGTAAACAAAAGCCAACTTAAGCATGCCAAAATTGAGACGTATATAGTCTTTGAAACATTATTTTCCCATCAATCATGTTAGTTTGAATCTTTGTTGTGGAGGACAACAACATTTTACAATAATAATCAAGAATAGCATACAGCTCCCCAAGAGATCGTTGCAATATCTTTCTAACCTTAGACTTAGCTTTCTAAAAGGATCACCTCAACACCTAAGAATACTTAGTTTTAGCAGTAATCTTTTTAAATGCAGAGTATGTTTTGCTTGTATTTAATAAAAATGGTTAAAAAATAGTTTTGTAAGCCAACTTGAGTCAATGTGAATGTTGTTGAATGCTAAATTGCAACTATAATAATTAACGAGTGTTTTCACCTTCAAAGTGCAACTTTCTTTGCCACCATGCATTAATGCAAAGATCTTCCTTTCAAAACCCTCACCCCTATACTTCACTCTAACTCTACGGGCATAATTTTTTGTTAATACGTATTCCTTATCAATCTGTATAAAGTATTATGTTATTACATTTCTTAGGATTGTGATAGATGCAAATTCTATTCCAAGTAAGAAATTGAATCTCTCAAATTTTGTCCTCGAATTTGATTCCATTATACACTTCTATGAAGGCCCATCATTATCATTGTGTTCCAATATTTTTCTTAGCATTATCTTCTTGTACAAATTATTCCTTCTCAGATATAAACCCCTCCCCAGCCTCAGTTGTTGTCTCTTCATCCCTTATCTCTTTCTCCTTTTTTTTCTCCTATCTATTTATCCTCTGTCTCTTTCTCTCCAATCCTTGCCTAAGCCATTTCTGGCTCCCCTAGTCCATGTTCACAATTTATGGCTAACAAACTTTAAATCAACATGAACAAATGGAGTTAACTCAATAATACAAATGTTGGGGTTTTATGCCCTAATTAAAACTCAATTTATTTGTAATCTCATTTCATTATCAATAAAAGAATAGAAATCAATTTTTGACTTGGTCAATCACTTTGCTCATATGTTTTATTTTCATGAGTATTTGATTAATATAAACTTCTACTAAATCCCGAGCATATAGATAATCAGATTTATAGTGACGTAATCACAGTGGAATATAAATATGATTATATGTTCAAAATAAGTTAGTCCTAAGATTAGTCAGTTCACAGGATTTACACTGAATTGCCAATCTACGATATTATCTACTTACACATTGCAATGTTATGTTCTTTCCAGAATATTAGCTAAATAGATAAGATCGGATGTATTTCTTACATCAGACTGGACCGATATTGATAGTAGATAAGATAAGTAAACATACCATTATTATCTATTCTAGTCATATCATATAGTTGACCATAGGTCAATTCAATCTCAATTCTGAGTGGTTAGTATTCTAATTGATTGTATTATTTGTGTTCTTTAACTTGTTCGTTACCAGCTTACTCTACAGACTAGCCTATACTTACATCTTAGGAACTCGGTAGTATAATTGAGTGGGAATGTTAATCATAAATATAAACATCTATAGCTTCTGATGAATAAGTGAAATGATGGTTTCCTTTTAGTCTCGTTTAAGGTGCTAAATGATAGAGATCTCATTTCAGTAATTAATATTAGTTTACAGAAATATTATTTACAAGGAACTAAGTGTTTTAAGGATAAAATACAATGAGGGGTAAAAGGTATTTTAGTCCCATCTCATTGTAGACCATCTATAGAGGATTGAGTGACAATTATGGTTCTAACAATGGATAATTAATAACGTATCTATATTGTTTATAGATCGTTCTATGAATTCAAGAGTGCAATTCCGAGTCTTTAGTGGAGTCACGAGGAATTAATAAGTTAGTAAATTTATTTGTTAGATTTATGATAACATATTGGAGCTTGATTTGATAGGCCCATGGTCTCCACTGTACCTTGGATAAAGTCATCTAGATAGTCTCAATTAATTGATTTAGTTATCAATTAGAATTATCAAAGTTGACCAGGTCAATTTTGGATAGTTTAACAGAGTTATGTAATTTAGAGAAGAAAAGAGAAATTAGGGCAGATTTATTAATTAAGATAAATTGGTATCTAAATTAATAAATTAGTTTAAATCAAGGTTCAAATTATAAATAATTAATTTGGTAAAGGATTTAAATAATTATTTAATTAATTAAATCAATAGAAAATAATACAGGCCTTGATTTTAAGTCCAATGATCTTATAATTAAATGGGTAATTTTACGGGCCTAAAACCCAAGAGAATTTCAACCTAATGGATGATGTTATCTATTATTTTATTGATTTTTTAATTAAAATAAATGACATAATTGAGTCTATAAAAGGAATGCTAAGTGAGAGTTGAAATCAGATTTTTTAATCATAGATTTTGAGAGACTAGTTTTTGAGAAGATCAGAAGATCTAGTCTTGATGCTCTAGGTTTTAGATTCTCTCTACAACATAACTCATTTCCTAAGCCTCAATATTCTTTTCTCTTATTCTCTCTGTATCTATCTCATGGGTTGAGAATTTCCCACTCTAGTCTAGGTGATTCTAAGGATACTTTGGAAAAGAAAATTGAAGACGTTTCAGTTTCTTGATGATACTCTGCGACATAAATGATACAAGGGTTATAGAAACTGAAGGAATGACTCAATCATTCTGCTGCACTATAATGTAAGTGTTCTTATCATTATCTCTGAATGAATTCAATTTTAGATACATGTTCTAGGTTTTCTTATATTAATTTATTTAATATAAGATTTACATGAAAATAAACAAGATCCTGTAAAAGTTTTCCCAAGAACTGGCCTTAGAGCCTTTGGTAATTTTTATTTTCATGCATGAACATGGTAAAAGTTGAATTATTTGATGTGCTGAATAATTGGATGAATTTCATGTTTTTTATGAAGCATATTGATTCTTATGTGATTATTAGAAAATTTGGGTTATTTTGTTGTGTTTTCTATGCATTTAATTTTTATAAATGCTTTATTTGATATAAAACATGGTAAAAATTATTTAGAAAACGTTTTTGGATTAAAAAATTACACAAAATTTTATTACAAATTTTTTTTCAGGCTCTAGCCGCGGCCTCCGATTAATTTTTCTTGAAATTATGGGCTCTGGCTGCAGCCATTTTTTCACAGACTGCGGTCTGTGATGAATGTTTTTCTTAAAAATGGAATTTTGAATGTATTTTTTAATGTGTTAATACAAAAATATCAGATATTTTCTATTATTTAAAAATATTTTTTTATATATGATATTTTTATTGTTTGATCTTTATAAATAGATATTTTCTACAAAGATTCAAATTCAAATTTAAAAATAGGTTTACTAATTAATTTTAAATATTTTAATATATTAAAATATTATAATTAAGTTATCAGATATTTAAGATCTTTTTTAATACTTGATATTTTTTTTTAAATTTGATATTTTAAGATATTAATATCTGATTATTCTATGAATTTTAATATTTAAATTATTTGAAATTTGAAAATTTGTTAACTAGATATTTTTATGATATTTGAATTTGTTTAACTATTTAAGATATTTTTTAAAAAACAACAAATGATATTTGTTTTAAAAATTTATAATTGGTTAGATTTTTAAAAATATCACGTTTTTCAAACCAAATAATAAAATATTTTTTAATAAATGAGACATAAATTATCTTTGGTTAATTGTTGATAAATTCTATTTAAATTAAACTAATATTTTTCAAGATGACCTAAACTAAGTTGATTGTTGATAAATGAAATTTAAATTAACTTTGGTTAATTGTTGATAAATTTCATTTAAATTGACTTATTTATTTTTTGCAAAATTTAATTAATTCGAATTTTGGATAAATTCTAGAAAAATAATTGTTGTATTTTTGCAAATGAAATTAATTGGGATATTTTTACATAAATTCATAGACTTGCTCATATAGTAACATGATTAGGCCCATCCAATTATAACATGTGTGTTTGCATTATATGTGGTATTTTTGTAATTGGGCTTAGAAGCATATAGTGGCCCATATGTTTGTTTAATATATGGATTTTGTAAAATAAAATATTCATAAAATTATAGGTTTTATTTGGGCCCATTAGAAAATGTAAAGTTTAAATTCATCTCTTGTGGGTGATGCCACTTGTGAAGACCCATTTGCTTTGCATGGCTATAGTGGGTCTAATCAATTAATAACAATTAATAAAACAAAGGTTTAAATTCCTGTCTTTTGGACCTTGTGTGGAAGTCTCAGGGCCTTAGTAGTGGGAACGACATAATGGGCCCAACCCTCCTCCATACAAGCCCAATTGTTAAGGCCCATTTGCCTGAGTTGGAATTAATTGAATATATTCATCATAATAGTTAAACCTGCATATTGATTAGCAACAAATTAATTCTAATTTAATTGAATTTGTTTCAACGTGACACTTTAGAATTAATAGAAAATTATAGGACTTTGTTTTTAAAAATTTAATTTTTCAATTTTTTGGATAACCATAGTCATTAATTTTTGAACATAAATAATAAAAATACTATTTTTTAATTTTATAATGAGCTTATTTTAATAATTATATTCGATCTCCACCGTTGGCTTAACAGGGTCAATAGCTTAATGGGGTCTTGAGAAGCTTTGATTCGTCTCCCTACAGAAGGTGTTTATTAGTTATTTTGACAAGGTTAGATTTCGAAAGATAGATAACTATAGGTCAAATTCTAATACACTCACCCCTACGGTGACTACTAGGACTAAATCTATTGATTATCGAAACCGTGCGTCTAGCTCATAAAATAAGAGATTTTGTTTTCTTATTTTGATCGAATAGTAGGTTGTTAATAATGGTGTCCATTATTAAATGAGTTTACAACTCTATTTAACTAGTGGTATTTTTTTACTCTCGCCAACTGGGACAATGATATCATAGAATAGTTAAAAACCTAAAGAAATAGAGATATAATAATTTTTGGTATTTTTTCTCATATCTTATATATTTGTGGTATATGTTGTGCTATTTCTTGAAATTTGTGTGAATAGAAGTTTTATTGAGAAAATGTGATTGATTTCTATTTTATTGATAATTTGTAGTATCATTATTGTTGTGTCTACTCCCATCCTTTCTCAACTTTCTATGGAAAAAATCACTAGAGATTGATTGGTGACAACTCCAAGTTCGTCATGACTGAGGAATCCCCGGTAGTTCCAATTGAAGGAGCTACCAAGTATGTGAAGGAGAAGTATGAGCATTGGCAGGCGGCTAACAATAAGGCATGGTACTACATGTTGACTAGAATGGTCGACACTCTCAAGACAAAAATGGAGAATGTCGAGACGACCTACGAAATCATGGATCAGCTCCAAGACATGTTTGGTGCCAAGTCAGTGCAGACTCATTTTGAGGCCACCAAGAAATATGCCAATGCTCGGATGGCACCGTCTCAACATGTTCGCGATCATCTGATCAAAATGACAAACTACTTTCAGGAAGCTGAACTACATGGAGCAATAATAGATGAGGAAACTTAAGTTGACTTAATCCTCAACAGTCTCTCTCTAGCTTTCCTGCCATTCACCACCAACTATGTGTTGAATAAACTCAACTATGGTCTGACACAGGTCATGAACGAGCTTCAGACTTTTGAGTCTATCATGGGTGGACCAAGTAAGGGGGGAGAAAAGAAGACAACTACTACTATTGTTGCTGATCCAGCTAAGGCTGAAGCTAACCAAGCTTCGTCTTCGAAAGCTGGAAACAAGAGGAAAGATGGACAAAACAACAACCCCAAGCCTTCAAAGGCTGCAAAGATGAGCGCACAACCAACTGCACAGACGCCTAAGGGGAAGAAAAAGAAAAACAAGAAAGGTAAAGGTAAGTGTTTTCACTGCAAAGAGAAGGGGCACTAAAAGTAGGATTTCCCTAAGTTTCTAGTAGCAAAAAACAAAGGTAATGATTATAGTTCATTTATCTTAGAAACATGTGTTTTAGAGAATGATAAATTTGTTTGGATTATTGATTCTGGATCTACTAACCATATTTGTAACTCTTTACAACTTCTTGAATCGTGGGAGGAAGTGGATATGAAGGCGGCTTAAAGCTTAGAGTTGGGAACAAAGCGTTCGTTACGGTCCAAGCTAGAGGAAGAGCTCGCCTGAAGTTCGGAAATAAAAATTTAATTTAATTTCAGTTTCCATGTTTCAATTAGAACAATTTTTTATGACTTTCACAAGTTCTAATATATCTATTTCTTTCAATGGATCACAATTGTGTATTGGATGTTTGGAAAACATGCTTTATATTCTTCCACCTAACGAACCCCTCGCTCTTAACAATGATTTATTCAAAGTAGCTAAACCTAGGACCAATAAACATCAAAAGACCGATAACAATAACATGACATATTTATGGCCTTTGAGACTAGGTCACATTGGATATGATAGAATTCAAAGACTTACAAAGGACGGACCTTTGAGGAATCTCACCTTAGGTGAATTACCTTTCTGTGAAGCTTGTCTAGAAGGCAAACTGACCAAGCGTCCATTCTCTGCAAAGGGTGATAGGGCCAAGGAACCACTTGGACTTGTTCATTCAGATGCTTGTGGACCTTTGAATGTTGATAAGGGTATTTTGGATATTATATATTTTATCCTTTCGCATTTAGATAATGTTCTTTTAAAGTGTTTTTAGGTGTTCTTAGCTTTGTTTTACAAGTTTTTTTATTTTTAAGTCATAAAATATTTTATGAGGTATTATTGATGAATTTGATACAATTTTGTGGTTAAAAATGAAGGTGCAATGATAGGACTTGAGAAAATGAAGTTTTGAACGAGATTGAAGTGTTTTCGAAGTCCCTAAACCCGAGGATTGAGCCTAAGTTGGAGATTATGAAGAAAAAAATATATGAGCAGAAAATGACCAGTGGTCGCGGCCACCAGAATTTACTGGCCGCGACCTGGGAAACAGGGAGTACTGGCCGCGGCCATCATGATCTCCTGGCCGCGGCCTCTGTGCGAACATTGCCCAGAATATGACCCATGGCCGCGGCCATCAAGAATCACTGGCCGCGGCCGTGCGACAAATTTTTCTTTAGAATTTAATTTTTAAATGTAATTATTGAGGGGCTATAAAAGGGATTAGGGTTAACTTTTATCATAACTTTGGATTGCGATTTTTAGAGGCTAGAGCAGCAGAGGAGGAGGAAAAAAACATCATCATCTATATTCTTCAACCTAGTTTTTCTTTCTTCTCAAAACTCTTTTATTTTCATTGAATATTTATGTTTATGAATATGAATATGATTATGGAGTAGTTTTCTTTATAGTTAAGGGTTATTTCAAAACCTTAGACATGAGATCTTGAATGCATTGATGAATTTTATTTCTTTTATTCCCTTACATTAAATTGCTTCTATTTTTCTATTTGAATGTGATGGATCTTGTAAAATCTTATTTAGATGGCCACTAATTAAGGTTTTGCATTGTTCTACTATCATCTTAGGATTTCTATTCACCTAATAGTTTAGGATTCTAAGTAAAGTGATAAATTGCAATTAAGGTATTGTGACAGGTATTTTAATTGTGATGAGAAATAGAACCTAGGTTAAATGAATTGCATGCTTAATGAATTTGTTGCCTAGATTAACTTGTTTTCGCAAAGTGTAATGCTTTTACTAGGTTAAATAGATTGCATGCTTAATGGGTTTATTGCTGGATAAAAAGGGTTAATTAAGAGCGCTTAGCTTTAATTAATTATATTAGGGAAACTGAGATAATTGACTGCTTAAGTGTTATTTGCGGGGTTAATAGTTTAATTGGGAATATGGAATATTATTCATCATTGTTGATAGATTGATTGTTGAAGGTGGAGAGTAATTCTTGACTATTTCTTTAATATCATTATATCCTTAGTTAATCAATCATTGATATTTATATCATTTTATGTTTTCAGCTATTAAAACTAAAAACCCTTTTTAATTTCAATCTCGTATTATTTTGAATAATAATTTGATCATAGTCATCGTGGGTTTGACCCTTATTTACCGCTATACTGAAGTAGCTGGTGTAAGTGAACAAAAAAAAATATTTAAATTTGATACGGCATACGATACGCATCAAATTTTTGGCGCCGTTGCCGGGGACTATTATAAGTCATTTTTATTATTCAATTTAATTAACTACATACTCACTAGTTTAAATTTCTTGATTGTAGGTGTGTATATGTCTGACGACGATACTCAAGAAAGACTACAAGCCATAAAACAATATCTTGAGACATCGTCATCCCGCTCTTCAAGGACTATCACTGACAATCCACTCTTTCAACCTTCAAAGAGATTCAATCCAGTACAAATACCATTACATCTGACGACAATTCTGACTCTGAAACATCAGTTAAGTCTCAAATGGCGCAAGAAAGGACGTTGAAAGAGTTGGCAATGCCGAATCTAGACCATCAACCTCTGTGTATTCAATATCCGGCGTTGGACGTTAACTTTGAACTCAAATCAGGACTCATACATTTATTACCATCTTTCCATGGGCTACCAGGAGAGGACCCAAATAAGCATCTGACTGAATTTCATATAGTCTGTTCTAGTATGAAACCAGCTTTAGTAACGGAAGAGCAGATTAAATTAAGAGCATTTCCATTTTCTTTGAAGGATGGTGCAAAGGAATGGCTCTATTATCTTCCTCCTGAAGCAATTAATACCTGGAATGAAATGAAGACATTGTTCTTGGAGCGTTATTTCCCCGCATCTAAGGTTGGTAGTATAAGGAAGGAAATCTGTGGCATTCGCCAACAGACTGGGGAGTCATTATATGAGTATTGGGAGAGATTTAAGAGGCTATGTGCTAGCTGCCCCCACCACCAAATAAGTGAACAACTCCTAATCCAATACTTTTATGAAGGACCATTTCCATTGGATAGGAGCATGACTGATGCAGCGAGTGGGGGAGCACTGGTGGACAAGACTCCTGCTGCAGCTAGGAGCTTAATTTCTAATATGGCAGCTAATTCTCAACAGTTTGGAGTTCGTCAAGAAGTTTCAGTTAAGGGATTAAATGAGACAAACTCTAAAGTAGAACAGCAACTGGCGCAATTAACTAGTATGGTTCAACAAATGGCTTTAGGTCATCAAGTGAGACCTTGCGGCATATGTCAGTTGGTGGGGCATTCTACTGATGCATGTCCCACACTTCAAGAGGATATTAATGAGCATGTAAATGCAATGGGGGGATTCCCAGGGCAACCTAGGCAAAGGTATTACCCTTATGCTATAACTTATAATGAAGGATGGAAGGAGCATCCTAATCTTCGATATGGGAATCAACAACAAACTGTACCAACTAGACCACCAAGATTTCCTTATCAACAAAGGCAACAACAAACTTATACACATCAACCTCAACAACCTATTACCTCACAAGCTCAAGAACCTTCAATGGCAGATATGCTAAAACAGTTAGTAGCCTCCAATATGCAAACTCAAGCACTTCTTCAAGGCGCTCATGTGTCCTTGAAAAATTTAGAGAATACTATGGGTCAAATTGCCACTTCATTAAGTCAAAATGAGCCACAGAATCAAGGAAAATTACCTTCACAGCCTGTACGAAACCCAAGGGAAAATGCTAATGCCATCACACTAAGAGATGGAAAGACCTACGATCCACCCACTATTCCATCAAATTCAAATGATGCACCATTACCTCCGACCCAATCTGCCCAACAAGACAAAGATGAAACCCCAACCACATCACCCAACCTTAAACCCACTATTTCCACTTATGTCACTACTCCTCCATTTCCTAGTCGTTTGAGAAAGACCAAGAAGGATGAAGCTGAACAGGAAATATTGGAGACTTTTCGCAAGGTTGAGGTAAATATTCCCTTACCTGATGCTATTAAACAAGTACCTCAATATGCAAAGTTTTTAAAGGAGTTATGCACCAATAAGAGGAAGTTAAAAGGGAATGAAAAGGTGAGTGTGGGGGAAAATGTTTCGGTGGTTCTTCAAAAGAAACTTCCACCAAAGTGTAAGGATCCTGACACTTTCACTATTCCTTGCACTATTGGCAATAAAAGAATTGAGAGATGTATGTTAGATTTGGGTGCTTCAATTAATGTAATGTCGTACTCTATTTATGCCTCTTTGAATTTGGGACCACTAGAAGAAATGGGGGTGATCATACAATTAGCGGATCGTTCTAATGCCTATCCAAGGGGAGTAGTAGAGTATGTATTGGTTAAAGTTAATGAATTGGTTTTTCCGGCAGACTTTTACATTCTTGATATTGAAGATGACTCAATTCCGTGTTCTGCACCAGTATTATTGGGAAGGCCATTCTTAAAGACAGCTGGAACTAAGATAGATGTTCATGAGGGAACTTTGACCATGGAGTTTGATGGTGAGGTGATTCGATTTAATATTTTTGCGGCTATGCGGTATCCAAGTGATGTTCATTCAATTTCTTCAATCGATATTCTGGATTCTTTGTCACAAAGAATTCTGGATTTACATGGAGATGATGGGTTAGATATTATTTTGAGGGAACCAATAGATTTGGAAGACGATTTTGTCACTACTGAATTAAAGGAGACAGTGGTTGCACTTAATAGTGGTGGAGAGGTTTCTAAAGCGGCGTCGTTCTTAAAGTTGCCTATTTCTCATGAGCAACTTCAACCATCTATTAAATCACCACCCAAGCTTGAATTAAAACCACTACCAGAGCATCTCAAATATGTCTACTTGGGTGAGAAAGAGACATTACCAGTTATTATCACCACAAAACTTACCCAAGTACAAGAGGATCGTTTAATAAGGGTACTTCGGGAATATAAAACGACCATAGGGTGGACCGTAGCAGATATCAAGGGAATAAGCCCAACTATGTGTATGCACCATATTCTCCTTGAAGATGGATCCAAGCCTTCTAGAGAAGCTCAAAGAAGGTTAAATCCACCTATGATGGAGGTAGTTAAGAAGGAGATACTGAAGCTTTTAAGTGTGGGTGTGATTTACCCTATTTCAGATAGCAAGTGGGTGAGTCCAGTTCAAGTAGTTCCTAAGAAATCAGGCATCACTGTGGTAAGGAATGATGAGGATGAGTTAGTACCTACAAGAGTCCAAATAGGGTGGCGAGTTTGTATTGATTATAGAAAGTTGAACACTGCAACTAGAAAAGACCACTTCCCTTTGCCATTCATCGATCAAATGCTTGAAAGATTAGCGGGACATACTTATTATTGCTTTCTTGATGGTTATTCAGGTTATAATCAGATTGTTATTGCTCCTGAAGACCAAGAGAAGACCACATTTACATGCCCATTTGGCACATTTGCTTTTCGTAGAATGCCATTTGGTTTGTGTAATGCTCCCGCCACTTTTCAACGATATATGGTTAGTATTTTCTCAGATTACATAGAAAACATCATAGAAGTGTTTATGGATGATTTCAGTGTCTATGGTGATTCTTTTGATAAGTGCCTCCATAATTTAACTCTAGTTCTTAAACGATGTATTGAAACTAATCTTGTATTGAATTGGGAGAAGTGTCACTTTATGGTGCAGCAAGGTATTGTTTTGGGACATGTTATTTCAGAAAAAAGGATTGGAGTGGACAAGGCAAAAATTGATCTCATTTGTTCTCTTCCACCACCGTCAAGTGTGAAAGAAATAAGATCCTTTCTTGGTCATGCATGCTTCTATAGGCGGTTTATAAAGGATTTCTCAAAGCTTGCTTCTCCTTTATGCAATCTTCTTCAAAAGGATGTGGCATTTGAATTTAATGATAAATGTTTGTTTGCATTCAATAAATTAAAGGAATCCTTAACATCAACACCTATTATTCAGCCACCAAACTGGGATTTACCCTTTGAAATAATGTGTGACGCTAATGATTATGCAGTAGGAGCAGTTCTTGGGCAAAGAGTTGGTAAAGTGCCTCATGTTATATACTATGCCTCTCGAACTCTTAATGATGCTTAGTTAAATTACTCTACTACAGAGAAAGAGCTTTTAGCGGTTATCTTTGCCCTAGAAAAGTTTCGGTCTTATTTGATTGGAACTAAGGTTATTGTTTACACTGACCATGCAGCTCTTAAATATTTACTAGCTAAGAAAGAAGCGAAGCCCAGACTTATTCGGTGGATTTTACTTCTGCAAGAATTTGATCTTGAAATAAAAGATAAGAGAGGATCAGAAAATTTGGTGCCTGATCATTTAAGTAGACTTATTCGGGATGAAGATAATTTGCAATTAAATGAAAATTTTCCTGATGAGCAGCTCCTGGCTCTTAAAGAAGTTATTCCATGGTTTGTTGATATTGTTAATTATTTAGCCACTAAAGAGTTACCAGGAGACCTTACACAAGCTCAAAAGAACAAGATTAAGCATGATGCTAAGTTTTATATTTGGGATGAGCCTTATTTATGGAAACATTGCGCTGATCAAGTCATTCGAAGGTGTGTTCCCGATTTTGAATTTCAATCTATTATTGCTTTCTCACATTCTCATGCTTGTGGAGGTCATTTTGGTCCAAAAAGAACATCCCATAAAGTATTTGACAGTGGTTTCTATTGGCCTACCATCTTTAGAGATTCATATGCATATTATAAGGCATGTGACCGTTGTCAACGAGTTGGTAATATTACTACTAGGGATCAAATGCCCCAAACTCCAATACTTATTATTGAGATTTTTTATGTATGGGGCATTGATTTTATGGGACCGTTTCCATCATCATTCGGTTTTGAGTATATTCTTTTAGCGGTGGATTACGTGTCTAAGTGGGTGGAAGCAAAAGCAACTAAAGCGAATAATTCTAAAACAGTGGTTGAGTTCATTCGATCGAATATTTTTGTGAGATTTGGTACACCAAGGGCAATAATTAGTGATCGGGGTACTCACTTTTGCAATAAAATGATTGAAACCTTATTTCGGTGTTAACAAGTGACTCATAAGGTAACCACTGCTTACCATCCACAAGCAAATGGCCAAGTCGAGGTATCGAATAGAGAAGTCAAGTCTATTCTTGAAAAGACAGTGAATCCAAATAGAAAGGATTGGAGTATAAGATTAGATGATGCTCTTTGGGAATATCGCACGGCTTATAAGACACCTCTTGGTATTTCTCCTTATCAGTTGGTGTATGGAAAACCTTGTCATTTACCAGTTGAATTGGAGCATAAAGCTTGGTGGGCTGTGAAAAAGTGTAACATGGAGATGGACAATGCAGGCCAGCAAAGAATGCTACAATTACAAGAGCTGGAGGAAATTCGTAATGATGCTTATGAAAGCTCTAAGATTTACATAGAAAAGACCAAAGCATTTCACGATCGAAATAACATTATTCGGAAAACATTTGATGCGGGACAGAAAGTATTATTGTATCATTCTTGCCTCAAACTATTTCCGGGTAAGTTGAAGTCCCGATGGGTTGGACCATTCATAGTGGTACATCACTATCCTCATGGAGCGGTAGAAATTTCAAGTCCATCAACGGGAAAAATACTCAAGGTAAATGGCCAGAGATTGAAGCCTTATTATGAGTCTTTCGAGGAGGAACAAACTACTGTGATTCACCTCTTCGATTCGGAATATATTGATGAGGTATGAAAAGGTTAAACGTCGAGCTAGCGACGTTAAACTTAGGCAAATTCTATGTATTTTATTTTTAAGATTTTTTATTTTTTTTATTTTTTTATTTTACTCTATTGAAATTAGTTTTAATTTTGATTTTAAACATTTTTAAAAAAAATTGGCCAAATGGCCTGTGGCCGCGGCCAGCCCTATTCCAGGCTGCAACCACCAATAAGCTCAGGTCGCGGCCACTTTTCGTTTTCAGAAATATTTTTTTTCCTTTTTCATTTTTTTTCCACTCCCCACACATACAAGGACCCAAAACCGAAACATCACTCTCATTTTTACATATAATTTCATCATTTCTCTCTCATTTTCACTCTGATTATTTCCCAAAAATCATTAAATCCTATCATCAATCTTCAATCTTTTTACAACTTTTCACACATTATCATCAAAATCCTCATTGTCTACACAAATTTCCTTTCAAAACCTTAAGTCTCATGAATTTTAAATTTGACAATTGAGATTAATCAACAAGTTTCAAGGTGCTTCATTGATACTATCAAGCTTTCAAAGACTTTCTATAGTCAATTACAAGTAAGTACCTTCTCTTGATTCTTTGATTATTGGGTTTTGAGTATTCAAGAATATGATTTTGGGTATTTTGTATTAATTGGTTTTTGGTGGATGAAATATTTATATATTGTGATAATTGGCTTAGATTAAGTGATTATGTTGTTATATTAGTAATAATTTCAAATTTTGGGAAGATTGAAACACTACAACATACTTTTTCACTATTGGTTAGTCTTTGCCTACTAAGTGTTTGATGAAAGTTCTTAGAGGAGTATGTTTCACTTTTAAGGGGAATTAATTGAATATTTTTGAAGAGGAAGTATTTATTGGTTTAAAAGAAATTTTTTGGGAATAATTAGAGGATTTTGACTTTATATTTTGGGGTAGTTTGAATTATTCTCTTAGTCCTTAATTATTTGTGTTTAAGGAAGGTTATCTTTGAGTCTTGAACTGAAGAATGGCTCCAAAGAGATTTCGAAAGAATACTAAAGGTGTTTCCTCATCTGAGGTTCAATTTGATGCCACCAAATTTATATCTGAGGAGGCATTCAAACGCTATCAAGATGCGGTAGTGAAACAGAAAACGATGATTGAAGAGAGGGGGTTTGATATGGAGATTCGTCATGGGCATCCATCTATTGCAGAACAGATTGAGAAAAGACATTGGATGAAATTTTGTTCACAACCTGATGCTGCAGTAATCCCTATTGTCAGAGAGTTCTATGCTAATGGAATTTCTCAATTTACAGCTGTTGACGGTGAAATCTCGTCAACGAAATTAGATCGGAAAACTCAAAGGTAAGTCAGGTGATGTTTATATAAGAACTGAGAATAAACTTTAAGGAAAAGTAAACACAGATAAATGATGGAGAAAGTCTTGGTATATTTCTCAATAGCCTCTGCTTACAGTGAACTTTCCAACCCCCTCTCAGGTGGTGTTAGAGTTCATTTTATAGTAGGCTCTAATGGCCTTAGGTACATGGTGGTCCAGGAGACCAAGTGGTACATAAGTACTATGTCAGGGGAGTGGCTTCAGAGTTTGTGGTCGTACATCCAGTACAGGAGCAGATGTCAGGAGGATGTCTCCACTACTTGTCTGTACCCATGTCTGATGAGTGGTGGAAGGCATAGTGGCGCAGGTGATAGTGGTGTCGACTCTGACCTTTGGCCGTAGACGTACGGGCCATAACTCTTATCCCAGCAGTCCCACTGGTACGGGTGTCCGTACTCAGTACTAGGTCGTACAAGTATGTGCCATTCGACTCGCACTGGAGCCTCTAAGCATAGGGGTCTCAAGGTGTAAGGAATGGGACCCTCGGTGCATGGCTCTACTCACGTGGCCACTAGGTAACGTAACTCTCATTCCTTCGCGAGGCCCCCTTGGAAGGCTTATTGATGGTGCGACTCTTTTGGCTGTTCAAGAGGCCGAGTGTGCCGCGGATGTGACCCCCGTGAGGCCATGGGCGAGGCCACCATGGGGCCTAGATGGCGAGGCCACCACGGGGCCTAGATGGCGAGGCTACTCCACGGGCGTGGGCGAGGCCACCACGGGGCCTAGATGGCGAGGCCACTCCGTGGGCATGGGCGAGGCCACCACGGGGCCTAGATGGCGAGGCTACTCCGTGGGTGTGGGCGAGGCCACCACGGGGCCTAGATGGCGAGGCCACCCCGTGGGCATGGGCGAGGCCACCACGGGGCCTAGATGGCGAGGCCACCATGGGGCCTAGATGGCGAGGCCACTCTGTGGGCGTGGGCGAGGCCACCACGGGGCCTAGATGGTGAGGCCACCTCGTGGGCATGGGCGAGGCCACCACGGGGCCTAGATGGCGAGGCCACTTCGTGGCCATGGGTGCCGAGGCTCGGCCGAGCGACGCCAGGGAGACGTGCACGCGAGGTGGCCGAGCGACGCCAGGGGATGCACGCGCGAGGAGGGCCTCTTGCCTGGGGCACGGCCGAGCGACGCCTGGGGGGTGCGCGCGCGAGGTGGGCCTTGCACCTGGGGCATGGCCGAGCGAGGCCATGGTGACGCGGCTGGGACTTCGCGCATCACGGGTTGATCCAAAGTTGCCATCAAAGGGTGATTGGCCTTCACGGGATCTTTTATGGGCGCGGAATATTGAGCGTCCACAGTGGATTTTTGGCATCCACACTTGCCCCCCAGTCTATAGGGAGGCCTTTAGGCGTTCTTGTAGACTCTTCTCTTCCTTTTTATCATTCTCTTATTCTTCTTCTTCTTCTCTTTTTTTTTTTTTTTTTTTATATTTATCATGTTCGAGGTCCTTTGGAACCCACGCGAAAGGGGGTTCGGTAGGTCTCTTTGTGGTGCACCTTGGTTGCACCTATAAGGATATATTGACCCCTTGGGTTCTAGTTATCCTTTTATATATCTTTGCGTGCACTTATTATATCTTGCGAGAAGCGTCCTTCTCGTCATTAGGCATAGTACTATTTTTGCAAGCGTCTTCTTTGAGACCCTTTTTGCAAGCATCTTCTTTGAGACCCTTTTTGCAAGTGTCTTCTTTGAGACCCTTTTCGGAAGCATCTACTTTGAGACCCTTTTGGATAGCATCTACTTTTGAGACCCTTTTTGGTGGCGTCTACTTTGGAGACCCTTTTTTGAGGCGTCTACTTTGGAGACCCTTTTTGGAGGTGTCTACTTTGGAGACCCTTTTTGGAGGTGTCTACTTTGGAGACCCCTTTTGGTGGCGTCTACTTTGGAGACCCTTTTTGGAGGCGTCTACTTTGGAGACCCTTTTTGGAGGCATCTACTTTGGAGACCCTTTTTGGAGTCGTCTGCTTTTGAGGTGATTTCCCCTCGGGTGGGGACTTTCATGGCTAGAGGGTCTTCGTTCGATCTAAAACATGGTCCGCGACCCCTCTAGCATGAGGCCCCCTTCTATATGGAATCTCCAGACGTATTGGTAGTATGGCCACTGGAGGAAGGTTCGCTTTCTTCGACATGGAAGTTCTTATGGCCCTCTTCCACACGTATGTACTTCTGTGCTCTCTCTCGAAGTCATCCAAATTCGAAACTTCTCTTTTGAGCATGCTCCCCCATAACTTGCTTCCTAGATGAACTCCTGCTGTAATAGCCATCTTGAGCTCCGCTTTGGTTAAATCTCCCACCTTTGTTGCCTCCATACTGAACCTATGGACGTAGTCCTTCAGACTTTCATTCTCGCCTTGTTTTATGTTAGCGAGGTCGGTAGTTGGCATGACGTAATCACAGGCTGCACGGTGCTGGTGAAGAAATTCATCAGAGAATTGTTGCCATGACTCGATTGTTCCTGGCCCTAACCTCTTGAACCACTTGTACGCCACTCCTTTAAGCGTAACGACAAAACAATGACACTTTTCCCTGTTGTTGACCCCTCTTAACCTCATCAAGTTATTGAAGGAGTCTATGTGATATTTTGGGTCTGTCGTACCCTCGTACGGAGTCATGCGAGGCTCTCTGTAGCCAGTGGGCACTTGCTCAGCCTGAATCTCCCTTGTGAAGGGTGAGTCACAGTCGAATTCTTCATCATCCATGTGCCCCCAAAGCGCAGTGGTGATCTTGCCCCGAGGGCTTCGCATTTTGGTGTCTAGTCCCCTCCTCTTTTTGCATAAGGAGTCTTGCGGGTTCTTGGGCTGATCCCTTGCCTCAGTCGTGTTCCTTGGGGGAACCGCGGGGGGTGCATGTCTTACTTCTGACCTCTTCCCATGGAGCTCTTTTCTTAGGCCAGGGGGTGCCTCTTTTGAGGGGACTTTGGCCTCGTGCTTACGACCATCATCTTCTCTCTGCCTATGCTCCTGGGGACATTTCGTCGGCCTAGGTCCCCCATGGTGCTTTGCATGGGGGGTTTTACTGGTGGAAAGTTGGGTTCCCCCGTCGTCTATGGGGACAGTGTTTTACCCTTTTTCATACTCATTCCCTTTACGCTTTGGGAGGGGTATGCTTGACTTCCCTTGCAGTAGGTCGTTTAAAACCTCTTGCATGTTCTCTATCATGGTTTCCAGCCTTCTAGTCTTGTTATGCAACTCGTGAATCTCATCCTTGTAGAAGCGCGTCCTTGAGCTGGAGCTTACCGAGCGTACCCCGGGACCCTTGCCTGGCCAGTGCGTTGAGGGACCGGGGTCCTGGTGGCCTGAGCGTGGGGTCAACCGGGGCCGGTTAAGTGGATACACTAGTGGCTCTGAATGACCTCCATCGGGCTGGATAGCTGGGGACGATGCTTCCGTCTCCTCCCCTGGGGGAAGAGGTTCTTCTGGCCCACCTCCATGCTCGGGCAGAGGGGGGTCTTTCTTGGAGGCCCTCCGCTCTACTTCGTCTCGGTGAACCTCAACCTCTTGTATTTTCCGTAGGCGTTTTAAACGTCTTAGCATCTTTCTTTGTTGGAAATGATGGAAGAACACTGGCTTGATGCTTGTCCTTCCCACAGACGGCGCCAAACTGTTGACGGTGAAATCTCGTCAACGAAATTAGATCGGAAAACTCAAAGGTAAGTCAGGTGATGTTTATATAAGAACTGAGAATAAACTTTAAGGAAAAGTAAACATAGATAAATTATGGAGAAAGTCTTGGTATATTTCTCAATAGCCTCTGCTTACAGTAAACTTTCCAACCCCCTCTCAGGTGGTGTTAGAGTTCATTTTATAGTAGGCTCTAATGGCCTTAGGTACATGGTGGTCCAGGAGACCAAGTGGTACATAAGTACTATGTCAGGGGAGTGGCTTCAGAGTTTGTGGTCGTACATCCAGTATAGGAGCAAATGTCAGGAGGATGTCTCCACTACTTGTTTGTACCCATGTCTGATGAGTGGTGGCAGGCATAGTGGCGCAGGTGATAGTGGTGTCGACTCTAACCTTTGGCCGTAGACGTACGGGCCATAACTCTTATCCCAGCAGTCCCACTGGTACTGGTGTCCGTACTCAGTACTAGGTCGTACAAGTATGTCCCATTCGACTCGCACTAGAGCCTCTAAGCATAGGGGTCTCAAGGTGTAAGGAATGGGACCCTCGGTGCATGGCTCTACTCACGTGGCCACTAGGTGACGTAACTCTCATTCCTTCGCGAGGCCCCCTTGGAAGGCTTATTGATGGCGCGACTCTTTTGGCTGTTCAAGAGGCCGAGTGTGCCGCGAATGTGACCCCCGTGAGGCCATGGGCGAGGCCACCATGGGGCCTAGATGGCGAGGCCACCACGGGGCCTAGATGGCGAGGCCACTCTGTGGGCGTGGACGAGGCCACCACGGGGCCTAGATGGCGAGGCCACTCCGTGGGCATGGGCGAGGCCACCACGGGGCCTAGATGGCGAGGCTACTCCGCGAGCGTGGGCGAGGCCACCACGGGGCCCAGATGGCGAGGCCACCCCGTGGGCATGGGCGAGGCCACCATGGGGCCTAGATGGCGAGGCCACTTCGTGGGCGTGGGTGAGGCCACCCCGTGGGCGTGGGCGAGGCCACCCCGTGGGCATGGGCGAGGCCACCACGGGGCCTAGATGGCGAGGCCACCACGGGGCCTAGATGGCGAGGCCACTCCGTGGGCGTGGGCGAGGCCACCACGGGGCCTAGATGGCGAGGCCACCCCGTGGGCATGGGCGAGGCCACCACGGGGTCTAGATGGCGAGGGCACTTCGTGGCCATGGGTGCCGAGGCTCGGCCAAGCGACGCCAGGGTGACGTGCACGCGAGGTGGCCGAGCGACGCTAGGGGATGCGCGCGCTAGGAGGGCCTCTCGCCTGGGGCACGACCGAGCAACGCCTGGGGGGTGCGCGCGCGAGGAGGGCCTCTTGCCTGGGGCACGGCCGAGTGACGCCTGGGGGGTACGCGCGCGAGGTGGGCCTTGCACCTGGGGCATGGCCAAGCGAGGCCATGGTGACGCGGCTAGGACTTCGCGCATCGCGGGTTGATCCATAGTTGCCATCAAAGGGTGATTGGCCTTCACAGGATCTTTTATGGGCGCGGAATATTGAGCATCCACAGTGGATTTTTGGCATCCACAACAGCTATGGTTGCAAGTGCGAGGAGTTAATGTGAACTTCTCAAGTGCAGCCATAAATCAATTTTATGGGCCTCCTAGCATTAACAATGATGAGTACAGCCAAATCGTTGATAATCCTGACTTTAATGAGATTATCCAATTTCTGTGTAAGCCAAATACCCAATGGAAGTTAACTGAAACAGGTCATCCTATTAAATTTAAGAGAGAGGCGATGGGAGTTATTGAAAAAGCATGGCATAAGTTTATTAATGCAAAATTATTTCCCACTAAACATGTCAGTGATGTGAGTGTGGATACTGCTATACTTCTATATGTTATCTTGAAGGGGAAAACAATTGATGTGGGACGCATCAAATTTTTGAAATGTTTATAAGGGGTTCTATCATCCCCATCTCATTACCGCCATGTGTGCTCAAGCTGGTGTGAGATGGGATCCCTCAGAACCTTTGTTGCAACCCATGCATATACTGAATAGATCCTCCATTACTTGCTTTAAGGTCACTGACACTGCATGGGCTAGCTCATCTTCTCATACTCAGACTAGACCACCGCCATCTACAAAAAATATGACCTTGGCAGACCGTATGACACTTATGGAGGAATCTCTGTATACTACATCTCAAGAGTTGCATGCTCACCGTACTGAATTCCAAGCACATTAGCAGCCCATGATTGAGTGGGCTAGTTATCAAGATGTTTGTTTCAAGATAAATGCCATACACCTTGGCTTGGACATGACAAACTATCTACCTGCACCACAGTGGATTCAACCGTATCCACCACCTTATCCCATGATGCAAGATGATGAAAACGAGGAGGAAGCTGAAGATGATCGAGGAGATGCTTAATTAATAAACATTCACTTCGGTTGAGGGAGTTTTTCTTTATCTTTTTCTTTCTTTTCTTTCATTTTATTTGCAGTGAGGACAATGTTTCCTACAAGTGTGGGGGAAGGGAACAACTGAAAGTAAACTAACGTAAACTATTTTGATTTTATTTTTATGATGTTTCTGTAGTTATTGCTTTGATTTTATTTTGTTGTCATTTTTAGTTTTTATTTTATTTTTGTTTAGGTTGTCATAAGCATGGCATGAGTATGTTGGAAGTTGTTTGTCAATGATAAATTTTTTGATTGAAATGAGACTAGTTTCATAGGAAATTGATGAATTCTGCATGAATTGTGTGCTTAACTCTTGTCTAGTTGTTACTTAAGCATGATCTTAGATTTTTAAACATAATGTGTTCAATTAGATTTACTTTTTCACTCTTGTTTGGAGATATTTATGCATGCTATTACTTATATATAGTCTCGACCACTCTAGAAACCATTGATTGATTGTTTGAGGCGAAATCCTAAGTACACATGATTAGGAAGATGATTAAGGCATGTTCTTTGGATCGTTTGAGCCTTTCAAGCTTACCTATGAAATTGAATATCCTACTTCCCATTTTTGAGCCATAATATCTAATTTTTTTTACTTCTATAAGCCAATATCTAAACCTTTTGCAGCTTAAATTTTTTTTTATCCTTATTGTGACCCATTACACCATAGTTTTATATGATTGTTTGATTTGGTGGGTTGGGTTATGGATTGTAAGAAGGGGAAGTTGTATTGATTTGTTGGATTATAATGTGAAAGTATATGATCTACTATTTCTTCCAATGAGTTGAATCGAAAAGAAAAAAATCTGCATTGAGAAATATGAAAAAAAAAAAAAAAGGTATTGCAAAAGTATAAGTGTAGGGGAAGTAGTAAGATAGATATGAAAGAAAAAAATGAAAAAAAAAAAATATATATATATATATGTATTTTTCTTGAATTGTATGGGAAATTTGTGGGAAGATTTAGAGAATAGAAAAAAAAATAGGCTATGGTGTGATTTAAGCTTAAATATTCCTTTTTCATCTACCTTCAACCTTAGCCTTACATTACAAGCTTTTAAAGACCTTATGATTCTTGATTATGTGTGTTTACATTAGTGGAGAACAATTGGTTAATGTCTATGGAGTGGATGTTTTTCATAAAAATATTATTATCTATGAGACTTTAAAAAATATCATGGCATGTATAAATTGATTCAAATGTTTGTGTTTTGGTTTATTTAATTGTGCATAATCATAAATAAGATCAAGTTTTAAGTGGTGATGATGCATTGAGATGAAATTCTAAGGAATGTAGAATTCAGATTTTTCTTATAATTCATATTGGTTGATCAATCTTTGAGATAACTAACACTTTCAACAAAATCATTGCTTATGTTTTATTTGTTTAGTTTTTAGTTTTTATTATGGATTTTGCTAAGGGACTAGCAAAGTTTAAGTGTGGGGGAATTTGATAAGGGTATTTTGGATATTATATATTTTATCCTTTCGCATTTAGATAATGTTCTCTTAAAGTGTTTTTAGGTGTTCTTAGCTTTGTTTTACGAGTTTTTTGATTTTTAAGTCATAAAATATTTTATGAGGTATTATTGATGAATTTGATACAATTTTGTGGTTAAAAATGAAGGTGCAATGATAGGACTTGAGAAAATGAAGTTTTGAACGAGATTGAAGTGTTTTCGAAGTCCCTAAACCCGAGGATTGAGCCTAAGTTGGAGATTATGAAGAAAAAAATATATGAGCAGAAAATGACCAGTGGTCGCGGCCACCAGAATTTACTGGCCGCGACCTGGGAAACAGGGAGTACTGGCCGCGGCCATCATGATCTCCTGGCCGCGGCCTCTGCGCGAACATTGCCCAGAATATGATCCATGGCCGCGGCCATCAAGAATCACTGGCCGCGGCCGTGCGACAAATTTTTCTTTAGAATTTAATTTTTAAATGTAATTATTGAGGGGCTATAAAAGGGATTAGGGTTAACTTTTATCATAACTTTGGATTGCGATTTTTAGAGGCTAGAGCAGCAGAGGAGGAGGAAAAAAACATCATCATCTATATTCTTCAATCTAGTTTTTCTTTCTTCTCAAAACTTTTTTATTTTCATTGAATATTTATGTTTATGAATATGAATAAGATTATGGAGTAGTTTTCTTTATAGTTAGGGTTATTTCAAAACCTTAGACATGAGATCTTGAATGCATTGATGAATTTTATTCCTTTTATTCCCTTATATTAAATTGCTTCTATTTTTCTATTTGAATGTGATGGATCTTGTAAAATCTTGTTTATATGGTCACTAATTAAGGTTTTGCATTGTTCTACTATCATCTTAGGATTTCTATTCACCTAATAGTTTAGGATTCTAAGTAAAGTGATAAATTGCAATTAAGGTATTGTGACGGGTATTTTAATTGTGATGAGAAATAGAACCTAGGTTAAATGAATTGCATGCTTAATGAATTTGTTGCCTAGATTAACTTGTTTCCGCAAAGTGTAATGCTTTTTCTAGGTTAAATAGATTGCATGCTTAATGGGTTTATTGCTGGGTAAAATGGGTTAATTAAGAGCGCTTAGCTTTAATTAATTATATTAGGGAAACTGAGATAATTGACTGCTTAAGTGTTATATGCGGGGTTAATAGTTTAATTGGGAATATGAAATATTATTCATCATTGTTGATAGATTGATTGTTGAAGGTGGAGAGTAATTCTTGACTATTTCTTTAATATCGTTATATCCTTAGTTAATCAATCATTGATATTTATATCATTTTATGTTTTCAGCTATTAAAACTAAAACCCCTTTTTAATTTCAATCTCGTATTATTTTGAATAATAATTTGATCATTGTCCTCGTGGGTTCGACCCTTATTTACTGCTATACTGAAGTAGTTGGTGTAAGTGAACAAAAAAAAATATATTTAAATTTGATATGGCATACGACACGCATCAAATGTACATGCCAGGGGTGGTTTTGAGTATTTCATCCCTTTCATTGACGATTACTCTAGGTACTCATGTATTTACCTAATTCATGGGAAATCAGAAACATTTTCAAAGTTTCAGGAATTCTTAGCTATGGATCAGAACCAATTAGGTAAAACATTGAAGATCTTATTAGGAGTGTGTCCTAAAAGCATGTAAAGACATTTGTTTTTTCTATGAATAAATAAATACAATGGTTTATTATTATTGTCATATTTAGATTGTTAAATTATTGTTTGAATAATTTTGTAAATAACAGAAAAATTCCATATTCATTATTGAGGATGTGATCTTGTATTAGTACGAGAGAATTAAGGTCACATGAATGAATAAAAATAGTCAACAACAACAAATTAAAGTTATGGAATTCTTTAATTGGAGTTGTAAGTACGGTTTACTGAGTATCATAATGATACAAATAATCTAGATTCGGATTATTGATGTGGAAAGACATCTCTGTAAAGGTGCTTTATATAATATGATTATATATGACATGGACAGATATGAATTAGAGTCTTTATCCAAAAAACCATTTAACAATAAAGACTTGTAATTCATATCATAACTGATGATCATTTATAGATCAACCTAAATCCTGAGTGTTCATGAACTCTTGTTCATGTTTATTAAATCTTTTGATTCATTCGTTAAGGTCTCTTCAAAGAATGAGGCTAATGACTTTTGTTTTGGAGATTTAATATCATGGATGGCTGGGAACATGTATCAACAATACGAAATCTAATCTTTCCTAACGGATCGTATATTAGTTCCCTTAAGGGTTAATTCTGGAACTGAATGATTTTGAGCTCAAATCTATAATTAGATTATAGATTAATTATTCACTAGTGAATTAATGGTACTTAAAGAATAAGAAGTAAATTAGAAAGGTTAAATGGTAATTCTCCCATTATAATTTATGAACTAATTAATTAGAGGGTTGAACTATTGTAAGATGGTTATATCAATGGACAACTTAGGAAAAAGATTTCTGTAAAAGTGTATCTATAACATAAAGAGTGCAATTCTGAATTAATAGTGGAGTAATATCATAATTAATAAATTAACTATTATAATTAAAGAGTTTAATTATTTAGTTTCAATTTATTGGAGCTTAATGTTATAGGTCCATGATCCCCGAAATGGCTCAAACAATCACTGTCAAAGGCAAATGCAAAAATGGGCAAAAAGAACTTATGTGATAAGTAAAATATTTTTCTATGTATCAAACATAATTATTGTTTAATTATGTGTAATTAATTAATTAAGAATTAATTAATTATTTGATTTATCAAAAATATAATTAATTTTGAATTAATTTATTTTTGGGATTTTTGGTATTTAAATAATAATAAAATTTGGGAAAAATCACATGCCTGCACATGCATGTGGTACACGTGTGGCACAGTGCACAGGCATTGTGCTACACGCATAAGAGATGGACTGAGTCTCCTGATTCCACAATTTTAGTTATTTAAATATTAAATAAATAATGAGATATTTTAATATGATTAAAATATTATTATTTAAACAAAAATCTGATAACTGATCAGTTATTTTGAATTTGTTTAAAATAACAAATATTCTAATATATTGGATATTATTAAATATGGGATATCAGTTTTCACAGAACGTAAGTTTTCAGGGATAGAAAAATATCTAGGATTCTCTCAGAGAAAAGAGAACAGTGACAAAAACAAAGGTCATTGTTCTTCACAAAACCTAGGTCCAAACTTTATCAGATCTCATGTGTTGAGAACATCTGATAAATAGTTATTGCCTATTATTTGTATAGCGAGCCCACACTCGTTCTTTGTGTGCCTGAGAACATTTTGGAAGATCTTGGTGTGAGATCTCAAGGATTCAGCCATACGAAAAGATAGCAGCAGGGAAGGACCTGAGGTATTTTTTCTATTCTTGTCCTTGATTCAATATATATATATATATGAGTGTGAAGAAGTAGATCTAGAAATCTTATGGGATTAATCTGACAATTTGATTGTTGTTCCGCTGCGCATAATCTATGATTTGATCAATAAAAACAAACAGATCTAGTGATCTGATAGGGGTGGAGAATATTTGGATATGCAGTTCCAAGATCATTTAACTGAACTTGGGATTTTATCACAACTTACTGCCCCAGGTACTTTGTAACAAAATGGTGCAGCGGAACGCCGAAATAGAACTTTATTGGAAATTGTTAAATGCATGCTTAGTTACTCAACTCTACCAACTTCATTATGGGGACATGCAATTGAAACCATGAATGACATTCTCAATGTCGTGACATCCAAATCAATCCCCAAAACACCTTTAGAACGCTGGAATGGTCGTGAACCTAGTTTACGCCATTTATAGAATTTGGGGGTGTCCCGCCCACGTCCTAAGGAAAAAGGAGGGAAAGCTAGAACCACGAACCGAAGTTTGCATGTTTTTTGGCTATCCTAAAGGTACTCGGGGTGGAATTTTTTTATAGTCATTTAGAAAAAGAAATTTTTTACTTCTACGAATGCTACTTTTCTAGAAAATGACAATGTTTAAAACTTTACACCACACAACAAAGTAGTTTTAGAGGAGATGGTTGAAGAATTGACTCCAACCAATGTTCCACCGTCATCAACAAATGTTGATTGTGAAATTTCCATTCTTCATGTCCAACTGACGCAAGTCGATTTAAATGAAGAAACTACCACTGTTCCTGAGCAAACAGTCACGGAGCCTCGTCGTAGTGGGAGGGTTTCTAGGAACCCAGTTCGCTATGGTTTGGATGGTGAAACCAATATGGTTGTTGGTGACACTAGTGAAAATAATATGTTATCTTTCAAATAGGAAATGGCTAGCCTTGAAAAGGAACTATGGCTCAAAGCCATGAAACAGGAAATGAAGTTCATGTACTCAAATTCCATCTGGGATCTTCTGGAAGCACCTAGTGACTTTACGACCATTGGGTGAAAGTGTATCTACAAGAAGAAATGAGGTGTTGATGGAAATATCAAAACTTTTAAAGCTCAATTAGTGTCCAATGGTTATACCCAAAGAGAAGGTGTGGACTATGAGGAAACTTTTAGTTCGGTAGCCATGCTCAAGTCCATTTGTATCATCCTATCTATAGCATCTGCTCTCGACTATGAGATCTGGCAAATGGACATCAAGACAACTTTTCTTAATGGGAAGCTTGACGAAGTCATTTATATGGATCAGCCAGAAGGATTTAAAGTAACTGGACAAGAAGGAAAAGTTTTTAGGTTGAATAGGTCCATTTATGGACTTAAGCAAGCTTCTCGTTCCTGGAACCTTAGGTTTGATGAAATAATTAAAACCTATGGCTTTGAACAAAATATTGATGAGCCTTGTGTTTACCAACTGAAGGCAAATCAAATAGTGGTATTACTAGTTCTTTATGTAGATAATATCTTACTCATTGAAAACAATGTTAAGAAATTATTAGATGTGAAGAATTGGCTGAACACTCAATTCCAGATGAAGGATTTGGGTGAAGAAAGTTATGTTCTAGGTGTACAGATCATTAGGGATAGATTGAACAAAATCTTAACTCTATCTCAAGCAGCTTACATCGATAAATTGCTTGAACGTTTCTTAATGACAAATTCAAAGAAAGGATGTTAACCGTCTAACCATAGAATTCATCTTTCAAAGAAGCAGCCTCCCCAGACACTTCAAGAAGAAGATGCATTGATAAACGTTCCTTACGCATCTGTAGTTGGAAGTCTGATGTATGCTATGTTGTGTACTAGACCAGATATATGCCATGCAGTGGGAGTAGTGAGCAGGTATCAGTCAGACCCAGGACCGGAACATTGAATAGTTATAGCATCCCAAATTTACTAATAAGGTTTAGGGCCTTGATTAGCGTGCCGAGAGGGCTATAATAGATTTAATTATGGTAATATGTGAATTTGATGATGATGTGATAAGAAATGCATGTTTATGTGAATTAATTGTGTATGTGGGCCCCATAAGGCTTCTAGGGGCATAATTGTAATTTTAGCCCGTTGAGGACATAAATGTAATACTTGTGAATATTGCGATCTTGACCACGTGCGAGTGGTGATATATCTGTGATGCGCAATCTAAGACAGTCCTAAGGGGAGGTTTAGTTAGAATGTCACAATGGGGTCAAATGCCCGGCTCAGGAGGAGCTTGGGGGTACTTTGGGGATATAATACGTGTTCAGGAATTATCGGGTAACGGGTAGTAGTTTGGTAATCATTTGGTTATGTTGGGATTAAATGGGGATTTATAGGAATACTCAGGGACTTAACGGGAGTGGGTAAATGACAAAATTTCCCTTAGGGTTACTTGAGGATTTAAGATAAGCTTAGGGGCAGATTGGTATTTTTAGCAAATGAGATATACACTTAGAAGCTTAGGAAATTGATGGAATTTAAAAGAAGATAAAGCGTAAAAACTCTCTAGACTCTCTCTCCTTCGGTTCTCCTTTCATTTCTTGGTGTTTGAAAGCTTTGGACTAGCTAGAAGATTTTGACTGAGTTCTTTGAGGATTAGGAAGCTTTAAGCTCAAGGAACTAGTTCAGGAACTGACCTAAGTGTAGAGGTAAGATTTTAAATTGAATTAAACTGTTGAATTCTGCTGGTTTTCTTGAGAACTCAAGCTTGTTTAAGGTTTGGCATAATTATCTATGTTTGAATGTGATTTATTGTGTGGGTAAAGATTAGGGAGTTGTTCTTAGGTGGATATGATGCCTAGGATGTGTAGATGAGGAATCCAAGCTTAATTGTGGGTTCAATTGATGTTTGAATGTGGGAATTGAGGTTTAGGCTTGAGGATATTCAGGAAGAATGGAGGTTTTCATGGTTTGAGGGTTCGATCCGCGGCCCAAGGCTGGGCATGCCGCGACCCGTGTGTGCGTGAAGGCCTGGGGAGGCCTCTGTTCTTGAGGCACACTGCGGCATGTGTCTCCCAGTAGGGAGGCATTGTGCCTCTGTTTTGGGGCACGCCGCGACGCGTAAGGGGCTGGGTCGTGACCCTAACTCAATGTTTAGGCTTTTTGCTAGTTCTTGGTTCGAGAAGCCAAAAGGTAGGGCTCTGAATGGATTTTATCACCTCGATTGATAGAATCCAAGGTTTCAGAGATTAGAATTATATCACAAAGTTATTTATTGGATTATAACTTGATGGATGGCTATTGCTAATGCTTTGTGACTAGGTTTTCAGCGGCGCTCATGTTAGGGGACTGTGCTCATGACTATGGTGCTCAAGAAGCTTGGGACACAAGCAAGAGAACTGTTTGTACCCGTAGATCTATGTGGTGTATAGTACTATGTGTATTTTTTATGGTTTGCTATGTCATATATGTGAATTTGACTGATCGGCAAAAGCCGGGAGCGGCAAGAGTCGAGAGCAGCAAGAGTCAGGGGAGGCAACAGCTGTGATCGACAAAAGCTGGGAGCAGCAAAAGCTGGGAGAGGTAAGAGCTGGGATCGGTAAGAGCCGGGAGCAGCATGGGGCCGAGAACGGTGTTGAGCACATGGAGTGCAAGCCGTTAGGGCGAGACCCTCCTAGGATGCTGGAGTCATCCTCTCAGTGCAGACTGCAAACCCAAGGCTCGGAAAAGCACTTGGGACGTCATGGCCGCTATGCGTTTAGCTTGTTGGCTGCTTCGTTATATGCTATTGTAATACTTCACTGCTGCGATATTATACTGCTAAGATGTTATGCTATTGTGCTTATGTGTTGATATGTTGATATGATGCTATGTTGATGTACCTATGTGCTACGGTATTGCTATGATGAGATGCTGTGTGCTACTGTGCCTTTGCGTATTCTAATAATTGTTTATAAGTGGTTTATTGCCTTGAATTAAGTGTTTATTTGTTGGGATAAAATTATAGTATGTTGTGCTTTAAGGTTCTCTTGTTGGGCCTCGGCTCACGGGTGCTCTGGGGAGCAGGTAAGGGCAAGGAAAAGACCAAACAACCATGAGTTAGAGGGCATGGAGCAGTGCGTACATGGTAGGCCTATCTGGCCGCCACAGCTGGGGTATTTTGTGGAGTTGGTCATGAACATTGATTTTGTCACCTAGGTTGACTGTAAAGTAACTTTTTGAGTTGTAAATATGTTTTTAAATAATATTTTTGGGATCCCAATGTAACTCTTTTCATGATCTAAAAGAACGACCGACTTTTTACACCGAAATCTTATTTATTCAAGTTTACATTTTAATTAACTACACTTTTGAACCTAAAACCTCGATTAGCGAGTGATTGGCATGTTTCAAACTCGCTTAGTAACGACTCTAAGGAAGTAGGGCATTACAACTTGGTATCAGAGTGTGCCAAGGTTTATGGTTCCTAGAAAATTGACCGAACATGTACGCGCTCGTTGCCATAGACAAGCTCGACTCAGGGTCGGTTTGTATTGAATGAAATATTTGTCTAATTGCTTAATAGAATGATTTTATCTGCTTGTTAATGTAGGGAGCATGAGCAATATATATATTTGTGCTTGTTATTCCTCTTGTTTGTCTAGCCTTGCTTGGGAGTGGTTCCGGAAGGGATGATCATCTCTGATGGATTGAGTCATTGACTACAGACAGATTTGAAGTTATGCATCAGAGACAGTCAAGGGGTGCAGGCATTGTTAATTCTGGGGTTGCAGAGAGTATTAGTGACTAGAATCCTCCATCTATTCCCGGGGATTAGCAGCAGGTGTTCGATGATATGCATGCTAGATTACAAAAGCAGGAGGAAGAAATTAGGTGGTTGAGACAGTGGGTTCCACCCAAAAATGTTTCTTCGTGTGTTTCTACGACATTGGCATCAGTTTTGATTCAGCCTGAGGGTGGAGGTAGGTGGAAAATGATGTGTGAAAGATTCCAAAGGCTTTATCCTCCAGTTTTTGAAGGAGGTTTAGATTCGTTCGGGGCTGAACAGTGGATGGGCATGGTTAGCTCCATCCTCGACTATATAGGAGCAGAAGGTAATGATATAGTGGGTTGTGCCACATACATGCTACGAGAGGATGCCCGAACATGGTGGGAGGTGGTATCACAGACCCGGAATGTTGTTATGATGGGTTGGGAGGAGTTCCGACAATTGTTCAGCGAGAGGTACTATGGTGACGCAGTCCGAATTGCAAAGACCAATGAGTTTATGAACTTGGTTCAAGGTAGTAAGACGGTGGCAGAATATGTTGACAAATTTGATGAGTTAGCCAAGTTCGTATTTGATTTGGTGCCAACAAACGTACCCCGAAAGGAACTATTAATTCGAGGGCTAAACCCTGGGGTGGCCCATAGAGTTAGGGTCTCTCCAGTTCATGAGATTTCTACTTATGCCCTGACGGTAGGGAAGGCCCTTGCCATAGAGGACACAGGAGGTGCAATATGGAGCGAGAGTGTCGTGGGGCTGGAAGCCCAGGCAAGGGTCCCCCCATTTGTAAGAACAGGTAGGGGCGGAGGACCTAGTAGTCAGAAAAGAAAGAACCCTGATAGTTCTACCACTGTCAGTCATGATGTTCAGGGCAGTCTCCAAGGCGGCAATGAGGTCTCGAGAAGTTATCCAGTTTGTGTCGGGTACAGGACACGCCATTTGGGTCAATGTCGAGTGAAGACATGTTTTCTGTGTGGAATAGCTGGGCACATCATGAAGCATTGTCCGGAATCAAAGACAGAAGAATCTAGAAGTACAGATAGCTCGACCTTGGTTCGAGAGTCTGCCTGGAGATGGCCAGAGGCCGAAGTTTGTTCCTCGGAAATGGCAGGTTGGTCTTCTAGTTCTTGTTCTTTATATTATGTTAACTGAGTTTGGTGCTACGCACCTTTTAATTGAGATATAGACATTGATACCTACCGAATGAATAGAATGTTGTGGGGCTTGAGATTTTGTGTTTGATAAAAGTTAGTAATTTCCAAGGAATGAAGCAGAGTAGTACAGGCAGAAAATTTGTAGCAAGAACTGGTTGGGATGGTTATGTGATGGCCCTAGTATAGTCCTAAGTCTGGATCAGTTGGCTGATAAGGGGACTCGACTGTGACTTCAGAGTGTCTAGCTGTAGTGGTAGGTACCACTAAGGTTATGCTAGGTAGATCAAAGGGAGCTGGACGGGTCAGTGGAATTTCAAATGGGTAGGCAAGGGTTTATCGAGATTGTTGCCATGACTAGGGAATGAAGCGTACTACGGGAATAAGGCAAGAATAGAACTAGCACCAGAGACATCGTGAATAATGACGCTAATTGAACAACTAAACTTAAAGGTTCAGTGAAGGGAGTTTCTTAACTTAAAGGTGATCAGACAGAACATCTTACAATAGGGCGTGCCAACATCATGGGTTAAGGACAAGGTCAAGTCTGCAAGAGTATATGCTCTATGTGTAAGCCAAACAAGGTAATTATTAGGAGCAGTTATCCACTGCTAAGAATGAAAGATTTATTTAGGTAAGTTTTATGTAACTCTGTCAGGAATGGTTTGGACTACTTTCAGTTATGAACAAAATATGGGAATCCCCGGGTTGTCATCGCCGAGGTTGGGGAAACGAAGATTGCAGGTGAAATTTCAGAAAGGATAAACTCTGAATTCTCTAGTTGATAGTTAAGGTTGCCTAATGGAAAGTTATATGATTACGCATGACTCAGCTAGGATTGAGACCACAAGGCAATTGTTAAAGGAACACTTTCGGGGATTAGAAACACTGTGGGACCAGTGAGGCACCGCGACTTCTGTCTGAGACATCCTTGGGGATGGTTATACCCTTCATAGAAGTAATATAGAAATCTAAAATCTGTTTGTGTGGATGGTGGTGTGATGGACTTCCAGAGATGGGAATAAGGGGGTTGATCTACACGTCATGGTATGAGGGTATGCACAGGATGGACGAGTACAAGAGAACGGCATGGTGGGCACCGTCCTTGCTTGGAACATGGGGTGTTAGTATGGTGCATCAAGGACTAGGGTGCGCCTGTATACACATTGAAGGAGTGATCGTCTGTACCTTATAATAGATATAAGGATAAGGACTTAGATGTTCTACATGGGAAGTCAAGTTGACAAGTGGTGCTGGTTAGCGACAGTAAGGATGGATAAATGATTGAGACTGGCCTGAATCCTAAGATTGGTGAGTAACAAATACATCTCTAAGAATAAACAGTTGAACTCAGGAAGAAGATTTTGTAAGAAATGGCTAAGAATTTCACCTCCTTAGCACAAACGAGTTAAGATATGTGAATTAGGTGAGTGATTCGCTAGGTGCTGGTATTGAAGATAAGACACAGAATGAGCTTTGGGTTACCTCTTTATAACTGTTATATCCAGAAGTTGAGTATTGGGAGGCCCACGACTTGATCTTTTGGTAAGTGGGAAGTAATAATTACAAGCCAGAAGGGCTCTCATGACTCTAGGATATCCTAAGGTTAGTATGAAGAAATATAGCTATGGACCGTAACAGGTGAATCACCTCAGTTTGTATGTAAGGTGAGTAAATGCGAAAAGCTATGACCAGAACTATTGGATTGACACACTATGGTTGGTGTGAGCAAGATGTCAAAGAGGGGGTGTGTATGGAAGAAGACCATGCCTCCCCACTGGAAACCAAAGTCGACAATGTTAGATTGAGACTCTTGGGCTCCCATGTTCAGGAAAGGGTCATAAAAGGTGATGAATATGTGGATGAAACCTAGAATTAACTGTTACAGTTATATGTGGCTCACTTGGAATAATAGCTCAGGGTTTGAGTGTTTACCTTACTGAAGGGTGTGGAGTTCGCAAATTTGAGTATGGAAACGTGGGATTCCAAGACTAAGGGCTATGTACTTCACCGAATATTGTGGGTTAAGTAGGGTAAAATAGTTTGGGAAAAGGAGGAAGAAATTTTGATCCTAGGTTGGGATAGATCTGCAAGATCCTAATAAGGGTTGGGCTAGGAGCCTACAACTGGCCTTACTCCAACAGGGGTGGGTAAGGGCTCATGAGATATTATCGGTGCCAATATTGAGGGGAGAGGTGTGAGTACTACCCCTGATCGGGCAAAGAGGTCCTGGAGGTTCAGAGGAACTCATTGTACAAAAGAAAGGTGGTAAAACCCTGGACACAAGAGATCGAAACATACAACTTAGACCATCCTTCTTGTGTTAGTATGGCAAGTAATGATAAGGTGGAGAACCTGGTTCTAGGGTTATAGCCAGGGTTATGGAATTATTATCCTGAGAGGTTTGAATAAATTTCGAGGATGAAATTTCTGTAAGGAAGGGATAGTTGTAGCGTCCCAAATTGGCTAATAAGGTTTAGGGCCTTGATTAGCATGCCGAGAGGGCAATAGTTGATTTAATTACGTCAATATGTGAATTTGATGATGATGTGATTAGAAATGCATGTGGGGCCCATAAGGCTTATAGGGGCATAATTGTAATTTTAGCCCGTTGAGGGCATAAATGTAATACTGGTGAATATTGTGATCTTTACCACGTGCGAGTGGTGATATATCTGTGATGCACAATCTAAGATAGTCCTAGGGGCAGTTTTGTTAAAATGTCACAATAGGGTCAAATGCTCGGCTCCGGAGGAGCTTGGGGGTACTTTGGGGATATAATATGTGTTCGGGAATTATTGGGTAACGGGTAGTAGTTTGGTAATCATTTGGTTATGTTGGGATTAAATGGTGATTTATAGGAATACTCGGGGACTTAACGGGAGTGGGTAAATGACTAAATTACCCTTAGGGTTACTTGAGGATTTAAGATAAGCTTAGGGGCAGATTGGTCTTTTTAGCAAATGAGATATACACTTAGAAGCTTAGGAAATTGTTGGAATTCAGAAGAAGATAAAGCATAAAAACTCTCTAGACTCTCTCTCCTTCGGTTCTCCTTTCTTTTCTTGGTGTTTGAAAGCTTTGGACTAGCTGGAAGATTTTGACTGAGTTCTTTGAGGATTGGGAAGCTTTAAGCTCAGGGAACCAGTTTAGGAACTGACCTAAGTGTAGAGGTAACCTTTAAATTGAATTAAACTGTTGAAATATGCTGGTTTTCTTGAAAACTCAAGCTTGTTTGAGGTTTGGCTTGATTAGCTATGTTTGAATGTGATTTATTGTATGGGTAAAGATTAGGGAGCTCTTCTTAGGTGGATGTGATGGCTAGGATGTGTAGATGAGGAATCCAAGCTTAATTGTGGGTTCAATTGATGTTTGAATGTGAGAATTGAGGTTTAGGCTTGAGGATATGCAGGAAGAATGGAGGTTTTCTGGGTTTGGGGGTTCGAGCCTCGGCCCAAGGCTGGGCATGTTGCAGCCTATGTGTGCGTGAAGGCCTGGGGAGGCCTCTGTTCTTAAGGCGCGCCGCGGCCTGTGTCTCCCAGCAGGGAGGCATTGTGCCTGTGTTTTGGGGTGCGCTGCGGCGCGTAAGGGGCTGGGTTGTGACCGTAACTCAATGTTTAGGCTTTTTGCTAGTTCTTTGTTTGGGAACCCAAAAGGTAGGGCTCATAATGGATTTTATCACCCCGATTGATAGAATCCAAGGTTTCGAAGATTAGAATTATATCTCAAAGTTATTTATTGGATTAGAACTTGATGGATGGCTATTGTTAATGCTTTGTGACTAGGGTTTCAGCGAGGCTCGGGTTAGGGGACTGTGCCTGGGATTGTGGTGCTCAAGAAGCTTGGGACACAGGTAAGAGAACTGTTTGTACCTGTAGAGCTATGTGGTGTATTGTATTGTGTGTATTGTTTATGGTTTGCTCTATCATATATGTGAATGTGACTGATCGGCAAGAGCCGAGAGCAGCAAGAGCTGAGAGAGGCAAGAGCCAGGATCGGCAAGAGCCAGGAGTGGCAAGGGGCCGAGAATGGTGTTGAGCACATGGAGTGCAAGTCGTTAGGGCGAGACCCTCCTAGGATGCTGGAGTCATCCTCTCGGTGCAAACCGTAAACCCGGGGCTCAGAAAAGCACTTGTTATGGCATGGACGCTATGTGTTTAGCTTGTTGGCTGCTCGTTATATGTTGTTGTAATACTGAACTGTTGCGATATTATATTGCTAAGATGTTATGCTATTGTGCTTATGTGTTGATATGTTTCTATGATGCTATGTTGATGTACCTATGTGCTACGATATTGCTATGATGAGATGCTGTTGTGCTACTGTGCCATTGCGTATTCTAATAACTGTTTATAGGTGGTTTATTGCCTTGAATTAAGTGTTTATTTGTTGGAATACAATTATAGTATTTTGTGCTTTTAGGTTCTCTTGCTGGGCCTCGACTCACGGGTGCTCTGTGGTGCTGGTAAGGGCGAGGAAAAGACCAAACAACCATGAGTTAGAGGGCATGGAGCGGTGCGTACATGTTTGGCCTATCTGGCCGCCACGGCTGAGGTATTTTGAGGAGTTGGTCATGAACATTGATTTTGTGGCCTAGGTCGACTGTAAAGTAACTTTTTGTGTTGTAAATATGTTTTTAAACAATATATTTGGGATCCCAATGTAACCCTTTTCATGATCTAAAAGAACGACCGACTTTTACACCGAAATCTTATTTATTCAAGTTTACATTTTAATTAACTACACTTTTGAAGCTAAAACCTGGATTCGCAAGCGATTAGCATGTTTCAAACTTACTTAGTAATGACTCTAAGGAAGTAGGGCGTTACAATAGCAGTTAAGCATATCCTAAAGTATTTAAGGTGAACTAGGGATTATATGTTAGTCTACAAGGGTGGTGTTCTGAACCCTTTAGGCTACACCAATTCAGATTTTCAGACTGATGTCGATGATAGGAAGTCTACTTCTAGAAAGGTGTTTACTCTTGGGGGTGGAGCTGTGATATGGAGAAGCATAAAGCAATCTGCAATCTCAGATTCCACCATGGAGGCTGAGTACATAGCTGCATCTGAAGCAGCTAAGGAAATAATCTAGCTAAAGAAGTTATATTCAGATCTTGGTGTTATTCCAGACATGGATAAACTGGTTGTGTTGTTTTGTGACAACACAGGAGCGATAGCCAACTCGAAAGAACCTCGAAGTCACAAGAGGAGTAAGCATGTAGAAAGGAAGAATCACATAATTCGAGAATATGTGTCCAGCCAGGGGAGATGTGAAGGTTATGAGGATTGCATCTGAAGACAACTTGTAGATTTTTTTTTGAAGACACTGCGAGAAGCTACATTTGATAAGCATATCAAGGAAATGGGATTAGTAGAATTAATGTATTAGTTTCAATTAGTGCAAGTGGGAGTTTGTTGGGGTTTTATGCCCTAATTAAAACCCAATATCTTTGTAATCTCATTTTATTATCAATAAAAGAATAGAAATAAATTTTTGACTTGGTCAATCACTTTGCTCACATGTTTTATTTTCATGATTATTTGTTTAATATAAACTTCTATTAAATCCCAAGCATATAGCTAATCATATTTTTAGTGACGTAATCATAGTGGAATATAAATATGATTATATGTTCAAAATAAGTTAGTCCTAAGATTAGTCAATGCACATGATTTACACTGACTTGCCAATCTACAATATGATCTACTTACACATCGTAGTGTTACGTTCTGTCCAGAACATTAGCAAAGTAGATAAGAACGGATGTATTTGTTACATCAGACTGGACCAATATTGACAGTAGATAGGATAAGTAAACATATCGTTATTATCTACTCTAGTCATATCATACAGTTGACCATAGGTCAATTCATTCTCAATTCTGAGTGGTTAGTATTCTAACTGATTGTATTATTTGAGTTCTTTGACTTGTTCAATACCATCTTAACCTACTGACTAGCCCATACTTACATCTTGGGAACTTGGTAGTATAATTGAGTGGGAGTGTTAATCATAGATATGAACATCTATAGCTTCTAATGAAGAAGTAAAATGATGGTTTCCTTTTAGTTTGGTTCAAGGTGCTAAATGATAGAGATCTCATTCAGTAATTAAAATTAGTTTACAGAAATATCATTTACAAGGAAATAAGTGTTTTAAGGATAAAATACAATGAGAGGTAAAACTGTATTTTAGTCCCATCTCATTGTAGACAATCCATAGAGGATTGAGTGACGATTATGGTTGTAACAATGGATAATTAATAACATATCTATATTTGTTATAGAGCTTTCTATGAATTCAAGAGTGCAAGTTCGAGTCTTTAGTGGAGTCATGAGGAATTAATAAGTTAGTAAATTTATTTGTTAAATTTATGATAACTTATTAGAGCTTGATTTGATAGGCCCATGGTCCCCACTGTACCTTGGATAAAGTCATCTAGATAGTCTCAATTAATTGCTTTAATTATCTATTAGAATTATCAAAGTTCACTAAGTTAATTTTGGATAGTTTAAGAGAGTTATGTAATTTAGAGACGAAAAGAGAAATTAGGGCAGCTTTATTAATTAAGATAAATTTGTATCTAAATTAATAAATAAGTTTAAATCAAGGTTCAAATTATAAATAATTAATTTGATAACTGATTTAAATAATTATTGAATTAATTAATTTACTAGAAAATAATACAGGCCTTGATTTTAAGTCCAATCGGCTTATAATTAAATGAGAAATTTCACGGGCCTAAAACTCATGAGAATTTCGACCTAATGGATAATGTAGCGACCCAAATTTGCTAATAAGGCTTGGGGCTTTGATTAGCATGCTTGGAGGGCAATAACTGTTATAGTATATTAATATATGTGAATTGAATGAATATGTGATTAGAGTACATGTTTAGGGGATTAAATATGCATGTGGGCCCCATTTGGTTGTTAGGGGCATATTTGTAATTTTAGCCCGTTGAGGGCATAAATGTGATATTTGTGATATAATGGTGATATATTTGTGATGCACGTTCTGAGACGATCCTAGGGAGCTGTTTAGCTAGGAAAGTCACAACGGGGTCAAATACCCGGCTCGGGAGGGGCCTAGGGGTATTTTGGGAACATTATAACTTGAATATGAGAATTATTGAGAAATGGTTAATGGCACTTTGGTAACTTGGGTAACTATAGGTAACTCTTGAGAATAGTTACTTTAGGTGTGGAAGTGGTATTCTTGCAAGAGGATAGGGAAAGGTCTAGGTGGCCCTTGAGGATTAGCACTCTCAATTTAAAAAGTTCCTAGACATTTTGAGGCAGCTACATATTAACATTCCCCTTGTTGAAGCCCTTGAGCAAATGCCCAACTATGTAAAGTTCATGAAAGACATCCTTACAAAGAAGAGAAGATTGGGGGAATTTGAGACAGTGGCTCTTACTAAGGAGTGTAGCTCATTCTTGCAAAACAAGCTGCCACCGAAGATGAAAGATCCTGGGAGTTTCATCATTCCATGCACCATTGGTAACTCTTATTGTGGCATGGCTTTATGCGATTTAGGTGCAAGCATTAACTTGATGCCGATGTCTATTTTCAAGCAATTGGGGATTGGAGAAGTTAGGCCTACTACAGTTACTCTTCAGTTAGCAGATAGATCCCTTGCTCATCCGGATGGGAAGATTGAAGATGTATTGGTAAGGGTAGACAAGTTCATATTCCCTGCTGATTTTATTGTGTTAGACTATGAGGCAGATAGAGAGGTGCCCATTATCTTGGGGAGGCCGTTTCTTGCGACAGGAAGAACTTTAATAGATGTGCAAAAGGGGGAGCTGACTATGAGGGTCCAAGATGAAAAGGTGACTTTCAATGTTTTTAAAGATATGAGATTTCCTGATGAGGTGGAAGAATGCTCAGTGGTTTCGGTGGTAGATTCTTTGGCATCAAGGGAATTTGAGACGAGTAATGTTGGTGATCCATTAGAGAGGTTATTGTTGTGTTGATTCACACAATGAGGAAGATGAGGAGGATTACTTAGCTTGGTTAGAGGCTAATTCTCAAGGGTTAAGAACAAGAAACTGATTTGATTCATTGGAGTTGTCATCTAGGGAGTTCAAGGCTCCTAAACCATCCATTGAAGATCCACCTGAGTTGGAGCTGAAAGTTTTGCCATCACATTTGCGATATGCCTACTTGGGTCCATCATCCACTTTACCTGTTATTATTTCAGCGGAGTTGAACCATGATCAAGAAGAAAAGTTGCTTGAAGTATTGAGAAAGTTCAAAAAGGCCATTGGGTGGACTATTGCAGATATTCGAGGTATTAGTCCTTCTTTGTGTATGCATAAGATCTTGCTTGAAGACAGTGAAAAAAGTTTGGTTGAGGGGCAAAGAAGACTAAATCCTATCATGAAGGAAGTAGTGAAGAAAGAAATCATCAAGTGGCTGGATGCTGGCATTATTTATCCTATCTCTGACAGTTCATGGGTGAGTCCTGTGCAGTGTGTACCTAAGAAGGGTGGGATCGCAGTGGTGAAGAATGAAGACAATGATTTGATTCCAACTAGAACAGTGACTGGATGGAGAATTTGCATGGACTACAGGAAGTTAAACAAGGCCACTAGGAAGGATCATTTCCCTCTTCCTTTCATTGATCAGATGCCAGATAGACTTGCTGGGAGAGAGTACTATTGCTTCCTTGATGGGTACTCTGGTTACAATCAGATAGCAGTGGCCCCAGAAGATCAGCACAAGACTACATTCACTTGCCCCTATGGTACCTTTGCTTTTATAAGAATGCCCTTTGGTTTCTGCAATACTCCTGCGACATTTCAGCGATGTATGATGGCGATCTTTACTGATATGGTTGAGCAATTCCTAGAGGTGTTCATGGATGATTTTTCAGTCTTCGGTGATTCTTATAATGATTGTTTGAGTAACTTGTCTAAGGTGTTGAAGAGATGTGAAGAGACAAACCTAGTCCTTAACTGGGAAAAGTGTCACTTCATGGTTAAGGAAGGTATTGTTTTGGGGCATAAGGTATCTAAGCAAGGGATTGAAGTTGATAAGGCAAAAATTGAAGTTATTGAGAAGCTACCACCTCCTAATTCAGTGAAGAACATTAGGAGTTTCCTTAGGCATGCCGGTTTCTACAGAAGGTTCATCAAAGACTTCTCTAAGATCTCCAAACCACTTTGCAATCTCTTAGAGAAGGATACACCTTTCCACTTTGATGGAGCATGTTTGAAGGCTTTTCAAGAGTTGAAAAAGAGATTAATTTCAGCCCCTATCATTATTGCACTGGATTGGAGTTTGCCCTTCGAATTGATGTGTGATGCTAGCGATTATGCCGTTGGGGTTGTGATGGGGCAGTGAAGGAACAAGGTGTTTCACTCTATTTATTATGCCAACCGCACTTTAACAGGAGCTCAATTGAATTACACTGTAACTGAGAAGGAGCTACTAGCCATTGTCTTTGCTTTCGACAAGTTTCACTCCTATCTTGTGGGAACTAAAGTGATTGTCTACACTGATCATTCAGCCATAAAGTATTTGATTTCCAAGAAGGATGCAAAGCCAAGATTGATTCGGTGGGTGCTTTTGCTTCAAGAGTTTGATGTTGAGATTCAAGATAGAAAAGGGGTAGAAAACCAAGTAGCTGACCATTTATCAAGAATGGAGCAGGAAGAAGATTCTAACTCTCTTGTCCCCATCAAAGAAACATTTCCAGATGAACAAGTGTTTGGGGTTAACCATTCTCATGAGCTCCCTTGGTTTGCTGATTTTGCTAACTATCTGGCTGGTGGGTTGATGCCACCAGAGATGACTAGCCAACAAAGGAAGAAATTCTTGCATGATGTGAAGTCTTATTTTTGGGAGGAGCCCTTTCTATATAAGCAATGTGCAGATTAGATGATTAGAATATGTGTAGCAGAACATGAGTTTGAGGGCATTCTGTTCCATTGTCATGCATCTCCTTGTGGTGGTCATTTTGGGGGAGCGTGCACTGCTGCCAAGGTTCTCCAATTAGGTTTCTTTTGGCCTTCTTTGTTTAAGGACTCTTATGCTTATGTGGTAAGATGCGATCGTTGTCAAAGGGTCGGAAATATCTCCAAGAGAAACGAGATGCCTCTTACTAGTATCCTTGAGGTTGAGTTGTTTGACGTGTGGGGTATTGATTTCATGGGCCCCTTCCCACCTTCATATGGCAACTTGTATATCTTGGTGGCTGTTGATTATGTTTCTAAGTGGGTTGAAGTCGCGGCCTATCCGACTAATGATTCAAAGGTGGTCATGAAGTTCATACACAAGCATATTTTCACCAGATTTGGCACTCCGAGGGCTATCATAAGTGATGAGGGAACCCATTTCGTGAACAAGGTGTTGGCTAGTTTATTGGCTAAGTATAGTGTGAAGCACAAGGTGGCTATGGCATACCATCCTCAAACCAATGGCCAAGCGGAATTGTCTAATAGAGAAATCAAGGGTGTGCTTGAAAAGGTGGTGAATCTGAATCGTAAGGATTGGTCTAAGAGATTGGATGATGCTTTATGGGCATATCGAACGACATTCAAAACTCCATTGGGGATGTCTTATTATCGCCTAGTGTTTGGAAAAGCATGTCACTTGCTGGTAGAACTTGAACATAGAGCTTATTGGGCACTCCAACAACTCAACCTAGATTTTCAACTTGCTTGGGAGAAAAGAATGTTACAGCTTGATGAGTTGGAAGAAATGCGGCTATTTTCATATGAGAATGCAAAGCTTTATAAGGAAAAGACCAAGAGGTGGCATGACAAGCATATCCAGCCCCGTTCATATGAGGAAGGGCAGCAAGTTTTATTGTTCAATTCTAGACTCAAGTTGTTTCCTGGGAAGCTCAAATCTAGGTGGCCGGGGCCGTTCACTATTACTAAGGTGTATCCTCATGGGGCTGTAGAGTTGAGAGGAAATGAAGGAGGTGAATTCAAGGTCAATGGATAGAGGTTGAAACACTATTGGGGTGGTGAGGTTGAGCGCAACAAGACCTCACTCACCTTAGTTTATCCTTAAAAAATCATGTTCTTGAGTTGCTGCGCTTAAAGCTATATCTGGAGAGCAGCAAAACAAAAAATATGTATATAGTATTCAGTTTTTTTTTTTTTTTTTTGTTCTTGTTTTTCACCTTCTCCCTTCATGGTTTATGTGGTGGAGTTGAATAAATTCATGTTCTGGGGTGGCTGTGAGGATTCAGGTAGTTTTAATGGTCAATTGCAGCATATTTGGACATGTTTCAGGTCAGGATTTGGTGATGTTTATGGCTGGTTTGCAATTCAATTGATTTTGGAAGGTCTGGAAGTAATGCTGCGGAAATGCTGCAGCATGGGAGACAGATGAAATTCTGGAAATTTTTGAGCTCTGAGGTCTTTTAAGGAAATCTGGGAAACCTTAGAAATTCCCCCCCTTATAAAAAAAAATAATAAATAATAATAATAAATAAATAAAAATTTCCCTTATTTCCCTAAAATTCCCCATCACTTCCAGCCACATCAAATTCCCTCAGCCGCACCTCCGCCTCTCCATTCACCCAGCCACCACGACCCTTCAGCCGCACCCTACCCAGCCACCTCCCTACCATCACGCACCCCACGATGACCCCAGACCGCGAACCACCCAGTAAAACCCACGAACCCACCGGCCTCCACCCCACACGACCCCAGGCAACCAGCCCCGATCGACCCCCCCTGAATCACGAACACACTTCACGAAACCCCCTCACCCGAGCCATCACATCAGACCCACGGCCGAGCCACCTCCTTCGCCCTCCGTCTTCTCCATCTCACGAAGCACCCCCGACGCACCCAATCGACCCACGGCCTCCACCACGACGACCCCAATGTTCCACTCAGCCCCTCCCAGCGACCCACGACCCACGGATCCCAGCGACCCACGACCCCCTATATATTTCTGGGTATTATTTGACATTTTGGCTCACTATAGTTTTCTTGGCAGAATGTTTTTTTTTATGTAATTTTCATGGAGTGGGTATTTTGAGCTGCTGCAACTTTGTTGTACTGCTGGTATTTTGTGATATACTGTGAAAAACTTCTCTTTGTGGGGAGGCCATTATTTGGGTCGCATCTCTTGAGAATATAGGCTGGTTTATTCCTGATTGGCACGTTGGGTTGCAATTTTTGTGGCATTCTTGGTCCAGTTCCAGAGCTGTTGTGAAATTTTTGTGGGTTTGTGTTGTGTTTCATTGTCGTTACCATGCCCAAAACTAGAGGTTCCAAGGCTTCCAAGGGTCGATAGCCCATGAAATTCCACTGTGACGAAGCTAAGCAACGCTTCCATGAAGTATTCGCCACTAAACAGTTGCTGTGTGAAAGGGGTTTTCGGGTTTCTAGCTCTAATGTCGCAGCCTTGCCGGATTATGTTGCCCATGTGATAGCTTAGAGAAATTAGACAACTTTTTGTCAGCAACAAGCTAATCCTGATGAAGAACTGGTTCGCGAGTTCTATGCTAATCTGATTTCATCAGACCAAGTAACTGTGATGGTGCGTGAACAGCTTGTCCCGTTCTCCGCTGCCGCCATTAACCAACTGCTCGGATTAGAGGATATGGCAGATGACTATTCAGCATTATTAGATAATGAGGACCAGGGACTGCGATCCCAAGTACTGAGCGCCATCGCTGCCCCTGGCAGCCAGTGGAAAATTCTTCCAGAAGGAGCTCATAAGTGTAAGCATGGCGATTTGAACCCCGTTGCCTCAGTCTGGTTTTATTTCATCCGATACAGCATAATGCCTACAACCCATACCACCTACTTGTCGTTCTCGCGCTCTCTGCTCCTTTACTGTTTGTTGGCTAGCAAAACTATTAATGTGGGGCGCATTCTTGAGCAACAAATCAGAGAGCACTCGCAGAAACGTGCTGGAGACTTGTTCTTGCCATGCTTGATCTCCAACTTATGTTTGGTAGCCGGGGTGCCCTTAATTCCTTCTGTTGGTCCCAATCGCCGTCTTGACATTGGTCCTGCTTGCATTCAGAAGATCCTTCATCTGAGTAGTCACTCTCCTGCAGCAGTAGCCCCCTCTAGTTCGGCCCCTAGTGCTAGTACATCAAATAATCACGTGATGGACCTGCTGCGCGTAATCTATGCCCATCAGCAAGACTATTGGAAATATGCTAAGATTCGTGATGCCTCCCTTCGGGATGCCATAGAAAGGCAATTTCCTGATGCCCTGCGCACTTGGGCTCCATTCCCCGAGCACATTCTGGACCACGAAGAGAGCACTGAGTCTGACGAGGGCGCTGACGCAACCATCGACTAGTGTGGGAGGGAGTTTCTCTTGACCCCTTTTGTTACTGCACTTTCTGTTGTTTTGCTTTGTTTATTTTGCTCTGTCTTCTATTCTGTTTTGTTATTGTCATATTTTCTTGTTAGTGTTTGGCAGCAATGAGGACATTGCTTTCCTCTAAGTTTGGGGGGGAGTGTGTTTGATTTGCTATTTTTGTTTTACTTTATGTTATTTTCTTTATTTCTATGTGTGGCTAGAGTGTAGTTTGTCTAGAGTCTAGAGTTAAATGGAATCAATGAATGTAGTGTTGTGCCAAAGTTTGGGGATTGCTCGATGATAAAAATTTGAAAAAAATAATAATAATAATAATAATGAATGATGTATTTTGGTAACTTTTGTGTGTAAATGAGCCTTTAGTACTTAAAGTTTTTTATGCTAACCAAACTTTAGTGAAAGTGTGAATCCAAATCAATGCACATAGTTCAACCTCGAAAATTCCAAAGTCCTTAGAAAAGTTGAAGTTGCATGAAGGTTCAAGCTTTTAGAATTGGTTCGATAATTCCCTTGAGGCGAAATCCTAGGAGGCTTAGCAATTTAGAGAGGATTTAGGCAATTTTGTTGGATCGTTTGAGCCTTTTCAAGCCCAACTTGTTGAACATTATCCCTAGTTAACCCATCTTGAGCTTAATGGCCTATTCTTTTTATCACCCATGAAATTAAATAGCCCACTCCTTTGTGAATATCTTTTTTTTGTTCTCTACCAAACCTTAAGCTTAGTTTGTCTTGGAAACAATTTTGGGTGAGTTTGGGGAGTAAAAATTGGGGTATCATATCAATGTTATTCATATGCATCCATATGCTCAATTTTTATTTAGTTAAGAATCTTTTTGTTATTTTATTTACATTTTCATTTTCATTATTCAAAAAAAAAATCAAAATAAAAAAAAAGTGTGTGTTGTAAATAAATAAGTTGTTTTTATATAGTTTGTATTTGTAATAATTGAGCATATGTTTTGTATTCAAAGAAGTGGAAAAATTAGGACTATTGGGTATGTTTGAGGGTTCAAATAAGGGGGTATTATGTATGTGAGGTCCAAGGCAAGCTAGGTTGAGGTTTTAGCTTATAAATGTCCATTTCATCCATACCTTTAGCCTAGGCTACATTACAACCAAAAATAAAGACCTATTGATCTAGAGTGCTAAGCTAACTACATTAGTGGAGAAGGGTTACCGAATTCAACATATGAAAGCATGAATTGAACCTTAGGATTGTTGCTTAATTTGATCTAGGGATTTGGGATGGATTGGTAAGGACTATTCACACACTCACCGGAATAACATTCAAATCTTGGTTTTGTTAGCATTTTAACACTTGAGGAATTTGGTTTATGAGCACATTGGAGTTATAATTTTCATAATAGATTTGAGAGCCTTGTCCCCCTGCTTTGGCATGATCTTTGCAAGAATTGATTCCATTTGTCTGTTGTGTGTTGTTTTATTGTTGCGTTGTTTTGGTTTGTGTTCTTAGGTTCATAAGTGTCATCACTCGGGGCGAGCAATGAATTAAGTTTGGGGGTGTGATAACTCTAGGAATTAGAGTTATTTTTATGCTCTTAAACTTGTAATTTTATCAAGAAAGAGTGGGTTAGAGTGTTTTATAGAGTCTTTATCTTGGTTTTGTGAAATATTAAAATATAATAAAATAATATTATATACTAGTAATTTGCTGGAAAAATATATCCCTAAGTGTGAAATTCTTATTTTGGCAGGTGGTGGTGAAATTTTGGTCATTTGGAAAGAGATTCAAGTGTTAAATGGTTTCAGCAGGAGAGAATGCTGCAGCATTTCAGCAGCATGACATACAGCCAGCCAGCCTATTTGGATGGCCCACGTGGACACCACTTATCAGCTCACTTTGGGGATTATTTAAATTGGACTGCTTGGTGAGGAGATAAGTGCTTATTGGGCTTCATTTTTCATTGGACCCATTTATGGAAAAGAGGACAAAAAGACAAAAAAAAGGAATAAAAGAATGAGGCCCACGTGACATGAAAGGAGGGAAGTGACCTAGCCCAAGGGGTATCATCTTTTCCAATTAGGGATACACAGCTGAAGACAAAAAAAAGAACCCAGCCGCCTGAAGAAAATACACACCCATTTTTGGCAGCCATTAAAGAGTTAAAGGAAGGAGAGAGAGAAGGGATTTTGGAAGGAAGAAGACTAGGAGAGGAGGGCTATTTGGAAGACACTCCATCATACTCTTGCCTTGTTTTTCTTCCCCTTCTTATTGAACTCAACTCTTTCTTGGATTTATTTTGATTTATGGCTGATTATAAGCTGGTTTATTTTGTGTTTAAAGTTATGAACTAATTTCTTAAAGTTAGGATAATTAAGGAACCTTGTTATGCAATTGTGAAACTTTGCTATTGATGCTTAATGCTAATTGAGGTTTATTCATTCAAGTAATTTTCATGCTTAATATTTAATATTTCTTGACCACCTTTAGTAAATGATTGAAATAATTAAGATTGCTGAAAAGGATTTTAATTATTAGACAAAAGACTTGAATGGTGCATGATTAAGTTCTTAGATCTTAATTTTGTGAGGGTATAGACATATATCTTTACCTTGCATAATCTAATGGAATTGGGGCTTGATAGGAAATTCTCAAAATTAAATTAACTTAGACATAAGTAATTTAATTAGAGAGTTAAACCCATTTGATTTCGACGGAAACTTATGGACTTGATTAGAATTCTTGATTAGTAAACTATCAGGAATGCCGCAGCATTTTCATAGCATTGCTTCCAGGAATTGCAAAACAGGGGGAATTAATTATCCTAGCTTACCATCTTATTGTCAACTGATTTTCCTATTGCATCCCATTAATTTAGGCTTTAAATTCAGCTGTTAGTTATTTTTAATTGCATATAAAAAAATCAACTTCCACTTCAATTTGAGTTTGGTTCTTTTACTTTTAATCATTTTGCTAGACTTTAATTTCACAATTTTAAGCTTAAAAATAATCCTTGTGGATACGATATTGGGTTCTTATCACCTTATTACTTGTTGACAGTGTACACTTGCACTTAGTATCTATTTTGCACAACAGTGGCATTGAGTATCCCCTTCGGTACAAGATTCCATCAACTAGGATGTACCTAGCAGCCTGTCGCTGAAGGGTCCTAGCTTTGTTTCTGTCCGTTGGTAACACACCTTGCGCCAGATACTCTACGTATGGTGCCATCCATGTATCCGCCACCTTTATCACCAGAGTGGTCTCCTCTGCTTGGATGCTTGGTACAGATAGTTGTTCAACTGGCACAATGTTCAAAGTATCAGCATCTTTTGCACTTGCTAGCTTGGCCAAAGCATCAACGTTTGAATTTTGGTCGCGAGGTACCTGCTGAAGGGTGTATTTGTCAAACTGTGCTAATAGATCCTTTGTTTTGTTTAAATAGGCAACCATCTTTAAACCCCGAGCTTGGTACTCTCCCATGACTTGATTTACCACCAGCTAAGAGTCACTGTAGATGTCAAGTATCTTTATATTCATGTCCCTGGCTAATCGTAACCCAGCCAGCAACGCTTCATACTCAGCCTCGTTGTTGGAAGCAGTGAAGTTAAACCTGATTGCACAGTGAAATTGATGCCCTTCAGGCGTAATCAGGATCACCCCCGTGCCTACATGATGCTCATTAGAAGAGCCTTCTGTAAACAACTTCCATGAGGGAGGTTGGTTTTGAGATTCAGGCTCATCAGGCTTTTCGGACTGCTCGCTATCTGTAAGTTCAGTGAACTCTGCAATGAAGCCAGCAAGGGCTTGCCCTTTTATCGCTGCTCGCGATAAGTAAGAGATATCGAACTGCCCAAGTTCGACTGCCCATTTCAACAATCTCCCTGCAGCCCCTGGCTTTTGCAGAACTTGCCGTAGAGGTTGGTCAATCAAAACTGTGATTGGGTGAGCTTGAAAGTAAGGTCGCAGCTTCCATAAAGCCAAAATTAAGCAATAGGCTAACTTTTCTATAGTTGGGTACCGCTACTCCGCTCCAATTAGCCTTTTTCTTACATAATAAATGGCCTTTTGTACGCCTTCTTCTTCTCTTACTAAATCGCTAAGTAAACAAACAAAGTTTCTTCATCGACCGGCTTTGATAGAACGGGTGGTTGCACCATGTGAGTCTTCATGCTTGGAATGCCTACTCGCACTCCTCCGTCCACTCAAATTTCTTGTTGCCTCTAAGTAGATTAAAAAATGGAACGCACTTGTCCATTGATTTTGAAACAAATCTACTGAAAGCGGCAATTCTTCCGGTCAAAATTTGAACATCCTTAATCTTTATTGACGATTTCATATCGATCAGAGCTTTGATTTTCTCGGGATTGGCTTCAATTTCTCTCGAGTTAACTATAAATCCCAAGAACTTCCCTGATCCTACTCCGAAGGAGCATTTAAGGGGATTCAGCTTCATCTGATATTTGTTCAAGACGTTGAAGCACTCCTGCAAATCCTCTATGTGGCCTTCTGCCTTCTTTGACTTTACCAGCATCTTGTCGACATAGACCTCCATGTTTGTGCCGATTAGCTCCTTAAACATGTGGTTGACTAGTTGCTGGAAAGTCACACCAGCGTTTTTCAAACCGAAGGGCATCACTTTGTAACAATAAAGCCCTGTATCAGTCCGAAAGCTAGTGTGATCCTCATCAGGGGGATGCATACTAATTTGATTATATCTGGAGTATGCATCCATAAAATAAAGAATCTCATGCCCTGCAGTGGCATCGACCAGTTGGTCGATCATAGGGAGTGGGAAACAATCCTTGGGGCAGGCTTTATTGAGGTCTGTGAAATCCACGCATGTTCGCCATTTGCCATTCGGCTTGGGAACTAGCACGGGATTAGAGACCCACGATGGATAAAACGCCACCCTGATGAACCCATTCTCCCTCAGCTTCTCGAATTCTTCTTTTAAGGCCTTTGAACTATCTTTGTCGAGCAGCCTTCTTTTCTGTTGCACCGGTGGAAAACTCTTGTCGATGTTCAGGACATGCCTGATGACTGCAGGGTCTATTCCAACCATATCTTTGTGCGACCAGGCAAAGACTTCCTGGTTCCTCCTCAAAAACTCCAATAGTGCTTGTTTTATTGTTGTCTATAAGTTTTTACCGACTTTCACAACCCTGGTCAGATTGTCCTCATCAAGTTGGACCTCTTCAAGGTCCTCGATGGGTCCTATTTCTTCCTCAAAATACCAAAGCGAGGATCCAAGTCTCTATCCTCTCTTTGGGCAACGCCCTATTTGGTGACATTGTCACCTGACTGGGCCTGAGCATCAATTGCCATTTGCAACTCTTTCCCGGGAAAATCTCTCGACACACCTTTCTTTGCCTCGGTTATCGAGGCGTTGTAGCACTCCCTTGCTTCCCGCTGATTTCCCAATATGCATCCTACCCCTGCATCTGTTGGGAATTTCATGGCAAGGTGCCATATTGAAGTGACGGCCCGTAGGTCGACCAAAATTGGTCTCCCAATTACAGTGTTGTATGCCGAAGGACAATAAACTACTATGAACGTAGCGAGTAATGTCCTGTTAGCAGGTGCAGTACCTACTATAACTGGAAGCCTAATTGACCCTGTTGGGGCGAGCCCTTCGCCGGAAAAACCATAGATGGTTTGGTTGCATGGCTCCAGGTCCTTGACGGACAACTTCATTCTCTCCAGCGAAGACTTGTATAGGATGTTGACCGAACTTCCTGTGTCAACCAACACCCTCTTCACCATCATATTGGCAATTTGTACGTTTACGACCAGCGGATCGGAGTGTGGGAATCGTACGTGCTGGGCATCATCTTCAGAGAAGGTTATCAACTCCTCCTCTGTTCGAGCCCTTTTTGGTGCTTGATCCTCCAGACTCATCATCTCAATGTCCTAGTCGTGGCGTAGGGTTTGAGCGTATCGTTCCCTTGCCTTCCCACTGTCCCATGCAAGATGTGGGCCTCTGCAAATGGTGAGTAAAGTGCCTACCACAGGAGCTGGCTGTAGGGGTGGCGAGCATTGGCGTGCAGGCGCCTGCTCATTGCCACCTTAAGCCTCTCACTGAGACCCTCCTGCAACTCGCACATATCTCCTTAGATGTCCCTGCCTAATCAGGAACTCAATCTCGTCTTTCAACTGGTTACATTCATTGGTGCCGTGCCCGTTGTCGTTGTGAAAATGACAGAACTTTGTCGTATCTCTCTTGGAGATATCTTTCCTTATAGGTGCGGGTCGTTTGTAAGACACACTGGAGCTGGTCGCCTGGTAGACTTCCGCTCGGCTTTCAAAAAGGGTCGTGTAGTTGGTGAATCTTGGCTCGTATCGACTGCCTTTGGGGCATTTATTTTTAGAAGCTGAGGGTTCATTGTTCGCCCATTTTCCACCGTTCCTACCATTGCCATTCCCGTTGCCCTTGCTATTGCCATTGGGCTTTTCCAACCCGTTGGCGGCCTTGGCAGGTTCTTCCTTTGGCCCCTTGTCTTTTGTTGTCGATTTCCCTTTATTGGCAATCGTGTCCTCGAGCTTGATATATCGATCAGCCCGATCCAAAAACTCCTGGGTACTTCTTACCCCATTCTTTCTGAGGCTACTCCAGAGGGGTGAAAGGCGCCCAACCCCAGCAGTTAGGGCCATCATCTTGCCTTCATCACCCACTGTCTTGGCTCCAGCTGCTGCTCGCATGAAGTGTTGGACATATTCTTTTAAGGGCTCTCCCTCCTCCTAGCATATCTCGACCAGCTGGTTGGCCTCTGTGGGGTGTACGCGACCCGCGTAGAATTGTCCGTAAAATTCCTTTACGAACATTTTCCAAGATACTATACTAGCAGGAGGCAACTTAAAGAACCACTCCTGAGCGGTGTCAGACAGTGTCGCTGGGAAGATCCGGCAGCGGGCATCTTCCGACACTTTCTGGATATCCATTTGTATCTCAAACTTATTAACGTGAGATACTGGGTCTCCGTACCCATCAAATTTTGGCAGTGTTGGCACCTTGAATTTACTAGGGGTTTCTGCCGCAGCAATCCTCTGTACAAAGGGAGTGCCCCTCCTCCTATCGTACTCAATATGGGACGTTCATCCCCCGACCAGTTGTTGTACCGCCTGGTTTAGAGCATCAATCTGAGCCTAAACCGCTTCTGGGACTGCTGGGGCAACCGGTGCTGGGGGAGCGTACTTGTCGTGCCTCTCGTGGCGGTCGTTAAGTACGTCTCTTAATTCGCCATCCCTACATCTCTTCTCGCTAGCTCCTAGCCAATCAAAGACGTTCTGCTGCCTAGGTTACCCCCCAGCGTTATGGCTAGCTGGCCTATTTTCTCTAGGTGGGGGGCTTCTGCCTCCACCTCTTTCCTCATTCCTCCAACTAGCATTTCCTCTGCCGGAATTGGCTTCATTATAGTCATGGCCATCTCTAAACTGTGGCGTGAAAGTTTATAAGTGCCTGGGTGAAGGACTTCATCAATCTGGTAAGGCCCTTCCCAATTTGGCTCGAGTACTCCAGCAGCTTGGTCATGGGTGTTAAGAAAAACTCTTTGGAGCATAAGGTCTCCAACACTGAATTTTCTTTCTCGAACTTAGGATTTGAAATACCGGGCGACCTTCTGCTGGTATGTAGCTACTCGGATCTAGGCTTGTTCACGCCTTTCATCAATTTAGTCCAAGGATTCCATGAGTAACTGGCTATTAGAATCCTGGTCGTGTGTTAATCTACGGTGAGAGGGCGGATCCAACTCAACAGGCAACATGGAGGATCTTGGGGAGGAGTCTTTAGGGCAGGCTTTATTGAGGTCTGTAAAATCCATGCACGTACGCCACTTGCCATTCGGCTTGGGCACGAGTACGGGATTGGAGACCCATGATGGATAAAATGCCACCCTGATGAACCCATTCTCCTTCAGATTCTCGACTTCTTTCTTTAAAGCTTTCGATCGGTCTTTGTTGAGCAGCCTTCTTTTCTGCTGCACAGGTGGGAAGTTTTTGTCAATGTTCAGGACATGGCTGATGATTGCAAGATCTATCCCAACCATGTCTTTATGCGACCAGGCAAAGATGTCCTGGTTCTTTTTCAAGAACTTCACTAGTGCTTTCTTTGTTGTTGTCTCTAAGTTTTTACCGACTTTCACAACTCTGGTCGGATTTCCCTCATCGAGTTGAACCTCTTCAAGGTCCTCGATGGGGCCTACTTCTTCTTCGAAATCCCCAAAGCGAGGATCTAAGTCTTTATCCTCACTTTGGGCAACGCCCTATTTGGTGAGATTATCACCTGAGCGGGCTTGAACATCGAATGCCATTTGCAACTCTTTTCTGGCGGCATCCCTCGATGCACCCTTTTTTGATTTGGTGATCGAGGTGTTGTAGCATTCTCTCGCCTCTCGCTGGTTTCCCAGTACGCATCCTACTCCTGCATTTGTTGGGAACTTCATGGCGAGGTGCCACACAGAAGTAACGGCTCGAAGGTCAACCAGAATGGGTCTCCCTATCACGGCATTATATGCCGAAGGACAATCAACCACTATAAAAGTGGTGAGTAATGTCCTGTTAGCAGGCGCAGTACCAGCTGTGACTGGGAGTCTAATTGACCCTACTGGGGCGAGCCCTTCTCCGAAAAAACCATAAATGGTTTGGTTGCATGGCTCTAGGTCCTTGATGGACAGTTTCATCCTTTCCAGCGAGGACTTATATAGGATGTTGACCGAACTTCCTGTATCGACCAACACCCTTTTCACCATCATATTTGTGATTTGGACATCCACGACCAGCGGATCGGAGTGTGGGAATCGCACATGCTGGGCGTCATCATCAGAGAAGGTGATCGGTTCTTCCTCTATTCGAGCCTTTTTGGGTGCACGATCCTCGACACTCATCATCTCGATGTCCTGGTCGTGGCATTGGGTTCGAGCGTATCGTTCCCTCGCTTTTCCACTATCTCCTGCAAGATGTGGGCCTCCGTAGATGGTGAGTAGGGTACCTGCCATGGGAGCTGGCTGTAAAGGTGGCGAGCGCTAGCGTGCAGGCGCCGACTCGTTGCCACCTTGAGCCTCTCGCTGAGAACCTCCCGCGGCTCGTACATATCTTCTTAAGTGTCCCTGTCTTATCAGGAACTCAATCTCATCCTTCATCTGGTTAAACTCATTGGTGTCGTGCCCGTAGTCGTTATGATAACGACAAAACTTTGTCGAATCTCTCTTGGAGATATCCTTTCTTATAGGCGCGGGTCGTCTGTAGGGCACGCTCAAGCTGGTCGCTTGGAACACCTCGGCTCGGCTTTCGACAAGGGCGGTGTAATTGGTAAATTTCGGTTCATACCGATTATTTTTGGGGCGTTTACTCTCGAAATTCGAGGGTTCGCCATTCATCCGCTTTCCACCATTTTTACCGTTGCCATTCCCATTGCCTTTGCTGTTTCCATCGGGCTTAGACGCGTTGGCGGCTTTGGCGGGATCCTCCTTGGGCCCCTTGTCCTTTGCTGGCGACTTGCCTTCGTTGGCAATCGCGTCTTCGAGCTTGATGTACCGATCAGCTCGATCTAAAAATTACTGGGTAGTATTAACCCCATGCTTCCTGAGGCTACTCCAGAGAGGATAATGGCGTCTAACCCCCGCGCTTAGGGCCATCATCTTGCCTTCATCGCCCACAGTCTTGGCTCCTGCTGCGGCTCGCATGAAGCACAGAACATACTCCTTTAAAGGCTCCCCTTATTTCTGGCGTATCTCGACCAGTTGGTTTGCCTCAGTGGGGTGCACTCGACCCGCATAGAACTGTCCGTAAAACTCCTTCACGAACATTTCCCAGGATATTATACTTGCAGGAGGGAACTTGAAGAACCACTCCTAAGCGGCATCAGAAAGGGTCGCTGGGAAGATCCTGCAGCGAGCATCTTCAGTGACTTTCTGAATGTCCATTTGTATCTCAAATTTGTTTACATGAGATACTGGGTCTCCGTACCCGTCAAAGTTTGGCAGGGTCGACCTTGAACTTACTGGGGGTTTCTACCACAGCAATCCTTTGGATGAAAGGGGTACCTCTCCTCCGGTCGTACTCGATATGCGATGTCCGCCCCCCGACCAGCTGCTGTACAGCCTGGTTCAGGGCATCGATTTGAGCTTGAACGGCTTCAAGAATTGCTGGGGCCTCTGGTGCCGAGGGAATGTACTCATCGTGCCTTTCTCGGCGGTCGTTGAGTACATCCCTTAAGTCGTCTTCTCTTCGCCGTTGCTCGCTGGCTCCGAGCCGGCTAAAGACATTGTTTTGTCTGGGCTGCCCCCCAGCATTACATCCTGGTTGTTGGTCTTCTCTAGGTGGTGGGCTTCTGCCTCCACCTCTCTCCTCATTTCTCCAACCAGCATTCCCTCTGCCTGAGTCGGCCTCATTGTAGCCGTGACCATCTTTGAACCTTGACTGGCTATGGTGGGACCAACTGTTTCCTCTGTTGCCTCCTTGGGCTGGAACTTCCCGAGCGTTAGGGGGAGGCCTGCGCTGGTTGGTGGGTCCCCGTGCATTATCATGCCATGGAGGGCCCCTGACAGCAGAGCCTGTCTCTGAGTTCCTTGTGTTTCCAGAAGGACGCTACCCCCTGCTCGGTGGGTGTGGCTCTTCACCCCCCTGGCGTCTAGGGCTTCGGGGCTGTTGCCCGACCCTATTCTACCTTGGATGTGGGGGATTGCCTCGACCAGCCTGGGATGAAGGCCGCATTTCAGGGTCCCTAGGTGGGACATCATCCTGAGGCAGTGGTGGCTGCTCCGACCTTTGAGGGCTTGTAGGCTGGAGCGGAGGGCTAGGATTGGGACCTCTTTGAGGTGGCCCACTCGGGGGTTGATCAGGTTGCGAAGCATGTGCAGCTTGATTCCTAGCTAATTGGAGGGCTACTTCGAGGGCTGCCATGGCATCCCTCTGACGACGGTCCATCTCCGCCTGTCTCTCGCTCAGCTCTTGGCAATGGCGCTCTATCTCTCTCTGCTGTGACGCCATTATCTCGGTGGCACTCTCTTGATTGGCCCTCAGAGCGGCCAATTCATCTTGCAACACCCCCAGTGTTGTCTTCATGGCCTCAGAGTCTACTTCCTCCTCATCGAACTCCAAATGAGGTTCGTCTTCAGCCATGTTTGGTGGAGGAGGCTGGGATGGAGCGGTAGTAGCCTGTCCAGTTTTCTTGGTAGTCTTTGCCATTAGTTTTTTCTCGGATTCAAGTCTCTCAATGAAAGCACCCGAATGCTGACCCTGATTTTGGTCAATGACACGGAGTCTAGGAAATGACAAAAAGATGATGCAGAGCTTGAAAATAATCTAATGGAAAGATAAAGAACACAGTGATTTATAGTGTTTCGGCCCCAAGAATTGGTAATGACCTACGTCCACTTGATATTATTATTAACATTAAACTCTCAAGGTGTGATCAAAGAACAAGGGTTCCTGAGTTTCACGGACCTTCGAAGAAGAAAAACAATACAATGGATAATAGTAATATAATTCTCTCATAAAAAAGAGATCGATCCCCCTCCTTGAGCTATTTCTTGTGTATTTATAGGCTCAGGAAGGGTTACATGAATTAGGAAATAATATATATCCTTAATGATCGGATCTGCAAGTCATAATGAAGAGATATTCTCGGATATCATCACAACTGTACAAATTTTTACATAAATGAACTAACATACGACCAGCCTAGTCTTACACAAAACTTGATCTCATCGTGCAGAAATAATGCTGGTCGATAGGCGAGCCGTATCTCTGCTACGTGTCTGCCACGTGTCAAAAATCCTTGCCACGTCATCAGCAACTGATTTATGGATAAACATTAGTCATGTAGGATCTGGTGGCCGCATGCCTACACTGATCTGGCTGCTGCCCAAACATATCTTGAAGGGTATCCCAGATCTCATAAGCATTCTCAGTGTTCTCAAACTTCTTTCTGAGCACATCGCTTATACTCGCAAGCATATAACACTTTGCTTTGTTGTTTGATAAGATCCAATTATCAAACTTTTCCCTTGCAGTTTTGGCAGAAGTAGCGGGGGGGGGGGGGGGGGGGGGGGGGACTTCAGGACATTCCCCAGTCAAGAAAATTTTGTGGTTCTCACATATTAATACAATGTTAAAGTTTGATTTCCATTTCATGTAGTTTTCACCGGTCAACTTTTCATTTGCAAGTAAAGAAGATAGAAGATTTGAGCTAGACATGATTGCTAAAAATAAATAAATAAAAAAAGATGAATTTATGCATATAACAAATATCAATATTTTTTGGAATAGTAAACGTGATGCATGAATGCAACAATTAAAGAACACATAAAAAATAATTACTAATTCCACAATTAATTAATTTGAACATTAATGGACCAGCCTTAGGGTAGGTCAGACTAATTCCAAATTAATTTTGAGATAAGTTCTCAAATTTATAAGTGAAAACTTAAATCAACATTTCTCTTTTGACTTATAAACAACCGCTTGTTTGGTCAAGAATACACTAGTCCGCTTGAAAGCCTAATGCACCTTGTGAGTGTAACCCATTATTTTAAATCAATGACTTAACTCAAGAGTGTGCATTAGGGTCAGTCAAACTTGAAATACATCATTAAATCCTATTCTTGAAAAAGAAGTTTGCCTTGAGAATAACACAGTCGGAAGCCTTCCTTAGGGGGACACAAGCAATGGTGCTGCGAGGCCTTCTCCATGTTACCTCAATGCTAACTAATAATGGAGATCATGGGACTTATTGTCATAACTCCCTCTCCCACTCACTATTTTAAAATATGTGTTTTCTCAAAACATCCTATGCTTTTTAATTAGTTTGTAAAAATAAAATGATCTATTTTTACCAAATGATATTATAATAATTACTAATCCAATTAAGCAAAAAATAAAATTATAGAACTATGCCCTTAGTAATTCAATTATAATTTGCTATAATTACTAGGAATATCATTTATTTAATAAAACAATTTTATCAAATACTAGAAATTAAACAACTTTTAAAATCTATTTCCGCTCTTGAACTAGTTAAAATTAGATTTATTATTATATGATCTATCACATAAATCATATAATCACATAGAACAATCCTAAGGCATGTTTCTACTCATATGAGATGCATGATAATTTTAAATATTGTGTGGGTAATATGAATGGCATGTAAAAAAATCATGATAAAGTATTAAACAATTTAATCACATTCAACATTTAAATAAATAAATACTAATTAAATAAATAAATAAATGCAGGCCAGGTGTCTTGGGTATTTCTAGAAAAATTACAACACTTGCAAAATTATACATAAAAATGTAAGAAACTAAATAAAACCTAAAGAGATCTCTATCTTCACCTTTGGGCCTTCACAAGTAGTCTTGATCCATTAAGCCATTTATCCATTTAATTTTGAATTAAAATAATTTGCATGCCATCAAGGCACGGAACTCGGAGCTCGGGCCTAAGGTCACGAGGGCATACAGCAACCTTGGGCTCAGGCATCAAGGCACGGAACCCGGAGCTCGGGCCTTACAGGATTTTTTCAAATAATTTAATGCAGAAAATTAAATTACAAAAAATTCCTATGCCCCAAAATGGCTTACATTTTTCATCTAGAAAATTTAAGAACAATTCCTAAACCCAAAACACCATATAATTAACGACCCTTAAGAATAAACTTTAATCATACATACATCCATCCATTCACACATATTATAATAACATAAGAATGCATATTTTGCCCACACAGTAATTAATGCACGTAGAGATTAATGACCGCTGTGGTACCAATTGTTTGGAACGAGTTTCCTAATACGCAGCGGAATGGTGGTGGGTTGGCCCAGTGTACAACAAAAATTTTGTAACATATTTAAACTAACTTTAAATATGCAAATCCATTAATATACATACATTAATCATAAACAAGAATAAAGAACATACATCTTGATGCCTATCAAGTGTCTTCGCTATCTTTTAGTAAAATGAACGAACTTCCAATCCAAGCTGCTCTCAAGTACTCACACCAATATCTTCCACAACGTTCTCTACACCTCAAGAAGTGTGTGGGCACTTAGAGAATAAAGATGGTATATTTTTTATTCAACTTGATGTACTCAACACATGAGATCAAGATAATAGGCCTGAGATTGGTTCCGTATCTTTTCAGGGAGAGATAAAAAAGTATCGTTCTTTTCTTTAGAGCGAATAAATTATGTATTGAGTACTCTATATCTTTATATTCTGATAAGTCTAACTTAAATAGAAAATATTCAAATTTAAAAAATAAATCTGCAACAAATTTACAATTTATCTTTTAATTAATTAATTATCTTATTAATGAAAATATAAAAAAAAAAAAAACTAACTTTTAAATTTTCCATTAATTAATTAAATAAATAAATAAAAGTGAAAAATCTATCCTTGATTTTTATATAGCTCACGCCACACACAGTCTGTAACTCTCTATAAATTAGGGATATTTGATTTTTCCACACTTATTTAATTATTTATTCAAACTACTTTATGAGATAAAATCCAACAACCTAATAATTAATGCAAATTTGAATTTATTATCTTTTTAACTAATTATCAAATATAATTAATTATTTGAATAAATATCAATCTTTTAAATTCAAATCCAATTTGAACTTATCGAATTATTATCTCTCACTCAAATAAAGATATTTAATTAATTCTACCAATTAATTAAAACCAATTTTAATTAATACTAATTTTGAAAATCAAAAATTACATAATAATTAATTATTAATTAATTTTGTTAATTACAACTAATTTGTAATCAATTAATTAATCACTATTATTACATAATTACATATTTTGCCCGAATAACAAATTTCTTCTTAAATATGTATTTTCACCATTTTACGCTTTATATCAACTCTTGCCTGGAATAGTGTTGATAGAGCCTCTGTGGAGACCTATGGACCTATAATTTCAAGCTCCAATAAATTTGAGATTATTAATTAAATAATCTCAATTTATTAATCTTATGATTACTCCACTATAAATATGAGACTGCACTCTTGTAATTATAGACATTTTATTTACTAAGTACTTTATAACAATAAAGCTTCCATTGATATGATCATTACATACAAATTAACCCTCTAATAATGGTTCATAATTAACCAGGAATAAAATTATCGTTTTACCCTTTTAATTATATCTTATTTCCTTAAGTACCATTGACTTTACTAGTAAAGGTTAATTCATAACTAAATTATGAATTTGAGCTCAATAACCTTTCAGTCCCAAAAGTCAACCCTTGAGAGAACCATTATTCAATCTCTTACGAGAAGGTATACATTTCATATATGTATACTATGTCCCCAGCCATTTACATTAATGAGTTCCCAAAACAAAAGTTTCTAACCTGATCATTCTGACAAATCCTAACGAGTGAATCAAAGAACTCATATAACATAAACAAGAGTTCATAGTAACTTTAGGATTAAGATCTATTTGTATTTGATCATTAGTTGATATATTTAATTAATACTTCAAAACGGTATTTAACTAAGTATTAATAAACATCTCTGGTCCAGTTCTATATATTCTCTAATATATAAAGTACCTCCACTAAAGTGTCCTACTACACTAGTAATCTGGATTTAGATCACAAGTATTCATAATACTAGTGGACTATACTTGCAGTAATTAATCTAAAGATTCCATGACTTTATTTTACTGCGAACTTTTCAAGTTCATTTATCTCAAACACAATCTTCCCGTACCAATACGTGGTTGAGATCACATATATGAACTTAGGAATTTTTCTGATATTTACTTAATATTATCACAGAATAATATAGTCCATAAAATATATGCATAACAAATTCAATATATTTATTTATTTCTTAAAACAATGTCTACTACATATTCTTTCAGGGCACAATTCCCAAACTTCAACATGCTTAATCAACAATCACAAGCATAATCATAACCATAACCATGCACATTCTCAGGCGTTCATGCTCTATTCATATTCCTGTTCAATAATTTGGACCAAGCCATAATTACATGTATCACATACTGGGTGAAATTTTCTTACCTTTAATCCAAGCATAAGTTACGAATGAACAACCCTCTAGCACGATCCTCATCCCGAGCCCCTAGCGATAACCTAGTCACAACCAATTATATAATCTCGTCAATAATGAGTAAATAAAGGCTTCGACCGAGTCCTACTAAACTGGGTAGTAGGATCGATCCCAAGCCCTTAGGTATGAGTTCCCATCATTAAAACCTAATATAGCTATGGCTACCCATGCAGGTCGCGACTTGACCCTAAGGGTCGTGGCGCGCCTCCCAGACAGAAAGCCCCATGTCTAGAACCAGGACACGAGACGCGACTTGCCCCTTAGAGTCGCGGCGCGCCTCTGATATAGAGCCCTCTTCATCTCCTTCTTCCAGCTTGAGTCACGGTGCCCAAGAATAGGGTCGCGGCTCGACCTGGAACTCAGCCTTTTTCCTCTGTTTTTCTCATATCAAATCCCTCCATAAACCTGTAACGCCCTGGATAACCAAGACCGTTACACTGTGTGTTTAAAATAGTGCTTAACTTGCTAAGTAAGTTGTTTGAACATAAATGTGTAATTAAAGACTAAGTCATGGTCAAGTATTAAAAGATTTGATCAACAAAATGGTTATTTTTCATTAAAATGTTAAGTTTATACATGGGATCCCAAAATCAATTTACAAACTTCTAAAAGACAAATAGAATACAACTTAGCCGTCCTAAGCGACAAAACAGGGTTTAACCCTAGTTCCTCCCAAGCTATCCTGAGCGTGACGATCGAGCAGGCTGCATATCTACACACCGCCCCTAAAGCTCTCCAACTTATGGCTGGTCCAGCTATCCCTTTCCCTTACCTGCACCACGTAGCACCCGTGAGCCAAGGCTCAGCAAGAAAACTTAAACCAACATGCACAACTAAGCAACAATATAAAAATAGTAAACATAATTCATCAGATTCAATTAACAACAGGATATAAGTAACCAATCAACAGTAATATTCAACTCAGTCAAGTGTATAAATCAAGCTCATCAATCAATGCAAATAGTTAAGTACGAACCACACTTCTATTTATTGTATAATATCCAGGCCTGGCGCCCTTAGGCTGAGTCCCCTGGTATCTTAGCCGACCCCAACACCCTTAGGCCAGGTTGCATTCCACACGCTTGCTATCGTCCCCCGGCACCCTTAGGCCGGCCTGCAAACCTATATAATCACAAATACACAATGCATAGCAAGTAATCGATGGCAGCGTATACAAGCATGCACGTCCAGATATTCTCAAATACAAATATATTCACATTCATAACATATTCATTAATAGGGGTTTAAGCCCCATTCACAACTCGGGTGCAGTTTTCTTACCTCAAGTCCCGAGTAGTTAGCGTATGGCAGCCCCGAGTACAATCCCAAATCCTGAGCCCTTGCGGTATAACCTAGTCACAATGCGATATTGGATAACCATTAAAATCCTAAACTAATTAAAAGATTTGGAATCAAATACTAGCCTCTGATACCTCGAATTTTACTAAATCGAGTAGTAGAATTCGTCCCGAGCGCTTAGGTTTAAGTCCACGAGCCTCCCCAAGCCTAAAGAGCAAACTTCGTTATGGCTGCCTAGGCGGGTCGCGACTCTTGGTCAGAGGCGCCAGCCCCCAATCCTTACAGGCATGCAGGCCATGACCTAGCCCTGAGGGTCACGACGCGCCTATGAGATAGAAAGCCCCCCCAGGCTCCTGAGGCGAGGTGGGTCGCAGCGCCCATGAACAGGGTAGCGGTGCTCCCCGCGAACCTAGAAAACCCAGCTTCTTTCTGTGTTTTCTCCAAGCTAAACCTTCCAAAATTTAGCCTAGACCTAACTTAAAACCAAATTTAAGCTTCTCAAATGTTCCCAAACATCATAAACAACATAACCACACTAAAAGCTAGGCCAAAACTCACTCACAATCAAAATTCATCCATTGAGTTCAAAACTCAAGAACACCAAAATAAGTAAATCAAAACATAATCAACAGCAGGAATTGAAGCTTACCTTCTTAAGAATCATGACCCCTGAACTAAACCTCAATCAATCCCAGCTCAAACCTTCAATTTCCTAAGCCTTCAACTACTAATCCCCCTTAGCTTCCTCAAGAATTCCACCAAATTGAGAGAGAAAAGAGAGAGGTTGGTTGGGAGAGGAGAGAGAACTGAGAGGGGGTGTGCTGAGAGATGTTTCTAATTTTTTATTGCTTAGCCTACTGTATCGTCAACATAAAGACCAAAACACCCTTAGTGATAACTCAACCATTTTATTGCCCATAAGGGCAAAATGGTCATTTGCCCTGTTTCTTGCTAATTCCTCGAGTCGTCCTACAAATTCCTAATTAATCTCGACATGCCCAACTAATCACCAAATACTTACTCGTTACTCGATAAATCCCAAATATATGTTAAGTTTCCCAAAATACCCTTAGGCTCACCCCGAGCCAGGTATTAAACCCCGTTATGAATATTCTGCTAATCCACTCACTAGGATCACCTCGAGTCGTATACTGCAAACATATCCACATAATAATGTAGTCTCAATCATTTACACACATATAATCACATTTATGCCCGCAACGGGCCAATACTACAAATATACCCTTATTATCAAAAATGGGCCCACATGCATATTTAATACACATAAAGATGCATTTAAATCCATATTGTCATATAAATCGTGTATGACACGTAGTCACACATTTATTCAATTAATTCAACATGCATATCATATTATGCCCTCCAGGCACTGTAGTGTAGGCACTAAGCCTTAACAGTAAATTTGGGACGTTACAACTATCCCTTCCTTATTGAAATTTCATCCTCGAAATTTATTCAAATACTTCGGGACACAAATCCCGTGAATCTAACTATAACTTCAAAGTACAATCCTTTACCTTTTTTTTATCCCTTAGTAACACTCTCACCAGAGTGACAGTCTTATTCTATAAGACTTTATATCATTTATCACAAATTCCATTAGCTTTTCCTTGCTCAGTAAATCTCACTAAAATCCTAGGGTCTCAGTAATAATACCTAACACTTCTTTCCTTGACATTGGTACCAGTAACACTTTATGAGCCACCACCCATACTAGGGTAAGGCTAATCTATAGGCCCATGTCCTAGTCCTTGGTAAGACCTCGGAAGTCTATCAAATCGAGAGTTACAACCCCTCTTTCTTTCCCAAAATATTTTATCCTTTCTAGTCCACAATATTCAGAGAATTAGAAAGTCTCCCATCCTGGAACTCCATGTTCCCATACTTAAAATTTACGAGCTCTTATGTCCTTTTAAGTAGGCATACACTTCTGCCCTAACAGCCCTAATAACTTCATTGCTCCCCCAAACCAATTCTGAATCACCATACTTCCTGTCTCTTACTTCATTATTTGGAACGAGTGCTTTCGCTCCATATCTCACCGTAGCTTATTCAGAGTCACCCTAGCCATTGACTGGCATTCACCACTGTGACTATTCAATCAAGGGACCATACTTATCCCGTTGCCCCAAAGACTTACATATTCGGTGTACAATTATTAATGTCTGAACCATTCCTTCAGATTGTCAGTCTATCTGAAGGTAACTAATATTCAAAGTCCCAATCTTATACTTATTGCCCTCTACAACCTTTTTCCAAAACTGGGGAAATAAAGGGTCCGAGTCCGGAACCATCGACTCCTGTGTCTCACGGAGTCATATGGTCTCCTTTCGCCCATACACATTATTGTGATACCCATTCACACAAACAAAGGTGTGTTAGCTCAATCTGTTGAGTCGCAACTTTTCATATTCAATTACCTTACTTGCAGTCTAATGTAATCCACCCTTACAGTCCACAACTATACCCTTTTTCCTTCCAATACACAAATTTTGATCCTAACATCCATTAAAATTCCTGGATACAATATTTATAAGGAGGTAGTACAATACTCATCTAGAATCTCCATCTCAACACCAGGTTCCATCGGATCACTCATTCGATCTTCATATCTTAACCCATTCATACTAAAATAGTAGGATTCGTAACCATTCCCACAAGATCTCCTCCCCTAATCCCATTGTCCATGGAGATATACCTGTCAACTATCAACTGCAGATACTATACCAATCTTGGTCGTTACCTCATCTGACTTTACTGTAATTTGTGGCGTCTTATCAAACTAGCACAGACCTTTCCAACTCATGATGTCAGCTTCCATGTTAATTTTTCTCTATACAATCAAGGGTTTCCAATGTGAATCACCCATTAATTCCCATTATGGCCTTAGTCTCATGATTATTCTTCTACAAGTGATCAAACACTTTACCTCTTTACGCTAATACACGCACTTCTATTCCATAGGTGTCATCACCGCACCCTAACCGTGGCTATCTGGCATTACTATCAACCTAACATCCTGTGTAGAACCTTTGTGTTCTTATCTCTTCATCTATTATGAAGCATGAACAATCATTCCTTTTCAGTCTGCACATGGGCACACCCTAGTCTTCGACGCACCACCCTATAGTTTCATGTCTTAAGCAAGGACAATATCCATCCTGTCGTCCTTTTGTATCCGTCCACCGCATACACATTCAGATACCATAGTGTGCTAGCCAATCCTTATTCTTTCTTCTAGAAATTCGGTACTAAACTATCCATTCAGACAAACTTTAGGTTCTTGTGTTACCTCAATCTTGGGTATGGTTGTCATCGAAGATGCTTTAAGTAGTAGCTGACGTGTCTTACTGGTCTTATTGTACTTCTCACCCCTCAGGCTTTCTATAATAATTTCTTTGTGGCTTCTAATTCATAAATTCCTTCATACATGATCACATCACTTCCCATAACATAACCTTTGATACCCTTGAAGAAAATGAAACTTACTCTTTCTGGAGCCTTACCTGTAACTCTGCTTCATTAGTCTTAGTATTATCAACAAAGTGGTCATTCGCGCTCTGCTTCTAACTAGAAGTAGACCGAAACATCCCTAATCAGTCTGAATATGGCTTGTCCGTGTCATTCTTTTACCCTCTCTACTTGTTGAACTTACATGTATCGTTGGAGAATTAGTTAGTTAAGAACCTTCACTAATAATTCATCACATCCTTCTTGGTGGAAGAAGTAATTCCTAAAATGTCTCTTTCCTTGATCCTCAGCTGGTAATAACCAGATCGAAGATCAGTTCCTAAGAACATTGTCCTATCTTGCAACTGGCCAATTGAACCCTTCGTTCTTAACAAGCGATGTCAACGTATCCCATGATGCGATGCTTCGTCTAATCAATCCTCAAATCAAATACCTCTTTAGCTTAACCATTAATTCTTTCTGCTGAGCTGATATCATTCTTCATGATGTTCCTGATACTGATTTTATCCGTACCTTAATCTTGTAGCGTACTCAATGATTCTTGTGCACCCAACTGAAACCTTAGTGGCCAATCCAGTTTCCATTCGGTCTAACTGATATATTCCAAGTGATACCTACCACAATATCTAGGCATTCCGTAGACGGAACCGTGTCCTTCCCTTTCAAATCCAGACGTTACCTCCATCCCTTACAATCCATGTTTGTCCCTTATTTGATAAACTAATCTGTACTCAGGATCATATCAAAATTCTTATATGGAAAACTCAATCAATTATACTGTCAACCTTCTACCATTAATACTCTAACCCTTCTCCGGGAAGTGACCAATTTTCCCAGTAGGCATTAAAATCTCATGCCCCATGGCGTGACAATAAAAAAGTATGTGCCTCAAATATATGTCTCTTCTAGGAGATACGTAGCACCGAACTCAATCAGCCCAATGCACAACAAGGAACGAGAACTAGAAAGCCAATCAGTTGCCTCTGAGGGACTAGCCTCAGGCTCTGACTGTATCAAAGCAGGCCAGTTCTCCCTTCTCTAATCTCGGGCAATCCTTCTTGAATTTCCCAACTATTCCACATAGAAAACATGCCTTCACTTGGCGTCCTCCCAGATGGTGTCTCCTACACCTGGCGCATACTAGATAACTTCACCAGACCTCATTGCGCCCTGGCGGCCAACATGTAAACTATCACCCCTCCTGTCAAGTCCAGTAGTAGTAGAACTATCAAGGGTCCTTCTTTTCTGATTACTGGGCATCTGTCCCTACCTGATCCTGCAAATGGGAATACCATTGCCTGAGCTTCCTGCCCTACGACATTCTCAAACCATATCTCATCTCTTGCGTCTTCTATAACAGGGACCTCCCTACTGCCTGAACATAGATAGAAGTATCATGCACTGGAGTAACCCTAACGCTCTGGGCCATCCCAGAGTTCAGTCCTCAAATGAATTGTTCCTTTCGGGCCTCATCAGCTGGTACAAAAACAAAAGCAAATTTGGCCAACCTATTATATTTATTGACATATTATATCATTGACTTGCCATCCTAAACCAAGTCCGTAAACTCATTGGTCTTTGCAGTTCAGACTGCATCACAGTAGTCTCTTTTGTCAAATCACTGTCTGAATTCCTCCCAACCCATCATGACAACATTCTGGGTCTAGGGTACTACTTTCCATCATGTGTGGGCATCCCCCAGCCACATACGCGTGGCACAACCTGTAATGACCCAACTACTCTAGACTTTTGGACCATTAACGAAAACTAAACATACTAATCCTTAATAAAACTTACATTGTGAAAATACCATAACTTTATTAGGAAACTTGTAAAAATAAGAGTTACTTACATAAATTGTCAAGTAGGATATGGGATCCCATTGTTTTAAAAACAAAACATAATTTAAAATAAAAATGAGTTACATAGCAAGTGCGGAAAAAATACACGTAAAACCATAAAAAAAACAAGACTACATCCTCCAAAATCGAACTCTAGACTCCTTGAATCCATTCATCACCGATACACATTCTCCCAAGCATCCACGAACCTTACCGCCACTATAGCTATTTTCCTGCACACATAAACAAAAAGGAATGAGCTTAATGCCCAGCAAGGAAAATCTACCACATAGTTCATATACATAAATTTCATAAGAAACATAAAAACATAACATTACACTTATTTCATACACATACTATAATGGCCATTATTACTTGGGGTCCCATAGACTAAACAAGTCATATGCCCATGAGATTAGTGGGGTCCTACTAGCTAAGCAGGTCATATGCCCATAATCTATTTGGGGTCTTGTTAGTCATATGGGTCATATGCCCAAGCCTACAAACATACATATTATAACACTTATCATAACATAAGAAACATAAGATAACATATAAAACATATAACATATGAATTTCTATCCTATTTTCCTTCCCAAAATTACCGGGATAAGAGGACAGAGGTGGGACTTTGGAACACTCCTAAGAACCATTAAAAAGAGTGAGTATAGAGAAGAAGAGAAATGAAAGGAATGGAATGGAAGGACTAAACCATTGAGAAAAATACTTACCGAAACCTTTTTGCTCAAGAACTTAGATTTCCTAACCAAAATAAAGATTAAGGTTAGAGGCTGAGTAGAAGACTATGAGAACTTAAAATAATATAATACCCATGAACTAAGGTTTAGAAATACCTTGAAGACTTGTAGACCAATCTAAACCTCGAACCGAAATACTATGAAACCTTACTTCCCCAAGTGTTTGATAAGCTTATGATGATCAAGTTATGATTTCTCCACCCAAGTGTTTACACTCTCACACTCACCTAGCAACTTGCAGCCTCTGAACTTAGAGTAAAAGGTGAATAATGGCTGGGTACTAGGTCCTATTTATAGAGTTTAGGAATGAAAGGATCTTAATTTAACTTGAATAAAAATAATGGCTTTTTAGATGAAAATAATTTGAATAATAGTTCAGCAGAGGCTGAAGACTCGTTCAAAAAGGTGCTGGACTTATCAAAAGGTTGAATGGCTGAATGGAAAACAAATTCAAAAAAACTTTCAAAATAAGTTGAAGGAGGCGATATATCGCCCCCTGTAGGCGATATATCGCCTGGGCCAGTATGCCCGAGGCAGTTGTGCATCGTTTCGTGTTTTCTGTATCTACGTGCTGCGATATATCGGCATTCGCTGATTATTTAAACACGAAATTACACATTTTTAGCTTAATTCAAATTGAGTAAACAGCCTTGACTAAGCCCTTAAACGTATTCAAAGCTACTGACTGACCTTAGAGCATTCAAACTTTACCCTTATTAAATTTAATCCTAAAAATACTTAATCCTTAAACACCCATACATAACATGTGCTTAAAATCCTATTGGTTCTTATCTAAACCTTATAGTATAATAAATATTATCCTTAATATCAGTCATATTAATCAACCTTAGGTTAAAATTAATATTCTTAAACTATAGGTTAAACTTAGAAAATCTACAAGTACTACTATGACTGTCCAAATAATTCCTGGTCTGAACCAAAAATCCACAGTCATAAAGATAATACTATAGATACTATAATACTACTATCTAACTTAGCTAAGTAAAGTTCTTGGACTCTACACAACCGCTCTATCATGGCCTACCACTTCCATATCATCAAGGACAGAGTTAATCACGCCCATCTACTGATCAATTCTGAACAAACCCAAACCTCCCTAAAAACTGGAGGATAATTCTTCTAGAGTCTTTTATACGGCAACTCTTATCTATTTCCACCCTCAGGTTAAACCAACACTGGTGCCATTACCATCAGAATATACAAAGCAGAGTTCCCCAACAGAACTGGTTGTCTCAACCATCTAATCCCCTCAATTTGATATGGCAATCTTGCTTGTATACCGGCAAATATCTGTTGTGAATTCCAGGGGCAGATGGAGGGTTCTGACCCTAACTATCATCTGCAACCCCCATACTAATGATACCAACACTACACCAAATAACCATTTCCACTACATTTAAGTATAACTCTTTTAATAAAGTGTTATACTAAACCCATAAAATTTGGCAGGACATAAAAAAAATGGCGCACAATTTTGGAGCAAATACATTAATTGGCGAAAAATGAAATAATTATGCCAAATATTGTATTATTTCACTTGTTATTCTCATTTTTTTAATCTACATATCTCATTCTCTCTCTTAACTCTCTGTCTCCCTCACATCTATCTAAACCTAGCAGAAATCTCCCTACCCAAACCTCAAATTTTCCCGAACCTCCGAGACCTCTCTAAAAAAATTTCCAAACTTTCCAAGAGGAAATTCTCCAAATTTCCCATAAATTTCCCCACAGCCTCAAACTCCCAGCTCTCCCTACCTCTCACCGAAATCCCAAAATTCTTGTCTCTTTATTTATCTCGCCAAATCCCCAAACCCTCTCCTCCTCTCACTCAACATTACCTATTTCTTACCACTTCTCTCTTTCTCTCACTGCCTCTTTCTCTTTCACACGGAATCCCTAGGTATGTGTAATCTTTTTCTTGTTTTTTTTTGTTGGTTACCTTTCTCTTTCTCTCACTCAGGGTATCTCCGGTTTTTGTCCCTCTCTCAGTTACTCTAAGTTTTTTTTTTTAATATCCATTTTTGTATTTATGGGGTATTTTTATGCTCCAGTCTTGTAATGACCCAACTACTCTAGACTTTGGACCATTACTAACTTCTATACTAATCTTACGAAAACATACATTTGAAATAACATATACTTATTCAAAACTATAAAGTAAAGTTTTAAAACTATATAAAATTCATAAGTAGGACATTGGGATCCCATTATTTGCAACAAAACATAATTTTGACATAATCAAAACTTAATTAAAACTTATTACAACCAATTGCGGAAAAATACATAGAAAACCATAATTAAAGAGACTTCATCCTCAAATCGAAAGCTCGGTCCATCGATTCCATCCCGCCTCAATACACATCCCCAAGCTTCCAAGAACCTTTCCCACCACCAAAGCTATTTTCCTGCACATATAAACATAAAGGAGTGAGCCTAATGCCCAGCAAGGAAAATCTAACACATAAATCATATACATAAAATTCATATCAACATAAACTAAAACATATCATAACATATGTCACATATACTATAATGGCCATTATTACTTAGGGCCCCATAAACTAAACAAGTCATATGCCCATTAGATTTGTGGGGCTTGCTAGCTAAGCAAGTCATATGCCCATAAATTTATTGGGGCTTGTTAGTTGTACAGGTCATATGCCCAAGTCTACAAACATACATAACACACAAATCATTAGTTATCATAACACATAAATCATAAGATAACATATGGCATAACACATAATATCCTATCCTATTTTCCTTACCAAAAGTACCGGGATATGAGAACAGGTTTGGGACTTTGGAACACTCCTAAAAACCATAAATGAAAGGGTGAGTATACTAAAGAAAGAGGAATGAAAATAATGGACGAACTATACCATCAAGAATATACTTACCAAAATCCTTATGTTCAAGATCTTAGATTTCCTATCCAAGAATAAAGAATAAAGTTAGGGTGCTGAGTAGAAAACTATAAGAACTTAAGGAAACAATACCAAAATGAACTAGAGTTTGGAATACCTTGAATGCTTCTATGACCGATCTAAACCTTGAACCGAAATGTGCTATAAACCTTACTTCCCAAGTGTTTGGTAAGCTTATAATCCCCAACCCAAGTGTTTACACTCTCAAAATAACCTAGCAGCTTGCAGTCTCTGAACTTAGCTTGATGAATGAATAAATGGCTGGGTACTAGGTCCTATTTATAAAGTTCAAGAATGAAAAGATTTTCATTTAACTTGAATAAAATAATGGCTTTTTAAGTGAAAAATATTTCAATTATCGTTCAGCTGAGGCTGAAGACTCGGTCAGAAAGATGCTGGACTTATCAAGAGGTTAAAGATTAAAATGAGAACGTTTTCAAAAACATTCAAAAATATACTAAAGGAGCCAATATATCACCCCTTGTAGGCGATATATCGCCTGGGCCAGCATGCCCGAGGCTCGTCGAGGTGATCATGCGAAGTTACGTGTTTTTCGTATCCCCGTACTGCGATATATCGCCCCTATAGCTGCGATATATCGGCATATGCTAAATATTTAAACACGAAATTGCACAATTTCAGCTTAATTTGAATTGAGTAAACAGCCTTGACTAAGTCCTCTAACGTTTTCAAAGCTGCTGACAGACCATAGGATATTCAAATATTACTCTTAATAAACTTATTCCTCAAAAATACTTAATTATCATTAAACATACACATGACAAGTGTTACTTTCTTATTAGGTCTATCTAAACCTTATAATATAATAAATATCACCATCAATATCAATCATATTAATCAAACCTTAGGTTAAAATTAATATTCTTAAACTATAGATTAAACTTAGAAAATCTACAAGTGTTACTACGAGTGTAAATAAATCCCGGTCTGAACCAAAATCCACAATCATAAAAATACTACAACTATTACTATTATTACTACTATCTAACTAGCTAAGTAAAGTTCTTGGACTCTACAAGTCTCTCTGCTGTGCTCTTAATTTATTGTGTTTTTTTTTTCGGTCTCACTTCATTACAATTATGGTTGGAAAAAGTTGATTTAGGGCTTGATTTAAACTTTCCAAAAAGGAGAAAGATCTCTAGAAACTAAATAAGAAGGTATATTCTTTTAAGATATTCTATTTGTTATTTCAAATATTATGCTTGATCTATATACATGTATGTGTTATATATATGTGTGTAAATTTCCTTATTAATTTTATGTGCATTGTATACGCTTATGTTTAATTGTTTTTAATATGATTTATTATAATGTGTGTATACATGTGAAATAAAGAATAAAAACAGGAGTATCTCTCTTGTTCAATTTGGGTCTTCCTTGCACGATTGGGTGTTGGTCAATTAGGGTTGATATTTGAGGTGTTAAATTCAGCCGTGAGGTGTGAGTTTTTAGACTGGAGTGACTATATTTGTACTTTAGGTCCTGGTTATATAGATTATCACCATTTTTATAGATTCGCGCATATAACCATTTCTTTGCTCTTTTCTTCTTTCAATTGAGGTACACGTCTTCTCTTGTCCACTCTGTTTAAGTGTGTAGTGGTATATTTGTAGAAGCTCTCTTTCCATTTGTGAGTTAAACGACATCTTGGAATGTTAACTTTGCTTGATTTTTTAACTATGTCAATATATACATAAAGGGTCTCCAATTCAGCAACTACTTTAGCACACTTTTGAATGATTATGTTGGCCTATACTTATTTAGCACACTTATCATCATATATGTGAACTTATCACAATTATTTATATAGATATATATATATTTATTTTGTTATTCATGCATGCCAAAATTGCTTGTCGTGGATTAGAGTATAGACCATGCCATTATATGCTTCTTTATATAACAAAAGCAACATTTGTTTTCTCTAGATAATAAATAATTAAGTATTTCTCTTCTTACTTTTTGTTGGTGTTTAGATATCCTGTCCAGTTTAGATATCAATTTGGATTGGAAAAGATAATGAATTTTTTTGTATCTCAAGTTGCTAATTTTGCATTGTATTGTTATTATGTTTCTATGTATTTTAATCATGCATATACGAATATTGTTTAGCAAGGCACACTTCCAACTATTCATTTTCATATCTTTGACTTCATTGTCTTTGAAATCCTTATAACTAATATAAAATTAAGAGGAATATAGATGATACTTGGTAGTATACAATCTAAAAACAACTTAACTGACACTTCTTTGTAATACATTTGTTTGAGCTTGGTTGTCATCACTTTTATAATTCTGCATCCATTTGCATTGTTTATGAGTTGCACTATATTTTATTTGAGTTCCGTATCAATTTGCTTTTTTTTATTGGTTGCAGGTTCGACCCAAGGAATTCTGTGTTGGAGTGGTCCATTCTACTTATTGACAACTCGAACCGAAGGTCTGAAATTGTTACTGTTGTTTTCCTTTTAAAACTTAATAATTTATTTGATTTCAATTTAAGTGATAGTTATCTTGTATGATTAATTGTTTGCAGTGGATCAATGGAGTTTGTTGTTTCCCCAACAGACTCATCTGTATTTTTCCCGTTTTCTGTGAACTTCTTTGCTACTAATACATTCAGTGACTTGAAAGTCTGTCCTTGTTTGACTTCAGTTGATTAGTGAATAATATTGTAAAGTTTGACAAAAATGCAGATTGATACCGCTAGTAATTTTGCTGACTTTGAACTTCTCTTTTGCAGGTTGTGAATGTCTTGCCCCAGAAAGGTGGAGCTCCACTGAAGTTCAGTCAAAGAACGCAGTGATGTAGGCTAAACTCGTATGTATAGAGTGTATTTGTGTTAATTGATGTTTGAGTCAATTTATCTGTAAGTTTTGTTTTGTTTGACTGCTTAAACTGGTTTTATTATATAAAACTAAGCTACGCTTAACCTGTGCATAATAATAGTTTGATGGAATGCTTCAGTGAGACATATGAGTAAATTGAGTTATTATTATAGCTTTTTTTTTAATCAGCTTTTTTTATGGGGTGTGTATAGATTATCAAGATGATGTATGATCCCTTTTGCCAACTCTAATCATGTACCTTTGCCTCTATGCATTACCGTTAGTAGCCATTTATGTAGCAATAGAGGCGTACGATATATAAATTATATACGTGTATGCCCTGCCCTGCCCTACCTGTATAATACATAATCAAGATGAAGAATATGCAGTCTTGTTATTTCTTTCATCTTCACAAGTTAGGAAAAATGCAGATCCTAATGATCATTAAATAATTATGTATTTATTCTCTATTTCTCTTTGTTACTTGTATACCTAATTATATCTTCTTACTAATTAATTAAAATTAAACTATATTTTCTAATTAGTTTCTTCAAAAATTATTGATGCCTTCTTTTGTTGTATATAAGATCTCCCATTTTAGTTTCTTAAAAAGTGGTGCTTATTTTCCTTGGGTGTATTGTACTTTTCATCTCCCTATTCCTTGATGTTGTGAGTAACTGCTATTAATTCAAGTCTTCTAGACAGGTTGCAGGTTGCTGCTTCACTAACAAGGAAGTCGATGCTCATATACCCAATTACCCCAACTTGCCACCCCAGTTAATTTGTCAGCTTCACAATGTGACTATGCATGTGAGTGTAATTGCTTTACCTCAGTTCTGTAAGTTGTTTATGCACTTCTTGTTCCTTGCATAATGTTTTGGTTCTATGGTGAATAGGCAGATGTGGTGTAGTGGTTGCCTTATCATCATTGAGTGGTTATTACCTTTATCTTTATTTTTTCCTTAGCATAATTCATGTCTTACATGTGTATATATATAGAGTATTAAAACAGATTGTCATGAAATGATCAGTAAGTCTTGTAAAGCTGTAAAATTTTATTTGTGTTTTTCAATATCAAAAGTTCTCAGTTTATTTATCATTGTTTTATGATCAATTGATGTGGTTTCAAGACTGGATTAAATTACTAAAAGAAACGGTGTTGCAATTTTAAAGTGTGGCCAACCTTAAAGGTTCTACCATTATAGGTGAGATTCTATTTCACATTCTTATAAGGATATTGATTAGTGTTATTATTTACTTTTAAGTTTTTTATTCTTTAGTTTCAGATACTCTTTAATTATCAACATTTGTTTATTATCAATACTCTCCAACTAGATAAGATTAGATCACTACAGGTTGCTCAAAGCATTCATAAGAATTAATCTGTTATTATTGTCATTTTAATTGTCGATGAATAATACTGATTAATGCCATGTATAGTATGTTTCAATATAATTGAAGGTTTGGGTTGATCATTATGAGCGGTTATGTCTTGGTTCGTGTTTTCAATATAAGTGGCCTAGATTAACGTTTTATGAAGTAAATTATGAGCCAAAAGCTTATTGGTTAAAACATAATATAAATTATATCTTATGTTTAAGCCTGTATCTTAAATATATTTGTCAACCTTCCGCATTTTCATCCTTCAGCATTTTTCATTCTCAGTAATAGTCTATCATTTCAGATCAAGTAATAAAACTATCATATAAATATATATTAACATAAATGTGTGTGCATATATATATGTATATACATAAACCACCAAAAATGAAAAAGCCCAATAGCCATCCATTATTAAAAAGAATTATATAATTTATTTCTCTAACTTTGTACACTTGTTACATATTCAGTAATAATAGAATTCTAAATGAGTGGAATGTATTTAGTATTATAATTTTTAAGATAAAAAGACTAATTATTGTAATTCTATTCATGAAACTAATAAAAAATATTTATATTATCTGGTTTTTCTTTAAGTTTAATTTGGTTTCTTTATGTTTGTAAGGAAAAAGTGTTTCTTCATAGCCTTGTGGACTAAGTTGAGGAGAAGAAGGAACCACCAAGAACCGGCCACAGTAAGAGGTACAAATTCATAGATTTCCTTAGAAGTTTACGGTTCCGATTTTTCGTTTTTATTTCTTAGGATGGCTATGAATTTGTGGGGCGTTTTATATAGTTTTAATCTTTGCTTAGGGACTATAAACTTTCATTAAGGGGTTGTGAATGGTTTAATATGATAAGGCTTGAATTTTGGGTTTGAATCTGTCTTTTGCTTTCATTAGCCTTTGTATCTCCACTTTCTTATTATATCTTTTGTCCTCTGTTCTCTGTGTAGCTAGTTGCATATATAACTGTGTTGTTGAATTAATTATTTTTAATAAATCAGATATATTTTTATTTGTAGCTATGATATATGAATGAACTTTATTAGGTTACCATAATAATTATGATCATGCAATAGTTTTTGTTTTAGTGTGTTTTTGTCCTCTGTTTTTGCTAGTCTACTTAGTTTTGTTACCTTGCACTCTTTTATGTGTGCATTACAAGTTGAGCACTATGTGTATATGTTTTTGTGTTTGCATGTGTGCATTAATATTTTACTGTGGTACCAACTAAGTGAAAATTTTCAATGTATCACAATAACTCAACATGTTTCACATTGCATGTCTCTCTAGTATATTATCTTTTCTTTTTTTTTATTATAATTATTTTTTGTATATCAAGCTTGTCTTTGATATTAGTTCCATGGCGCTTCATGTATTTGAAGGAATAGACATTGCTGCAGTGACTCCCACCTATGTCCATGCACGTTGTTAGTCTGCTCCTTGAAGTTGTTCTTCTCAAAGCAAAATCATTGCAAGGCCTTGGAAGATATGAAGGCATTTCCTTTACCTAACTGTAATTTCATTCTTAGTTCATAGCTTTGGAATTCTGTTTCACATTATTGCTGCTGCTGTCTAGTACTAGTCAAAGTAGTTTTTCTTTTCCTGATATTTTTATTGTATTTAGTAAAATGATAGAAAAGATGATTGGATCATTACTTGTTGATGCTCAAAATATGAGAATGGAAAGAAAAGTCAACAAGCACAAATACTATTAACAAATAGAAAAAAATGTTTCTTAAATACCAAAATGTTGTTGAGATAATGATCTCATAGCTTGAAATATTATGTACTACATAATGATCTAAACTATAAGTTATTAAGTCATGTCTTTGTTTCTACATTTTTTTTATTGTTTGTAACAATGTCCCAATTAAAGATATACATTCATGTATAAACTATGGTTTCTATATCTAAATTAATTTTAATTTCTTATATTGAAAAATGATTGCAGATTGAATCAAAAGATTGTACTGAGTATTTCTTGTCTTGGAAAGGAGCTATATATAGATACTGCAAGTCATGTTTTTGTTGTCTTTGCTTCAACTGCTAATCAGGTATGTACTTTGGCACTCTTTGTAACATACCACTTTGTTTTATTTATTCTTTTACTTGATTTTTTATTTTTGTTCTATTATTTCATTTAGTTACTTATTAGTTTTATCCAAAAAAAATTAATTGGCTTTAAAATTATACTGTTAGTATTGATATATTATTTTGATTGCTAGTTCTTGGAAGAATGACTTTAGATTCTATTTTTAATTGATTAAATATTATTTCATTAGTTTTACCCTGGTGTGGTCTCGTTGCTCTGCTCTTTTTAATATATAGATTTTCATGAGTAGTTTAGTTCATTGTTAAACTGGTTAGCCCATAAATGTTGTCTTTTGCCTTATTCTTGAGAGGTAATGTACAATATAATATTTTGAGTTAGGTGGCTCTTCTATTTTGACAAAAGCTTGAGATTGGTTAAGAAAACGTAGAACTCATGATGTTAATGCCTCTAAAAAAAAGCTAGGAATGTCCTGAGATCATGAAACTTAAAATTTTGTTGGCTCTTATCTGGGTCCTAGATTTCGTGTCTCTATTGCATATAGTCTAGTAAAGCATGCCACCCTGTATTCACCAATTTTTTCTGGCTGCATACTTGATATTTCTTTCTGTATGTAATGAATTAGATGCTAATTTTTTTTAGCAACAATTATCTGGTGGGTTATAGTAGCAATATCAATTTTTAACTTCAGAATGTTTGATTAAAAAAAGGTATTTTAAACACTGTTGGAACTACAAAAAGAAATTTTGAAATTGATCCGGAATAATTCATTAAGATATTTCTGTTGGCAGCCTACACAAGCCTGGTAATGTCCTCATAAATCATGGGAGAGCTAACATTAGTACATTTTCTTGATATGGTACCTGTCATGTAGATACGGAAAGTGAATGCACTTTATAAGATCCCTGGTCAGTAACTCAAATTCCTTTTTCTGAAAGCTTTCCAACTTTACTCCTTTGGCCTATTGTAGTCTCGGGTTATACAGATTTACAGACTTTGTGTTGTAAATTTTCTATTTTATAATTTATAATTCTACTCTTAATCTGGGTCCTAGATTTTTCAATGATACTTCTTTTAGCCTTTATTTTTAATCTTAATACTTTTCTATAACAATGATGTTAACTGAACCATTGATGTTGTCCCCTGTTATACTTTCTTCTGCTCTTTTCTTTTGGCTATAGAGAAATTGTTCTATTAAAAACACACGTGGAACATGTTTTAACCGCATTATGCTCTCCTCCAGTAGATTGACAAAATAAAATTTGGAACTTCTAGTGCATTGAAAAATGATTTTGCCATTAGAAAAACTTATTCTTCTCTTTGTCACACTGCATTCTATGTTATTTTATTTATTTATTTATTTTCTGGAATTTGCTAGGGACACATGTTTCATACCAAAATCTTGCACCACATAATGTTGCATATATATATATTTATATATATATTTCCTTTTTGAAATAGAACCTATCATTTGAAGTCATATGGCTGGCTGTGCAATTTTATTATTATTATGTAAAATGTCACTTGCATTACTCTTATTTTACACCCTTACCATTGTTATCTTCAATTGATTGTATTATTTTCAACTTGTGGCAGAACAAGTTTTTTTGGTGATCAACCTGACATTGATGTACTGACGAAGAAGCAAAATGCATTACTTGGAGTGGCTACAAATGATGATGGGATGCAAGTGGAGGAAGATGCTAGATATCCACCATGGGTGCAATGTTGCCTGAAATCTCATTATCTGGATAAATCTGATATTTGGGGAAATCGACAGTATCGAATATTTGGCACTAGATTGGTGGTTATTAGGATAGATACTCATTGTCTTGTATGTTGGTTGGAGATTGTATAGCATGTTAGTTTTACCATGTGATTTAAGATTTATTGGTTTAAGTTTTCGGGTCTTTGTCTCCTGGGAGCTATAATATAATTTGATGACAGTGTTGAATGTTTTAAACTAATTTGTGGATTGTTAATACAATGTTGAATGCTTTTTACTTTTTGCTATTTGAAAATCAAGTTCATTTGATGATGCTAGTATATATTAGAAAATTAATTTTAATTATATAAATAAAAAATAAAAATATAATAGAATAAATTAGTGTTATATAAATGAATATATAATGAGAATTTAAACTTATCTAAATATTAAAATAATACGAAAAATGTGTTATAATATCTATTACAATAACACTTTTTATAAGTAAAGAATTTTATTATGCAAACATCATTATATAACACAAAAGTTGTGTTATACTAAAGTGTAGTATAACACAAAAAATGTGTTATACTAAAGTGTAGTATAACACAAATTTCTAAGTATTGAAATGTGTTATATAATCGACTATAAATAATATAATTAAACACTTATCTATTTATTAAAATAACACAGAAAGTGTGTTATCGTTGACAGTATAATAACACATCTGTATAACAATGATAAAGTGTTATGTAAAGTATCCTGACCTACGATAACATAGTCGGTCTTAACACATCAAAACGTGTTATGGTATGTTTTGATAACACATTTTTGGTGTTATTAAAAGCATTTTTTCTTGTAGTGCAGGTCCAGTTAACTATCTTGAATACACAATTTCTGAATCAGTCCGTAGTTAATGACTTAACCCCTTAACCCTGATATTCATTTCCAGAATCATCCCACGGGCAGGTCCAAACAATCACAATAATCACACACATAATATACATATCAAAACACAAATCTACATTGCTCATGCATCAGCTATCAAATCCCATTTCCACCAAATACATTCATACACATCATGCTCTCTATACTAGCATGCAGATAAGGCACATAGGTTCAATTTAAACAATTAACCACATAATCATTAGATACCTAACTGTGAGTTGAGCTTATCTTTAGCGGTAAGTGTACACGCCCAGCCAGTCTTCAAGAACCCTTAAACACACTAGATAACCAAGACCGTTACACTGTGTGTTTAAAATAGTGCTTAACTTGCTAAGCAATTCGTTTGAACTTAAATGTGTAATTAAAAACTAAGTCATGGTCAAGTATTAAAAGATTTGATCAAAAAAATTGTTATTTTTCATTAAAATGTTAAGTTTATACATGGGATCCCAAAATCAATTTACAGACTTGTAAAAGACAGATAGAATACAGCTTAGCCGTCCTAAGTAGAAAAACATGGTTTAACACTAGTTCTTCCCAAGCTATCTTGACCGTGGTGATTGAGCAGGCTGCATATGTACACACCGCCCCTGAAGCCCTTCAACTCATGGCTGGTTCAGCTATCCCTTTCCCTTACCTGCACCACGTAGCACCCGTGAACCAAGGCTCAGCAAGAAAAATTAAACCAGCATGCACAACTAGGCAACAGTATAAAAATAGTAAACATAATTCATCAGATTCCATTAACAACAAGATATAAGTAACCAATCAACATTAATATTCAACTCATTCAAGTGTATAAATCAAGCTCATCAATCAATGTAAATAGTTAAGTGCAAACCACACTTCTGTTTATTGTATAATATCCAGGCCCGATGCCCTTAGGCTTTGTCCCCTAGTCTCTTAGTTGACCCCGGCACCCTTAGGCCAGGCTGCGTTTCGGATGCTTGCTATCGGCCCCCGGTACCCTTAGGCCGGCCTCCAAATCTATATAATCACAAATTCACAATGCATAGCAAGTAATCGATGGTAGCGTATACAAGCATGCACATCCAGATATTCTCAGATACATATATATTCACATTCATAACATATTCATTAACAGGGGTTTAAGCCCCATTCACAACTCGAGTGCAGATTTCTTACCTCAAGTCCCGAGCAGCTAGCGTATGGTAGCCCCGAGTACAATCCCAAATCCTAAGCCCTTGCGGTATAACCTAGTCGCAGTGCAATATTGGATAACCATTAAAATCATAAACCAATTGAAAGCTTTGGAATCAAGTACTAGCCTCCGGGACCTCGAATTCTACTAAACTAAGTGGTAGAATTCATCCCGAGTGCTTAGGTTTAAGTCCTCGAGCCTCTCTAAGTTTAAAGACCAAACTTGGTTATGGCTACCTAGGAGGGCCACGACTTGGCCCTGAGGGTCACGGCGCGCCCCTAGTCAAAGGCGCCAACCCCCAATCCCTATGAGATAGAAAGGCCCCCCAGGCTTCTGAGGCCACGCGGGTCGCGACGCCCATGAACAGGGTCGTGGCGCGCCCCCGCGAACCCAGGAAACCCAACTTCTTTCTATGTTTTCTCCAAGCTAAACCTTCCAAAATTCAACCTAGACCTAACCTAAAACCATATTTAGGCTTCTCAAACGTTCCCAAACATCATAAACAACATAACCACACTAAAAGCTAGGCCAAAACTCCCTCATAACCCAAAATTCATCCATTGAGTTCAAAACTCAAGAACACCAAAATAAGTCAATCAAAACATAATCAACAGCAGGAATTGAAGCTTACCTCCTTGAGAATCATGACCCCTGAACTGAACCTCAATCAATCGCAACTCCAGCCTTCAATATCTTAAGCCTTCAGCCACTAATCCCCCCTTAGCTCCCTCAAGAATTCCACCAATTTGAGAGAGAAAAAGAGAGGTCGGTTGGGAGAGGAGAGAGAACTGAGAGAGGGTGTGTTTAGAGATGTTTATAATTTGTTATGGCTTAGCCTACTGTATCCTCAACGTAAAGACCAAAACACCCTTAGTGATAACTCATCCCTTTTATTGCCCATAAGGGCAAAATGGTCATTTGCCCCGTTTCCTGCTAATTCCTCGAGTCGTCCTACAAATTCCCAATTAATCTCGACATGCCCAACTAATCACCAAATACTTACTCGTTACTCAATAAATCCCAAATATATGTTAAGTTTCCCAAAATACCCCTAGGCTCACCTTGAGCCGGGTATTAAACCTCGTTGTGGCTATTTCGTTAATCCGCTCACTAGGATCGCCTCAAGCCATATACTGCAAATATATCCACATAATAATGTGGTCTCAATCATTTACACACATATAATCACATTTATGCCTGCAACGGGCCAAAACTACAAATATGCCCTTATTATCAAAAATGGGCCCACATGCATATTTAATACACATAAACATGCATTTAAATCCATATTGTCGTATAAATCGTGTATGCCACGTAGCCACACATTTATTCAATTAATTCAACATGTATATCCTATTATATCCTCTAGGCACTGTAGTCTAGGCACTAAGCCTTAACAGTAAATGCAGGACGTTACAAACCTATCCAAACATAGCCAAATCCCAAAAAAAAAGTTCATAATCAACTCAGCAGCCCAAAACCACCAAAACCCAAGTTTCAAACAATTCAAAAACTCACCTAACCATAAAAATCCAATCAAAACTTAGGAAACTTAAGGAAATGGAAACTTGGAAATTCAAAGCTTAAATTACCTCTGATTATGTCATTTTTCTGCTAAATCCTCTGGCTATCAACCTTCTAATCTTCCCTAGAATCGTTATGACTCTAAACTTGCTTGAATCTAGGCCCTAAAACTCGAGTTTCCTTCGAAAATTCTATCGAACACCAAAAAGAGAACGTGAGAGAGAGTGTTTTCAATGTACTTTGCTTCTGTCAGGTTACTTCGAGCTTAAGTAACCTTAAGCAAATCCCAAGGCTCGGGGTACCCAAAAACGTCCCCAAGGGTAAAATAGTCAAAATTCCCAGAATTCCCTCCTGGTCTCACTAACTCCAAATATATCCTCAAATACTTATTCTCATTACCCAATATTCCGGTAATGTCCTAAATACTCAAAATACCCCTCGACTCACTCCGAATCAAGTATTGGTCCTGTTGTGACTTTCCCACTAACTTGCTCTCTAGGATCGCCTCATGCCGAGTAACCCAAATATATCCACATAATAATGTGGTCCCACACATATATCACATATATGCCAAATATACCCATAACAGGCCAAATTACGAAAATTTCCCTTTTATCAAAAATAGGCCACATGCATATTTAATACGCCTAAACATGCATATCAGGTCATATTATAATATAACTCACATAATCATATAATGATACACATATATATCACATAAACACATAATTTCCATAATTTTTCATCCTAGCCCCCTAATCAAGGTCCTAAGGCTCATTAGGTAATTTGGGACGTTACACTTGTTGGGAAAACTTATACAGGATCTTTATTTATTTTCATGTAGATCTAATATTAAACAAATTAATATGAGATAACCTAGAACATGTTTCTAAAATTGAATTCAAAGAGAAACAATGATAAGAATACTTACAGTATACACAGAGGAATGAATGAGTCATTTCTTCATTTTCTCTAACCTTTGTATCCTTTCTGTCGTAGAGTATTATCAACAAATTGAACCGATCTTCAATTTTCTTCACAACCTTCCAAAGTATCCTTGGAATCACCTAGAATAGAGTGGGAAATTCTCAACACATGAGATCAATACAGAGAGAAGAAGAGAAAATAATAATAAGAGGCTTAGAAAATGACTTGTGTTTAGAGAGAATCTAAAACTATCAAAAAACTGGTGATTAAACTTATCTGTCGTCTGTCTTGACTTCTCTCTAAGCACTCATTTTGTAGACTCAATTAGGCCATTTAATTTAATTAAAAAATCAATAAAATAATAGCCAATTTGAAGCCCTAGGTTGAAATTATCATGGGCTTTAGGCCTGTGAAATTTCCCATTTGATTATAAGCCCATTGGACTTAAAATCAAGGCTTGTATTATTTTCTATTGATTTAATTAATTAAATAATTATTTAAATCATTTATCAAGTTAATTATTTATAATTGAACCATGATTTAAACTTATTTATTAATTTAGATACCAATTTATCTTAATTAATAAATTTGCCCTAATTTCTCTTCTCAAAATTACATAACTCTGTGAAACTATCAAAAATTGACCTAGTCAACTTTGATAATTAATTCAATTAATTGAGACTATCTAGATGATTTTATCCAAGATACAATGGGGACCATGGGCCTATGAAATCAAGGTCCAATAAGTTATCATAAATCTAACAAATACATTTACTAACTTATTAATTCCTCGTGACTCCACTAAAGACTCGGAATTGCACTCTTGAATTCATAGAACGCTCTATAACAAGTATATATGTATATACGCTATTAATTATCTATTATTAGAACCATAATTGTCACTCAATCCTCTATAGACGGTCTACAATGAGATAGGACTAAAATAATGTTTTACCCCTCATTGTATTTTATCCTTAAAACACTTAGTTCCTTATAAATGATATTTCAGTAAACTAATTTAATTACTGAAATGAGATCTCTATAATTTAGCACCTTGAACCAAACTAAAAGGAAACCATCGTTTCACTTCTTCATCAGGAGTTATAGATGCTCATATCTATGATTAACACTCTCACTCAATTATACTACCGAATTCCCAAGATGTAAGTATGGGCTAGTCCGTAGGGTAAGCTGGTAACAAACAAGTCAAAGAACTCAAATAATACAATCAGTTAGAATACTAACCACTCAGAATTGAGATTGAAGTGACCTATGGTCAACTATATGATATGACTAGAATAGAGAATAACGGTATGTTTACTTATCTTATCAATTGTCAATATCGGTCATGTCCGATGTAACAAATACATCCGATCTTATCTAATTTGCTAATGTTCTGGAAAGAACATAACACCACAATGTATAAGTAGATTGTATCGTAGATTTGCAAGTCAGTGTAAATCATGTGCACTGACTCATCTTAGGACTAACTTATTTTGAACATATAATCATATTTATATTCCACTGTGATTGCGTCACTATAAATACGATTAGCTATATGCTCGGGATTTAATAGAAGTTTATATTAAACAAATAATCATAAAAATAAAACATGTGAGCAAAGTGATTGACCAAGTCAAAAAATGATTTATATTCTTTTATTGATAATAAAATGAGATTACAAAGAAATTGGGTTTTAATTAGGGCATAAAACCCCAAGAAACTCCCTCTTGCACTAATTGAAACTAATGTCTTAATTATACTAATCTCATTTCCTTGATATGCTTATCAAATGTAGCTTCTTTGTAAACGGATCTGCAAGAATGTCTTCAGTTGTAATCTTCATAACCTTCACATCTCCCCTGACCACATATTCTCGAATAATGTGATACTTCCTTTCTATATGCTTACTCCTCTTGTGACTATGAGGTTCTTTTGAGTTGGCTATCACTCCTATATTGTCACAAAACAACACAAACAGTTTATCCATTTCTGGAATAACACCAAGATCTGAATAGAACTTCTTTAGCCAGACTATTTCCTTAGTTGCTTCTGACGCGGCTATGTACTCAGCTTCCATGGTGGAATCTGAGATTGCAGACTGCTTTACACTTCTCCATATCACAGCTCCACCCCCAAGAGTAAACACCATTCCAGAAGTAGACTTCCTGTCATCGACATCAGTCTGAAAATCTGAATCAGTGTAGCCTACAGGGTTCAGAACACCATCCTTGTAGAATAACATATAATCCCTAGTCCGCCTTAAATACTTCAGGATATGCTTAACTACTATCCAATGTTCCGGTTCTGGGTTTGACTGATACCTACTCACTACTCCCACTGCATAGTAGATATCTGGTCTAGTACACAACATGGCATACATCAGACTTCCAACTGCAGATGTGTAAGGAACTTTTCTCATTACATCTTCCTCTTCAGGAGTCTGGGGAGACTGCTTCTTTGAAAGATGAATTCCATGGCTGGAAGGTAAACGTCCTTTCTTGGAATTTATCATTGAGAAATGTTGAAGCACTTTACCTATGTAAGCTGCTTGAGATAGAGCTAAGAGTTTGTTCTTTCTATCCCTAATGATCTGGATACCTAGAACATAACTTGCTTCACCCAAATCCTTCATTTGGAATTGAGTGCTCAGCCAATTCTTCACATCTGATAATTTCTTAACATTGTTTCCAATGAGTAAGATATCATCTACATAAAGAACCAGGAATACCACTATTTGATTTGCCTTCAATTGGTAAACACAGGGCTCATCAATATTTTGTTCAAAGCCATAGATTTTGATTATTTCATCAAACCTAAGATTCCGGGAACGAGAAGCTTGCTTAAGTCCATAAATGGACCTATTCAACTTGCAAACTTTTCCTTCTTGTCTAACTACTTTAAATCCTTCTGGTTGATCCATATAAATGACTTCATCAAGCTTTCCATTAACAAAAGTTGTCTTGACGTCCATTTTCCAGATCTCATAGTCAAGAGCGGATACTATGGATAGGAGGATGGGAATGGACTTGAGCATGGCTACCGGACTAAAAGTTTCCTCATAGCCCATGCCTTCTCTTTGGGTATAACCCTTTGCCACTAATTGAACTTTATAAATCTCGATATTTCCATCAACACCTTATTTCTTCTTGTAGATCCAGTTGCACCCAATGGCCCTAAAGTCACTAGGTGCTTCCACAAGATCCCAGACGGAATTTGAGTACATGGACTCCATTTCTTGTTTCATGGTGTCGAGCCATAGTTCCCTTTTAAGGCTAGCCATTGCCTGTTTGAAAGACAACAGAGCATCATCACTAGTATCACCAACAACCATATTGTTTTCACCATCCAAACCATAGCGAACTGGGTTCCTAGAAACCCTCCAACTACGACGAGGCTCTGTGATTATTTCCTCAGGAACAGTGGTACTTTCTTCATTTAAATCGACTTGCATCGATTGGACATGAAGAGTGGGAATTTCATCATTAACTTGCGTTAATGACGATGGAACATTGGTTGGAGTCAAATCTTTAACCATCTCCTCTAAAACTACTTTGCTGCGAGGTTTAAAGTTTTGGACATAGTCATTTTCCAGAAAATTAGCATTCGTAGAAGTAAACACTTTCTTTTCTGAATGACTATAGAAAAGTCCACCCCGAGTTCCTTTAGGATAGTCAACAAACATGCAAACTTCAGTTCGCGGTTCTAGCTTTCCTTCCTTTTTCCTCAGGACGTGGGCGGGACACCCCTAGATTCTATAATGGCGTAAACTAGGTTCACGACCATTCCGACATTCTAAATGTGTTTTGGGGATTGATTTAGACGACACGAGATTGAGAGTGTTGTTCGCGGTTTCAATTGCATGTCCCCAGAATGAAGTTGGTAGAGTTGAGTAACTAAGCATGCATCTAACCATTTCCAATAAAGTTCAGTTCTGGCGTTCCGCTACACCATTTTTTTGCAAAGTACCTGGGGCAGTAAGTTGTGATAAAATCTCAAGTTCAGTTAAATGATCTTGGAACTGCATATCCAAATATTCTCCACCCCTATCAAATCGCAAGATCTTTAACGTTTTACCTAATTGGTTCTGAGCCATTGCTAGGAATTCCTGAAACTTTGAAAATATTTCTGATTTCCTATGCATTAGGTAAAGACATGAGTATCTAGAGTAATTGTCAATGAAAGTGACGAAATACTCAAAACCACCCCTGGCTTGTACATTCAAAGGTCCACAAACATCTGAATGAACAAGTTCAAGTGGATCTTTGGCCCTATCACCCTTTGCAGAGAATGGACGCTTGGTCAGTTTGTCTTCTAGACAAGATTCACAGACAAGTAATTCACCTAAGGTGAGTTCCTTCAAAGGCTCGTCCTTTGTAAGCCTTTGAATTCTATCATAGCCAATGTGACCTAGTCTCAAGTGCCATAAATATGTCATATTATCATTATCGATCTTTTGACGTTTATTGGTCCTAGGTTTAGCTACTTTGAATAAATCATTGTTAAGAGCGAGGGGTTCATTAGGTCGCAGAATATAAAGCCCGTTTTCCAAACATGCAATACACAATTGTGATCCATTGAAAGAAATAGATATATTCGAACTTGTGAAAGTCATAACAAATTGTTCTAATTGCAACATGGAAACTGAAATTAAATTTCTACTAAAATCCAAAATAAAAAAATACATCTTTTAAAATTAAGTATTTATTTCTGAACTTCAGATGAGCTCTTCCTCTAGCTTGGACCGCAACGAACGCTCCGTTCCCAACTCTAAGCTTTAAGCTGCCTTCGTCCACTTCCTCCCACGATTCAAGAAGCTGTAAAGAGTTTCAAACATGGTTGGTAGATCCAGAATCAATAATCCCAACTGATTTATCATTCTCTAAACACACATGTTTCTAAGATAAATGAACTATAATCATTACTTTTGTTTTTTGTTGCTAGAAACTTGGGGCAATCTCGTTTCCAATGCCCCTTCTCTTTGCAGTGAAAGCACTTATCTTTAACTTTCTTGTTTTTCTTGTTCATCCCCTTAGGCTTCTGTGCACTCGTCTTTGTAGCCTTTGCAGGCTTGGGGTTGTTGTTTTGTCCACCTTTCCTCTTGTTTTCAGCTTTCGAAGACGAGGCTTGGTTAGCTTCATTCTTAGTTGGATCAGCAACAGTAGTCTTATTTTCTCCTCCTTTACTAAGTCCACCCATGATAGACTTGAAAGTCTGATGATCGTTCATAAGCTGTGTCAGACCATAGTTGAGTTGATCACGAACGTGCAGACACAGTGCCATCCGAGCATTCACGATGTCATCACGTATGTGCGGAGACGGTGCTATCCAAGCATTTACGGTGCCATCACGAGCATTGACGATGCCATCACGAACATGCGGACACGGTGCTCATTCTGGGGATTCCTCAATCATGACGAACTCAGAGTTGTCACCAATCAACACAATGTTGATGTTTTTCTTCCATTTAAGGAAGTTTTCTCCAGTGATTTTCTCCATCGAAAGTTGAGAAAGGATAAGAGTAGACACAAACACTACTTAACTTAAAACTACAAATTATCAATAAAATAGAAATCAATCACATTTGCTCAATAAAACTCCTATTCACACAAAATTCAAGAAATAACACAACATATACCAAAATATGTAAGATATGGGAAAAAAATACCAAAATAATCATATCTCTATTTCTTAGGTTTTTAACTAATCTATGATATTCTTGTCCCGGTTGGCGAGAGTCAAAAATATCACTAATTAAATAGAGTTGTAAACTCATTTAATAATAGACACCATTATTAACAACATACTATTCAATCAAAATAAGAAAATAAAATCTCTTATTTTATGAGCTAGACCCACGGTTTCAATAATCATAGATTTAGTCCTAGTAGTCACCGTAGGGGTGAGTCTAGTAGAATTTGACCTATAATTATCTATCTTTCAAAATCTAATCTTGTCAAAATAACTAATGAACACTTTCCGTAGGGGGGCGGATCAAAGCGCCTCGAGGCCCCATTAAGCTATTGACTATGTTAAACCAACGGTGGAGATCGAATAAAAATTCTTAAAATAAACTCATTACAAAATTAAAAATAGTATTTTTATTATTTATTTTTAGAAAATTAATGACTATGGTTTTCCAAAAAATTGAAATAAATTAAAATTTTAAAACAAAAGTCCTATAATTTCATATTAATTCTAAAGTGTAACATTGAAACAAATTTAATTAATTTAGAATTAATTTGTTGCTAATCAATATTTAAGTTTAACTAATATAATGAACCTATACAATTAAATCCAACTCAAGTAAATGGGCCTTAACAATTGGGCTTGTATGGAGGAGGGTTGGGTCCAGTATGTCGTTCCAACTACAGAGGCCCTCAATCTTCCATACAAGGTCCAAAAAATAGGAATTTAAACCTTCGTTTTATTAATTGATTAGGCCCACTATTATATGAGCAATTATATGAATTTATGCAAAAATACCACAATTTATTTCATTTGCAAAAATAACACAATTAATTTTCTAGAATTTATCCAAAAAATTCAAATTAATTAAATTTTTACAAAAATAAGTCAATTTAAATGAAATTTATCAACAATTAACAATAGTTAATTTAAATTTCATTTATCAACAATCAACTTGGTTTAGGTTAATTTGAAAAAAATATTAAATTAATTTAAATAGGATTTATCAACAATTAACCAAAGTTAATTTAAATACCATTTTATTAAAAAAAATATTTTATTAATTGGTAGATAAAAATTATATTTTTCAAAATTTAACCAATTTTAAATTCAATATCATAACTGATTTTAAAAAAAATATATATCTTAAAACAGTTGAACAAATTCAAATATCCATAAAAATATCTAACTAACAAATTTCAAATTTCAAATAATTTAAATATTAAAAGCTATAGAATAAACATATATTTATATTTTCAAATAAAGATTTAATAAAATATCAAGAATTTAAAAAGAAAATATCTTAAATATATGATATCTTAATTCTAATATTTTAATATATTAAAAGATTTAAAATTAAGTTGTTAGTCTATTTTTAAATTTGAATTTGAATCTTTGTAGAAAATATCTAATTATTTAAATCTCGACTAACAAAAATATCTTATTTTAAAAAACATTTTTAAATGCAAAAACAAATCTGATATTTTTGGCTTTGATTAGAAATAATTAATTTTCACAATTTTAATTTTCTTTATTTAAAAAAAAAAATTTAATTCGGATGAACAATACCTGTTGACCACGATTTTGGCCAACTGCAAGTAGACGCAAAAATGACAATGAACCTTGAATAGAAAGTAAATAACACCAGTAAATTTTATAGTGGTTCAACCCCAGTTTGTTGGTAATAGCCTAATCCACTTGGAGTTGTGATATATTTAGCCGACATTTAAGATCAGATGAGCCTGAGTCAATTGGATCAGATGAGCCTGAGTCAACTAAATTTCTCAAGTGTAAGTAAAAAGATACAGTGTTTCTCTCTCTAAACTCTCAGTAAATACTCCCAGAATGCCCCAAATGACGGTCCCGAAACCTCCAAAGTAGAGAGAGTTTTTTCAATCTCCCAAAATTTGATCCCCCTAAATAATGCCATGAGCCGTTTATTTATAGGCTCATGGATTGTACATGAGGAATATCCTGTTTTGACGAGGTCATTGGTTGTTTCAACAACTTTAATTAATCAATAATAAACAAATTCAAATTACAACAATATAGCTATTATTTTACGATTTTTGAGAGATTCCCGCGATAGTTGCGAATGATTCAGGTTGAAGCTGTTACTGAGGCTTTACTGAAGAATCACTAGATGGTAACTTCTAAGATTCTAATCCGTCGACCGACCAAATCCATCCTCCGAAGTGACTGGTCGGCCAAGATAACTCATCGGTCAGCCAAAACACACCACTAGCCAGGCATGACACACCATTAGTCGGGCATGGCACATCTCTGATCGGGCATGAACCTTACCTGGTCTGGCAAATCACTTCTGACCAACTAAATCTATTTCCTGACCAGTAATATCACAACTCCCCAGGTCAATTCTCAACTTTTTCATCTCTTTAAATAACACATTTATTGACTATTAATATGTCATTTATTGACCATGCACTACCACTTGTCCATCCGATTGCCATGTCATTGAACGAAATTTTTGGGGATAACATTTGCCCCCCAAGTTTATTATATGATTTTCTCATATGATAAACTTTTCCTACTCTCTGCAAGGATCCGGAGTAAATTTAACAATTACTGTGTCCCAAAATTCCAAAAATGACCTTTGGCCTTCTCCCGCCTTTTATAAATAATTAAATTCCTCAGCCATGAAAATGGCAGTTACTCGTTTCCAATCGTGGGAGAGAGAATAGCAAGAGTCTTCAGGGTGAGAGGGAGTCTCCCTTTCTCTCCTTTCAATAGACCCACGACTGCCTTATACTCCATAAGTAAAAAAAAATTCTTCATTTCTCTTGGCCAAAACCTCTACATACTTCCAAGGTGTTTCAACTTCTCCAAGCAAATCCAAACTTTCTCAAGGAATCAAACGCTCTTCAATACATTTGGGTAACCTTCTCCTTCTTCATCTTTATATTTAAGCTTTGTAAACTTAAAAATCTACACAAAAACTTGTTTAGAAAACACAATGCCGAAACCCCCATTTTGAAACATATTCTTGGATTTCTTCATGATGAATCTTTGTAGGATAAAGACTTTGTGGCTGATATAGTGTCATTTAGGCTTTGGGTTAGTCAATTTTTCTTTCAATTTCATGAATTTTTGCAAAAAGAATGATTTCCCACTACATATTTTAGTTTTGGGTTTATGGTTTTAAGAAGAGCATGTGATATTTCCTTGAGATTTGTTGAACTCTTAGAATTCCACTTTTTGATCTTGTTTGCATAATCCAAGATTAAGAAAATATGTTAATGCATCATGCTATGCTCCTTACCCTTTAGCCAATCAAACTCGTGGCCTTGGCCATTCCTAGCCGATCGGACCCCTTCTTGGTCCTCGGGACCCAAATAATTTCTTAGCTGTTGGCCCTTGGGTGTTTTGTTTCTGTTGCCCAGACGCATGTCCTTGCTCCTCGAACACCACTCCTCGGGCATGCTCCTAGCTTCTCGAACATGCTACTCCTCGGACATGCCAGCCTCTCGGACGCGCAACTCCTCGGACGCGCCAGCTCCTCGGACGCCCAGCCCAGTGGACACGCAGCTCCTCGAATGCCTGGCTATTCGGACACCCAGCCCCTCGGGCGCACAGCCTTCGGATGCCTAGTCCAGCGGGCATGCATCCCCTCGGATGCGCCAGTTCCTTGGACACGCATCCCCTCGGCGTGCTCCTCGAGCCGCTCGGACACGCGGCTCCTCCAGTCGCTTGGGCACGCGACACAGCCACTCGGACATGTACCCCAGCCGCTCGGGGGCATTGCACAGCCCCTTGGACACACGCCCAAATCACTCAGACACCCCAGCTTAGGCCTTATTCCTCCGAACACCATTTGGCACTCAAAACAACTTGTTTGAATCTCTCAAAATTTACTATTATTTCCCAAAATAATGAATGTCTTTATCTGGGGAAATTTTATTTTTCCTCTCAAAGAAATTGTTTTCATAGGGCACTGTATATATATATATATATTCATTCACTTTATGTTTGGTTTACTCACCTCCCCTTATCTTTTGTAGATGAATCTCTTCGACTACAAGGGAGGTGACAACCAAACAAGCTCTGATTCCTCAGTTACCGCTTCAAGGGACATTTTTTCGAGCAGTGAATCTTCTTCCAACTCTCCCAACAGACGAACCCCTGAAGACCGTCTCCATCGTCTCAAGAAAATCCTTCTGCGGTCAGCCTTATATTTTCTTCACGAAGATTAGTTCCTTAAGCAACAACACCAGCACCAACCGATGAGGGTGAAGAAGTCTAATCGACTCCCTCAAGAACAAGATCCCCAGGTTGCTCGTAGAGCAACACAAAAGGTGGTAGAACGAGTACCCTGTGTGGGAGAAAATTTATTAGGAGAAGCTGAGACTGAAGCTTCTTCAAAAACCCCTTGCCAAGCTCAAAAAACTGGAAAACCTAGGAGAAAGGTTACCCAAACATTTGCCACAGAAATCCAACATACTGCTACACGTAGGCTGAGGAACAAAGAAGAGAGTGGGCCTTCCTGGTTTGTAGCTAAACCCTCTAAGCTACATTCCAAAATGTTTGATAAGCATATCAAGACTTTGGGTCTCGAAGGAGTGAATGTGTTATGACCCTGACCAAAGAGCCAATAATCTTGATGGAGCCTATTGTGCCTGGTCTAAGTATCATATATATGCAGAAGCCACAATCCATTTGCATCCTTTCTTTAGATCAATAGCAGATTACTTCAATGTGTCTCACTTCCAGATTGCTCCAATTGGCGTACAAGCCTTGTCTGCTCTCTACATTCTCTACCACTTTTCAGGGCTGGAACCTGCCTATTCCTCATGAGGTACATTATTTGTTCGATTTTAGGACTAACCCCAGCCACAAGAATACAAGTTTTTTCCACCTCTTTCATAGGCAAAAAGGGGTTAAGTACCTTCATGGTATAGCCCATAAATTGAATCCTAGGAAGTATTACACGGAATACTTCCTAACTACAGACATTAAAGCCAACAACCTAGCTTTTACACATGCAGACCCTTTTGATCAACCTCTCCCAACCAGGGAAATGTATGCTCGAGCAGAAGAACTTGCCAACACGCCTCTAGATGAAAAGGATGTTGAACAGTTAGTATCCTTGGAGAATCTCCAACTGGTGGGATTGTTACTGAACAATCAAGATATTATTGTGGGTAGTATGACTAATGAAACAGACACGACTGATCAGTCCAACGCTGACACCGAAGTAATGACCGACCAGTTTTCTCCTGTTCCATCCTCTCATCCACGCCGACCAGGTGGTTCCATTATTAGAGAGCCTCCTTGTGAAAATCCTCACCGACCTACCTTCCCTGTCAGGACTGGAAAAGGCAAAAGTATCGAGCTCTTTAGAGGAGACAACTCATCGTTGGAGGATGAAGACGAGTTTTTTAACAAAATTCTAAACTCAGGTTTTGCTGACAATGACCATAATTGGATTTTGTGATGAATCTGTTGAATTTTATTTTTTTACCTATGTTCATTTATTGTTTCTACTAACCCATCTTTTGCTTCACTTTTATGCAGATCCGACCATGTTCAAGCAATTCAATACCCCCTCTGCCTAAAAGAGGAAGACTGGTGAAGGCATCCACTCAACTCCTCCGAGCAAGGTTATAAAGACTACACCCCCTAGCTAGGGAAAATCATCCGACCAGTCAGTCATTCTCCCACGCCTGGCTCCTTCGTCAATTCCCTTTTCCGCTTCTCTATAGACTACCCGGTCAACTTGCTTAAGTGAGCCTCTTCGCATCATTGGTGAATATGACAAAGAGTTGCTAGACCATACTCTTCACCATGCAACTACAACTCCGACTTTCGAGACTCTACCCTGCCAAAGCATCGAAGTTGTCCTCCACAAAGGCCTTGCTCAGATCATGAGTGTAAGCATCTTATCAAAAATATTTACTTTCTTATTTATCACTTGTATCTTAATATTTCCCAGTTATCTATTCCAGGGGCTTATCACTATTAGTCATGCCCAACGCCAAGCAGTCGACTATAAAGAGTTGATTAAGGTCTTAAATGATCAGTATTTTTGTGAATAGTAAAGCCTCTTTGATCTATGCCATGAATTTTTCACATGAGTACTTAGTTTTCTAACTTAGGAATATCATAAGTCCCTGCTAAGTATATGTTCTCACACTCTTATTGCTCTAACATTTTACGAGCATAATTTTTTAATTTCACACGAATATTTGCTTTAAACAAGTTAGCTCGATGAACCTTTTGACTTCAAAAATTTACAATTACAAGTCAGCCTCAAAACAAATATATTAACTCGTGCTCTCATTGCTTGTGTTGAATTAATTACCAATATACCCCATGCCCCCCAAGTGATCGAGAGTTGTAAGATCCTTGGTCACTTGCTACTTGACTGAATCTGTTCGAGCAATTATTACTCGTGAAACACATTGAATATAAAGAAAATATTCAAGCAGTTGAACACTGTTTGAACACTCCGAGCAGTCGAACACTGCCTGATTTTACCGATCAGTTAAACACTGTTCGAATAATTAACACATATGCATTTTTGTAGCAAGAATCGACCATGCTGCGCATAGTGTCTTTTATTACTCATCAATTTGAAAAGGACAAAACGTGTCTAATAATGAGTCTCAAACAAACAAAAATTGTTTAAAAAAAAATGACTGGTCAGCAAATAACCAGATCATAAACACACTTAAATAACAAGCAAAACACTTGAATCTAAGCTACCACTGTGAAAGTGGTATTTATTGATAATATTTCCTAAGGTGCTCGCCATTCCAGTAGTGCCTGATCAGCTCACCTTTCAGCCTAGAAACTTTGTAAGTGTCAGGCGAAAAAACTTGCTCGATCTAATATGGTCCTTCCAATTTTGTCCCAACACTCCAGCTCCTAAGTCTTTGATGAACACTCTTCTGAGAACCAAATCTCCAACCTGGAACTTTCGATCTTTAACTCTGGAATAGAAATAGCGAGCCACCTTTTGTTGATGAGCAGCAACTCTCATGCTCGCATTTTCTCGCTTTTCCTTAATAAAATCCAAAGATTCAGCCATTAATTGATTGTTCTCGTCCTAGTTGTAAGTGCTTCTTCAATGTGACAGGGGGTCGATCTCAACTGGTATCATAGCTTCATAGCCATATGCCAAGGAAAAAGGAGTATGGCCAGTTGCTGTCCGAGCAGTGGTTCTATACGACTAGAGAACTTCTGGTAATTCTTCTGCCCAACATCCTTTAGCTTGCTCGAGCTGCTTCTTTAGGGTGTTTTTCAATGTTTTGTTTATCGCTTCTACCTGCCCATTTTCATGTGGATGGGCCACCGAGGAGAATCTCTTCGCGATGCCATGCCTAGCACAAAAATTAGTAAACAGATCACTATCAAATTGTGTATCATTATCAGACACTATCTTTTTTGGCAGGCCATAGCGACATATGATATTTTTCACCACAAAATCTAACACTTTCTTTGACGTGATTGTGGCTAATGGTTCGGCTTCAGTCCACTTAGTGAAATAATCCACAACAACTACCGCGAACTGCACTTCTTCTTTTCTTTTAGGTAGCCTCCCGATCAGTTCAATTCCCCATACTGCAAAGGGCCAGGGTATTTGCATTTGTTTTAAATTATTTGGAGGTTCTCTGGGTATCTTAGAAAATCTCTGACACTTATCGCATTTCTTCACATATTCCATGGAGTCCTCGTTCATTGTAGGCCAGAAAAATCATTGTCGCAAAATCTTTTTAGAAAGACTTTGCCCCCCAACGTGATCTCCACAAAACCCCTCGTGTACTTCGGCTAACAGGCTCTTCGACTGGCCGGGCGTCACACACCTGAGCAGCGGCATAGAGTACCCTCTTCTATATAACACGCCCTCCATCATGACATACCAAGCAGCCTGTCTCATCGTCCTCTTAGCATCATTGCAGTTATCGGGTAAGGTCCCTTGCTCGAGATATGTGATGATGGGTGTCATCCAAGTATCAGTTACAGTAATTGGCATTGTTTCCTGCTTGGTAATACTTGGGTTTGCTAAGTATTCAACTGGTACTATATTCAGAGTGTCAACATCCTTTGCACTAGATAACTTTGCCAAGGTGTCTGCGTTGGAGTTCTGCTGTTGTGGCACCAACTTGATCGTGTACTCTTTAAACTGTGATTACAAATCCTTAGCTTTATTTAAGTATGCCACCATACGCAAACCTCTCGCCTGATATTCTCCCAAAATTTGGTAAACCACCAGTTGAGAATCACTATTAACTTCGATTGATCGGGCGTGTACATTTTTGGCCAATCGCAATCCTGCTAACAGGGCTTCATATTCTGCCTCATTATTGGAGGCATTGAATCTGAACCTTAATGCGCAATGAATTAAATGTTGCTCTGGTGTGATCAGTATAAGTCTGATCCCCGCATGATGCTCATTCGAAGATCTGTCCACATAAAGTTGCCAGGTAGGGAAAACCTTTCTCTGCCCAGCTACGTTTTCAGCTTCGTCGAGAATATCAGGAATTCCAGTGCATTCAGCAATGAAATCTGCTAAAGCTTGTCCTTTTAATTGCTGATCGGGGTTGATACTTGCTCTCAAATTGGCCTAATTCGATAGCCCATTTAAGTAAACGACCAGAGGTCTCTGGTTTTTGCAAGACTTGGCGTTAGGGCTGGTCCGTAAGCACCTTTATGGGATGCACTTGGAAGTATGGTCGTACTTTACGAGATGCAAGCACTAAGCAGTATGCTAGCTTCTCGATCATAGGGTACCTTGACTCTGCTCCTACCAACCATTTGCTGACGTAGTAGACCGAATGATGCACCTTATCTTCCTCTCGTATTAAAGCAGCACTGACAGCATGTTTTGTGACTGCCAAATAAATGAAAAGGTCCTCTCCATGTATGGGCTTCGATAAAACTGGAGGCTGAGCCAAATGTTTTTTTATGGCTTGGAATGCCTGCTCGTATTCTTCTGTCCAATCAAACTTCTTGCTTCCTCTTAGTAAGTTACAAAATGGGACACACTTGTCTGTTGATTTGGAAACAAACCTACTTAGAGCAGCAATCCGCCCAGACAAACTCTGTACACCTTTGGTTCTAGTTGAAGACTTCATTTCCATGAGTGCCTTAATCTTCTCAGGATTGGCTTCGATCCCTCTCGAGTTAACTATAAATCCTAGAAACTTTTTAGAACTCACTCCAAACGAGCATTTAAGGGGGTTCAGCTTCATACGATACTTTCTAAGTATTGCAAAGCACTCCCCCAGATCTCGTACATGCCCCCTAGCTTCCTTCGACTTGACCAGCATGTCATCGACGTACACTTCCTTTTTTTTGCCGATCAAATCGCGGAACATGCCATTCACTAAACGCTGGTAGGTGGCTCCTGCGTTCTTAAAGCTGAATGGCATAACCTTATAACAATATAATTCTATGTCTGTTCAGAAGCTGGTATGCTCCTCGTCGGGAGGGTGCATACTTATCTGCTTATACCCAAAGTAAGCGTCCATGAAGGACAAAGTTTCATGACCAGAAGTTGCATCAACCAACTGGTCTATCCTGGGCAAGGGAAAACAGTCCTTGGGACATGCTTTATTCAAATCTGTGAAGTCCACGTAGGTCCTCCACTTCCCATTGGACTTGGGCACTAACACTGGGTTAGGAACCCAGGCGGGGTAATAAGCTTCCCTTATGAACCCATTTTCCTTCAGTCGCTCGACTTCTTCTTTTAGAACTTTCGCTCGTTCCTTGTCAAGCAACCTTCTCTTCTGCTGCACTGCTGGGTAGTTTTCATCCATGTTAAGCACGTGGCTGATCACAGTTGGTGAGATACCCACCATATCCTTGTGAGACCAGGCGAAGACATCTTGATTCCTTTACAAAAATTCTACCAGCTGTGCTCTCACCTCCATCTTTAATTTCTTCCCAACTTTGACCATTCTAGTCGGTTCGTTCTCATCTATTGGGACTTGCTCTAAGTCCTCCACATGTCCTACTTCACTCTCAAAATCCCAAAGCGAGGATCAATGTCTATCCCTTCGCTTTGGGCAACGCCCTATTTGGTGACTTCATCACCGGATGGGGCCTGTTGCTCATAGATACCAAAAGTACTTTCCGGGTTGAAAACCTTTAAAACTTTCTCTTGGTCGACTATATCCAAAATGCTATATTGGTCGATGTCCATCTCGTCTACTACCTCTTCTCTCTCTCCACACATAATCATATTATTCTCCTTGGCTCCCTTCCGTGCCTTAACCACCGAAGCATTATAGCATTCTCTAGCTTCTCTTTGGTCTCCCCGGACACAGCCTAGGCTTGCACTGGTTGGAAATTTCATGGAAAGGTGCCATATAGACACTGCCGCGTGTAAAGTCGTGAGTAGTGGTCGACCAATCACCACATTGTAAGCCGACGAACAATCTACTATCAAAAACTCTGTCATGACCGTCTCGTGCCTAGGAGCGTCTCCTGCTGTGACCGGTAACTTGATCATTTCGCCGGTGACAATCCTTCTCCAGTAAATCCGTAAATAACTTGAGAGCATGGTTTCAAGTCATTGATGGACAACTTCATATTTTCAAAAGATGACTTGTAGATGATGTCCACAGAACTTCCCATGTCAACTAGGCATCTCTTCACTTTCATGTTTGCAATTTGGACTATAATGACGAGCGGGTCATTATGAGGATACCTCACATGTCTAGCATCATCCTCCGTAAAAGTAAGAGACTCACTTTCGTACCGTGGATTCTTTGGAGGCTGCTCTTCTACAGTCATGACTTCTGATGTTGATGTTGCATCCAATTCGTGTCAAAGTGTCCAAGCATATCTTTCCCTTGCCTTATTACTATCCCCATCCAAGTGTGGACCTCCACATATAGTGGCTAAAGTGAAGTCCACCGGCTCGGGTTGCAAGGGTGGAGACCGCTGTCGTTTGAACTCAGGATTATTGTTGCTCCTTCTCCTTGGGTTTTCTCTGCCCGATACTTTTTCAACTTTCCCGACTGGAGGAGAAACTCTATCTCGTCCTTGAGATGATTGCATTCGTTTGTGTTGTGACCATAGTCTCCATGGAAATGACAAAACTTATTCATGTCTCATTTACTCATCTCCTTCCTAATGGGTGGGGGTTTCCGGTAGGGAACCTCTTGATGACTTGCGAGATATATTTTCGCTCGCCTAGCTGAAAGAGTGGTGTAATTAGCGAACTGAGGTTCATACTTGGTTGGCTTATCGTTTGGACCTGACTTAGCCTTCTTTTCTTCATGGTGGTTAGATCTATTATTCCCACGTTTCTTTCCACCATTTTGACCGTTTCCACCATTCTTAGGAGGGTCAGTTGATCCGCCCGGATTGTTTATGCCTTTCTCCTCTTTCTCGATCGCGCCATCCAATTTCTTATACTTGTCTGCTCGGTCAAGAAATTGTTGGAGTGTTGAAATTGGATTTCGATGTATATTATCCCACAAATGGCTCTAATAAGTTATTCCAGAGGATATGACAACCATCTTCCCATCGTCACCGACAACAGTTGCTCGGTTGGCTTCTCTCATGAATCTCTATATATAGTTCTTTAGAGACTCATCCTTTCCTTGTTTGATATCTGCCAAGTGGTTGGCATAAACTGGTGGAATACGTGCAACGCTAAACTACCTACAAAACTCCTTCCTGAAAGTTTCCCAAGAGGTAATGGAATTCGGCTTGAATTTCCAATACCATTCCTGGGCAGTATCAGATAATGTAGTCGGGAAAACTCTACAACGATAATCGTCACTCACACCGAGCAGCTCCATTTGGTCCTCAAATTTCCCAACATGTCTAATGGGATCTGCCTTTTGTAACGCCCTGAGTAGCCAAGACTGTTACACTGTGTGTTTATAAAGGTGCAAGACTTGTTAATCAAGTCATTTAGTTAGAAACGTGTTACAAAAACTATAATTGAATTAGGGTTAAAAGATTTTGGTCATAAAAGGTACATTTCATTTAAATAAACATTTCGTACATGGGATCCCAAAAGAAATAGAGTTTAAAGGACAGTTTACAAAATTCCAGGATATATACAACTACTGGCCACTCTAAGGGCAAAATAGACATTTTTGGTTCTCCTGTCCCCGTACCATCTCTCGGTCATGGCGGTTGATCAGTTGACTATGTACATTCAGCCCCAGAGCTCTCCAACTCAGGACTGGTCCACCTTGCCCTTGCCTTTACCTGCACCACGTAGCACCCGTGAGCCAAGGCCTAGCAAGAAAGCCATGTTATAGAGCATAAACATTAATCAACAGTCAAATATTTCACAAATCAACACTCAGATATACAACAGGTCATATTGCCCACATAATAAAAGACATCAAACTATAAGCCAATAATCAGTCATCCAGATAAATAACTTGTCACAATCATCAGTTAAACAACAATAAACATATCACACAATATCCAGGGTCGACGCCCTTAGGCCGCACCCTCTAATTATCCCACTGACTCCGGCTCGCTTAGGCCGAACTCAGTGATTATGTACTTAACCTCAGCTACCAATGGTCGAGCCGCACCCTGTGCACAATTATTGATTCCGACACTCTTATGCCGTTTATCGCATGTCCCCATGGCATAATACCATCTTATAACACCACATAAAAATATAGGGAACTCTTAGTCCCATCATAATCACAAAATCGGGTGCAGTTTCTTACCTTTGATTCCGATTGCTTTGATTAATGAAAACGACCTTCAAGCACGATCTTGTCCGAGCCCTAGCGTACACCTAGTCACAACCGTAAAATAGAACCATCATTAAACCTCAATTTTGTAACCTAACCTCGAGACCAATCCCAAGCCCTCGGGAAGCCCCAATTCCACCAAACGGGGTGGTGGAATCAAACCCCAAGCCCCCGAGCGAAAACCCTAAGAAAATACCCAAAAATCCATTTCTGAAGGCAGGGTAGTGCTACAGCGCAACAAGGTGGGTGCTACAACACTACAAATAGAAACAAAATCCCCCAGAAAACCCAGGCATAGCACTGTAGCGCTCTACTACTAGCGCTACAGCGCTACAGACAACACCAGAAATCCCCTGAGTTTTTCCTTCGAATTTCCCCGAGCCAAAACTCCATAAATCCCCTCCAAACCTCAACCATACTTCAAATTAAGACTACCATCCACTACATCTCATCCCACATGGCCACGTGCATCATTAAACAAAAAAAAAACAAGAATTAAGTTTGAAACTCAAAAACTCATCAGAAAAACCAGAAACAACCCAGAAACTCAAATGATCAAGTTTAGAATTGTTACCTTTAATGGAGAATTCAACCTTAGGTTGCCCTCTATGCCCTTCCAGCCTTTAGATCCTCAGTTCCCAAAGCTCAAATCCCTTAATTTCCATCTAAAGTTCAAGTTCAGAAATCAACTCCAACAAAACTCAGAAAACTCATCAAAACTTTTAAACTTTACCTTAAGTGGGTAGCTAATTCTTGCTAAATCTTCTGGCTTCACCAAGAACCCAAGCCCCAAGCTTTAGCCTAAGCTTCCTCTGAGTTACAACTTCAAAAATCCTCAAGGAGAGTGAGAGAGAGAAAGTGATCGATAGGGAGAGAAAAATGAGTCTCTATGTTTTTCTTCTTTCATTCTTCCTTTTCTTTCCTTCAACTTCTAACATATTCTACAAATCCCAGTAACTCTAAAAAGGCAGAAAGACCCTTATCCTCTTTTTAACCTTTAAATGACCATTTTGCCCTCCCATTAAAACCTAAGCCTTTAAACATTTTCAGGGCATTTTGGTCATTTGTTCCCAATTCCCGCTAATTCCTCAAGTGTCCCTAATAATTACCGCTTAAATCTCGTCACCTAACTAATCACCAATTATTTTCCTCAATGTCCAATAGTCTCCAATATATTTCACAAATTCCCAGAAATACCCTCAAGCTCCCCCAAGCCAGGTATAAACCCCCGCTGTGACTATTTCGCTAAACCGCTCACTAGGATCGCCTTGAGTCACAAGCTGCAAATATATCCACATAATAATGTGGTCTTAACAATTTATCACAAATAATTACATTTATGCCCTCAACGGGCCGAAATTATGAATATGCCCTTATAATCTAAATAGGGCCTACATGCATACTAATACTCATAATTATGCATCTCATATATCCATATAATCATATAAGCATGCTTATCACATAATCATGCATTAAATAATTTAAATCACATATAAACCAATTATGCCCTCCCGACACACTAATCAAGGCCCTTAAGCCTTATTGGTAAGTTTTTGGGTCGTTACACCTTTTCTGTATATACTGGCAGCACCGGTGCTTTATATTTTGCTAGCGGCTGGGCTGCTCTAATCCGAGCACAAAATGGACTGCCACTCCGGTGGTCTACCATATCCATCCCAGAAGGTCGTTTTGACAAGCCTTGCACTATAGTTGTTAGCGTGTCAAGTTGGGCTTGGATGGCTGGTGCAACTGACGGGGTTCCAAGGTCATGACTGCCTGGTCGGGCATTTCCATCTGGTGCACTGTCGTCAAGTATTTCTACTTGATGGCAGGGTGGTTCAGATTTTGCCTTTCGACCGAGACGGTCCTCCTCTTATCACTAATAACACCCCTTAGATCCTTTCGGGAAGTGCGTCCTCCTAACCGATCAAACACCATGCTCCTAGATTTCTTAGAAGGCTTACCACGCGGGACCTGCTCTCTCTCACTGCGCTGTTGGCCGGGATGTAGTGGTGGCTTTTCGATACGTGTCGAGCAGTCTTTTCCTCCTTGTTGGTTGTTGCCTTCTTTCTCTTTTGACCGATCGGTGTGATGACTATCAGCCTCATCACGACCATATCCATCTTTAAACTGTGAAGTTTTCTTATCCCGAGGAGTCTTGGTTTGACTATGTCTGGGTGGAGTCTTTTTACCACTTGACCGGTGACTCCCTGATCTAGAAGTTTCAGATCGGTGGCTCCTGGAAGGGGTTCTAGAGTTCTCCCTTTGCGTCGAGGTAGTTCTGGAGCGGACCCCATCATTCTCCCAACCAGAGGGATTACTCCTACTTCTGTCTGGCCCCCGAGAATTGGTTCTGCCACGGTTCCCTGACCAGCATTATTATTCCTTGCTCCTTGGGTGGCTACTCCTCGTGCTGCAGTTTGGGCATTGGCTTGGGTCAACTGAGTAGCCGCTTCTAGAGCAAGTGTAGCCTCATGATGTCACCGGTCGACCTCCTCCTGCCGCCGCCTGATCTCTTCACTTCTGGCATCCATCTCCTATTTTTGCTGCTCGAATGTAGCCTTCTGCCTAGCCATTTCCTCAGCGAAAGACTCCTGCCGAGCATTGAATTGCATCATCTCCTCTTGGAAAGCGCATATTGCTTCCTGGAGTTGTTCGACTTCTGGAGTTGTCTCCTCGAGAAAGACTCTGGGCTTAGTCTTAAGGTTCTGAGGTCCAGGACCTTCTGATCTAGGAAGCTCTTTTGATGTACCTGGCTTCTTGGACACCATATTGGTATTCTTGGGCGCCATATTGGTAGGGTAGTAGTGTATTTCTTCTATTCAGGCTCTCAATGAAAGCACCAAAAATGTTGACCACGATTTTGGCCAACTGCAAGTAGACGCAAAATGACAATGAACCTTGAATAGAAAGTAAATAACACCAGTAATTTTTATAGTGGTTCAGCCCCAATTTGTTGGTAATAGCCTAATCCACTTGGAGTTCTGATATATTTAGTCGTCACTTAAGATCAGATGAGCCTGAGTCAACTGAGTTTCTCAAGTGTAAGTAAAAAGATACAGTGTTTCTCTCTGTAATCTCTCAGTAAATACTCCTAGAATGCCCCAAATGATGGTCTCGAAACCTCTAAAGTAGAGAGAGTTTTTTCAATCTCCCAAAATTTGACCCCCTAAATAATGCCATGAGTCATTTATTTATAGGCTCATGGATTGTACATGAGGAATATCCTGTTTTAACGAGGTCCTTGGTTGTTTCAACAACTTTAATTAATCAATAATAAACAAATTCAAATTACAACAATATAGCTATTATTTTAGGATTTTTGAGAAATTCCCACGACAGTTGCAAATGATTTGGGTTGAAGCTGTTACTGAGGCTTTACTGAAGAATCACTAGATGGTAACTTCTGAGATTCTGATCCGTCGACCGACCAAATCCATCCTCCGAAGTGACTGGTCGACCAAGATAACTCATTGGTCGACCAAAACACACCACTGGTCGGGCATGACACACCACTGGTCGGGCATGGCACATCTCTAGTCGGGCATGACACATCTCTGGTAGGGCATGAACCTTACTTGGTCGGGCAAATCACTTCTGACCAACTAAATCTATTTCCTGACCAGTAATATCACAACTCCCCAAGTCAATTCTCAACATTTTCACCTCTTTAAATAAACACATTTATTGACTATTAATATGTCATTTATTAACCATGCACTGCCACTTGTCCATTCAATTGCCATGTCATTGAACAAAATTTTTGGGGATAACAGTACCCGGTACTGTTCATCGCGCGCGCGGGTGGCTGGTGCGCATGCACTGGCAACCAAGCAAAAATTTTCAAAAAAATTTTTTTGTTCAATTTTTCAAACCAAAAACATTTTCTAATTAATTTTTAACATGTTTTACACAAAATAAAACATATATAAAATTTAATAGCATATAAAACACAACAAAACAACCTAAAATTTCTAATAATCACATAAAATCAATATGCTTCTTATAAACATGAAAAACCATCCAATTATTCAAACACATCAAATAATCAAAATTTTAACATGTTCATGCATGAAAATAAAGATTACCAAAGGCTCTGAGGCCAGTTCTTGAAAAAACTTATACAAGATCTTTATTTATTTTCATGTAGATCTAATATTAAACAAATTAATATGAGATAACCTAGAACATGTTTCTAAAATTGAATTCATAGAGAAACAATGATAAGAATACTTACAGTATGCGCAGCGGAATGAATGAGTCTTTCCTTCAGTTTCTCTAACCCTAGTATCCTTTCTGTCGCAGAGTATCATCAAGAAATTGAACCGATCTTCAATTTTCTTCACAGCCTTCCAAAGTATCATTGGAATCACTTAGACTAGAGTGGGCAATTCTCAACACATGAGATAGATACAGAGAGAAGAAGAGAAAATAATAATAAGAGACTTAGAAAATGACTCGTGTTTAGAGAGAATCTAAAACTATCAGAAAACCAATGATTAAACTTATTTGTCGTCTGTCTTGACTTCTCTCTAAGCACTCATTTTGTAGACTCAATTAGGCCATTTAATTTAATTAAAAATAAATAAAATAATAGCCAATTTGAAGCCATATGTCGAAATTATCATGGGCTTTAGGCCTGTGAAATTTCCCATTTGATTATAAGCCCATTTGACAAATCAAGACCTGTATTATTTTCTATTGATTTAATTAATTAAATAATTATTTAAATCATTTATCAAATTAATTATTTATAATTTGAACCTTGATTTAAACTTATTTATTAATTTAGATACCAATTTATCTTTATTAATAAATTTGCCATAATTTCTCTTTTCTTCTCAAAATTACATAACTTTATGAAACTATCCAAAATTTACCTGGTCAACTTTGATAATTCTAGTTGATAATTAAATCAATTAATTGAGACTATCTAGATGATTTTATCCAAGGTACAATGGGGACCATGGGCCTATGAAATCAAGCTCCAATAAGTTATCATAAATCTAACAAATAAATTTACTGACTTATTAATTCATCGTGACTCCACTAAAGACTCGGAATTGCATTCTTGAATTCATAGAACACCCTATAACAAATATAGATACGCTATTACTTATCCATTGTTACAACCATAATTGTCACTCAATCCTGTATAGACGGTCTACAATGAGATGGGACTAAAATACCGTTTTACCCCTCATTGTATTTTATCCTTAAAACACTTAGTTCCTTGTAAATGATATTTCAGTAAACTAATTTAATTACTGAAATGAGATCTTTATCATTTAACACCTTGAACCAAACTAAAAGGAAACTATCGTTTCACTTCTTCATCAAAAGCTATAGATGTTCATATTTATGATTAATACTCCCACTCAATTATATTACAAAGTTCCCAAGATGTAAGTATGGGTTAGTCCGTAGGGTAAGCTGGTAACAAACAAGTCAAAGAACTTAGATAATACAATCAGTTAGAATATTAACCACTCAGAATTGAGATTGAATTGACTTATGGTCAACTATATGATATGACTAGAATAGATAGTAACGGTATGTTTACTTATCTTATCAATTGTCAATATCGGTCTTGTCCGATGTAACAAATACATCCGATCTTATCTAATTTGCTAATGTTCTGGAAAGAACATAACACCACAATGTGTATGTAGATCATATTGTAGATTTGCAAGTGAGTGTAAATCTTGTGCACTGAATAATCTTAAGACTAACTTATTTCGAACATATAATCATATTTATATTCCATTATGATTACGTCACTATAAGTACGATTATCTATATGCTCGAGATTTAATAGAATTTTATATTAAACAAATAATCATGAAAATAAAACATGTGAGCAAAGTGATTGACCAAGTCAAAAAATGATTTCTGTTCTTTTATTGATAATAAAATGAGATTACAAAGAAAATGAGTTTTAATTAGGGCATAAAACCCCAACAACACTCACTATCTCCCCCACAACCAAATTGAGTTAGGAATATACCAGGTGCATGGTCAGTAAAGGCAGCTGAGAAACGAGTAGGCCAAACCTCTATGAGTCTATTTTTCATGGGCTTTTTTTAAAGGACCTAATGGTGAAAAGTCGAAAAACCAGGAAAATAGGGTCACTGTTGGTTGAGAAATGATTATGGGCTTCTAAAAGGGCATGTATTGTATCCTCTTCTTGTTCCAAAGTTAATGTATTGGTTAGATTGCTAAAAAAATTTCCAGTTCAGATGGGACAGACATTAGGCAGCCTAGAAAAGAGAAAACAACAACCAAATATGGATAGAAACAACAACAACCAAAGATGTGTAAAATGAGAGACTTTAGGAAAAACCACAAGCTGTATATGTAAAGGTAAGAGACATACCTGATGTCGTGATAATGATGTAGAAAATGCAATAATAACAACTCAGATGCAAATCTATTAGCTATTAGTCTAAATCTATGTTTAATCATTATGAAATCCCAAATGAAGTGATCCTGCGACAATGTGTAAGAGAAATAAGAAATTAAAATGAGGGAGGAAGAGAGGAGCAAGAACGAGAAGAGAAAGCAAAATCTCGAGTAAGGAGAGAAAGAAAAGAAAGAAGAATTCATGTTGATGGAAAATAAGGGTTGTGTAGAAAAATTAATTGGGACAATAAATGAAGGAAGAAGAGAATTAATGCTAATAGGAATGAGATTTTGAACAATAAATATAAGTAAACAATCCAAACAAACTAGATAGACAAAATGCTGAAAATAAGTGTACCAGACGAATGAATGGTTTCACAAACCCTAGTAGAAGTTCTAGAAGCACTTCGCTATTTTATTGTTACTAAAAAACTTATTCTTATGAAAATATCACAATTTTCTTTTTTTGTAATTTTGTAATTTTTTTTTTGTTGTGGTAAAAAACCTAAAATTTCAGTCTTCGTTCAAAAAAAGAGAATACAATACGACGTCATTTCATTTTTGACGTTGTACGCATCAATTCAAAACCAATTCCATTGAGCCAAAAGCAAAAATCCACGCTCACTTCTCTCGTCATTGAGCTCTAAGAATAGGATTTCCGATCCCCAACTTCTAGGGTTTTCAGTTTCTTCCGTATCGATCTGTACCAATGGCCATGGCAGCTCTGAGACGAGAGGGGAGGCGCTATCTCTCTCCTCTGACATCCCCCAATCCGATCTCTGCCGCTGCCGCCCTCCGATCCACTCTCATTGCTGAGTATGATTTATTCTTCTTCAAATCTTCTTATAGTTTCACTGGTTGGTTTTAAAAAATAGTTTTCGATTTCTTTTAATGAATAACAGTTGAAGAGTTTTTATTTATTTATTTATTTATTTTTTTTGGGGGGGGGGGGGGGGGCCCTCAATTTATTGGTAAACAAAAAAATGTACATAACATGCATATTCAAATTGATGCATCTAAGACCGTAAACCAATGAAAGGTTGTTTTTTTGAAAGATTGAATTTGGGCGTTCTTATGTTTTGTGTTTGGGCAATGTTTACTGTGCTTTTTCTTCTGTTGTGTTGATGAGAAATTTATCGATTTTAACGATGGGTTTGGTTTTGTGTTGGTGGCTACTGCCTTGATTAAGATACATGGTCGCATTAGGCATAATTGTGCTTTGTGAAAGCATTGAAATTTTAATTCTATTGCGGAACCGCGTGTTTTAAACTTCCGTGTCAATATATTAAAACCGCTTAACTATATGGCTGGGTACTTAGCTTGGTTTACTCGCCATTTTTAGAGATGCGGTGAGAACTTTAAGTGGTCTGAATAGTTACATCTTTCTTTTATTTTGGTGGTAGCTTATAATGAAAATGTGTTATGTGAAAAGTTTTAAAGCTTTATCATTTCAGCCGCTGCTGCTGCATCTTGTGATTTTATTACTAGTATTAGAAGGTAAGAACAGTAACATGTACTGACAATAAATAAATTTGATTGGCTTGGGTGTGCAGGGAGCAGGCTCCTTGTGGAGGAGTGCGCTCTATTTCAACTCAAATTGGTAAGTGTTGCTGTTCTTATGTGTTACCTTCATTTTGGTAATGGGCTTGTATTCTTGTGGTCTTTTGTTCAAGGAAATTTGTACATTGTGATTTGTGATATTATTTTTGGTGAAACATGATAACATCTCATATTGTATTAATAGCTTTTTGATGTCTTGTTTATATAGTTAGGAACCGGATGAAGAGTGTGAAAAATATCCAAAAGATTACAAAGGCAATGAAGATGGTTGCAGCCTCAAAGCTACGAGCAATTCAAAATAAAGCTGAAAATTCCCGTGGCCTATGGCAGCCTTTTACCGCACTTCTTGGTGACGTTCCCAGTATGTTTCTCAACATGGTGGTATCGTATTTTTACTCCTTAAAGTTCCATGTGAGTGAAGGGTAGATCTGTTGATGCCAGTGTAGACTGCAACATGGGGGGAATACATAAAGTAGAATAAAATTTACGTTTGATTATGTTGGTTATTTTGTTGCTCTTCTAGAAGTAGTTGGTTTGTGAGTAGAAGGTTGGCATAAAAGAAAAATATTTATACAAGTACAAAGTAAGAATTTTAGAATGAGACTTAAAGTGTTCTCTGTATTACTAAAAGCTGCAAACACAGTGTGATCACTGTGATACATCTTGATTGTTTTTCTTTACCTTTATTAGTTGTCATTCCTTTATATATATGTATGAATGTATATCCTTTATATGTATGAATGTATATCCTTTATGTGTTCTTTTGTTATTATTTATTTTATTGACTTTTAAAATTTTCTATTGTATTTCATCTGGTAAGCTTATTGTGTAATTTATGGTGTTATACTAGGTGTTGATGTTAAGAAGAACGTTATTGTAACTGTTTCTTCAGACAAAGGTCTTTGTGGTGGAATTAATTCCACCTCGGTCAGGATAAGCAAGGGATTTTACAAGCTGAATTCTGGTAAATTTGCAGGCTGGTTGTTTAGTATTTAAAGTCTGAAGTTGGATGCCATTAAGGTTGATGTTTTTTTATCTACTATAGGTCCTGAGAAACATACAAAATATGTTGTATTGGGAGAAAAGGCAAAAGCTCAATTGATACGTGACTCAAAGAAACATATTGACCTGACAATGACTGAGTTGCAGAAGAATCCTCTCAATTATACTCAGGTTGGTATCTCAGGTTTCTCTCCCATTTATAATATGACTAAGTAATTATCTTATTTGTTTTCATGTATTTAAATGATTGGTTCCTGTATTTTTAGGTTAATTTTGTTCATCATTATGTTGGAAAAATACTTTAACTATTTTAAGCTTTAACTTTTGATCTCATCATTAGCCAATTGATATTTTGTTGCCATTAAATCATTATACGTCTTATAGGCAAATTTATCTGGTTGACCACTTGATTTATTAATACGATTTGATGAACTATTTTTTCTTTTACGAAGCTTATTATGATGTAAAACTTTGTACTTTGGTCATTGTAATGATGACACAAGTCTAATTCCCTTTTCAGGTTTCTGTTCTTGCTGATGACATTTTGAAAAATGTGGAGTATGATGCCCTTAGAGTAATCTTCAACAAGTTCCAGTCAGTTGTCTCTTTTATTCCAACAGTGTCAACTGTTTTGTCTCCAGAGGTATAAACCTTTTTTTTTTTTTGAAAAATTTACTGCTTATTTTCTTTCTCAACTCTATTTATTTTGCTGGATGGATGAATAATGATGTGGTAATATAGATCGTGGAGAGAGAGGCTGAAGCTGGGGGAAAGATTGGTGATTTAGACTCCTATGAGATTGAAGGTGGTGAGACAAAGTCAGAAGTACTCCAGAATCTGACAGAGTTTCAGTTTTCTTGTGTATGTTCTTTTTCCAACAAAACTTTTATTTTAGGCTGGCCATGAGTTTATAAATTACGAGAAAATATTTTAAGTTTCTAGCCATGTTATGAAGTTTAATTTAAGGCATATCAAGTTGCACTTCTTTCATAACATTAGAGGACTTTCGTCATTCCTACTTTCGATTATATTCTTTTGTATGGTGTAAAGTGACTACATTCTGCTTATGACATTAGGCACCCATACAATTGAAACATTTTAATTTAGACATTAACTGATTTCTGAATTTATTTATGCCTTCTGTTAATTTGTGGAGACCAGTTACTTCTTTTTCACGTGAAAAGGAAGCATCTTTATTTTAAAAAAAAATTCTCATTGAGAATTTTCTGTTCAAATCGATTGAATACATGAAATGTGAATGTGAATCCTTAATGGATGATATTACCCCTGATTTAGCTTGTGAGTTTTGGCATGCTTGCTGCAAAACTAGTTTTAGTTTTCAGTGTAGCATGTGTTGTAATTTTTATCTATAGGATATTTTTCTTTAGTCAACATTTTAAACTGGTTATGTTCTGCATCCCGTCTTTCTAATTCATTTCTTAATACTTGAGTAACATTATTCTACATGTCTATCAGGTCTTGTTCAACGCTGTGATGGAGAATGCTTGTAGTGAGCAAGGAGCGAGGATGTCTGCCATGGATAGTTCAAGCAGAAATGCTGGAGAAATGCTTGATCGTCTCACACTTACTTATAACCGGTATATGTCTCTTACACTATGACATATAACTTTTAAAGCTTTCTGTCTGTTTGAGTATGGTGCTTTGGACCATAGAGTTACAGTAACTGCCAATTATTGTTGATGGTAGAGGAGAGTGATGTTAAGTTGGAGAATTTTTCTAGTTTGTTTTAGTGGGATGGGAGTGTCAGAAGCTTTAATCACTGGCATGGCCAAGTAGAGATATAGCAAAATCTACTTGGTTCTTACAAAGAAAGCAAACGGTTGGGAGTTTTTACTTGGTTCCTTGCGTTATTGAAAATTTGCTCTTTGCTATCCATATAACTGAGTGAAGTTCCGGACTAGATGAAGTTGGGGAGAACAATATTTGGACTTGGCAATCAATGGTGTTTTTAGTCGGATTATTTATCTCTGAATGTTCATGTATGTATAGGTTGTATGTATATACTTTCTCATGACTGATTTTGTTTTTAATATTGTTTACAGGACCCGTCAAGCATCTATCACAACAGAATTGACTGAGATTATTTCTGGAGCATCTGCACTCGAGGGCTAGAATGTGAAGCGGCATCGACAGTGACGAAATAAGGTTTTAGCAGAGGCTTTGTTTGAAATTTGTGGTGCTATATTTGAGTTTTTTTTTTTCAACTCTAATAATTACTTCCAGAATCAAACCTGGTTTCTGGGAGCTAAACATCTTACGAATCATGGTTTCAATTGATTTTGGGATTTTTTGTTATCCTCTGTACTTAAATTCATCTTTAAAAGATTCAAGTTTTTATACAATTTCATCATAATCAAGATTCATAGGAAAGAGAACCTTGAGATCAATGGCTGGGACCGGACTGATTAATGTAAATGGTCTTTTTCTATTTTATTTTGAAGTCCTTTGGATCAGTGAGTTTCAACAGAATAAATGTCTGTTGTTGCTTATAGCCAGTATTAATCCTTAACTTATTCCCAATTTTCCATGTTCTTATTTGTTTTTAAGTTCAATGCAATAAATGGAAGACAGACTACCATAGATCTTGATGTATAATTCTCACATTTATTCACTTTAGAGATCAATACATCTTTTTGCTCTGTATGAGCGGTAGAGATATGTATATAAGTATGTATATAATAAAGTAGTTATGTACATTTAGACCTTTTTTGATGTTGAACAATTCCCGTTGTGGAATTGGTACAAGACAATGACAAGTATACAAAAGTTCTAGTAGTGCTCCTTGTGAAATACGAATCTGGTAGTTGTCTTGGTGGAGAACTTGGTGCATAATCCCTCCAACTCTCTTGCTAAAGCAGATGGACCACAGTAAAATACCCCTGCCAAGTTTGGATGAAGCATTAGATATCAACAACTGGACTCTTATATAAACGATTGAATGTAGTTTGAGTTTGGCCAACAAAGTGTTACAATCTTTACCAATCCTGGCTCCTCTATGTCTCCAAGCTAACTTCGAAAAGATGCTGTACCAATTTGGTCTAGAGAAATGTGTGCGTACCTGAAAGTAGCTTAATTTCAGTGTCAAGATGTTTTAAACACTCTGATTCAGTCCAGGAACTCTAATTATGTAGTGTTGGTGCTATTGTCTTCTCAAGTTATAACATTGTAAGCTCTGTTCCTTGACGTTAAGGAAAATGAGAGTGCTTACTGGAGTCCTGGAGACGATATCCATGCCATGTTTGGCATGATGAAGGGCCTGAATAGCGCTTATCAATGCTGACCGAACATCTCCTTCCTGATATATGCTGGTCAGGAAATTATGCACCTCTACAACAGACTGTAGAGTCACCAAAATGGTTCATCTCATCAATATACAATTACAAGCAAAATTTAGATAAACCTTAATGAAAATGGAAGATTTGGTGTGTCATTTACCTGCTTCTGGTCAGCGTTTGATATTTCCTTCATTATATCTCTAAACCAATCAAAGGAGCTTTGTTCTCTTGTAACCCAATAAAGATAGGCTTTAACGGGTCGACCCTTTCTTAAGTTGCAGCTATTCTATTCAAGTACACGGTTAACTTTAGTTAAACATCGAAACCCCAGAAGCAAATAACGGTCCAATAACATCGTCAAAAAAAAAGAGCCAAATTTTTTACTTGGTTGCCTTTTGCTTCTCTAATGCCATTGACAACATCTTTGAGGATGCTGATGAACGGTGTAGCTCCTATTCCCAGACCAATTAGCACAACCACATCATACTTGACATGGTCTTGGGAGGCAGCTCCATAAGGCCCATCGATGTATAATTTAGGATACTCCTTTCCTCCAGATAGTGTTGCCTAGAAATTTTGAGAGTGAGCACTTTTTAAAAGAAAAGAAGATTTTTTTTCAGCTTCAGTTTCGACTGTCTTTGAAATTACTGATTATTACCTCTTGGAAAATACTATATATTGTATAACTCCAGTCACCTAGAGTTCGTATATGCACGCTTAAATAGTCATCTTCTGGTCCTGAAGTTAGGGAAAATGGGTGCCTGAAATTGGAGGAGCAATATTAATATATAGAAGAATAAGATTTTGAAAAGGAGTCATCATAGGAAATCTTCAAAAATTCAAATCAAACGCGTTGTATAGAAACCTTCACTGACAGAAGTAAGAAGAACAGGCAGTACTTGACAAGAAAGCATATAGATATTACCATTCAAACGGTGATATTTGAGGGCATTGAATGAATATGTACATGCCACTCTGGTACCTAAATCCTTCTGGTTTCTGCAACTTGAGGGACAAAACTTTTCCTGGATAAAAACTTACCTGCATTTTTTGGTTACCCCATTACAGAACTGATTGTCATTTCATATGTAACAAAAGTGGAGTTTTCAAATTTTCTAAAGGAAGAGGGTTGTCCACCTTCAAAATTTGAACCTCACAGCTGCTTGATCTTATGGCTCTGAGGAGCCGCTCTCCGGTGTATATAACAGTTGGAATGGCAATGTACATCCAAGTCTGCTCAAGAAAAATTTGAGTACAATAAAAGGAAGTATAAAGGTAAAACAATGTAATTATGTACTTGGGTAGATTTTCTGATTGACAAATACTAAAAACAAAACAAAACAATGTTGCATGAGAATGGCAAACTTAATGAGATAAATTGAAAAAGTCTTACTGTTTTTTCAGCCGCATTGTCCGTTAGGAACAGGAACATGGAGTGGATAATAAGTAAGGCATACACAGGAATGAACAAGTGGTGAGAGTACCAAAAGGTGTTGTATCCAGTGACATGTCGAACCGTCCTTGGTAGCAATGGTGACTGGCGGCGTGGCCACTTAATTGCTAGTGAAAATGCAATGGCCATTAGTACTACCATAACAATCCCTGTTGCCACCTCTGTGGTGGCTAATATTTCTAGGTATGATGGTTGGTGGTACCCGAATCCAGCCGCTATTGTCTGTTGGAAAACTGAATTGTTGGATTTACTAATTCTTGGGAAATCACAACCAAGATGAGTGCCACCATGAAGAATCACTCCTACCACAATCCCTCCTGCAATCAACTGTACTCAAGTAACATGTTTTAGCATAAAACTATAGTGACCAGAGCTGCATTTTTTATGATCCAAAAGTTGTGTGCCTCACACTAAAAATTGAAGTTGCAAATCTACCTATACTTGGCTAAATGTATTGCTCAGTCCAAAAGCTATGGGAAGTAGGAACCAAAGGTATGTTTTTGGTGATGGGAAAATACATCGGTAAGTTGATAGATTTACTCAGTACTTTCCAAAACGACAATTACCTTGTGGAAGTTGATATTGTCGTTGAAAGGAATTACTGAGTTGATCCTTCTATTACTCCTAAGCCATGTGATTGTATTACGACAAACAGGGAGGAGGATTAGAGCCATGTTGAATTTCAGGGTCTCGGCTGCACCTTTGGCAGTGGAAAGACAGTACCCCATAACTTCAAAAGCTGCTCGATGCCGATATTGGATGAATTTCCATGTGAAGAGAACAATGCAAACTACAATCCAAAACAATACTATCCATGCTCTTCTCCAATACGACCTGAATAAAATTTCAGCTTTTGAGGTTTGCTCTGTTAAAGGGTCATGATAATTATGTGTCACCGATGATTGCTTAGTCGGTAGAGAGCCATTTCTCAAGCTCACTCTGAATAGAGACTCAAATTCTGATAACTGTAAAAAGTTAGGCAAACACGTGTCGTATGCATAGTTAGTATGTCGTTTTAAAAACCCAAAACAGATCTTGATCAAAAGACAAACAGGGTAAAGTGATTTGAACATGAAAATGCCAAAGTGGGATGTATACCTCAATGTAGCCTCTATATTTTATGTCAAGAAATTCCATAACCAGAGAAGCATATTCTTCTGATTCCTCATGTGTCAGAGACAATTTATTTGTACAGGCACTTAACAGAACAGTCTGCATATGTGCTCAAATTAATCCAACTAAGTAATCTAAACCCAACTTTAAAATAGATTATTTGGAACTTAATAAAATGAACTGTTGATAGTGATAAAACCTGTTTGATGTCAATTTCAGTAATTTTTCCATCCATGTTTTTGTCACACCTGCCAAACAAACCAAAAGGAAACATATACATTTGAAACAAAAGGAATTATGTATGTATGTATGTATGTATATATGAGAGATCATAATGAAAATTTTAAGTGAGTTATTGGGAATCGTTACAAGTTAAAGAAGATCCTTATCCTTGAATGAAAACAAGGATCAGTCAAACGACACCAGTAACTATAAAGTTCTCCTTTTGTTATATAAGTTTTGAAATCCTTTCTTCCCCTTAGAGCCCTCAATATCTCATAAGCAAATTCTGGCGATTGTTGCATCCCTAAATCAACAACAAAAAATGAAAAATAATTATAAAAATCCACCTTAGAAAGAAACTAACCAATTTAAGTTAAGTTTCATAGAAGTAACATTATAACCCGAACTATTAGAACATTAGAAAAAAGTCCTAGAATTTGACATCATGTACATATGTCAACCTGGACAAAAACATGTTATGGTAACATTGTCCTATGTAGCATGTAAAAATCTGAATATTGTGATTAAGTTTTCTCACCTATGCAGAAACCAAAGTCCGACCATTTGAGAACTGGTTCAGACACATTTGCAGCTATGGAAATCCGGTCGAATCGGTTCTCAATGTGCTTCCACTCAATTCCAGAACCTTTTCCCATTATGCCAAAAAAGCTGAACCATTCATTGAAAGAGTCAAGTTTTGATGACTCCCCATTTCCTGGTATGTAGTGGGGATTCTCTGTTCCATTTAGTTCAGTCTGAACAGGAGAGAAAGTAATAAAAGGAACCGCACTGAAAGAAGAAGAACCAGCAGAGGAAGAAGAAGAAGAAGAAAATGAAGAGGAAGAGGAAGAGGAAGAGGAAGATGGTGATAGAATATTTGTGGTAAAGGGTAGTTCTTGGAGGATTTGAGACTCTACATTATGGACCTCCATTGATGTTTTCTCCATAACTATACTTTTCAAAAAGTTCTCATGTTGTGTTTAGTTTTCTCTCTTTTAGATAGGAAAGAAATTTAGTTTTTCTTGGAGGAAAAGAAGATGAATGAATGTTTAGAAGAAGAGACTGTTTAATTAGCTCGATGAAGAACATTATGCATGCTAGCATGAAATGGTGATGTTATTAAATTATCTTTCTAGAAAGGTCATTTCTTCTTTTTATTTTTTATTTTATTTATATTATGTTTAGTACTTCTCAGTTTTTTCCTTTGATATGGGTGGTTGAATGATGATTATAATAGGAGGAGCATGTAAGAAAATGAATATGTATACATGTTTGGTTGTAGAATATGCATGTTTGGTTGGTGTAGTTGTGAATGAAAAATAAAGTAAAAGAGATTGCAAGAGAAGCTTTTTTTTTATTTGTCTGTTTGTTTGTTTGTTTTGGGTGAAAGAGTAAGAAAAAGAAAGGAAATAAGGGCAGGTAGAGTGATTGGAGTAGTAGGGAAAATTGCATGGAATGAAAAGGTTGTGGAGAGAGAAACAGAAAATCTGGATCTTTATTTAGTAAAACCAAGAACCACAAGAAAGCATTTGGAAAAAGAAATGTGTTTATTTATTGAAAAACAAAATCAATAATTATATTACATATATATTGACTAGTTCTGTCCTAATAAGCATATTGCTGCCTATTTTGTATATTAGGGACATGGATTTGGGCAAAGAAATTGGTATGTATTATTATGAGCACAAGCATATATAGTTGTTGAATTATGTGTAACCTATATATCTATATCTATATGTATAATATATTATCTCTTTCACAAGATAGTACATGGAATCTGAAACAGGTACACGTATCAGCAACTGTTGGCCAATTATGCAAATCAAATACCTCTTCTTATTCTCATGTCATCAGAGTCAATGGCTCACTTGAATGCTTAGCCAGCTAGTTTAATAGGTAAAAACTGTCACTACGCATATCATCAACAATCTTTGGCTAAAATTAGCTAGTAAGTTTCTTATCATTTTCTTAATTAATAATGTTTTGATTAATGGGTTATGCAATTAGAGATAACCCTCATTTTTTTTTCCCGAAATCCCCCTTGTAATCTAGTAAAAAGAGGAGATTAATCGATCTAAGGTAGAATTTTCCAACTCAACTAATTGATTAATTATAATTATAGCAATGAAAGTCTAAGAAGTATTGTGTATTGATTATTCTTACTTGATGTGTCTTGTAGAATAATTAGGTTAGGGTAATTTTGATTTTAAGAGTACTATATAGTATAGAGTTGGTATATCTATTTCCTTTGTTGTGGTTTTGGTGGATGTATGCATTGTACCTGAAATGTATATTTCTTTCTTGAGGTGGAAACAAGCAATTTCTTCTTAGCTTTCTTGTATAGTGTTAATAGAAACAAAAATTGGTGTGATTATAGGGGATTGTTAGCAATAGAGTTCACTATTCTTATGTCTTTTTGTATTGGAATGGGCTTTAGTATGTGAGATTTGATATTTCTACAATTATTACCAATTGACATGGACTAACCCAACCACTTGCATTGTTTATACCTATATACATTTAATTGTAAAGATGTAATTAAATAAAATGGTTGGCATTTGGTTGTTAAAAAAACATTACATTTTATCTTATTACTTCATCGATAAGGAATTGACAAAAGAGTTATAATAATACATGTTTCTAGTTTTGAGCATGTTCATAAATTTTAAGACTACTGATATATTATAAGAAATTGTAGTGTTTGTAATCCACAGCAAGATTGTTAAACAGTTAGATTGTTAGTTAGTTAGAGTTCAACTAATATTCTGTTTTTCGGTTTTAAGTAATTTCTTGTAACTGGTTCTGTTGCTCTCATTATAAATATGAGTAACAACCATCTTTAGAAGTGGGTGAGAAAAAAGGAGTCATCTGATTGTTTCATAGAGAGATATAGTGTGTTTGCAACGAGCAAGAAAAGGAGTTGTATGTAAAGACTTTGTTCTTGAGATTAGAACAGAGGTGTAGAAGACAACTTCATTGAAGAGGCTCGGAGGTGTACACAAGAATATTGGTGTACACAAGAATATTGGTGGCTGTAACTTTCTAAATAACTAAGGGAACTCCCAGATTGGGAAGAGCTGGATTAGGTCACCATATTGGTGACTGAACCAGGATAACCTTTGTGTCTCTTCTCTTTTCTTTGATTAAATTTTGTTATTTGATTGTTCATAATTTTTTTTTCTGGTTTTGCATATACATTGCTGATTTGCATGTGTTTGAGAATTTGTTTCTGTTTAGTAGAGTTTTATTTCTGAGTTACAACAGTGGTATCAGAGATCCAGGTTGGATTAAGCAAGCAAGAACTCAGTTGAATCAAAACAAGAATCAAGAATGGCATCATCTTCAGCAAGATTCGATCTAGAAAAATTCGACGAGTCCGGAGACTTCAGCTTGTGGAAGGAAAAGATGATGGCAATCCTGATATACCAGAAACTAGACTCGGATCTAGAAGAAGAAAAGCCAGAGAAGAAACCAGAAGGAGAAGGAAAGGTTGAAGACAACACTATCATCAAACAAGCTAGATTAGCAATCATAATGAATCTCTCAGATAATGTTCTGAGGCAGGTCATTAGTGAGAAGACAGCTCTGGGAATTTGGAACAAGCTAATACAACTTTACATGGAAAAGAAAACAGCAACCAAGATCTTCTTGAAAGTGAAGTATTATGGATTTAAAATGAATGCATCTAATTCATTAGATCAAAATCTTGATGAGTTGAATAAAATTGTCTTGGCTCTTACTAACATGGGTGAAAATATTCAGGAAGAGGATCAGGCAGTGATTCTCAATGGAAGATCACTTCAAGGAGCTCCGAACAGTCATTATGTACAGCAGGGACACGCTTACACTTGATGATGTTATGGGAGCACTTCGGTCAAGGGATGCTGAACTCACTTGGCAAAAGGCAGCAAGGCAAGAGACAAACAAAGATGAGGCCTTGATGGCTCGAGGAAGGCTCGCAAGAAGAAGTCACTCAAGAGGGCCACACAGAAATTCTTCAAGATCTAAGTCAAGCAACAGAGAAACAAGAAAGTGCCATCATTGTGGCAAAGTATGCCATCTCATCAAATTTTGCTGGGAACTCAAAAAGAAAAAGAAAAAGGAGGAAGACGAAAAGAATGAAGATTTCTCTGTATTAGCAGATAAAGACTACAACTCTGATGGAGATGTATTCGCTGTTAATTCAACACAGTTAGAATCAACAAAGACAAATGGAGAGGCACATACTAGTACGATCAAGAAAGATCAAAATGAATGGATTTTGGATAGTGGGTGTACTTTTCACATGAGCCCAAGAAGAGATTGGTTCACTGATTATACAAATATAAATGGTGGTAGTGTGGTAATGGGAAATGACCACAAGTGCAGAGTAATTGGAATAGGTTCTATTGCAATAACGAGTTTTGATGGATCTATCATAACTTTAACTAAAGTTCGGCATATACCAGATTTAAAACGGAACCTCATCTCAGTAGGGACTTTGGATGATGATGGCTATAGTCACAAGATCAATAATGGAAATATGAGAATCTCAAAGGGAGATTTGTTAGTGATGAAAGGGACCAAGAGAAATGGCTTATATATACTTGACAGGGAAACAATGGCACCAGCACTTGCAGCTACTATTGACAAGTGCAACTCAGATACAAAGATTTGGCATGCACGCATGGGACACATTAGTGAACAGGGATTGGTAGAGTTATCTAAGCAAGGATTATTAGGAAACTATACTCATGTTAACTTACCTTTCTGTGAAATTTGTGTGCAGGGCAAACAACACAAAATAAAGTTTACAAACAGCCAATACAGAGCAAAACATGTGCTGGAATATATACATGCAGATTTATGGGGTGCCAGCCGAATCAAAACACAAGGAGGTAATCAATATTTTCTCTCTATTGTAGATGATTTCAGCAGAAAAGTTTGAGTTTTTTTATTAAAACATAAACATGAATGCTTAGATAAGTTTAAAGAAGGGAAGGTGTTTATAGAAACTCAAACTAATAGAAAAATAAAGACCCTTAGGACAGACAATGGCTTAGAATTTGTAAACCAGGAGTTTAATGATTTATGCTCAAAACATGGTATACAAAAACACAAACCAGTAGCTAGGACCCCACAACAAAATGGAATAGTCGACAGAATGAATATGACTTTATTAAATAAGGTTAGATGCTTGTTACTTGAATCCGGTTTAAAGAAACATTTTTGGGGGGAAGCTTTGTATACTGCTTGCTATTTAATTAACAGAAGTCCAAGCCGAGCAAACTAGCTGAAATCACCTGAAGAATTATGGTCTGGTAAGCTCCCATCTCTTTCTCATTTAATTTTTTTTGGCTATATTGCATATGCTCATAATGTTGAAGACAAATTGAGTAAGAGATCAATTAAATGCATCTTCCTAGGCTATCCAAATGGTGTAAAAGGATATAGATTACTGTCATTAGAAACAAATAAAATTGTAATCAGTAGGGATGTTATATTTAATGAAGCAGATTTTCCTTTTAAAAGAAATGAGAAGGGTATTTTTCTTGATGTTTCAGGTGACTAAACTGAACCAGAATATGAAAATCATGATGGGAAAGAAGCCATATCAGAACAGCTAGATAACAACCAACAAATATTGACAGAAAGGAAGGAAAAAGCCAAACCTCAAGAAGGAAAAGAAGACCTTAGTAACTACCAGCTAGCTCGAGATCGTACACACAGAGAAATAAAAGCCCCAACAAAGTTTGCTGAAGCTGACATCATAGCTTATGCTTTGTCAATGAAGAATGAGTCTAAGGAGGAAGTACCAAAGAATTTTAAAGAAGAAATCAGTAGCAAAGATGCAAACAAATGGAAAGAAGCAATGCTTGAAGAACTCAACTCATTAAAGGAGAACAAAACATGGGAATTAGTAACGAGACAAGCTGGGCAGAAGGTTATCGGCAACAAATGGATTTTCAAAATTAAAGATGGTATGTCAGAGACTAAACCAAAGAGATATAAGGCTCGCTTAGTGGCAAAAGGATACAATCAAGAAGGAGTGGACTACACAGAGATCTTCTCACCAGTAGTTAAATTGAAGACAATCCGAATAATGATTGCCATTGCAGTTAAGAAAGATTGGGAAATAGAGCAGCTTGATGTCAAGACTGCTTTCTTAAATGGAAAACTTGAAGACACTATCCTTATGAGCCAACCAGAGGGATTTTAGAAGAGGTCAGAGAAGGAAGAACTAGTGTGCTTACTAAGGAAATCTTTATATGGTCTCAAGCAGTCACCAAGGTTATGGTACAGAAAGTTTGACTCAGTGGTGACAAGATTTGGATACTCAAGATCAAAATATGATACTTGTTTATACTACTCAAATTTGAGCACTTCAGCTGAAACCTTTATTCTCATTTATGTAGATGATATGATTATAATGGGGAAGGATTGTGATCATATCAACAAACTGAAAAATGTGCTAAAAGGTGAATTTCAAATGAAGGATTTAGGAGTTGCAGTAAAAATTATGGGGATACATATCATGGGGAAAAGAAAGGCACAAATGTTAATGTTATCACAAGAGAAGTATGTGAAAGATATACTCAGAAAGTTTAATATGACAGATGCTAAAGTGGCTGGTTTACCTATAGCAGGACACTTCACGTTTTCTACAGAACAATCACCTAAGACAATTGAAGAAAGAAGAAAGATGGCTAATGTACCCTATGCGGAGGCAATTGGAAGTGTAATGTACTCTATGGTGAGCACTCGACCAGATCTAACATATGCAATGAGCACTCTAAGCCGGTACATGTCAAATCCAGGTCAAGAGCATTGGAATGGAATGAAATGGTTACTAAGATATCTGAAGTCAACTCAGAATCATGGCCTGCTGTTTAGAAAGAATGGAGAGAAGATAAATTTAAAGGGATTTGTGGATTCTGATTATGCTGCAAATAAGGACACAAGAAAGTCATTAACTAGCTTCTATTTTCTGTTGAATGAGTGCTGTGTCAGCTGGAAATCTCAGCTCCAACCCGTAGTGGCACTCTCCACTACAGAAGCTGAGTTTATGGCAACAATTGAAGCCTTCAAGGAAGCAGTTTGGATAAAGGGATTGCTGAAAGAAATCCAAATGTTTGAAGACAAAACAGTGATATACTTAGATAGTCAATCTGCCATATACCTGAGTAAAAATCCTGTTTACCATGAAAGATCCAAACATATAGACATAAGAATGTTTTGGATAAGGGACAAGAAAGAGAGTGGAGAAATTGAACTTGAGAAGATTGCAAGTGAGGAGAACCCCGCTGATGTTGGAACCAAAGTGCTAACTATCAGCAAGTTTCAACATTGCTTGGAGCTGCTGAATTTTGGAGCAAGCTAATGAGCTAGTTTACTTCCCAACTAGTTTCCCTTTCATCTCATCTTACTGTGAATTAAGGAGGAATTTGTAGTGTTTGTAATCCACAACAAGATTGTTAAACAGTTAGATTGTTAGTTAGTTAGAGTTAAACTAATATTCTGTTTTTCGGTTTTAAGTAATTTCTTGTAACTAGTTATGTTGCTCTCATTATAAATATGAGTAACAGCCAGCTTTAGAAGTGGGTGAGAAAAAAGGAGAGTCATCTGATTGTTTCATAGAGAGATATAGTGTGTGTTTGCAACGAGCAAGAAAATGAGTTGTATGTAAAGACTTTGTTCTTGAGATTAGAACAGAGGTGTAGAAGACAACTTCATTGAAGAGGCTCGGAGGTGTACACAAGAATATTGGTGGCTGTAACTTTCTAAATAACTAAGGGAACTCTCAGATTGGGAAGAGCTGGATTAGGTCACCATATTGGTGACTGAACCAGGATAACCTTTGTGTCTCTTCTTCTCTTTTCTTTGATTAAATTTTGTTATTTGATTGTTCATAATTTTTTTTTTCTTGTTTCGCATATACATTGCTGATTTGCATGTGTTTGAGAATTTGTTTCTGTTTAGCAGAATTTTATTTATGAGTTACAACAGAAATGAAGGTTATATATATATATTTGCGGTTATATTTATACTCAAATAAATTTATATATACACCTTCAAACTAAATTTACTCAATAAAAAAAAGATTTTTTTTATTTACACTTTTTTTTCTGCAAGTTTCGTCCAGAAAAAAGAAAAAGAAATGTAAAATAAATAACATACATAATAAAACATGTCCCAAGTTGAAATAAAATTTGTAAAAGATTCCCCATTGCAAATCATAATACAATTTATAAAAATCACACCAATGACCCAACTACTTGCATTGTTTATATATTTACACATATGTTTAATTATAAAAAGTTTAATCAATTTCAGTTGGCTTTTAGTTGTTAAAAAAAGGCATTTGCATTTTATCTTATTACTTCATCAAGGAATTGACAAACATATAATTGTAATAATTATTTCTAATTTTGAGCATTTTTATAAATTTTAAGACTTATATACTATTGAAAGGGAGGTTATATGTACCCTAAATAAAATATAAAAACATTCTATTTTTTTCTATTTTAATTATTTAATTATTTATTTGTGTTTACACTTATTGCCATTCCAAATTAAGTTTTTTTTTTATGTGTGTAACTTGCATTGATTTTTAATTCAACAACTAATAATTATTTACTAAAAATTTAACTACTAATTAAAAGTGGATTAAAAAATAATAACAAAGTTACTTTCATTTTCGATTATTTGTCTATTGGTTTTTTATTTTCATGAGTTGAATTATAACGATTAAAATTTTAAATGATGATTGATAAATGATATGATGATGATGACAATTATATTTTGCTCGTCCATTTTTGTCAAAGTGACGTGGTAAAAATAATGATGATGAGGACTATTAGAAGGGTTTGCTCGCCCAAGTGTTGTTTGTATAAACACATAAGTGGAGCTATTTGCATGTTTATCCTCTGTTCGCATAAGATGTCCACGTTCGTGCATATAGGTTCTGTATGCATAAGATGTCCACGTTCGTGCATATGGGTTTTGTTCTCATGATATGTGTAGCCTCTAAAAACTACCTTAATTAGCATGTCCGGACGGCATGGGTGGAATTTATGTGAATTATATTATTAATGTGTATTAAATATGTTTAAAGTCATGCTGTTGACAAAAAAAAATATTTTCGTAATTTTGATCCATTAATGGTATATTTGTAAATATTATGTGTTATGTGCATTGTGACCACATTATTATGTTGATATGTGTTACTTTCGGTATGAGCAGGGCCGGCTATGTGACTGTGCAACCTGGTCTATTGTCCAGGGCCCAATAAACTAAAGGGCCCAATTCATTTACCTACTTTTTCAGTTTTTTTTTTTAAATAAATGAAATAAAACGTTGTTCTCACTTTTAAAGGAACAATAATTAAGTTCCATTTCTAAAGGCTGATTCTATTCCCAATCCCACTTTTAATGTTAAATTATTAATTCATAAATATTTAGTCAAACCCTCAAACTAAAGGGCCCAAAATTTTAAATTAGAACAGGGCCTCCAAAATATTTAAGACGGCCCTGGGTATGAGTGGATCCTTTCAAGCAATTTTAACGGAGAAGTCACAACAGGGAAAGAACTCGGCTCAGGTCGGGCCTAGGGGTATTTTGGGAATTTCCATGTTTTGAGAATTTTTGGTAAAATAAAATTAATTGGTAGAATAATTATGATTGGTGGATATTAATGATAATTTGGAGATTATTGGTGTAATTAGAGTTTTAAGCGAAATGACCAAAATACCCTTGAGGTTAATTAATGGGCTAAGTAGAGGTAGGGGCAAAATGGTCATTTGACCACATTATTAGAGAAAAATAACCATCAGGTTGGGAGTTAATCATTTTCACGTATTCCCCTTCCCCCTCTCTACTTTTCCCTCTTCAAACTAAACTTTACTCAAGAACTCTTAAGTTAGGATCAAACACTTTCTAAGTTCAAAATTTGAGGATTTGAAGGAAATCAAGCTTCAAAGAAGGAGTTTAGAGCTGCCAAGACCACCTTTGGCACAGGAATTTGAAATCACAACAAGGTATGAGATTCTTCGCTCTAGTATTCTTAGTTCTTCATAGTGTTCTTAAAAAATTGGGGCTTTGCTTTAATTTTCGAGATTTGGGGTTCTAGTTTGTTTGATTAGGTATTTTGATGATAGGAATTAGTATGTTAACTATTTTGAAGATTGAAATTGTTGCTGAATTTATGTAACTAAGCTTCAATTTTCGGATTTGGGGTAAGATTGGGTTTTAGAACACTAAAGTACCAATTGTGGCTATAGCTTGAAATTCAGATGTTAATTGGTGTTTATGTGTCGTATGTGAAGTGTTGTACTGATTTTGGGCATGATTTTGAGCTTCATTAAGCTTTTGGGTTGATCTTGCTGGGTTTTGAGGTCTGAAATCATAGGGTTTCATTTGGGGAATTCTAAAATTTTGGGCGTGATTAGTGTTTATGGGGATCTAGTGCCACCGCGCCCAGGGGTAGGTGCGATCGCGCTAGGTACCCCAAAAATGCAATTTTTTTGAATTTTGTGAGTTTAGCTCGGGGTTCATAGAATCTGATTTAGGGACCTGCTTGAGCGCTCGGGGGACGATTCCATTGCCCTGTTGAATGAAATTAAAGGTCCTGAGAGCTAGGGTTTAACTCTGGAGCCCATAATTGGATTTAATTCCTAATGAGCGTATAATGAATGTTGTGACTAGGGTTTCCGACAGGCTCGGGAGAGGATCGCACTCAAGATCATCTTGATTCTTGCACAAGACCTGAGGTAAGAAAACTGACATATGCACACAGAGTGGGGCATCGACCCTATTATTCTTGAATGCAATTTAAACTGTACATCTGATTCTGTTAGGGTTGAGTACCCCTTTATGCATAATGATATTTGCTATGCTTCTTTATATTGAATTGTCTGCGATTGATCAACTTGGGGTGTACTCAATGATAATCATGCAAAATGTAGGCCGTGATGGCAAGGCCATTATGCGAGTGTTGCACACACTTGCTCGGCATAGGCCATAAGCTTGGTGCCCCAGTTATGTGCCTTGCTCGGCAAAGGTTGTGTAAAATGTTTATGAGTTTGAAATGAACATGTTTATAACCTATAAAGCATGCTAGTTGTTGTTTATGTTTAGTATGATTATTATTACGCCTTGCTGAATTTTCTTGCTGGAACTTGGCTCACGGGTGCTCTATGATGCAGGTAAGGGCAAATGGAAGGTAGACCAGCCATGGGTTGGAGGGCTTTGGAGTGGTGCATACATGTTCAGCCTGCTCAGTTGTCAAGGTTGAGATATTTGATGGACTTGGGTTAAAAAGTCCGCTTTTGTCACTTAGGTCGACTATTTTTTAGAACATTAAATGTTATTATGTTTTATTTAAACCTTTTGGGATCCAATGCAAACCTTTTATAACTTTAATGAATTTTTTTAATCATTTTGACCAAATTTTTAGCGTTTCATCCTTTATTTTACTTTAATTAAACTTTTGAGTCCAAATGATTCGCTTAACGAGTTAAGCACTATTTTAACACACAGAATGTAACGGTCCTGGATTAGTTGGGTGTTACAACTTGGTATTAGAGCTACCCAACATGTACGCTCACTAATAAATACAAGCTCGACTCACGGTTTGGTGGGTAATGAGTTGAATACCTGTTTAACTGCTTAATTGAGATATGTGCCTTATCTACATGCTACAATATGGAGCATGATATATATTGTTAAGGCACGGCCCTCCTGATTGATATGCCAGTATGAAAGATATGCCTATGAGCATTATTGATGCATGTGAACTTTGCGTTTGTTCAATTTTGACTGTGGGATGGTTTTAGGATATTGTTATCATGCCTGGTAGCTGTGAATACCAAAATTTCGCTTGAACAAGGCCCCTGCCTCATGACCCTCAAAATATAAGTTTGGGAAGGAGATAGACTCGCCCACACACCCCTGCGTCTCACACCACAGCCTCGTCTCGCGCACAGGACCTCGCGGCACGGCTTCGTCTCATGCGTAGGGGCCTCGTGCTTTAGGTCTCGTGAGGCACACGCCTCGTCTCGTACCGAGGGTGTTGCGAGGTCACCCCTCGCAAGTGGCACCGAGGGTGTCGTGAGGTCACCCATCACAAGGGGCGCCGAGGGTGTCGTGAGTGTCCCATGTGGAGAACGTTGTGCCAGGGGTATCCCAAGGGTCTCGTGTCGAAGGTGTCACGAGGTCACCCATCACAAGGGGCACCGAGGGCATCATGAGCGTCCCATGCCGAGGGTGTCGTGCCAGGGGTGTCCCGAGGGTCTCGCGCCAAGGATGTCATGAGGTAACCCATCACAAGGGGTGCCAAGGGTGTCGCGCCAGGGGTGTTCCGAGGGTCTCGCTCCAGGGGTGTCCCGAGGGTCTCGCGCTGAGGATGTCGAGAACGGGTTCTGAGGGTGTCGCGCCAACGGTCTCGTGAGACACATGCCTCGCTTACGGAGCCACACTTTGTGCCAAGAATATGCGCTTAGGGTCGAGAGGCCCCTCTCGTTTCATTTTCATAGGGCCATCTCGTGAGGTCCTTGATTGTCAGGCATCTTGGAATAACATATAAGGATTTCAACACTTGAAGCCCTTGGGAATAAGGTACCTTACGAGGGTGAAAACTTGTGGCTCGAGGAGCTCGTACAAATACGGAATGCACCTACAAACCAAGAGGAGTTGGAGTACAGACACGATGTACACGCCAGACAAGTAGTGGTCGTACGAGTAAGGTACTTGATGTGGTCCTTATCAGCCAATCTCTGACACTCGTACCAAACAAGTGGTAGAGGTACATCCAGGTACTGAAGTGGAGGTGCTCCAACAAACTCTCGGCATGTACTAGAGCCGACCACCACGTTCCTGGCACCACTACCACCTGTAAACTGCATATGCAGAGTCATGTCCCCAGGGACCACAGTGTACTAAGATTCATTAGTGATCTACTATAAATATGACCTCCCTTCATTTGAGAAAGGGGAGGAGGATTTTGGGGAAGCATTTTGTAACCAATTATTGCTAATGAAAAGTGACATTCAACATTCTCTCCATTCTTTTTTTTTTTTTAGAATTCCAGCATTTACATTTGATGTTTTTGAGATCGTAAGGAAGTGTTTAAAGTTCACTCCTTTTACAATTCCAAAAGTTCCTGATCTAACTTAGTTGGCGAGTTCTTACCGTCAACAATAGCCGAGTCATTGATTGAAGAAATGCTTAGAAGTTATGCCTCCGAGGTGTTCAATCAGACTAGGCGGCACAAATATCATGGTCAGAAATGATAACTAGGGCTAGAACCCTCCACCTGCTCCTCAGGGATGGTAGCAAATGTTTTACTAAGAAGTAAGCTAGACTTCAGAGATAGGAAGATGAGATCAGATGATTAAGGCAGCAGGTTCCGCCAGGGAATGCTGCCCCACACGTGCCACCTGCAGTGGTACCTGTTTTGGTACAACCGGAATTGGAATACAGATGTAAACCGTTGTACGAGAGGTTTCGAAAGAAAACACCCTCCAACTTTTGAGGGAGGCCCAGATCCACTCAAGGATGAGCAATGGATGGGTATGACTAGTTCCATCCTCGACTTTATGAGGGTGGCAGGCAATGACAGGGTGATCTGCACCAATTATTGTTGAGATTGGTAAAATATATTGGTTAAGATGTTTACAAGTTGAGAGGCAAAACACTTAATGATTTTCACTTAAGTTGAAGTGAAAACATGAGAATGTGTAGTAGGCATTCAATAGTGAATTTTATGAGTCTAAAGTGATACAATGAGGCATGTAAACATTCCCTAAATGCTTGGAGGTATTTGGAGACATTTTGGAGTCACGCTCGGGGTGGTTTTACAGAGGCATTTGCGTTGCGTTGCCTATGAGAGGTGACACATTGCCTAGAAATGTCTGGGAGAAAAAACACCCATGAGGATCACCACCTAGTAGGCGACACATCGCCTCGGCGGTCTGTACGATCATCAAGCATTGCTTGAATTGCATGAGTTTCAAGGTTTGTTAAATCCCAAATCTCATTCTTCTTGGTTGAAGCTTCAAGCAATAAGGGAAGACTTGGAATAGAGATTTTGGACAACAATATTCTTATTGTGTATGAGCCTTAGAAGTTCCCCAAGTTGAAGATTCAAGTTGCTCAATACAAAAGGTATCTCTCTAACCCTAATCTTGTATTTTTTCATTCTATTGTGCTTATGTTGTTAGTATTGATGATTAAATGTTTCTAAGTTCATCTTATGATCATTTAATCAATTAATCCTTTAAATCAAGATTTTCATTCATACCATGAACATGGTTCTTTGATTAGCAAGATTTGCATTCATACTTTGAATAAGGTTCTTAATTAACATATAGGGTTGGTAATAATAAACTTTTCCTATTATGCATTGTTGATTAGGAAAGTGTAAAGCCATAAATTCCCAATAATTAAAATCTCTATTTTCTAGTTACTTTCTTTTTGTATTTTGCATAATCTACAATAAGGAAAATTCTACAACTTTCAAATCCTTGTTTCAAGATTTAGTTTGTGTTGAACACACAACCTTGGGAGATCAAAGAAAACTATATTTGGATATGTTCTACATGAATGTGGACATGGATTCAAAGTCTTCATCAACAAAGAATGAGACAACTCAATGAGATTACTTACTTAAAGAGATTGGTATCATCAAATTCCTTATTTCTAAATGTGTAGATTTCAAGAATTTGAATGAAATGTATTTGATGCCATATTTTTGTGAGTTTGAGTTTATTTTTTATGTTAATAGTACAATGGTGAAGTTAATAAACAATTCAAGGGTTATTGTTATACTTGTTTTGTTTTTAAAAAAATTGATCACCATGTGAGATATGGTAATTGTAAAATTAACCATAATAAGATTAGAGTTAATAAAATTTATGATGACATCTTGTGACCTTAATTGAATTTGATGCATTCAATGAGGAATGTATGATAACCCTCTAGAGAATTGACATAATTTATGCATGTAGTGATGAGACTAATGCAACATTAATAGAAGGTGAACATGTCAATGCAATTGATGATGAGATCATTGCAAAAGAAAGTGAAGATACTATAACACCCTGGTTACTCCAAGACCGTTACCATGAGCTTTGAACCGTGCTTAACCCACTAATTGATTCCTTTGGTTATAAACGTGCGTCTAGTTTTTATTAACAGACTAAGGTGAACACCGATCAAAAGGAAATGATATATTTTATTTAAAACATAAAACTGTTCATGGATCCATAAAAGCATTTACAACTCAAAATGGTCATTACAGTGTAGAAATTATAACCCGCCGACCTAAGCGGCAAAAATAGGGTTAACCCCCTAGTTCCTTCGAGAAACTCCTTGGCCGTGGTGGTCAAGCGGCCGCATATGTATACATCGCCACCTAAGCTCTCCACTCAAGGCTGGGTGAGCTTTTCTTTCCCTTTACCTGCACCACATAGCACCGTGAGCCAAGGCTCAGCAAGAAAACTCATTACAACATGTATATAATATCAAGTGGTGATCATGATAATCATACAGAGCCCATAGCCTTGAATAGATGAGTGAATATCACTTCAAGGTTTTGGTAACTTTGCTGGGGCTTGTAGCCCTAATCATACGAGTGACCGATGAGCAAGTCACTAACTTAAACTAGATGAGTGAGTCACTAACGCGAATCAGATGAGTGACTGATGAGTGAGTCACTAACATGGGCTCAACACCCATAGCCATGTGACGATGTAGTCACCTGGACCTTTTAGCCCTGGCTCTAAGTGACTAGTCATGAGACTAGACAAGCACTTTTAGTTTTCATCGAACTCGAGGTTGGTCCGACATTAATGCTCATGATGAGTCATTCAATGCTGATGTCAATTAGATCTAATCTTTATCGGCCTGCGTTAAACACGCTAAAACCATTCTTGACTTATGAGTCAATACCATACGACCAGTGCTCAGTGCTACTGCCAAACTTGACTAATGAGTCACAACTTCACAGTTACTACTGACACCATTGCCGATTCTGACTAATGAGTCAGTGCCATTCACAAGTAAGCAAGATTTGATAAGCATTTAATATGCAATCAATGTCCACATTTAGCACTCAGCATGCCTCAATAATAACCATGCATGTCACATATGGGGTGCAGTTTTCTTACCTCTGGTTCGAGCGATAAATAGTAAAAGAACAACCCTTGAGAACGATCGGCCCTTTGATTCATTAGCGGTCACCTAGTCATAACCAAATATAACCTCTATTAATGAAAATAAACCATAAAAGGTTCTTGACCTAAACCTCACTCCCGAGACCCCGAATTGTACCCAAACAGTGAGTAGATTCGATCCTGAGCCTTAGGAATTAAAACCCCGAGCCAAAAACCCTCAAAAGTGCCCAAAACAGGAATATGGAAAAGCAGGGTAGCCCTACGGCGCTACCCCCTAGAAACCCAGCGCTATTGGCAGAGCTGAAGGCCCCCCTGGCTAGCGCTGTAGTGCCCATAGATGGGCGCTGTAGTGCTACAACCAGGGTTTTCAACCCTGGGTTTTCCCTCCTTCGACACAACCATTTCCAACCTAAACAACAAGCTTCAAAACCTCATGTAAACTCCCATATGAACCCAAAAACCATATACATAAGTCCTAGGCATCATAACCCAAGTAACCCTAGCCAAAAACTCCCATCAATTCCTATTATCCAACCTAGAAATCCAAGATGAAATCCAATAGAAAAACAGAGAAAAGCCAGAGTTTTAATGGCTAGAACCTTACCTCAAGCTCAATTTAGAACCCTCTTCAATGGTGGAACACAACCCTAAGCCCACATGGTCCACTTCCTTAGCTTAGATCCTTAAAAGAAGCTAAAAAATCCAAGAAGAAAAGAGAAGGAAATGATGTACGGGAGAGAAGAAGCTTACTCTGTTTTTTGAAAAGGTTCTACAGCCTTCAATGGCTAATATATATCCTTAGGGTGAAAAGACCTTATTGCCCCCAAGCCTAATTAAAACTCTAAACAACCTCCAAGGGCAAAATCGTCCTTTCCTGCCTATTTCGTTAATCTTAATTAACACTCTCCAATTCTCGTTATTTCCAATATTTTCAAATAAAAATAACTCATATCCCATTACCCTTTAATTCCCGGTAACATTCTAATCACCAAATTACCCCGAGACTCACCCCGAGCCCCGAACTTAATCCCGTTATGACCAAACCGCTAACTTGCACATAAAGATCATCTCATGCCGAATGGCTCGAAAAAATTCACATTATAATGTGGCCTCAACAATAGTTTGCCAACATGCATACAAATATAAAATTACGCCCTCAATGGGCCAAATTACGAAAATGCCCCTGTCATGAAATGTGGACCCACATGCATGCATTTAACATCATATTATAATATAATTCACATAAACATGCACATAATAAATTAATGGCATAATAAATCAATAATGGCCCTCCTGACCTACCAATCTGACCAATAAACCTCATTAGGGATTTTGGGGCATTACAACTATCCACTCCTTACAGAAATTTCTTCCTCGAAATTTATCTGAACAACTTGGGATACTGACTTTGCATGTCTGACTCCAGCTCCCAGGTCGCTTCCTTGACCTTGCTGTTCCTCCACAATACCTTAACCAAATGTATCATCTTATTCCTGAGGACCTTGTCCTTTCTGTCAAGTATCTGGACTGACTGTTCCTCATAGGAGAGATCTGCCTCAAGCTCCAGATCTTCATAACTCAAGACATGAGTCACATCAGATACATACCTTCGAAGAGCTGAAACATGAAACACGTTATGCACGACTGACAATGCCGATGGTAAGGCCAACTTGTAAGCCACTTGACCAATCCTCTCCAGGATGTCAAATGGACCTACAAATCTAGGGCTCGGCTTGCCCTTCTTTCCAAATCTTCTCACCCCTTTCCATCGTGAGACTCTAAGGAGAACATAGCCTCCCACTTGGAACTCCACGTTCCTGCGCTTGGGATTTGCATAAATTTTCTGTCTGCTTTGAGAAGCAAGCATCTGAGCTCTAATCTTCTCAATGGCCTCACTGGTCCTTTGAATTGCTTCAGGACCCAAGTATCTCCTTTCTCCTGTTTCATCCCAATGAATGGGAGATCTGCACTTCCTACCATATAACATCTCATAAGGTGCAACCCCAATGGTAGACTGATAACTGTTGTTGTAGGAAAACCCTATCAAAGGTAGATACTTACTCCGGGATCCACCAAAGTCCAGCACACATGCTCGTAGCATGTCTTCTAATATTTGAATCGTCCTCTCAGATTGTCCATCTGTCTGAGGATGATAGGCAGTACTGAACTTCAGCTATATTCCCATGGCCTTCTGTAAACTCCCCCAGAACTTGGAAGTAAAAGTGGGGTCCCGATCTGAAACGATCGACCTCGGTGCTCCATGGAGGCGCACAATCTCTTTCACATAGAGATCTGCATACTGGTCAACTATATATGTAGTCCTCACTGGTAAGAAGTGAACTGACTTGGTGTAGCGATCCATAATAACCCAAATAGAATCATGTTGACCAACAGTCCTGGGTAACCCCACCACAAAATCCATCGTGATGTCCTCCAATTTCCACTCTGGGATATCCAGAGGCTGCAATAGCCCTGTCGGCCTCTGATGCTCAACCTTGACCTGTTGACATGTCAAGCACTTACCCACATATTCCACTACATCCTTCCTCATCCCAGGCCACCAATACAGTGATCTCACATCCTGATACATCTTCGTGGTGCCTGGATGAGTAAGGTGTAGAATGAGATTCATCTAGAATCTCTCATCTCAATGCAATGTCTAACGGAACACATATCCGACCCTTGTACCTCAACAAGCCCAAATTAGACACTGTATAATCTCTGGATACTCTAGCCAAAACATCCTCTCTAATCTTGATCAGCTGTGGATCACCCAACTGACCCTCCTTTATTCTCTCAAATAGTGTAGACTGTAGCGTAATATTGGCCAACTGGCCCACCAACAACTCTATACCAGCTCTGTTCATATCCTCTGCTAACTCTCTGGCTATCAGCCTCGCACTATAAATCTGTCCCAGACCTTTCCGGCCTAAAGCATCAACTACTACGTTGGCCTTTCCTAGATGATACAAGATCTCACAATCATAATCTTTTACTAACTCCAGCCAGCACCTTTGCATCATATTCAAGTCTTCTATGAAAAGAAGTATTTCAGGCTCTTGTGGTTAGTGTAGATCTTACACTTCTCCCCATAAAGGTAATGCCTCCATACCTTTAAAGCAAAGACCACAGCCGCCAATTCTAAATCATGAGTAGGATATCTCTGTTCATACTCCTTCAGCTGACGTGAGGCATAAGCAATCACCTTTCCTGCCTGCATTAGAACACAGCCCAAACCTTGATGTAAGACATCACAGTAAATCACAAACTTCTCTTGATCTGTGGGAAGACTCAGAATCAGAGCTATAATCAACCTCGGCTTCGGTTCCTGGAAGCTGTTCTCACACCTGTCTAACCACACAAACTTCTGATTCTTACGCGTCAGCTCAGTCAATGAAGTAGCAATCTTAGAGAACCCTTCCATGAAACGTCTATAATAACCTGCCAAACCAAGGAAACTTCTCACCTCAGAAGCATTCTTTGGCCTTGGCCAATCTCTGACCGCCTTGATCTTGGCTAGATCTACTTTAATCCCCTCCTTACTGACAATGTGCCCAAGAAAAGATACTTGAGATAACCAGAACTCACATTTCTTGAACTTTGCAAACAACCTGTGTTCCCTCAGTCTCTATAGAACCATTCTCAAATACTGTTCATGTTCTGACTCTTACTGAGAACAAATAAGGATATCATTGATGAAGATGATCACAAACTGGTCCAGATAATCCTTGAACACTCTGTTCATCAAATCCATAAAAGCAGCTGGGGCATTAGTCAATCCAAAGGACATGACTAAGAACTCACAATGCCCATATCTAGTACGAAAAGCAGTCTTTGGTATGCCTCCCTCCTTGACCCTCAACTGATGATAACCAGAACGAAGGTCTATCTTTGAGAATACCCTTTTACCTTGCAATTGATCAAACAGATCATCTATCCTTGGCAGAGGATACTTGTTCTTAATTGTTAACTTATTCAGTTCTCTGTAATCAATGCACATCCTTAGAGAACCATCTTTCTTCTTCACAAACAAAACTGGAGCACCCCAAGGTGAGAAACTAGGTCTGATAAAACCCAAATCTAACAACTCTTGCAATTGTACTTTCAATTCTTTTAACTCACCTGGGGCCATTCTGTAAGGTGCTCTAGACACTAGCTCCATCCCTGGTGCCAGTTCTATCACAAACTCAATCTCTCTGTGTGGTGGAAACCCTGGTAGATCTTCTGGAAACACATCCAGAAACTCACAGACTAGCCTAGTCTCTTCTGGTCTTACTGGCATGACTTGAGTGGTATCCACCACACTGGCTAAGAATCCAATTCATCCTCCTTACAATAGATCTCTAGCCCTTAAAACAGAAATCATAGGTATACAGGGTCCATGCACAGTACCAACAAACGCAAAAGGATCCTCACCTTCAGGCTCAAAGGTGACCATCCTCCTTCTGCAATCCATGGTTGCCCCATACTTCACTAACCAGTCTATGCCCAGAATCATGTCAAAGTCAGTCATAACTAACTCTATCAAATCCACTGACAACTCTCTGCCCTCCACTGTCACTGGCAAAGATCTAACCCATCTCCTGGATACTACCAACTCCCTAGTGGGTAATAAGGTCCCGAACCCCACAGCATAATAATCACATGGTCTACACAGTCTATCAATAATTATACTAGCAACAAAATAATGTGTAGCACCAGAATCAATCAAAACAGTATAAGGGGTTCCAACACTAAGAAGCTGACCTGTAACTATTGAGGGTGAAGCCTCATCTTCTGCTTGTGTCAATGCGAACACTCAAGCTGGGGCCGAGCTGTCCGATTTTATGGGTTCTTCCTTTCTTGCTTTAGGGAAATCTTTCTTGAGATGACCCATTGCTCCACATAAGAAGCATGCCTTTGCCCTACACTCTACCAAATGGCACCTCTTGCACCTAGGGCATTAAGGATAAGTCTTCTAGGCCTCACTGCCACCCTGACGACCCATTGAAATACCCCGGGGTCGCCTATCAGGACCTGGAGCTGGGAAGGTGTCAGGAACCTTCCTCTTCTAATCATTGGGGCCTTCACCCCTACCAGAACCCACAAATGGAGGACATGTCCTCCTAAACTCTCTTCTGGCTGCACTGTCCCGCCAGATCTTATTCTCTGCGCTCTCAGTTGTGAGCACCTTCTTAATCACCTGTGTGTAAGTAGTAACTCCTACCACAGTGGTAATACGGACATCTCGGGCTAATCTAGGTTGTAGCCCCTGGAGGAACCTCTCCCTTCTGATCCCATCAGTGGGCACCCACTCCATTGCAAAATTTTCCAATCTGTCAAACTTCAAGGCATATTTAGTCACTGATAAACTCCCCTGAAGTAATCTGATAAATTCTTCAGCTTTAGCAGCCCTGATGGCATCATTGTAGTACTTCTCGCTGAATAGAGTCTGAAACTCTTCCCAACTCAGAGCATTGATGTTTCTGGTCTGGAATATAACTTCCCACCAAATTCGGCATCCTCCCAAAACATATATACCTGGCACAGGCCACCCTCTCTTTACCAGTCACCCTCATAAAGTCAAGGATGGTGGTAATCATGCTGCTTAGCTTTAACAGGATCTGCACTACCTTCAAAAACTGGAGGTTGCTGCTTCTTGAACCTTTCATAAAGAGGTTCCCATTTGTTTCCAACCTTTGGCAGCTGCTCAACTGATGGCCCCGATATAAGGGGTGCCTCAGGTACACTGGTTGCTGCAGGGACCTGCTGTTGTCTCAAGAGGCAGAGTTCTTCTTCCTGCCTCAATATTGTGGCCTGTAGGTCATTAAACAGCTGCTGCCAGTTATCAGGAGCTGGCTGTGGAATCTGACTCTGGTCATTCTCTTGACCCTGCCTGTTATTCTGGCCTTGATCATCCTAGCCAGCTGATGAATCTGTCTATCTTGGAATCATTCTTACAACTTAAACCTTGCTGAAATAGTCAATACAACCAGTTAGGCAGTGATAACTAAACCTCTTGCCGCCGCACGGTCCAAGAACAAGCAGATAATCACCCATATTCCACGTTTATACAAATATACATATGGATACATGATTATAGCATTTAGCATTTAACACGTATCAATTGATAATTCACAATGAACAATACTAATGAGTATATTCTAGCAATATCAGTACTAATAAGCACGTTCTTGCTGATGATGCAATAGTCAAGGCACAACCTTATCAAGGTATCTCATGTAGACATGTAAAGCATTTATACTATATTTAAGCAGTTAAATATATAACCACACAAATAGTTACCAAACCATGAGCTGGGATTGTCTTTGGTGGTGAGTGTACATGCCCAGCCAGTCTATAGGAACCCTAAACCTTGGCACGCTCTGATACCAAGTTGTAACGCCCTGGTTACTCCAAGACCGTTACCTTGAGCTTTGAACCGTGATTAACACCCTAATCGAGCCCTTTGGTTATAAATGTGCATCTAGGTATTATTAACAAGCTAAGGTGAAAACCGATCAAAAGGAAATGATATATTTTATTTAAAACATAAAATTGTTCATGGGCCCATAAAAGCGTTTACAAGTTATTTACAACTCAAAATGGTCATTACTGTGTAAAAATTACAACCCGCCAACCTAAGCAGAAAAAATAGGGCTAACCTTCTAGTTCCTCCGAGAAACTCCTTGGCCGTGGTGGTCAAGTAGTCGCATATGTACACATCGCCACCTAAGCTCTCCACTCAAGGCTGGGTGAGCTTTTCTTTCCCTTTAACTGCACCACATAGCACCCGTGAGCCAAGGCTCAGCAAGAAAACTCATTACTTCATGTATATAGTATCAAGTGATGATCATGATAATCATACAGAGCCCATAGCCCTGAACAGATGAGTGAATTCCACTTCAAGGTTTTAATAACCTTGTTGGGGCTTGTAGCCCTAATCAGACAAGTGACCGATGAGCAAGTCACTAACTTAAACTAGATGAGTGACTGATGAGTGAGTCACTAACATGGGCTCAACACCCATAGCCATGTGACGATGTAGTCACCTGGACCTTTTAGCCCTGGCTCTAAGTGACTAGTCATGAGACTAGACAAGCGCTTTTAGTTTTCATCGAACTCGAGGTTGGTCCGACATTAATGCTCATGATGAGTCATTCAATGCTGATGTCAATTAGATCTAATCTTTATCGGCCTGCGTTAAACACGCTAAAACCATTCTTGACTTATGAGTCAATACCATACGACCAGTGCTCAGTGCTATTGCCAAACTTGATTAATGAGTCACAACTTCACAGTTACTACTGACACCATTGCCGATTCTGACTAATGAGTCAGTGCCATTCACAAGTAAGCAAGATTTGATAAGCATTTAATATGCAATCAATGTCCACATTTAGCACTCAACATGCCTCAATAATAACCATGCATGTCACATATGGGGTGCAGTTTTCTTACCTCTGGTTCGAGCGATAAATAGTAAAAGAACGACCCTTGAGAACGATTGACCCTTTGATTCCTTAGCGGCCACCTAGTCATAACCAAATATAACCTCCATTAATGAAAATCAACCATAAAAGGTTCTTGACCTAAACCTCACTCTCGGGACCCCGAATTGTACCCAAACGGTGAGTAGATTCGATCTCGAGCCTTAGGAATTGAAACCCCGAGCAAAAAACCCTCAAAAGTGGCCAAAACAGGAATTTGGAAATGCAGGGTAGCGCTACCACCCTAGCGCCCCAGCACTATTGGCAGAGCTGAAGGCCCCCCTGGCTAGCGTTGTAGTGCCCATAAATGGGTGCTGTAGCGCTACAACCAGGGTTTTCAACCCTGGTTTTTCCCTCCTTCGACACCACCATTTCCAACCTGAAATACAAACTTCCAAATCTCATTTAAACTCCCATATGAACCCAAAAATCATATACATAAGTCCTAGGCATCATAACCCAAGTAACCCTAGCCAAAAACTCCCAACAATTCCTATTATCCAACCTAGAAATCCAAGCTGAAATCCAATAGAAAAACAGAGAAAAGCCAGAGTTTTAATGGCTAGAACCTTACCTCAAGCTCAGTTTAGAACCCTCTTCAATGGTGGAACACAACCCTAAGCCCTCAAGGTCCACTTCCTTAGCTTAGATCCTCAAAAGAAGCTAAAAAATCCAAGAAGAAAAGAGAAGGAAATGATGTACGGGAGAGAAGAAGCTTACTATATTTTTTGACAAGGTTCTACAGCCTTCATTGGCTAATATATATCCTTAAGGTGAAAAGACCTTATTGCACCCAAGCCTAATTAAAACTCTAAACAGCCTCCAAGGGCAAAATCGTCCTTTCCCGCCTATTTCGTTAATCTTAATTAACACTATCCGATTCTCGTTATTTCCAATATTCTCAAATAACAATAACTCATATCCCATTACCCTTTAATTCCTGGTAATGTTCTAATCACCAAATTACCCCGAGACTCACCCCGAGCCTCGAACTTAATCCCGTTATGACCAAACTGCTAACTTGCACTCAAAGATCGTCTCATGCCAAATGGCTCGAACAAATCCACATTATAATGTGGCCTTAACAATAGTTCACCAACATGCATACAAATATACAATTACGCCCTCAACGGGCCAAATTACGAAAATGCCCCTATCATGAAATGTTGACCCACATGCATGCATTTAACATTATATTATAATATAATTCACATAAACATGCATATAATCAATTAATGGCATAATAAATCAATTATGGCCCTCCTGGCCCACCAATCTGACCATTAAACCTCATTAGGATTTTTGGGGCATTACAGATACAAAGGTCAATGCATTTGATGATGACATCATTGCAAACCTAAGTAATGATATAAAGGCCAATGCATTTGACGTTGATATCATTGCAACCTTGAGTGGAGTTAATGCAACCCAAGGAAAGGTGCAAGGATGGTGGTGTGATACTCATGCCACCATTCATAAAAACCTATGATAAAGCTCTTTTCAAAACCTTTGAAAGTGCAAAAGAGGGAATTGAAGTCCAAATGGTAAATGAAAAGAGATCCAAGGCACTTGGAAGGGGCTGCATTGATGTGTTATTCACTAATGGAAAGAAACTGACCTTAACTAATGTTTTATATTTTCCCAATATGACTATAAACATTATAAGTGGAAGTCTATTGAGTAAATCCAGTATCAAAATAGAGTTTGAATCTGGTAAACTCATTTTGACTAAATTAAGCACTTTTTTGGGATATGGTTATTCATGTGATGAAATGATCAAACTTTGTATTCTTGATAATGACAATAATTATGTGGCATCTAATTCCTGTGATGTGATTAATCTTAGTTCTATTACTCTGTGGCATAATAGACTTGCTCATATAGGTTATAACATAATTAAAAGAGTTGTTAAATATGGATTGATTGATTGATTGTGATGTGATTGAGCATGATAAATGTGAACTATGTGTTAAATCTAAAATGGTAAAGAAATATTTTCCAAGTGTTGATTGATGTTCAAACTTGCTAGATTTAATACATAGTGATTTATGTGAATAGAATGACATGTTGACTAGAGGAGGAAATAAATACTTCATGACTTTTATAGATGATTTCTCTAGGTATACTTATGTGTATTTTCTTAAGAGTAAGGATGAGACATTTAATGCATTTAAAATCTATAAAGCTGAAGTAGAAAATCAATTGGAAAGGAAATAAAGACTCTTAGAAGTGATAGAGGTGGTGAATAGTTTTCCATTGATTTCATTGTGTTTTGTGAATAACATGGCATTATACATGAAGCACTGCACCATACACTCCACAAAAAAATGGGATAGTTGAAAGAAAGAATAGGACTTATCTTGAGATAATTAACTTTATGCTTTTACATGCTAAATTGTGTTATAATTTGTGGGGTGTAGCTTTGCTTTCTGCTTGTCATATATTGAATAGAGTTCCTATGAAAAAGAACAATGTGTCTCCATATGAGTTATGGAGAGGAAAGAAACCTAACCTAGGCTATCTTAATGTAACGACCCAAAATCGCTAATAAGGTGTAACGACCCAAATTCGCTAATAAGGCTTAAGGGCCTTGATTAGCGTGCCAGGAGGGCACGATGGGAATTATGTGTGATTTTATGAGTTAAATGCATGGTTATGATTTAAAGCATGTTATTTGACTATTTATTTATCTGAGACGCATGTATATGTGTATTAGTATGCATGTAGGCCCTGATTGTGTTTGAAGGGCATAATTGTAATTTTACCCCGCCGAGGGCATATTTGTGATAATTGTATTCCGTGATTTGTACCACGTGAGTGTGGTGTTATTTTGTGATGCACGTGCCGAGACGGTCCTAGAGAGCAATTTAACTTAAGAGTCACAACAGGATTTCTATACCCGGCTCGGGAGGAGCCTAGGGGTACCTCGGGAATTTTATGGTTAAGTTGAGATTTAGCGGGTAATGGTTATTGGAGATTTAGTAACCTGGGTAACCATTAGTTACTGCTGAGAGTAACAAGTTCTAGGTAGAAAATGGTAGAAATGAAATAGAAGTAAAAGGACTTCAGTGCCCTTGAGGTTTAGTTGGGAAAGGATAGGCAAGGAGGGGTAAAATGGTCATTTGGCTGGGAAATTGATTTATGGCAGCTGGGTTATAGGGGGTACACGGTTTGGGGCTTGGCATTGATTGGTTTTGATAAAAACTAAAGAGAAGAAAAACCAAAGAGAAGGAAAGTTAGGGCAATGAGAAGAAGAAGAAGAAGAAGAAGAAGAAGAAGAAGAAGAAGAAGAAGAAGAAGAAGAAGAAGAAGAAGAAGAGAAGTGAAGGAGCTGAAATTTGGAGACTTAGGAGATGAATCAAGGGAGCTTGGGATGGGATTCTCTACTTGAGGTAAGGAATTTATACACATTTAAGGCTTGATTATGTTATGGGTTAAGAAATTTGAGCATGGTTTAAGTTTGAACTTTGAGTTTTTAATTTTCTGAAATTGAAATCAAGGATGTGGATTTTGGGGATTTGATTGTGTGTTTGATTGCTTTGATGATGTTTATGGGTTGCTAGATGGGTCATATGAAGTTTGGATTTGATTTTGGGGTTTGGGTATTGGTTTGGTATGAATTGGGAAGGTTTTAGCTCGGAGAAAACGCAGGAGAAAACCCAGAATTCTGGGTCTGCGAAGGCGTGCCGCGACACAGGTTTTTCGTGCCGCGGCGAGGGAGCCTCTGACTGATGGGTGCCGCGGCACAAGGATGTGGTGCCGCGACACAAGGCTAAATTCAAGGCATCATTTTTAGGCAATTTTAGGCCTTTGCTCCGGGGGTTCGGGGGATGTCTCCGGGGTGTTGTTTTAAGGTTTTAGAGGTCCCGAGAGTGCGGGATTGGTCCCGGGAAGTGGTTTTGGGTTGATTAGTATTGAGGGATGTTTCTTGTGTGTTGTGACTAGGTTTTTGGTGAGGCTCGTGCTTGAGGACCGTGCTCGCGGCTTTAGTGCATCAGGAGGCTCGGAATTCAGGTAAGAAAACTATAACACCCGTAGGATAGGGCATGGGCCCATAGTATGATTGCGGGGCGCGGCCCTATATTGCATCACATGTTAGGGTGCAGACTTAAATGAATTAATATTTGATTTTATGTTGTTGTGTTATATTATATGTGTGATTATGATGAAATGAACGGCAAGGGCCGAGTACGGCGTAGGCCGGGGCGGCCGTGGGCCGAAAGTAACACCTAGCACATGGGATGCTATAGTCAGGGTGGGGCCCGGTGGATACATGTGTTATGCTATATTCAGGGTGGGACCCAAGGGATACATGAGTTATCCTCGCGGTGAGAACCGATACCCCAGGGCTTTGGTAAGGTCTCTGGGGCGGCATGGCCGTGTTTGCTTAGTCTAATGGTTGACTTGTTTATTTGAGGATTATCTGTTATGATAAACTGTATACATTGCATATGTTATGTTCTGCATGAGTTTTCTTGCTGGGCTTCGGCTCACGGGTGCTCTGTGTTGCAGGTAGGGCAATGACTGAGTCAACCAACCATGAGTACGGAGAGCGTGAAGCGACGCGTACATGTTTGGCCTGCCCGACTGCTTTGGTTGGGGGTTTATTTGAAAATGGCTGTAATAATCTATGATTTTTATGATTTATCAACTGTGAACTCATTTTTAAGATGTAAATAGTTTTCAAACCTTATTTTGGGATCCCAATGTTTAATATTAGGAGTTTTATTGAAACAATGCATTTTTCTAAGATTACAGCCTTAACTTTTAATTAGTCACACTTTCGTTTCAAAACCTCGGTTAGCGAGATCTTTGCACACTGTTTTGTCTTAAAACTCACTAAGTAACGACTCTAAGGAAGTAGGGCGTTACATAAGGCTTAAGAGCCTTGATTAGCATACCGAGAGGGCATAATTGGTTTATGTGTGATTTAAATGATTAAATGCATGATTATGTGATAAGCATGATTATATGATTATATGTGAATAAATGATTAAACGCAAGTTTATGAATATTGAATATGCATGTGGGCCCTGATTAGTTTTGAAGGGCATATTTGTAATTTGAACTCGTTGAGGGTATGATTTTGAGTTATGTGCGATGCTTCTGACATGAGGAGAACATGTTCCGCGGTGTTAGCAAGGGGTTTCGAAATTGGTATTTAGTTGTGAAGCTGGTAACTATTAGTAACCTGAGAATTAGTGTTATTACTGAAATAGCAAGTAAAAAGTGGTATTTTTGCAAAGAGTAAAAGGACTAGGTTACCCTTGAGGTTTAGAAAGGAAGGGTATTAGAAGGAGGCGTAGAAGGGTCATTTAGGCATTATATGAGGTAAAACACAGCTGAAATTAGCCTTTACGTTTTAGGCTTTTCTAGAGGATTTTTGGTCATTTGGTTCAAGGTTTCAAAGGGAAAAGAGGAGCTGAAGTTAAGCAGCTGAATTTCTTGAGGAACTGGGAGTAGAATTAAACTTTGGAGGAGGATTTACAGCTAGCAATCCTTAGGAATTTCAAAATCAAGAAGAGGTAAGAACTTCAATTTCTGGTTTTGAATATTGCTTGATGTTCTTGAGAGTTTGGATTTTGATTTATGAAATCTAGGTTTGGGATGGAGTTGTGAGGAACCTAAGCTTGAGAATCTGAGAATTAAAGCTTGGAAGGACATTGAAGCAACCTAGGGTCGGATTCATCCATCTGAGGTAATGATTTTTGACCTTAATTGTCTGAATTTTCTGGTTTTAGATGTTGTTCTTGAGCTTCAATGCTCAAGTTTGGTTTATGTGTTTGATGATGCTTTTAGCTAAGTTTTTGATGTTGTTAGGTGGTTTTGGACGAGATATAGTGAGTTATAGGTTTAATTTTGAGTTTGGTTGAGGTTTAGGGTAGATGTTTGGAGTTTTGGCTCGGGGGAGGCAAAGAAGAAACCAATAAAATTGCATGTTCAGGTTGCAATGCTGTAGTGCTAGGTTGGGAGGTGCTACAACACTGGGCTGTGTTCCTGGGGGGCTGGGTTTCTGACTATAGCTCTATAGCGCCCCTATGGTAGCGCTGTAGCGCTACCTTGCCTCCAGCACTTGGTTTTTGGGTACTTTTTAGGGTTTTGCTTGGGGGCTTGGGGGGACGATTTCACAACCTCATTTGGTGGAATTAGAGGTCCCGAGAGCGCGAGTTTGGTCCCGGGAGTAACCTTTGGAATTCAAACTTATCGAAGTACCATTTTATGGATTGTGACTAGGTGTATGCTAGGACTCGGAATGGGATCATGCTCGGGGGTCGTCTTATTAACCAAAACACTCGGAATTAAAGGTAAGAGAACCGCACCCGTATGTGACTGATGGGACTAAGGGCTCCCTACATTTGAATGTAATTGTTGTATGATTATGATATGCCATGAGAGCATGAAATAAACGACCTAAGAGTGCTGGAATTGATATTTGAGCACAGGGTGTGGTTCGACCATTGGTAGCTGAGGACAGCTTAATAATCACTGAGCTCGGCTTAAGCGGGCCGGAGTCAGTGGGTTAAACACTATGCTCGGCCTAAGTGAGTCGGAGACAGTGGGTTAAATAGAGGGTGCGGCCTAAGGGTGTCGACCCTGAGTATTGTATGATGATTATTGAAGTGTTATCATTGTTGTTTGTTGTTTATAATATGTTTTATACTAAGATGAATGGCTTATGAATAGTGAATTGACCTCTCTGATTAGGAGACTGTTATGGCATGTTAAATACTTGGTTCACAACTGTATGGATTGTTGGTTGACTGTATTGTTTATGCTCTGCGTTATGGTTTTCTTATTGGGCCTTGGCTCACGGGTGCTATGTGGTGCAGGTAAAGGCAAGGGCAAGGTGGACCAATCTTGAGTTGGAGAGCTCTGGGGTAGAATGTACATATTCAGCTGCTCGTCCACCATGACCGAGGGATGGTACAGGGACGGGAAAACCTAAAAAGCTTATTTTTCCATTAGAGTGGCTTGTGGTTGTACATAACTTTTGTAATTTTGTAAACTGTTCTTTAAAACCCTGTTTTTGGGATCCCATGTATCAAACATTTATTTAAATGAGAAATTTCCCGTTTATGACCAAAATCTTTTAACCCTAACCTAATTATGACTGTAGAATCACGTTTACAACTATATGACTTGATTAGAAATTCTTTCACATTTATAATCACACAGTGTAACGACCTTGGTTATACAGGGTGTTACACTTAAAGTGTGTGTGGGGGGGGTGCCTTCCTTATTGCAAGATCACGGAGGCTAAAATGACCAAAGTTGGGTCCAAGGGTCGTAAAGTGTGCATTTATAGGATATGCCACAAATAGCAAGACCTATAGGCGATTAGACTTGGAGTCTAATGTGATAATTGAATTAAGAGAATGGTAGTTCTTTGTGAATATGTTATATTGTGATAGTAACTCTCAAGAACTCACAGGTGTTGGAGAATCTCGTAAAGAGAAAGATCCAAAGGTTGATGATCAACCTATATTGCCTTGGAGAAGCCAAAGGATTAAAGAGTTGGGATCAATTGAGAAATGTTCTCAAGTAGAAATACTCTGCCTAGTAGAGGGTAACCTTGAAGAAGTCACATGGAAATTTCCTATGGTTCTTCAAGTTGAGGATGATCCCAAAACATTCCAAGAAGCAATTTCTTCGAGAGACTCCACTTTTTGGAAGGAGGCAATAAATGATGAGATTGATTCAATTATGTCAAACCACACATGGGAATTGGTATACATTCCACAAGGTTCAAAACTAATTGGGTGAAAGTGGGTATTTCAGAGGAAGTATCACACCGATGGTACCTTACAAACCTTCAAATCTAGATTAGTGGCCAAAGGGTTTAAACAAAAGGAAAGAATTGATTATTTTGACCCATATGCACTGGTTGCTAGGACAACCACTATAAGAGTATTATTTGCATTATCATCAATATATAACATTTATGTTCATCAAATGAATGTCAAAACGACATTCCTAAATGGAGATATGGAGATCTCGCTAAAGAGATCTATATGGAACAACCAGAAGGTTTTGTTCTAAGGGGAAATGAACATAAAGAGTGCATGCTTGTTAAATCATTATATGGTTTAAAACAAGCACTGAAAAAATGACATGAGAAGTTTGATGATATGTTGATTTTGAGCAATGAGATGAAAGGAATAATAGAAACAAAGAGGTTTCTATCTTCCATTTTCAAGATGAAAGACCTTGGATGGTTGATATCATCATGGGTATAAAAGTGAGAAGAAATAGTGGGGGTTATGCCATGAGTCAAGCTCACTATGTTGAGAAAGTGCTTGACAAGTTTAGTCATCTCAAAATCAAAGAGGCAAATGTACCATTTGATTCAAGCATAAATCTTGAAAAGAATAATGGTAGAGCGGTGGCTCAACTTGAGTATGCAAGTGCATTAGGGAGTCTAATGTATGCCGCTCATTGTATAAGAGCAGATATTGCATATGCGGTTAGTAAACTAAGTAGGTTTACTAGAAATCCAAGTATGAAACATTGGAAAGCAATTGAGAGAGTTCTAGGGTAACTTAAGAGGACCAATAAACTAGGCCTCCAATATTCAAAGTTCCTGTAGCGCCCCGAAACTTCTACTAGAAATAAGTGCTTTGATTAGCGCGCTGGGAGGGCACGTGAGGTAATTATGTGTAAATGAGTTGTTTTGTGTGATTTATATGATTATATGATTGAGTATGCATGATTATGTGTATTAAATGTGTTTAAGATCCATTTTTGTTAAAAAGGGACATTTTCGTAATTTTGACCCATTTAGGGTATATTTGTGATTTTATGTGCTATGTGCTTGAGACCACATTATTATGCAGATATATTTGCGATATTCTGCTTGAGTGGGTCCTTTCGAGCAATTTTAACAAAATAGTCACAACGAGGATAAATGCCTGACTCGGGTAAAGCCTAGGGGTATTTTGGGACTTATTGGGAAATGAAATAAATTGGGTGAAATATTTGGGTTTAGTGGATTAAATTGGGATTTAGTGGTGAAATTTGAGGTTTAGTGGGAATTTAAGTTAAATGACAAGAATGCCCTTGAGCTTAGTTTTGAAGTTAAGTTAAAGCTAGGGGCAAAATGGTCTTTTGACCATTAAACTAAGTAAAAGTTTGGACTAAGTGTTGATGCCCATCTCTTTTACACGTTCCATCTCTATCTCTCTCTCTCTCTCTCTCTCTCTCTCTCTCTCACTCTTCTTTTCCCTAGACTTAGGGTCTTGTTGCCCGCCCTTTGCTGGAGGGAGAGTGGAGTTGCACTTCACTTCAGGACGACTTTGGGGCTTGGAGTGATGATCGCCTGAAGGCAGGTGCCTTTCTTCCCCTGGACTAGTATTTCGTAGATTTTTTAAACTACGTCAAGCTAGCACCGTTCCAGCTCCCCCCAAATTCGTACCAACTTTTAATGGCCCTGAAATATCTATTTTTGAAACACGAGTGTGTTAGAAAACTTATACAGGATCTTTATTTATTTTCATGTAGATCTAATATTAAACAAGTTAATATGAGACAACCTAGAACATATTTCTAAAATTGAATTCAAAGAGAAATAATGATAAGAATACTTACATTATACGCAGTGGAATGAATGAGTCCTTCCTTCAGTTTCTCTAACCATTGTTTCCTTTATGTCACAGAGTATTACCAAGAAACTGAACCGATCTTCAATTTTCTTCACAACCTTCCAAAGTATCCTTAGAATCACCTAGATTAGAGTGGGCAATTCTCAACACACGAGATAGATACAGAGAGAAGAAGAGAAAATAACAATAAGGCTTAGAAGATGACTTATGTTTAGAGAGAATCTAAAACCTATCAGAAACTTGTGTTTCAACTTGTCTGACTTAACATTCCTTTTATAGACTCATTTAGGTCATTTATTTAATTAAAAAATCAATAAAATTATAGACAATTAATAGCTCTAGGTCGAAATTATCATGGGTTTTAGGCCCGTGAAATTTCCTATTTAATTATAAGTTCCTTGGACTTAAAATCAAGACATGTATTATTTTCTATTGATTTAATTAATTAAATAATTATTTATATCCTTTATCAAATTAATTATTAATAATTTGAACATTGATTTAAACTTATTTATTAATTTAGATAACAATTTATCTTAATTAATAAATCTGCTCTAATTTCTCTGTTCTTCTCTAAATTACATAACTCGGTGAAACTATCCAAAATTGACCTGGTCAACTTTGATAATTCTAATTGATAATTAAATAAATTAATTGAGACTATCTAGATGATTTTATCCAAGGTACAGCGGGGAACATGGGCCTATGAAATAAAGCTCCAATAAGTTATCATAAATCTAACAAATAAATTTGCTAACTTATTAATTCCTCGTGACTCCACTAAAGACTCGGAATTGCACTCTTGAATTCATAGAACACTCTATAACAAATATAGATACGCTATTAATTATCCATTGTTACAACCATAATTGTCACTCAATCCTCTATAGACGGTCTACAATGAGATGAAACTAAAATACTGTTTTACCCCTCGTTGTATTTTATCCTTAAAACACTTAGTTCCTTGTAAATGATATTTTAGTAAACTAATTTAATTACTGAAATAAGATCTCTATCATTTAGCACCTTGAACCAAACTAAAAGGAAACCATCATTTCACTTCTTCATTAGAAGCTATAGATGTTCATATCTATGATTAACACTCCCACTCAATTATACTACCAAGTTCCCAAGATGTAAGAATGGGCTAGTCCGTAGGGTAAGCTGGTAACGAACAAGTCAAAGAACTCAAATAATACAACCAGTTAGAATACTAACCACTCATAATTGAGATTGAATTGACCTATGGTCAACTATATGATATGACTATAATAGATAATAACGGTATGTTTACTTATCCTATCAACTTTCAATATCAGTCCTGTCCGATGTATCAAATACATCTGATCTTATCTACTTCGCTAATGTTTTAGAAAGAACATAACACTACAATGTGTAAGTAGATCATATCGTAGATTGGCAAGTCAGTGTAAATCCTGTGCACTGACTAATCTTAGGACTAACTTATTTTGAACATATAATCATATTTATATTCCACTGTGATTATGTCACTATAAATACTATTAGCTATATGCTCGGGATTTAATTGAATTTATATTAAACAAATAATCATGAAAATAAAACATGTGAGCAAAGTGATTGACCAAGTCAAAAAATGATTTCTGTTCTTTTATTGATAATAAATGAGATTACAAAGAAATTGGGTTTTAATTAGGGAATAATGCTAACAGAGTGGGAGGTCCCCACCGTCGGCGATATTATGTACTTCTTTTGCCTCAAGGCCAATCCAGAGTCAAAGGGACGAGGATATGACTTCTACTACCTCACTAGATTCCCCAACATAGCCTCCATCTTCGTCCTCCCCAACCACCTGAATGACTACAAGGATCAATTCTTTATGTCAAACGGGTTCAAGTACTTCACCCATCGATATTTCAACCATCATCGTAAGTTTCTGAGCTCCTTGAGTTGTTATCTTATGTAGCTATATATAAGAGATCGGGGCGGTCATATACCCTTGGAGGTCAATATGAGACTCTGGCTCGTATTCCTACCAAGGAGAAAAAGTTCTAGATTGTGGTTAATGATGCCACCATGGTGGCTTGCAAGCTGATCCGGAAAGATTAGACACTGGCCCCTAGAGCTTGAAGCCCTCTCTTCGAGCTCCCTCCTCCCTAGGAACTCATCCCATCAGTTGAAGAGGTTGATGAAGAGGAGAAGGTCGCACAGTTGGTCCACAAAAGAAAGGTTCATGAGGATGGACAAAAATCCTGACCAATGTCGAGCTAAATCAAGGGCAGCAGCTGGCACCTTTTTCCAAGGTAACCCATATTGAGAAATGAATCGAGCTGCTTCTAGTTTTAGGCTAGTACGATTCAACCCAAGGCAACTCGTGAGTCGACACCCGATTGATCCAAACCTGAATGTGACCCTCCTTCAGTGTGTGGATCATTTGGTTGTACCCTATGACCATAGCTACCCCATATGTACCATAGTGGTCGATAATACCTTGCACTTTAGGTCCACTATTTTTAGGAATACGGTACAAACCTTTTGTCATAACCTTCCCTGTGTCATGGTGTTTTTACCCCAGATATTAGGTAGGCTGAGCACAAGTCTAGTCTAGATAAAGAGCCTAAACCCTGTAGGTCCCAAAATGTAATAATACTAGAGTCTCCCCCTTCGGTAATCCAAGAGTTAGAGGTTTTACCCCGCCTGATTCATAATCCAGAGCAGATCATAGTAGTTTCCTCCTCTAGTTCGGAGGGTAGGTTTCTTGTACTGTTACTCTTTACTTTATGTTATCTTGACTAATCGTTTCTTGGATCTGACTCTTCTACTCGCCATTTCGCAGATGAAGATATGGACTTGAAGAGCGCCTTCAAATCTGGTGGGTCCAGAACTGGATCCGTCATCAAGAAGGCGAGAATATCAAAGAAAAGCACCTCTAGAGCTGGAGCTGCCACTGGATCCCTTGAAAAGGATAAAGGTTCTAGTTCCAGCCAAAAATAGCAGCATCAAAAGCAACCGCCAACTCATGTAATTTCAGTTACCATTCACGAGGCTCCTCCTCGTTGTCCTTGCGAACTTGCTCCAATTCCTCAAGTTATTCAGGGCGAGGCCCCATCTGCTCCGCTCCCAGTCATGCCGCTCGAGGTCGCAAGGATCTAAGAAGCACTTCGTGGATCACTTCACGACATGGAAAATCACATGGTGGGTCATGAAAACTAGATGAACGTCAAGGACATGAGGGACATAGAGGAGCATTCCCCAAGGAGCGTCCTGGAATCAGCCTTGGAAATGAATCTGAGTGTCAGTTATCCTCTTTCTTGCTACATTATTTTTATTTATTGTTTATTTTTGCGAGCTAATCCTGTTATGTATTTTTCTTTTGTAGTCTTGTTTAGCTCAAATCTGCGACATTTCCCGGATCCAAGCTTAAAACGATGAGGTCAGGGTCGCCCTGGCGACATCCCAAGACAATGAGCGAACCGCCGAGGAACAGGTCCTTGAAATGAGCCAACGCCGAGACTAGTTGCATGTCAAGGTTGGAAACCTCAACAAGAAACTTGAGCAAGTCGATGTGCTAAAAAATAAACTGTCTGAGGTCGAAGAGAAAGCTAAGGAGGATTCTGAGAAGGTGAAGCGGGATGTTGTCGAGGCAACGAATGCCATGGAGGAGATGTTATACCAATGATGGGAATACAACCAGGAAGGAGTTTTATCATCTCTGGATGCTGAGCTTTGGGGGCGTTACCTTACCAAGTTCCAGAGCCGACTCTCGCAAGAGCCCTTCTAGACTGTGGAGGCTTCTGGAGCTGTTGAAGGGGGAGACAATGAGGTGCCATCACAAGGGAAAGTTACCGGAGCTCAGTGATATTTAGGGTGCCCTCGTCCTTTTTATTTTATTTTTTTACTTGTATGTTTTATTTCAGGTTCATTGAATCCATTGTAATTAAGCTTTCAAAAGCTGAAACAATCGCCTTCGGGCTCAGTTCGAGGTTATTTCTCCTCGAGTTATTCATATACTTGTGTTAGTAAATGTTCATTAATTTCTTATCTATTTTTGTTCCCCTTAACCTATTATCTTGCCATGCTTATGAACTTTAAGTCCTTGTACATTTGCAATCATAGGGGTTATCTTTAGATTGAGATAAACGCCTGATGGCTCGACCATTTAATTCTGGTTGATGACTTGGTTATATTCAGGAATTTGCTCGCCTAATAGCATTATACCTGTTAGGAATTAGGCCTCAGAACTGGTTATATCCAGTAGTTTGCTTGCCTAATAGCGTTATACCTATTAGGAATCAGACCTCGGACCTGGTTATATCAAGGAGTTTGCTCGCCTAATAGCTATATAACTTTTAGGAATCATGCCTCGGACTTGGTTATATCCATGAGTTTTCCTAGTCGAATTCTAGGTTTTGTTTCTTTGAATTTTCTTAACTTAGCTAAAATTCTGAATTTCTTTGAAATTTCAAGCTTTAAAAAGTAGTTGTAACGACCCAAAAATTACTATTAAGGCTTAAGGGCCTTGATTAGTGTGTCGGGAGGGCATAATTGGTTTATATGTGATTTAAATGATTTAATGCATGATTATGTGATAAGCATGCTTATATGATTATATGGGTATGTGAAATGCATGTTTATGAGTATTAATAAACATGTGGGCCCTATTTAGCTTATAAGGGCATATTCGTGATTTTGGCCCGTTGAGGGCATAAATGTGATTATTTGTGATAAATTGTTAAGACCACATTATTATGTGGATGTATTTACATCATATGGCTCGAGACGATCCTAGTGAGCGGTTTGGCGTAATAGTCACGGCGGGGATTTATACCCGGCTCGAGGGAAAGCCTGAGGGTATTCTTGGGAATTTGGGATATATATTGGAGATTTTTAGACATTGGGGAAAATAATTGGTGATTAATTGGATGACAAAGTTTAAGTGGTAAATATTAGGGACACTCGAGGAATTAGCGGGAAATGGGAGAAAATGACCAAAATGCCCTTAGAGTGATTAAAAGGCTTGGATTTAATTGGGAGGGTAAATGAGTCTTTTTCTTATGAGGAGATATACTTGATATATCTGATGTTTCTTTTTAGAGTGTAAGGGAAAGTGGTAGAAATTGAAGGAAAAGAAAAGGAAAGAAAAACATAACACTCTCTTTCTCTTTCTCCCACACGATTTGCTCTGTCTCTCACCCTCTCTTCTGGATTTTGAAGTTGTGAACTCAGAGGAAGTCTAGGCTAGGTCTTGCGACTTTGATTCTTGGTGTAGCTAAGAGGTTCAGCTGGAATTAGCTACCAATTAAGGAAAGGTTTAAAGGTTTTGTCTGAATTTTCTGGGTTTGTTGAGCTTGATCTCTGAATTTGGATTTTGGATGGGAATTTAAGGACCTAAGCTTGGGGATTGGAGGAACTAAAGTTTGGAAGGGCATTGAAGGCAACCTAGGGTCGAATTCACTTAGCCGAGGTAATAATTTCTGATCTTGATCATCTGGGTTTTCTGGTTTTCAGACGAAGTTCTTGAGCTTCAAGCTCAATTTTGGTTTTCTGTGTTTGATGATGCTATTGGCTAAGTTTTTGATGTTATTAGGTGGGATGGATGAGATATAGTGGGTTATAAGGTCAATTTTGAGTCTAGTTGAAGTTTGGAGTGGGTTTTTGGAGCTTTGGCTTGGGAAAGTTCGAAGGAAAAACCTAGAAATTTTGCATGTGCTGGTTGTAGCGCTGTAGCGCTAGGATAGGAGCGCTACAGCGCTATGCTTCATTTTCTGGGGGGGGGGGGGGGGGGGGCGCTAGCTTTCTAATTGTAGCGCTGTAATGCTACCCTGCCTCTAGAGCTTGGTTTTTGGGATTTCTTTTAGGGTTTTTGCTTGGGGGTTCGGGGGTCGATACCACTACCCCGTTTGGTGGAATTGGGCTTCCCAAGAGTTTGGGATTGGTTCCGAAGTTTTGTTACAAAATTGAATGTTAATGAGGGTTCTATTTATGGAATGTGACTAGGTGTACGCTAGGGCTCGGAATGGGATTGTGCTCAAGGGTCATCTAAATTAGCCAAAGCGCTCGGAATCAAAGGTAAGAAAACTGCACCCGGTTATGTGGTTATGTTAGGACTAAGAGTGCCCTATACTTGTATGTAATATTGTATGATGGTATTATGCCATGTGAACATGAAATAAACGGCCTAAGAGTGCCAGAATTAGTATTGGTGCATAAGGACGCGACTCGGCCACTGGTAGCTGAGGTTAAGTAAATAATCACTGAGCTCGGCCTAAGCGAGCTGGAGTCAGTGGGATAAACAGAGGGTGCAGCCTAAGGGCGTTGACCCTGGATATTGTGTGATATGTTTATTGTTATTAATCTAATGATTATGGCATGTTTATTACCTGGATGATTGATTATTGGTTTGTAGATGGATATCATTGATTATGTGAACAATGTGGTCTGTTGAGTATCTGATTGATGATTTGTGAATTATCTGAATATTGATTATTGTTTATGCTCTGCATTATGGTTTTCTTACCGGGCCTTGGCTCACAGGTGCTACGTGGTGCAGGTAAAGGCAAAGGCAAGGTGGACCAGTCCTGAGTTGGAGAGCTCTGGGGCAGAATGTACATAGTCAGCTGATCGGCCGCCACAGCCGAGGGATGGTACAGGGACAGGAGAACCTAAAGTGCCTATTTTTACATTAAAGTGGCTTGTGGTTGTACATAAACTTTGAAATTTTGTAACTGTCCTTTAAAATTGTTGACGCGGTTTTTCGCCAATAGATAATTATACGAATAAGTAGGATGGATTAGTGCAAATTGATAAACCGTAATATGAAAAGAATTGTAATCTAGAATTGGGAAACTAATAGCAATAGAAAGATGGTCACTCCTTTTTTAGGTGGTTTGAAGGTTAAAATCCCTCTAGTCCACCGGTCGATATTATTGATATCTCTTGACTATTTCTTACAAAGTGCTTCTTTACAAAATATCCCAACCCCTTGCACTACCCAGGGTCTTGGTATTTATAGGAAGATGATATCTGGGTTGGAAATGGGGTCATCCCGTGATCTCTTTATCCTTCACATCATCTCTGTGACACTGATGATTAATTCCTAAACCTTACAGTGAAGTGAGGTCTAATCAACAGGTAAGGATGGGCAATGGGCCGCATGACCCAAATCAGATGCGGGATGTCCGAACACGCACGTTTATACTGCGCATTCGAGAAATCAGGAATAGAACAAACACGTGATGTCTGATATACACACATTTATATTGCGTGGTTGACTTTACAATGATTCGGGTGTCAGATCTCTGCCGCATCACATGCTTAATGCGGCGCCAGCTCGTGACACTCATATTGCTGACACGATGGCTCCAAGTAGCAGCTAAATCTCTAACCAGCTCGGGCCGGCTAGATAGAGGCCTGTGATAAACAACTCCGGGTGGACGGTTGATACGTGGTAGATCGAATTAGGCCCTTCTCTAGCTCACCAAAGTGTGCAGATATTTAGGGTGTACATTTGCCCCCAAGCCGCTGCTCGTGACCCATGACGTCATCTGTGACTTTCATAGTGGGGGATTTTAAGCTTCCCTTTCGACTCTTCATGTCCTGCCCACTGCGTAGGTACCGGGCACGTGGAGCGCCATGGTTGGCAACTGTTCGGTTTCCAAGAATTGCATTAAATGGCCTAGCTAGCTTTCTGCCGTCATTTTGCCTCTCAAGTTATGACCCTTGTTTCTCGCATTAATCTGATCGGACAATCCTCGTTTCTTTATGCCTCTTACGTATATATAAGGTTGGTAGTCTTCCATATCAGCCACCCTTCATTTGAAACTTTTTTCTCATTTTCTCTCTTCTTAGTTTCAAAAGCTCTTCTTCTTCTTCCGGTCATCATCCCAGAAATCCCCACGTTCTCGCCACAAGAGTTTCTTCATTAGTCCAGCTTTAAGGATTCCACCAGGACTCCGATTCCTACGCTTTATGTGACTTTCACTCAGAAAATACACTGTAAGTCCTCTGCCTGTTGCATGTTTTGATTTTTCCGTTTCTCTGTTAGGCAAACCTCTTTCTTAGCCGCGCACTATAGGTTGTTTTTGGCTGGTTTTTGGCGCATATGTTTTGATCATATGCATATTGATTATTTGAAAACATGTCTAGGGATGCGACGTTCATGACTAGGTAATTTATGGGTAATTTTCTAGGTAACTTTAGGAAATGCTTGTTCGGAATACAGAAGGTGAGAGGTTTTTGGGGTGCAAAACCGGGTAGCTTAGGGGTCACGCTTCCTAGGTAGTTTTCCTTTCAAAACTTTCCCTCCAAGGCAAGCACTAACCTGACCCTTCTGACACACAGATCCCGAGAAATCGGGGATCCGTTGGAAACATGGGCGCGTGACCATGGCAAAGTGTGGCTTCACACACCGCGGGCTGACACTACCTCAGCCCGTGTATGAAAATCATTTCTTCTCGTGCTGTTTTCCCCTTTTCTATTTTTAGGTCGCCTATTTAAGCTTTTCCTCGTTCTTGTTCGTTAGGCGATCATATGGGACCCATGAAGAACGTGCCCAAGAAAAGCATGGCTGGCTCGTCGTCCCAGCAGTCCAACAAGGGGAAAAGGATTGAAGTGGAGTCTCCCATCCCCCAATTCGGTCCCACGGTGGAGAAGGAGGTCGAGGTGGGACCTGACGCTTTCTTCGAGGCGGAGAGGATAGTCTCGAAGATTACGACCCAAGGGAGGGTCAACAAGATTCTGCTGTCCCATAACATCGAAGTTGGGACAGGTGCTCTTGTAGCCCGACCTCCCCATGAGGGTGAGAGGAGCTGTGCGCCTCTCGATGAGGAGTTCGCGGCCTGGAGCGAAGAATACCTCAAGGTCGGGGCCTTCCTACCTCTAGACCAGCACTTCAAGGATTTCCTGAATTACGTGAAGCTAGCCCCCTTCCAACTGCCCTCTAACTCCTACCGTCTACTGGCGGGGCTGAGGTACCTCTTCCTGAGGCACGAGTGGGAGGTCCCTACTCCAGTGGACATCCTTTATTTCTTCTGCCTCAAAGCCAACCCGGATCAACAGTGATGAGGCGACAGGTTCTTCTACTTGACCCGTTTCCCAAACTCTCCTATAGTCATCAAGCTGCCCAGCCACCCCAACGACTTCAAGGACCAGTTCTTCATGTCGACGGGGTTTCGCAACTGCGAGTACCACTACTTCAACCGTCCTCGTAAGCTTTCCATTCTCAGCCTGCGGTTAAAAAAAAACTTTTATTCTTTCCTTTTTCTCTTTTCGCGTGTATACTGACTGGAACAACGTCGTGCATGCATCTTTGCAAGGACGGCAAAATCAATGACCCTCGGGGGTCAATATGACACCTTGGCGGGACTTCCGTCGAGTGATAAGGACTACCGCCAGCTCGTGTCTGATGAAACAATGCTGGCATGTAAGCTGAATTCTGTAGGCCAGACTCTGGCCTTGAGGAGGACGCAGGCCAATCAACCAGCAGATCGCGTGATGGAGACCATTCCTGAGGTCGAGGTCGCGGCTGGCGACGATGACGAGCAGGAAGATGAGCCTGAGGTGCCCCTTGTACGGAAGAGGAGAGCTCCGAAGGCTGCCCGGGATCCAGACTTGGACCGAGCTCAATCAGGGGTAGCAGCCGGCCCCTCTGGCCAAGGTAACCCCTATCTCTTTCGGGATCTAGATAGGGCAGCCGTGGTCCTTAGCACCGGTTGGTCCCCCAGCTCCGGTGGTGCCTGCTGCCACAGTCCGTACCCCCGTCAACCCTCAGGATCTGGAGCTGATTCTAGACACTTTCTGGGGGACCGTCTACGAGATGACGAAATACTAGGTGGAGCATTTCTACAAGGCCAAGCCCACCGATCTGAGGGCAATCGAGGAGAGGAGCCTTGAGAACGTGATGGAATCATCTCTCGGGATGAACCTCACAGTAAGTACTTATTCCGACCACTTTTTACATCTTACTTTTCTGGAATGCGTCTAATTGTTCCTTTGCTTTTTGCAGGCGCTCTTGGCCCTCCATCGCAGCATCTCTCGGGCTAGGTCTAGGAATGAGGAGATTAAGGCCGAGCTGACCACGACCCAAGCTGCTCTCGGTGCATCGGAGCAGAATGAGCAGACTGTCAGGGTTACCTTTGCGGTGGCCCAAGCGAGTGAGCGGGAAGCGAAGTCTGCCCTCATTACTGTCCAAGCAGCCGAGCAGGAAGTAAAAGCTGCCCTCGCTGCAGCTCAGGTTGGTGAGCAGGAAGTAAAATCTTCCCTCACCGCTGCCCAGGCAGGCGAGAGTTACTTCGGCAGCTCTCCAGGTCGAGCTTGAGGGGGCCAAGGCAAAGCTGTTAGAAGCCGAGGTGGCCGCCCGGGAGGAGGAGGCGTCGGCATTCTCCATGGAGAGTATGCGGTACCATTGTTGGGCCTTCAACCAGGATGACAACTTCTCATTCATGGCCCTCGATGCATGGGGACCCTACCTGGAGAAGTTCAAGGCTCGGCTACAGTCGGAGCTGCCAGCGGCGACTGAGACTGGGGAGACCTCCGCTGCCGGCGAGCAGAATGTTGAGGAGGTGACGCCCTCTGAGCGACCTGGGGGGGCTTAGGATTTTTCTATTTCATTTTGATCTTTTGTAATTATTTATTACGAGGTTTTTCTCCTCGAGACAATTTTATGATTTTAGTTATTTCATCATTTTTTTTAATATGATGTGTTTGGTAAAAACTTAGTTCGTGTTAGATTATTGACTATTTTTCTTTGAGATTGCAAAGCACTGCCAGTCAATTTTAACCAACTTCTAAGTTTTAGGACCTGGTCATGTTCAGGATATTTAATTTAAAAAATTAGTTCGCGTTAGTTTTATTGATACCTCGTGCCTTTTAGGAAAAACACTGATTAATTAATTTAACCAACTTCTAAGTTTTAGGACCTGGTCATGTCCAGGATATTTAATTTAAAAATTTAGTTCGCGTTAGTTTTATTGATACCTCGTGCCTTTTAGAAAAAACACTGATTAATCAATTTAACCAACTTCTAAGTTTTAGGACCTGGTTGTGTCCAAGATATCAATTTAAAAACTTAGTTCGCATTAGTTTTATTGATACCTCGTGCTTTTTAGAAAAAACACTGATTAATTAATTTAGCCAACTTCTAAGTTTTAGGACCTGGTTGTGTCCAGGATATCAATTTAAAAACTTAGTTCGCGTTAGTTTTATTGATACCTTGCGCCTTTTAGGAAAAACAGTGATTAATCAATTTAACCAACTTCTAAGTTTTAGGACCTGGTTGTGTCCAGGATATTTAATTTAAAAACTTAGTTCTCGTTAGTTTTATTGATACCTCGTGCCTTTTAGAAAAAACATTGATTAATCAATTTAACTAACTTCTAAGTTTTAGGACCTGGTTGTGTCCAGGATATCAATTTAAAAACTTAGTTCGCATTAGTTTTATTGATACCTCGTGCTTTTTAGAAAAACACTGATTAGTCAATTTAACCAACTTATATGTTTTAGGAACTAGTTGTGTCCAGGATATATGCCCCCCAAGTAAACAGAAAGAGATCTTTCTTGGTTACTTTGAGCACGCCCTTTTAAGCCTATACACACACGGAAACATACAACGATACAAAGAATGTACTTCATTTTTTAATAAAACAAGGTGGCTTTCATAATTAAGCCTTACAAAAGCACGACTATTGATAATATTTCTTTAGGTGCACAGTGTTCCATGTCCATGGGACTGCCTCTCCATTAGGCCGAGCTAGTTTAAAGGTCCCTTCCTTCACAACCTCTATTATCTGATAGGGTCCTTCCCAGTTTGGTTCCAAAACTTCGTCCTTGGGATCCTTACCGACTAAGAAGAGTCTTCGGAGCACCAGGTCGCCTAAGTTAAAGATGCGTCTCTTGACCCTTGATTTGAAATAACGAGTGATCTTTTGTTGATAATGTCCGAGCTAGAGCTGCAAAGCTTCTCATTTTTTGTCAATTAGGTCGAGGGACGCATTGAGAAATTTGTTGTTCTGGTCTTGGTCAAACACCTGGACTCTATGCGAGGCTATATTTGTTTAGACAGGAAGGACGACCTCGCTTCCGAAAGTCAGGGAGAAAGGAGTGTGCCCCGTCGAAGTTCGGTGCGAGGTCCGGTACACCCATAGCACTTGGGGGAGCTGTTCAGGCCAAACTCCCTTAGCCTCGTCTAGCCTCTTCTTAAGGCTCGCCTTGAGCATCTTGTTCACAGCCTCGACTTGCCCATTGGACTGGGGGTAGGCCACATAGGAGAAGATTTCAATTATGCCGTGTTTCTCACAGAATTCGGTGAAGAGGTCACTATTGAACTGGGTTCCGTTATCTGACACGATCTTCTTCGGCAGCCCGAATCGGCAGACAATATTCTTAACCAAAAAATCGAGGACTCTTTTTGATGTTATTGTCCCCAGGGGCTCAACTTCTACCCATTTCGTGAAGTAGTCAATAGCCACCACCGCATAGCGAACTCCTCCTTTTCCCGTGGGCAGGGCACCAACTAAGTCCATTCCCCAGACCGCAAACGGCCATGGGGACGAGATCATCTTCAGCTTGACTGGCGGAGCTCGGGTGATCTTGGCGAACCCCTGGCACTTGTCACACTTTTGGACGTAAGAAATCGAATCCTTTGATAGAGTGGGCCAATAATCTCCTTGCCTCAATATCTTCAAGGCCAGGCTTTGCCCCCCAGTGTGATCCCCGCAAAAGCCTTCATGCACCTCCTGCAGAATAGCCTTGGCCTCTTCTGGCAGAACACATCGCAGAAGAGGGAAAGAAAGGCCACGCTGGTACAACGTCCCGTCTATGATTGTATACCTCGGGGCCTGATAAAGTATTCTCCTTGCGTCGCTTCGCTCTTCAGGTAATTTTCCTGTTGTAAGGTATTCGATTATGGGAGTCATCCAGGTTGGCCTGGCGTCGAGCATCTCGACCTCACTTGTAGTATCATCTACGCTCGGCTTTTCCAAGAATTCCACTGGTATTAAACCCAAGGTTTCGGCTTCCCTGGAGGTGGCGAGCTTGGCTAAGGCATCAGCATTGGCGTTCTGCTCCCGAGGGATCTGTTCAACTATGCTGTATTCAAATGTGGACAACTCCTTCTTTACCTTGGACAGGTAGGCCGCCATCTTGGTTCCCCGCGCCTGGTATTCTCCTGATACCTGGTTAACAATGAGCTGGGAATCGCTATAGCACTGGATGGAGCTGGCCTTTCGCTCTCGGGCCACCCTTAGCCCAGCCAATAAAGCTTCATACTCGGCCTCATTGTTGGACGCTTCAAATATGAACCGTAATGCGGAGTGGAAACGATGTCCCTCTGGGGATATCAAAATGACTCCAGCTCCGGACCCTTTCTCATTAGATGAACCGTCCACAAAGACTTTCCACAAGGCCCGTACCGGTGCTTCCACTGGTTCCTCTTGGAATCCCGTGCACTCTGCCACAAAATCAGCCAGAGCTTGGCTTTTGATCGTAGTTTGCGACACGTATAGTATCTCGAATTGGCTGAGCTCGATGGCCCACTTCAAAAGATGCCCCGATGCCTCAGGTTTCTACAAAACCTGCCTTAAGGGTTGATCGGTTATGACGTTGATTGAATGGGACTGGAAATACGACCTGAGCTTTCTAGAGGCCATGATAAGGCAGAACGCCATCTTTTCCATCATTGGATATCTAGATTTGGCTCTGAGGATCCTCTTGCTAATGTAGTAGACCGACTTCTGAGACCGGTCCTCTTCACGAACCAGCACGGCGCTGGCTGCATCTTCTGTTACAGCTAGGTAAAGAAAAAGAGGCTCTCCTACTGTTGGTTTAGATAACACGGGCGGCTAAGCTAAATGTGCTTTTAGGTCGAGGATAGCACGCTCACACTCACCGGTCCACTCGAAATTTTTATTTCCCCGGAGCAGGTTATAGAATGGCAAACACTTGTCGGTTGATTTGGAAATGAACCGGTTAAGGGCTGCCACTCTTCCTGTTAGACTTTGGACGTCTTTTCGCGACCGGGGTGATGAAATTTCGAGTAGCGACTTGATTTTATCAGGGTTCGCCTCTATTCCTCTGGTGTTGACTATGAAGCCCAGAAATTTTCCTGACGCAACCCTGAAGGTACATTTTTGGGGATTCAGTCTCATGTCGTACTGTCTTAAAATCTTAAAACATTCCTTCAGATCGGGGACATGGTTATCAGCAGTTTTCGACTTGACCAACATGTTGTCAACATACACTTCCATGTTTTTCTTGATCTGATTAGCAAACATCCTGTTGACCAATCTCTGATATGTAGCTCCTGCATTCTTCAGCCCGAAGGGCATGACCTTGAAACAATAAACGTTAGTTGGAGTCATGAAGCTAGTGTGCTCCTGGTCCGTAGGATTCATGGCGATTTGGTTATAACCTGAGTATGCATCCATGAAGGACATGAGCTCGTGCCCTGCAGTGGCATCCACCAATTGGTCAATTCTCGGTAAGGGGAAGCAATATTTGGGGCAGGCTTTATTCAGGTCAGAAAAGTCAATGCAGGTCCGCCACTTCCCGTTGGGCTTCGGGACCAAAACAAGATTGGCAACCCAGATCGAGTATTTTGCCTCGCGAATAAAGCCACACTTTAAAAGTTGAGCTACTTCCTCTTCTAGGGCCTCAGGTCGGGTCATGCCCAGGCGCCTTTGTTTCTGGGAGTTTGCAGGCACGTTTTTGTCCAAGTTGAGGGTGTGCATGATGACGCTTGGGCTGATCCCTACCATGTCTTCATGCGACCAGGCGAGCACGTCTAGATTCTCTTGCAGAAATCTCAGCAGCTCTGACTTTCTCTTATGACACAGGTTTTTCCCGAGCTTAACCACCCTCGAGGGGTCTCTCGGATCGATGTTCACTTCTTCGAGCTCTTCAATGGCCTGGAGCTTGGATCTATCTTCGCCTATCCAAGGGTCGATATCATCATTCAAGGTGATGCCTTCCCCATTGGCTTCCTGAGGTTTTTCTATCTCAGGAATAGATCCTACTTCCGAAGATCCCTCACTTCCGCCCTGAATGGTCATCATCTGCTGCCCGAGTTGTGATTTTCCCTTCATGGAAATGCTATAGAATTCCATGGCAGCGAGCTGATCACCACAGACCGTACATTTCCCCGTAGAGGAGGGGAATTTGACTACGAGGTGGCAGATAGAAGTTATGGCCTCAAATGCCATCAACGTAGGCCAGCCCAGAATAGCATTGTACGCGGTGGGACAATTGATAACCATGAACTCGAGGAGTTTAGAGACAGTTCGGGGTCCCTCTCCCAAGGTTATTACTAGCTCGATTGTTCCTATTGCTGCCGACCCTTCTCCGAAAAATCCATACAGCATCATGGAGGTGGCCTTCAGCTCGGTTACGGACAACCCTATTTTCTCCAGCGTGGAGAATAGTAGATTCACCGAACTCCCATTATTGACTTGTATCCTCCTAACTCTCTGGTTGGTGAGCTGGGCGGTTATGACTAGAGGATTGTTATGTGGGAACTGAACGTGACCGGCGTCCTCTTCGGCAAAAATGATTGGTTGTCTCTCCAATCTCTGCTGTTTGGGTAGATGCTGCTCCGGGACGAATTCCACTCTGTTACGAGCCTTCAACTCATTGACATATCTCTTCTGGGCACCTCTGCTCGTGTCGTCCAGATGGGGGCCTCTGGATATTGTTGATATCTCTCCTCCTATTACAGGAGGAGGGGTATCCTGATTTATCCGGGGCCCGGGCTGATTTACTGGAGCTTCCAAGGCTGGCTGACTAATAGGAACCCGATTTCGCGCATATGAGCCAAAGGTCCGGCTCTGATGAGTGTCTCGATCTCATCTTTCAAATTCCTACAATCGTCAGTGTTGTGGCCAATGTCCTTGTGGAATCGACAGAACTTGGAATGGTCCCTCTTGGCCTTCTGGTGTTTCAAAGGCTCTGGCTTTTTCCACGGGAGGCGGGCAGAATTTGCTAGCAAAATGTGTTCCCTAGTGTTTGTGAGCTCAGTATAAGCCGCGTAGACTGGCTTAACTTTTCCGTGGGCTTGTTCTTCTTTGGGCCGTGCTGGCCGCCCTCGCTGCTCCCCTTTCTCTTGCCTCCACCCCTTGGTTATTCTGGGCAACGGTTTGAGTCGTTTTCATGACATCAAGGGTTTGGCTGGTTCCCGCGACCGATGCTCACGCCTCTTCCAGGTTTATCCATTCCTGTGCCTTGTTCAGGAATTCATCCATGGTGCTGACACCTCTTCTCTGGATTTCTTTCCACAGCCCGCCTCCAATGAGGATTCCGGTCCTCAAGGCCATAAGCTTGGAACTATCGTCCGCGTCCCTGGCTCGAGCCACGATGTTTGCGAACCTGCTCAGGTATGCTTTTAAAGGTTCCCCGGGCTGTTGCTTCACGTTCGCCAGGGTGTCAGCTTTGACGCGGGCAACTTGAGAAGCTCAGAATGCCCTCTTGAAATCTGCAGAAAAATTCTTCCACGAGCTAATGGAATGCTTTTTACACTACTTGAACCACTGCCTAGCTGGCCCGATCAAGGTGGAAGGGAATATCAAGAACCTTAGCTTGGGGCTGATATTATGGGCCATCATCAGGGTATTGAACATACCCAAATGATCCGTCGGGTCCCCGTCTCCATTGAATTTGGACAGATGGGGCATCCGGAAACCTGGCGGGTATGTTGTAGCTGCTATGTTGGGGGCAAAAAGCTTGAGCTCATCCCCTGAGTCATACTCGCCCTTGTCCTTTTCTGACAAGAGTTTCTTCATTAGCTCCTCCATCTGAGCTAACCGTTCTAGGGTCTGGTCCTTAGTCCCTTGGTTGTTCTGGGGCTGTTCAACAGCTCCAGTTCCATTGTACGCATTAGGTGGGTTATCATCCCTCCAAGCTTGATCTTGGTTAGGTGGGACATTACCACTGCCACGTACTTCGGAAAGACCATCCTCTCGGCGAGCATGACTTTCATTTCTGGCTGGATCCCCTCTCTGCGAGTTGAGGCGATCTCGATGGTCAGCCCTCGAGGTGGCTCAAGGGCTTTGCGACGAACTTAAACAGTTACGTAGGTCTCCACTGGATCTACCACTTCGGTGGCTCTCGGTCCAGTAGCTCCCGTTGGAAAAGCTTGGAGTCTGATGCCGGGGGTGAGGATCCGGGACTTCCCCGCGAGCTCGTGGGTGATGGGAAGGACCGATGGGAGGAGGATTCCTTCTACTGCTCCCATGCGCCGGAATGTCTCGAATTGGATGGGGAGGAGATGGGTATCTTATCGGCGACGGGGGATGCCTAACTGGTGAAGTGATCCTAGTCCCATCTGGGCAGATCAAATTAACTCGCGGCCGTTCTGCCCTACCGCCTCTCGCTTCTTGCGCCTGGCGGTCTGACCGCGGCATGGGAGAGCTGGCCGGAGCAGGTTGTCTGCGCGAGCTTTCTCCGGATCTCCTCTGCGAGCTGCCACAAGCCCTTTTGGGCGCGTTCGATGGTGGAGCCGAACTAGGAGTCGAGGTTCTGACTGATCGGCTGAATTGTTGATTGGCCCTGGGAAACTCCTCAAACATAGCTTCCTGGTTATGGTGTGATATGGGTGCAGAACTCGAGGTTGAGGTTCTAAATGATCGACTGGGTCTGGGCCGACTATCCCTGCGGGACTTGTGAGTCCCGCTTTGCCTCTTTCCGACGTTAACGTCAGTTGCAAGAGGGGGTACTCGGGCCAAGACTTCCTCGATTTGCTTACTTGCTCTGGATAGCTGACTCCTCAACTGTATGTTCTCCATTTTTTATCATTGTCGGGTAACCCGGGTTCAGATTTGGCGGTCGGGGCGCCGAACTCCCGGTGTCGTCCTGGCCCATCGGCTGGTTTCCCGATCATTGCTGGACCTCGGGGTTTGGTTCGTTGGATATGGTGGCATGGTGGGCCTTCTGCCCATCGTGTTGATCCACCTCGTTACCATGCCTCGACTGAGTAACCACCATGATCAAGTTTTTGTGATAGCACTAATCTAAACACTCTCAATGAAAGCACCAAACTGTTGACGCGGTTTTTCGCCAACAGATAATTATACGAATAAGTAGGATGGATTAGTGCAAATTGGTAAACCGTAATATGAAAAGAATTGTAATCTAGAATTGGGAAACTAATAGCAATAGAAAGATGGTCACTCCTTTTTTAGGTGGTTCGAAGGTTAAAATCCCTCTAGTCCACCAATCGATATTATTGATATCTCTTGACTATTTCTTACAAAGTGCTTCTTTACAAAATATCCCAACCCCCTGCACTACCCAGGGTCTTGGTATTTATAGGAGGATGATATCTGGGTTGGCAATGGGGTCATCCCGTGATCTCTTTATCCTTCACGTCATCTCTGTGACACTGATGATTAATTCCTAAACCTTACAGTGAAGTGAGGTCTAATCAACAGGTAAGGATGGGCAATGGGCCGCATGGCCCAAATCAGATGCGGGATGTCCGAACACGCACATTTATATTGCGCATCCGAGAAATCAGGAATAGAACAGACACGTGATGTCTGATATACGCACGTTTATATTGCATGGTTGACTTTACAATAATTTGGGTGTGAGATCTCTGCCGCATCACAAGCTTAATGCGGCGCCAGCTCGTGACACTCATATTGCTGACACGATGGCTCCAAGTAGCAGTTAAATCTCTAACCAGCTCGAGCAGGCTAGATAGAGGCCCGTGATAAACAGCTCCGGGTGGATGGTTGACACGTGGCAGATCGAATTAGGCCCTTCTCTAGCTCGCCAAAGTGTGCAGATATTTAGGGCGTACAAAAACCTATTTTGGGATCTCATGTATTAAACATTTATTTTAATGAGAAATTTCCTGTTTATGACCAAAATATTTTAACCCTAACCTAATTACGACTTTAGGGTCACATTTTTAACAATATGACTTGATTAGCAAGTCTTGCACCTTTATAATCACAAAGTGTAACGACCTTGGTTATCCAGGGTGTTACAACTTGGTATCAGTGCCAGGTTGAGCAGGTCCAACTTTTGAGACAGCAAGCTCCGTCAGGGAGTGCTGCATCCATTGTGCCACCTGCAGTGGCACAATTTATATAGTTAGTGGAGGTTGGGAATAGATGGGAGCCATTGTATGAGCGGTTCAGGAGACAGCATCCTCTAACTTTTGAGGGAGGACCAGATCCACTAAAGGCCGAGCAGTGGATGAGTATGATTACCGCTATCCTGGACTTCATGAGGGTAGAGGATCATGACAGGGTGGCCTATGCTGCATGTATGCTGAGAGAGGATGCCCGCATTTGGTGGGAAGTGGCATCACAGACCAGGGATGTTACTACTCTGGGTTGGGATGGATTCAAAGATTTGTTCAGCCAGAAGTAGTATGATGTTGCCATTATGGCAACAAAGGTGACTGAATTTGTGGGGTTGGTTTAGGGAAACATGATAGTTACTGTATATGCCCTGAAATTTGATAGAATCGCAAAGTTTGCACCAGATCTTGTGCCTACAGATGTAGCTAGGCATGACAGATTTATTAGAGTGCTTAATGCTATGATAGCCCGAGATGTGAGTATTACAACAGTACCTAGGGGGACAACTTATGCCCAGGCTGTTGAGAAGGCTTTTACCGCCGAGGAGGAGAAGAATAAGATCTGGAGGGAGAATGCTGCAAGACGGGAGGGTCGTAGAGCAGTGCCTTCATATTCTGGGTCTGGTAGGGGCGGAGGCCCCAGTGATCTGAGTTGGAAGACCCCTGACACTTCGACTGCTGTTGGTCTTGTTAGGAGGGGTCGGGGTACTCAGGGTGGCCGCCAGAGAGGCAGTGACACATGGAGGAGCTACCCAGAGTGCACGAGGTGTAGAAGACGCCATCCGGGTGAATGTCGGTCTAAGGCCTGTTATGTGAGTGGGGTGGTGGGATACCTCAAGAAGGATTGCCCAACAGTGAAGAAAGGGGAAGCAGGGAAGGTGGACAGCTTGAGTCCAGTTCGAGTGCTCACCTTGACGCAGGAAGAGGCCGAGGCTAGTCCCTCGGTGGTGACAAGTCAGCTTTCTAGTGCTGGCTCTCCTTTTACTGTATTGATTGACTCTGGTGCTACACATTCATTTGTTTCTAGTGAGGTAATTGATAGTCTGTGTAGACCTAGTGAGTACTGTACTGCTGGGTTCGGGACTATATTGCCTACAGGGGAACTGGTAGTTTCTAGGAGGTGGATTAGAGCACTGCCAGTGATGGTTGACGGTAGGGAGTTGTCAGTAGACTTGATTGAGTTAGGCATGGAAGACTTTGACATGATTTTGGGCATGGATTGGCTAGTTAGATATGGAGCTAATATTGATTGTAGGAAGAAGATGGTGTTGACGGTAAGAACTCGTCAACGATTAAAGGTTAGAAAACTTAGATTTTTATACTACGGAAAGCGTAGGATCAGATGGAAAGAACTTGAATCAACAGAAAAAACCAGAGCAACAATGAAACAAGGATCATGTATTTCTTAAGTCTCTTTCATACAATCAGCTTTCAAACCCCTTAACCTGAGGGGTGGAGGCCTATTTATAGGTGGGCTCTATTGGCCCTTGATACAAACAAGTCCCAGAAGACAGGGACGTACGCGGGTACACTGATAGTGTAGTGGCTCAGGGCGTAGTGGTGTCTACCCTGACAATGCCAGAGTCGTGGCTCAGGAAAAAGTACTGTCGGCTTTGGTGTATGGTCGGGGGTGTCCAAGTGGTGCCACTACTCTTCGTACAGGTCCATACTGCAACTACTCCTTAGATGTAGATGACAGGGCCATGCCTCTGTTGTCTTCATAACCATACGCCTCGTGTCAGTACACGTGTCCTGTACCCGGTCGTCCTCATCAATCCCCGTTTGATGCCTAATATTCGTTTGGTGCACCCATTAGGTGTTTCCAAGTGCTCCCCGTGCCTATGTCAAGGAGGCTTCAACCTATACGTATCCTTAGAAGCCAAGGCGCCAGGGGTCGAGGCTGGCCTATGCAGGTCACATGGAGGCGAGGCTCAAGACATGGGCAGTGCAACGAGGCCACACCCTCGCATAGCGAGGCTGGCCCTCTTCCCTCGGGTGTAGGCTTGGCTCGGGATACGGACACCGCGACAAGGCCACACCCTCACATAGTGAGGCTGGCCCTCTTCCCTCGGGTGTAGGCATGGCGAGGCTTGGGATACGGGCGCCGCAACAAGGCCACACCCTCGCATAGCGAGGGTGTCTCACGTAGCGAGGCTGGTCTTCTTCCCCCGTGTCCAGGCGAGGCGAGGCTCGGTGTTTGAGTGGACGGGGCATACGCAGATGGCTGGCCGAGAACCTGCGCGCAACCCAGGCTACGTGGCGCGCACGGGACACCAGTCGAGGGCCCTCTTATAGCGAGGGTGGCGTTCAGATCGGTAAGCGGCCGAGGGCCCTCGTGTAGCGAGGGTGACTCTCTTATCCCAACTCCTCCAACACCGCGTGACATCCCTGTTCCCTTGTGCATGCAATAAGTAGCCTTTAGGATGCCTCGTAGAGTAGAGGTTCCCTCATGAATGGAATTCACAAGGGAAGAATTCTCACATTTACACTTCCCCCCGAGTCTATAAGTATACTTTTAAGTGTTTTTGTAGACTCTTCCTTTTTCTCTTGCTTGATATGTACGGCCAACCTTGGTGGACTTAACCTTGGGGCGCCACCCAATGTCGCTTGAAGACACACCAAGTGAATTTTGGAGTTGTGTTTCTTTATAGTGTCCAAAGAAACACAAAAACCATCTAACTCTTGAGAGATCTATGAATGTCCCTATGATTGCATGAGAACCAATCATTCTCCATCGCGGATCCCAAGGGTACTCATGCCCTTGATCTCAACCATTCACATGGACTTGAATCCAATGGCTAGGGGACCTTGGCCTTCCTTATAAATACCCCAAGTCTTGGAGCCATTTCTCCACACCAAAACTTGCCTAGCTTAGTGGTATTCCTTCTAAGCCTCTTCCAAGAGCTCCAAGGTTCTATTCCCCATAGGAGCATTGTTGAGGTAATTTTCTTTTATTTTTATTATTCATCTTCCTTTCCCTTCTTTTTTTTTATTTATTAATTTTAATTTCAATTTTTTTTTTCTTGGGCTAGCTCTGCGGTGACGCTAGGCCTTCTCTTGCTCCTACGGTCTTGCCCCTGCTTATCGATCACCCGCCCCTGCACCTACACGGGTCTGTCCTTGCACACCCTCGGCTTCATACACCCACAGGTATGCCTTCATCCTCTCTTCCCCTCATTTTTTTGTTTTACATTGATTACGCGGGGGTAGAATTAATGGTTGCACGACACTCATTCTTCAGAGTTTGTCATTCTTTTCATATAGCCTTTCCAGTTCACATACATAAGTCTGTTTCTTATACCCCTCACACTCATGTTGTAGATATAGGGTTACCCTTATGCATTCACACCCTTGAGTCTTAGCTGGTCCATGGCGTCTAGGCGATGTCCTGAAGGTCCACCCAATTTTGAATTTATTGAGTTGTCATCCTCCGACTCAGAGGCCGACGTACGTAGACCCTCTAACCACGGGGTTGTGCGGGCGCTCTACCTCCGGAGACTGTCCTACCTCAGACATAAAGCGTGCGACCTGGAAAGGGAGCTAGAATCCCACACCAGGGACGCGGGTTTTGGTCCCTCCCCCCAGCAAGTGACATACATTTCCCAGCTACAATCAATTCTCCAGGATTGCCTTTCTGAAATTACTTGCCTAGAAGAAAACTTGCCCCCTGAGCCTTTTTCCTTCCGTCGTGACAAGTCTCCCGGTCATAGGGATCCCCCCTTCGAAGGCGGTAGACGTGAATTGGTTGAAGCAGAGTTCCTTTCCATGATTCCACCCGTGCTTCCTCTCCTATCCCAGGTCTTGCGCCCTAGGGTCAAGCAAAGCGCTGGTAGACATAGGACACGTGGGGGATCTTCCAGGACCCTTAGAAAGTCTATTACTCATAAGCTGCCTATCTTTCTCCAGGTACCCGAGATGCCGAAGAGAGCCTCGGACACTTCCGAAGAAACCGGCAGGTCCACACTTACCCTGAAGAAACTGGGAAACATGCTAAAAGCTCATCAGTTAGCATTGAATCTTAAGTTTGTTATACCAGAGTGCAAGGAACGCGCGTCCGCACCGCCAGAAGGGTTCGTGGCCTTCAGCGATTCCATAATCCGATCTGGTGGAGCTTTGCCGCTTCACTCTTTCTTCGTCAAAGTGTTGGACTACTTTGAATTGGTGCCACTACAATTGTCCCCCAACTCCTGGGTGATGCTTAGCTGCCTATATGTGTTGTACCATCAGGTGTACTCTAGGGGGCCTTCGATGAGTGAGGTTCATTACTTCTTCACCCTGAGGGAGAATACATCGGCCCCGGGTTCTACCAACTCAAGAAGGCCGCGGCCCTTAAAGGGAGTTCCCTCGTGGAGGGCTCCATTTCCAATAGGGGGTCGGGGAAGTCAGACTACTTGTTTACTTATAGCGGGCAGACCTGATACGCTAGCTTCAACACCCCACGTAAGGCTATTCTCACTTTGATCCCATATATTAGAGGTTTGTCTTTTTACTCGACTTCTTTTTTTTTTTTTGTATAGCTTTTCTAACTGTAGTTATTTCTTTTCGTTTGATGGCAGGTCTCTTGGGGGTTGTTGGTCCCAACTTGAAACGGTTGGCTCATGACTGAGTAATACAAATCCTGGCCTTGCCGAAGGGATGCAAACAAGCTAGCGCCCTTTTTACAGAGAGCAACCTCCGCTTGTACAGGTTGCTGACCCCAGACCAGACAGTCACCCTATGCTGCATTTCCTCTGAATCTGAGGATCCATGCCCTGCGTCACCTGACCCTACGTCACCCGACCTTGCGGGTCCACGCCCTACGTCACCCGACCCTGTGGGTCCACGCCCTAGATCACCCGAACCTGCGGATCCACCTCCTGCGACACCCGAACTTATGGGTCCGTGGGTATATGGTCATGATGAAAGTAATTATAACGAAGTAGCCGATGGGGACCATATGGACGTTGAGGAGACGGTGGTGTCTGAGAACTACTCCTGTTTGTACTCCTGCTGGCAGGGCTAAGAGTGTAGCCGATGACGGTCATACTGGCGGTGTTACCTCTTGGATGTCGACGTCGACGCCTGGTAGCGAGATTGCCTTTGATGCCTCTGCCCCTCGCCCCTCCGTGCCTAGAGGAATTTTGTCATTCCTCCTTTTACTGGGGCTCCTTTACCCCCAAGGAGGTATCCCAGGCGGGCATCTACAGGCACATCTTTACCCAAGGAAACGACTCCGCACTCTTCTGCTCCCCGCGCAACCGCAGATGGGTCAGGACCTTCTCGGCCCCCATCCCTGACAAAGCGTGCCTCGGCAAACACTCGCGCCTCCCTCGGCCAAGCTCATGTTTCTGCTTCTGAAGATCATCCTCTGGCGAGCCAGTATGGGGAATCCGTGAGCCATCATCTGGGAAACTTTCCCAAAGGTGAGTGGGGGACGCTGCACAATGTCCCCGAGGCTGAGCTAGAGGACGCTTATATGCGAGCCTCCCTACAGGTATTTGTCGTGATACTCGGTTTATTCATTTATGATGGTCATATATATACACTTTTTATTTTTATTTTTTGTATAACATCTGACCCTCGAGGCTTTGTTTCATATCCTCGACCTTACTCAAGCTTCCATCTTGAGTCATCGGCTGATCGCCTCCCACTCTTCATCAGCCCAACGGTTGCAACACGAGCTTGAGGTGGCACTGGGGAACCTATCGGTGGCCGAGACTGCAAAGGATGCCTTGTCAAGTCAGCTGACCGAGGCGGTGTACCAGAGGGATGCCGCCTTGGCCTGGGCTACATTAACTTCTCATACCAACATTCATCTGGAGGCTACCATCCAGACTCTAAACGGGAGGATCACTGCGCTCGAGGTTGAGCTTGTGAATGCCGAGAATCGTATAATCGAGAAAACGTTGCATGCTGTCTGGAGGACTAACCCCACCATTGACCTATCTCCTTTTGGGGACTATGCCGTCGAGAAGATTTCTGAGTGGAAGGGTCAAGATGGAGATTTGTAGGTTCCTTTGTACTCGGTCTATGTATGTTTTTGGTATGTAATCCCCCACACTATTTCTCCTTTTTATTTTTTTGTTCGTCAAACTTAAGGTGCTTTGGTCAGTCCCTCTTATTACTATTGTTCGTGGATTACATATTTTTCCTTGATCTGATGGCGATAATCTTTTTGGTGCACCTTGATTATACTTGTAAGGACACGTTAACCTGTTGGGCTGTTGGGGTCCTTTTACATTCTTTGCGCGCGCTTGTTACTTTTTGCGAGAAGCGTCCTTCTCGTCATTATACATAGTACTATTTTTTCAAGGGTCCCTTGTAAGACCCTTTTTGGCTAGCCGGCTTAATGGCCGATCTAGGCTTATCGGGTGATTCCCTCCTTACGGCCTCACCTCTTGGGGTGTCGGCCTTTAGTTAGAGGTCATCCTTTTAAACTGTTCCCTTGATATTCATAAGGGTAGCTAATCCTTTTGAATATAAGAGATTTTTTTTTTATACTCGTGTTGTCCTACCCCCCAAGTACCTGGTGAGATTTATCTTGGTGGGGACTTTAGTTGATGCTCGCATAAAGAAGTAAGTAACATACGAAGCAATGAACAATTTCATTCATAGCAGTCAGATTACAACGATATATATATATAGATAAAAGGCTTACATCTACTTGGGAGGTTATCTAAGTAACCTCTTTGATTCTCGTCTACTAAGATAGCATAACCTGCAACAAACTAAACGCAGCTACTGCTTGCACTGGGAGTGGAAGTATTACTGGTAGTACTTCCTAAGGTGTTCCGCATTCCACGCTCGAGGTATGATGGTGTCGTCCATGCGCGCCAAATTATAGGTGTTTGGTGGTATGTACTGAGCGACTCAGTACGACCCTTCCCAGTTCGCCCCGAGTACCCCCACCCCTGGGTATCGCGTGTTGGGGTGTACTTTTCTTAATACCAGGTCGCCTATTCTGAACGTTCTCTCTCACACCCTCGAGTTGTAATACCTGGCTGCCCGCTACTGGTATACTGCCACCCTCATTTGCGCCTTTTCCCTTCTCTCTTCCAGCATGTCCAAGCTTTCGGCCATTGCCGAATGGTTGACCTGGTCTTCGTATTCCTGTGTCCTGTGCGAGTTAACCTTCATCTCAATCAGGAGGACAACCTCACATCCATATGCCAAGGAGAAAGGGGTCTCTCCAATGGTAGTGCGTGGAGTGGTTCTGTAGGCCCAAAGCACATTCGGTAACTCCTCGACCCAAGCACCCTTCATCTTTTCTAGCTTTGTTTTTAAGTTTCTCTTTAGAAATTTGTTAATGGCCTCCACCTGCCCATTGGCCTGTGGATGCACAACAGCTGAGAAGCTCCTCCTTATGCCCCTTTCCCTACAGTACTCCTCGAATGTTCCCCCTTAAAACTAAGTGCCATTGTCAGAAATAATCTTGTAGGACACTCCAAATCTACAAACAATGAATTTATTGACAAAGGTAGTGATATGCTTGGCTGTTATCTTCACTAGAGGTTCTGCTTCGACCCACTTGCTGAAGTAATCTACCGCGTACTTCGCACCACCTCTCCCTGGGGGAGGGCGCCAATCAGGTCTATCCCCCAGACAGCGAAGGGCCAAGGGCTGGTCATGCTGGTCAATTCATTCGGGGGTAGTTCGCATGCCTTTGGCATTTGTCACATTTCCTTGCGAAATCATTTGCATCTCTCTCCATGGAAGGCCAGTAGTACCCTTGCCTCATGGCTTTCCGAGTCGTGGATGGTCCACTTGCATGATTGCCACATTCACCTTCATGTATTTCATGCAGCACCTTCATAGCTTCTTCCTCATCAACACATCACAAGAGTGGCACAGAAAATCCACTCTTGTATAAGACCCCATCTACCAAGGTGTATCGGGCTGCCTTGTAAACTAGCCTCCGAGCCTCCCTCTTGTCTGTTGGCACCACTCCATCCTTCAGATAGTCTATAATCGGGCTAGCCCACGACTCCTTCAGGGCATTGACCATGTGAACGTCTGGATTGGCAATGCTTGGCCTTGGTAAATATTCTACAGGCATTGAATCGAGGGTATCTCCATCTCTAGTGGAAGCCAGCTTTGCGAGGGCATCATCATGGGTATTCTTCTCTCTCGGGATTTGCTCTATGCTATATTCCACCAATTGCTCCAAATAGCTTCTTACCCTTTCCAAGTATGCAGCCATCTTGGGTCCACTCGCTTGGTACTCCCCTTTCACCTGGAATACCACCAACTGTGAATCACTAAAGATGTGTAGATGCGTTACCTTTAGCCCCTGGGCCAATCGCAGTCCTGCCAGAAGCGCTTCGTATTCTGCCTCATTGTTCAAGGCTTCGAATCCAAACCGTATTTCGCAGTACATCCTGAGTCCTTCGGGTCTATGCATCACAATGCCTGCTCTGGATCCTCCTTCGTTGGATGCCCCATCCACGTACAGGCTCCATCCCTCAGAACTCCTTGGCTCCTCTTCTGTAACTGACTGCCCCTCTTCTTCACTCCTTCCTTCATTCGGCTGACTAGTGAACTCCACTATGAAGTCTGCGAGAACTTGTCCATTGATGGAAGCTCTTGGGGTGTAAACGATATCGAATTGACTCAACTCGATCGACCATTTCATCAGCCTTCCCGAGGTATCAGGTTTATGCAGGACCTGTCTAAGGGGACTATTAGTGAGAACTTTGATTGCATGGGCATGGAAGTAGGGTCTCAACTTCCTCGAAGCCACCAATAATGCATATGCCAACTTTTCAATCTCAGGGTATTGATTCTCCGCGTCCACCAGCCGCTTGCTGATATAGTACACGGGTCGTTGATGCTTCTTCTCCCCTTTAACCAAAGTTGTGCTCACGGCATGTTCGGACACTGCCAGGTACAAGTATAGCTTCTCACCCTTTTTAGGTTTTGCCAATAGGGGTGGCTTCCCAAGTGCTCCTTCAGCTTGATAAACGCTTCTTCATACTCTTCATCCCAAGCGAACTTTTTGCTCCCTTTTAGGATGTTGAAGAAGGGGAGGCACTTGTCAGTCGACCTCGAAATGAATCTATTAAGGGCCGCTACCCTTCCCGTTAGGCATTGCACCTCCTTCTTATTCTTGGGTGGACTCATCTCTATCAGGGCCTTTATCTTATCAGGATTAGCCTTGATGCCTCTGGAGTTGACCGTGAAACCCAAGAACTTCCCTGAGGATACACCGAAAGTTCACTTGATTGGGTTCAGCTTCATTCGATATTTCCTGAGTGTGTCAAACATCTCCTCTAGGTCCTTGTTGAGCTATGAGGCATTATGGGTCTTCACCAGCATATCGTCAACATATACCTCCATGTTCCTCCCTATCTGGTTAGCGAACATCTTGTTGACCAACCTTTGGTAGGTAGCACCCGCGTTCTTTAACCCGAAGGGCATCACCTTGTAACAGTAGAGTCCTCTATCCGTTATAAATGACGTATGCTCTTCGTCACCTGGGTTCATAGGAATCTGGTTGTACCCGGAGTAGGCATCCATGAAGCTAAGTAATTCATGCCCAGCCGTTGCATCCACCAGCTGATCTATCCTTGGGAGTGGGAAACTATCCTTAGGACAAGCCTTATTCAGGTTTGAGAAGTCCACGCAGGTCCTCCATTTTCCATTCGGTTTTGGGACTAGCACCGGATTTGATACCCATACAGGGTAAAATGACTCACGGATGAACCCATTAGCCTTCAGCTTGTCTACTTCCTCCTTCAAGGCCGCGCACCTCTCTGGGTCCAGCGCTCGTCTTTTCTGCCTAACAGGCCTTGCCTCAGGGGAGATATTCAAATGGTGGCACATGACACTAGGATCTATTCCCACCATATCCTCGTGACTCCATGCCAATACATCTACGTTATCCTTCAAAAACCTTATCAGCCTCGACTTCACGTCATCCTAAAGACTTTCTCCTACCTTCAATTTTCTCAGCGGTTCCTCCATTACTTCAACCTCCTCTATTTCCTCCACAGGTCCCGCCCCTGACTCCTCCACGGTTCTGGGGTCTAGCTCCTGCGGGCCTCCTGCGGGTGTACGTGGTGCCTCGTGTATCACCATGGCCATCGGTTCTCATGGTTTCACGGATGCGCGGAGGGAGGTGTTGTAGCACTCCCTCGCTTCTCTCTGTTCTCCTTTCATACTAGCTACTCCTCCGAGAGTTGGGAACTTGACGACCAAGTGATATATGGAAGTTATCACCTTCAATTCTCTCAGGGATGGTCTCCCCAATACCGCATTGAAAGCTGACACACAATCTACAACGACGAAGTTTTCCATGACTGTAGTCTGTCGGGGTTGCTCCCTCATGGTTAGTGCCAATTCGATCATCCCTAGGGGTTGTATCGAGTCCCCCGTGAATCCATATAGGGAAGATTGGCAGGGCTTTAAGTGGCGGATGCCCAGCCCCATTTTTTCCAAGGCGGGGCGATACAGGATATCCACTGAGCTGCCATTGTCCACCAGAACCTGATGCACCCGCATATTGGCCAACTGAACCGTCAACACCATAGGGTCGTTATGGGGGAAGTGTACCCCCCGTGCATCCTCCTCTGTGAAAGTGATCAAGTCGTCTTCTCCCTTAAAGCTTTTCGGGGGCCGTTGTTCCAAACTCATGACACAGGGTGGTGGACTTTGCCTGGCTTCTCTAGCGTACCTATCTCGTCCCTTCCGGGAGTCTCGCCCTAACCCTGGACCTCCGAAAATAGTTCTCACTTCTCCCTGAATCTCTGGAGCTCCTCTTTGCGTCTGAGATATCACTGGTTCGTCCTCTGACTTCGGCCTCTCTCTCCTGACATATCGGCCCAGGTGCCCCCTGCGGATAAGCTCCTCAATTTCTTCTTTCAAATGAATACACTTCGCTGTGGTGTGACCAATATCCTTGTGGTATTGATAGTATCTACTGGGATCCCTCTTGGACCGGTCTTTTCTCATGGGTGGGGGCTTCTTGAAAGGAACCCGCTTTTCGTTGGTGAAGTAGATATGCTCCCTGGTATCCGTCAGGTTCATATAGAAAGTATAAGTCGTTTGCCTATGGTCGCTTCCCCGCTTGGGCTTTCTATGTTGATCATCCCTCGACTCTTCGTACGCCCTCTTCTTCTTTGCTCCATTCGACTCTTCATTAGCTGGGGGCTTTGCAGTGGACTCACACTTTCCCGCCTTTAAGTTCGCATGGCCATCTTCTACACGAATATACTTCTGCGCTCTCTCGTAGAAGTCATCTAGGTCGGTGACTTCCTTTTTGAGCATATTATCCCACAATTTGCTTCCTGGATGCACCCCTACGGTGATGGCCATTTTTAACTCCCTGCGAGTCAAGCTCCCCACTTTGGCTGCTTCCATGTTAAACCTTTGGATGTAGCTTTTTAGACTCTCATTTTCTCCCTGTTTTACATTGGTGAGGCTGGTGCCCGGCATTGTATAATCACGCACGACATGATGTTGTTGGAGAAATTCATCTAAAAATTGTTGCCAAGACTTGATAGATCCTGGTCGAAGTCTTTTAAACCATTTGTACGCGGGTCCTTTCAACGTGACTGCGAAACAGTGGCATCTAGCCCCGCTACTAATCCCCCTTAACTTCATCAAGTCATTGAATGCGTCCAGATAGTATTTTGGGTCTGTGCTTCCTTCATACGGGGTCATATGAGGCTCCTTGAAGTTGGCTGGGAGTCGGATGGCTTGGATTTCTTTGGTGAAGGACGATTCATGGTCGAACTCCTCCTTAAGGCTTTATCCTCCAGATGCGGTGACAATCTTACTCCGCAGGCTCCTCATCTCTGTATCGAGGTCTTGCCTCCTCTTCTTCAGGGAGTCTCTCAACATGGACGGGTTGACATCTTCCTTTACTTTGTCGTCCCGGGGGACAGTAGGAGGGGTAGTCCTCTTCTCCGCCTCTTCTTGTTGAGCTCTTCACGTAGATCCGAGGGCGTCCTCTTTGAGGTGACCTCGACGTCGTTGCGAGAGCCAACATTGTTCCTTTGCCCTGGCCCCTGGGGTGACCTCGATGGTCCGGGATGCTCATGCAGCTTCTCCCTGGGGGTATTACTGGTGGAGTGTCTGGTCCTCCCATTGTCTACCGGGACAGTGGTTTCCTGACCTTTCTCTTTCCTTTTGGGCAGGGTCACGCTTCACTTACCTTGCAACAGGCCATTTAGCACCTCTTGCATGTTCTCCAGGGTGGTCTCCAACCTTTGGTTCTTACGGTGCAGCTCACATATCTCCTCTTCATAGAAACGAGATTTAGAACTCGAGCTCACGGAATAGACCTGGGGATGTTTATCATGTCTACGCGTCGAGGGGCTCGGGTCCTGCCGGCCGGAGTTCAGTACTTGTGGTGGTTTGGGAGGCGGGAACTCGTTGGCATTCCAGGGTGGTGCGGTAGTTGTCCTTGGAGGATTCTCACCGGGCGGGATGGCCGGTGATGAGACCTCCCTATCATCCTCGTGAACTTCAGGGTCCCTTGGGGGTTCCATATCCCTGGGTGGAGGTGGATCCTTCATGGAGGCCTTCAGCTGAACTCCATTAAGGTGGACTTCCACCTCTCGTGGCTCCCTGAGTCGCTTTGAACATCTCGGCATTTCTTCCTGCTGGGAGTAATGATAGAACAGTAGCTTGGTACTTAGCTTCCCACAGACGGCGCCAAACTGTTGACGGTAAGAACTCGTCAAAGATTAAAGGTTAGAAAACTTAGATTTTTATACTACGAAAAGCTTAGGATCAGATGGAAAGAACTTGAATCAACAGAAAAAACCAGAGCAACAATGAAACAAGAATCATGTATTTCTTAAGTCTCTTTCATACAATCAGTTTTCCAACCCCTTAACCTGAGGGGTGGAGGCCTATTTATAGGTGGGCCCTATTGGCCCTTGATACAAACAAGTCCCAGGAGACAGGGACGTATGTGGGTACACTGATAGTGTAGTGGCTCAGGGCATAGTGGAGTCTACCCTGACAATACCAGAGTCGTGGCTCAGGACAAAGTACTGTCGGCTTTGGTGTATGGTCGGGGGTGTCCAAGTGGTGCCACTACTCTTCGTACAGGTCCGTACTGCCACTACTCCTCAGATGCAGATGACAGGGCCATGCCTCTGTTCTCTTCATAACTGTACGCCTCGTGTCAGTACACGTGTCCTGTACCCGGTCGTCCTCATCAATCCCCGTTTGATGCCTAATATACGTTTTGTGCACCCATTAGGTGTTTCCAAGTGCTCCCCATGCCTATGTTAAGGAGGCTTCAACCTATACGTATCCTTAGAAGCCAAGGTGCCAGGGGTCGAGGCTGGCCTATGCAGGTCACATGGAGGCGAGGCTCAAGACATGGGCAGTGCAACGAGGCCACACCCTCGCATAGCGAGGATGGCCCTCTTCCTTCGGGTGTAGGCATGGCTCGGGATATGGGCGCCGTGACAAGGCCACACCCTCGCATAGCGAGGGTGCCTCGCGTAGCGAGGCTGGCCCTCTTCCCTCGGGTGTAGGCATGGCGAGGCTTGGGATACGGGCGCCGCAACAAGGCCACACCCTCGCACAGCGAGGGTGTCTTGCGTAGCGAGTTTGGTTTTCTTCCCCCGTTTTCAGGTGAGACAAGGCTCGATGTTTGAGTGGACGGGGCATACGCAGATGGCTAGCCAAGAACCCGCGTGCAGCCAAGGCTACGCGGCGCGCACGGGACGCCAGCCGAGGGCCCTCGCATAGCGAGGGTGGTGTTCGGATCGGTAAGCGGCCGAGGGCCCTCGTGTAGCGAGGGTGACTCTCTTATCCCAACTCCTCCAACACCGCGTGACATCCCTGTTCCCTTGTGCATGCAATAAGTAGCCTTTAGGATGCCTCGTAGAGTAGTGGTTCCCTCATGAATGGAATTCACAAGAGAAGAATTCTCACATTTACAGATGGTGTCCTTTGAGTCGGAGGGCGAGGATCCCTTTGTTTTCGTGTGTGCGGTATGTGGACCTCACATACCCATGATATCAGCGCTGAGAGCCAGAGACTTATTACAGGGAGGATGTATAGGCTTTTTGGCTAGTGTGGTGGATATTACCAGAGGGTTGCCAGCAGGGCAAGAGAGAGTTCTTGGATGTGTTCCCTGAGGATTTACCAGGACTGCCGCCACACAGGGAGATTCAGTTCATTATTGAGTTAGTGCTAGGGACAGAGCCAGTGTCGAGGGCACCATATAGAATGGCATCGGCAGAACTGAAGGAATTGAAGATACAGTTACATGAGCTTCTGGATTTGGGGTTCATCAGGCCTAGTTTTTCGCCATGGGGTGCTCCGGTTCTATTTGTGAATCAGAAGGATGGGACTATGAGGATGTGTATATATTACAGAGAATTGAACAAGTTGACCATCAAGAACAAGTACCCTCTACCAAGGATTGACGACTTATTTGATCAGCTGCAGGGAAAGACGGTATTCTCAAAGATTGATCTTTGATCTGGTTATCACTAGTTGACGATCAAGGACGAGGATATACCGAAGACGACCTTCCGAATGAGGTATGGGCATTATGAGTTTTTGGTCATGTCGTTTGGTTTGACCAATGCCCCAGCAGCCTTCATGGACTTAATGAATAGGGTGTTCAAGGACTTCTTAGATCAGTTCGTCATTGTCTATATTGATGACATTTTAGTGTACTCTAGTTCAGAGGCAGAGCATGAGCTACATCTTTGACAGGTCTTGCAGAGGTTAAGAGAGCACCAGTTGTATGCCAAGTTTAAGAAGTGTGAGTTCTGGCTACCAGAAGTGACATTCCTTGGACATATTGTTGGTGAAGATGGGATTAAGGTGGATCCATATAAGGTTGAGGCAGTTAGAGACTGGCCGAGGCCAAGGAACGCCTCAGAAGTTCAGAGTTTCCTCGGGTTAGCAGGGTACTACAAACAATTTGTGGAAGGGTTCTCGAAGATTGCTGCACCGATGACAGAATTGATACGGAAAAATTTCAAGTTCGTCTGGTCAGACAAGTGTGAGAACAATTTTCAAGAGTTGAAGCGGCGACTTATTACTGCACTTGTGCTGAGTCTTCCTTCAGAGGAAGGAAATTTTGTGGTTTATTGCGACGCGTCGAGGTTGGGTTTAGGCTGTGTATTGATGCAGAACGGGAAGGTTATAGCTTATGCGTCACGATAGCTGAAGGAGTATGAGCAGCGGTATCCTACCCATGATTTGGAGTTAGCAGCAATGGTATTTGCACTGAAGGTTTGGCGACATTATATGCATGGAGAGAAGTGTGAGATATACACCGATCATAAGAGTTTGAAGTACTTCTTCATGCAGAAAGACCTGAACATGAGATAGAGGTGTTGGCTGGAGTTGGTAAAGGATTATGACTGTGATATTCTTTACCACCCAGGGAAAGCCAATGTAGTGGCAGATGTGTTGAGCCAAAGAGGCTTGGGGTAGTTGTTTAGTTCCACTCAAATATTGAGAGAGTTAGCTGATGAGATGGCCAGAGCGAGGATAGAGTTGGTGGTGGGTCGGTTGGCCAACATTACTCTGCAGTTGGCCCTACTAGAGCGAATTAAGGAAGGTAAGCTAGAGGATGCTCAATTACAAGAGGTTAGAGAGAATGTCTTAGTGGGGGCAGCTAAGGACTATTCTATTTCTGAGGTTGGTCTGCTAAGGTATCAGGGTCGGATTTGTGTTCCGACTGATGTGGGAATTAGACGTGAGATACTGGATGAATCACATACTACGCCGTACTCACTTCATCCAGATACCACGAAGATGTATCATGATCTATGGACGTTGTATTGGTGGCTCAGGATGAAGAAGGATGTGGTGGAGTACGTGGCCATATGTTTAACCTGTCAGTAGGTGAAAGTTAAGCATCAGCGACCAACAGGATTTCTTTAGCCTTTGGGTATTCTAGAGTGGAAATGGGAGGATATTACGACGAAATTTGTGGGAGGTTTACCCAGAACAGTGGGGCTTCATGACTCGGTATGGGTGATAGTGGACAGATACACCAAGTTAGCTCATTTTCTTCCAGGGAAGATGACTTATACGGTGGATCAGTATGCAGAGTTGTACGTGAAGGAGATCGTACGTCTTCACGGGGTTCCTAAGTCTATAGTGTCAGATCGGGATCCTATCTTTACCTCCAAGTTTTGGGGTAGTTTGCAGAAGGCTTTGGGGACTCAGTTGAAGTTCAGCACAACCTTCCATCCTCAGACTGATGGATAGTTTGAGAGGATGATTCAGGTGTTGGAGGATATGCTTAGGGCATGCGTGGTCGATTTTGAGGGATCTTGGAGTAAGTACCTCCCGTTGATTGAATTTTCGTACAACAACAGTTACCAATCAATGAATGGAGTGGCTCCATATGAGGTGTTATATGGTAGGAGATGTAGATCGCCCATTCATTGGGATGAGATGGGTGAGAGGAAGTATTTGGGGCCGGACATGGTTCAGAAGACCAATGAAGCAATTAAGAAGATCCGAGTTAGAATGCTTGCTTCGTAGATCAGACAGAAAAGCTACGCTGATCCTAAGTGTAGGGACGTGGAGTTCCAGGTTGGGGACCACGTGTTTCTGCGAGTTTCACCACTGTGAGCGGTGAAGAGGTTTGGGAAGAAGGGCAAGCTAAGCCCTAGATTCATGAAACCTTTTGAGATCCTGGAGAGGATCAGATAGATGGCTTACAGATTAGCTTTACCACCGTCATTGTCGAGAGTTCATGATGTATTCCATATTTCCATGCTCCGGAAGTATGTCTCAGACACGACACATGTGTTGAAGTATGAAGACTTGGAATTGCAGACAGATTTGTCCTATGAGGAGAAACTGGTGCAGATTTTTAGATCGGAAGGATAAGGTTCTACGGAATAAGACAATTCCTCTGGTTAAGTGTTATGGAGGAATAGTAGGGTCAAGGAGGCAACTTGGGAGCTTGAGTCAGCGATGCAGGATCAGTATCCCGAGTTATTCAGATAAAATTTCAAGGACGAAATTCTCAGTAGGAGGGGATAGTTGTAACGACCCAAAAATTACTATTGAGGCTTAAGGGCCTTGATTAGTGTGCCGGGAGGGCATAATTGGTTTATATGTGATTTAAATGATTTAATGCATGATTATGTGATAAGCATGCTTATATGATTATATGGATATGTGAAATGCATGTTTATGAGTATTAATAAGCATGTGGGCCCTGTTTAGCTTATAAGGGCATATTCGTAATTTTGGCCCGTTTAGGGCATAAATGTGATTATTTGTGATAAATTGTTAAGACCACATTATTATGTCGATGTATTTGTAGCATGTGTCTCGAGACGATCCTAGTGAGTGGTTTGGCGTAATAGTCACGGCAGGGATTTATACGTGGTGCAGGTAAAGGCAAGGGCAAGGTGGACCGGTGCTGAGTTGGAGAGCTCTGGGGCAGAATGTACATAGTCAGCTGCTCGGCCGCCACGGTCAAGGGATGGTACAGGGACAGGAGAACCTAAAGTGTCTATTTTTCCATTAGAGTGGCTTGTGGTTGTACATAAACTTTGAAATTTTGTAACTGTCCTTTAAAACTTATTTTGGGATCCCATGTATTAAACATTTATTTTAATGAGAAATTTCCTGTTTATGACCAAAATATTTTAACCCTAACCTAATTACAACTTTAGGGTCACGTGTTCAACTATATGACTTGATTAGCAAGTCTTGCACCTTTATAATCACAAAGTGTAATGACCTTGGTTATCCAGGGTGTTACAGTAGTAGAATAATCTACTTTCCAAATTCTAAGTTGAAAAATTTTATCAAATTTTTCTGAATATTTCAAAGATTATGGAAGGTTATATGCCCCCCAAGCAATCATAATTTATAAATATTCTAGGTCGCTTTTACAAAATGAGCACGTGATACATAACAAGAATAAGATAAAAATATTGGTTCTACATTTAAATTACGTAGAAATTTAGTGCTATCAAAATAGAATGGCATTTATAAATAAGAATTACATTGAAAAATACAAAAAACATTAAAAATTAACAAATAAATCTTATTACTGATAGTACTTTTTGAGATGTAGAGCATTCCAGTTCTGTGGGACCAACTCTCCACTTAATCGAGCTAGTTTGAAGGTTCCTTCACGTAAGATTTCCACGATCTGGTATGGTCCTTCCCAGTTCGGTCCCATATACCATCTTTAGGATCTTTACATGCCAAAAACACCATTTGGAGGACTAAGTCACCTAGTTCGAGTCTACATCCTTTTTCCTTCAAGTTAAAGTAACGAGTAATCCTCTACTGATAATGGGTGACCTGTAATTATGACTCCTCCCGTTTTTCCTCGACTTGATCCAGAGATGTATTGAGCAAGTCATGGTTTCGATCCTAATCGAAGGTTTTTTGCCTATGTGACATCACTAGCGCCTCAATTGGGAGCATAACCTCACTTCCAAAGGTTAAAGAGAAGGGAGTATGCCCTGTGGAAGCGCGATGTGAGGTCCTATAGGTCCAAAGTACTTGCGGGAGCTGCTCGGGCCATAATCCTTTAGCTTCATCTATTCATTTCTTTAAGCTCACCTTTAGGGTCTTATTTACAGCCTCAACCTGCCCATTAGCTTGTGGATAAGCCACTAAAGAAAAACTCCTGGTTATGTTGTACTTCTCACAAAAGTTTGTGAAAAGATCACTATCGAACTGAGTTCCATTTTCAGACACGATCTTTTTTGGGAGCCCAAAATGACATACGATGTTCTTCACGACGAATTCTAGGACTCTCTTTGAGGTTATGGTCGATAGAGGCTCGGCCTCAACCCACTTTGTAAAGTAGTCAATGGTGACAACTGCATAATGAACTCCTCCTTTTCTAGTTGTAACGCCCTGGATAGCCAAGACCGTTACACTATGTATTTATAAAGGTGCAGGGCTTACTAATCAAGTCATTTAGTAAAAAACGTGTTTGCTAAAGTCATTAATGCGCTAGGGTTGAAAGGGTTTTGGTCTCAAAAGATACGTTTCATGTAACTAAACATTTTTACACATGGGATCCCAACAGGAACAACGTTTAGAAGTTAGTTTAAAAAATTTCCAGAGCACAAACAACCACTAGCCATTCTAAAGGCAAAACCGATGTTTATGGTTCTCCTGTCCCTGTCTCCCCTCAACCGTGGCGGCTGAGCAGCTGTTCATGTACATTCTGCTCCCAGAGCTCCCCAAATCAAGGCTGATCAAGCTTGCCCTTGCCTTTACCTGCACCACGAAGCACCCGTGAACCAAGGCCCAGCAAGAAAGCAAATATCATAACACAAGTACTGGTAATAATCATAAACTCTTTAAGCATGTTTAAACATTTAGCAATCCCTAATAAACATATAACTCATTAATATAAACATGAATTCACAAGCTAACACTTAACCATTCAGCATATCGTATTCAACAATCAACCATAACAACCAGACTACACAGTTAATAGGGTCGACACCCTTAGGTCGCACCCTCTGTTTACCCCACTGACTCTAGCCCGCTTAAACCAAACTCAGTGCATGATAAGTTGTCCTCAGCTACCAGTGGCCGAGCCGCGCTCTGTGCGCTAATGTAAACTCCGACACTCTTAGGTCGTTTGTCTACTGCTTACATGGCATAATACCATCCTCTTTAAAGCATACAAAATGGGGAAACCTTAGTCCCATTATGAATCCACAACCGGGTGTAGCTTTCTTACCTTTAATTTCCAAACGCTCCGATTATGAGAAATGCCCCTAGAGCACGATCTGTCTCCTGAGCCCTAGCTTTTACCTAGTCACAACCAAGATAAGGGATTTCATTAATATTCGAATAAAGGTTTCTGGGTGAAGTTCTAGCTTTCGAGACATCGAATTCCACCAAGCACGGTGGTGGAATCGATCCCGAGAACCCTAGGTTAGGTTCCTGCGCAAAAATCTTCAAATAACAAAAAATGCCCTTAAGAGTCGCGGCCCTACAAACCTGTGCCATGGCCCACCCCCTAAAGCAAAGGCTACGCCTCACTAATCACAGACATGCACCGCGACACTGCCCTGTGGCGCTGCGACTCTTCCTTACCGCAGAGCCTCCTTTGCTCTTCTTTGCTCTGCAGGGCCGCGACACTCTAGAACAGAGCCGCGATCCAGCCCCTCGTGCCTAGAAAATCCACCATTTTTAACATCCCAACCTTGCTCAAAACCACCCAAAACTATCCTAATTCCAAAACCCATTGATCACAAAACTTCTAACATGATTCTAGCAACATAATCTAGCAAAAACCTAGCTTAGAAACTCATAAAAATCCCATTTTAATTTCTGAAACCCAAAAGCTCAAGAACATAAAAACCAGCCATGAAAACACTAGAATTCAGACATTAGATCATAAATTCAAGCTTACCTTCACTGCAGAACCACTTCTCTAAGCAAATTCCGAGCTAACTCCCAAGCTTTCTGCCTTAATTCAACCTTCAAATTAAGAACCTAAGAACTCTTAGAATTCTGCCCCAAAACCTCATAATCAGCTGATCAAATGAAATTCAATACTTACCTTAGTTTCTAGTTTGATTCCCTAGCTTCCACTGAGTTAATCCTCCAATTCCTCAGCTCAAACCTATGAATTCCCAGCCAAATCCCCTTAGTTTTCAGTGATTTCCTTGGGAGAGAAGAAGAGAAAAGAGAGAGAAAGGAAATGGTCGGTTCCTTGAGTTTCCATTGTTTCCTAAGTTTTATCTATCTACCCTTAAGCAATTAAATCAATCCCGAGGCTCGGGGTATCGGAAACGTCCCCGAGGGCAAAATGGTAAAATTCCCTAGTATTCCCGCATAAACTTCCTAACCTCAAATATATATCCAATTATTTATTTCCATGACTCGATAACCCAAATAATCATCTAGTACCCAAAATACCCCTTGACTTGCCCCAAGTCAAATATTAGGCCCCATTGTGACTTTCCTGCTAACTAGCTCCCTAGGATCGCCTCAAGTCGCATGCTGCAGATTTACCCACATAATAATGTGGTTCTCACAAATATAACATATAATCATACAAGCATGCTTATCACATAATCATGCATTGAACAAATAAATTCACACATAAACCAATTATGTCCTCTCAGCACACTAATCAAGGCTCTTAAGCCTTATTAGTAATTTTGGGTCGTTACAACTATCCCCTCCTACTGAGAATTTTGTCCTCAAAATTTACCTGAATAACTTGGGATACTGATCCCGCATCACCATTTCAAGATCCTAGGTCGCTTCCTCGACCTTGCTATTTCTCCACAATACTTTAACTAACGGAATCATCTTATTCCGTAGAACTTTGTCCTTCCGATCTAAACTCTGAACCGGTCGCTCCTCATAGGACAAGTTTGTCTGTAATTCCAAAACCTCATACTTAAGTACATGTGTTGTATCCGAAACATACTTCTGCAACATAGAAACATGGAACACATCATGAACTCTCGACAACGACGGTGGCAAGGTCAACCTGTAAGCCACCCGTCCAATCCTTTCTAGAATCTCAAAAGGTCCAACAAATCGAGGGCTCAGCTTGTCCTTTACTCCAAATCTCCTCACCCCTCGCAGTTGTAAAACTCGCAGAAACACGTGGTCCCCAACCTGGAACTCCACGTCTCTATGCTTGGGATCAGCGTAGCTTTTCTGTCTACTCTGCGAAGCAAGCATTCTGGCTCGAATCTTTTTGATAGCTTCATTTGTCTTCTGAACCATGTATGGCCCCAAGTATTTCCTCTCACCCATCTCATCCCAATGAATGGGCGATCTACACTATCTCCCATATAACATCTCATAAGGAGCCACTCCAATCGTGGACTGATAGCTGTTGTTATATGAAAATTCGATCAACGGGAGATACTTACTCCAAGATCCCTCGAAGTCAATCACACACACCCTAAGCATATCCTCCAACACCTGAATTGTCCTCTCAGACTGTCCATCAGTCTGAGGATGAAAGGTTGTGCTAAACTTCAACTGAGTCCCCATTGCTCTCTGCAGAGCTCCTCAGAACTTAGAGGTAAAGATAGGGTCTTGATCAGATACAATAGACTTAGGAACCCCATGGAGACGAACTATCTCCCTCACGTACAACCCTGCATATTGCTCCATTGTGTAGGTTGTCTTTACTGGCAGAAAATGAGCTGACTTGGTGTATCTGTCCACTATCACCCACACCGAGTCATAAAGTCCTACTGTCCTAGGTAGACCTCCCACAAAATCCATGGTAACGTCCTCCCACTTCCACTCTTGGATACCCAAAGGCTGAAGCAATCCCGCTGGTCGTTGATGCTCAGCCTTCACTTGTTGACATGTCAAACATTTGGCCACATACTCCACCACATCCTTCTTCATCCTGGGCCACCAATATAATGTTCGTAGATCATGATACATCTTCGTGGTACCCGGATGAAGCGAGTATGGCGTAGTGTGAGACTCATCCAGTATCTTTGGTCTTATCCCTTCATCTGTCGGAACACAAATCTGCCCCTGATATCGAAGCATACCGGTCTCAGAAACAGAATAATCTTTAGCTAGCCCCGCTAAGACATTCTGTCGAACTTCTTGTAGCTGTGCATCTACCAATTGACCCTCCTTAATCCACTCTAGCAGGGTCGACTGCAAAGTAATATTGGCCAACCGGCCCACCACCAGCTCTATCTTTGCCCTGGCCATCTCATCTGCTAACTCTCTGGAGATCTGAGCAGAACTAAATAACTGCCCCGAGCCCCTCCGGCTCAATGCATCTGCTACAACATTGGCTTTCACTGGGTGGTAAAGAATATCACAATCATAATCCTTAACTAACTCTAACCAATGCCTCTGTCTCATGTTCAGATCCTTCTGGGTGAAGAAATACTTTAAACTCTTATGGTTAGTGTATATCTCGCACTTCTACCCATACAGATAATGCTGCCACACCTTCAGTGCGAAAACTACGACAGCCAATTCTAGGTCATGGGTAGGATACCACTGTTCATACTCCTTCAGCTTTCGTGATGCATAAGCTATAACTTTCTCATTTTGCATCAACACATAGCCTAAACCCATCCTCGAAGCATCACAGTATACCACAAACTTTCCTTCCTCTGAAGGAAGACTCAGTACAGGTGCAGTAATAAGTCGTCGCTTTAATTCTTGGAAACTATCCTCACACTTCTCTGACCAAACAGACTTCTGGTTCTTCTATGTCAACTCTGTCATTGGTGAAGCAATCTTCGAGAATCCTTCTACAAACCGCCTATAATCACCTGCTAACCCGAGGAAACTCTGCACCTTCGAGGCGTTCTTTGGCCTCGACCAATCTCTCACCGCTTCCACCTTGGACGGATCCACCTTAATTCCCTCTGCGCCAACTATATGCCCAAGAAAATTCACCTCTGGTAACAAAAACTCACACTTCTTAAACTGAGCATATAATTGATGCTCCCTTAACCTCTGTAAAACCTGTTGAAGATGTCACTTGTGCTCTGCCTCTGAACTGGAGTACACTAAGATGTCGTCGATGAAGACAATGACGAACTGATCCAAGAAATCCTTGAACACCCTATTCATCAGATCCATGAAGGCTGCCGGGGCATTGGTCAAACCAAAAGACATGACCAAGAACTCATAGTGTCCATACTGCGTTCGAAAGGCCGTCTTCAGTATGTCCTCGTCCTTGATCCTCAGCTGGTGATAACCAGATCGAAGATCAATCTTTGGGAACACCATCTTTCCCTGCAGCTGATCGAACAAGTCATCGATCCTTGGTAGAGAGTACTTATTCTTGATGGTTAACTTATTCAATTCCCTGTAGTCTATACACATCCTTAGAGTTCCATCTTTCTTCTTTACAAACAACAATGGAGTGCCCCATGGAGAGTAGCTAGGCCTGATGAATCCCAAATCCAGAAGTTCCTATAGCTGTATCTTCAACTCCTTTAACTCTGCTGGTGCCATCCTATATGGTGCTCTTGATACTGGTTTAGTCCCCGATGCTAATTCAATAACAAATTGAATCTCCCTGCGTGGTGGCAAACCTGGTAGCTCCTCAGGGAATACATCTAAAAACTCACAAACCACCCTGGTGTCTCTCGGCCCCGTTGGCAACATCTTGGTAGTGTCCACCACACTAGCCAGAAAACCTATACATCCACCCTGTAATAAGTCTCTGGCTCTCAATGCTGATATCATGGGTACGCGGGATCCACATATCCCACCCATGAAGACAAAATGATCCTCGCCCTCAGGCTCAAAAGTCACCATCTTCTTCATGCAATCAATTGTAGCCCTATACCTGACCAGCCAATCCATCCCTAAGATCATGTCAAAATCCTCCATATCTAGCTCAATCAAGTCAACTGAAAGCTCCCTACTATCAACCATCACTGGCAGTGCCCTAATCCACCTCCTAGAAATTACCAGTTCCCCAGTAGGCAAGAAAGTCCCAAACCCCGCAGTCCGATACTCACTAGGTCTACATAGTCTATCAATCACTTTACTAGAAACAAAGGAATGTGTAGCACCAGAGTCAATCAATACAGTAAGAGGAGAGCCAGCACTAGAAAGCTGACCTGTCACTACCGAGGGACTAGCCTCGACCTCTGCCTATGTCAAGGCGAACACTCGAGCTGGAGTCAAGCTGTCCACCTTTCCTGCTTCCCCTTTCTTCACTGTTGGGCAGTCCTTCTTGAGGTGCCCCACCGTTCCACACACATAGCAAGCCTTGGCCCGACATTCACCCTGATGGTGTCTTCTACACCTCAGGCACTCTGGATAACTCCTCCATGGCTCACTTCCGCCCTGACCACCTCGACCCCTCCTATCAGGACCAGCAGCGGTCGAAGTGTCAGGAGTCTTTCTCTTGAAATCACTGGGGCCTCCGCCCCTACCTGACCCAAAATAAGGAGGCACCACTCTGCGACCCTCTCACCTCACTGCACTTTCCTTCCAAATCTTGTTCTCTGCTTCCTTAGCGGTAAGATCATTCTCAATGACCTTGGCATAAGTTGTTCCCCCAGGTACCATTGTGATCCTAACATCCCGTGCTATCATAGCATTAAGCCCCCTAATGAACATGTCTTGCCTGGCTGCATCAGTAGGCACAAGGTCTGGTGCAAATTTCGCAAGCCTATCAAATTTTAGGGCATACTCAGTAACTGTCATACTGCCCTGAACCAACCCCACAAACTCATTAACTTTCGCTGCCCTGATGGCAACATTGTAGTATTTCTGGCTGAACAAGTCCTTGAATCCATCCCAATTCAGAGCAGCGACATCCCTGGTCTGTGATGCCACCTCCCACCAAATGTAGGCATCCTCTCTCAACATATATGTGGCACAGGCCACTCTGTCATGTCCCTCTATCCTCATAAAGTCCAGAATAGTAGTAATCATGGTCATCCACTGTTCGACCTTCAGTGGATTCGGTCCTCTCTCAAAAGTTGGGGGATGCTGCTTTCGGAACCACTCATACAATGGCTCCCATTTGTTCCCAACCTCTGCTGGCTGAATAACTGGTGCCACTACAGGTGGCACAATAGGTGCAACACTCCCTGCTGGAGCCTGCTGTCGTAGTAGGCGAATCTGTTCATCTTGGCTCTGTAATCGCGCTTGCATACCTGCCATAAGTTGTTGCCAGTTCTCAAGAGCTGGCGAAGGAGTTTGGCTCTGATCATCACCTCTGGTCCCAGACCTAGTGCCGGCTAGTCGCATATATTTTCTTGGACACATAACTATCCAAGTCAATCTGCAATCAACGACTCGGCAATCACACCATGATGACAGGGTAAAAGCTTCTCCAAAATCCACCAAAGGAACATAACCAATCACAAACAATCAAGATATAGGCATTTATCCACATGCACCGGCATTGCTAATAAGCATGCCCCAACATTTCCACACAATAGCTGAGATATAAACATCCATCCATACTCAATATGCAGTTAATCATTCAAATATTCATTTACATGCACGACGATGCTAATAAGCATGCCTCAACATTTTCACATAGCAATTAAGCGCCAGGCCCTATCAGTATCTCATGCTTCCTATTAATCCAATAAATAACAACATTCAAAAGTCATTCCAGGCATACAAGCATATAAACAGAAATACACATTACCAAACCCTGAATCGAGCTTGTCTCTAGCAGCGAATGTACATGTCCAGCCGATCTTAAGGAACCTTTAAACCTAGGACTCTTTGATACCAAGTTGTAACGCCCTGGATAGCCAAGACCGTTACACTGTGTATTTATAAAGGTGCAGGACTAGCTAATCAAGTAATTTAGTCAAAAACGTGTTTGCTAAAGTCATTAATGCGCTAGGGTTAAAAGGGTTTTGGTCTCAAAAGATACGTTTCATGTAACTAAACATTTTTACACATGGGATCCCAACAGGAACAACGTTTAGAAGTTAGTTTAAAAAATTTCCAGAGCACAAACAACCACTAGAAATTCTAAAGACAAAACAGATGTTTATGGTTCTCCTGTCCCTGTCTCCCCTCAACCGTGGCGGCTGAGCAGCTATTCATGTACATTTTGCTCCCAGAGCTCTCCAAATCAAGGATGATCAAGCTTGCCCTTGCCTTTACCTGCACCACGAAGCACCCGTGAACCAAGGCCCAGCAAGAAAGCATAATATCATAACACAAGTACTGATAATAATCATAAACTCGTTAAGCATGTTTAAACATTTAGAAATCCCTAATAAACATATAACTCATTGATATAAACATGAATTCACAAGCTAACACTTAGCCATTCAGTATATCGTATTCAACAATCAACCACAACAACCAAACTACACAATGAATAAGGTCGACACCCTTAGGTCGCACCCTCTGTTTACCCCACTGACTCCGGCCCGCTTAAATCGAACTCAGTGCATGATAAGTTGTCCTCAGCTACCAGTGGCCGAGCCGCGCTCTGTGCGCTAATGTAAACTCCGGCACTCTTAGGTCGTTTGTCTACTGCTTACATGTCATAATACCATCCTCTTTAAAGCATACAAAATGGGGAAACCTTAGTCCCATTATGAATCCACAATCGGGTGTAGCTTTCTTACCTTTAATTTCCAAACGCTCCGATTATGAGAAATGCCCCTAGAGCACGATCTGTCTCCCGAGACCTAGCTTTTACCTAGTCACAACCAAGATAAGGGATTTCATTAATATTTGAATAAAGGTTTTTGGGTGAAGTTCTAGCTTTCGAGACATCGAATTCCACCAAGCACGGCGGTGGAATCGATCCCGAGAACCCTAGGTTAGGTTCCCGCGGTAAAACCTTCAAATAACAAAAAATGCCCTTAAGGGCCGCGACCCTAAAAACCTGCGCCGCGGGCCATCCCCTAAAACAGAGGCTAGGCCTCACTGATCACAAACACGCACCGCGACCCTGCTCTGTGGCACCGAGATGCTTCCCTACCGCAGAGCCTCCTTGGCTCTACCTTGCTCCGCAGGGTCGCGACACTCTAGACCAGAGCCGCGGCCCAGCCCCTCTTGCCCAGAAAATCCACCATTTTAACATCCCAACCTTGCTCAAAACCACCCAAAACCATCCTAATTCCAAAACCCATTGATCACAAAACTTCTAACATGATTCTAACAACATAATCCTTTCAAAACCTAGCTTAGAAACTCATCAAAATCCCATTTTCATTTCTGAAACCCAAAAACTCAAGAACATAAAAACCAGCCATGAAAACACCAGAATTCAGACATTAGATCATAATTTCAAGCTTACCTTCACTACAAAACCACTTCTCTAAGCAAATTCTGAGCTAACTCCCAAGCTTTCTGCCTTAATTCAAACTTAAAATTAAGAACCTAAGAACTCTTAGAATTTTGCCCCAAAACCTCATAATCAACTGATCAAATGAAATTCAATGCTTACCTTAGTTTCTAGTTTGATTCCCTAGCTTCCACTAAGTTTATCCTCCAATTCCTCAGCTCAAACCTCTGAATTCCCAAACAAATCCCCTTAGTTTTCAGTGATTTCCTTGGGAGAGAAGAAGAGAGAAAGTAAAGGGTCGGTTCCTTGAGTTTCCACTATTTCCTAAGTTTTATCTATCTAAGCAATTAAATCAATCCCGAGGCTCAGGGTACCGGAAACGTCCCCGAGGGCAAAATGGTAAAATTCCCCTATATTCCCGCCTAAACTTCCTAACCTCAAATATATCTCCAATTATTTATTTCCATGACCCGATAACCCAAATAATCATCTAGTACCTGAAATACCCCTTGACTTGCCCCAAGTCAAATATTAGGCCCCGTTGTAACCTTCCTGCTAACTAGCTGCCTAGGATCGCCTCAATTCACATGCTGCAGATTTACCCACATAATAATGTTGTTCTCACAAATATAACATATAATCATACAAGCATGCTTATCACATAATCATGCATTAAACTAATAAATTCACACATAAACCAATTATGCCCTCCCAGCACACTAATCAAGGCTCTTAAGCCATATTAGTGATTTTGGGTCGTTACACTAGTTGGTAGCGAACCAATCAGGTCGATCCCCCATACTGCAAATGGCCAGAGTGATGAAATCATGGTTAGCTCCATGGTTATTGTTCGAGCAATTGTGGCAAAGTGTTGGCACTTATCACATTTTTGGATGTATGAGGCCGAGTCCTGTTTGAGCATAGGCCAAAAATAGCCCTGCCTCAATATCTTTAGAGCCAGGTTTTGCCCCCAGCATAGTCTCCACAGAATCCTTCATGTATCTCATGCTGGATAATATGTGCTTCCTCAGGCAGAACACACCGCAGGAGGGTGGCGAATGCCCTCATCGGTAGCGAATTCCCTCAACCATAACATATAGTGGGACTTGATATAATAATTTTCTTGCGTCTTTTTGGTCATTTGGTAGTTTACTAGTTTTAAGGTATTCTACTATGGGGGTTATCCAGGTCGGTTTTGTGTCAATCACTCTGACCTCAACTGGTTATTCTATTATGCTTGGTTGTTCTAATAAATCCACTAGGTCTACGTTTAATGTATCTACCTCTTTGGTGGTGGCAAGTTGAGCTAAAACATCAACATTCAAATTCTGCTTGCAGGGTACCTGCTTAATGGAGAAGAACTCAAACTCAGACAACTCATCTTTAACCTTTGCTAGATAAGCCACCATTTTGATACCTCGAGCTTTATACTCCCCCAATATATTATTAACCATGAGATGGGAATCACTATAACATTGGATCACCTTTGCTTTCAGTTCTTTTGCCACTTGTATTCTCTCCAATAGAGCTTCGTAGTTTGCATCATTGTTGGATGCTTCAAATCTGAACCTCTGGGTTGTATGGAATCGATGTCCCTCAAGTGAGATCAGAATTATCCCAGCTCTAGATGCGTTCTCGTTAGATGATCCATCAATGAAGAGTTTCCATAACTCTTGCACTGGTTCTCTCATTGGCTTGTCCTAAAAAACTTGTGCATTCTGCCACAAAATCAGTGAGTGCTTGACTCTTGATTGTTGTGTGTGGCTTATATAATATCTCGAACTGACTGAGTTTGATGGCCCACATAAGCAAACGTCCCGATGTTTCCGGTTTTTGCAAGACCTGCCTTAAAGGTTGATTAGTTAAGACGTGGATGGTGTGGGACTGGAAATACGACCTGAGTTTTCTCGAGGTCAAGATCAACCAGAATGCAAGTTTTTCTATTAAAGGGTATCTGGATTCAGCTCCCAAAAGCCTTTTACTCATGTAGTACATCAGTTTCTGCGCTCAATTTTCTTCTTGAACTAATATGACGCTGATTGCATTTTCTGTCACAACTAGGTATAAGAACAAACATTCTCCAGCTGCTGGTTTCGATAATATGGGGGGTTCACCCATATGAGTTTTTAGATGCTGAAATGCCTGCTTGCATTCCTCGATCCACTCAAACTTTTTGTTTCCCCTGAGAAAGTTGTAGAACGGGAGATACTTGTTAGTGGATTTTGAAATGAAGTCGTTTAGGGCTGCCAGCTTTCCAATTAAGCTCTGTACTTCTTTATGCGACATAGGCGAAGGCATTTCTTGTAGCGACCTGATCTTCTTTGGGTTCACCTTTACCCCCCTTGTGTTGACTATGAAACACAAAAAATTTCCCAAGCAAACCCCGAAGGTACACTTCTGGGGATTTAGCTTCATGTCATATTTCCTTAGCACCCCAAAACATTCTTCCAGGTCAGATACATGGTTGCTGGTAGTCTTTGATTTAACAAGCATATCATTGACATACACTTCAATCTTTTTCCCGGTCTAGTTAACAAACATTTTGTTGACCAGCCGTTGGTACGTTGCACCATCATTCTTCAACCTAAATGGCATAACCTTATAGTAGTATACGTTATGCTCAGTCATGAAGCTAGTGTACTCTTGGTATACAGGGTTCATCGCGATCTAGTTATATCCAGAATATGTGTCCATGAAAGACATGAGCTAGTGACCGGATGTTGCATCTACCAACTGATCGATTTGAGGTAGTGGAAAACAATCCTTAGGGCAAGCCTTATTGAGGTAGGCAAAGTCAATGCAAGTTCTCTACTTTCCATTAAGCTTTGGGACCAAAAAAGGGTTAGCAATCCAGGTCTGATATTTTGATTTCCTTATGAATCCACACTTAAGTAATCGAGCTACTTCTTCTTCTAAAGCTTCTGATCGTTTCTTCCCCAAAAGACTTCGTTTCTGTACCTTTGCAGGCACATTCCTGTCTAGATTCAGAGTATGCATCATAACATTTGGATTGATTTCCACCATATCTTCATGTGACCAAGCGAAGACGTCCAAGTTATTTCTAAAAAACTCGACTAGATTCTTCGTCCTTTCAGTTCAAATATTCTTTCCAACATTTATAACCCTTGAAGGTACCTCTGGGACGATACTAATTTCCTCTAGTTCCTCCAATGCTTGGAGCTCAGACGTGTCTTCACCTAATCTCGAATCAATGTCGTCCTATTAGGCGACCTCATTATCTCCTTCCTAAGGTTCTTCTGCCCCATGGGAAATTTTGATTACCCGAGGCTCCTCATTCCCCTCAATGATGACAATCACTTGCTGCTCGGGTTGTGATTTTCCCTTCATAACAACGATATAACATTCTTTGGTAGCAAGCTGATCTCCTCTTACAATACATATACTTGAGGTTAAGGGAAACTTCATTGCTAGATGTCGGATTGAGGTGATAGCTTCAAAAGTCATCAGCGCGGGTCGTCCCAAAATTGCATTATATGTAGCTGGACAATCGATTACGACGAACTCGAGCATTTTAGCAATAGCTCGCATATCATCTCCTAGTGTCTCTACGAGCCTGATCTTCCCTATGGCTATTGTTCATTCTCCTAAGAATCTGTATAGGGTCATCGAGGTCGCCTTAAGATCGGCTATAGATAGCCCTATTTTATCTAGGGTGGAATTGAATAGCACGTTTATAGACCTCCCATTATAAATTAATATTCTCCGTACTCTTTGATTGGCGAGCTGAACAGTTATCATCATCAATTCATTATGCGAAATCTAGACGTGGCTAGTGTCCTCTTCCGTGAAAATGATTGGTTGTTTCTCCAACCACTATTGTTTTTACAACCTTTGCTCTGGAATGAACTCATTCCCCTTAATGATGACAATCACTTGCTGCCCGGGTTGTGATTGGGAACTACTTTGTTTCGGGCATATTAGGCTAACGGTTCATCCTGGATGAGAGTCTCGATCTCATCTTTTAGCTGACAGCAATCATCAGTGTTGTGGCCAATGTCATTGTGATATCAGAAGAATTTAACGGGGTATCTCTTTGCCCTCTGGTGCCTCATGGGCTCTAGTTTTTATCATGGAAGGCGATTAGAGTTTTCCAGGAAGATACACTCTCGTGTATTTGTCAAGTCGATATAGGCGGTGTAGATGGACTTATACTTTTCACTAGGTTCATTATTTTTAGTGCCATTCTGGTTGCCCTCACCAATCCCCTTTCATTTATTACTCCATGCCTGGTTATTCTATGTAGCGGGTTAAGCCGTGGCTACAACATCCATTATTGCTCCAATGGGTTGGACAGGGGTCTCGCTGGTTCCTGCGATAGCAGATTATGCCTCCTCCAGATTTATATATTACTGAGCCCAAGCCAGGAATCCATCTACACTCCTTTGCATTGGAGCTCCTTCCATAATTCACCTCCTACTGCGATCCCTATCCTCATAGCCATGAGCTTTGACCTGTCATCAACATCCCTAGCTCGTGCTGCTGCATTGGTGAACCAGTTCAGATATTCCTTCAGGAACTCACTGGGCTGTTGTTTAATGTTAGCAAATGAATCGGCTTCAACGCAAGCTTTTTTTCGCAGTTCGCAATTGTCTCTTAAACTCAAACTCAGAAGAAAGTTTCTTCCACGAAGTGATTGAATGTTTCTTGTACTTATTGAACCACAACCTGGCGGTCCAGTCAGTGTTGCGGGGAACAAGATACATCTTAAGTCAAACCCGATGTTGTGTGCAATCATTAACGTGTTAAAAGTCCTAAGGTGATTTGACAGGTCAGTGTTTCCAGCATATGTGTGCATGGTTGGTGTAATGTCCCAAATTACCTAATAAGGCTTGATTAGGGGGCTAGGATGATAATTTATGGAAATTATGTGTATATGTGATATATATGTGTATGATTATATCATTACGTGAGTTATATTATAATATGACTAAATATGCATGTTTATGTGTATTAAATATGCATGTTGGCCCGTTTCTTATCAGAAGGGAAATTTTTGTAATCTGACCTGTTATGGGTATATTTGGAATATATGTGCATATATATGATATATGTGTGAGACCACATTATTATGTGGATATATTTGGGATACTCGGCACGAGGCGATCCTAGGGAGCAAGTTAGCGGGAAAGTCACAATGGGATCCAATACCCGACTCAGGGTGAGTCAAGAGGTATTTTGGGTTTTTAACACATTACCGAGACATTGGGTAATGGGAGTAAATATTTAAGGATATATTTTGAGTTAGTGAGATTAGGAGGGAGTTCCAGGAGTTTTGACAATTTTTCCCTCAGGGACGTTTTTTGTACCCCGAGACTCGAGATTTGCTTAAGGTTACTTAGAGTCTAAGTAAACCTCACAAACACACGTTCACTCAACTTAACACTCTCTCTCTCTCTCTCTCTCTCTCTTGGTTCGTTGGGAATTTTCACGATTTAAGGAGAATCAACGCAAGTTTAGGCTCGGGATTTCTTGGGGAAAAGCTTAGCATCGCTTAGGGAAGCATGGTAACGATTTACAGCTTTAATTCCCTGAATTTTCTATGGTTTTAGTTAAGTTTTTTAGTTTAGAAAGTCAGTTCTAAATTTTGAGATTTGAGGAGATTTTTGGCAAAGCTTTTGCATGGGTTTTGATGATATTGGACTACTGAATTGTTTGGGAACTTTGTTTTTGGGATTGGGCTATGTTGGAATAGGTTCTTGGTGAGTTTTGGTTTGAAAAAATGAAGGAAAATTTTGGGTTTTCATGATGAGCTGTGACCCTGTTCTCAGGCCATTTGAGCCGCGGTGCCTGCTAGGGCGCACTGCAGTGCATGTCAAATTAGAGGAGAGCTTAGGCTCTCTGAGTTGGGGTGGGCCGTGACTCCTTTGTTTTGAGCCCCAAGAAGGTTTTTGAGTGTGGGAACTCAAACCTAAGGGCTCGGGATCGATCCTACTACCCGGTTTAGTAGAATTCGACGCCACAGAGGCTAGGACTCGGTCCAGAAGCCTTTATTTGCTCGTTTTGATGAGATTCTCTATTGGTTGTGACTAGGTTATCACTAGGGGCTCGGAACCAGGATCGTGCTCGAGGGTCATTCTTAATGCACTTTGCACTCAGACCTTAGGTAAGAAAACTGCGCCCGGTCTGTGTTTAGGGCTCAACCCGATTATAGTATAGATTAATGTTATATTGAGAACGTTTTATTAAACATATTGAATGCCTTGTGTTTACCTATGTTATGTAATAATTGTTGGTCTGTATATCTGATTGGGGAAGCTCAGTTTATAACCTGAAGGAGGTTTATCTATGTTGTTTGATAAAGGGCTTGGCCTAATAGTCAAGGGTATAGCTGGTTCTAAAGGACTCGACTTATTAGTCGAAGGTAAAGACTCGACTTATCAGTCGAAGGTTAAGACTCGACTTATTAGTCATAGGTTAAGACTCGACTTATTAGTCAAAGGTAAAGACTCGACTTATCAGTCAAAGCTTAACACTCGACTTATTAGTCGAAGGTTAAGACTTGAATTATTAGTCGAAGGTAAAGACTCGACTTATTAGTTGAAGGTTAAAGACTCGACTTATTAGTCGAAGGTTGAAAGACTCAACTTATTAGTTGAAGGTTAAAGGAATCGGCTAACGAGGCAAGAGTTTAAAGGCTCAACTTATAAGTCAAGGGCGATAATAGCGTGTTGAACGCTGGTTGATAGGGTTAAGCCAACTCGGAAGCAAGATATACGCTTGAACGCCTCTGAGGTCGTCTAGAATGCTAAGCATCAGACCTTCTTGGAAATAGACACTATACATTCTCTCTATTTTGCATTCTAAAAGTTCAGCATTTACATTTTGTGTTCTTGAAATCATAAGAAAATTTGCTTGAAGTTCATTTGATTTGAATCTACTTCTTTTATAACTCACAAAGTTCTTGATCTAACTTAGTTGACGAGTTCTTACCATCAACAATTTGGCGCCGTTTGTGGGAAGGACAAGTGCCAAGCCACTGTTCTTCCATTGATTCCGGTGGAGAAAGATGCCAAGACGCTCTAAGCGACTGAAAAAACTACGAGAGGTGGAGGGTCACCTTGACGGAGATCAGCTGAAGGCCTCCATGAAGAATCCTTCGCCACCCGAAAATGTGGATGCCCCAAAGGAGCCCATGGTTCCTAGAGATGAAAGGGAGGCTTCATCCCCAGCTGTCTAGCCTGATGAGAACCCTCAGAGACCATCGGCTGCTCCTGCGAGAGATGCCAGAGAGTTCCCCCCCCCCCCTGAGGCCACCGCAGGCGCCGAACTCCGGCCGAAAAAATTCGGGTCCATCAATGCGTAGGATAGACGAGAGTCCCCGAGAACATTCTATAAGCTCGAGCTTTCGGTCTTGATTTTACAAAGAAGAGATACGCGAATTACAACAGAAGAACCAAAGGCTAGAAACCACCTTGGAGAATATGCAAGAGGTGTTGAATGGCCTGCTGCAGGGAAAATCAAGCATGCATCTTCCTAAACGAAAGGAGAAAGGCCAAGAGGGTGTAGAAACCACAGCCCCTGTCGATGAGGGGAGGTTTTGACTCTTTAATAGTAACACCCCTCGAGCGAAGCAACCCCAGAGGCTAGAGCAGAAGAATAACGCTAACCCTCATAACGAAGCCGAAGTCACCTCTAAGGAGGCACCACCAGACCTAAGAGAAACACTCAATAGAAGGGGGTCAGAAGTAAGGATGACACCTCCTGTGGCCCCTCCGAAGGGTAGAGAGAAGAAAAAGGCCAAACCTACCGAGCTGAGGGACTCTTTGAATAGGAGGCGACATGAGCTAGACACAGAGATGAGGAGCCTTCAGAGCAAGATCGTCATGACGTCTAGGGCGCACATTACTGATGAAGAGTTCGACTACGAGTCACCCTTCACGTGAGAAATCCAGTTGGAACGACTCTTGGCTAACTTTAAAGAACCTCATATGATCCCATATGAGGGCACTCCGAACCCAAAGTACCACTTGGACACCTTTAATAATTTAGTTAAGTTGAGAGGAATCAATAGCAGAGCAAGGTGTCACTGTTTTGCGGTCACACTAAAGGGCCCTGCATACAAGTGGTTCAAGAGGCTGAGGCCGGGGACCATTAGGTCGTGGCAACAATTTTCCGACGAATTTCTCCAACAACATCATGACATACGCAATTATACCCTGTCAGGCACTAGCCTCGCTAATATAAAGAAAGGTGAAGGAGAGAGCTTGAAGAGCTACATCCATAGGTTCAACATGGAGGCAGCTGTGGGAAGCCTGACCAGGGGAGAACTCAAGATGGAAATTACGGCTGGAGTGCGCCCATGCAATAAGCTTTGGGATAATATGCTCAAAAGGGATGTCACTGATTTAGAAGATTTCTACGAACGAGCACAAAGGTAAATTCATGTTGAAGACGGCAATGAGAACCTGAAGGCATCACTTGTCAAGTCCTCAGCCCCTGAAGGTTCAAAAGACGCAAAAAATAAAAGGGTGTATGAAGGCCCAAGGGATGACCACCAGAGGAAGCACATACACGGAGGAGATCCTAGGAAAACGTCCCACACCTTCTACACTAACCTAACACATACGTGGGAGCATATCTTTGTAGCAAATGAGAATCAGGTTCCCTTTGGGAAACCCCCACCAATGAAGAGAGATAGGTCAAAGAGAGACCCCAAAAAGTACTGTCAGTATCATAAAGACATTGGCCACACCACCGCACAATGAGCTCATTTGAAGATAGAAATCGAAGAGCATATACGCAGGGGACACTTGGGTAAGTATGTTCGCAAAGAAAAACAAAGACCAGAGGAAGGAGTACCCTCACCATAGGCACGAGATGTAGCCCCAGAGGTGCAAGGAGAAGCTAGGACCATCTTCGGAGGGCCAGGGTTTAGAGAAGAATCGAGGAAGGGGCGAGACAAGTACGCAAGGGAGGCCAGGCAAAGTCCACCTCCGTGCGTCTTAAGTTTGGAGCAACGCCCCCCAAAGAATTTTAAGGGGGAGAACAACTCAATAACCTTCACCGAAGAAGACACACGGGGTGTTCATTTTCCTCACAACGATCCCTTGGTGTTGACTGTACAACTTGCTAATATGAGGGTGTATCGAGTCTTGGTTGACAATGGAAACTCCGTAGACATCCTATACCGCCCAGCTTTAGAAAAGATGGGACTGAAACTCAGGCACCTAAAGCCCTGCAATACCTCCCTATATGTATTTACAAGAGACTTGATACAGCCCCTGGGTACAATCGTGTTCGCCCTCACCATGGGAGAACTGCCCAGACAGACTACTGTAATGACAAACTTCGTTGTAGTAAGTTGTTCCCCGGCCTTCAACGTGGTATTAGGGAGACCCTCCCTAAGAGAATTGAAGGCAATAACCTCGGTATACAACTTGGCCATAAAATTCCCAACTCCTAGGGGAGTAGCGAGCATGAAAGGGGAACAGAAAGAAGCAAGGGAATGTTATAATTGTTGGGAAACTCTATACATGATCTTTATTTATTTTCATGTAGATCTAATATTAAAAAAATCAATATAAGATAACCTAGAACATGTTTCTAAAATTGAATTCAAAGAGAAACAATGATAAGAATACTTACAATATACGTAGCGGAATGAATGAGTCCTTCCTTTAGTTTCTCCAACCCTTGTATCCTTTCTGTTGCAGGGTATTATCAAGAAACTGAATCGATCTTCTAATTTCTTCATAGCCTTCCAAAGTATCCTTAGAATCACCTAGATTAGAGTGGGAAATTCTCAACACATGAGATAGATATAGAGAGAAAAAAAGAAAATAGCAAAGAGGCTTAGAAAATGACGTGTTTAGAGAGAATCTAAAAACTATCAAAAAATCTGACTTGTGACTTGTGAACTTGTATGTCGTCTCTTTTTTGACTTCTCTCTAAGCACTTCTTTTATAGACTCAATTAGGCCATTTAATTTAATTAAGAAATCAATAAAATAATAGCCAATTTGAAGCCCTAGGTCGAAATTATCATGGGCTTTAGGCTCGTGAAATTTCCCATTTGATTATAAGCCCATTGGACTTAAAATCAATGCATATATTATTTTTTATTGATTTAATTAACTAAATAATTATTTAATTCCTTTATCAAATTAATTATCTATAATTTGAACCTTGATTTAAACTTATTTATTAATTTAGACACCAATTTATCTTAATTAATAAATCTGCCATAATTTCTTTTTTCTTCTCTAAATTACATAACTTTGTGAAACTATCCAAAATTGACCTGGTCAACTTTGATAATTCTAATTGATAATTAAATCAATTAATTGAGACTATCTAGATGATTTTATCCAAGGTAAAATGGGGACCATGGGCCTATGAAATCAAGCTCCAATAAGTTATCATAAAGTTACTAACTTATTAATTCCTCGTGACTCCACTAAAGACTCGGAATTGCACTATTGAATTCATAGAACACCCTATAACAAATATAGATACGCTATTACTTATCCATTGTTACAACCATAATTGTCACTCAATCCTGTACAGACGGTCTATAATGAGATGGGACTAAAATACCGTTTTACCCCTCATTGTATTTTATCCTTAAAACACTTAGTTCCTTGTAAATGATATTTCAGTAAACTAATTTAATTACTGAAATGAGATCTCTATCATTTAACACCTTGAACCAAACTAAAAGGAAACCATCGTTTCACTTCTTCATCAGAAGCTATAGATGTTCATATCTATGATTAACACTCCCACTCAATTATACTACTGAGTTCCCAAGATGTAAGTATGGGCTAGTCCATAGGGTAAGCTAGTAACAAACAAGTCAAAGAACTCAAATAATACAATTAGTTAGAATACTAACCCCTCAGAATTGAGATTGAATTGACCTATGGTCAACTATATGATATGACTAGAATAGATAATAAGGGAATGTTTACTTATATTATCAACTGTCAATATCGTTCTAGTCTGATGTAACAAATACATCCGATCTTATCTACTTTGCTAATGTTTTGGAAACACTACAATGTGTAAGTAGATCATATCATAGATTGGAAAGTCAGTGTAAGTCCAGTGCACTGACTAATCTTAGGACTAACTTATTTTGAACATATAATCATATTTATATTCCACTACGATTACGTCACTATAAATACGATTACCTATATGCTCGGGAGTTAATAGAAGTTTATTTTAAACAAATAATCATGAAAATAAAACATGTGAGAAAAGTGGTTGACCAAGTCAAAAAATGATTTCTATTCTTTTATTGATAATAAATGAGATTACAAAGAAATTGGGTTTTAATTAGGGCATAAAACCCCAACAAACTTTCACTTGCAGTAATTGAAACTAATGCCTTAATTCTACTAATCTCGTTTCCCTTATATGCTTATCAAATGTAGCTTTTGGTAGTGTCTTTGTAAACAGATCTGCAAGATTGTCTTCAGATGAAATCTTCATAACCTTCACATCTCCCCTGGCCACATATTCTCGAATAATGTGATACTTCCTTTTTATATGCTTACTCCTCTTGTGACTACGAGGTTCTTTCGAGTTGGCTATCGCTCCTGTATTGTCACAAAACAACACAAGCGGTTTATCCATGTTTGGAATAACAACAAGATCCGAATAGAACTTCTTTAGCCAAACTATTTCCTTAGCTGCATCTGACACGGCTATGTACTCAGCCTCCATGGTAGAATCTGAGATTGTAGACAGCTTTATGCTTCTCCAAATCACAGCTCCACCCCCAAGACTAAACACCATTCTAGAAGTAGACTTCTTGTCATCAACATCAGTCTGAAAATCTGAATCAGTGTAGCCTATAGGGTTCAGAACCCCACCCTTATAGACTAACATATAATCCCTAGTCCGCCTTAAATACTTCAGGATATGCTTAACTGCTATCCAATGTTCTGGTCCTGGGTTTGACTGATACTTGCTCACTACTTCCACTGCATAGCAGATATCTGGTCTAGTACACAACATGGCATACATCAGACTTCTAACTGCAGATGCGTAAGGAACTTTTCTCATTGCATCTTCCACTTCAGGAGTTTGGGGAGACTGCTTCTTTTAAAGATGATTTCCATGGCGGGACGGTAGACACCCTTTCTTGGAATTTGTCATTGAAAAACGTTCAAGCACTTTACCTATGTAAGCTGTTTGAGATAGAGCTAAGAGTTTATTCTTTCTATCCCTGATGATCTGGATACCTAGAACATAACTCGCTTCACCCAAATCCTTCATTTGGAATTGAGTCCTCAACTAATTCTTCACATCTTATAATTTCTTAACATTGTTTCCAATGAGTAAGATATCATCTACATACAGAACCAGGAATACCACTATTTGATTTTTCTTCAGTTGGTAAACACAGGGCTCATCAATATTTTGTTCAAAGCCATAGGTTTTGATTATTTCATCAAACCTAAGATTCCAGGAACGAGAAGCTTGCTTAAGTCCATAAATGGACCTATTCAACTTGAAAACTTTTCCTTCTTTTCCAACTACTTTAAATCCTTCTGGCTAATCCATATAAACGACTTCGTCAAGCTTTCCATTAAGAAAAGCTGTCTTTTCGTTCATTTTCCAAATCTCATAGTTGAGAGCGGCTGCTATGGATAGGAGGATGCGAATGGGTTTGAGCATGACTACAGGACTAAAAGTTTCCTCATAGTCCACTCCATCTCTTTGGGTATAACCCTTTGCCACTAATCGAGATTTATAAGTCTCGATATTTCCATCAACACCTCATTTCTTCTTGTAGATCCACTTGCACCCAATGGCCCTAAAGTCACTAGGTGCTTCCACAAGATCCCAGATGGAGTTTGAGTACATGGACTCCATTTCCTATTTCATGGCTTCGAGCCATAGTTCCTTTTCAGGGCTAGCCATTGCCTGTTTGAAAGACAATGGATCATCATCACTAGTGTCACCAACAACCATATTGGTTTTACCATCCAAACCATAGCGAACTAGATTCCTAGAAACCCTCCCACTACGACGAGGCTCTGTGACTGTTTGCTCAGGAATAGTGGTACTTTCTTCATTTAAATCGACTTACGTCGGTTGGACATGAAGAATGGGAATTTCATCATCAACTTGCGTTGATGACGATGGAACATTGGTTGGAGTCAATTCTTTAACCATCTCTTCTAAAACTACTTTGCTGCGAGGTTTGAGGTTTTGGACATAGTCATTTTCCAGAAAAGTAGCATTTGTAGAAGTAAATTGTAATGACCCAACTTATTCTAGACCTTGTACCATTAAAACTACTTATACATAGACACTATTCTTAACGAAACATACATATGAAATAGTCATAACTTTATTAAAACTGTAAAGCAAAGGTTAAATACATAAAAACTCCGTTAGGATATGGGATCCCATTGTTTGGAAATAAAACATAACTTAAATCTTAAAATTCGTTTCAAAACAAAGTGCGGAAAATACATAGAAACATAATAAAATGACTAAAAGCAACTTCGTCCTCGAATCGTTCACGCAGTCCACCGAATCCATTCTCCCTCAATACACAATCCTAAGCTACCAAGAATCTTCCCGCCGCCATAACTATTTTCCTGCACATATAAAACAAAGGAATGGGCCTAATGCCCAGCAAGGAAAAATCTACTAAAAGCATGAAACATAAACATAAGCTATAAACATATAATATATAACTATAAACATATATCATAATTCTAACCCATGTACATGGTGACTATTGGGGTTTGCTAACTAAGCAACTATAAGCCTTAAAATACAATGAGGTTTGCTAGCTAAGCAACTATAAGCCCCAAGAACATAAAAGTGTTGGGGTTTGCTATTTAAGCAACTATAAGCCCCAAAACATACATATATCATATATAAAACATACTATAGCATAATAATATAAGCATATAATAACTATCCTATTTTCCTTACCAAATACCGGGATGTGAGCACAAGGACGGGATTTTGGAACACTCCTAAAAACCATTAATGAGAAAGGTGAGTACTTTTTAAAAGAAGGAGATGAAAAAAATGAATGAACTAAACCACCAAGAAGATACTTACCGACGAAAATCCTCAAGTTCAAAGAACTTAGATGCCTAACCAAGAATGGAAATAGTTAGGATCTGAATAGAGAAAAACTATAAAAACTAATGAAATATACAGAAATGAATTAGGAATAGGAATACCTTTGAATGCACTATGACCGAACTACACCTTGAAATCGAAATACACTATTAACCTTACTTCCCAAGTGTTTAATAAGCTTAAGATGATAAAGCTTATAACCCCAACCCAAGTGTTTAACACTCTAAAGTACAGCTTGAAGGCTCTGAACTCAGCTTGAAGAATGAAAGAAATGGTTGGGTACTAGGTCCTATTTATAGAGTTCAAGAATGAAAAGATCTTCTTTTAGCTTGAATAAAAATAATGACTTTTTAATTGAAAAACATTTTGAATAATTGTTCAGCAGAGGCTAAAGACTCAGTCAAAAGATTCTGAGGCTTATCAAGAGGTTATGGAATAAAATGAGCTCGATTTCAAAATTATTAAAAAATAATGCCCTAGAGCCGATATATCGCCCATGCTAGGTGATATATCACCTGGGCTTATACTCCTGAGGCTCGCTGAAGTGTTCGTGTGAAGTTACATGTTTTTAGTATTCCCCGAGTGGCGATATATCGCCCCTTAGAGCTGCGATATATCGGCATACGCTGAAATATTATACACGTAATTGCACTTTTTCAGCCTAATTTGAATTGAGTAAACAACTTTGACTGAGTCCTATAACGATTTCAAAGCTGCTGGAAGACTCTGGGGTTTTCAAATATTACTCTTAATAAACGATTCCTCAAAAATACTTAATTTCTCAATAAACATGCACATGACAAGTGTCATGATCTTATTGGTTCTATCTAAGCCTTATTGTATAATAAATATCATCTTCATAATCAGCTATATTAATCAAGCCTTATGTTATAATTAATATTCTTAAACTATAGGTTAAACTTATAAAATCTATAAGTGATGCTACGAATGTCCAAATAAGTCCCGATTTGAACCAAAATCCACAGTAATAAACACACTACAACTATTACTAGTTATTACTACTACTACTACTACTACTACTACTACTACTACTACTACTACTACTACTACTACTACTACTACTACTACTACTATCTAACTAGCTAAGTAAAGTTCTTGGAATCTACATAAACACATTCTCTTATGAATGAATATAGAAAAGTCCACCCCGAGTACCTTTAGGATAGCCAACAAATATGCAAACTTCAGTTCGCAGTTCTAGCTTTCCCTCCTTTTTCCCCAGGACGTGAGTGGGACACCCCCAGATTCTATAATGGCGTAAACTAGGTTCACGACCATTCCAGCATTCTAAAGGTGTTTTGGGGATTGATTTAGATGGCACGGCATTGAGAATTTTGTTCCCAGTTTCAATGGCATGTCCCCAAAATGAAGTTGGTAGAGTTGAGTAACTATGCATGCATCTATCCATTTCCAATAAAGTTCTGTTTCAGCGTTCCGCTACACCATTTTGTTGCGGAGTACTTGGGGCAGTAAGTTGTGATAAAATCCTAAGTTCAGTTAAATGATCTTGGAACTGCATATCCAAATATTCTCTACCCCTATCAGATCGCAAGATCTTTAACGTATTACCTAATTGGTTCTGAGCCATTGCTAGGAATTCCTAAAACTTTGAAAATGTTTCTAATTTCCTATGCATTAGGTAAAGACATGAGTATCTAGAGTAATCATCAATGAAAGTAACGAAATACTCAAAACAACCCCTGGATTATACATTCAAAGGTCCACAAACATCTGAATGAACAAGTCCAAGTGGTTCTTTTGCCCTATCGCCCTTTGTAGAGAATGGACGCTTGGTCAGTTTGCCCTCTAGACAAGATTCACAGACAGGTAATTCACCTAATGTGAGTTCCCTCAAAGGTCCATCCTTTGTAAGTCTTTGAATCCTATCATAGCCAATGTGACCTAGTCTCAAGTGCCATAAATACATCATATTATCGTTATCGACCTTTTTTTTTTATTGGTCCTAGATTTAGCTACTTCGAATAAATCATTGTTAAGAGTGAGGGGTTCGTTAGGTTGCAGAATATAAAGCTCGTTTTCCAAACATGCAATACGCAATTGTGATCCATTGAAAGAAATAGATACATTAGAACTTGTGAAAGTCATAACAAATCATTCTAATTGCAACATGGAGATTGAAATTAAATTTCTACTAAAATCTGGAATAAAAAACACATAATTAAAGATTAAGTATTTATTTCCGAACATCAGATGAGCCATTCCTCTAGGTTGGACCTTAACGAATGCTCCGTTCCCAACTCTAAGCTCTAAGCCGCCTTCGTCCACTTCCTCCCACGATTCAAGAAGCTGTAAAGAGTTGCAAACATGGTTGGTAGATCCAGAATCAATAATCCAAACAGAATTATCATTCTCTAAAACACATGTTTCTAAGATAAATGAACTATAATCATTACCTTTGTTTTTAGTTGCTAGAAACTTAGGGCAATCTCGTTTCAAATGCCCCTTCTCTTTGCAATGAAAGCACTTATCTTTACCTTTCTTGTTTTTCTTGTTCTTCCCTTTAGGCGTCTGTGCACTTGGTTGTGCACTCGTCTTTGCAGCCTTTGCAGGCTTGGGGTTGTTGTTTTGTCCACCTTTCCTCTTGTTTCCAACTTTCAAAGACGAAGCTTGGTTAGCTTCAGCCTTAGCTGGATCAGTAGCAACAACTGTACTCTTATTTTCTCCTCCTTTACTAGGTCCACCTATGATACTCTCAAAATTCTGAAGCTCATTCATGAGCTGCGTCAGACCATAGTTGAGTTGATCACGAACGTGCAAACACAATGCCATTCGAGCATTTATGGTGTCTTCACGTATGTGTGGAGAAGGTGCTATCCAAGCATTTACGGTGCCATCACGAGCATTGATGTTGCCATCACGAACGTGCGGACACGATGCTCGTTTTGGGGATTCCTCAATCATGACGAACTCACAGTGGTCACCAATCAACTTTATGTTGATATTTTGCTTTCAATTAAGGAAGTTTTCTCCAATGAGTTTCTCCATCGAAAGTTGAGAAAGGATGAGAGTAGACACATACACCACTTTAACTTAAAACTTCAAATCATCAATAGAAATCAATCACATTTTCTCAATAAAACTTCTATTCACACAAATTTCAAGAAATATCACAACATATACCAAAAATATGTAAGATATGAGAAAAAAATACCAAAAACAATCATATCTCTATTTCTTTAGGTTTTTAACTAATCTATGATATCCTTGTCTCGGTTGGCGAGAGTAAAAAATACCACTAGTTAAATAGAGTTGTAAACTCATTTAATAATGGACACCACTATCAACAACCTACTATTCGATCAAAATAAGAATACAAAATCTCTTATTTTATGAGCTAGACCCACGGTTTCGATAATCATAGATTTAGTCATAGTAGTCACCGTAGGGGCAAGTCTAGTAGAATTTGACCTATAATTATCTATCTTTCGAAATCTAACCTTGTCCAAATAGCTAATGAACACCTTCCGTAGGGGGACGAATCAAAGCGCCTCGAGACCCCGTTATGCTATTGACTATGTTAAACCAATGGTGAAGATCGAATATAAATCTTAAAATAAGCTCATTATAAAATTATAAATAGTATTTTTATTATTTATTTTTAGAAAATTAATGACTATGGTTTTCCAAAAAAATTTAAAAGATTAAATTTTTAAAACCAAAGTCCTATAATTTCCTATTAATTCTAAAGTGTCACATTGAAACAAATTCAATTAATTAATAATTAATTTGTTGCTAATCAATATTTAGGTTTAACTAATATAATGAACCTACACAATTAAGTCCAACTCAGGTAAATGGGCCTTAACAATTGGGCTTGTATGGAGGAGGGTTGGGTCCAGTATGTCGTTCCCACTACAAATGCCCCATTTCTTTCATACAAGGTCCAAAAGACAGGAATTTAAACCTTCGTTTTATTAATTGTTATTAATTGATTAGGCTCACTATAGTCATGCAAAGCAAATGGGCCTTCACAAGTGGAATCACCCACAAGAGAGGAATTTAAACTTTACATTTTCTAATGTGCCCAAATAAAACCTATCATTTTATGAATATTTTATTTGGCGAAACCATATATCTAACAAACATATGGACCACTATATGAATCTAAGCCCAATTGCAAAAATACAACATATAGTGCAAACATACATGTTATAATTGGATGAGCCTAATCATGTTACTATATGCGCAATTCCATGAATTTATGCAAAAATACCACAATTTATTTCATTTGAAAAAATACCACAATTAATTATCCAGAATTTATCAAAAAATACTAATTAATTAATTTTTTTACACAAAATAAGTCAATTTAAATGAAATTTATCAAGAATTAACAATAGTTAATTTAAATTTCATTCATCAACACTCAACTTGGTTTAGGTTAATTTGAAAAAAAAAATATTAATTTAATTTAAATAGCATTTATCAACAATTAACCAAAGTTAATTTAAATCCCATTTATTAAAAAAAATATTTAATTAAATTGGTTGAAAAAATGATATTTTTCAAAATTTAACAAATTTTAAATTTTAAAATCAACATCTGAACTCTTTTCCAAAAATATTGTGTTGTTACAACTATTAGCTAATATTTTAACCATTAAAAAAATAAAATATTAATAGTTATAACAATCATAAAATATCTCAAAACAGTTAATCAAATTCAAATATCCATAAAAATATCTGACTAACAATATTCAGATTTCAAATAATTTAAATATTAAAAATTATAGAATAAAAAGATATTTATATTTTCAAATAAAGATTTAATAAAAATATCAAGAATTTAAAAGAAAATATCTTAAATATCTTATATCTTAATTCTAATATTTTAATATATTAAAAGATTTAAAATTAAGTTGTTAGTCTATTTTAAATTTGAATTGAATATTTGTAGAAAATATCTAATTATTTAAATCTCAATTAACAAAAGTATCTTATTTTCAAAAACAATTTTAAATGCAAAAACAAATGTGATATATTTTTTTGTTTTGATTATAAATTATTTATTTTCATAATTTTTAATTTCTTTAATTTAAAAAAAAATAAAAAAAATTGATGAACAATACCTGTGACGAGTACTGTTCACCTGGCTGCTGATGGCTGGGTGTGCGCGCGCGGGGCGTGGGGTGCGCGCACGGGACGTGCACGCGGAGGCAAGTAGGCGTATTGTAATGATCGAAATTTCCTAATTAGCTTTAGGACCTTGATTAGGAGGATGGGAGGGCCATAATTGATTTATTATGTTATTAAATGATTATATGCATGATTATGTAAATTATATTATAATATGATGATAAATGCATGCATATGGGTCCATTTTCTTTTCATGATAAGGGGTATTTTGGTAATTTGGTCTGTTGATGGCATAATTGTGTATTTTCATGCATGTTGGTGAATTGTGAATAATACCACATTATATGTGAATTTGTTCGAGCCATTCAGCATGAGACAATCTTTGAATGCAAGTTATCGGTCTGGTCATAACGGGGTTAATTTCAAGGCTCGGGGTGAGTCTCGGGGTAATTTGAGGATTAGAACATTTCCAGGGATTAAAGGGTAATGGGATATGATTTATTAGCATTTGAGAATATTGGGAATAACGGGAATTAGAGGGTGTTAATTATGATTAACGAGATAGGTGGGAAATGACGGTTTTAACTTTGGTGGCCTTAAGAGGATTTTAAATGACCTAAGGGTATTTTACTCTTTTGACCCTAAAGGATATATATCAATTGAGAAGTTGTAGAAAGCTTAAGAAAATAGAGCACTTCTTCTTCCTCTCCCATTCATCCTCTTCTCTTCATTTCTCTTTGGATTTTGAAGCTCTTTTTGAGGAACCAAGCTAGGGAACGAAGCTTTGATGATCTAGGGTTTTGTTCTACCATTGAAGAGGATTCAATTCGAGTTTAAGGTAAGGTTTTAGTTCAATTTTCTGGTTCCTTGCTCTGTTTTTGGTGTTAGTTTTGAGGTTGGAGTTTTGATCATACGAATGGGAATATGATGAGGTTTTGAATGGTTTAAGGCTTAGGTTTTGTTGATTATATGATGGATAAGTGGTGGTAATAGTTGGGAACTTTGCTTTGTAGAATTGGAAGTGTTTTAGTAGGTTTTTGATTGAGTTCGAAGAGGAAAACCATGGGTTTTTGGCTGGGTTTTAGGTGGGGTTGCGGCTCTGTTCTTGAGCGTTGTGGCCCAAGCTTATTGAAGATGAAGGGTGGTGTTGAAGGGTCATTGGGCCGCGGCATGGGGATGTAGGGCCGCGACGCGTGCTGATGGTTGGAAGGTAGCCGCCTCTGTTTTGGGAGGCAGGTCGCGACATGGTGGAGTAGGGTCGCGACCCTTAGTGGCATTTTTGGCTAGAAATGTGTTTTCATCGTGGGAATCCAAACCTTAGGCCTCAGGATCGTTCCTACTACCCGGTTTAGTAGGAATCAACGTCCCAGAGGCTAGATCTTGGTCTGGGAACCTTTTCTTGATTGATTTTATTAATTGAATCCGATATTTGGTTATGACTAGGTGACCGCTAAGGGATCAAATGATTGATCGTTCTCAAGGGTCGTTCATTTGTTATTCTACGCTCGAACAAGATGTAAGAAAACTGCACCCAATATGTGATGCATGAGAAACATGTGATTAGGGCATGGCATGAATATTGAATATGATATTGATTAGAGCTTGAGTCTCTGTGTTTGTGCATGATCATAATTATGCTAGTGATTGTTAAGTAAGCATGTTGAATGCCATACATTTGGATATTTGACATATGATATATGCCTGGTTGCATTGCTTACTTGTGTATGGCACTTACCCATGAGTCAGAAATCAGTAATGGTGTCAGTATTAACTGTGAAGCTATGATTCATTAGTCCAGTTCAGTAGTAGTACTGAGCATTGGTCGTATGGTATTGGCTTAAGAGTTAAGAACGGTCTTAGCATGCTTAACGCAAGCTGAAAAGATTAGATCTAATCGACATCAGCATTGAATGACTCATCATGAGCATTAATGCCGGACCAACCTTAAGTTCGATGAAAACTAAAAGTGCTTGTCTAGCCTATGGCTAGTCACTTAGAGCCAGAGCCAGAAGGCCCAGGTGACTGCATTGTCACATGGCTATGGGTGCTAAGCCCACGTAGTGACTCACTCATCTGGTTTAAGTTAGTGACTTAATCATCAGTCACTCATCTGATTAGGGCTATACGCCCCAGCATGTTTAACAAAACCTCAAAGTGTTAATCAATCATTTGATTAGGGCTATACGCTCCAGTATGGTTAACAGAACCTCAAAGTGTTAAATCACTCATCTGATTAGGGCTACATGCCCTAGTATGGTTAACAGAACCTCAAAGCGTTAAATCACTCATCTGATTAGGGCTATACGCTCCAGTATGGTTATCAGAACCTCAAAGTGTTAAATCACTCATCTGATTAGGATTGACTTGATAGTCATCCTTGCAGGAGGGTAGGATCCACAACCATCATTGTTTGGGCTTATTTGCATGAATGAATAGGGCTATTATTGGTAGGCATGCACATTATGATTAGTAACATGTTATTACTGTTCATGAGCATATTGAGTTTTCTTACTGAGCTTCGGCTCACGGGTGCTATATGGTGCAGGTAAATGCAAAAGAAAGCTGGACCATCCTTGAGTTGGAGGGCTTAGGTGACGATGAGTACATATGCGGCTGCTCGACTGCCACGACCGATGGTTGAAAGAGGAACTAGGGTTAAACCCTTCTTTGTTGCTTAGGTCGGCTGGTTGTAAATATTTTGTTGTAATTAACCTTTAAATTATATTTTTGGGATCCCAATGTATATGGTACATGTTTTAGTGAAACGCTGTTTCTTAACCAAAATTTTTAACCCTAAACCGCTAATCATACTTAGTTACATGATTATGGCCAAATGACTTGATTAGCAAGTTTATAACTATTTAAAATGCTCACCGTAACGGTCCCTGGAGTTTAAGGCGTTACAGGTGTGGTGGGCGAACATGGGCAGCTAGGCCCATTTTTCCCAAAAAAAATTTTTTGAGCAATTTTTCAAACCAAAACCATTTTCTAATTAATTTTTAACATGTTTTACACAAAATAAAGCATATATAAAAATTAATGGCCTAGAAAACACAACAAAATAACCTAAAAATTGCTAATAATCACATAAAATCAATATGCTTCATAAAAACATGAAAACCATCCAATTATTCAAACACACCAAATAATCCAATTTTTAACATGTTCATGCATGAAAATAAAGATTACCAAAGGCTCTGAGGCCAGTTGTTGGGAAACTCTATACATGATCTTTATTTATTTTCATGTAGATCTAATATTAAACAAACTAATATGAGATAACCTAGAACATGTTTCTAAAATTGAATGCAAAGAGAAACAATGATAAGAATACTTACAATATACGTAGCGGAATGAATGAGTCATTTCTTCAGTTTCTCCAACCCTTGTATCCTTTCTGTCGCAGAGTATTATCAAGAAATTGAACCGATCTTCTAATTTCTTCACAGCCTTCCAAAGCATCCTTAGTTACACCTAGACTAGAGTGGGCAATTCTCAACACATGAGATAGATACAGAGGGAAAAAAAAAGAAAATAACAAAGAGGCTTAGAAAAAGACTTGTGTTTAGAGAGAATCTAAAAACTATCAGAAAATCTGACTTGTGACTTGTGAACTTGTATGTCGTCTCTTTTTTGACTTCTCTCTAAGCACTCATTTTATAGACTCAATTAAGCCATTTAATTTAATTAAGAAATCAATAAAATAATAGCCAATTTGAAGCCCTAGGTCGAAATTATCATGGGCTTTAGGCCCGTGAATTTTTTTCATTTTATTATAAGCCTATTAGACTTAAAATCAAGGTCTGTATTATTTTCTATTGATTTAATTAATTAAATAATTATTTAACTCATTTATCAAATTAATTATTTATAATTTGAACCTTGATTTAAACTTATTTATTAATTTAGATACCAATTTATCTTAATTAATAAATATGCCCTAATTTCTCTTTTCTTCTCTAAATTACATAACTCTGTGAAACTATCCAAAATTGACCTGATCAACTTTGATAATTCTAATTGATAATTAAATCAATTAATTGAGACTATCTAGATGATTTTATCCAAGGTACAATGGGGACCATGGGCCTATGAAATCAAGCTCCAATAAGTTATCATAAATCTAACAAATAAATTTACTAACTTATTAATTCCTTGTGACTCCACTAAAGACTCGGAATTGCACTCTTGAATTCATAGAACGCTCTATAACAAATATAGATACGCTATTACTTATCCATTGTTACAACCATAATTGTCACTCAATCCTGTATAGACGGTCTACAATGAGATGGGACTAAAATACCATTTTACCCCTCATTGTATTTTATCCTTAAAACACTTAGTTCCTTGTAAATGATATTTCAGTAAACTAATTTAATTACTGAAATGCGATCTCTATCATTTAACACCTTGAACCAAACTAAAAGGAAACCATCGTTTCACTTCTTCATTAGAAGCTATAGATGTTTATATCTATGATTAACACTCCCACTCAATTATACTACCGAGTTCCCAAGATGTAAGTATTGGCTAGTCCATAGGGTAAGCTGGTAACGAGCAAGTCAAAGAACTCAAATAATACAATTAGTTAGAATACTAACCACTGTAACGTCCTACGTTTTTGGGTACCTTTAAACGACTCGGGTCGGGATTTTTCCCCCGGGTTAAGAATATTATTTTAAATAATATTATATTTTGTTTGTAAGTATTCCATGAGTTATTGCTAGCCAAAATATGAATTTTGTGATTTTAAAAGTCAAGATAAGACTTTCGGTCCTGGACCGACACAAAAACCCTGATCGGGTAAAAATCTCGGAAAATAAAATGAAAAATCATGGCAATTATATTTTGGGCATAAAATACATTCATAAAAGTTAAAGTTTGGTCAAAAATAATAAACCTAAAAGAAAATGGAAATTTTAAGGCATTTTGTGGTAAATGCCTAATTTTGCCGAAATGGGGAATTTTATTCCATGAATGGACCTTAGGTTAAATTTTATTTTGTGGTTAATTAAATTAAATATGAGAGACATTTAATTTAATTAATTAATAGTAAGTTTGGTGATTAAAACTTAATGAGAGTGAAAAAGGTGTAAGAAGTCAAGTGGGCAAGTGGGTAGAAAAGCACTCAAGTGTTTTGTGATATTTTGAAGAGTTGTGTGAGCCATTCTAACCCCCAAATCCGACCACTCTCCCTCCCTCATTCACTATCATCTGATTTTTGAAGACTCTCTCAAGTGTTCTCTCCATTTGCAACCCCAAGAACACCAAAGAAACTTGGAAGCTAAGTCTTGGTCTAGGAAGGGTTTTCCCTAAGGTAAAGTTTCATTAATCTAGACTTTTGTAAAGTTTTAAGCATAGAGTTTCAAATAGCTAATTGAATATGTTGTTGGGGGAAGTTTGTTAGGGTTTTTGAAAGGTTTTGAAGGAGTCAAAGCTTATAGGAAGGTCCAAACCTTAAGCAAGAACACCAAAGAGGTAAAAAGTTTACTTTTGATGATTTTGTTGTAGGGTTTTTAGTTTTAAGCATTATTTTGTATATCTAATGCTTAGAGTTTCTTGTTGATGATGTAATAAGGTTATGGTAGTTGTTTAATAATTTTTATGATGCATGAGTATTGATTTTTGAAAATGGGAACCAAAACCCCCAAGGGTTTTGTAGGATACCCTAAAACAAAACATGTTTTGAGCTGTGACTTCCAAGGGGTCAAGAAGCCACTGTATATTGTTTTTGTTAAATTAAATTGTACTGTGATGTTTTTGAGATTGAGTACATAAAATTGAGCTTTTGAAACACAAAAAAATGTTTAGAAATGAGTAAGTTATGCTATTTCAAAGATTAGGTAAAAAACTGTTTTTTCGTATTCTTATTTTTAGAACCAAGTTTGGACAGCCACTGTATAGGTCAAATGAACCCAGTTTTTTCTAAAATTTTGTGGACATATTGCTGGCATAACCTATTAGTCCACTGTAAAATTTGGTAAGAAAATATTAAACGGTTTGAAAGTTATTAACTGTCAAAGTTTGGAAAAAAATAAGGACTTGAAAATAAGGTCATTTTTACCTCATTGTTGGAAAATGATTTCACCAATAAAAAATGCTCATTTTGACCTAAGATTTTACAAAGACCTAAATGGCATAACAAAAATGGAATTGGGAAATTTTGGTAACAATTGGGTAAGTACATTTCAAGTTATGAACTAACGAAATATGTAGTTAAAAATGTGAAAATTAGGTTTTTCACACTTAGTGTAAAAATGAGATTTTGGAACATAAGGTAAAAAGTAAAATTTTGTTTATTTCAAGATATAAAATGGTAAGTCTTGAAATCATATTTTCACTAAAATTTACCCTTTGAGTTTAAATGAATTATTTTTATTAAAGAGTTTTTATTCTTTCTAAAAATAAGAGATTTAATTTATTAATAGTTAATAAATTAAAAGAGGGATTAAAACCCTATATTTTGAGAAAAATAATTAAATAAATTATTTTCCTAGTAAGTAAAATTGATTAATTGCTTTTGGAAAATTAATTAGTCAAGATGAGAAATTTATAACGGTTTTCCTAATTAAGACAAATTAGGCAATTTTCTTAAAACGGTTTTTAGATATTAAAACCTTAAGAAAAATAAAAGGAAAATTTAAAGAGTTTATTTTCTTTAAAAATAATTAAGGAATTTATTTGTATTTTCTGGATATAATACCGGCTAAAATCTTACATATTTTAACCGACTAGTCGAAAGTGCGGGTTAATAGCGATACCTGGAAAGAATAAGATTTTTAGCGGATTGTGGGAAATACCATTGTGATACCCGAGCCTAGGTATCGAGACCTTAGGATAGGTCTCCCCGAGACTTAAGGTTTAGTCTCGAATATTTTGTATAACTTTCCTTAATAAGTTTAAAACCAAATAAGGATTGTAAATCCTTACAAATGACTTTTATTAAAATGACCAAACTGCCCAAAATAATAATAATGAATTATGAGTGCCATAATTAATCCGAGTATACTGTATGGATAACTACAGTATTGGCTAAGCGTAACTGGACTGAACGTTGGAGGGTGAAAACTTGCTGAGTGCTAAGGACTCCAAGTAAGTCAACTTATATTGTATGGCTGCAACATGAAATGATTATTGTCTTGTATGTTAGTATAGGGATACATGCATATACATAGGCTGTCATAGAAAGTTGCTTAGAGACGTTAGTCTAGTGAGTGCTGATTTAGAAAATATGAACGGTAGAAGTCCGTCATATCCTAGACGGTTGATCCCCGTCACACTGCTTGATTTTATTTATGTCCGGTTCATTACCGAGACGAGTGGCCATGAGATGAGGATAAGCTGGTTAAACCTAGGGGCGCCAAGATAAATGGGACCTAGGGGCCCTCATGCTTACTTAATCATTGGACAGTTAGAATCCGAGCAAGTGCTCTGATAAGTTATTCCCGGATAGCAGCCGTGAATATTGGCCATTCCGTGAGAGTGCCTAGAGATACTAGGGGTTGCCAAGATAGAGTGAGGTTGAACACCCTAGGGGCAGCTGCTCACCAGCACCACTGATTAACATAGAAGTCTCCATAAAACCGTGTAAATTGGATTACACTCTTGAATATGTAGCGATGCCCTAAGTAACCCGATAGTTACCCTTGATGAGAATATTTATTGGCTAGATCTTAGTGTGGGGACTCAGTTCTCTTTTACAGATTAGCAATTATGTTGGAGGGCGCGTTACGCATGAATTGTTGGAAATTGTCGAGTGTTGGTCTCGAATTATTTGGTGATATAATATATCTGCTTGCTCTGGGATTTTCTGAGTGCAGGGATATAATTGTTGATAAGATATAGTTGTGATATAATATATCTGCTTGTTCTGGGATTTTCTGAGTGCAGGGATATAATTGTTGATAAGATATAGTTGTGATATAATATATCTGCTTGTTCTGGGATTTTTCTAAGTGCAGGATTTTAATCTAGTTACGAATTAATTTATCATTGGTTATCAGGCATGACCATAAGTTTGCTAGGACGCTTTAGCGTTCTTGAAATTGATTGTTTAGGGTCCGGATGGGTCCGGAACCCTAATTCTCTACATGCTTTGTTTGAAAGTTGATCTTACTAAGCGTTTTTGCTTACCTAGTTGTTTCATGTTGTAGGTAAGAGCAAGGGCAAGGCAGAGCAGTGAGCGCTGGAGTCTTCCTTGCAAATGTACATGTGGACCGACCTTTTGGGAAGCCGTTTTATTTTTGGAAATGTTGTGTAATTTTCCTAAACTAGGCTCACTCTACTCTTTATAAAATATGTTGAAACTAAGTGTTAAGTATGGCCATACGACTTTTTAAAAAGTTTTTTTTTATACGGGTTTTTGAGACATTTTGTTAAATGAAAACATTTATATTTCCGCATTATCGAGTCTTGAAAATCCGGGTCGTTACAACCACTCAGAATTGAGATTGAATTGACCTATGGTCAACTATATGATATGACTAGAATAGATAATAAGGGTATGTTTACTTATATTATCAACTGTCAATATCGGTCCAGTCTGATGTAACAAATACATCCGATCTTATCTACTTTGCTAATGTTCTGGAAACACTACAATGTGTAAGTAGATCATATCGTAGATTGGCAAGTCAGTGTAAGTCCTGTGCACTGACTAATCTTAGGACTAACTTATTTTGAACATATAATAATATTTATATTCCACTGTGATTGCGTCACTATAAATACGATTAGCTATATGCTTGAGATTTAATAGAACTTTATATTAAACAAATAATCATGAAAATAAAACATGTGAGCAAAGTGATTGACCAAGTCAAAAAATGATTTCTATTCTTTTATTGATAATAAATGAGATAACAAAGAAATTGGGATTTAATTAGGGCATAAAACCCCAATAATAACATGTCACTCCGCATAGTCATGAAATTTCTAGATGCAATGGCGATGGTAGTACATGGAAACACAAACTCGCATGAGTTCAATCCCAAAGTTACTAAGGAGATAAAAATCGATGGTGTGCGTGCGCGCCTGAGAGGGAGCATTAGGTAAAGCTCTGCTTTTAGTTCGATAAATCAAAAGGGTTACCATAGTTAGCCCCCCAACATAGTTGTGAGTCCTCCCCTCAAAAGCAGCTATAGATTAGAGGGGTAACCTAGATGCCCTGATGTGAAGTAAAAACAATGTTGCCTATGTACTCTAATTATTTCTAATGAATATGTTTTTTATTGGCATGATACCCTCCTCATTTACATGAGCACACATCTAACTCTTGTGTACCTATCACCAATTGGAATTAAAAGAGACCCTTATAAAAAAAATGAAATAAGGAAGAAAATCTTCCAAGGCATCTCTCGAGTTCACAAGGATTATCTACCCTTATGAACATCAAGAGGGTCAAAAGTTCCTATAGGAAGATCCTCCTAATAAAGGCTAATACCTCCACGAGAGGAAATACCCCAGGAAGAGCATCCACCAATAAGCCTAGAGCGGCCACCAAGCCGTCTAGCCAAACAGGGCCCTAAAAGAGACACGTTAAAAGGTCATACAGGAAGAGCCTCCTAATAAAGGCCGATACCTCCATGAGAGGAAAGGCCTCAAGAAGAGCATCCACCAATAAGCCTAGAGCAGCCACCAAGCCGTCTAGCCAAAAAGGGTCCTAAAAGAGACCCTTGCAAAAACAGTACTATGCATAATGACGAGAAGGACGCTTCTCGCAAGAAATAACAAGCGTGTGCAAAAATATATAAAAGGATGGGTAGAACCCAAAGGGTCAACATATCCTTACAAATACAACTAAGGTGCACCAAAGAGACCATCACTACTAGTCCAAATAAAAAATCGACGAGTTTTTAGGAAAAAGAGAGACCTATCGAACCCATTCGGCTCCTGTATACAGGGGTTGGCTCAAAAGGACCTCAAGCATAAAGAAGCAAAAAAAAATGATCATATATATATAAAAGAAAAGAAAGTTGTGATAACATTGCAAGATAAAATCGGCATCAACCACAACAGGACTTAAAAAAGTTTCCAAAAAAAATGAGGTTCAAATGAGCATACAACCAAATCGAATTAAAAGGTAAAAGCTATAGAAGAAAAATCTCAGGGCCTCCCACCGCGAGCATTCCATTCGGCCACCTTGGCAATGACATGGTCACCAAAGGAAGAGAAATCGAAGCTAAGATTCAGCCTCCACATCCCATAGAGGGTGTGCTCTATGGACTTGTACTCGACCTTAGCCAAATTAGCCTCCAGAAGAGTGACCCTCTCCTGCAACATCGTAGCCTTGGCTTCCGCACTCCCCAAATCAGCTTCCAGGAGGGTGACCCTCTCCTACAACATCGCGACCTTCGTTTCCGCTCTCCTCCTCTTTTTTGACGACGAAGAGGCCTTCGCCAAGGCCTTATCCAGCTTAAGCTTGGTGTTAGTAAGCTGTCCCTCGAGCTCCTTAACTTTGACCACTAGACGGTGTCTTTCAGCGTTCGATGAAGAGAGATCCTGTGCAAAGTTTGTGAAGTGTTGAGCCACCAGAGAGGTCGGCAAGGTACAGGAACTCACCCAAGTGGTGGAGTGCACAAGGGTCTCCCCAAGCTCTGCCATGGAAAAACTCCTGAGACCTCTCCACTCGGTCTCGGGAATACCTTCGGCGACTCGGTTATACCTTTGCACATAAGGAGCTGACGTGGGACTCACCCAAGATGACCCCTCCAAATCAGGAGCGCCCAGGTGAGCGGGGATAGATGACCCACTCAACGAGAGAGGAGGAGGCACAGGAACATCGGAAAAAGGGTGCCTCGAATGGTCATGATTAGCGAGAGTGCAAGGAAGATTATCATAGTCCTCAAAGAAAGGCATAAGGAAGCACCCTGGCATGGTCTATGGACCGCAGGAATTAGAGGTCGTGTCACGATCCGTAGGGACAGAAGGAGGGCACCCTGGATGGAGATGACCGGGCTGGACGCTTAGAGTTTGGAGAAACCTCCCCAGGCACCCATTCCGTATCACCCCCGTCCAAGTGAGGCTCGGCTAGAGTCGCCTTCTTCTTTCGCTCAAAAATATGCCACAGCAGATTGGGCTCCAAAACCATGGATAAACCATAGCGATTAAGGTTGGCCACAGTGAAGAGAAGGGCGAACATTTTTTTAGCAGGGTTGGCATCGAGAAAGACGTCTACTGGTGCTGCCTCCAACTCAGGAACGTCTGGGATACTGAAGCTCTTTGAACAATCAACACAGTTATCAATATGAGTATAAGCTCCAAAATAGTAAATTCAATGTAAAAGGAAAAAGCTTGAAGTACTTACTTGGGGATGAGCGAAAATGTTCATGGACGGAAATGGGACCTTTCACAAAGAAAAAGTCCTGCTTCCAGGCACCTAGATTAGACATGGAACCTTTATCAGGGAGACCTGAGAATTGGCTTTTTGTATGAAGTAGAAGCCTTCAGATTTAGGGGTAGGCATGAGATTGTAAATAAAATGCACCTCTTGGGCCGTAGGAGCACGACCGTTAAGTTCCACAAATGCCATATATAGGCAGCTCAAAGTCAGCCAGCTGTTAGGTGCCAGCTGAAGTGGAGCAAGGTCAAAGTGGTTGAGGACCATGACGAAAAACGGGTGTAAGGGAATGGTCCCACCCGCTTTCAAGATGTGCTCGCTCATGGCCACGTAGCCCTGTGGGGGATATCTGCCTGACACTTGTTGGAGGGTACGTAGCCTTGGTAAGGGTTGTTCTCGGGGGACCCCGAGTCTGAAGATAAGTCTACAAACTCGACCCCCAGAGGAATGCTAGACGATCCCCCACATGCCATGAAACCTCGCCTTGTTGGTAATATGGGTGCAAGTGTAGGTGGAAAGGGTGCTACAAAACACAAAGGAATAAGCTCAAAACCTCTAGACACAAGTGCTTGAAATGACCCACTACGGGGTACAAGGATGGGTATATGTGCAAGAAAGGACATGTATGTGGATTAGCTCACGAGGAACTCCGGCCAAGACAACCCATCCTGAGTAATGCTAATTTAAACCCATTGAGCATAAGAAAGGAAGAAAGTATACCTTGAGCAAGTAAAATCGAGCATCGTCGCGGCCGAAGGAATGCAAAGGGATGAAAGCACCGTCGCAGTTGAAGGAATGCAAAGGGTCGAAAGTATGCATCTGCAAAAAGAAAGGAGAAAGGTGTTTTAGTCTCCTAACACCTATATAAACGTTTACATAAAAAAAGGGAATTTAAATAATAAATAGGAAAAAAAGCCAAAATGGCCTTGTGAGGAATGGAACCCCTTACCTCTTGGAGGATGTGAAGACACAAATACCACCAAGCTAAGAAAAGAAAGTGTAAATATTAGGTTTGAGGTGAAGGTCTATTTATAAGATGCTCAAACTCATCTTAGCTGTTGAATCCAATGCTTGATCAATGGACAAGAAGGAGGTTTGGCACTCATCTTGGGATCCGCGAAGCACAATGATTGGCCCACATTCACTCTCAAAATCTCATAAAGTCCTCAAATCCAAAGTGTGTTTCTCTATAATGCCAAAATGAAGAAGCAAATTTATACCTCGCATGCAGCCCAACCAAAAACATCGCACCTTGAAGTCTACCAAAGAGCCTGAAGACCCTCTCGTAGACTGGGGGGCAAGTGTGAATGTCAAAAAACGGACATAATCCCGAGAGGGCCTTAGTCAACAGACAGGATAAAAGGTGAGGTTTCTCCCTAGTAACATTGGGCACGCCAAGCAACCACATGTCTCACCCCACGTGAGACCTATGCCCCACGCAAGGCCTTCACGAAGCTGCCCCATCTCTCCCCACGCGAGGCCTTCACGAAGTTGTCCCGTCTCGCCCCACTTGACGCCTTCGCGAAGCTGCCCTGTCTCGTCCCACGCAAAGCCGTGACTTCACACCTCGCCTCACCTGCCTAGCAACCTCACAAAGCCGCTCTGTCTCTCCCTACGCGAGACCCATGCCTCATGCAAGGCCCTTGCGAGGTCGTGACCATAGGTGTATCTCGCCTCACTGAATCCCTTGCGCCTTGCTAGACACCTTGTAGCTCGCTGAATGCCTCCCCTCACCTTGCCTCGCCTCACCCGCCTAGCAACCTCACGAAGCCGCTCCGTCTCACCCTATGCGAGACCCATGCCTCACGCGAGGCCCTTGCAAAGCCGTGACCCCTGGTGCTTCTCGCCTCGCTGAGCCCCTTGCGCCTTGCTGGGCACCTTGCGCCTCACTGAATGCCTCACCTCACCTCACCTTGCCTTGCCCAGATGAAGGCCTGAAGGGCCATATTCTGGCGTGTGTCGCCTCGCACGCCCACCAATGCCTCACGCCTCATGGCATCTTGCATGGCGTGTTACTTGAGCCTCATTCCACCGGTGAGGCATCCTTCGCCTATCATTCAATTAAGGCACCTTGGCCCACTTGCTAGAGCATGATAACTTGCTTACGACTAGCTCCTAAGAAGGAAGTCACACATCTGCCTTGTCAAGTGTTAGGAGATAAAAAGACAAGGCCAAACTGACCCAAAGTAACAGAGGAGGGGAATGCCGGAGCACAGAGTATGTCAGGCCAAGTACGTATGTCTCCAGGAGAACACATGGTATGAACTAGGCACCCATGTCGGACAAGTAATGGTCGTACAAGTAAGGTACCTGGTGTGGTCCTCATCAGCCAATCTCTGACACTCATACTAAACAAGTGTTGGAGGTACATTCAAGTACTGAAGTTGAGGTGCTCCAACAAACCCTCAGCATGTACTAGAACCGATCACCACACTCCTGGCATCACGACCACCTGTAAACTGCATGTGCAGGGTCGTGTCCCCAGGGACCACAGTGTACTAAGAGTCATTAATACACTACTATAAATATAACCTCCCTTCATCTGAAAAGGGGGGGAATTTTTGGAGAGAATTTTGTAACCACTCATTGTTAATGGAAAGAGACACTCTACATTCTCTCTATTTTTCATTCTAAAAGTTCAACATTTACATTTTGTGTTCTTGAAATCATAAGAAAATTTGCTTGAAGTTCATTTGATATGAATCTACTTCTTTTATAACTCACAAAGTTCTTGATCTAACTTAGTTGACGAGTTCTTACTGTCAACAAAGGACAATAATACCCCTATTTAAAATACTTTCGCTGCTTTCCTTTGACCACCAAAATGCCCTCCATATGGAGAAAAATGACGATGCTCAAGGATGCTTTGAACCTCCTCTTCCAGTACACAACGCCTCAACATCTGATCTGAACATTGCTTATAAAGAAATGGATCATCCCAATAGTAAAATTTCACATCATGAAAGAATTTCTTAAGTTGTTGGCCCTTCAAATCAGGTGGAGTCATCCCACTCACCAAGTAATTCGCAAAATTAGCATACCATGGCATTGAAACTTGATTCACCGCCAATAGTTGCTCGTTGGGAAATGTTTCTCTAATAGGCTGCTCAAAATTCTCCTCATTACCATCCTTAAGTCTTGAGAGATTGTTAGCCACTTGATTCTCCCTCCCTTTTCTTTCTCGGATTTCCAAATCAAATTCTTGAAGAAGTAAGACCCAACGAATGAGTCTTGGTTTGACATCCTTCTTCGCAATAAGATACTTGATGGCTAAATGATCCGTGTATACCACAACTTTAGTCCCCACATGGTATGATCTAAACTTATCAAAAGCAAATACCACTACCAAAAGTTACTTCTCCGTGGTAGTGTAGTTCAATTGAGCATCAACTAGTGTCTTGCTTGCATAATAGATGGAATGAAGCACCTTCTCTTTTCTTTGGCCAAGTACTGCACCTACATCAAACTCACTAGCATCACACATTAGTTCAAAAGGTAGAGACCAATTGGGAGCTACAATGATATGGGCGAATACAAGAGCTTTCTTCAAAGTCACAAATTCCTCTTGACAATCCTTGGTGAACTCGAAAGCTCGATTTGTTCAAGGATCAAAGAGTCTTAGATATTTTTGAGAAGTCTTTAATAAACCTCCTATAAAAACCTGCATGCCCCAAGAAACTTTGAATTCCCTTGACTGTAGTAGGCGGTGGCAACTTTTCAATGAATTCAATCTTTGCTCTATCTACCTCAATGCCTTTGTTTGAAATCTTATGGTCCAACACAATGCCTTCTTGTACCATAAATTGAAATTTCTTCCAATTAAGCTCCAAGTTTGTTTCTTCACATCTCAATAACACTTTCGGAAGATTGGCCAAGCAAGTCATAAGACTCACCAAATACCAAAAAATCATCCTTAAACACCTCAACAGGCTTCTCCACCATATCTGAAAAATAGCCATCCTACAACATTGAAAAGTAGCGGGGCCATTGCATAACCCGAATGACATCCTCCGAAAAGCAAATGTCCCATATGGGCAAGTAAAGGCAATCTTTTCTTGATCTTAAGGAGCAATAGAAAGCAATAATACTCCTTCCTTGCTAGTCTATCAAGCATTTGATCAATAAAAGGCAAAAGGAAGTGATCTTTTCTTGTTTCCTTGTTTAGCTTCCGATAGTGGGAATCAACTCATTTTTTCATTAGCTAACATCGTTACTCCACCTTCCTTGGGAACACATTGAACCGGGCTAACCCAAGAACTATCTAAATTGGGTAAATAATATCAGCATTTAGTAACTTGATCACCTCCTTTTTAACCACTTCTTTCATGATGGGCTTGAGTCTTTGCTACTGCTCTACATAATTGCTACAACAGTCTTCCAGCAAAATCTTATGCATACAAAGAAAGGGGCTTATACCTTTGATATCCACCATGGTCCAACCAATGGCCTTCTTCTATTTCTACAACACAAAAATCAACATACTCTCCTTTTCAAGACCCAAAACTGCAGAAACAATCACAGGCAAAGTGTCTTCATCTCCCAAGTAAGCATACTTCAAATGGCTCGGCAAAGGCTTCAATTCCAACTTTGGTGGCTCTTGAATAAATGGCTTGGGAGGATTGAAATTTCTTTCCGACAAATCTAAAGACTCAAAATGCCTTCCAAATTTAGTAAAAGGCTGTTGAGATTCCACCTATGTGACTTGGGTTTCTTCATGTTCATTCATTTCTTCAAGCTCTTCAAGTGAAATCACCCCCATTGCATCTTTACAAGTTTCTTTTTTGCAATTTATCAAACACAATAACATCAATCACACTCAAAGAGGAACATTCTTCAATATCATCTTGAAACCTCGTAGCATTGAACGCGTTAAAAGTCACATGTTGGTCATTCACCCTCATTGTAAGCTCTCCTTTTATAACATCTATGAAAGTCTTCTTGGTAGCAAGAAATGGCCTCCCCAAAAGGATTTGAACATCTCTATCCGGCTTCATAATCAAGAATAATAAAATCCATCAGAAAAATGAATTTATCAACTTGCACTATAACATCTTCACTCTTGCCTTCCAAGTATGCTATAGAATGGTTTGCTAATTGCAAAGTGATGGTGGTTGGCCTTGCTTCTCCAATTCCCAACTTCTTGAAAAGAGACATGGACATCAAGTTGATACTAGCCCCCAAATCACAAAGAGCTCTACCAACATCTCTACCACCAATAGAACAAGGGATTGTGAGGCTTCCCGGATCCTTCAACTAAGGTGGAATTTTACTCTTCAAAATAGCACTACAACCTTCTGTCAATGCAACAGTTTCAAACTCTCCAAGTCTCCTATTCATTGTCAAAATATCTTTCAAATACTTGACATAATTGGGCATTTGTTCCAAACCTTCCACCAATGGTATATTGATGTGGAGTTGCTTCAAAATATCCAAGAATCTTCGGAATTGGCTATCTTGCTACTACTTTTGGAATCATTGTGGAAATGGTGGAGGTGGCTTTCTATTTAGCTTTTCTGATGCATTTTGCTGAGAAAATGATGCAGCATTTGCGCCAGGATCAAAATTTGACACATTAGAAGTTCCAGCTATTTCCCCCTTTTCCACACAAGTTTGGATTTTTGTGCTTAGATTTTTCCTCATTCAACTCCAGATTTGTACCACTCATCAAAGTGACTGCCCTGCAATGCTCTTTTCCATCTCTTCTTGGATTTTCAGTATCACTAAGCAAGGCACCTTGTAGTCTATTTCTCAATTCACTAGCTAGCTGCCCCATTCGAATCTCAAGATTTTTCAAAGATGCTACTTTGCTTTGAATCACCACATCATTCTTAGCCATATACTCTTTCATAAAATTCTCCAAAGAGCTTGATTGAGAAGCTTGTGGAGGGGGAGCTCTTTGTTGTTGTTGAGAAAATCCTGGTGGATAAGTAAGCTTGTTGGGTATGGGTGCACTAATTGAACTAGCCCCTTGACCTACCCAAGAAAAATTTGGATGTTGCCTCCAACCCAGATTATAAGAGTTTGAACATGGATTGTTGCAGTTGGAATTTTGATTCCCCAAGTAACATACTGAAGTGCGATTAGAAGGAAAACTATTAAATGTATGCCCATCTCCACAATAAACAAAAGAAACATCCGCTACTTGCCGCATAGGTGATGGTTGTAGATTAACTCCATACTCATAGTCTTTGGGAGGTTGGTCATAGATGAAACTTAAGTTGTCAAAGCATCTACCTCATGAATATTCGCTACCTTTCTTCCTGTTGAGGCTCTTACATTTGACCATTGATAGTTATTGTTGGAAATCTGCTCCAAAATCTCATATGCTTCATTATAGGACTTAGAGAGAATAGCCCTATTTACTAAAGCATCAAAAACCATGCGAGTAGAAGCATTGGGACCATTATAAAAAGTCTCCATTTGAATACAATGCAAAATGCCATAATGTGGGCTCCTCCTCAATATCTCATTGAATCTCTCCCAAGCATCACACACTGATTCATCCTCCAACTGCTGAAAAGAAATAATCTCATTCTGAAACTTGGCATTTTTCGTTGGTGGGAAGTACTTAATCAAAATTTCTCAACTAGCTCATTCCATGTAGAAACCGAGTCTGAAGGAAGTGTATTGAGTCAAGCTCTAGCTCTGTCCCTCAAAGAAAAAGGGAACAATTTCAACCTCAAGGCCTCCTCAGTAACGGCTTGAACCTTGTAGGAATCTCTCACCTCCAAAAATGAGAGGAGATGGAGATGAAGATCCTCTATAGGCAGCCCACTAAATTGACCCACTATCTGCAACATTTGGAAAATCATGGGCTTCAACTCAATTTGAGCTGCTTGAACTTCAAGCCTAATAATGTCAAGATTCTACTCATTAAACATAGGGGCAACATCCTCCCTTATGGCCCTCTCTCTATCATCGGCCATCACAATAGCATTGGATGTATTATTGAGCTTGAATCTCTTCAACCCCTTCACCCTTTTCAGCCATATCAAGGTGAAGTCGAGCCCTTTGTTTCCTTAGTCCTATTCTAAATGTGCATTCAATCTTAGGGTCAATAGGGGCTAGCTCAAGGTATTGATGCTCGTTCATGCAACAGGATCAATCTAGCGAAGCACAAAATCAAGCAAACAAGATTAGTACAAAATAAGAAAAATAAATTGCAAAGTAATTAATAATACATAAAATTATAATTTCAATCCTCGACAACAGCACCAAAATCTTGTTGTGATAAAATTTGATCAATTATGTGTAAGTGTACACAGTCACAAAACATGCAATACAATGATAAGTGAGTATCATCTCCACAAGGATTGAATTAGTATTAGATTGTACAAATCAATACTTAGAAATTTAAAACAAAATTAATTGGAATGATTTTTGGGATGATAAAACTAAATAAAAAGAAATGCTTAGAATAATCACCAATAAGAAAGAAATAACAGCAAGGTAGAATCAATAATGAAATTCAGACTTGAATTACTAAATTCCCCTAAATCAGTGTACTGGATGATATGCAACAACATCATGTTTAGGAAAACCTCCCAGAGTAACGAAAATTGTCAATTACTTCATATAATTTTTCCAAATCTTATGACAAAAGTTCATCCACCTAATTAAATATATTCCTATGCCTTTCAGATTTAAGAACACAATTATAAGCACCAATTCTCATGAGTTATGCAAGGAAAATGACATATCCCTATATTATTGACTAAATACAACCTAAGAAAGGCTAATATCTTGCATCGTCCAAGTTTCCACTAAACCTAATCTTGCCAGCATCAAATCTGGTTAATCAACTTGTCATTGATGGCCAAACAACAATAAGAAATAGACGTTAAACACACTTTGATGAGAAAGAGAGATTTCACTTAATAATGCATTAAAGTTTCATAAATATGATTTAGGGTTCATTAGTACTCCAAGTCTCAAAGAGTTTAGCTCATAAATAATTTAGCAAATACAAACCCAAATTCAAATCTATAATCCATGGATTGCTAAAATAGTTATTAAAAAGTAGAAAATACAAAAGTTAGAGAGAAAGAAGAATAAGAACAAATTCTAGAGGTGATGATGTATGATTTCTCCTCTTCCTCATTCTTTTTCCCGTCTTTGAACTCTTGTACCTCTCCTTATTTCTTTCCTTCTATACTTTCTACTCTAATTGCTTCTAACATAGCAGCCACCAATATGCATGGCATGTACCTCTTTCTTGCTTTCTCTAGGGGTACAACTTTTCCAAAATTAGAAGGCCCAAATCCTTTCTTCCATTTTTTAGGCTCCCTCTTATTTGGTCCACTATTGTAACGACCCAAAATTACTAATAAGGCTTAAGGGCCTTGATTAGTGTGCCGGGAGGGCATAATTGGAAGTTATGTGAATTAATGGTGTAAATGCATGGTTATGTGATATGCATGATCCTATGATTATATGGATATGTGGAGTGCATGTTTATGAGTGTTAGATAAGCATGCGAGCCCTGTTTAGTCTGTAAGGGCATAATTGTAATTTTGGCCTGTTAGGGCATACGTGTGATTATTTGTGGTAACTGTTGAGACCACATTATTATGTGGATATATATTTGCAGCCTTCGGCACGAGGTGATCCTAGGGAGCAAGTAGCGGGAAAGTCACAACAAGACCTGGTTCATGACTCGGGGCGAGTCAAGGGGTATTTTGGGTATCAGACGATTATTTGGGTTATCGGGTTATGGAAATAAATAATTGGAGATATATTTGAGGTTAGGAAACCTAGGTGGGAATACTGGGGAATTTTACCATTTTTCCCTTAGGGACGTTTTTGGTACCCCGAGCCTCGGGATTGACTTGATTAATTAAGAATATACTAGACAAAGCTGAGAAAATAGTAGAAGATACCCAAACCAACCTTCTTCCTCTCTCTCTCTCTTTCTCTCTCAAGGGAACTACATAAAACTAAGGAAACTTGGCTGGAAACTTAGTGGATTGAGTTGAGGTTTTGGAAGATTAACCCAGTAGTAGCTAAGGAATCTAACCAGGAATTGAGGTAAGCATTGAATTACACTTTTGGTCATTTGATTATGTAGCTTTGGGGCTGGATTCTAAGAGTTCTTGGGTTCTGAATTTAAAGGCTGAATTAAGGCAGAAGATTTGGGAGTTAGCTCAGCAATTGTTTGGAGGATTGTTTCTTCAGTAAAGGTAAGCTTCAATTTATGGTTTAGTGTTTGAATTCTTGGTTCTTCTGACTGGTTTTGGTGTTCTTGAGCTTGTGGGTTTCAGAGATTAAAATGTTATTTTGATGAGTTTCTAGACTAGGTTCTGTTGGGTTATGTTGCTGAAAACATGTTAGAAAGTTGGTGATAATTGGATTGTATCATTAAGATGGTTTTGAGTGGGGTTTGAGAGTTAAAAATGGTGGATTTTCTGGGTTCGAGCCGCGGCTCAGTTCTTGGTGTGCCGTGGCCCTTCGAAGTTGATTGGTGCTGGGAAAGGGCAGGCCGTGGCATGGAGAGTGTTGAGCTGCGACTCGTGTCAGTTTTTGGGCGAGGCTGGGTCTCTGGTTAGGGGCAAGTCGTGGCATAGGGAGCTTGGGCCGTGGCCCTTAAGGGAATTCTTGGCCTTTTGGAGTTTTTAAGCGCGGGAACCTAACCTAGGGTTCTTGGGATCGATCCCACTATCGTGTTTGGTGGAATTCGATGTCCCAGAGGTTAGAACTCTATCTGGAAACCTTTATAAAATTATTGATGGAATCCTTTATCATGGTTGTGACTAGGTATACGCTTGGGCTCGGGGCAGGATCGTGCTCGGGGGTCATCTTTCTTAATCAAAGCACTTGGAATTATAGGTAAGAAAACTGCATCCGTTTATGTGGATAGGATGGGACTAAGTGTTCCCTATATTTGTATGCACTATTATATGATTGTGATAAACCATGTGAATACGTTGGGACTAAGAGCTCCATATAACTGTATGAATGTCATGGGTGGTATTATGCCATGGGGACATGTGATAAATGACCTAAGAGTGTCAGAATCAATACTTGTGCATAGGGCGTGGCTCAGCCACTGGTAGCTAAGGACAACTTAATAATCACTGAGCTCGGTTTAAGCGGGCCGGAGTCAGTGGGGTGAACACTGGGCTTGGCTTAAGCGAGCCAAAGACAGTGGATTAAATAGAGGGTGCGGCGTAAGGGCGTCCACCCTAATTGTTGCTTGACATGTGTACTATTGCTAATTTGATGTATATAGTATGCTGAATATCTGTGTAACGACCCAAATTTACTAATAAGGCTTAAGGGCCTTGATTAGTGTGCCGGGAGGGCAAGATGGGAATTATGTGTGGTTATTATGATTAAGATGTATGATTATGATTTTAAGCATGTTATATGACTATGTGGATTATATTATGTGATAATTATGATATGTGAATTGTACTGTGTGGGTGCTGTGATACAAACGTGATGCACGTGCCAAGACGGTTCTAGGAAACTAGATAATGGTAACTGGTGATTTGGTAACCTGCGTAACTGTTGGTAACTATGGAGAGTAACGGGTTTTATTGGGAAAGTGGTAGAATTGCAAAGTTAGGGAAAGGACAAATAAGCCCTTGAGGTCTAGTTAGTAAGTGATATTAATGGAGGGTTAAAATGGTATTTTGGCAGTTAGTAGATGAGTTTGAGCTGAAGGAATAACATTTACGTATAACACTTTGGGAGTTGGTTTATGCTGAATATTGGAGACCTAGAAATATAACAGAAGAAAGAAGGAAAAGAGAAGCTGAACTCTAGCTCTGGGAAGGAGAATCAAGGGGGTGATTGAGGTTACCAACCAAGCTTAGGCCAAGAAAACTCAGAGGTAAGGATTTGGCTATAATATGTTTAAGTTTCAAGTCTGAATTTTTAGAGATGAATATGAATTGAAGCAAGTTGGTGGCTGGTTTTGCATGAATTTAGAGTTGGAGTAATCAAAAGGAGAAGGTGATTTGAAGCTAGAGTTGGGGAGAATCCAAGCTGAGTACTTGACTGAGGTAAGAGTGTATCATGTTTAAATTTTCGTAGCTGTTATGGTTTAAGAATCTAAAGGGGCTGGTTTACACATTTCTCAAGCTTTGGTTCAATGGTTTAAATCTGAATTTAGGTGTGAATTCTGTGGGTAAATGTGTAGTTGAGTTGGGTTATAGTGTTTAAAAGTTGTTGGTTGGTCTATGTGGGGTTTCAAACAGGTTTTGGGGCTTGGGTATGAAGTTGGGGTGATTTGGAGTGAGTTAGGCTCGGGAAAAACGCGAAGGAAAACCCAGAAATCTGGGTCTGCGATGGTGTGCCGCGGCACAGCTTTTGCTTGCCGCGGCCTAGGGGTCTCTGGTGTTGGGTGCCGCGGCACAAGGAAAGTGGTGCCGCGGCACAGCTTTTGCTTGCCGCGACCTAGGGGTCTCTGGTGTTGGGTGCCGCGGCACAAGGAAAGTGGTGCCGCGGCACAAGGCAAATTTCAGGGTGTTACATTTTGCAATTTTTGGCCTTTGCTCCGGGGGTTCGGGGGATGTCTCCGGGGTGTTGTTCTAAGGTTTTGGGGGTTCCGAGAGTGTGGGTTAGGTACTGGGAAGGTAGTCTTGGATTGGTTAATGACAAAGAATATTATATTTGTGTTGTGATTAGGACTTTGAAGAGGCTCGGGGTAGAGGACCGTGCTTGTGGCTACGTGGCATCGGAAACTAGTGAATTGAAAGGTAAGAAAACTGCACCTGAATGTATGATTGTGGTGGGACTAAGTGCTCCCGAGAATTGTATTGTGTCATCGTTGGTATTATGCCAAGGGACACGTATAAGCGGTCTAAGAGTACCGTTCATGACTTTTAGCGCACGGGGCGCGAATTGGCCACTGGGAGCCAGAAACAATAGGATAACAGAGGGAGCGGCCTGTGAGCGCTAGCCCTGGTTATCTTCTGTGCAATATGTATCATGAGTTGAAATGCTTTGTATGTGGTATACTTGAATGATGATATACTTGAATTTATGAGATGCTGTATGAGTAACTGAGTTGATTGCTAATTGTTCATGCTCTGTTATTACTGTGTTTTCTTGCTGGGCCTTGGCTCACGGGTGCTTCGTGGTGCAGGTAAGGGTAAGGGCAAGCTGGACCAGGCCTGAGGTGGAGAGCTCCGAGGTGAAATGTACATAGCCAGCCGTTCGATCACCACGGTCGAGGAGTGTGTCAGGACGGGGATTACCTAACTGCTCATTTTGCCTTAGTATGGCTGTTGATGTATATAGACTTTGTAACTTTTGTAAATGGCTTTTAAACTGTCATTTTTGGGATCCCATGTACATAAGCAATGTTTAGTAATGAAAACGTACCTTTTGAGACCAAAACTCTTTTAACCCTAGTTCCTCTACTATTTAAGTAACACGCTTTTACTTTAAATACTTGATTAGCAAGTTTGGCACTTTATAAACACACAGTGTAACGGTCTTGGCTATCCAGGGCGTTACAATCTGGAAACTAGATCATTGGTGATTGACTGTTGTCCTTGATTTAGTGAATGATATGGCTTGCTGGATAATTGATTAATGTCTTGTAAATCATTTGGTTTTGCTCTGTGAACTATTTGGTTATCGATATTGATTGTGCTATGATGTTATAGTTTTCTTGCTGGGCCTTGGCTCACGGGTGCTACGTGGTGCAGGCAAAGGAAAGGGTAAGAAGAATTGACCATGGGTTGGAGAGCTTTGGGGGCGAGGTGTACATTTTCAGCTGCTCGGCCGTGACGGTCGAGGGATTGTACAGGAACAGAAACCTAAAATGTGTATTTTTCCATTAGAGTGGCTTGATTATTTATAATATTTGGAAGTTCTATAATTATGCCATTTAAACCCTAATTTGGGATCCCGTGTACCAAACATTTATTTTAATGAAAATTTATTTGTTTATAACCAAAATCTTTCAAACCTAACCTATTTACGTCTTTAGATTCACATTTTTATTTAAATGACTTGATTAGCAAGTCTCGCACTATTTCAAACACACAATGTAACGGTCTTGTTTATCCAGGGCGTTACAACTACTTTCTTGACAAAAGTACACATATGTGGCTCTTTTTCCTGCCCACGCCAGCTGTCAAAGCCAACTTAAAATGACTTTTTCCAGCTAGGCTTTATAGTCCACGCAACACCAGAAAGTTGCAGCATGTGTTTTTAGCAAATCTGCACATTTCAGCTTTTTCCAACGTCTTCTTGTCATCTTTTAATTATGTTTTCTTTCATTGCTAGCTTGAACTTCTTTCACACAAAAATAAAAGAAAATTAATTATACAATTCCAATATAGCTATATACAACATTCAGCTCTAAAGTTAGACTGCACAAGACAAAAAGATGAAATTAATTAAAAATTCAACAACTAAGTGCTAAATTCATCATTCTTTTCTTATAAAATCATGTTTAAGAGTAGAGTAAATAACTCTACATCATAGAGTTATCAACTATGGCAGGGGTGCAGCCAGACACTCTTTGGTTATTACAAACTTAGTGTTGTTCCCAATCAACACTATGTTGGTGTTGGGCTTCCACTTCATTAAGTTCTCCTGAGTGACCAACTCTTTTGAGAGTAGAGGGAGCATGGGGTTGGAAGTCATAGAGCTACATTTATCAATAAGAAAAATTCAATGCATTGCTTTAGAAACATCTAATCACACGATTCAGGAATAACACACCATATAAAATATGCAAAATTCTAAAAAAACACACATATAAGCTATTTCTAAGGTATTCTAACTAGCTATGAACGCAAGTGTCCCAGTGGGTGAGAGTCACAAAAATAACCTAGTTAAATAAAGATACAACTCAATTAATGAAAATTCTATAACTTTACATTAAGTATGTTCTGTTGGAAACTGATTACCAAGTGCGCAGCGGAATGAATGGGGTGGTGGGCCCAAGAGATTTAAAAAAAATGATTTAAATAAGATTTAAATAACAGATCCATTAATATACATACATTAATCTAAACACACATAAAAGATGAAGAACATACTAGTTGAAGTCTATCAAGTGTCCTTGCTGTCTTTTAGTATCAAGTACGAACATCCAATTCTAACAATCTTCAGGTACTCAAGCCACGATCTTCAAAGATGTTTACGACACCTAAATACGTGTGTGGGCATGCAGAGAAATAGTGAGATATATTTAGTGATTCACACATGTGTGGGAATCAGGCTTGAGAAATTAGGTTTTCTGGTTTAGAGAAAAAAATACGATACTTTTTTCTCTCTGTGAAAAGTCTGAGAAAAACTTAATCTCCTTAGAATATTTTTCTAATAGATTGTTTATATTATTGAATTAAATTCAAATTTAAAACATTATGATTATTAATACAATATTTAAATAAATAAAATAGCCAAAGACTTAGCCAAATACTCAGTTACACGCCAATCACAGCATTGTGATGTTGGTATTAAAAGAGCAAATCAGAGATACGCAGCAGGGAATGGGCCATTTTTAATAATTATTAATACCAGTGAAGATCATACACACACACTTATATATATATATATTTAATCATATACAATCAAATTAGATATTACCTCTTGTATCCTATCAAGTGTCCTCGAATCTTTTTGTATAAAATCAACGATCTTCCTATGAAAGTTCTGAAGACTCACACCTTAATCTTCTAGAACAATCCTCAAACACACAAGGACATCTGTGAGCACGTAGATGTACTCAACACATCAGATCTAGAGAGATTTGATAGAGAGAAGATGAATTGAATAGTTTTCATGTTTAGGAAAACTATCGCTTCTGTTTCTAAGAGAGAGTCTGTTTCTAACAATTATTTATTTTTAGATTAATAAAGATAATTAACTAATTTAATTAATCATTATTTTTATTAATAAAATTGATCAGTTATAACCTATTTATTTTAAATCATATTTAAAAAAGAATAATTAAATGTATATACTTATATAAATAAATTATTTGAAATTCAAAATTCAAATCCTAAAGATAGGAAATATCCCTGTGTGGCGCCACTCACTGTGCAGTATAGTGAGTGGCATGAGCCACATTAGAGTTTTCCGTAATTTTCTCATTTGTTTATTTAATTAATATTTAAGACAATATATTTATCCCAAACTAAATATCAGTTAATTCAAAATTAACTTTATCTTAAAATATCAGTTTTAAATAAATAAATAAATATTTTATTCTAAATAAAATAATTATTAATATCTCTTCATATATTAATCCAAATAAGATTAATATTTATTTTAACCTATAGTTTTTCAAAATAAAAACTATATAGTTATATAATAAAATAATTCATAATTAATTAATTGCCATAACTATCACATAATTGTTTCATTGTCTTGGAAAAGTAATTCATTTGCAATTATGTTCTTCTCTCTACAAATCTTTCTTTTGACATCCTTACCCTTGACAGTGTAGGACAAAGGTGATTTGGGGACCATAGACCTATAATACGAAGCTCAAATAAACCAGATTATTAATTAAACTCTTTAATCTAATAATCTTATTTATTAATTCCATGATTACTCCACTATAAGTATGGAATTGCACTCTAAGTATTTATAGCATTATATTTACAGAGTTCTCTCTTGTAGTCCATTGATATAATCACTAAATGCAGTTTTTTAGCGCACCAATTTTTATTTTATTTTATTAATTTGTGTGATTTATTTTATTATTAATTGTTAAGTGTTAGAAATTTATTTTTAATTGTTTGAATTGCTTGGTAAAAATTATGTGAATTTAAATTTGTTAATTGTTGTATTTAATTATTTTATTTGTGAATTCTTGAGGTCTGGTTGTGTGCACCAAGGTGTATAGTTAGTGAAGATGCACTTGTACACTTGTGTGTGTGCATGTGCATGGTATGCATGGTGTGCATGCATTAGTTTCTATGCATAGTAATTTTTATTCTACATTTATTTATTTTATTAATTAAGAAAAAGGAAAAATGGGAGAAATAAAGAGGGAATGTTCTAGAAGGCTTGTGTTCACAATAGTGAGAAATGAGAAACAAATGGTAAGAAAAGAGTTGCCTTTTTTTTTTTGAGTTCCTGTAACTTTGGACCCAACCTAAGTAAAATAGTCATAACTTGTGTTGTAGATGTCCGATTTAGACAAACTTGGTACCGTTAGAAATATAATTAAATTATCTACAACTTTTTAGAACTAGTATTTTTCCTAAATCGTGGTGTAACTGAGTAAGAAATGGGTATAAAGTTACAAGATATTTGGGTTACAAAAAACCTACTTTGAATTTTCATTTTTTTTCCTTAATCTAGCTATCACCTATAAATAGGTCCTTAAGCCTCTTCCTATCAGCTTTGTAACCCTAGCTGTCCATCTAGAGAGAAGAAGGAGAAAAGAAGAGAAAAGAGAAGAAGGAAAGAAAGAAAGAAGAGGAAAAGTAATAGGATTTTTCGAAAATCCTTAAGTATGTGATCTTGTATTTGTGCTTTGAATCCTATAAGCTATCATTCTTCTTCTTAATTCTATGTGATCTTGGTCATTATTCCTTCTAGACAAGATTCACAAATTGGAAGAGTTCCAACTCTTAGTTCTCTCAAAGGTATTCTTTTGTCAACCGGTTTATCCTGTCTAGACCTACATGACCAAGTCTAAGATGCCAAAGATATGTGTCATCCTCATTTGAAATATTTTGTCTTTTGTTTCCTTGGGGTTTTGCTACTTGAAATAATTCTAAATTATTAAGCGTTCGTTCAATTTTAATGAAAGTGCTTTAAAGTCCGAATATTCAATTGTAATTCTAAAAAAAATTACGAACAATCTAATTATAAATAAAATATTTAAAAGTTAATAAATGCAATAAAATTCAAAATACTAAAAGAAACAAACTAAGAAATTGTTCAAAAAACAATAAAGTTTTCTTTTAATAATAACTAAAAAAATTTAAAATAAAAGGACTTTCTTTAACGCTTTCTCTCTCTTTGACTTCATGAACATCATCAATAGCTTTCTTTGAATCGTAAGATTCAATTATATTCATAGAAGAATAAACATTGTTAGTGGACCTTGAGTGTAAAATTTAGAATGACATATCTTTTTTCACTTAGTTATAAGAATGAATAATTATATTTACCTTTCTTATTCTTCATAATTTCAGTGATTATTTCACGCTTGGCCGATAGGATTTCATTCTCAAAAAACAACTTATCATTTATGTGTCCATATGTAGCATGGATGACCTCCCATATCTCATATGCAGATTTAAGATTTTGTAGAGTATTTTTTGTCTCTATATTTACTGATTAAAGCAAATAATACCTTGCCATATGATTTATCCTCAACCACTTGGCATACTCAAATTGATCATTCATTGCAACTTCTATTGGTGGTTCTTGAATTGGATGTATTTTAATAGCTTCCATCAAGTTCTCTCTTAGCAATAATATATCGATATCATGTCTCCAAAATACTATATTTTCATCATAAAGTTCAATAACTATATTGTATTTGTTTTCAGACATTTCAACTGAAAGAAATGAAATACAATAATATTACTATTTTAAAAAATATCAATAATTAGAAAAGTAAATATGATGCATGAATGCAACAATTACAACACATAAATAAACATTTACTTTTCCACGATAAAACTACCCAACAAATAAAGTGTCGCCTTAGGGTCGATCAAGTTAAATTCAGATAGCTTATAAAAAAATCTTATCTTTATAATTTAAAACTCAAAATAACTCTGTATTTTCTCTTGTAAAAATAAAGTACCGCTCGTTTGGTCAAGATGCAATTATCCACTACAAAAGCTTAATTGGATCTTTGTAAGTGTAACCCATTATTTCAGAATTCATGACTTAACTTAGAAAGTGCTGCCTTAGGGTTGATTAAGCCTAAAATACATCACTCCTTCCTATCTTCGTAAGAAGCCAACCTTGGTATTAATATGTATAGAAACCTTCCTTAGGGGATGGAAACAAAGCCGCATCGAGGCCCTATTCATATCTCACGGTGTTGTACTAATAATGGAGACCATATGTCACATTGAGATGTTCACCTGCTCCCACTTACTATTTGAGAAATAGTATGTTTTATTAAACTAATAAATTAATTACTAGTTTATTTAATAGCTGTTGACGCGGTTTTTCACCAACAGTGAACTAAGAAAATAACAAGGTTGAATTAGTGCTTGATGGTATAACAAAGTAAGAAAATAACTCTCAAGAACACTTATCTTTTTACACGGTTCAGTGGTTAAAATCCACCTAGTCCACGAGTCTATATTATTACTGATTTTCTCTCTCTATTTTGACATAGTTTCGGTATTACAGAATAATCGTCCCCTTTCTTGTCCAATATTCTCAGTATTTATAGAGAAATTCCTTTGACAGGTTTGGGTAACCCCGTGAGTCAATCACAGATTTACGTATTTATTACATTTATTATGGAATATTCCCATTAATAGTAGGATATGATCTGATCATGAAATAAATAGACTCCTAATATCTGGGGCATTAACTATCGCAGGTTGGCCATAAACAATCGTATAAAGTATCCGAGTCTTCGGGGATCCGCGGACACGCCATATCTTCAATTTATCACGAGCTGAATACATCGTCGAGCTCGTATCATGGAGGTCATGCCTTATAAATACTATAAGCTCATGCTTATCAATTTATGCATCCCTAGCTCATACAACCATCATGAAAATCGTGTTGTCTATATGGAACGTACATGGACTCCTTGGCTATTTCTTCCATGCATTTATTTGCTAGCTGCATATGACCTGAGGGAAAGACCCGTGCTAAAATTAGGATACACATTTGCCCCCCAAGTCCCTGCTCATGGTTTATGACGTCATCTTTTGACCTACACAGTAGGGACTTTTAGACTTCTATAGCAATAAACCATGCCTGCCCACTACTTGAGTTCCGGACACGTGGAACACTACAATTGGCGTCTGTTCGGGTTTCGAGGACTGCGATAATTGTCTTGTCAACTTTTTGCCGCCGTTTTGTCCTTTGAAACATAGCCCTTGGACTTGTATTGACCTAATCGGATGGCTCAAATTGATTTATGCCATTTACGTATAAATAGGGTAGAAAATTTCCACAGTTCATCACCTTTTATTCGAAAACTTCCTCTATCTTCTCTCTTCTGTGCTTTTCAAACCTTCTTCCTTCTTAGAGAAAAGAAATATCCAAAAAATCTTTGTTGCAAGATCTCTCTGAAATCCAGTTGTTCAATTACTCAGGAGTGAATCTCCCAGGCTTTGGGAAACATACTTCTTAAATAGACGAACACATTGTAAGTATTTTCGTTTCAAATAAACTCTTTCTTTACTGATTTCTGCCTTTTATTTACCATGTTCATCAATGCTTTGCCGTAGTGGATATTAGGGTGTTTTCTCGATGTTTTTGGCACATAGGTTTCAACTTTAGGTTTACTGATAAGGTTTAGAATATCTTTTAAAACTATGAAATTCACGAAATTGGGTATTTTCTAGGTAGATTTGGGTAATTTATGGCAAATTTTAGGAAATACCCATTCGGGTTATAGAAGATGAAAGGTTAGGGTTAAAAAATCAGATTGCTTAGGGAACACGTTTCTTGGGTGGTTTTTTTTTTCTAAATTGTCCCCCAAGGACAGTAGTGGCCGAATTTTTTGACACACAGATCCCTAAACGTCAGGGATCTGTTGGGAAACTGAGGCGCGTAGCGCAGGATAGTGCATGGGATCACGCAACGGGTTGAGACTAACTCATCTCGTATATCATAGATATCATTCTCCCTCGTACATCCATGTCATAACCTTTACAAAATCTTAGGTCGCCTACTAAGTGACTCGTCATTCTTGTTCGTTAGGCGATCTAATGGCACCCAAGAAGAGTGTACCCCAGAAGAACGTACCCAAGAAAAATGCACCTGGCCCTTCATCTCAACAAACCAACAAGGGAAAAGAAATCTCCTCCGAATCTTCTCTTCCCCATTTCGGCCCTGTGGTGGAGAAGGAGATCGTGATTAACCCTAACACGTTCTTCGAGGCAGAGACAATCGTCTCCAAGATCATGACCCAAGGAAGGGTCAATAAAATAATGCTGAGCCGAAATATAGAGGTCGGGTCCGACATCCTCATTGCCCGACCTCCATTCGCAGGGGAACGGAGCTGTGCACCCCTCCAGGAAGACTTCGCGTCCTGGAGTGACGAGCACTTAAAGGCAGGGGCCTTCCTTCCCCTAGACCAATATTTTGTTGATTTCCTCAACTACATGAAATTGGCACCATTTCATCTCCCCCCAAACTCATACCGACTTCTGGTGGGGTTGAAATACCTCTTTTTAAAACACCAGTGGGAGGTTCCCACTCCGGAAAATATCCTCTACTTCTTCTGCCTTAAGGCCAACTCGGAGCAAAGGGGGCGAGGTGACAAATTCTACTACCTCACCAGATTCCTGAACTCAGCCTCGGTTATCGAGCTCCCCAGCCACCCCAATGAATATAAGGATAAATTCTTTATGTCGAACGGGTTTCGCAACTGTGAGCATCGATATTTCAACCGTCCTCGTAAGTCTTCTTTCTTTTCTCAGCTCGCGAAGTCATTCTCTCTTTTTTAATAGACATAATCTTTGTATTTATGCTAATTGAGTTTATAATTTTTTTTTTGTGCAGCAATATTCGCGAGGAAGGAGAATTCTGCGACCCTCGGGGGTCAGTATGACACCTTGTTCGGGCTTCCGGCCCGCGAGAAGGATTACTGCCAGCTCGTGACTGACGTCACGATGCTGGCGTGCCAATTGATCTGTGAAGGTCAGACTTTGGCCTTAAGAAGGACACGGGCTACCCTTCCGATAGTCCACGAGCTCCCGCATCCCCAAGAAGGAAACCCTGAGGCCACTGAAGACGAGGAACAAGAAGAAGAAGAGGTCCCTCTTTTGCAGAAGAGGCCGACCCCTAAGGCTGCTTGGGGCCCTGACCTAGAACGAGCTGCATCAGGGGCAGCAGCTGGCCCCTCTGGCCAAGGTAACCCATACCCTTATAGGGAATTAGATAGGGCTGTTTTCGATTTTAGGCTAGTTAGATTTAACCCAAACCAGCTCGTCCATCACCACCCTAGCAATCTAGACCGTAACATAACCCTGCTCCAGTGCGTGGACCATCTAGTGTTGCGCCATGATATGGGTTATCCTAAGGGTATTATTGTTGTAGATAACACCTCGACTTTCAGGTCAGTCATATTTTAGGAATATGGGACCAATCGTAGGTCGTGGCCTTCTTTGCTCCAAGGCTCCTTTGCCCCTGGATATAGGCAATATGTAGACGAGTCTAGCCCCGAGGTAGAACTTGAGCCTGAACCTCCTATAATCCAAGAAATTGTAGACTTAGACTCTTTACTCCTCCAGGAGTCCCAAGGCCAGAGGTCGTGATAATAGACTCCTCCCCCAGGTTGGAGGGTAGGACTTTCATTTATTTCTTTTATGTAAATTTATGACTTTTACTTGTATATTAACTCCCTTCTTATTCTTTTAAGGCGAAGAGATGGAACAACCAGGAGCTCCCGACCTCCGCACAACTTTCCAAGAGGGAAAAACTAGCTCAGGTCCTATTATAAAGAAGCCCAGGTACACAAAGAAAACGCCTCCTTCGGTAGGAAATACCTCCAAATCTCCTGCTAAGGGGAAAGGTACGAGCTCAGCATCTCCGACTTCCATCGTGATGGAGAAAATGGTTCCTCCTCCGCGATTTCCACCTACTCCTGCTCGTGATCAAGTTATACAAGCTAATCCCCCAGCTACGATTATCCCCACCGCTACTATGCGCATCCCAGTCAATCCTCAGGATCTGGAGAAGATCCCCAATACTTTTCGTGGGACCCTCTATGAGATGGCAAACCATGTGGTGGAGCACATATATAAAGCCAACCCGAGGGATCTGAGGAAGATAGAAGAGAGGAGCCCAGAGAACATCCTAGAATCTTCCTTGGGGATGACCCTCACAGTAAGATATTGTTCCTTAGTGAATTTCTTCCATTCATTTCGCCCTAGTATGCGTCTAACTTGTCTCTTTATTTTTGCAGTCGGTCCTCGCTCAGTACCGCAGTATAGCCCGGGCCAAGGCTAGGAATGATGAGCTCCAGGCTGCCAAGACTGCCCTGGCCGCTGCTCAAGAAGGCGAGCGAATTGCCAAAGCTGCCCTTGCAGCTGCTATAAAAGGCGAGCACGATGCCAAGGCTGCCCTTGCATCGTCTCAAGAAAATGAGCAGGCCTCAAAGGTTTCCTTAGTTGCTCTTCAGGCCGAGGTTGCTGAGGCCAAAGCCAAGTAGCTAGAGGTCGAGGTCGCTGTTAAGGAGGACAGAGCGGCCTCACTGTCCTCCATGGAAGGCATGTTGTACCATTTATGGGAATTTAACCAGGACGATAATTTCTCTTTCATGGTTCCCGAACTGTGGGATCCATACCTCGAGAAATTCAAAGCCCGGATCCTACAAGAGCAGTCAGAGACGGGGGATGCTTCCACTGCGTGTGACCAAGAGATTGAGGAGGTCACGTCCTCAGAACACCTTGGAGGGGCTTGATTGAAGCCTTCTTTACTTTTTTTTTTTTTTTTTTTTGTATGTGTTTATAAACAATTTTCCCTAGGGCTTAGTTCGAGGTTTTTCTCCTTGGGACAACTTGAATTTTAATTCATATATCTAACTTTTAATCTATTTGTCTTTTCCTTGATTATCCCTCATGTTTATGCTTTCTTATACTTGCACATTCAGGATTTTAGGAATCAATCATTAGATCGGGATAGATATTTCGAGTTTGTTTATTTCCAAATTTAATGTGTTGATTTATATCGTACTTGTTATGTGTCAGGCCTTGGACCCGGTTATATCTGGGGTTTTAAATATTTCAAACTTAGTTCGCGTTAGGTTTATTGACATCTCAGCTTTTAGGAAAGTCATCGAATATTCAATTTTGCTAACTTCTAAGTTTTAGGCCTGGTTGTACCCAGGGTTTTAAATAATTTGAACTTAGTTCGCGCTAGGTTTATTGACACCTTGTGCTCTTAAAGAGGCGCTGGATAATCAATTTTCAAAGCTTCTAAGTTTCTGACCTGGTTATATCCAGGATATTTTTGTACCTGGTTGTATCCATGATTTTAAATTTCAAATAACTTGATATCAGTCTGCAACCTTGCTCTGATTCTCATCGGGTTATATGCCCCCCCAAGTAACCAGAATGTGAAGACTTTCTTGGTTGCTTTTACAAATATTAATACACGAACTAATTTATAAATAACCTTATAAAGGAAAAATATTTAAAACAATATGAACAGGAAAAACTATATAACAATCCCTCATGGCTTTTATAACTAAGCCTTACATAGATAGTCGATAATACTATTGATAATATTTCTTTAAGTGCATCGCGTTCCAGGTCCGTGGGACTGCTTCTCCACTAAGCCGAGCTAACTTGAAAGTTCCCTCACACAAAATTTCCACGATCTGATAGGGGCCTTCCCAGTTCGGACCTAAAGCGCCATCTTTTAGATCCTTGTTTTCCAAAAAGAACCTTCGGAGAACTAGATCTCCCAAACCAAAACTACGTCTTTTGACCCTGGAATTAAAATAACGAGTGATTTTCTATAGGTAATGTGCAAGCTATAGTTCATGCACTTCTTGCATAATGGTTTTAGCTTCCTCAAGTAGAACACACCATAGGAGAGGCAATGAATGACCACGTCAATATAATGTACCATCCCCTATCACATACCTTAGAGCTTGATAGAGTATTTTTCTTACGTCCTATCTTTCCTCAGGCAACTTTCCTGTTGTAAGATATTCCACTATGGAGGTCATCCAGGTCAGCCTTGTGTCAATCATCTCGACCTCTTTCACTTTTTCCGCCACGCTTGGACTCTCCGAGAATTCCACTGGTACTACGTTCAAAGTCTCAACTTCCTTGGTGGTGGTAAGCCTTGCCAAAGCGTCAGCATTAGTGTTCTGCTCGCGAGGGATCTGTTCAACAGTACCATATTCAAATTCTGACGGCTCTTTCTTCACCTTAGTTAGGTAAGCTGCCATCTTGGTACCACGCGCTTGATATTCCCCCAACACCGGATTAACCACGAGCTGGGAATCACTATAAAATTGGACAACCCTTGCTTTCAATTTTCTTGGCACTCTGAGCCCAGCTAACAAAGCCTCATACTCGGCTTCATTGTTTGATGCTTCAAATCCGAATCTCAGCACTGTATGGAATTGATGCCCCTCTAGAGATATCAATATGATTCCAGCTCCGGATCCATTCTCATTAGATGAGCCGTCCACGAATATTCTCCATAACTCCTGCACCGGCTCCTTCAAAAGCTCCTCTTGAAATCTGGTGCATTCAGCCATAAAATCAACAAGGGCCTGGATTTTGATCGAGGTTTGTGATATGTACCGTATCTCGAACTGGCTGAGTTCTACTGCCCATTTTAAAATATGTCCCGACGCTTCAGGTTTTTGCAAAACCTGCCTTAGAGGTTGGTCGGTCATGACGTGGATTTAATGGGACTGAAAGTATGGTCTAAGCTTCCTGGAAGCTAATATCAAGCAGAATGCTATCTTTTCTATCAGCGGATACCGTGATTCAGTCCCAAGAAGTCTTTTGCTTATATAGTACATCGATTTTTGAGCATGGTCTTCTTCCCGAACTAACACAGCGCTGGCTTCATTTTCTGTTACACCCAAATATAGGAACTGGGGCTCTCCAGATATAGGCTTAGACAATGCTGGGGGTTTGGCCAAATGCATCTTTAGGGCGAGGAATGCCAGCTCACACTCTTCAGTCCATTCAAATTTCTTATTTCCTCTGACCAAGTTGTAAAAGGGAAAACACTTGTCAGTGGACTTTGAAATAAATCGATTTAACGCCGCCACTTTTCCAGTCAAGCTCTGAACTTCTTTACGCGAGCTGGGCGAAGGCATCTCCAATAATGACCTGATTTTTTCTGGGTTCGCCTTTATCCCCCTTGTATTGACTACGAATCCCAGAAACTTTCCCGACGCTACTCCAAAAGTACATTTCTGGGCATTTAGCCTCATATTGTATTTCCTCAAGATTTCAAAACATTCTTTTAGATCGGAAACATGGTTATCGACAATCTTGGATTTGACTAGCATATCGTTGACATATACTTCCATATTTTTCCCGATCTGATCAACGAACATTCTGCTAACTAACCGTTGGTAGATAGCTCCGAAATTCTTCAGCCCGAAGGGCATAACTTTATAACAGTATACATGCGTTGGAGTCATAAAGCTAGTATGCTCCTGATCCACAAGATTCATCACGATCTGGTTATATCCAGAGTATGCATCCATAAAAGACATGAGTTCGTGTCCTGCGGTGGTGTCTACCAACTGATCAATTCTCGGCAATAGGAAGCAATCCTTAGGACAAGCTTTGTTCAGGTCGGAGAAATCAATGCAAGTCCACCATTTTCCATTCAGCTTTGGTACCAGGACAAGATTCGCGACCCAGATCGGGTATTTTGCTTCACGAATGAACCCACACTTTAATAACCGAGCTACTTATTCTTCCAATGCCTTAGCTCGAACTGTTCCCAAACGTCTATGTTTTTGGGATTTCACAGCACGCTTTTATCCAAGTTTAGGGTGTGCATGATCACACTCGGGCTTATTCCTACCATATCTTCATGAGACCAGGCGAAAACATCTAGATTCCCTTGCAGAAATTTAACCAGCTCCTTTTTCCTATCATCGCCAAGATTTTTTCCAATCTTAACGACTCTTGAAGCATTAGTGGGATCTATCTTTACCTCCTCGAGCTCCTCAATAGCTTGGAGCTCTGACCTATCCTCGCCTATTCGTGGATCGATGTCATCATTTGGGGTGACGTCTCTATCCTTTATTCCTTGAGGTTCTTCCATCCCGGAGGCAACTTCCACTTCCGGGGACTCCTCAACTCCGTCACTTATGGCCATTGCTTGCTGCCCGGGTTGTGATTTTTCCTTCATGGAAATGCTATTGCATTCCCTGACAGCGAGCTGATCACCTCTGACAGTGCATATTCCCACAGATGAGGGGAATTTGATTGCCATGTGGCAGATAGAGGCTATGGCTTCGAACGCCATCAACGCAGGTCGGCCCAAAATTGCATTGTATGCGGCTGGACAATCGATGACCACGAACTAGCGAAGCTTGGAGACAATTCGTGGACCTTCACCCCATGTTACCACTAACTCGATTGTTCCTATAACTGCTGACCCTTCACCAGAAAACCCGTATAAAATCACGAAGGTAGCCTTCAGCTCGGTTACAGACAATCCCATTTTTTTTAAAGTGGACCTAAAGAGTAGATTCACAGAACTTCCATTATCTACTAGCGTCCTCCTAACTCTCCGGTTGGTGAGCTGAATGGTTATCACCAGAGGACCATTATGTGGGAAGTGGACATGGCTGACATCTTCCTTTGTAAAATTGATTGGCTATTTTTCCAATCGCTGCTGCTTTAACAACCACTGCTCCGGAACAAACTCGATTCCATTGTGGGATTTCAGTTCATTGATATACCTCTTTTGGGCACCTCTGCTTGTGCCTGCCAAATGGGGTCCTCCCGAAATGGTGGCTATATCTCCTCCTGTTATCGGAGAAGGATTGTCCTGATTCACATGAGCTCCGGTTTGATTCATTGGAGCTGACGGAGTATTTTGTCCAGCGGGCTGACTGGGAGTTGTTCGATTTCGAACGTACTGAGCCAAAGGTCCTGCCCTGATGAGAGTCTCGATTTCATCCTTCAAGTGTCTGCAGTCATCCGTATTATGACATATATCATTGTGGAATCGACAGAATTTTGAAGGGTATCTCTTCACCCTTTGATTCTTTAACGGTTCTGGTTTCTTTCACGGAAGGCGAGCAGAATTTGCCAAGAAGATGCATTCTCTAGTATCTGTGAGATCGATATATGTTGTGTAGAGGAATAAATTTCTCCACAGACTTATTTTTCTTTGTTTCGCCCTGGTCGCCCTCACCATTTCCCTTCCTCTTATTATCTCCCCCTTGGTTATTCTGGGCAAAGGTTTGAGTCATAGCTGTATCATCTGTTACCGCTCCAACGGGCTGGACAGGGACTTGGCTGGTTCTTACGATGGAAGCTCGCACCTCTTCTAGGTTAACGCACCTTTGAGCTTGATTCAAGAACTCATCAATAGTACTAACTCCTTTCCTCTATAGCTCTCGCCACAAGTTGCCTCCAACAAGGATTCCCGTTCTCATTGCCATGAGCTTAGAACTCTCGTTGACATCTCTAGCTCGTGCAGCAACATTGGAAAACCTACTTAGGTATGCTTTCAATGGTTCACCAGGCTATTGCTTTACATTTTCCAGAGATTCAGCTTTAATCCTAGCTTCTTGAGAAACCCTGAATGCTCTTTTGAAATTAGCGGAAAAGATCTTCCATGAGTTGATTGAATGCCTCTTGTACTGTTTGAACCATTGCCTAGTTGGCCCAATCAGAGTTGAGGGGAATATTAAGCATCTTAGCTCGGGCCCGATGTTGTGGGCCATCATCATGGTGTTGAACATCTCCAAGTGGTCAGATGGATCTCCATCTCCATCAAACTTTGATAAATGTGACATCCTGAAACCCTGTGGATATGCAACCGCCACAATATTTGGGGCACAAAGCTCAAGCTCATCCTCTGAATCACACTCATCTTTCTCTTTTCACGATAGGAGCCTTTTCATCAGCTCCTCCACTAGGCTAACCTTTCAAGGGTTTGGTGTAACGCCCTGGATAACCAAGACCGCTACACTGTGTGTTTGAAATAGTGCGAGACTTGTTAATTAAGTCATTTGGTTAAAAATGTGAATCTAATGATACAAATAGGTTATGTTTAATAGATTTTGGTTATAAACGAATAATTTTCGTTAAAATACATATTTGGTACATGGGATCCTAAATCAAGGTTTAAATATCGTAATTACAAAATTTCCAACAGCAATAAATAACCAAGCCACTCTAATGGCAAAATACACGTTTTGGGTTCACGTTCCTGTACAAACCCTCGACCGTGGCGGCCGAGCAGCTGACAATGTACACCCCACCCCTAGAGTTCTCCAACCCATGGCCAACTCATCTTGATCTTGCCTTACCTGCACCACGAAGCACACGTGAGCCAAAGCCTAGCAAGAAAACATAGCATTTAAAACACAATCACTAATAATATCTAATTATTTCACCAGACATAACCAAGTACTCAACAGTGCACAACATTCATCCATTCAGTGATAACATTCAACAAGCTAAAAATCTGCTATTCAATTAACCAGCATTTCATAATTATCATATTAATTACAATCAAATCACATGATAATTAGGGCCGACAACTTAGGCCGCACCCTATGTTTATCCCACTAACTCCGGCTCGCTTAAACCGAGCTCAGTGCATAATAAGTTGTCCTCAGCTACTAGTGGCCGAGCTGCGCCCTGCGCGCATGTGTAAACTCCGGCGCTCTTAGGCCGCTCATTTACTATTTACATGGCGTGATACCATCCATTTACATTATACATGGCATAATACCATTCTTTCAAAACATACAAGATAGAGAACCCTTAGTCCCATTATATATCCTCAACCGAGTGAAGTTTTCTTACCTTTATTTCCAAGTGCTTTAGTTAGGAAAGATGACCCCCGAGCACGATCCTACCCCGAGCCCAAGCGTACACCTAGTCACAACCATAATAAAGGATTCCATTAATAATTGCATAAGGGTTTCCGGATAGAATTCTAGCCTCCGGGACATCGAATTCCACCAAACACGGTAGTGGGATCGATCCCGAGCACCAAAGGTTAGGTTCCCACGCTTAAAACTCCAAATGGCCACAAATGCCCTTAAGGGCCGCGACCCCTAAGACCTGTGCCGTGGCCTGCCCCCTAAAACAGAGGCTAGGTGTAATGCCCTAAACTCCAGGGATCGTTACGGTGTGCCTTGTAAATGGTGCTAAACTCGCTAGTCGAGTCATTTGGCCAAAAACGTGAAACTAAGTATGATTAGCAGTTTAGGGATTAAATTTTTTGGATAAGATATAACGTTTCATTATAACATTTAATATATATGTTGGGATCCCAAAATTATAATTTCAGAGTCTACTACAAGAAATATTTACAACAGGCCGTTCTATGCGGCAAAACAAGGTTTAACCCTAGTTCCTCTTCAAACCTCGGTCGTGGTGGACGAGCAGCTGCATATGTACACATCATCACCTAAGCTCTCCAACTCAAGGATGGTCCAATTTTCTTTTGCCTTTACCTGCACCACATAGCACCCGTGAGTCGAAGCTCAGCAAGAAAACTTAATATGCTCATGAACAGTAATAACATGTCATCAAATCATAAGGCACACGCCTAGCAGAAATAGCCATATTCCAGCAGGCAAATGAGTTCACGTAACATTGAGTATAGCACATCAACCAATGATCATAATAATCATCCAGGACTTTCAGTCCAAACAAATAGAAGAGTGACAGTGGTACAGTCACTAAGGTGGGTTCCGTTCCCAATAGCCACGTGACGATAGGGTCACCGGAGCTTATAGATAAGTGATCCTTTCACTAGCTTAACAAGATAGGTATCTGGTGAAATAGTCACCAGCATGACATGTTGAGTAAATAAGTGATCCTTTCACTAGCTTAGATAGGATAGGTGCATGATGACTAGTCACCAACATAACCTTCCTCATGACCATAGAGTCATAACCATGGAACATCGTTCCCTAGCCATGTGACAAGCAGTCACCTAGGCCTTAGGCCCTGGCTCTGAGTAACTAGTCCTAGACTAGCCAAGTGCTTATAAGTTTCATCGACCTTAGGGTCGGTCCAGCATTAATACCCCATATGAGTCATTCAATGCTGATATCGATTAGATCTAATCTTCATTTGGCTCGGCGTTCATGACGCTATGCCCTTTCTGACTCTTAGGTCAGTATCCCTGACTAGTCAGTGCCATAACCAAGTAAGCATTGCCACCAAACATATATCACATATCCGATATCCAAATACAGGGCATTCAACATGCTTACTTAACAAATACTAGTACAATTAGGATCATGCATAAGCACAGAGGCTTAAGCTCTGAACAATATCATACCCAATATACAAAGCATGTCCTAATCACATGTTTCTCGTGCATTACATGCATCACATATAAACATCCAACATGCATCAAGTACAACCATGCATGTCATATATACACAGGGTGCAGTTTTCTTACCTCAGATTCGAGCTAGAATGATTAAAAGAACGACCCTTGAGAACGATCAACTTTTAGTCCTTTAGCGGTCACCTAGTCATAACCAAATACGGGACACCATTAATAAAAATGATCAACATAGGTTCCCAAACCAATATCTAGCCTCCGGGACATCAATCCAAACTAAATCGGGTAGTAGGATCAATCCCGAGGCCTAAGGCTAGCATTCCCAAGCCAAAAACTCATTTCTGGCCAAAAATGCCTCTAAGGACCGCGGCCCTCCCTAGCCGTGCCGCGGCTCGCCCCTCAGACAGAGGCGGCTCTTCCTCAGCACCCAACATGGGCCGCGGCTCACCATAGTTATGCCGAGGCTCTTTAAACAAAATAGCAAGAACCAGATTTCCTTTCCTGCGTTTTTCCTTGAAACCAACCTTCCAAACCAATCCCAAACATCACCCAAACACCCAATTCAACCCTTAAACTTCATCTACAACACACCCTCATCAAAACCCAAGCTAACCACCAACCAAAACATCCATTAATTCCAACTATCCCCAAAGAATTCACAAGCTGAAATCTAAAACCAAAAACAGAGTAAAACCAGAGATTTCATGGCTGAAACTTACCTCAAACTCGAGATTAAACCCTCTTCAATGGTTGAACTAAGTTTCTAAGCTCCAACCTTTGATCTCCTAGCTTGTTCCTCCAAATTGGCTTTCAAAAATCAAAAGGAAGAAAGAGGAGAAATGGTGTACGGGTGAGGGAGAAAGATGAGGATGTTGCTCTGTTTTCTTACACTTCCACAACCTTCTAAACTCAAAGGCTGATATATATCTTAGGGGTGAAAAGACCATTTTGCCCCTAGGTCAAATAAAAGCTTCTAAAGACTCTCAAGGGTAAAATTGTCATTTCCCGCCTATCTCGTTAATTATAATTAACACCCTCAAATTCCCGCTATTCTCAATATTCTCAAACACCAATAAATCATATCTCGTTACCCTTTAATTCCCGGTAATGCTCTAATCATTAAAATCACCCTGAGACTCACCCCGAGCCCCGAGCTTAAACTCGTTATGACCAGACCGAACACTTGCATTTCATGAGCCCCTGTGGCGCCGCGATGCTCCCTCATCTCAGAGCCCTCCTGGCTCTTCCTTGCTCCGAAGGGCCGCGACACTCTAGAACAGAGCCGCGGCCCAGCCCCGCGAACCCAGAAAAACCACCATTTTTAATATTCAAACCTCACCCAAATCCACCCTAGACCATCCCAATAACATAACTCAACTATCACAACTCTCTAACATGATTTCAACAACATAACCCAACATAAATCTAGCCTAGAAACCCATCAAGACATCATTTCAATATTTTGAATCCACACACTCAAGCACACTCAAACCAGCCATGAAAACATCAGAATTCAAACATTAAATCATAATTTCGAGCTTACCTTCACTACAGAACAAATTCTCCAAGTTATTTCTGGGCTAACTTCCAAGTTCCTAGCTTCAATTCAATCCTTAAATATCAAAACCATAAACACCCTTATAACCCAGCCAAAACACAGAATTCCAATGACCAAGAGTATGATTCAGTTCTTACCTTTGTTCCTAGCTTGTTTCCCCTAACTTCCACTGAGTTAAACCTCCAATTGCTCAGCTCAAACTCTAATTCCCAGCCACAAATCCTTTGGTTTCACTGAGTTTCTTGAGAGAAAAGGAGAGAGGGAGAGAAGAGTCGGTTCCTTGAGTTTCTACTATTTTTTTTTTTTTAGTCTAACCTTAGTTACTTAAGTCTATCCCGAGGCTCGGGGTACCGGAAACATCCCCGAGGGCAAAACGGTAAAATTCCCCAATAATCCCGCCTAGGCTTCCTAACCTCAGATATATCTCCTATTATTTATTTCCATAACCTGATAGCCCAAATAATCATCTAATACCCGAAATACCCCTTGACTTGCCCCAAGTCAAGCACCTGGTCCCATTGTGACTTTCCCGCTACTTGCTCCCTAGGATCACCTCATGCTGAAAGCTGCAAACAAATATATCCACATAATAATGTGGTCTTAACAGTTTATCACAAAATCACATTTATTCCCTAACGGGCCAAAATTACAATTATGCCCTTACAACCAAACAGGGCCCGCATGCTTATCCAATACTCATAAACATGCATTTCACATAGTCATGCATAACACACTCCATTAGTTCACATAACTTCCAATTATGCCCTCCCGACAGACTAATCAAGGCCCTTAAGCCTTATTAGTAATTTTGGGTCGTTACATTTGGTCTCTAGTTTCTTGGTTATTCTGAGGCTATTCAACAGCTCCCGTCCTATTGTACGCATTCTATGGGTTGTTGTCCCTCCAAGTTTGGGCTTGGTTTTGTGGGACATTCCCGTTATCACATACCTCGGAAGGACCTCCCCCATGACGAGAGTAACTAACTCCTTCATTTTGAACTGAATTTCTTCTCTGCAAGTTTAAATGATCTCGCAGATCAGGCTTTGGATCGAATCGGGGACTCTGAGCCGAACTAAGGTGATTTCTCAGATCACCTTCGGACCTGCCACTTCGGTGGCTCTCAGTCCAATAACTTCCATTAGCGAAGCTCACTGCTCATGGTTGAGGCTGGGGATCTAGACTATTGACTCAGGTCCGCGGGACATAAGTAGGGGTAGACAGAGGAGGATTTCTCCTGCTGTTCCCATAAGCAGGAATGTCCCGAGTAGACGGAGGAAGATTTCTCCTACTGTTCCCATGATCTAGAATGTCTCGTGCATAGCGAGGCGGTGTCGGATGTCTTATGGATGATGGGGGATGCCTGACTGGCGAGGCAATTCTTGTCCCATCAAGGCGAACTAAATTAGCCCGTGGTCACTCTGCCCCACCATTTCTAGCTCTTTGCGCTTGGCGATCCGATCGTGGTGTAGGAGGATTGGTTGGAACATTTTGTCTCTGTGAGCCTGCTCCGACTCCTCCTTGTGGGTTGCCATGGGTATTCCCATGAGCGTGCAAGGGTGGTACCGAACTTGGGGTCGTGATTTTGACCGATCAACTAATTTGTGGATGAAAGCACTAATTTTCCTCTCAATGAAAGCACCAAACTGTTGACGCGGTTTTTTCCAACAATGAATTAAGAAAATAACAAGGTTGAATTAGTGCTTGATGGTAAACCGAAGTAAGAAATAATTCTCAAGAACATTGGTCTTTTTATGTGGTTCAGTGGTTAAAATCCACCTAGTCCACGAGTCTATATTATTACTGTTTTTCTCTCTCTATTTTGACAGAGTTTCAGTATTACAGAATAATCGTCCCCTATCCTGTCCAATATTCTCAGTATTTATAGAGAAATTCCTTGGACAGGTTTGGGTAACCCCGTGAGTCAATCACAGATTTGCGTATTTATTACATTTATTATGGAATATTCCCATTTATACTAGGATATGATGTTATCATGAAATAAATAGACTCCTAATATCTGGGGCATTAACTATCACAGGTTGGATATAAACGATCGTATAAAGTATCCGAGTCTTCGGGGATCCGCGGACACGCCATATCTTCAATTTATTACGAGCTAAATACATCGTCGAGCTCGTATCATGGAAGCCATGCCTTATAAATACTATAAGCTCGTGCTTATCAATTTATGCATCCCTAGCTCGTACAACCATCATGAAAATCGTGTTGTCTATATGGAACGTACATTGACTCCTTGGCTATTTCTTCCATGCATTTATTTGCTAGCTACATACGACCTGAGGGAAAGACCCGTGCTGAAATTAGGATACACAATAACCTATGAATGTAATTAATTACAAAATACATTTAATTATAAAAGAGCTTGTTTCCACAATTAATGTGATCTAGATAATTACCCATTACATTCATCTAACTTTACTAAAATTCTTTTTAAATAAAGTTGGTTATCTTAAAGGCCTATAAAAACTTCATTTATTATGGTGTGAATTACCAAGTTCTAACTAATTTAATACTTCGTAGTTTACATGCAATTGATTTCTCAAAAACAATTCACATATACAATTAGGACAATCATAAATAAGCATGTTTCTAAAAGATGCATGATTAATGAAAATTGTGCGTGGTTTCATGAATAACATGTAATTGACTAATGCACGATCATGTTGTCAATCAAACATTAATTAACATATATTTACATAAATACAATAAATAAATAAATAATAAATGATGACCCAAGTACTATTGGGTATTTCTAAATTTACAACCTTTGAAAAAATAGAAATAAAATTTCAAAATAGCCTATGACTTGTTTTCAAGATTCCAAGAATGCTTCTCCTCTCTTTTAGGCTTTCTTGCGAATCTTTAGGAATTTTTTAGGCCCAACTAATTAATTAGAAACTAACTTTCCAATTAATTTATTTAATTAAAAATAACTTTTAATTAAATAACTATTTATGTAGTTGAATTCAAATAATTAATGAATCAAATTCAAATAATTATTTCAACATAAGATAAAATCTTAACCAACTAAAAGATATTTTATTTTTCTAATAAAAATAAAATAAGATAATTAAACTCTTCAATTCAAACATTTAAAATTAATAAAATAAAAGATTAATAACAAAAAATATGATCTAGATTTGGGTCCCGAGAATAGTTCCCTAGATCATTAGGGCTGGCAGCTGGAGGAGCCATAAGGGCTTGGGTTGGTGGTGGCTGCATGCAGTGAGCACAACAGCTGGGTGCTCATGCAGTGGGCACAGGGGCTTGGGCACGCGAGCGAGGGTGCACAGGCACAGGGGTGCGGGCTCACAGACGCACAGGTGCGGGTGCAGGTGTAGGCTCATAGGCGCACGTGCGCAGGGGCGCAGGCTCGCAGGTGCGCGTGCGGTAGGCTAGTGCGTGCGGCTAGGGCTCGAGCCATAGGGCTTGGGTCCTTCTTTCTTCTTTGTGTACAGATTTTTAAAATACATATTTAAAAAATAAAATTTACAAAAATTCTATGCCCTTTATGGTTTACACAAGATCTAGAAATTCAAATACCTAACCCAATAACACCATATAATTAACAATCCATCATTCAACCATACATTCAAAAAATATATCCATCCATTCAATATACATATCAACATACATAAAAAAAAATGCAAGAAATCCACACAACATTTAATATATATATATATATGTAGACTGTTATGATAACAATTGTTGGTATTAAAAGAGAAAATCAAAGATACGCAGCCGAGAATTGAGGCTTTTTAATAATTATAAATACCAGCCAAGATCACACACACACACACACACATATATATTAAATCACATACAATCAGATTAGAGATTATCTCTTGTAGCCTATCAAGTGTCCTCGAATCTTTTTGTATAAAATCAACGATCTTCTTATCCAAGTTCTGAATACTCACACCTTGATCTTCCAGAAAAATCCTCAAACACGCAAGGACGTGTATAGGCACGTAGGATTCAAAATGTTGATTTATGACTCTATAGATATACTTAACACATGAGATCTAGAGATGTTTGATAGAGAGAAGAGGAATTGAATAGTTTTCACGTTTAGGAAAACTATCGCTTCTATTTCTTAGAGAGAGTCTATTTCTAACAATGGTTTCTTTTTAGGTTAATAAAGATTATTAGCTAATTTAATTAATCTTTATTGTTACTAAAATAAAACTGATCAGTTATAACATATTTAATTATTTAATTTAAATCATATTTAAAAAAGAATAATCAAATATATAATTAAATAAACAAATTATTTGAAATTCAAAATTCAAATCATAGGGAAATGAAATATCCATGTGTGGTGCCACATTGAGGTTTTCCCTAATTTTCTCATTGGTTTATTTAATTAATATTTAAGACAATATATTTATCCCAAAATAAATATCAATTAACTCAAAATTAACTTTATCTTAAAATATATGTTTTAAATAAATAAATACCTTATTATAAATAAAATAAATATTATTCTCTCTTTATATATTAATCCAAACAAGATTAATATTTATTTTAACCTATAGTTTTTCAAAATAAAAAGTATATAGTTAAATAATTTATTAATTCATAATTAATCAATTGCCCATAACTATCACATAATTATTTCATTGCCTTGGAAAATTAATTCCTGTGCAATTAAGTCCTTCTTTCTACAAATCTTTTTTTTGACATCCTTACCCTTGACAGTGTAGGACAGAGGTGATCTGGGGACCATGGACCTACAATACGAAGCTCCAATAAACCAGATTATTAATTAAACTCTTTAATTCAATAATCTTATTTAGTTTGGTTCAAGGTGCTAAATGATAGAGATCTCATTTCACTAATTAATATTAGTTTGCTGAAATATCATTTACAAGGAACTAAGTGTTTTAAGGATAAAATACAATGAGGGGTAAAATAGTATTTTAGTCCCATCTCATTGTAGACCGTCTATAAAGGATTGATAGACAATTATGGTTGTAACAATGGATCATTAATAACGTATCTATATTTTTTATAGAACGTTCTATGAATTCAAGAGTGCAATTTCGAGTCTTTAGTGGAGTCACGAGAAATTAATAAGTTAGTAAATTTATTTGTTAAATTTATGATAACTTATTGAAGCTTAATTTCATAGGACCATGGTCCCCACTGTATTTTGGATAAAATCATCTAGATAGTCTCAATAAATTGATTTAATTATCAATTAGAATCATCAAAGTTGACTAGGTCAATTTTGGATAGTTTCACAGAGTTATGTAATTTAGAGAAGAAAAGAGAAATTATGACAGATTTATTAATTAAGACAAATTGGTGTCTAAATTAATAAATAAGTTTAAATCAAGGTTCAAATTATAAATAATTAATTTGATAAAGGATTTGTTGACGGTGAAATCTCGTCAACGATATAAGGTTAGAAAACTGAGACTGTATTGCAAGAGATATCTTAGAAGAAGATAGAGAAAACTTGAAAGAGTAAGTATACAGAACTACAATGGAGTAAGAATCGTATATTTCTTAATAGCCTCAGCATACAAGGAATTTTCCAACCCCCTTTGCTGGAGGGGTGAAGGTCTATTTATATTGGGGCTCTAATGGCTCCTGATACATTGTGGTCCCAATGGACAAGATTGTACATAGGTACATTTTCAGGGTTGTGGCACAGGTCATAGTGGAGGTAAAGGTGGTGGTGTCGGCCTGGTACATAGCCAGAGGTATACAGGTAGTGTCTCCACTCTTTGTACAAATTTGTACCACCACTACTGGTACGATATAGATGTCAAGGTCACGCCTCTGTCCTCCTCATGGTTGTACATTTTGCATCCGTATACGTATAGGTACCTTGTACCAACTCACGTCCTCCGTTCTTGGAGGTCCTTCTCCCATCTCCAAAAAACATCTTCTCTCATCACCTTCTAATATTTTTCTAAGTGTTGAACCATACTTCTTTTATCCTGGCCATATTTCCAGGTATGAGACCTTGAAATAGGCATGCACGCAGCAAGGGGATGGGTCTCCCGAGGCGAGTACCCATGCGTGACTTGGGCATCCACGAGGCTCGGGGATGGATCTCACAAAGCGAGACCCTTGGAGCCTAGGTAAGTACCCATGCGTGACTTGGGCATTCACGAGGCTCGAGGATGGGTCTCATAAGGCGAGACCCTTGGAGCCTAGGCGAGTACCCATGTGTGACTTGGGCATTATTATTATCTTAACCTAAATAATATTATATAAGGTTAATATACCAGTGATTAGTGCTCAAAAATATCATTTTATTAGTTTTAAAGTGTAAAATTAACTAAGTTTTAATTAATATTTTCATGGATTTATTGTTATATATTTTATTTTTAAAAATATTAATTTTAATTTAATTTGTGTTTAATTTTCAGAAAATAAAATGTATTTTGACACAAAGAAGAAAGAAAGAATTAAAATTGAAGAAATCATGAAGAAAATGACATTTTTGAAGATAGAATGGCCCAAATGACCCCAGACCCAAATTTTCAGCAGCCCAGCCGTGTCCAAGCCGAGCCATGGAGCCAAGCCAAGCTGTCTCATGAGCTGCCTGCCACCTGACGCGCGCCTGCCACGCCTCCTGCCGAGCCAACCAGCTGCTGCCACGCGTCCCGCGCCAGCCTGCCCGCCTGCAGCTGCTCCCCACGTGCCCGACCAGCTGCCTGCCACCTCGCTACTTAGCCTGCCATGTTCTGACCGTGTCCCCCACTCCACCTACAACCTTTTCCAAAGCCAATCCAAGGCCAACATGTGTCCCACTTGTCCCATTTTTGCATCAGGTTCTGAAGCCATTCCCCCCACTTTCTAATGCACGAAAATACCCACTTTGGAGCAAAAGTTTCTCTATAAATAGAGAACCAAAACTAGTGTAAAAATATCAGATTGGAGAGTGGGAAAAATACACTTTGTATTGTGTTTCTTTTCTTATTTCTAGTTTAATTTTACTTGTTTTAGGTGACAAAAATGAGTGAATTATTTTAGAAATATTGGTGAGGTTAGAGTGTGGTTGTACTTTTCATTCTCAATATTGATATTGATTCTTCTTCTGCTTCATTTCCATATCTCATTAATTATTTTGTTTCTCATATTCTAATTTCTTTTCTAAAATTATTTACAATCTTTTACATAAGTTCAGTCATACTTTTCTTATGTAACTTAGATTGTTGATTTATTTTAGTATATATGTTATATTGTATGTCTTTTACTGCATTCTGCCAGTGGTATTTTGTCGCTCTTGGATATATAATATGATATGCTATGAAATTAGGAGTTAGATTCAATTTAATCTAGATTATTTAATTTGTGCTTTAACATACACATCTTCCAGTTGCAATTAATGGTGTAGAATTGCAACTGTATTTTGAATTAATATCAATATTAGAATAGGTTTTACAACATTGCATCTCTACCTTGCCATGCTCTTTATCTGATCGCTTTCTTTAATCTATAATTTTAATTTCACAAAATCCATATCTTCAATTCTACTTTATTTTTATCTTTTATTTACTAATCTAATCTTTAGTTGTGTTTGCCTCTCTGTGGTTACGACATAGCCCGATTACTACTGCGACCGCTTAGGAGTTTATTGGGTGATATCAATTTTTGGCGTCGTTGCTGGGAAGGTAATTCTACAATTAAAGGTTTGCATAGTAAATTAATTTTTTTTCTATTTAAAAAAAAATAGTATAATTTTTTTAATTTCTTTTTTATTTTATTTTTCTTTAGTAATTTTTTTTATTTATTCATTTATTTATTTTATTTTATTTTTAGGTTTAGAATTTTATTTTCTAGATTTAGGTTTTTTTCCGAAAAAAGCTTAAAATTTTAAATCATAAAATTAAAAAAAAAAAAAAAGTATTGAGAACATTTGTGTAATTTTGGAAATTAGTAAAAACCAAACTTGTTCTGTCTTAGAAAAATTGGTTCTTAAATAAGGTCTGTGTTAGCATTACCCTCCAATCTTTTCTAAGAACCTCGAGGAGTTCTAGAATAGCTCTTGGGCCTAAAGTGGTACCTTGGCAGCCTTCCCAATTGGCCTGGGAACATTTTTGGTGTATACTTATTACACTATTACACACTTGCGCTTATAATACTTACAAATATATATATATATAAAAAACATAATAAATAAATAAATAAATGAATGAAGAAGATCATCGACATTTTGAGTACTATTATCCAATATATCTCTCTTCACTTCAAAACAATAAAAAATCTAGTGCTACTGAGGGTACTAACAATTTTAGACGTGCCCACCAACTTAGCGAAAGAGAGTACCTTAAATCTGAAGTAGGATTCTTGACTAGAGAATTTGAAAACTTGAAAGCTAAGTATGGTGGAGAAAGTAACGAGGTCATAAGGGTAGAGTATGATGAACCATATTTTGACTGTGAAAGAGTCGACCATTTTGCTCAAGATTACTCAACTCTTAGAGAAAAGGAGGAAGCTTTTCAATACTATTCTTACTATAAGAATAGTAATCTTAACTGGAAAAACCCTATTGCTTCAAGTTGGAAGTCTAAGTACAACTACCGTGCACCGATTGGTTGGGAATTGGCACCATCTAGCAGGAATGTTGAGCACGATTTTTCTAACTCTTACCATGAACCTCCACATAATGTCTGGACTAATACAGATTCCTTAGAGGAAACATTATATACAATTATGGAGGAACAAATAAACTTTACTGAACACATAAGCAACATTGCTAAACACATGATGGAGGAACTTAGAGAAATTCGGACTCAATTTTCAGAATTGGCCGACAAAGTTAATTCACATTATTTCAGTCAATTCCAATTAGATGAGGAAACAATGGCACCAATATCTAATCCTATTTCCTACAAATTTGATGAGGACGATGCCATTAACATTCGGAGTGAAAATATTTCTCATGCTAAAATTCTTCCAACAACTCCGAATGAAAACAAGTTTTATCATACTGATGTGATAAACCTTATTGTGGACGAAATTTGCAAACTTTTCTCAAAGAATCAATCACACAATTTCCTCCACGATACTGAAAACGAACATTTTCTTTATCTTGAGAATGTTACTAATTCTTCCATTTTTGAGACACAGGATAAAAGAAAATTCATTTTTGATACTGGATAGTCAAGAATAGTGAGTTGGTGAACCAACCTGAGGAGACTTTTCTCCAGTTTGCCAAGACTAATCAGGTTCTATCTTTCCTTGCTTTCTTTATTTCTGGTATGTTTTATTTTTGTTTTTCCTTTTTATTTTTGATAGTTTGTCTTGTCATTTATTTTTCTTTTTCTAAGAATCAATATCATATCATTTTGCATTAACTCACTCCCTACATGTTCTCATTTCACGTTTTTCATGTATATATTTTTAAACAATGAGGACATTGTCTGATTTTGGTTGGGGGTGGTGAGAATATTCATGCACGTTCATGTTGATTTTTTTTTCATACTAATATTTTCATGGTCAAATTTTTGAAAATTACTTATTTATTGTTGCAAAATGTTACTTTTGAGTCAATTTTTGTTATCTGTATTACTAAGAGTTTCTCTAGAGTTACCTAATGCACATGCCAAATGTTGTGGTAAGATGGTTGTTAGCACATATTTGTTTAGAAATTTGCCATGTTTAAGTAATTCATCCTTTTGTGTGAGAAGTGAGACGTGAGAAAACAACTTTTAAATTTTTATTGATTCTTAGAAATGGTTATAATTATTTGGACAAGGTATTGTGGTATGAATGGATGATGTTTTAGGGATAATATTTTCTATAGACAAATCTTATTAGAGAGCCTTTTATTATGTTGTTCATAAAAAAATATGAAAAAAAAAGAAGAAAAAATGAAAAAAAAAAAAAGAAGAAGAAAAAATGAAAAAAAAGAAGAAGAAAAGAGAAAAGAAAAAAAGAAAAAAAGAAATAAATAGAAAAAAAAGAGAGAAAGACACAAGAGCAATATTTCTATCATTTTTAATTATGTTGTCTCTTGTGTCCAAGAAAAAAAAAATGTGTGTTTATTAATTTCATGTTTTATTTTATGGCTCTTAGAATAAATATAAAGATTGTCTATTTAACTTAAAATTCTGAAAAACTGGCTTTGTGGTACTCTTTATGGTGGTTGTCCAAATAGTTTATTTCCTATCTTCGTTTCAATAATTATTTAAGAGTTTGTCCTAAATATATACCCATTTGATGAGTGCTTACTTCTTTTCCAACTCCATGAGTGAAACCCTTAAACTTTAAATATTTTCAATTACATGAGATGTTAATGGAGTTGAGACTTTTACTTGGCATAATTTCAAAGGCTTTATGTGCTATGGTTTGCGGTAAGAAGGTACAAGTTTGGTGCACACACTCACAACTCTAGATTTATTCAAAGTAATATTGACAACTCTTGTTGACTTGTTACTGACATTTTGTGTTAATACTTAAGTTCTTTTATAATTTTTGACCAGAAATATATCATGTTGACATTTATTATTTCGCTTGAATTGCTAGAGACTAGCAATAAGCTGGTTGGGGGTTGTGATTAGTGCTCAAAAATATCATTTTATTAGTTTTAAAGTGTAAAATTAATTAAGTTTTAATTAATATTTTCATGGATTTATTGTCATATATTTTATTTTTAAAAATATTAATTTTAATTTAATTTGTGTTTAATTTTCAGAAAATAAAATGTATTTTGACACAAAGAAGAAAGAAATAATTAAAATTGAAGAAATCATGAAGAAAATGACATTTTTGAAGATGGAATGGCCCAAATGACCCCAGGCCCAAATTTTCAGCAGCCCAGCCGTGTCCAAGCCGAGCCCCGGAGCCAAGCCAAGCCGTCTAACGAGCTGCCTGCCACCTGACGCACGCCTGCCGAGCCAACCAGCTGCTGCCACGTGTCCCGCGCTAGCCTGCCCGCCTGCAGCTGCTCCCCACGTGCTCGACCAGCCGCCTGCCACCTCACCACTCAGCCTGCCATGTTCTGACCGTGTCCCCCACTCCACCTACAGCCTTTTCCAAAGCCAATCCAAGGCCAACACGTGTCCCACTTGTCCCATTTTTGCATCAGATTTTGAAGCCATTTTCCCCACTTTTTAATGCACGAAAATACCCACTTTGGAGCAAAAGTTTCTCTATAAATAGAGAACCAAAACTAGTGTAAAAATATCAGATTTGAGAGTGGGAAAAATACACTTTGTATTGTGTTTCTTTTCTTATTTCTAGTTTAATTTTACTTGTTTTAGGTGACAAAAATGAGTGAATTATTTTAGAAATATTGGTGAGGTTAGAGTGTAGTTGTTGTACTTTTCATTCTCAATATTGATATTGATTCTTCTTCTGCTTCATTTCCATATCTCATTAATTATTTTGTTTCTCATATTCTAATTTCTTTTCTAAAATTATTTAGTATCTTTTACATAAGTTCAGTCATGCTTTTCTTATGTAACTTAGATTGTTAATTTATTTGATTATATTTGTTATATTGTATGTATTTTACTGCATTCTGCCAGTGGTATTTTGTCGCTCTTGGATATATAATATGATATCCTATGAAATTAGGAGTTAGATTCAATTTAATTTAGATTATTTAATTTGTGCTTTTAACATATACATCTTCCAGTTGCAATTAATGGTATAGAATTGCAACTGTGTTTTGAATTAATATCAATATTAGAATAGGTTTTACAACATTGCATCTCTACATTTCCATGCTCTTTATCTGATCGCTTTCTTTAATCTATAATTTTAATTTCACAAAATCCATATCTTCAATTCTACTTTATTTTTATCTTTTATTTACTAATCTAATCTTTAGTTGTGTTTGCCTCTCTGTGGATACGACATAGCCCGATTACTCCTATTATTATTATTATTATCTTTTAATTAATTTATTATGTTAAATTAATTAAAATTGTCAAAATATCTTCTTTTACAACCATATTTATAAATTTGATTATTTTTATTGAAAAAATTAGACATTGATTTTTATAGTTATGCTAAGTGTCTAAATTTGAATTCGAAAATATATAATTTTAAAAAGGAATAAGATATTTTGTTTATCATAATAATAAAATTAATTAATTTTGTATAAAAATAGAAATTAGTTTTATTATTATCATAATATCTCTTGATTTTTTTGTGAAATTATTCAATAAAATCAAATATCCTATAAATATTAAATTACATTTTATTAATTTAATATTTTTCCTAAAATAACATAATTGAGTTAATTGTTGATAAATAAAATATAAATTAAATTTGTTAATTATTGATGGATTACATTTAAATTGACTTAATTATCTTTGCAAAATAGTAATTAATTATGAATTTTGTGTAGATAAATTCTACATTAATTAATGATGGTATTTTTATAAATGTGATAAATTGTGATATTTTTGCATAAACAAATAGATATTGCATATTTAGTAACATGATTAGGATATTCAATTATGTGACATATATGTGAACTATATGTGAGTTTCGCAATGATTTTAGATGCATATAGTGACCCATATGTTTGGATATATATGTTGTTTTTGTTGCCAAATAAAATATTCATAAAATGATAGCTTTTATTTGGGCCCATTAGAAAATGTAAAGTTTAAATTCCTCTCTTGTGGGTGATTCCACTTGTGAAGGCTCATTTGCTTTGCATGATTATAGTGGGCCTAATCAATTAATAAAAAAATAATAAAATAAAGGTTTAAATTCTCGTCTTTTGGGCCTTGTTTGGAAGTTAGGGGGCCTTAGCAGTGGGTACGACATACTAGACCCAACCCTCCTCCATTAAAACCAAATTGTTAAGGCCCATTTACTCAAGTTGGACTTAATTGTCTTAATTTTATTTTTTCTAGATACCTGAACCTAATAATTGATTAGCAAAAAATTAATTCTAATTCTAATTTAATTTGTTTCATTGTGACACTTTAGAATTAATAGAAAATATTATAATAAAAATATAAAACTTATATTATGAGCTTGTTTTAAGAATTATATTCGATCTCCACCATTAGTTTAATAATGTCGATAGCTTAATGCTGCCTCGAGGCGCTTTGATTCGTCTCTCTATGGAAGGTGTTCATTGGTTATTTTGACAAGGTTAAATTTTGAAAGATAGATAATTATAGATCAAATTCTAGTAGACTCACCCCAATAGTGACTGTTAGGACTAAATCTATGATTATCAAAGTCGTGGGTGTAGCTCATAAAATAAGAAATTTTGTTTTCTTATTTTGATCGAATAGTAGGTTGTTAATAGTGGTGCTCATTATTAAATGAGTTTACAACTCTATTTAACTAGTGGTATTTTTTTTACTCCCGCCAATCATGGCATGGATATCATAGATTAGTTAAAAACCTAAAGAAATAGATATATGCTTTTTTTTTTTGGTATTTTTTCCCACGTCTTACATAGTTTTGGTATATGTTGGGATATTTCTTGAAATTTGTGTGAATAGAAGTTTTATTGAGCGAATGTGATCGATTTCTATTTACTGATAATATACAGATTTATTATGGTTGTGTCTACCCCCATCCTTTCTCAACTTTCGATGGAGAAATCACTGGAGAAAAATTCATTAAGTGGAAGCAGAACATCAACATAGTGTTGATTGGTGACAACTCCAAGTTTGTCATGACTGAGGAATCCCTGGAAGTTCCAGCTGAAGGAGCTACCAAGTCTGTAAGAGACAAATACGAGCGTTGGGACGTGGCTAACAACAAGGCACAGTTCTACATGTTGACTAGTATGGTCAACACTCTCAAGACAAAGATGGAGAATGTCGAGATGGCCTACGAAATCATGGATCAACTCCAAGACATGTTCGGGGCAAAGTATGTGTAGACTCAATTTGAGGCCACCAAGATGTATGCCAATGCTTAGATGGCACGTCTTAGCACGTTCGTGATCACCTGATCAAGATGACGAGCTACTTTTAGGAAGCTGAATTGCACGGAGCTACAATAGATATGGAGACTCAAGTCAGCTTAATCCTCAACAGCCTCTCTCTAGCTTTCTGGTCGTTCACCACCAACTATGTGATGAACAAACTTGATTATGGCCTGATGCTGCTCATGAACGAGCTTCAGACTTTTGAGTCTATCATGGGTGGACCGAGTAAGGGAGGAGAAAAGAAGACTACTGGTGCTACTGTTGATCTAACTAAGGTTGAAGCTAACCTAGCTTCATCTTCGAAAGTTGGAAACAAGAAGAAGGGTGGGCATAACACCAACTCAAAGCCTGCAAAGGCTGCAAAGACGAGTGCACAACCAGATGCACATGCGCCTAAGGGGAAGAAAAAGAAGAACAAGAAAGGTAAAGGTAAATGATTTCACTATAATGAGAAGGGGCATTGGAAACAGGATTTCGCCAAGTTTCTAGCAGTGAAAAACAAAGGTAATGATTATAGTTCATTTATCTTAAAAACATATGTTTTAGAGAATGATAAATATGTTTGGATTATCGATTCTAGATCTACTAAGCATATTTTTAATTCTTTACAACTTCTTGAATCGTGGGAGGACGTGGATGAAGGCGGCTTAAAGCTTAGAGTTGGGAATGGAGTGTTGCTTGCGGTCCAAGCTAGAGGAAGAGCTTGCCCGAAGTTTGGAAATAAATATTCAATTTTAAATGATGTATTTTTTATTCCGGATTTTAGTAGAAATTTAATTTTAGCTTCCATGCTGCAATTAGAACAATTTGTTATGACTTTTACAAGTTAGAATATATATATATTTCTTTCAATGGATTACAATTGTGTATTGAATGTTTGGAAAACGGACTTTATATTCCGTGACCTAACAAACCCCTCACGCTTAATGATGAATTATTCAAAGAAGCTAAACCTAGGGCCAATAAATGTCACGAGGCTGACAATGATAACATGACATATTTATGCAATTTGAGACTAGGTCAAATTGGCTATGATAGGATTCAAAGATTTCAAAGGACGGGCCTTTGAGGGAACTCACCTTAGGTGAATTACCTGTTTATGAATCATGTCAAGAAGGAAAATTGAAGAAGCGTACATTGTCAGCAAAGTGTGACAAGGCCAAAGAATCACTTGGAATAGTACATTAAAATGTCTGTGGACCTCTGAATGTGAAAGCCAGGGGTAGTTTTGAGTATTTCATCACTTTCATTGATGATTACTCTAGATACTCATGCCTTTACCTAATGCATAGGCTCAGAACCAATTAGGTAAAACGCTAAAGATCTTGCAATCTGATAGGGGTGGAGAATATTTGGATATGCAGTTCCAAGATCATTTAACTGAACTTGAGATTTTATCTCAACTTACTGCCCCGGGTACTCCGCAACAAATCGGTGTAGCGAAACGCCATAACATAACTTTATTTGAAATGGTTAGATGCATCCTTAGTTACTCAACTCTGCAAACTTCAATATGGGGACATGCAATTAAAACTGCGAACGAAATTCTAAATGTTGAGTTTCCCCAATCGATCCCCAAAATAGCTTTAGAACAATGGAATGGTCGTGAACCTAGTTTACGCCATTATAGAATCTGGGGGTGTCCCGCCCACGTCCATAGGAAAAATGAAGGAAAGCTAGAACCATGAACTGAAGTTTGCATGTTTGTTGGCTATCCTAAAGGAACTCGAGGTAGAATATTCTATAGTCATTTAGAAAAGAAAGTATTTACTTATACGAATGCTACTTTTCTGGAAAATGACTTTGTCCAAAACTTCAAACCGCCCAGCACAGTAGTTTTAAAAGAGATGGTTGAAGAATTGACTCCAACCAATGTTCCATCGTTATTAACGCAAGTTGATGATGAAATTCGCACACTTCATGTCCAACCGATACAAGTCAATTTAAATGAAGCCTCGTCATAGTAGGAGGGTTTCTAGGAACCTAGTTCGCTATGGTTTGGATGGTGAGATTGTTGGGTTTTTATGCCCTAATTAAAACCCAATTTCTTTGTAATATCATTGTATTATCATTAAAAGAATAGCAATCATTTTTTGACTTGGTCAATCACTTTGCTCACATGTTTTATTTTCAAGATTATTTGTTTAATATAAACTTCTATTAAATCCTGAGCATATAGCTAATCATATTTATAGTGATGCAATCACAGTTGAATGTATATATGATTGTATGTTCAACCATAAGTTAGTCCTAAGATTAGTCAGTGCACATGATTTACACTGACTTGCCAATCTACGATATGATCTACTTACACATTGTAGTGTTATGTTCTTTCCAGAACTTTAGCAAAGTAGATAAGATCAGATGTATTTGTTACATCGGACTGGACCGATATTGACAGTAGACAAGATAAGTAAACATACTATTATTATCTATTCTAGTCATATCATATAGTTGACCATAGGTCAATTCAATCTCAATTCTGAAGGGTTAGTATTCTAATCGGTTGTATTATTTGAGTTCTTTGACTTGTTTGTTACCAGATTACCCTATGGACTAGCCCATACTTACATCTTGGAAACTCGGTAGTATAATTGAGTGGGAGTGTTAATCATATATATGATGTAACGACCCAAAATCACTAATAAGGCTTAATGGCCTTGATTAGCGTGTCGGGAGGGCATAATTGGTATATGTGTGATTAAATAGTTAAAATGCATGGTTTTGTGGAATGCATGATTAATATGATTATGTGATATGCATGTTTATGAGTATTAGATATGCATGTGGGCCATTTATAGCTTATAAGGGCATATTTGTGATTTTGGTCTGTTGAGGGCATAAATGTGATTATTTGTGATAAATTGTTGAGACCACATTATTATGTGGATATATTTGTAGCATATGGCTCGAGACGGTCCTAGTGAGCAGATTAGCGAAATAGTCAAAGCAAGGTTTAATACCCGGCTCGGGGGAGCCTATGGGTATTTTTGGGAATTTAGAGAATATTTTGGGATTTATTGAGTAATGAATAAGTATCTGGTAATTAATTAGATGACGGGATTAATGGGTGAATGTTAGGAACACTTGAGAAATTAGCGGGAACTGGGAGCGAAATGACCATTCTACCCCTAGGAACAATTTGAGAACTAATAGGCTTAAGGGGTAAAATAGTCTTTTGTTAAGAAAAGAATAAACTCAGACAAAACACTTGGGACTACCCAGAAAGTTGTAGAAATACTTAGCTCTCCCTCACCTCTCTCACTCACGTACCCCCTCTCTCTTTCTCCCTCTCCTTGTACCTTGAAGTTGAAGGAAAACAAAAGGAAATATAGATGATCAAGCTGGGAATTAAGCTGGGTGAAACTGAGGAAAGGATACGTTAAAGACAGTCAATGGATTATGAGGAGTTTAAGTCACCAATTCAAGTAAGATTCCAACTTTAATTCACTGAATTGAGCTGAGTAGTTGTGAAGCTTAGAACATGTGTGAATTCTGGGTTTTTTAGTATAAGTTAGTTGATGAATTATTGGTAGGTTGGGTTGAGTTTCTGTGTTCTAATATGATTAAAATCTATGGTTCGAGTCTTGGTTTCACTCTTGTGATTTAGTTCGAAGTGGGGAGTATAATTGGTTTGAAGCTTTGTGGTTTTTGGTTGGAAAGAGATAGAGAAAACCCATAATTTATGAGTTCGAAGGGTCGCGCTGTGACCTAGCTCTGGGGCGCTATGGCGCGTGTGCCCAAAAGGGTCTTGGTATGCTCTCTGATTTGGGTGCGCGCCGCAACCTTAAGAGGCAAGTCGCGGCCCGCCTCCCTTGTGGTTTGGGTTTTCGGTCTCTAACTCAAGGGCAAGTTGCGACCCTTGGGGCCAAGTCGCAGCCCCCCTAGGGATTTTTACCTTGGCATAATTTCTAGAATTGGTAAGGCTCGAGGGTTCGAACCTAGGCGCTCGGGACAATTTCTACTACCCAGTTTAGTAGAAATTGAGGTCCCGGAGGCTAGTTTTTGTCTCCTAAGTATTTATTTGGATTAGAGGTTGACGATTACCCATTGGCCACTGTGACTAGGTTTATCGCCAAGGCTCATGACTGAGGATCATGCTCGGAACTATTCTATTATCTCCGCTCGAAATTCAAGGTAAGAAAACTACACTCGTGTGTGGCTGTGTTGGGACTGAGATTCCCTGTATCTTGATATGTATGTGTTTTATAACTATGATATCGTTATGTGAACATGAAATGAATGACCTAAGAGAGTCAGGGTTGATGATTTGCGCATAGGACGCGGCTTGGCCACTGTTAGTCGGGGTCAGCTAGATAAACATTGGACTCGTCCTAAGCAAGATAGAGTCAGTAGAGTAAACAGAAGGCGTGACCTAAGGGCACCGACCATGAGTATTGCATATTGATTGAGATAAATTTCTGAATGTATATGTTCACTGTTAGTAGTTTGATGTCTATGACTTGTTGAATATCTGGATGACTGTTTTATGATTGATGGATTATCATCACTGATTATGTTTTACTGTTATGGTTTTCTTGCTGGGCCTTGGCTCACGGGTGCTACGTGGTGCAGGTAAAGGCAAGGGTAAGATGGATCAACCATGAGTTGGAGAGCTCTCGGGGCGAGGTGTACATTGTTAGTTGCTTGTCTGCCATGACCAAGGGAAAGTATAGGGACAGAACCTAAAATTTGTATTTTTCCATTAGAATGACCAATGAATTGTATATAACTTTTGAGAATTTTGTAGCTTTGTCTCTTAAACCCCGTTTTTGGGATCCCATGTACCAAACATCTATTTTAATGAAAATTATCCATTTATGATCAAAATCTTTTAACCCTAATCTGATTGTTGACCTTAGGATCACATTTTCAATCAAATGACTTGTTTAGCAAGTCATGCACTATTTTAACTACATAGTGTAACGGTCTTGGTTATCCAGGGCGTTACATATGAACATCTATTGCTTCTGATCAAGAAGTAAAATAATGGTTTCTTTTTAGTTTTGTTCAAGGTGCTAAATGATAGAGATCTCATTTTGGTAATTAATATTAGTTTACTGAAATATCATTTACAAGGAACTAAGTGTTTTAAGGATAAAATACAATGAGGAGTAAAATGGTATTTTTAGTCCCATCTCATTGTAGACCGTCTATAGAGGATTGAGTGAAAATTATAGTTGTAACAATGGATAATTAATAACGTATCTATATTGGTTGTAGAGCGTTCTATGAATTCAAGAGTGCAATTCCGAGTCTATAGTGGAGTCACGAGGAATTAATAAGTTAGTAAATTTATTTGTTAAATTTATGATAACTTATTGGAGCATGATTTTATACGCCCATGGTCCCCACTGTACCTTAGATAAAATCATCTGGATAGTCTCAATTAATCGATTTAATTATCAATTAGAATTATTAAAGTTTACCAGGTCAATTTTGGATACACTACAAGAAAAAAAAGTATTCATAACACTTAAAAACTGCTAACCGGGACTATTGATAACACTTCTGAAAATCCTAACATAGCCCCTGTTATTAAAAGTCCAGTGTTTTCTATAACAATATTTGAATGTTATGTTCGGTGTTATCTTAAACTATTCAATAACACATTTTTAGGTGCTATAATATTCAAATAATAACATTTAGATAGAGTTTTTGGTTATAAATTTGAAATTTAATCTTATACTTTTTTCATAACACTTTTCAACTGTTACATTTGATTATTTTGATAACATTTTTAGTTTGTTATATTATATAAACCATAATGATTTTTTACGCTTATAATATGTTTTTAAATCATAACATATAGTAATAAAATTTTAAATTTTATTTTGATAAGTATACTTATATGGTTTTTTTTTAATTAAAAGATTTTCATTATTGTATTTTGATAAAAAAAATTCAAAATTAATCATAAAATGTAATTATCAATAGATTGATAAACCATAAGTATTACATTATACAATAACTAATTCAAACCATGAATGTGTCTACTTCATGAGATCTTAGTTCTAACTTAAGTTTGAAAGCATAACATAATAAAGTTTTATAATCTTGAACAATTTTTACTTCAAAAATGAAAAATAGAAACATTACAAGATACACAAAAGTAAACGAAACTTGCTCCATCCTTCAATTCATCATCCTTTGTGCACTTGTCTTTGTTGTGAGTCCATTTGCTTAGCTACAACAAACTTTAAATAATTAATGCTTCAACTTAAAGTTATAGTAAACTAAAAGGGTACATAAAAAAAGTTAATTACCTAATTATAACTTTATCAGCTGGCCATGCAATTATACTACCTATAACATCTTCTATATTAGACATAACTGTTGAAGGCCTCCATAGAAATGCATCATTCTTTCTCACAAGATCTATCCCCACTTTCATAGCACGAGGCCCGAGAGGAACATGGTGAACCTCATCCTTTGGGTCACTTGAAATAAAATAACCTTCTGCAACAATTTCTCTAGATCCAATCCAATCTAATATTTTGCATTTGGAGCCATTGATGTTAATGCAGATATTAGTGAAATAACAACTATAATTGATACTACAACTCAAACTAATCCATACCTCTATAGGTGTTTGGCTAGAGTCAGAAAGTTTTAATGACAAATGTATGCCCCCAATCCCATCATAATAGAGAGGTACCTGCCAAGAAAGAGATGAGGTTAACCATACAATCTACAACACAAAAATTATTGGTGCTCACAGATTCATAAGTAAATTCACGACATAAGAAAATAAGCCTATAAACAGAACCAATACAGGGGAATATTTATCCCCAAGAGATTAAAATGGCCATGGCACTCACATGGCTTCAACAATAGTTGGGTATTTTTAGTTAATAAAATATAAAATATTAAATAGATCTTGATAAATACCTAAACTATAGCCACTATAAAGAAAAAATAAACTTCATTCACACAAACCAAAAGAAACACAACTAATTGGGCTTCACTCAAAGACACATAGATATTGAATAAAACATTTCACAAATCCAAATTTTTAGACAATCAACCCGAACTCTGATTTAATTTTTTTAATAATTGTCTACTCGAACTACTATTCACTAATCTCATAAAACTGTATTGCATTATTATTATTATTTGAAAAACAGAGAAGAAGATAAGACAATGTTAGAGCATATACATATGTATGTATACGTTTTAGTATTGTTATTATTATTTGAAACTCTTGTTTTAGTGTGTACATGATATATTTAAAAAGAAAGTCACCGGCCCTATAAATGTGCACAGCAAGCAGGAAAATCATAAAATAAAAAAAAACATAAATATAAATTATTACATATATGGTGTATTCATATATCCACTTGATATCTTTTTGATAATTTTGTGTAGTGATGAATGTGATAATGCTATAGTTTGTGCTAATATAACTAGTTTTACCCAGGGTTGTACTACAACAGTGCTTCTGGTATGGACTGATGGTGCTAAAAATTTCTTTGCACAATGTGCAAATGTGGGGGACTCAGCATGTGTTATGAAGTACGTATCATGTTATTTTTGTCTTCCTTAAATATATCTCTATAAAATTAAAATATCATGAACCAACCCAACTAGCAATGAAATTCAAATAAATCACAAACTTAGAATAAACTTAAGCAATTGATGAAACACATTAACGCACACATGATCATGACAATGAACTTATGATGTTTTAATACAGTTTAGTAACTACTTTCACGTATCATGTTATTTTTGTCTTCCTTAAATATATCTCTGTAAAATTATTATTGTTTAATACTTATTAGATGTGGTCCAAATATAATTATAGAAGTACCTGCATTGTAATTTATACCAGCAGCATGATAATTTATACTGAATATGTTTAATTGTAGCAGTGCCAATGGGAAAACGATTAAGATGACGGAGGACCATAGAGTAGTCAGTCATACTGAAAGACTAAGAATGGAAGAAAGAGGAGAGCCACTGAGAGATGGGGAAACATGATTATGCGGTACTTAAACTTCATTTTTTTTTTTTTAGACTACCATAATCTTAAATAAAGAAGTAGTCACTTTTTGCCTCTTCTTCAGGCTTGAATCTTGCTCGGATGCTTGGAGACAAGTTTCTTAAAGAGCAAGATGCTCGGTTCAGTTCAGAACCATTTTATATATTGGTTCTAGTCTTTGTACTATTAGAAGGGATAATGGTTTTTGTACACAGTTATAGACAGACAGTTTCCTTCATGTTTATGTTTCTGGATCATAATTTTGATTCTATTTTCTAATATAAATTTATAATTCTATTGTGACTATCAGTTTTTCTCTTTCTTTCCTTTTTGCCTAAATATAGTGAGGCTTGGACTCTACTTTGACTCTCAGATGATTCTCTTCTATGGATGAGTATTCTGCTGAACTATAAAGGTGTGATTTAGTTTGGTTTTAGTATTTGAGCAGCTGACTATATAAGGTGTGATGCAACTGTAGTGGTCAAGATGTATATGAATTATAATGGGTTTCTTTTTATTAAATCCATAATAGTCTACTTATATGCACTGCAAATAACATACGCCCATGCATCAGAGCAATTACACTTGATAATTGAAATGATCTATTGCAACATCTAGGAACTACTATATAGGAAAAGTTTAAGCTGCTACATGTTGTAGTATCTGGTTATTCTAAAAATTACTAATACTATCTGTAGGAATTGGTTCGGTCAGCTATGCTGACCTGTTCATTTCAGTCACTAACAACTTAACTATTTTACTCTTCTTAGTAATGTTAGTTAAGTATAATTGTCTATAAATAGACATTACATTGTACAGGTTATTTTTAATGAAAATTTACATTGTATTAGCTCTGTAATCTTGTAAACAAACTAATATAGAAGACTTTCAAGATTGTAATGTGGATTGATATTCAGCAATAAAGAAAGTGGCTATTTCATTCAAATTCTCTTCTTCTTCTCACCTCTGTTTTTTAATTTTCTCTGTCTAAAGTTCTATAAGATTATTCTTAAGCTATTTGATCAATTGTATTTGATTAAGGATTCACAACACTATCAGCAGAGATGATTATAGTCATAATCATTTTGATCCATTTGCACTCAATACTTGTTATGCACATGTATTGAAGATCAAGTTAAAGTTTGAGCTAATGGGCCACACCGTTAATTGTTTTACGATGAGTAGTAGTTTGAGGAGTAAGAACCCATTGATGAGTATATAGAGAGAGAGATAAGACAGAAATATAATATTACTGAGAAAAGCTCCTATCTGTCCATACGAAATGGAGCTGAAAATGCAACTTATTCATTATCTTACTCCAAAGGTAACAATCTCAAAACCAAATTCCATGATACCAGTTCACTAACATTTATTCTCTTCTCTTCATAGATTTTATTGGAAAAACAAACTGGAATACCATAAAAAGTTTAGTTTCCTGGGATACAAACAGAACATTAAACTACCATGTGAAAATGACTTGTCTTGACCAGGGGAAAACTATAATAAAAAACTTAAGTTATTTGTATACTTTTTATATAGAAGAAATATATTTATTATGAGAATCTCTCTAATCTTTCTATTTAGTTATATAAATATTATATTCTTAATAAATTTTTTTTGATATAGTATTAATGTTTGTTTGTTTTGCATAATTTAATTGGGAATCGTATGAGTTATGATGATTTTTGTATATAAAGCTCGATCTTGACTCTGTTTTTGTTTTTGTTTTGTGGTGTCAGATATCTATCTGAGCTGCTTTCGGAGCATCTCAAGCTCAGTCCATTTGTGGCTGTGCTTCCATATTGCTACAGGTTATTAAACCAGGGTGAGTTTAGGTTCTACAACAACATAGTTTTTAAGTTTGCCATTGTTACCCCACTTTTCCCATAAAGTTAAGGGAAATTCTGATTTTTGGGATACTTTTTAATATTCTGTGCTCATGGGGTTTCGATAAGAGTTAATAACATGTAAATATTGGAGCCATTGTGTCTTAATGGTGTGTAAAAATAAGTTAGTGTTAAAATCATTACTGAGTGACTTTTTTCTTGGACATGAATGCACAGGTTCTTGTAAACTCAATTTTGTATTCTATTCTTTCTTTTCTTTAGGAATATTCTGCTGTATTTCTGTTGGCCAGAAATGATCAAATTAGTAACTACTAAGTTAGCTAATTGGTGTTAGCACAGCAAAGTCAAGACACACTTTGCTGCTGCATTTTTCATGTTTAAAAGTTTGAAATTATTGTTTTTTTCCATTGGAAGTTCAATGAAGTGGCAAAGCAACTGTTTCTTTCTTTTCACTAAAAACAAGCATCAGATGTTTTCTCCCCATAATGGCTAGCATTCTTGTAGAGTAAAGAGGAGAAATCTATCTAATGTTAAAAGGGGAAGTTTGCCTAAAAAATATGCATATTAAAGGTGTTAATATGTTTTTAATTGAGGTTTCAGAATTTTGTTGTCTATATCATGTGAGTTACAATACATCTTGAGAGGAGTAGTATAATCTTTTTGGGGTTATTACTAATTACATGTTGCCTAGAACCTGTATCATATTCCAATTGAGTTTTTTTTTTCCTTTTCTCATAAATAGTTCTTTTGTTAATGGGATGTTACTCTTTCTTTTGTATTTGGTTTTTGATGTATATATTCAAACTAAAAAATTTTATGTACTGGCCTTGAACTAAAAAATGTTTTACATTTTATTACCCAAGTTTTTGAATTGCAAGAAGCTGTTTTTATAATTATCCTAATACATTTCCCCACATGGGATTGGATTCTACTTTCAAATTTCTGTGAGTTTTTGAAGTTTATTAGATATACATCAAATAACTAACAGAAAATCAGAAAACATTTCAGCCATATTTATTAACCAACGATCAATCATTATCAATTCAAAATATTCAAACAACACACAAGTTTTCTTCCTTATCTCGCCGTAGCACACAAATTCTTAACCTTCCGTTATCACCGCAGCACACAATAATAATAATCTCAGGACCTACTTCACCATGGATGAATATCTAAGATATTCAAACTCCTCTAACATTTGAAAAATATTTTAACAAAAATAAAAGAGAACATACCTCTTGCAAACTGCTACAAATAAAGTTCCTTTCAATTTGAAATCCAATGAAGCCACTAAAATGAAAGCAAATTTACATACCAATTAATAAACTATCGACATCATTCGACCTTTAATTAGGAGTCATTATTAAAAAAAAAATTACAACTCTTACAACCAAGAAACTATCCAAACCCACTATAGAGTCCTTGGAAACTAGAGCTCACAAAATAAAAAGAACAACAAAACTCTTAAATACAACGACAAGAGGCAGCAAAAGCAGCAGAAAAACTAAATTGAGAAAGAAATAAATAGAAACAGCCATTTACTTCTCAGAGGGGAATGAAAAGTTAAATTTTTCTCTTTTGTACAATGCACCCAGACATTTACTTGAGCCGTGAATTATATAAATTTGACCCACAATAAAACTCTCCATTACATAAATTCGTCTAATAGCTAAGCTATGTTCATAAAGAAAATTTAAAAAAAGTGCTACAATATTAATTCTTTGATAATGAATAGGAAGCTAATTGCACGGAACAATTTTGCAGTGATCACAAGATGCATAACCAAGTTTTTCAAGTTTACAACTGAGATAAAAAAATCATCAACTTTTGATGTGGTAGTGATATAATGGTATTTCCTCACCCTTAATTTAAATAACTAAGAAAAAAAATATGATAATTTAATGAGGTAACACTTTGGTGGTGATTGTCCTTTAAAGGTGAGATAAGGAACCGAAAAAGAGTCACGACAAACTCTAATCAAATGCTAATACCTAGGTCTGTAAGCAGGGTTGTTAAGTGGTTACCACATTTTTTCCCTTAGAATATTACTTGAACAAGTTCAATGATCGGGTGTTGACTTCAATTTTATTAGTATAATTACATTTACATGAGTCAGACTGTTGCAAATCTGAAGTACAATTACGCATCAAAGGATGTATCTCCCACATAAAAATTCAATTATATTGAACATGTCCAGGAAAACATGGGTGGAAGGAGAATCATATCCCAATTTATTAATAAGAAAAAAACCAGTCTTTGCTAGAAATTTATTTTGCATCTATCTTGTGTTTAATATAAGAAAATAAAACCTAATACGTACCAAGAATTTGAATAAATGTTTATGACAAACAAAATTCAGTTGTCATCGAGACAGTACCTGAGGCCTGAAGCATCAGACTGTAAAGATGCCTCAATAGCAGCATCATTGTATTCAGTAACAAGAGAAATTATTAGCTGGGTCTGGGGTGGAGTAAAGAATGGTGCACTGCTCTCTTCTCGAGGTGGGAATTCAACTCCAGCAGCCTGTGATATATATATTTATACATAGATTACTTAGAATACTTTATTATAAAAGTGAGTTAAGAAATCAAAATAGGTTCCTTTCCAAATACTGTAGTAGCACATTAGCTATAAAAACTCTAAACAGAAAAAGGAACACATAGAATTAATACAACCCATCCAAACACAGATGCAAAACATTCATCATAACTTAAGCATCAAGGACAACACTGAGGGATTCAACTTCAACATATATATACCTTGTAGGCTAGTATAACCATGTATAACTAACATTCACATTCATCTGCAACCCATGCTATTGCATATCTCACATAAAGCAGAAAGCAAAAAAAAAAGGTTAATCATATGATATTTACACTTTAATCAACTTAAATAAGCTTTTGCCCAAATGCCTTGGCTGACGAAGTAATTAACAAGAGAAAATTGTGTATCAAGCTTAACATGCTAAAATAACATTTAATAAACTAACAACCTTCAGTTCATTATATGCTGCATAGTATTGAGGATATCTCCCCTAAGGTCCCCCGAAGGCTTCTTGCCATGTGTCAATTAGGATTAGTATCTTTTCCCTCACATTCAAGTCTGGCTGCAGAATTTAAACAATTGCATCGGACAAGTTAGATTTACTAGGAATGCATAGGAGAGATTCACAGTGAAAGGACAAGAAAAACAAATAGGATCAGAAGAAAATTAGGGTACCTTCTTCTTTACTATTTTAACCATTTCATGTAAGATATCACGCTCAACTATCTGCTGGAAAACACTCTCACCACAATTTTTGCTGAGAGTTTCTAAAGCCTAGATCAAAACATTCAATGAAAATTGCATCACAATTGAGCAATGGTTGCTTGATTGAAAGTAAAACATAGCAGCAACAACTGATTCATATAATAAAAAATTTAAGTTATATTTTGAATAAGAGAAACTTACAATGACTTAAAATGACATCATAATGAATATGACGAAAAACCCACATGTCAAACAAGTACAAAAAACAAATAAATATATTCTTATATGTATAAAGAAATACTAACAAAAAGAGCCAGAAGTTGTATTTTTGGATTTTTACTGCCAAGACGCTTCTTGAGTGTCTTCAAGGCATCTTTTGCTTGCCTGCAAATCAATACAAGTATAATTTGGCTATAAAATTGGAAAGTAAATTTAGGATCAACAAATGTACAAAAAACAACAAAAGACATACACAAGCATTCCACCAAAAAGATAAATAGAAAGTACCCAGGGTCCATGTTAATAATATCACATAATTCAATGTTTATTGCCCATTCTGGACCAATCAGCATATCACTAGTTGCCCTCTCGGCGCAGGCTGCAGCATTACCAGCCATGTCTCTTCCCTTCAGTTAAGTCTCCTGTCCTCAAATTTTCCGTAAAACAAAAAAGACCCACAAATTCAATCATCAAATTTAGTTCAAAACAGAAGACGCAAACATATACCTATGAATGATCATCACTACTATTTTTTTCTAACCATTCTCAAATTCTATATACTAAATCCACCATTAAGACAAAATAATCCAAATTTGGGGATACAAATCAAACATTTGCAATTTCTGATAGAAATCAATTAATTAAATATCCCACTCGCCAAACAAGTGTCTAAATTATATCAAAATCACGAAAAGAAAACAAAAACTAGATAACGCCCAGCAACAACAGAAAGATGGTTAAACTTAAATACAACCACCTATGCAATGAGTACGCACAAAATATGTCCTAATAGATTATTTATAAACTAAATACAGAAAATACCAAATACACAACTTTAACCAAAAGTAAACAGTGCCCTTCTATGTCCAAATTAACATTTACAGATAATCTAACCATCTTCAAGGGGGAAAACCCAAGAGGGAACATAATCTATAAAAGGTACAGTAATGGAACAATGAACTGGTCATAAAATACATATAATAACTAAAACCTGAGACACTTAAAAGATCAAATTGCACGAAGACAAAAGGGAAAACAACTTACAGAATTCCATTTGTTCTTCCATTTTTCACATCAGCCAACATTCTTTATTATCAAATCAACTACAGCTATGACAAAGAAAAGGAGAGGAGAAAATCAACTTACTGAAATTTGAGACTAAAGTATCCTCTCCCGTATATTATTGAAGCTTTAGAGGGAAAGGGGGGTGGAAACTCAGAAAACAACATGCTCACAAACATAAACTGTGAGACCATTATATATTATTGAAAAAACATAAACACCCAAAGGATCAGATATAGCTGTCCAAATAAGCATTAGCAACCAGCAAGTGTCATCAATTATAAAACCAGTCAAAAGAAACAAACTTGTAGCTCATTGCAGAAACCAGTCAAAACTCTCACCCCTTAGGCATTTAACTTAAAAGTACTCTCAATATATGTAATGAAGTATCATACCAAAACCAATAATTAGTTTCAGCCCTACAAATTACAAGTATCCATTGCTCAAAAAATCTACTCCAAAACAGTCAGAACGTTGACCAACCCCATGGGTTTTTTATCATATCAATCTACAACATTCAGCCAACAATTTGTATTATCAGGGATGAGAGAAACGAACCTGAGATAGTGGACGTGAGGCAGAGAACTCGTGAGGCAGAGAAGCTCCACTCTGGAGCTTGACTTCGTGAGGCGGAGAAAGAGCTCCACTTTGGAGTGAGTCTTCGTGAGGCAGAGATGAGTTGAGAAGACTTTGTGAGGCGGAGAGAGGAGACGAGAGAGAGACTTCGTGAGGCGGAGAGGGCGGAGAGACGAGATGAGAGAGAGACTTCGTGAGGGTGGAGAGGGCGGAGTGAGTCTTCGTGAGTGAGAGATGGAGGCTGAGAGAAATCTTTCGGGTAACTTAGATTTAGCGAATTTGGCAGATGAGACTAACAAAAAAAAAATCATTTTGGCGCCTGAGTTTTATTCATATGGCGCCAAAATATGTCTTCCGTGTGTTTTTAATCCCACAACAATAATAGCACTTCTAAATATATGCTATTCTTTAATGTAATATATACTAAATATTGTTGTAGTGATAGTTTCACAGAGTTATGCAATTTAGAGAAGAAAATTGATTTTAGGGCAGATTTATTAATTAAGAGAAATTGGTGTTTAAATTAATAAATGAGTTTAAATCAAGGTTCAAATTATAAATAATTAATTTGATAAAGGATTTAAATAATTATTTAATTAATTAATCAATAGAAAATAATACAGACATTGATTTTAAGTCTAACGGGCTTATAATTAAATGAGAAAGTTCACGAGCCTAAAACCCACGATAATTTCGATCTAATGATTGATATTAACTATTATTTATTGATTTTTTAATTAAATAAATGACATAATTGAGCCTATAAAAGGAATGCTAAGTGAGAGAATCTAAATGGATCTCAACAACAGAAGAACAGAACATCTAGTTTTGATGCTCTAGGATTTTAGATTCTCTCTATAGTAAAAAGTCCTTTTCTAAGCCTCTAAATTCTCTTCTCTTCTTCTCTTTGTATCTATCTCATGTGTTGAAAATTGCCCACTCTAGTCTAGGTGATTCTAAGGATACTTTGGAAGGCTGTGAAGAAATTTGAAGACCGGTTCAATTTCTTGGTGATACTCTGCGAGAGAACAGATTCTAGGATTTAGGATACTGAAGGAAGGACTAATACATTCCGCTACGTATCATTATCTCTGTTTAAATTCAATTATAGAAACATGTTCTAGATTGTATTATATTAATTTGTTTAATATAAGATTTACATGAAAATAAACAAGATCATGTATAAGTTTTCCCAACAATTGGCCTCAGAGCTTTTAGTAATCATTATTTTCAAGCATGAACATATTAAAAAATTTGAATTATTTGATGTGTTGAGTAATTGGATGGATTTCATGTTTTTTATGAAGCATGTTGATTCTTATGTGATTATTAGGAAATTTGAGTTATTTTGTTGTGTTTTCTATGAAATTAATTTTCATAAATGCTTTATTTGATATAAAACATGGTAAAAATTATTTAGAAAATGTTTTTGGATTGAAAAATTACACAAAAATTTATTGAATTTTTTTTGGCTGTGGCTAGCCACCCGTTTTCACTGGCTGCGGCCTTGGTATCCGACGCTAGTGGTTGCAACCACCATAAAACCCTGGACGCGGCCAACGCACATATTTTGCCCTGAAAAATCTCGTGGCCGCGGCCACCAACTTTCACTGGCTGCGCCCTACAATAAATTTTTGCTAAAAATTCGAATTTGAAATGTACATTTTTTCTATTATTTAAAAATAACTTTTTTGAAATACTTTATTTTTGTTGTTTAATCTTTAAGAAAAAATTAGATATTTTCTATAAATATTCAAATTCAAATTTAAAAATAGGTTAACTAATTAATTTTAAATATTTTTTAATATATTAAAATATTAGAATTAAGTTAATAGATATTAGAGATATTTTTTTAATACTTGACATTTTTTGAAATATTATATTTAAAAATATTAATATATGATTATTCTATGGATTTTAATATTTAAATTATTTGAAATTTGAAAATTTGTTGACTAGATATTTTTATGAATATTTGAATTTGTTTAATTATTTAAGATATTTTTTTAAAAATAGCTAGTGATATTTGTTTGAAAATTTATAACTGGTTAATTATTATTTTTTAAATATCATATTTTGCAAACCAATTAATAAATTTTTTTTTTTAATAAATAGGATTTAAATTAACTTTTGTTATTTTTGATAAATCCTATTTAAATTAAATTAATATTTTTCAAAATGACCTAAACTAAGTTGATTGTTGATAAATGAAATTTAAATTAACTTTGGTTAATTGTTGATAAACTTCATTTAAATTGACTTATTTATTTTTTGCAAAATTTAAATAATTCGAATTTTGGATAAATTCTAGAAAATTAATTGTAGTATTTTTGCATAAATTCATAGACTTGCTCATATAGTAACATGATTAGGGCCATCCAATTATAACTTGTTTGTTTGCACTATATGTGTTATTTTTGCAATTGGGCTTAGATGCATATAGTGGCTCATATGTTTGCTTAATATTTGGATTTTGATAAATAAAACATTCATAACATGATAGGTTTTATTTGGGCCCATTAGAAAATGTAAAATTTAAATTCCTCTCTTGTAGGTGGCTCCACCTGTGAATGCCCATTTGCTTTGCATGACTATATTTATCCTAATCAATTAATAAACGAAGGTTTAAATTCCTGTCTTTTGGACCTTGTATGGAAGTATGGGGGCCTTAGTAGTGTGAACGACATACTGGACCCAACCCTCCTCCATAAAAGCCCAATTGTTAAGGCCCATTTTCCTGAGTTGGACTTAATTGTATAGGTTCATTATAATAGTTAAACCTATATATTGATTAACAACAAATTCATTCTAATTTGATTGAATTTATTTCAATGTGACACTTTAGAATTAAATGAAGATTATAGGACTTTGGTTTTAAAAATATAATTTTTTGGAGAACCATAATCATTAACTTTAAAAAATTAATAATAAAAAACTATTTTAATTATAAGCTTATTTTAAAAATTATATTCGATCTCCACCGTTAGTTTAACAAGGTCAATAGCTTAATGGGGTATCGAGACGCTTTGATTCGTCCCCCTACGGAAGGTGTTCATTAGTTATTTTGACAAGGTTAGATTTCGAAAGATAGAGAATTATAGGTCAAATTTTACTAGACTCACCCCTACAGTAACTACTAGGACTAGATCTATGATTATCGAAACTGTGGGTATAGCTCATAAAATAAGAGATTTTGTTTTCTTATTTTGATCGAATAGTAGGTTGTTAATAATGGTGACCTTATTAAATGAGTTTACAACTCGATTTAACTAATAATATTTTTGACTTTCGCCAATCGGGATAACAATATCATAGACTAGTTAAAAACCTAAAAAAATAGAGATATGATGTAACGCCTTGAATAACCAAGAGCGTTACACTGTGTATTTGAAATAGTCCAAGACTTGCTAATCAAGTCATTTGAATAAAAATGTGATCCTAAAGTCATAATTATGTTAGGGTTAAAAGATTTTGATCGTAAACAGTTAATTTTCATTAAAATAAATGTTTGGTACATGGGATCCCAAAAACAGGGTTTAAAAGACGGATTTACAAACTCTCAAAAGTTATATACAATCAATGGCCACTCTAATGACAAAATACAAGTTTTAGGCTTCTGTCCCTGTACTTTCCCTTGGCCGTGGTGGACGAGCAGCTGACAATGTACACCTCGCCCCCAGAGCTCTCCAACTCATGGTTGATCCACCTTACCCTAGCCTTTACTTGCACCACGTAGCACCCGTGAGCCAAGGCCCATCAAGAGAACCATGATAGTAGACACATATTCAATGATGAAAATTAATGAATCATAAATCAATCATCCAGATAATCAATAAGCCATAGGCATCAAATTAACAATAGTAAACGTATAAATATTCAACAGTTTATCTCAATCATCATGCAATACTCAGGATCGATTCCCTTAGGCCTCACCCTCTGTTTAATCCGCTGACTCCGACTCGCTTAGGTCGAGTCCAGTGTTTATCTAGCTGACATCGGCTCACAGTGGATGAACTGCATCCTGTGCGCAAATTATCAGCCCCCGGCTCTCTTAGGCCATTCATATTCATATGCCAAATCATTCATTTAGCCATACAATAAACATGTTCAAGTATTGGGAAACTTAGTCCCATTACAACAACTCAAAGGTACTGTTTTCTTTCCTTTAATTTAGAACGGAGATAACAAAATGGTCCCGAGCATGATCCTTAGCCCCGAGCCTTGGCGATAAACCTAGTCAAAGTGTCCAATGGGTAATTGTTAAATTCCAATCCAAATAAATACTTAGGAGACAAAAACTAGCCTCCGGGACCTTAATTTCTACTAAACCGGGTAGTAGAAATTATCTCGAGCGCCTAGGTTCGAACCCCCGAGCCTTACCAATTCTAGAAACCATTATAAGGCTAAAATCCTAAGGCGGGTCACGACTTGGATTAGTGGGTTGCGACTTGCTCCCAAGTCAGAGAGCAAGGACCCAAGCCAAAGGGGAGGCGGGTCGCGACTTGGCATAGTGGGTCGCGACGCGCCCCCATCTTAGGGAGCATCCCAGGCCAAAATGGCCACACGCGCTGCAGCGCCCTAGAGCTGGGTCGTGGCACACCCCTTCAAGCTCAAAATTTATGGGTTCCTTCCACACATTACCCAGCCAATTTTCCCCAGCACTTCACCTTAACAAACCTCCCCAATTCAAAACCAAGTTAGCTACGAATTAAGGCTTTTGATTACTCAATCAAACAAAAAAACCATAGTTATATTACTAAAGCTAATACTCCAATTCAACAACAATTCTCTACCCAAAACCGAGCCTAAAACCATCCAAATAATCATAATTTTTCTTAACATAACCAAGAACAAGAACTTACCTTAGCTATGAATGAATCTCCCACCAGCTTTCAATCTTCTAACCTTGAGCTTAAATCCCCAAGCTCCTTAGCTGAATTTCTTGGTTAAGAGCTTCAATTCCTCTAGACTTCCCAGCTTAAGGCCTAGATTCTGTCCCTTTTTCTTCCTTAACTTCCAAGGCACAAAGAGAGAAAGTGAGAGAGAGAATGCGTGGGAAAGAAAATTGAGAGTTTGGGATGTTTCCTATGGCTTCAACTGATTTCTAACACTTGAGTATATCTCAAATTTTTAAGCAAAAGACCTATTTTCCCTTCTATGTTTACTAGTCCTCAAGTTGTCCCTAGGGGTAAAATGGTCATTTTCCTCCAGTTTTCGCTAATTCCTCAAATGTTCCTACCATTAACCAATTAATCCCATCATAAACAATTAGTCACCAAATACTTATTCAATATCCATAAATCCCAATTTATCCACTAAATTTCCTTCCAAATACCCCCAGGCTCCCTTGAGCCGGGTATTAATCCCCGCTGTGACTATTTCGCCAATCCGCTCACTAGGATTGTCTCGAGCCATATGCTGCAAATATATCCACATAATAATGTGGTCTCAACAATTTATCACATATAATCACATTTATGCCCTCAATGGGCCAAAATTACAAATATGCCCTTATAAGCTATAAAGGGCCCACATGCATATCTAATACTCATAAACATGAATATCACATAATCATATAATCATATTAATCTTGCATGCCACATAATCATGCATGAAACCATTAAATCACACATATACCAATTATGACCTCCCGGCATGCTAATCAAGGCCCTTAAGCCTTATTAGTGATTTTGGGTTGTTACAACTATCCCCTCCTACTGAGAATTTCGTCCTCGAAATTTACTTGAATAACTCGAGATACTGATCCCACAGCGCTGACTCAAGCTCCCAGGTGGCTTCCTCGACCCTGCTATTCCTCCATAATACTTTAACTAGAGGAATCGTCTTTTTCTGTAGAACCTTATCTTTCATGTCTAAGACCTGAACCGGTCGCTCCTCATAAGACAAATATGGCTGTAATTCCAAGTCCTAATACTTCAACACATGAGTTCTCTTTGAGACGTACTTCCGAAGCATAGAAATATGGAATACGTCATGAACTCTCGACAATGACGATGGCAGAGCTAATCTATAGGCCACCTGCCCGATCCTCTCCAGGATCTCAAAAGGTCCAATAAATCTAGGGCTCAACTTTCCCTTTTTCCCAAACCTTCTCACCTCTCGCAGTGGTGAGACTCGTAGGAACACGTGGTCCCCCACCTGGAACTCCACGTTCCTACGCTTAGGATCAGCATAGCTTTTCTGTCTGCTCTGCGAAGCAAGCATTTGAGCTCGAATCTTCTTGATAGCCTCATTAGTTTTCTGAACCATGTCTGGTCCCAAATACTTCCTCTCACCCATCTCATCCCAATGAATTGGCTATCTACATTTCCTCCCATATAACATCTGATATGGAGCTACTCCAATCGTTGATTGATAACTGTTGTTAAACGAAAACTCAATCAACGGGAGATACTTACTCCAAGATCCCTCACAGTCTACCACACATGCTCTGAGCATGTCCTCCAATACCTAAATCATCATCTCAGACTGTCCATCAGTCTGAGGATGAAAGGCCGTACTAAACTTTAGCTGAGTCCCCATAGCCTTTTGTAAACCACTCCAAAACTTGGAGGTAAAGATAGGATCCCGGTCTGATACTATAGACTTGGGAACCCAATGGAGACGTACAATCTCCCTCACATATAGCTCCGCATACTAATCCACAATATAAGTTGTGTTCACTGGAAGAAAGTTAGCTGACTTGGTGTATCTTTCCACTATCACCCACATCGAGTCATGCAGCCCCACTGTCCTCGATAAATCTCCCAAAAAATCCATCGTAATGTCCTCCCATTTCCACTTGGGAATACCCAAAGGCTGTAGCAATCTTGCTGGTTGCTGATGCCTAGCCTTCACCTGTTGACAGGTCAAACACCTAGCCACGCACTCCCCAACATTCTTCTTCATCCCAGGCCGCCAATACAAAGTCCGCAGATCCTGATACATCTTTGTGGTACCTGGATGGAGTGAGTATGGTGTACTATGGGATTCATTGAGTATCTCTCGTCTAATCCCCGTATAAGTTGGGACACAGATCCGACCCTTATACCATAATAACCCAGTGTCTGAAATAGAATAGTCCTTAGCCACTCCAGCTAAGACATTCCCTCGAACTTACTGCAACTATGCGTCAACCAATTGACCCTCTTTAATCCGCTCTAGCAGGGTCGACTGTAAGGTAATATTGGGCAACTGGCCCACAACCAATTCTATCTTTGCTTTAGTCATCTCTATTGCCCACTCTCTCGATATCTATGCAGAGCTAAACAACTATCTCGGGCCCCTCTGGCTCAATACATCTGCCACTACATTGGCTTTCCTTGGGTGGTAAAGGATATCACAATCATAGTCCTTCACAAACTCCAGCCAACGCGTTTGCCTGATGTTCAGATCCTTCTGGGTGAAGAAACACTTCAAACTCTTGTGATCGGTGTATTCTCGCACTTCTCTCCATACAGATAATGTCACCACACCTTCCATGCGAATACCACTGCTGCCAATTCCAAATCATGGGTAGGGTACCTCTACTCATATTCCCTCAGCTGCCATGATGCATAAGCGATAACCTTCTCATTCTGCATTAACACACATCCTAGTCCCAGTCTCGATGCGTCACAATATACCAAAAACTTTCCTTCCTCCGAAGGAATACTCAACATAGGTGCCATAATAAGCCGCTGCTTCAATTCCTGAAAGTTGTTCTCACACTTATCTGGCCAGATGAACTTTAGATTCTTCCATGTTAATTCTGTCATTGGTGCAGCAATCTCCGAGAACCCTTCCACAAACCGTCTGTAATAAAGCGCTAATCCAAAAAAGCTCCTAACCTCTGAGGCGCTCCTTGGCCTCAACCAATCTCTCACTACCTCCACCTTAGATGGATCCACCTTAATCCTATCCTCACCAACAATATGTCCAAGGAATGTCACTTTTCGTAGCCAAAACTCACACTTCTTAAACTTGGCGTACAACCGGTGCTCTCTCAATCTCTGCAAGACCTATCGGAGATGCTGTTCATGCTTTGCCTCTGAATTGGAGTACACTAGGATGTCGTCGATGAAGACAATCACAAACTAATCCAAGAAGTCCTTGAATACCCTGTTCATTAGGTCCATGAATGTTACTGGGGCATTGGTCTAAGGAACGAGTTTTGTAACATATTTAAACTTCCTTTAAATATGTGGATCCATTAATATACATACATTAATCATAAACAAGAAAAGAATAAAGAACATACCTCTTGATGCCTATCAAGTGTCATTGCTATCTTTTCGTAAAATAAACGATCTTCCTATCCACGCTGCTCCCAGGTACTCACAACAAGATCTTCCACAACGTTCTCTACGTCTCAAGAAGTGTGGGGGCGCTTAGAGAATAACTGATGGTATATTTCTTATTCAACTTGATGTACTCAACACACGAGATCAAGATAATAGGCCTGAAATTGGTTCTGTATCTTTTTCAAGGAGAGATAGAAAAGTATCGTTCTGTTTCTTAGAGCGAATAAAAATTATGTATCTTTTATTTTCTCACAAGTCTAACTTAAATAGAAAATAAATAAATTTTAAAATAAATATGTAACCAATTTACAATTTATCTTTTAATTAATTAATTATCTTATTAATGAAAATATATAAAACTAACTTTTGAATTTTCCATTAATTAATTAATTAATTAAATAAAAGTGAAAAATCTATCCCTGATTTTTCATGTAGCTCACGCCACACACCGTCCAGGGACTGTGTGTGTCGTGTAAATCCCTATAAATTAGGGATATGAGATTTTTCCACAATTATTTAATTATTTATTCAAACTACCTTATCAGATAAAATCCAACAACCTCATAATTAATTCAAATTTGAATCTATTATCTTTTTAACTAATTATCACATATAATTAATTATTTGAATAAATATCAATCTTATAAATTCAAATCAAATTTGAATTATCAGATTATTATCTCCCACTCAAATAAAGATATTTACTTAATTCTATTAATTAATTAAAACCAATTTTAATTAAATACTAATTTCAAAATTAAATATTTATTTATTATAATTTTGAAAATTATAATAAATTAATTATTTATATAATTTCAAAAATTATATAATAATTAATTATTAATTAATTATGATAATTACAACTAATTTATAATTAATTAATTAATCACTATTATCACATAATTGCATATTTGGCCTGAAGAACAAATTTCTTCTTAAATATGTCTTTTTACCATTTTACCCTTTATATAAACTCCTGCCTTGAATAGTGTTGATAGAGTCGCTGTGGGGACTTATGGACCTATACTCCAAGCTCCAATAATTTTGAGATTATTAATTAAACTCTTTAATTAAATAATCTTAATTTATTAATCTCATGATTACTCCACTATAAATATGAGACTGCACTCTTGTAATTATAGACATTTCATTTACTAAGTACTTTATAACAATAAAGTGTCTATTGATATAATCATTACATACAAATTAACCCTCTAAAATGGCTCATAATTCATCGGGAATAAAATTACCGTTTTATCCTTTTAGTTATATCTTGTTTCCTTAAGTACCATTGACTTTACTATTGAATCTTAATTCATAACTAAATTATGAATTTGAGCTCAATAACCTTTCAGTCCCAAAAGTCAACCCTTAAAAGAACCATTATTCAATCTCTTACGAGAAGGTATAGATTTAATATTTGTATACTATGTCCCCAGCCATTTACATTAATGAGTTCCCAAAACAAAAGTTTCTAGCCTGATGATTCTGACAGTCCCTAACGAGTGAATCAAAGAACTCATATAACATAAACAGGAGTTCATAGTAACTTCAGGATTAAGATCTATTTAGATATGATCATGCAATAACGTCAGGCATGGTTGAAATCATGCAATAACGTGCCAACCGATCGGATTTCATCCAATTCGTATATTTTTCTTCTACTTCATAGCTAGTATCAAAAGGTGGTTCTGTTGGAGGTTTGTTACAGACAGTTGACATCAACTTCTTATAAGAAAAAATGGTCAAAATGTCTCGAAAGCAATGTTGCATGTTTTCAGGTTCAAAAACCAAAGATTTGAGAAAAGCATCGGTGTGTAATTCACCAATAGAAATATTTGCTGGGAATAAATAAATAAACAAAAATGAATTTATGCATATAATAAATATCAGTAATTTTTAGAATAGTAAATGTGATGCATGAATGCAACAATTAAAGAACACATAAAAAATAATTACTAATTCCACGATTAATTAATTTGAACATTAATGGACCAGCCTTAGGGTAGGTCAGACTAATTCCAAATTAATTATGAGACAAATTCTCAAATTTATAATTGAAAACTAAAATCAACATTTCTCTTTCGACTTATAAACAACCGCTTGTTTGGTCAATGATACAATTCCCAACAATTGGTCAAACCAAACGACATGACCAGAAACTCATAATGCCCATACCTCATTCGGAAGGCCATCTTTGGTATATCCTTGTCCTTGATCCTCAACTAGTGATAACCAGATTGAAGTTCAATCTTCGAGAACACCGTCTTTCCCTGCAGCTGATCAAACAGGTCATCGATCCTTCGTAAGGGATATTTACTCTTGATGGTCAACTTGTTCAACTCCCTATATTCTATACACATCCTTAGAGTCCCATCATTCTTCTTCACAAACAAAACTGGAGCACCCCGTGGCGAGTAGCCATGCCTAATAAACCCCAAATCAAGAAGCTCTTGTAACTGTATATTCAATTCTTTCAGTTCCATCGAAGCCATCCTATATGGTGCCCTTGACACTGGCTCTGTCCCCGATGATAACTCAATGACAAACTGAATCTCCTTGTTCGGCGGCAGCCCTGGTAAATCCTCAGGGAACACGTCCAAGAACTCACGAACTAATCTGGTCTCTTCCGGCCCTACTGGCAAAACTCTGGTAGTATCCACCACAATTACTAGAAAACCTATGCAACCTCCCTGTAATAGGTCTCTAACTCTCAATGCTGATATCATGGGTATGCGGGGTCCATACACCGCACCCACGAAAACAAAGGGATCATCTCCCTCAGGCTCAAAGGTCACCATCTTCTTCCTGCAATCAATGGTAGCCCCATATCTGACCAGCCAATCCATCCCTAGAATCATGTCAAAATCATCCATACCTAACTCAATCAAGTATACTAATAGTTCCCTACCATCAACCATCACTGGCAGTGCTCTAATCCATCTCCTAGACACCACCAATTACCCTGTAGGCAGTATAGTCCTGAATCCCACAGTATAATACTCAATAGGTCTACACAATCTATCAATCACCTTACTAGAAACAAATGAATGTGTAGCACCAGAGTCAATCCATACAGCAAAAGGAGAGCCAACGCTAGAAAGCTAACCTGTCACCACCGAGGGACTAGCCTCAACCTCTACTTGCGTCAAGGTGAACACTCGAGTTGGAGTCAAGCTGTCCACCTTCCCGGCTTCCTCTTTATTCACTGTTGGACAATCCTTCTTGAGGTGTCCCACCACCCCGCACACATAATAGGCCTTTGCCCGATATTCGCCCAGATGGCGTCTTCTGCACCTCGTACACTTTGGGTAGCTTCTCAATGTCTCACCGCCTCTCTGGCGGCCACCCTGAGCATCCCGACCCCTCCTATCAGGACAAGCAGTGGTCGAAGTGTCAGGGGTCTTCCTCTTAAGATTACTGGGGCCTCCGCCCTTACTAGTCCTTGAATATAGAGGCACCGCTCTGCGAACCTCCCGTCTCGCAGCATTCTCCCTCCAAATATTCTCCGCCTCCTCAGCAGTAAGAGCCTTCTCAACAGCTTGGACATAAGTCGTCCCCCCATGTACTATTGTAATTCTCACATCTTGGGCTATCATATCATTAATCCCTCTAATAAGTTTGTTCTGTCTGGCTGCATCAGTAGGCACTAGATCTGGTGTGAACTTCGCAAGCCTGTCAAACTTTAGGGCGTACTCTGTAATTGTCATATTGCCTTGCACCAACCCCACAAACTCATTCACCTTCGCTGCCCTGATAGCAACGTTATAGTACTTCTGGCTTAACAATTCTCTGAACCCATCCCAACTCAGAGTAGAAACATCCTTGGTCTGTGATGCCTCTTCCCACTAGATACAGGCATCCTCTCCAGCATATAGGTGGCACAGGCCACCCTGTCACTACCTTCCACCCTCATAAAATCCAAAATATAAGTGATCATATTCATCCCTGACGGAGCCTGCTGTCTCAGAAGACGGATCTGCTCTTCCTGGCTCTGTAACCGAGCTTGCATGTTCGCAAGTATCTGCTGCCAGTTCTGAGGGACTGGCGGAGGGTTCTGGCCCTGGTCATCATCTCTAGCCTCAGACCCTGTGCCGGCTAGTCATATAGATCGCCTTGGGCGCATATCTATCCAAGTTTATCTGCAATCAATGACTCGGCGGTCAAACAATGATGACAAGGTAACAATCTTTCCATGATCCATTGTTGGAACTCAACCAACCACAAGCAATCAAGATGCAAATAATCATTCAAATATTCACTCACACGCAACAGCAATGCTAATAAGCACGCCTCATTATCATCATACAGCAGTCAAGGGCCAGGCCCTATCAGTATCTCATGCTACCTATTAATCATGTAGTAAAGCATTTTTATTTCCTTCAATCACTTAAGCATATAATCACATGTATACAATTACCAAACCCTGGGTCAAGCTTGTCTTTAGCGGCGAGTGTACATGTCCAGCCAGTCTTCAAGAACCCTTAAACCTAGACGGCTCTGATACCAAGTTATAACACCTTGGATAACCAAGACCGTTACACTATGTATTTGAAATAGTGCAAGACTTGCTAATAAAGTCATTTGAATAAAAATGTGAACCTAAAGTCATAATCAGGTTAGGGTTAAAAGATTTTGATCGTAAACGGTTAATTTTCATTGAAATAAATGTTTGGTACATGGGATCCCGAAAACAGGGTTTAAAAGACGAATTTACAAACTCTCAAAAGTTATATACAACCAGTGACCACTCTAATGGCGAAATACAAGTTTTAGGCTTCTGTCCCTGTACTTTCCCTTGGTCGTGGTGGATGAGCAGCTGACAATGTACACCTCGCCCCTAGAGCTCTCCAACTCATGGTTGATCCACCTTACCCTTGCCTTTAATTGCACCACGTAGCACCCGTGAGCTAAGGCCCAACAAGAAAACTATGATAGTAGACACATATAAAGTGATGAAAATTAATGAATCATAAATCAATCATCCAGATAATCAATAAGCCATAGGCATCAAAATAACAATAGTAAACATATACATATTCAATAGTTTATCTCAATCATCATGTAATACTCAGGGTCGAAGCCCTTAGGCTGCACACTCTGTTTAATCCACTGACTCCGAATCGCTTAGGTTGAGTCTAGTGTTTATCTAGCTGACCCTAGCTCACTGTGGGTGAACTGCGTCCTATGCGCAAAGTATCAGCCCTCGGCTCTCTTAGGTCGTTCATATTCATATGCCAAATTATTCATTTAGCCATACAATAAACATGTTCAAGTATTGGGAAACTTAGTCCCATTACAACAACTCAAAGGTGCAATTTTCTTACCTTTAATTTTGAATGGAGATAACGGAATGGTCCCGAGCATGATCCTTAGCCCTGAGCCTTGGCGATAAACCTAGTCACAGTGTCCAATGGGTAATTATTAACTTCCAATCCAAATAAATACTTAGGATACATAAACTAGCCTCTGGGACCTCAATTTCTACTAAAACGAATAGTACAAATTGTCCCAAGCGCCTAGGTTCAAACCCCCGAGCCTTCCCAATTCTAGAAACCATTCTAAGGAAAAAATCCACAGGCCATTCATGACCTGGCTTAGTGGGTCGTGACTTGCCCCCAAGCCAGAGAACAAGGACCCAAGCCAAAGGGGAGGCGGGTCACGACTTGGCATAGTGGGTCGCGGCATGCCCCCATCTCAGAGAGCATCCCAGGCCAAAATGGCCACACGCGCCGCTGTGTGCCAGAGCTGGGTCGTGGCGCGCCCTTTCAAGCCCAAAATTTATGGGTTCCTTCCACACATTACCAAGAAAATTTTCCCCAACACTTCACCTAAGCAATCCTCCCAATTCAAAACCAAGTTAGCAACGAATTAAGGCTTTTCATTACTCAATCAAACACGAAAACCATAGTTATATTACTAAAGCTAATAATCCAATTCAGCAGCAATTCTCTAGCCAAAACCCAGCCGAAAACAATCCAAATAATCATAATTTTTCTTAACATAACAAAGAACGAAGAACTTACCTTAGCTATGAATGAATCTCCCACTAGAATTCAATCTTCTAACCTTGAGCTTAAACCCCCAAGATCCTTAGCTGAATTTCTTGGTTAAGAGCTTCAATTCCTCCAGACTTCCCAGCAAAATTCCCAGCTTAAGGCCTAGATTCTTCCCCTTTTTCTTCCTTAACTTCCAAGGCACAAAGAGAGAAAGTGAGAGAGAGAATACATGGGAAAGAAAAAGGAGATTTTGTGATGTTTCCTAAGGCTTCAACTGACTTCTAACACTTGAATATATCTATCATTTTTAAGCAAAGTACCTATTTTCCCTTCTAAGTTTACTAGTCCTTAAGTTGTCCCTAGGGGGAAAATGGTAATTTTTCCCCAGTCCCTCTATTTCCTCAAATGTTCCTACCGTTAACCAATTAATCCTATCATAACCAATTAATCACCAAATACTTATTCAATATCCATAATTCCCAAAGTATCCACTAAATTTCCTTCCAAATACCCCAAGGCTCCCCTGAGCCGGATATTAATCCCCCCTGTGATTATTTCGCTAATCCGCTCACTAAGACCGTCTTGAGCCATATGCTGCAAATATATCCACATAATAATGTGGTCTCAAAAATTTATCACATATAATCCCATTTATGCCCTCAACGGCCAAAATAACAAATATGCCCTTATAAGCTATAGAGGGCCCACATGCATATCTAATACTCATAAACATGCATATCTAATACTCATAAACATGCATATCACATAATCATACAATGATATTAATCATGCATTAAACCATTAAATCACACATATACCAATCATGCCCTCCCATCACGATAATCGAGGCCATTAAGCCTTATTAGTGATTTTGGGTTGTTACATATGATTATTTTTGTATATTTTACGTATCTTACATATTTATGGTCTATGTTGTGCTATTTCTTGAAATTAGAGTGAATAGAATTCTTATTGAGCGAAAGTGATGGATTTATATTTTATTGATAATTGGTAGTTTGAAGTATGGCTATGTCTACTCCAATCCTTTCTCAACTTTTTATGGAGAAACTCACTGGAGAAAACTTCCTTAAGTGGAAGCAGAATATCAACATAGTGTTGATTGGTGACAATGCCAAGTTTGTCATGAGCGTTGGTATGCGGCTAATAACAAGGCACGGCATTACATGTTGACTAGTATGGTTGACACTCTCAAGATAAAGATGGAGACTTTCGAGACGGCCTATGAAATCATGGATCAACTGCAAGATATTTTCCGTGCAAAGTCTGCACACACTCATTTTGAGGCCACCAAGAAATATGTGTAACGACCCAAAATCACTATTGGGGTTTAAGGGCCTTAATTAGCATGTCGGGAGGACATAATTGGTATATGAATGTTTAAATGGTTAAATGCATGATTATGTGGCATGCATGATTAATATTATTATTATATGAATATGTTATATGCATGTTTATGAGTATTAGATATGCATGACGACCCTTTATAGCTTATAAGGGCATATTTGTAATTTTGACCGGTTGAGAGCTTAAACGTGATTAAATGTTATAAATTGTTGAACCACATTATTATGTGGATATATTTACAGTACATGTCTCGAGATGCTCCTAGTGTGCAGATTAGCGAAATAGTCACAACGGGGTTTAATGCTCAGCTCGATGGGAGCTTAGGGGTATTTTTGGGAATTTAGAGAATAATTTGGGACTTACTAGATGTTGAATAAGTTTATGGTAATTAATTGGACATGACAAGATTAAACTAAGGAAAAAGTGCAGAAGAACATAGGCTCTAAGCTGAGAATTATTGGAGAACAATTGAAGGGAAAAGGCTGAGCTGAAGCGTGGAAATCAAGGGGATCCAGCTGGGAAACTTGGGGGTTTTATCTCAAGGGTAGAAGGTTGGAAACTGTGAGGATTCAATCATAATTGAGGTAAGTTCTTTATCACTGATTATGATAAGAAATTCTGGTAATTTTGGTGGAATTAGAATGGGTTTCTTGATAATAAGTTGTTGTTGAGTTGGAGTGTTAGTTTTAGTATTATTGTTGTGGTTTTGTGTTTAAATTGGTAGATTAAAAGCCCTGAGTTCGTAGCTGAGTTTAGTCTAGGTTGGGAGGTTAGTTTAGTTAGAAATTTTGGAAATCTGGCTGGGAAGAGTGAAGAGGAAAGCCAAAAATTATGGGTGCAACGGGGTGCGCCGTGGCCTAGCTTAGGGGCGCCGCAGCCCGTGTGCCCAGAATGCCCTGGGTGGCTCTCTGTCTTGAGGGCGCGCTGCGACCTTCTGGGGCAAGTCATGGCTTGCCTCCCCAAGAGGCTTGAGGATTTAGCCTCTGACTTCGGGGTGCTCTGCGACCTTTAGGGACAAGTCGTGGCCTGCCTGGGGTTTTTTTTCCTTAGGTTAGTTTCTAGAATTGGTGAGGCTCGGGGGCTTGAACCTAGGCCCTCGGGACAATTTTCTACTACTCGGTTTAGTTGAAATTAAGGTCCTGTAGGCTAGTTGTTGTCTCCTAAGTATTTATTTGGATTAGAATTTGATGATTACCCATTGGCCACTGTGACTAGGTTTATCGCCAAGGCTCAAGACTAAAGTTCGTGTTCGGGACCGTTCGGTATCCTCCGCTCGAAATTCAAGGTAAGAAAAATGCACCCTTGTGTGGTTGTGAATGGGTCTGAGATTCCCAATTATTGATTGCTTGTACTATGTGTTGGTAAGATTAATGTGATATACATGAATGACCGGCCTAAGGGAGCCGGGGCTGACGGTAAGCGTACTGAGCGCAGCCTGGCCTAAGCGAGCCGGGGCCATCTAGATCAACATGGGCTCGGCCTAAGTGTGCCAACCCTGATTATTTGAGAACTTGAGATTATGTGTTATCATTGATTAATTGAATATTCGTACTCTGTTCTATGTTTGAATGAGATATGCTTTATTGAATATTCTATTTGTTACATGTGTTTGCTATTCTTGGTTTTCTTGCTGGGCCTTGGCTTATGGGTGCTACGTGGTGTAGGTAAAGGCAAAGGAAAACTGGACGAACCATGATTTGGAGAGCTATGGGGGCAGAGTGTACATAGTCAGCTGCTCGACCACCACGACCGAGGAAAAGTACAGGGACAGAAGCCTGAAACTTGTATTTTTCCATTATAGTGGCTACTGGTTGTATATAACTTTTAAAAAATGTAAATTTTTCTCTTAAATCCTGTTTCTTGGATCCCATGTACCAAACATCTATTTTAATGAAAATTAACCATTTATGATCAAAATCTTTTAACCCTAACCTTATTATTAACTTTAGGATCACTTTTTTGTCCAAATGACTTGAATAACAAGTCCAGCACTATTTAAAATACATAGTGTAACAGTCTTGGTTATCCAGGGTGTTACAACTTTGTATTAGAGCCGTCTTGGTTTAAGGGTTCCAGAAGACTGGCTGGACATGTACAGTCGTTTCTAAAGACAAGCTCAACTCTGGGTTTGGTAATTGTATATATGTGATCATATGCTTAAATGTCTGACTGGAATATAAATGTTGTAATTTGTGTGATTAATAGGGAGCATGAGATACTGATAAGGCCTAGCCCTTGATTGTTGTATGATGATTATGAGGCATGCTTATTAGCATTGCTATTGTATGTGATTGAATATTTGAATGATTGTTTGCATCTTGATTGCTTTTGGGAGGTTGAATTTCGATGATGGACCATGGAAACACTGTTAACCTATCATCATTGCCTGATCGCCAAGTCGTTGATTGTAGATAAACTTGGATAGCTATACATCTAAGGCGATCTATACGAGTAGCCAGCATAGGGTCTAGGGCTAGAGATGATGAGCAGGGCTCGAACCCTCTGCCAGCCCCTGAGAACTGGCAGCAGATACTTGAAGATATGCAAGCCCGGTTACAAAGTTAAGAAGAGCAGATCCGCCTCTTAAGACAGCTAGATCCATCAGGGAGTGCTGCATCTATTGTGCCACCTACTGTGGCACCACTTGTACAACCACCTGAGGTTGGGAATAGGTGGGAGCCTCTATATGAGCGGTTCAGGAGACAACATCCTCCAACTTTTGAGGGAGGACCAGATCCACTGAAGGTTGAACAGTGGATGAGTATGATCACTTTTGTTATCCCCAAAATTTCAGTTCGATGACGTGGCAATCAGAAGTGGCAAGTGGCAATGCATGGTCAGTAAATGGCACATTAAGAGTCAATAAATGCATTAGCTCTTCAAAGTTGTGATAAAGTGATCTGACCGACCTGATAGAATTTTTGTCTGACCGGTAAGGATTTTTGACTGACCAATCACCTATCTTGGCCGACCAGTGGAGTGTTTGCCCGACCAGTGAAGTGCTTGGCCGACCAGTGGAGTGTTTGGCCGACCAGTGAAGTGCTTGGCTGACCAGTGGAGTATTTGGCCGACCAGTGAAGTGTGTGGCCAACCAGTGGAGTGTTTGGCCAACCAGTCATCTGTTTTGCCAGACTAGTAAAGTGTTTTGCTAAACAAGAGATGTGTCATGCTAGACCAGAGGTGTGCTAGAGGAGTGCTTTGCTTATACCGACCAGAGGTGTGCTTTTCCGACGAGAGGTGCTTGCTTATGTCCTTAGTAACAGCTTCAGCCCGAATCATTCTCAACTACCACGGGAATCTCTCAGATATTCTGGAATAATAGTTATATTATTGTAATTTAGATTTATTTATATTTTATTAATTAAAGTCTGTTGGTAGAACGAAGGACCCGGTCAAAGGGAATATCTGATGTACGATCCATGAGCCTATAAATAAATGGCTTGTGGCATCATTTTGGGGGATCTGATCTTTTTAGATTGAGAAAAACTCTCTAGTTTGGAGACTTTGGGACTGCTACTTGGGGTATTCTTGGGGCATTTTCTGAGAGAGTTTAGAGAGAGAAACTATGTATTTTTCTACTTACACTTAAGAAACTCAGTTGGCTCAAGTTCATCTGATCTTAAGTGTAGGATATATATCACAACTCCAAGTGGATTAGACTATTACCAATAAATTGGGGTTGAACCACAATAAAATTATGAGTGTCGTATTTTTCTCTTGAAGGTTTATTGTAGTTTTGACGTCTACTCGTCGTTGGCCAAAATTGTGGTCAACATTTTGGTGCTTTCATTCAGAGCCTGAAGAGAAGAAACACACGACTGTCATATCAAGATGGCGCCCAAGAATACCAATGTGGCATCCAAAAAGTCAGGCACGTCAAAAGAGCCTGCTAGATCAGAAGGTCCTGGACCACAGAACCTAGAGACTGAGCCCAGGGTCTTTCTCGAGGAGACCACTCTAGAAGTTGAACAACTCTAGGAAGCAATAGGCGCTTTTCAAGAGGAGATGATGCAATTCAATGCTCGGCAGGAGTCTTTCGCTAAAGAGATGGCCAGGTAGAGGGCTGCATTAGAGCAGCAAAGGCGCGATATGGAGGCTAGAAGCGAAGAGCTCAAACAACGACAGGAGGAAGTCGACCGGAGACATCGTGAAGTAGCACCTGCTCTAGAAGCGGCTACCCAATTGGCCCAAGCCAATGCTTAAGCCGCGGCACAAGCAGCCAACTAGGGAGCAAGAAATAATAATGCTGGTCGGAGGACCACTAACAGAGCCAATTCTCGGGGACCGGACAGAAGCAGGAGTAACCCCCCTGGTCGGGAAGATGATGGGGTCCGATCTAGAACTACCTCGACGCAAAGGGAGAAGTCTAGAACCCCCTCCAGGAGCCACCGATTAGAAACTTCTAGATCAGGGAGTCACTGCTCGGACAGTAAAAGGACTCCACCCAGGCAGGATCAGACCAGGACTCCTCGAGATAAGAGGACTTCACAATTCAAAGATGGGCATAGTCATCACACCGACCATTCAAAGGAAAAGGAGGACAACAACCAACAAGGGGGAAAAGACTACCCGGGACGTACCGAAAAGCCTCCACTGCACCCCGGCTAGCAGCGTAGTGGGAGAAAGCAAGTCCCGCGTAGTAAGCCCTCTGAAAAATCGAAGAATATAGTGTTCGATCGGGCATGAGAGCATGCTTCTCGGAAGGATCTAAGGGATGTTATCACCAACAAGAGGAGGACCGTCCCGGTCGAAGGGAAAAATCTGAACCGCCCTGCCAGTCAAGTAGAAATACTTGACGACAGTGCACCAAATGGTAATTCCTGACCAGGCGGTCAAGACCTTGGAACTTCATCAGTTGCACCAGCCATCCAAGCCCAGCTTGACGTGCTAACGGCTGCAGTGCAAGGTTTGTCAAAATGACCTTCTAGGTTAGAGCAGCCCAGCCGCCGACAACCGAAGTGGCAGCCCATTTTGTGCTCGGATTAGAGCAGCCTAGCCCCAGACAAAATATAAAGCATCGGTTCTGCCAGTATATACAAAAAAGGTAGATCCCATTAGACATGTTGGGAAATTCGAGGACCAGATGGAACTGCTCGGGGTAAGTGACGATTATCGGTGTAGAGTTTTCCCAACTACTTTGTCATATACCGCCCATGAATGGTATTGGAAGTTTAAGTCGAACTCCATTACCTCTTGGGAAGCATTCAGGAAGGAGTTTTGTAGAAAATTCAACACTGCCCGGACTCCACCAGTTTATGCCAACCATTTGGCAGATATCAAACAAGGAAAAGATGAGCCTTTAAAGAAATATATATAGAGATTCATGAGAGAAGCCAATAGAGCAACTGCTGTAGGAGACGAGGGGAAGATGGTTGCCATATCCACTGGGATAGCTTATCGGAGCCCTTGTGGGATAGTATACATAGAAATCCAATTTCAACACTTCAACAATTTCTTGACCGACCAGACAAGTATATGAAATTGGATGGTGCAATTGAGAAAGAGGAGAATGGCATAAATAATCCGGGCGGATCAACTGACCCTCCTAAGAATGGTAGGAAGAAATGTGAAAATAACGGGTCTGACCACCATGAGGAAAAGAAAGCAAAGTTGAGTTCAAACGAAAAAACAACCAAGTATGAGCCTTAGTTCACTAATTACACCACTCTCTCGGCCAGCCGAGTTGAAATATATCTTGCTAGTCATGAAAAGGTTCCCTACAAGAACCTCAACCCATCAGGAAAGAGATGAGGAAGAGAGACATGAATAAGTTTTGTCATTTCCATGGAGATTATGGTCACGACACGAATGAATGCAATCACCTCAAGGATGAGATAGAATTTCTTCTCCGGTCGGGTCAGTTGAGAAAGTACCGGGCAAAGACACCCCAAGGAGAAGGAGGCAGCATCAATCCTGGGTTCAAACGACAAAGATCTCCACCCTTGCAGCCCGGGCCTGTGGACTTTACTTTAGACACTATATGTGGAGGTCCACACTTGGATTGGGATAGAAACAAAGCAAGGGAGAGGTATGCCAAGACACTTCGACATGAGCGGGAGCGCCAGAAGCATATTTGGTTAACGGAGCCTGATTAGGAACCACTGGAATGGCGAGCGTCTATGGATAAATTATTTCTAAATACCGCTTTCAGAGTGGTAGTTTAATTTCAAGATGTTTAACTTGTTATTTAAGTTTGGTTTATGAGCTGGTTATTTGCTGACCAATCATCTATTTTTGAACAATTTTTGTTATTTCAGACTCGTTATTAGACACGTTTTGTCCTTTTTTAATTTACGAGTAATAAAAGAGACTACGCACAACGTGGTCAATTCTTGCTACAAATGTGTATGTGTGTTAATTATCCGAACAGTGTTCAACTGGTCGGTAAAATTGGAGAGTGTTTAACTGGTCGAGACATTCAAGCAGTATTCAATTGCTCGAATATTTTCAATATATTCTATGTGTTTCACGAGTAATTAATTACTCGAACAGATTCAGCCAAGTAGCAAGTGACCAAGAATCTTTTAACCCTCGATATCTTGGGGGGCACATGAGGTATACTGGTATATAATTCAACACAGGCAATAAGAGAACCAGTTAAGATATCTGTTTTTAGGCTGACTTGTAAATTTTCGAAGTCCAAAAAGGCCATTAAGCTAACTTGTTTGACAAAGCTTAAGTAACATGGAATTTAAAAAAAAAAAAAATTCAAGTTAGAAGTAGATATTCGTGTGACAATAAACATTATGCTCATAAAATGTTAGAGCAATAAGAGTGTGAGAAAGTATACTTAGTAGGGACTTATGAAATGTCTAGAATTTCTAAGTTAGAAAACTAAGTACTCATACGAAAATATAAGGCATACATCAGAGTGACTTTACTATTCACAAAAAACTTATAACTTTTTAAGTCTAAAAAGACTTAGAATGTTTCAAGTTAACAAAGAAAAGTAAAGTATAAATGCATGAACCATAAAGTTTTTGGGCAAACTCGAGGACATAAGGGCATGCGTACGAGCGGCTGCGTGTGTCCGAGCAGAAGGCGCGCGGCCGAGCGGCTGTGCTGTCCTAATGGCTAGGCATGTGTCCGAGCAACAGTCCGTGTGTCCGAGCGGCTGGGTTGGTGTCCGAGCAGCTAGGCGCGCATCCGAAAGGTTGTGCCTTGGTGTCCGAACGGATAAGCGTTCGCGTCCGAGCAACTTGGAAGCGCACCCGAGTGACCGAGCGATTTTGGGGGCGTGTTCGAATGTCCAATCGAGATGGGGTCTGCGTCCGAGCAGGAAGCGCGCATCCGATCACCTGGGTCGGGCGTCCGAGGAGCTACTGACTGGCCATCCAAGGAGCCAGGCATCGAGGGGTGTCCAAGGAGCTGCTGTCTGCGTGTCCGAGGGGATGGAAGGTGTGCATCCGAGGAGCCTAGCGCATCCAAGGAGCTGCTGTCCGTGTGTCCGAAGAGCCAGGCGTCAAGGTACATCTGAGGATCCCTGCGCATCTAAGAGGCTAGCATGTGTGCATCCAAGGGGTCTAGCCCATCCGCAGAGTTGTGGTTCGTGTGTCCAAAGAGTTAGGCCTCGAGAGGCATCCGAGGAGATGCTGGCTGGCCATCCGAGGAGCTTGTCATCCGAGGAGCTGGATTGGTGTGTCTGGGAAGTACGAGCACAAATCCGAGTGGTCTAAATAGCTGAAAGTGGCCAAGGTTATGGGTTTGATAGACTAAAAGGGGAACCTATTTTCTTGATTTTGATCTATGCGAACAAGATCAACAAGTTGAATTTCAAGGGTTCAACAAACTTCAAGATAACATCAATGGTTATCCTATACCCATGAGCCCGAAAGAGCAATGGAAATGGGAAACTAATAACTACTATTTTTATGGAAAGAAAAGTTAAGTCGTGGGTTTACTACAAAAGTGAAGGTTACTGATCGGATGGAAGCTTTTGGATGACCTCAAAAGCATTTTGCTAGAGAAAAAGTTTATCATATGAGTAAATCATATCATAAACTTGGGGGGAAAATGTTATCCCCAAAATTTCAGTTCGATGACGTGGAAATCAGAAGTGGAAAGTGGCAATGCATGGTCAGTAAATGGCACATTAAGAGTCAATAAATGTATTGGCTCTTCGGTGTTGTGATGAAGTGATCTGACCGACTTGATAGAATTTATGTCCGACCGGTAAAGATTTTTGACTGACCAATCACCTATCTTGGCCGACCAGTGGAGTGTTTGCTCGACCAGTGAAGTGCTTGGCCGACCAGTGGAGTGTTTGGCCGACCAGTGAAGTGCTTGGCTGACCAGTGGAGTATTTGGCCGACCAGTGAAGTGTGTGGCCAACCAGTGAAGTGTTTGGCCAACCAGTCATCTGTTTTGCCAGACCAGTAAAGTGTTTTGCTAAACAAGAGATGTGTCATGCTAGACCAGAGGTGTGCTAGAGGAGTGCTTTGCTTATACCGACCAGAGGTGTGCTAGAGGTGTGCTTTGCCGACGAGAGGTGCTTGCTTATATCCTTAGTAACAGCTTCAGCCCGAATCATTCTCAACTGTCACGGGAATCTCTCAGATATCCCGGAATAATAGTTATATTATTGTAATTTAGATTTATTTATATTTTATTAATTAAAGTCTGTTGGAAGAACGAAGGACTCGGTCAAAGGGAATATCTGATGTACGATCCATGAGCCTATAAATAAATGGCTCATGGCATCATTTTGAGAGATCTAATCTTTTTAGATTCAGAAAAAACTCTCTAGTTTGGAGACTTTGGGACTATTACTTGGGGTATTCTTAGGGCATTTTCTGAGAGAGTTTAGAGAGAGAAACTATGGATTTTTCTACTTACACTTAAGAAACTCAGTTGGCTAAAGTTCATCTGATCTTAAGTGTAGGATATATATCACAACTCCAAGTGGATTAGGCTATTACCAATAATATGGGGCTGAACCACTATAAAATTATGAGTGTCGTATTTTTCTCTTGAAGGTTTATTGTAGTTTTGACGTCTACTCGTCGTTGGCCAAAATCGTGGTCAACAACTTCCATCCCGGATTTTATGATGGTGGAAGGTAATGACAGGGTGGTCTGTGCCACCTATATGCTTAGAGAGGATGCTCGTATTTGGTGGGAAGTGACATCACAGACCAGGGATGTTTCCACTTTGAGTTGGGATGGGTTCCAAGATCTAATCAACCGATAGTATTATAATGTTGCCATCAGGGCCGCGAAGGTAAATGAATTCACAAGATTGGTGCTGGGAAACATGTCAGTTACAGAGTATGCCTTGAAGTTTGATAGGATGGAAAAGTTTGCAACAGACTTGGTGCCTACAGATGCGGCCAAACAAGACAGGTTTATTCGAGGGTTTAATGCTATGATAGCCCGGGATGTGAGGATTACCTCGGTAACTGGGCAAACGACTTATGCCCAGGCTGTTGAGAAGGCTCTTACTACTGAAGAGGCAGAAAAAAAGATCTGCAAGTAGAGTGTTGCGTGACGGGAGGTTCGCGGGGCAGTGCCTCCATCCACAGGGTTCGGTAGGGGCGGAGGCCCCAGTGATCTGAAGAGGAAGACCCCTAACACTTTGACCACTGCTGGTCCTTATAGGAGGGGTTGGGGTGCTCATGGCAGCCACCAGGGAGGCGGTGAGACATGGAGGAGTTCCCCTGAATGCACGAGGTGCAAGAAGCATCATCTAGGCAAACGTCGGGCAAAGGCTTGCTATTTGTGCGGGGTGGTGGGACACCTCAAGAAAGACTGCCCAATAATGAAGAAGGAGGAATCATGGAAGGTGGACAGCTTGACTCCAGCTCGAGTATTCACCTTGACACAAGCAGAGGTCGAGGTTAGTCCCTTGGTAGTGATAGGTCAGCTTTCTAGCAATGGCTCCTCTTATACTATATTGATTGAATCTAGAGCTACACATTCGTTTGTTTCTAGTGAGGTGATTGATAGATTGTGCAAACCTAGTGAGTATTATACTGCGGGGTTTGAGACTATACTGCCTACAAGGGAACTAGTAGTTTCTAGGAGGTCGATTAAAGCACTGCTAGTGATGGTAGATAGTAAGGAACTATCAGTAGACTTGATCGAGTTGAGTATGGATAATTTTGATATGATTCTAGGGATGGATTGGCTGGTCAGATATGAGGCTACCATTGATTGTAGGAAGAAGATGGTGACTTTTGAGCTTGAGGGAAAGGATCCTTTTGTTTTTGTGGGTGTTGTGCATGGACCTCGCATACCCATGATATCAATATTAAGGGCTAGGGACCTGTTGCAGGGAGGTTGTATAGGTTTTCTAGCTATTGTGGGAGATACCACCGGGGTTATGCCAGCAGGGCCGAGAGAGACCAGATTGGTACGCGAGTTCTTAGATTTGTTCCCTGAGGATTTGCCGAGACAGCTGCCACACATGGAGATTTAGTTCATCATTGAGTTAGCACCGGGGACAGAGCCAGTGTCGAGAGCTTTAGGAATGAGTTTCCTAATACGCAGCGGAAAGGTGGTGGGGTTGGTCCCAGTGTACAACAAAATTTTTGTAACATATTTAAACTACCTTTAAATATGCAGATCCATTAATATACATACATTAATCATAAGCAAGTTAAGGATATAATTCATACCTCTTGAAGCCTATCAAGTGTCCTTGCTATCTTTTTGTATTTAGAACGATCTTCCCATCCAAGCCACTCCCATGTACTCACACCAAGATCTTCCAAAGTGTTCTCTACCCCTCAAGAAGTGTGTGGGCACTTAGAGAAATAAGGATAGTTTATTTGTGATTCTACTTGATGTACTCAACACATGAGATCAAGAGAATAGGCTTGAGAATTGGTTCTTTATTTTCAGGGAGAGAAAACTATCGTTCTGTTTTTCACAGAGCGAATAGACTGAGTTGTCTCACTTATTTGAATATTTTTCTGATTAGACATACTTAAAAGAAAATATTCAAATTTTAAAAAAATAAATCTTTAACCATTTTACAATTTACTTTTTAATTAATTAATTATTCTATTAATGAAAAAATACAAAAACCAAATTTTGAATTATCCATTAATTAATTAATTAAATAAATAAAAATGAAAATCCTATCCCTGAAAATTGCCCTACACGCCACTAATAGTCCATGGACTGTGTGTGCACGTGTAGCCTCCTTAATTTTACAGATGTTAGTTTTTCAATTTTTATTTAATTATTTATTTAAACTTCTTTATCAGATAAGATCTAACAACTTGATAACTAATTCAAATTTAAATTAATTATCTTTTTAATTAATTATCAAATATAATTAATTATTTGAATAAATATTAATCTTTTAAATTCAAATCCAATTTGAACTTATCAGATTATTATCTCCCACTCAAATAAAGATATTTAATTAATTCTACTAATTAATTAAATCTAATATTTTCGAAAATTATAATTAATTAATTATTTAATTAAATTTCAAATTAATTTAATTATTTAATATAATTTTAAAATTATACAATAATTAAATATTAATTAATTTTATTAACTACAACTAATTTGTAATTAATTAATTAATCACTATTATCATATAATTGCATATTTGGCCTGAAGAACAAATTTATTCTTAAATATGTCTTTAAACTATTTTTCCCTTCATATTAAATCTTACCTTGAATGATAGAGTCGGTATGGGGACCTATGGACCTATAATTCCAAGCTCCAATAAATTTGAGATTGTTAATTAAACTCTTTAATTAAATAATCTTAATTTATTAATCTCATGATTATTCCACTATAAATATGAGACTGCATTCTTGTAATTATAGACATTTCATTTACTGAGTACTTTATAATCATAAAGCGTCCATTGATATAATCATTGCATACAACTTGACCCTCTAATAATGGTTCATAATTAATCGGGAATAAAATTACCGTTTTACCTTTTTAATTATCTCTTGTTTCCTTAAGTACCATTGACTTTACTAGTGAAGGTTAATTCATAACTAAATTATGAATTTGAGCTCAATAACCTTTCAGTCCCAAAAGTAAACCCTTAAGAGAACCATCATTCAATCTCTTGCGAGAAGGCATACATTCCATATTTGTATATTATGTCCCCAGTCATCTACATTAATGAGTTCCCAAAACAAAAGTTTCTAGCCTTATCATTCTGACAAACCCTAACAAGTGAATCAAAGAACTCATATAACATAAACAGAAGTTCATAGTAACTTCAGGATTAAGATGTATTTGTATATGATCATCTAAAGATATATTTAATTAATACTTCGAAACGGTATTTAACTAAGTGTTAATAAACATATCTGGTCCAGTTCTATATATTCTCTAATATATAAAGCACCTCCACTAAAGTGTCTTACCACACTAGTGATCCGGATCTAGATCACATGTATTCATAATACTAGTGGACCGTACTTGCAGTAATTAATCTAAAGATTCCATAACTTTCTTTTACTGCGAAATATTCAAGTTCATTTATCTCAAACACAATCCTCTCGTACCAATACGTGTTTGAGATCACATAAATGAACTTAGGAATTTTCCTGATATTTACATTATATTATCACAGAATAATATAGTCCATAAAATATATGCATAACGAATTCAATTTATTTATTTATTTCATAAAACAATGTCTACTACCTATGCTTTAAGGGCACATTTCCATCAATCTCCTACTTGCCCTAAAGAAAATGATGCATCTCTCTCATTCCCATGTTTCTTACATGCTCCTTAAAAGATTTTATGGATTAAGTCTTTGTGAAAGGATCTGTAAGATTATGCTCTGAACTATCTCTCTTAGCAAGTGATACTTCCTCTCGATGTGCTTTCCCCTCTTGTGACTCCGTGGTTCCTTTGAGTTAGCTACTGCCCCACTGTTGTCATAGTATAGGACTAGTGGCTTACCCACATCTGGTACAACTTCCAGATCGGAATAGAACTTTTTGAGCCACACAGCCTCCTTAGCTGCTTCACAAGCTGCTATATACTCGGCTTCCATGGTGGAGTCTGCAATGATGGTTTGTTTAATACTTCGCCAGACTACCGTTCCTCCTTCAAGAGTAAACACTGATCCAGAAGTCGATTTCCGACTGTCTCTGTCTGATTGAAAATCAAAATCGGTGTAACTAGTGGGGTTCAGGTCTCCACCTGAATATACAAGCATATAATCTCTAGTATTTCTAAGATACTTGGGAATATTCTTTACTGCAGTCCAATGACTCAATCCAGGATTGGATTGATAACGGCTGACTATCCCTACTGCATAACAAATGTCAGGTCTTGTACACAACATGGCATACATTAGACTGCCTACTTCTGAGGCATAGGGATATTGTCTCATGTCTTCCTCTTCCTGAGGTGTTTTAGGACACTGCTCCTTGGAAATGAATACTCCAGAACGGGTTGCCATATCACCCTTTTTAGAGTTTTGCATATTAAAGCGTTCTAGCACCTTATCAATATAAGTTGCTTGAGACAATGCCAAAGTTTTGTTTTGTCTATCTCTAAGAATCTTAATGCCCAGAACATACTTGGCTTCTCCCAAATCTTTCATTTGGAATTGTTCAGCTAACCACTTCTTTACTTTTGATAATGATGTTACGTCATTTCCAATCAGTAATATATCATCAACATATAGAACGAGGAATGCTACTACACCATCTTTGATTTGTTTATAGACACAAGGTTCGTCAACGTTTTGTTCAAAACCAAACGTTTTAATTGTGTCATCAAATCTAAGATTCCAAGATCTAGAAGCTTGTTTGAGTCCATAAATGGACCTAAGAAGCTTGCAAACCTTTTGCTCTTGACCTTTTAACTCGAACCCTTCTGGTTGAGACATGTAAATGGTTTCGTCAAGGTAGCCATTAAGAAAAGCTGTTTTGACATCCATTTGCCAAATCTCATAATCCATGCACACAGCTATGGACAAGAGTATATGAATGGATTTTAGCATGGCTACAGGAGAAAAAGTTTCATCATAGTCTACCCCTTCTTTCTGTGTGTAACCTTTGGCTACAAGCCTTGCTTTGAAAGTCTCTACTTTCCCTTCCGCTCCTATTTTCTTCTTGAATATCCACTTGCAACCAATGGGTTTGATATTCTCAGGTGGATCTTCAAGAACCCAGACAGAATTGGAATACATCGATTCCATTTCTTGGTTCATGGCTTCTTGCCATTTGTCCTTGTCAGAATCATTCATTGCATCTCTAAATTTCAATGGATCGTCTTTGTTTATGCCAGACATAAGCATTTGAACTTCGTGTTCTTAGCGTGTGGGTTGCTTACTAACCCTCCCACTACGACGATGTTCACTACCATTCTGACTAGAACTAGCAGTTTCCTTTTGCCGTTTTTCATTGGTTGTTGCTGGTGACTTTGAACCTTCATTCGAGACCATCTCCTCCAGAACAACCTTACTGTGAGGTTTGTGGTTATTCATATAGTCGTGTTCAAGAAAAGTTGCATTTGTCGATACAAATATTTTATTTTCTTTTGGACTATAGAAAATTCCACCTCTGATCTCTTTGGAATAACCCACAAACATGCACACTTCAGAGCGTGATTCCAACTTCCCGGTCTTTCCTTTAAGCACGTGTGCAGGACACCCCCAAATTCGAAAATGGTGTAAACTGGATTTACAACCATTCCATAATTCTATTGGTGTCTTTTGGATAGACTTAGATGGAACAAAATTTAATATGTATAGAGCACATTGAATCGCATAGCCCCAGAATGACAGTGGTAATGATGAGAAACTCATCATTGATCTAACAATATCTAATAATGTTCTGTTCCGTCTTTCCGAAACACCATTTTGCTGTGGCGTTCCAAGTGCTGTGAGTTGGGATTGAATTCCATGCTCACACAGATGGTCCTTGAATTCAAAATCTAAGTACTCTCCTCCTCGATCAGATCAAAGAGCTTTTAGTGACTTACCTAATTGCTTTTCAGCTTCTGCTTGAAATTCTTTGAACTTTCTAAAAGTTTCAAATTTTCTTTGCATTAAGTATAGGTAACCATATCTTGAATAATCATCAATAAAAGTGACAAAGTATTCATAACCTCCTCTTGCTTGTACATTAAGTGGACCGCAAACATCCGTATGTACTAGCTGAAGTGGTTCTGTGGCTCTTGAACCTTTAGCAGAGAAAGGTCTCTTGGTCATTTTGCATTCTAGACAGGATTCACAAACAGGGAGAGATCCAATAGATAGTTCTCTTAAAGGACCATCCTTTACAAGCCTATTTATTCTGTCTAGACCAATATGGCCTAATCTCAAGTGCCACAGATATGTATCACTATCGGAATCAATCTTTTGTCATTTAATAGATCTTGGATTAGCTGTTTTAAATAATTCAGAATTATTAACAGATTTCTCTTTAGCTTGCAGTTTATAAAGCCCATCGATATATTTTGCATAACATATCTTAAAACCATATCTTGAAATAACAATCAAATTATTATTAAAAGATATTTTAAAATTCTGTTCATGCAACATAGAAACAGAAATTAAGTTTCTAGAAAATCCAGGAATATAATAAACATTTTCTAAAACAAGAAATTTATTATTCTCAAATTCCAAACGGGCTGTTCCAATTGCTGCTGCAGAGACAATCTGACCACTGCCTACCCTCATAGTCACCTCTCCATCAACAAGCTTCCTCGTTGAACTAAGAATCAGAAGAGAAAAGCAGACATGGTTAGTGGCTCCTGAATCTACTATCTAGGATGAGGAATTATCTTCCACTAAACAAGCTTCTAACACAAGTAAATCGAATTTACCTGTCTTTTTCTCTTTGAGGTCAGCGAGATAGTTTGGACAGTTTCTTATCCAGTGACCATTTTTTCCACAATGAAAGCAAGTCCCTTTTGGGGTCTTCTTTTTGGAGGTTTTAGTGTTCTTGTTCTCTTTGCTTTTGGAAGACTTTTTAGGCTTCTCACATATTAATACAATGTTCAAGTTTGATTTCCATTTCATGTAGTTTTCACCAGTCAACTTTTCATTAGCAAGTAAAGAAGATACAGGATTTGAGCTAGACATAAATGTGAAAATAAATAAATAAACAAAATGAATTTATGCATATAATAAATATCAGTTATTTTCAGAATAGTAAAGGTGATGCATGAATGCAACAAAAAACTCATAAAAAATAATTACTAATTGCACGATTAATTAATTTGAACATTATTGGACCAGCCTTAGGGTAGGTCAGACTAATTCCAAATTAATTTTGAGACAAGTTCTCAAATTTTTATGAGTTAAAACTTAAATCAATATTTCTCTTTTGACTTATAAACAACCGCTTGTTTGGTCAAGAATACACTAGTCCGCTCGAAATCCTAATGTACCTTGTGAGTGTAACCCATTATTTTAGATCAATGACTTAACTCAAGAGTGTGCCTTAGGGTCAGTCAAACTTGAAATACATCATTAAATCCTATTCTTGAAAAAGAAATTTGCCTTGAGAATAACACAGTCAGAAGCCTTCCTTAGGGGGATACAAGAGATGGTGCCGCGAGGCCCTCTCCATGCTACCTCGGTGCTAACTAATAATGGAGACCATGGGACTTATTGTCATAACTCCCTCTCCCACTCACTATTTTAGAACATGTGTTTTCTCAAAACATCCTATGCTTTTTAATTGGTTTTAAAAATAAAGTGATCTATTTTTATCAAATGATATTCTAATAATTACTAATCAAATTAAGCAAAATTAAAAATATAGAACTATGCCCTAATTAGTTCAATTTTATTTTGCTATAATTACTAAGAATATCATATATAATTTAATAATTTTTTTTATTAAATACTAGAAATTAAACAACTTTTAAAATCTATTTCCGCTTTTGAACTAGTTAAAAACTAGATTTTTTATTATATGGACCAACATATAATAACATAGGACAATCCTAAGGCATGTTTCTACTCATATGAGATGCATGCTCAATTTTAAATACTGTGTGGGTTATATGTATGGCATGTCAAAAAATGCATGATAAAGTATTAAACTATTTAATCACATTCAAACATTTAAATAAATAAATACTAAATAAATAAATGCGGGTCGGGTGTCTTGGGTATTTCTAGAAAAAATTACAACACTTGCAAAAATATACATAAAATGTAAGAAACTAAATAAGACCTAAATAGATCTCTATCTATAACTTTGGGCCTTCACAAGTAGTCTTGATCCATTAAGCCACTTATCCATTTAATTTTGAATTAAAATAACTTTTAATTATCTTAAACAAATTTTAAGAATAATAAACTTGGGCTACTATGCTCGATAAGTTATTAGGCCCAGATTTGAATTTGGGCTCATACAATTAATTCAAAATAAAACAATTTTAATTATGGGTTAACTTAATTAAGCCCATAATTTAAATGGAAAATTTTTGGATGCAAGCCCTACGGTTTAAAACCCTAGGGGCTGGGCGCACATGCGGCTGGGTGAGTCTCGGGCTTCGAGGCTCGAAACCCGGGGCTCGGGCCTTACAGAATTTTTCAAATAATTTTAACATGGAAAATTAAAATTACAAAAATTCCTATCCCCAAAATGGCTTACATTTTTCATCTAGAATTTTAAGAACATTTCCTAAACCCAAAACACCATATAATTAACGACCCTTAAGAACAAACTATAATCATATATACATCCATCCATTCATGTATATTACAATAACATAAGAATGCATATTATACCCACACAGTAATTAATGTATGCAGAGATTAATGACCGCTCTAGTACCAATTGTTAGGAACGAGTTTCCTAATACGCAACGAAAATGTGGTGGGGTTGGCACAGTGTACAACACAAATTTTGTAACATATTTAAACTACCTTTAAATATGCGGATCCATTAATATACATACATTAATCATAAGCAAGTTAAGGATAGAATTCATACCTCTTGAAACCTATCAAGTGTCCTTGCTATCTTTTCGTATTTAGAACGATCTTCCTATCCAAGCCGCTCCCACGTACTCACACCAAGATCTTCTAAAGCGTTCTCTACACCTCAAGAAGTGTGTGGGCACTTAGAGAATGAAGGATAGTTTATTTGTGATTCTACTTGATGTACTCAACACATGAGATCAAGAGAATAGACCTGAGAATTGGTTCTTTATTTTCAGGGAGAGAAAACTATCGTTTTGTTTTTCACAGAGCGAATAGACTAAGTTGTCTCACTTATCTGAATATTTTTCTGATTAGTCATACTTAAAAGAAAATATTCAAATTTTAAAAATATAAATCTATAACCATTTTACAATTTACTTTTTAATTAATGAAAAAATCCAAAAACCAATTTTTGAATTCTCCATTAATTAATTAATTAAATAAATAAATATGAAAATCCTATCCCTGAAAATTTCCATACACGCCACACACAGTCCATGGACTGTGTGTGCACGTGTAGCCTCCCTAATTTTAGGGATGTTGGTTTTTCAATTTTTATTTAATTATTTATTCAAACTTCTTTGTCAGATAAGATCTAACAACCTGATAACTAATTCAAATTTAAATTAATTATCAAATATAATTAATTATTTGAATAAATATTAATCTTTTAAATTCAAATCCAATTTGAACTTATCAGATTATTATCTCCCACTCAAATAAAGATATTTAATTAATTCTACCAATTAATTAAATCCAATATTTTCGAAAATAAATATTTAATTTATTTTAATTTCGAAAATTATAATTAATTAATTATTTAATTAAAATTTGAAATTAATTTAATTATTTAATATAATTTCAAAAATTATACAATAATTAAATATTAATTAATTTTATTAACTACAACTAATTTGTAATTAATTAATTAATCACTATTATCATATAATTGCATATTTGGCCTGAAGAACAAATTTCTTCTTAAATATGTCTTTAAACTATTTTTCCCTTCATATCAACTCTTACCTTGACCAGTGTTGATAGAGCCGCTATGAGGACCTATGGACTTATAATTCCAAGCTCCAATAAATTTGAGATTATTAATTAAACTCTTTAATTAAATAATCTTAATTTATTAATCTCATGATAATTCCACTATAAATATGAGACTGCACTCTTGTAATTATAGACATTTCATTTACTGAGTACTTTATAATCATAAAGCGTCAATTTATATAATCATTGCATACAACTTGACCCTCTAATAATGGTTCATAATTAATCGGGAATAAAATTACCCTTTTAATTATCTCTTGTTTCCTTAAGTACCATTGAATTTACTAGTGAAGGTTAATTCATAACTAAATTATGAATTTGAGCTCAATAACCTTTCAGTCCCAAAAGTCAACCCTTAAGAGAACCATCATTCAATCTCTTGCGAGAAGGCATAGATTCCATATTTGTATACTATGTCCCCAGCCATCTACATTAATGAGTTCCCAAAACAAAAGTTTCTAGCCTGATCATTCTGACAGACACTAACAAGTGAATCAAAGAACTCATATAACATAAATAGGAGTTCATAGTAACTTCAGGATTAAGATTTATTTGTATGTGATCATCAGTTGATATATTTAATTAATACTTCGGAACGGTATTTAACTAAGTATTAATAAACATATCTGGTCCAGTTCTATATATTCTCTAATATATAAAGCACCTCCACTAAAGTGTCTTACCACACTAGTGATCTGGATCTAGATCACATGTATTCATAATACTAGTGGACCGTACTTGCAGTAATTAATATAAAGATTCCATAACTTTATTTTACTGCAAACTATTCAAGTTCATTTATCTCAAACACAATCCTCCTGTACCAATACGTGTTTGAGATCACATATATGAACTTATGAATTTTCTTGATATTTACATAATATTATCATAGAATAATATAGTCCATAAAATATATGCATAACAAATTCAATTTATTTATTTATTTCATAAAACAATGTCTACTACATATGCTTTCAGGGCACATTTCCAACAAGGGTACCATATAGGATGGCTCTGGCGGAACTGAAAGAATTGAAGATACAGTTACAAGAACTTCTTGATTTGGGGTTTATTAGGCCTAGCTTCTCGCCATGGGGTGCTCCAGTTTTATTTATGAAGAAGAAGGATGGGACTCTGAGAATGTGTATAGACTACAGGGAACTGAACAAGTTGACCATCAAGAATAAGTACCCCTCACCAAGGATTGATGGCTTGTTCGATCTTCTACAAGGAAAGATGGTATTCTCGAAGATTGATCTTCAATCTGGTTATCACCAGCTGAGGATCAAGGATGAGGATATACCGAAGATGACCTTCCGAATAAGGTATGAGAATTATGAGTTCCTTGTCATGTTGTTTGGTTTGACCAATGTCCCAGCAGCATTCATTGACTTGATGAATAGGGTGTTCAAGGAATTCCTAGATCAGTTTGTGATTGTCTTCATCGAAAAAATCTTGGTTTATTCCAGTTTAGAGGCAAAGCATGAGCAGCATCTCAAACAGGTTTTGCATAGATTGAGAGAGCATCCGTTGTATGCTATGTTTAAGAAGTGTGGGTTTTGGCTACCGGAAGTGACATTCCTCGGACATATTGTTGGTGAAGATGGGATTAAGGTGGATCCAGCTAAGGTAGAGGAAGTGAGAGATTGGCCGAGGCCAAGGAACGCCTTAGAGGTTAGGATCTTCCTTGGATTAACAGGTTATTATAGACGGTTTGTGGAAGGGTTCTCAAAGATTGCTGCACCGATGACAGAATTGACATGGAAGAATTTGATGTTCGTGTGGTCAGACAAGTGTCAGAATAGCTTTCGGAAGCAACGAATGATTACTGCTCTGGTGTTGAGTCTTCCTTCAGAGGGAGGGAAGTTTGTGGTATACTGTGATGCATCGAGGTTGGGCTTGGGATGCGCATTGATGCAGAATGAGAAGGTTATTGCTTATGCGTCACAACAAGTGATGGTGTATGAGTAACGGTATCCTACCCATGATCTGGAATGGGCAGCGGTGGTATTCGCACTGAAAGTTTGGCAACACTATCTGTATGGGGAGAAGTGTGAGATATACACCGATCATAAGAGTTTGAAGTACTTCTTCACCCAGAAGGACCTGAATATGAGGCAGAGACGTTGGTTGGAGTTGGTAAAGGACTATGATTGTGATATCCTTTACCACCCAAGGAAAGCCAATGTAGTGGAAGATGCGTTGAGCCGGAGAGGCCCGGGACAGTTCTTTAGCTCTGCACAAATATCGAGAGAGTTGGCAGAGGATATGTCTAGAGCGAGAATAAAGCTAGTTCTTGGCCGATTGGCCAATATCATTTTACAATCGACCCTTCTAGAGAGGGTTAGAGAGGGTCAGATGGTTTATTCACCATTGTAGGAGGTTAGAGGGAATATCTTAGCTGGAGTGGCTAAGGACTATTCAATTTCCGAGACTAGTTTGCTACGGTATAAGGGTCAGATTTGTGTCCCGACAGATATGGGTATTAGACGAGAGATATTGGATGAATCCCATACTACACCGTACTCACTCCACCTGGGCACCACAAAGATGTATCAGGATATACTGACGTTATATTGGTGGCCTGGGATGAAGAAGGATGTTATGGATTATGTGGCCAAGTGTTTAACCTATCAGCAGGTGAAGGCTGAGCATCAGCAACAAGCAGGGTTGCTACAACCTTTAGGTATTCCTGAGTGGAAATGGGAGGATATTACCATGGATTTTGTGGGAGGTTTACCCAGGATAGTGGGGCTGCATGACTCGGTGTGGGTGATAGTGGACATATACACCTAGTCAGCTCACTTTCTGCTGGTGAAGACGACCTATAGTGTGGATAAGTAAATGAAGCTATATGTGAGGGAGATTGTACGTCTCCATGGGGTTCTTAAATCTATAGTGTCAGATTGGGATCCTATATTTACCTCCAGGTTTTGGGGTAGTTTGCAGAAGGCTATGGGGACTATGCTAAAGTTCAGTACGACCTTTCATCCTCAGACTGATGGACAGTCTGAGACAATGATTCAGGTGTTGGAAGACATGCTCATGGCGTGTGTGCTAGACTTTGAGGGGTCTTGGAGTAAGTATCTCCCGTTGATTGAGTTTTTGTACAATAACAGTTATCAATTAACGATCGGAGTGGATCCGCACGAGATGTTATATGGGAGGAGGTGTAGATTGCCCATTCATTGGGATGAGATGGGTGAGAGGAAGTATTTAGGGCTGGATCCTAAGCGTAGGGACGTGGAGATCCTATCGAGAAGATCCTAGCTCGAATGCTCGCTTCGCAGAGCAGACAGAAAAACGATGTTGATCCTAAGTGTAGGGACGTGGAGTTCTAGGTAGGAGACCACGTGTTTCTGCGAGTCTCACCAATGCGAGGGGTGAGAAGGTTTGGGAAAAAGGGCAAGCTGAGCCTTAGATTCATAGGACCATTTGAGATCCTAGAGAGGATCGGGCAGGTGGCCTACAGATTGGCTCTACCACTGTCACTGTCAGGAGTTCATGACATATTCCACATTTTTATGCTTCGAAAGTACGTCTCAGATACGACTCATGTGTTGAAGTATGAGGACTTGGAGTTGTAGACAGATTTATCTTATGAGGAGTGACCAGTTCAGGTCTTATACAGGAAAGATAAAGTTCTACAGAACAAGACGTTTCCTCTAGTCAAAATATTGTGGAGAAATAGCCGGGTCGAGGAAGCAACCTGGGAGCTTGAATTATCAATGCAGGATCAGTATCCCGAGTTATTCAGGTAAATTTTGAGGATGAAATTCTCAGTAGAAGGGAATAATTGTAACGACCCAAAATCACTATTGAGGCTTAAGGGCCTTGATTAGAATGTCGGGAGTTGTGTGGTGGTGAACGGGACTGAGATTCCCAATTATTGATTGCCTGTACTATGTGTTGGTAAGATTAATGTGATATACATGAATGACCGCCCTAAGGGAGTCGGGGCTGACGGTAAGCATACTAAGCGAAGCCCTGCCTAAGCGAGCCGGGGCCAGCTAGGTCAACAAGGGCTCGACCTAAGTGTGCCAACCCTGATTATTTGAGAACTTGAGATTATGTGTTATCATTGATTAATTGAATATTTGTACTCTGTTCTATGTTTGAATTAGATAAGCTTGATTGAATACTCTAATTGTTACATGTGTTTTCTTGGTTTTCTTGTTGGGACATGGCTCACGAGTGCTATGTGGTACAGGTAAAAGCCAAGGGAAACTGGACCAACCATGATTTGGACAGGTCTGGGGGAAGAGTGTACATAGTCAGCTGCCTGAACGCCACGGCCGAGGAAAAGTACAGGGACAGAAGCCTGAAACTTGTATTTTTCCATTGCCATTAGACATAAGAAATGTGTGTAACGACCCAAAATCACTATTGAGGCTTAAGGGCCTTGATTAGCATGTCGGGATGACATAATTGGTATATAAATGTTTAAATGGTTAAATGCATGATTATGTGGCATGCATGATTAATATGATTATATGAAAATGTTATATGCATGTTTATGAGTATTAGAAATGCATGTGGGCCATTTATAACTTATAAGGACATATTTGTAATTTTGTCTTGTTAAGGGCATAAACGTGATTAAATGTGATAAATTGTTGAGACCACATTATTGTGTGGATATATTTGCAGTATATGGCTCGAGACAGTCCTAGTGAGCGGATTAGCGAAATAGTCACAACAGGGTTTAATGCTCGGCTCGGTGGGAGCCTGGGGGTATTTTTGGGAATTTATAGAATATTTTGAGATTTTCTAGATTTTGAATAAGTTTGAGGTAATTAATTGGACATGACAGGATTAACTGGTAAATATTAGGAACACTTGAGGAATTAGCAGGAACTGGGAGCGGAATGACCATTTTACTCCTTAGTACCCTTAGTGAACCAATAAGCTTAGAGGGGCAATGAGGTCTTTTGTTAAAGAGAGGGATATACTTAGAAGGCTTAGGAAAATAACTTAGAAGGTGTTGGAAGCTCTTAGCTCTCCCTCACGATTTCTCACTCTCTCTCTTTATACTTGGAAGCTAAGGAAAAAGGGCAGAAGAACTTAAGCTCTATGCTGGGAATTTCGAAAGAACAATTGAAGGGAAAAGGCTGAGCTGAAGCTTGGAAATTAGGGGGATCCAGGTGGGAAACTTGAGGGTTTAAGCTCAAGGGTAGAAGGCTGGAAACTGTGAGGATTCAATCATAATTGAGGTAAGTTCTTTATCACTGATTATGTTAAGAAATTATGGTTATTTTAGTAATTAGACTGGGTTTCTGGGTAATAAGTTGTTGTTGTTGAGTTGGAGTGTTAGTTTTAGTATTATTATTGTGGTTTTGTGTTTAAATTGGGTGATTAAAAGCCCTGAGTTTGTAGCTGAGTTTAGTCTGGGTTGGGAGGTTAGTTTAGTTTGAAAATATGGGAATCTGGCTGGGAAAAGTGAAGAGGAAACCCAAAAATTCTGGGTGCGAGGGGGCGCGCCACGACCCAGCTCAGGGGCGCCACAACCCGCATGCCCATAACACCCTTGGTGGCTCTCTGTCTTAAGGGCGCGCCACGACCTTAGGAGGCAAGTCGCGGCTTGCCTCCCCCAGAGGCTTGGGAATTTAGCCTTTGATTTGGATGCGTGTTGCGACCCTTAGGGTCAAGTCGTGGCCCGCCTTTGGGTTTTTTTCCTTAGGTTAGTTTCTAGAATTGGTGAGGCTTGGGGGCTTGAACCTAGGCACTTGGGTAAATTTTCTACTTCCCTATTTAGTAGAAATTGAGGTCCCGGAGGCTAGCTTTTGTCTCCTAAGTATTTATTTGGATTTGAAGTTAATGATTATCCATTTGCCACTGTGACTAGGTTTATTGCCAAGGCTCAGGACTAAGGATCGTGCTCGGGACCGTTCGATATCCTCCGCTCGGAATTCAAGGTAAGAAAAATGCACCCTTGTGCGGTTGTGAATGAGACTAAGATGAGTCAGGGCTGATGGTAAGCGTACTGAGCACAGCACGACCTAAGCAAGCCAGGGCCAGCTAGATCTACAAGGGCTCGGCCTAAGTGTGCCAACCCTAATTATTTGAGAACTTGAGAACATCTATTATCATTGATTAATTGAATATTCATACTCTATTCTATGTTTGAATGAGATAAGTTTGATTGAATATTCTAATTGTTACATGTGTTTGTTATTCTTAGTTTTCTTGCTGGATCTTGGCTCACGGGTGCTAAGTGGTGCAGGTAAAGGCAAAGGGAAACAGGACCATCGTAAGTTGGAGAGCTCTGGTGGCAGAATGTACATAGTCTACTGCTCGACCGCCACGACCGAGGAAAAGTACAGGGACAGAAGCCTGAAACTTGTATTTTTCCATTAGAGTGGCTACTAGTTGTATATAACTTTTGAAAATTGTAAATTTGTCTCTTAAACCCTAATTTCGGGATCCCATGTACCAAACATCTATTTGAATGAAAATTAACCGATTACAATCAAAATCTTTTAATCCTAACCTGATTATTAACTTTAGGATCACATTTTTGTCCAAATGACTTAATTAACAAGCCCTTCACTATGTCAAATACACAGTGTAATAGTCTTTGTTATTCAAGGCGTTACAATATGCCAATGCTCGGATGGCACCATCTCTGCACGTTTGTTGACCAACTACTTTTAGGAAGCTGAAGTGCACAGAGAAATAATAGATGTGGAGACTTAAGTCGGCTTAACCCTCAACAGTTTCTCTCCAGCTTTCCTGCCGTTCACCACCAACTATGTAATGAATAAACTAAACTATAGTCTGACATAGCTTATGAACGAGCTTCAAACTTTTGAGTCTATCATGGGTGGACCAAGTATGGGAGGAGAAAAGAAGACTACTGTTGCTTCTCCTGATGACACCTGGCTGGGATGAACGAGTCCATGGGCCCTCAGAAGAGGTCTGGGCCAAATCTGGGCCCAGTGAACAATGAAAAAGGAAACACTGACGACCCAGACCATACTAAGCCTGATGACAGGCAAGTAGTACAAGCATAGTGAGGGGGCTAGAACTAAGGTGCAGACCCGCATCATCTCCCTGACCACTCTCAATCTACATCCTTCAGGATGTAAATTGTGATGGTGAAAAATTCACTCCAGGAGACGGATCCCATTAAGTGGGATACAGGAGAAGAAGCCATCATCAAGATATCTGCTTAGTAAATGAACCTTGGTGTTGGTAAACGAACTAGGACTTAGGTAAAAGATCCCGGATATTGGTAAATAAACACGGACCATACGTGTAACGCCCTAGATAGCCAAGACTGCTACACTGTGTACTTATAAAGGTGCAGGACTTGCTAATCAAGTCATTAATTTAGAAAACGTGTCACTAAACATGTATGAGCTATGGTTAAAAAGGTTTTGGTCTCAAAAGTTTCATTTTATATAATTAAACAGTTTTATACATGGGATCCCAAAAAGAAACAAAGTATAAAAGTTGGTTTATATAATTCTAAAAATACACACAACCATCAGCCGTACTATGGAAAAATAAACATTTATGGTTCTCGCGTCCCTGCCTAAACCCCAACCGTGGCGGCTGAGCAGCTGGTCATGTACATTCAGCTCGCATAGCTCTCCAAGTCAGGGATGTTCAAGCTTGCCCTTGCCTTTACCTGCACCACATAGCACCCGTGAGCCAAGGCCCAGCCAGAAAACATAACGTGCAACACAAACAATAATAACAGAAAGTCAATTCTTTAAGCAAGATCAACCATTAAATAATCCACATTAACCATTCAGCATATACTCAGAACCAAGGATGCAACTAATCACAGATAAGATTCAAGTCTCATAATAATCATGTCACATAATAGTCAAGGTCGACAACTTAGGCCGCACCCTCTGTTTACCCCACTGACTCCGGCCCGCTTAAACTGAGCTCAGTGCATAATAAGCTATCCTCGGCTACCAGTGGCCAAGCCGCGCCCTGTGTGCTAGTGTAACCCATGGCACTCTTAGGCCGTTGGTTCACTGTTTACATGGCTTAATACCATCCTTTAAAGTATACATATTAGGGAGCCCTTAGTCACATTACGAATACACAACAGGGTGTAGTTTTCTTACCTTTAGTATTTTACGTTCACTAATTACGAGCGACGCTCCTCAAGCGCGATCCGTTCCCAAGCCCTAGCTTTAACACCTAGTCACAACCAAGGTATTGGGTTCCATTAATATTCAAGTAAAGGATTCCTGGTACAATACTAGCTTCCGAGACATCGAATTCCACCAAGCACGGTGGGGAGATCGATCCCGATCACCCTAGGCTAGACTCCCGCGCCTAAAATCCCCAAATGTTCAAGAATGCACCCAAGGGCTGCAGCCCATGAAGCCTAGCCGCGGCCCGCCTCTAAAACAAAGCCCAAGGCCCCCAACAAGCATACACGCGCCGCGGCCCTACCCAAGGGCACTGCGGCGCTCTCCCCTGGCTGAGCCTCCTTGGCTCTCTTGCTTCGTAGGGCCGCATCGCTCTAGAATAGAGTCGCGACCCTTCCCTTCGTGCCCAGAAAAACCACCATTTCTAGCATCCTAACCCCATCCAAAACCATTCCAAAGCATCCTAATTCAAAACCCATTAATCACAAGACTTTTAACATGACTCTAACAACATATCCCAATAGAAATCTAGCCTAAAATCCTACTAGAATTCCATTTTGATTCTCTGAAACCCAGCAACTCTAAACACCAAAACCAGTCATGCAAAACTCAAATTTTAACCTCTGAATACGAATTGAAGTTTACCTCTTTTGCTGAACCACCTTCTTGGCGAATTCCTGAGCTAAAATCCTAGCTTCTCAGCTTAATTCAACCCTTAAACATCAAAACCATAAAATCCTTTAATACCCAGTCAAAACTCAAATTTCAAATGCTCAGAGATATGATTAAACCCTTACCATAATCTTGGTTTAGTTTCCATAGCTGAGCACTGTATTTAACCTACAAGTTTCCAGCCCAAATCACTAAATTCCAGCTGATTTCTCTTGAATTTTCTGTGGTTTCTTGGGAGAGAAAAGAGAAGATAAGAGGAGAGAGAGAGTATGAGTCGGTTTGTGTTTTGTTCCCCTGTTTTTCATTAACTTAGTCTAATCCTAATCAGTTAAGTCAATCCCGAGGCTCGGGGTGCCGGAAACGTCCCCGAGGGAAAAACGGTAAATTTCCCCAATATTCCCGCCTAAGCTTTCTACCGTCAAATATATCTCCATATATTTATTTCCATAACCTGATAGTCTAAATAACTACCCGATACCTAAGATACCCCTGACTTATCCAAAGTCAAATACTAAGCCTCGTTGTGACTTTTCCCGCTATCTAGCTTCCTAGGATCGCCTCAAGTCGCTCTCTGCAAATCTACCCACATAATAATGTGGTTCTCACGAATATAACATTTAACCACATTTATATTCAAATAATCATACAAGCATGCATTAAATCATTAAATTCACTCATAAGTCAATTATGCCCTCCCGGCACACTAATCAGGGCCCTTAAGCCATATTAGTGATATGGGGTGTTACAACGATCCCCTCCTATTGAGAATTTCTTCCTCGAAATTTACTTGAATAGCTCAGGATATTGATCTCGCATCATTGAATCTAACTCCCAGGTCGCTTCCTCGACCTTGCTATTTGTCCACAACACTTTCACTAACGGAATTGTCTTATTCCGTAAGACTTTGTCCTTCCGATCCAGAATCTGAACTGGTCTCTCCTCATAAGACAAATCTGTCTGTAACTCTAAGTCCTCATACTTCAGCATGTGTGTTGTATCAGAAACAAACTTCCGCAACATGGAGACATGGAACATATCGTGAACCCACGACAGCGACGGTGGCAAGGCCAACCTATAAGCCACCTGCCCAACTCTTTCTATAACCTCAAAAGGTCCAACAAACCGAGGGCTCAGTTTGCCCTTTACTCCAAATCTCTCTACCCCTCTCAATGGTGAGACTCGCAGAAACACGTGGTCCCCAACCTGGAACTCCACATTCCTACGCTTAGGATCAGCGTAGCTTTTCTGTCTACTCTGCGACGCAAGCATTCTGGCTCAAATCTTCTCAATAGCCTCATTAGTCTTCTGAACCATATCTGGCCCTAAGCACCTCCTCTCACCCATCTCATCCCAATGTATGGGTGATCTACATTTTCTCGCATATAACATCTCATAAGGGGCCACCCCAATCGTGGACTGATAACTGTTGTTATACAAGAACTCAATCAACGGTAGATACTTACTCCAAGATCCCTCGAAATCAATCACACACGCCATAAGCATGTCCTCTAACACCTGAATCGTCCTCTCAGACTGTCCATCAATCTAAGGATGAAAAGTTGTGCTAAACTTCAGCTGGGTCCCCATAGCTCTCTGCAGAGCTCCCCAAAACTTAGAGTTAAAGATAGGATCTCAATCAGACACAATAGACTTTGGAACCCCATGGAGACGAAATATCTCCCTCACATACAACTCTGCATACTGTTCCACTGTATAGGTCGACTTCACTGGTAGAAAATGGGCTAACTTGGTGTATTTGTCTACTATCACCCACACCGATGCACAAAGTCCCACTGTCCTGGGTAATCCTCCCACGAAATCCATCGTGATGTCCTCCCACATCCATTCTGGGATACCCAAAGGCTAAAGCAATCCCGCTGGTCGCTGATGCTCAAACTTTACCTACTGACATGTCGAACATCTAGGCACATACTCTACCACATCCTTCTTCATCCCGGGCCACCAGTACAATGCCCGTAGTTCCTGATACATCTTCGTGGTACCCGAATGAAGCGAGTATGGCGTAGTGTGAGAGTCATCCAGTATCTCTCGTCTGATCTTCTCATCTGCTGGAACACAAATCCATCCCTGATATCGAAACACACCAGTCTCAGAAACGGAATAATCCTTAGCTGTCCCCGCTAGGACATGCTGCCTCACCTCCTGCAACTGCGCATCCACCATTTGTCCCTCCTTAATCCTCTCCAGCAGGGTCGACTGCAAGGTAATATTAGCTAACTGGCCCACCACCAATTCTATTCTTGCCCTGGTCATTTCATCTGCTAACTCCCTCGAGATCTGGGTGGAGCTGTACAATTTCCTTGGGCCCCTCCAGCTCAATGCATCCGCCACCACGTTGGCTTTCCCTAGGTGATAAAGGATATCATAGTCATAATCCTTAACCAGCTCCAACCATCGCCTATGTCTCATGTTTAGATCCTTCTGAGTGAAGAAATATTTCAAAATCTTGTGGTCAGTGTATATCTCACACTTCTCCCCATACAAATAATTCCGCCAAACCTTTAGTGCAAATACCACTGCCGCCAGTTCCAAATCATGAGTAGGATACCGCTGCTCATACTCCTTCAGCTTCCGCGATGCATAGGCTATAACTTTCTCATTTTGCATTAGCACGCAGCCTAAACCCATCCTTGATGCATCACAGTAAACCACAAACTTTTGTTCCTCCGAAGGAAGACTCAGCACAGGTGCAGAAATAAGTCGTCGCTTCAACTCTTGGAAACTGTTCTCACTTCTCTGACCAAACAAACTTCTAATTCTTCCTCGTCAACTCTATCATTGGTGAAGAAATCTTTGAGAACCCCTCTACGAATCGTCTGTAATAACCTGCCAACCCAAAGAAACTCTGCACCTCCGAGGCATTCTTTGGCCTCGGCCAATCTCTTACTGCTTCTACCTTGGACGGTCCACCTTGATCCCTTTTGCACTAACTATATGCCTAAGGAAAGTCACCTCTGGCAACCAAAACTCACACTTCTTAAACTTGGCATACAACTGATGCTCCCTTAACCTTTGTAAAACCTGTCGAAGATGCTGCTCATGCTCTGCCTCTGAACTGGAGTATACCAAGATGTCGTCGATGAAGACAATGAAGAACTGATCCAAGAAGTCCTTGAACACCCTGTTCATCAAATCCATAAAAGCTTCCGGGGCATTGGTCAAACTGAAAGACATGACCAAGAACTCATAGTGCCCATATCGCGTCCGGAAGGCTGTCTTTGGTATATCCTCATCTTTGATCCTTAACTGGTGATAACCAGATCGTAGATCAATCTTTGAGAACACTGTCTTTCCCTACAGCTGATCAAACAAGTCATCAATCCTTGGTAAAGGGTACTTATTCTTTATGATCAACTTGTTCAATTCTCGATAGTCTATACACATCCTTAATGTCTCGTCCTTCTTCTTAACAAATAACACTGGAGTGCCCCATGGTGAATAACTAGGTCTGATGATTCCCAAATCCAGAAGTTCCTGTAACTGTATCTTTAGTTCCTTCAACTCAGCTGGAGCCATCCTATATGGTGTCCTTGATACTGGTTCTGTCCCCGGTGCTAACTCTATCTCAAACTGAATCCCTGCGCGGCGGCAACCCTGGTAGATCCTCAGGAAATACATCCAAAAACTCACACACCAATCTGGTCTCTCCCGGCCCTGCCGGTATAACCCTAGTAGTATCCACTACACTGGCCAGAAAACCTATGCATCCTCCCTGTAACAAGTCTCTGTCTCTCAACGCTGAAATCATGGGTACGCGGGGTCCACATACCGTACCCACAAAAACAAAAGGATCCTCGCCCTCAGGCTCAAAAGTCACCATCTTCTTCCTGCAATCAATGGTAGCCCCATATCTAACCAACCAGTCCATCCCCAGAATCATGTCAAAATCCTCCATGTCTAACTCAATCAAATTCACCGAAAGTTCCCTACTATCAACCATCACTGGCAGTGCCCTAATCCATCTCCTAGAAATTACCAGTTCCCCTGTAGGCAGTAAAGTCCCAAACCCTGCAGTCTGATATTCACTTGGTCTACACAATCTATCAATCACTCTACTAGAAACAAAGGAATGTGTAGCACCAAAATCAATCAATACAGTAAAAGGAGAGCTAGCGCTAGAAAGCTGACCTGTCACTACCAAGAGACTAGCCTCGGCCTCTGCCTGAGTCAAGGTGAATACTCGAGCTGGAGTCAAGCTATCCACCTTCCATGCTTCACCTTTCTTCACTGTTGGGCAGTCTTTCCTGAGATGCCCCACTGTTCCGCACACAAAGCAAGTCTTGGCGCGACACTTGCCCAGATGGCATCTTCTACACCTTGGGCACTCCGGATAGGTCCGCCATGCCTCACCGCCACCCTGACAGCCACCCTGACCACCCCGACCCCTCCTATCAGGACCAGCAGCGGTCGAAGTGTCAAGAGCCTTTCTCTTAAAGTCACTGGGGCCTCCGCCCCTACCTGTCCCTGAATAAGGAGGCACCACTCTGCGGCCCTCATGCCTCACCGCACTTTCCCTCCAAATCTTGTTCTCCGCTTCCTCAGCGATAAGAGCCTTCTCAACGACCTGGGCATAAGTTGTTCCTCCAGGTACCGTTGTGATCCTTACATCCCGGGCTATCATAGCATTAAGTCCCCTGATGAATCTATCTTGCCTAGCAGCATCAGTAGGCACAAGATCTGGTGCAAACTTTGCAAGCTTGTCAAATTTTAGGGCATATTCAGTAACAGTCATATTACCCTGCACCAAACCCACGAACTCATTAACTTTTGCTGCCCTGAAGACAACATTGTAATATTTCTGACTGAACAAGTCTCTGAAGCCTTCCCAACTCAAAGCAGTAACATCCCTAGTCTGCGATGCCACTTCCCACCAGATGCAGGCATCCTCTCTCAACATATACGTGGCACAGGCCACTCTGTCATGTCCCTCTATCCTCATGAAATCCAGGATAGTAGTAATCATAGTCAGCCATTATTCGACCTTTAGTGGATCAGGTCCCCCTTCAAAGATTGGAGGTTGCTTCTTCCTGAATCGCTCATATAACGACTCCCACCTGTTCCTAACCTCCCCAGACTGTACAGCTGGTACCACTGCGGGTGGTATAATAGGGGCAACGCTCCCTGATGGAGCCTGCTGTCGCAATAGGCGAATCTGTTCATCCTGGCTCTATAATCGAGCCTGCATTTCTGCCATGAGTTGCTGCCAGTTCTCAAGGACTGGCAAAGGAATCTGGCCCTGGTCATCACCCCCGGTCCCAGACCTAGTGTCGTCTAGTCGCGTAGATTTTCTTGGACGCATAGCTATCCAAGTCAATCTGCAATCAACGACTCGGCAGTCAGACCATGATGACAGGGTAAAAACTTCTCCAAAATCCACCAATGGAACATAACCAATCACAAATAATCAACATATAGGCATTTATCCACATGCACCGGCTGCTAATAAGCATGCCCCAATCCCATCACGCAATAATTATGAAACAAACTTTCATCCATACACAATATACAATTAATCATCCAAATATTCATTTAGATGCATGACGATGCTAATAAACATGCGTCAATATTCTCACACAACAGTCAAGGGCGAGGCCCTATCAGTATTTCATGCTTCCTATTAATCCAATAAACTACAACATTTATAATTCATTTTAGGAATATAAGAACATATACACATTACCAAACCCTGAACCGAGCTTGTCTCTAGCAACGAATGTACATGTCCAGCCTGTCTCCAGGAACCCTTAAACCTAGGACACTCTGATTCCAAGTTGTAACACCGTGGATAGCCAAGACTGCTACACTGTGTACTTATAAAGGTGCAGGACTTGCTAATCAAGTCATTTATTTAGAAAACGTGTCACTAAACATGTATGAGCTATGGTTAAAAAGGTTTTGGTCTTAAAAGTTTCATTTTATATAATTAAACAGTTTTATACATGGGATCCCAAAAAGAAACAAAGTTTAAAAGTTGGTTTATAGAATTATCACAATACAGACAACCATCAGCCATACTAAGGCAAAATAAACATTTCTGGTTCTCGTGCCCCTGCCTAAACCCCAACTGTGGCGGCTGAGCAGCTGGCCATGTACATTCAGCTCGTAGAGCTCTCCAAGTCAGGGCTGTTCAAGCTTGCCCTTGCCTTTACCTGCACCACATAGCACCCGTGAGCCAAGGCCCAGCAAGAAAACATAACGTGCAACACAAACAACAATAACAGAAAGTCAATTCTTTAAGCATGATCAACCATTAAATAATCCACATTAACCATTCATCATATACTCAGAACCAAGGATGCCACTAATCACAGATAAGATTGAAGTCTCATAATAATCAGGTCACATAATAGTCAGGGCCGACAACTTAGGCAGCACCCTCTGTTTACCCCACTGACTCCGGCCCGCTTAAACTGAGCTCAGTGCATAATAAGCTATCCTCGGCTACCAGTGGCCAAGCCGCGCCCTGTGTGCTAGTGTAACCCATGGCACTCTTAGGCCGTTGGTTCACTGTTTACATGGCTTAATACCATCCTTTAAAGTATACATATTAGGGAGCCCTTAGTCCCATTATGAATACACAACCGGGTGCAGTTTTCTTACCTTTAGTATTTTACGTTCACTGATTACGAGCGACGCTCCTTAAGCGCGATCCGTTCTCGAGCCCTAGCTTTAACACCTAGTCACAACAAAGGTATTGGGTTCCATTAATATTCAAGTAAAGGTTTTTGGATACAATACTAGCTTATGAGACATCGAATTCCACCAAGCACGGTGGGGAGATCGATCCCGATCACCCTAGGCTAGACTCCCGCGCCTAAAATCCCAAAATGTTCAAGAATGCACCCATGGGCTGTAGCCCATGAAGCCTAGCTGCGACCCGCCTCTAAAACAGAGCCCAAGGCCCCCAGCAAGCAAACACGTGCTGCGGCCTTGCCCAAGGGCGCCGTGGCGCTCTCCCCTGGCCGAGCCTCCTTGGCTCTCTTTCTTCGTAGGGCCCATATTAACAACCCTTAATTATGTCATCCTTCTTGTATTATGACTCCATTAGCGAGAAATTGTAATTATATCCTTATTGGGCCCGGATTAGTCCAACCCAAGTGACATGACTGCCTATAAATAGGGTCAGTCACTGTAGCGAGGATCCAAGAATTTTCTCTTGTAAGCAATGCGCTGCTGAACTTGTAGAAAACCTTTATTGTCAAAACTCTCTAAAGCCTAAGACAAGTGACTTGTGGACTAAGGCTCATTAACGCCCCAACCACGTAAAGATTGTGATTGTTCATCTCTTATCCTTTGTTTCCAGCTCTTATTTTATAATATATTTATAGATTCCAAAAAACTCGATAAACATTTTGGTGCTTGCATTGAGAGTTGAGGAAAGATTGAATCAATCTCTGAAGTCTGCAAAAATGGTGAACACTAGATATAATGTGTTTGATCTCGCTCATCAGCAACAACAAGACAATGGAGAACCATTGCAAAATCAACCACTTCTGCAAGACCAACTAGTGGGAGTATCATTCCATGGGCCTCTGTCCGACAACTCACAGAACTTTGGGGAAGGGGGTGAGCAGGAGGAAGGCTATTACGAGGAAGACGAAGGGGAGTATGAAGATCATGAGGCTGAGAACCCCGTTGATCTCGACGAGAAGGATGTGGATCCTGAATAGGAGGATCTAGAGGTGGTCCGTCTAGGACAACAGGTCGTGGATCAATAATCCAGGATGGCTGAACAACATGAGGCCACCCGCCAAATGCAAGAGTCCCTCCTTTCTCTTGAGGCTTTTATTATTGCCCAGGGATTGGTAGCAAATCCTCCAGCCGTTCCTCCCCCAGGAACGCAGTCGCCTATCCTACCTATAAGGACTCTCGTGCCCAACAATGCTGCCCCTATTTCTCCTCTGTGAAATCCCCGCATCCTAGAGCCAGTCCATCAAACCATGCTCAAGTCAAAGGCAAAGCCAAGATGGTCGATCCCATCGAAAAGGCTAACCCCCAATAGAAAGCTCCCCCCTCTCCAAAAACCAGGGCTGACCTAAGGCAATTCCCTGGAAAGAACAGATGAATCCTATCCTAGGACAGAATCATCTGAACAATCCGCAGGGGAAGCGCCTGCAGGGTACAAAGCCCCGGAATGTCCCAAAACAAGATGATCAGGGAAGGCGCTTTTATCCTAGCGCATCCGTGAACAAGGATCATAAAGGGTGAAAATGCGGAGACGAGCCGGAAACGATCAGTTCGGGAGATGACACATCCCGAGTGGACTTGCGAGATGGCCTCAACACTCGAAAGGAGCGGGCCCAAAAAGAAAACATTCATCCTCAAGGAGGGGACTTGAGGAATAACCTCATCAACAGAAGGAACGAAAGAGTCCCCCTAGACGATGAAATGGACAGTTAGTTCATGGAAAAGCTGGCTGCCCTAAAAAAGGTCGTGGATCACTTGATCTGGAAACAGGAAGGCGGAGCATCCAATTTTGAAGATGAAGAAAAGGAACCATGAACCAAGCACATCCTGGACGTCATGTTACCCAAAGGGTTCAAGATGTTGGGCATACCCGCCTATACCGGGAACACTGACCCCAGAGATAATTTGTCTCGCTATAATCACATGATGATTGTTGCTCATGTCTGTGACAACGACAGATGCTTGTGCTTCTGAATCACTCTGGTTGGAACCGTAGAAGAGTGGTGGAAAAGACTCAATACAGGATCTATACAATCTTGGTTCGGATTGCAGTCAACTTTCCGTAAACAATTCGTGGCTGCCATAAAGCTAGACATGGAAGTAAGAGCGCTGGCCAACATCAAACAAAATCCCACGGAGACCCTTAGGGCTTACATCCAATGCTTCACGGAAGAAGCCTCAAAGACTAAGGTGGATGATGGACAATGTCTAGTAGCTCTCCAGTACAGAATCAAAGTTGGATCCCCTCTCTGGGACAACATGAAATGCAGCATGGTAGACACTCTTGAAGAATTTACAAGAATGGCACAAGGTTTCATCAACTGGGAGGAGGCTCGAATCCAAGCCTTTGGATGGCAGCCAACACCCCAGTTGACCGAACAAACCTTTCCTAGATACAGAGTGCAATATCAGGAAAATCTCTATCCGAAATGTCCAGCGGTGTCCAGATCCACTAGAACCCTTGGGAACCCATTCATGACCCCAACTGTCTATGGACCCACTTCGTCGGGATATGCTCCAGCTCCATCTGCCCCTTTCTCTAGGTACGGAGTGACACTAACCAGGTATAGTGCCGCTCTCGGCGGTGCCCAACCACCCCAGGCCAAAGCAGCTGAGGGGGTACGAGCCCCAATACATAGAGTTTACAAACTTGGAGGACACTCGAGAAAACATCTACCTTGCAACGGGCAATGTAGTCCATTACCGGAAACCAAGACCCATGTTTAAAGGAGGAAAGAATGCGAGGGACACCAGCAAAAGGTGTGCCTACCACAAGGAAATGGGCCACACGACTGAAGAATGTCGTCAGCTGAAGGGTGAGATCGAGAATTTGATCAAACTGGGACATCTCCACCAATGGGTCAGGATGCCAATGGGAGTTCTGGGACTGTCCGCAACTTCCGAGAAACCTTTTGCCCCGGGTGTACAGGTATCGTACCGAACTCCTCAAAGAGGGTACGCTCCTAGATTGGGAGCATAGGCCCCTTAGGGGGGGCCCAATAGTGCAATCACCTGGAGGCCTTATGGCTCATGGGCCTAGAATGTCGTATCCTCCTGGAACTGCACCTCCTCGAGTAGATGGCCATGTGGCCACCATATCAGGGGGCCTGCACTTTGGAGGATCGTCCTACAATGATCAAAAGAGATACCTCAGTGAGCTCGAACATGACCATAAGGTGTGCGCATTGGTATAGACTTTGACCCAGCGCCCAAAGCTGATGAACCTGCCCATAACGTTCACGAAGGAAGATTCCCGGAACGTTCACTTCCCACATCACGACCCCTTGGTCATTGAGGCCTAAATTGCCAACGAACGAGTATCCTGAGAGTTGGTGGACGACGGCAGCTCCATTAATGTCATATTCAATCCAGCCTTCACGGAGATCGGGCTAACAAAGGTGGACCTAGCCTCCTGCACTACGCAAATCTACGGATTCAATGGGGATTCTTTGCTCCCGATGGGCAAGATTAAACTCCCTGTGGCATTGGGAAACGAGGTTCAGGGCTCGTTCAAGTACTGCACCTTCATGGTAGTGGATTGCCCCACTGCGTACAACGTGATCTTTGGGCACCCCACTCTAGTCGACTTTGGTGCCATCACCTCCATCTGCCATCTATGCATGAAGTCCCCGTGTGATAATGACGGAGTGGGAACTATACCGGGAGATATGGAAAGCGCCCGGAAATGTTATCACGTCTCCACCCGACCAATCTTCCTGGTCCGCGAAGAGCCTCTCGAAAGGGAAAATGTAGATCCAATCCCACCACACTCGCCAGCACATAGGGTGGTCTGGGAAAATGACGTATTGGATTCGTGAATAGAGGTGGATAGGGCGTTAGAGCCCATGGAGGAGGTTGAGGAGGTGTGCATCAGTGACACTGACTCGACCAAAGTGATCCGGGTAGGGAGAAACTTGAACTCAGACGTCAGAGCTGCCATAATTTCCTCGATGAAAGAGAACTAGGATGTCCTGGCTTGGTCTCGCTTAGATATGATCAGGATCGACCGCAACGCCATATTCCGCACCCTGAACATTGACAAAAATGCAGAAGCGAAGGCCCCTGGGCACGGAAAGGGCGGAGGCCCCAAGCTAGAAATCGAGAAGTTGTCCTTAATCAACTTCATCTGTGAGGCCTTATATCCCGTTTGGCTGGCCAATCCAGTGTTAGTGTCAAATCCAAACGAAATGTGGATGACTTGTATCGACTTCACGGACCTTAACAAGGCAGGCCCCAAGGATTTCTTCCCCCTGCCTCGAATTTACCAGATGGTGGATGCCACATTTGGGTATGAATTGCTATGTTTCATGGATGCTTACTCCGGCTACAACCAAATCTCGATGCATGTAGCAGACCAGGAACACACCAGCTTCTAAACAGACAAGGTTGTATACTCCTACATTGTCATGCCCTTTGGGCTAAAAAATATTGGGGTCACCTATCAAAGACTAGTTAACAGGATGTTCCAAAACAAACTAGGAAAGAACATGGAAGTCTATATAGACGAGATGTTGGTCCAGTCCAAGACACCGACCCAACACGCAGATGACCTGGCAGAAGCATTTGCCATTATCCAGAAGTATGGGAAGAAGCTAAATCTCAAGAATTGCACTTTTGGCATGGCATCTGGGAAGTTTCTGGGCTTCATAGTAAGATCAAGAGGGATAGAAGCCAACCCAGACAAGATCAGAGCACTGATCGACATGTCGTTACCATGAAAACACAAAGATGTTAAAAGCATGATGGGAAGAATAACAACTTTGAGCGGCTTTGTGTCAAAGTCCACGGACAAGTGCATCTCGTTCTTCAACATACTTCGCGGAAACCAGAGGTTCGAATGGAGAACCGAATGTGAAGAGGCCTTCCAAAAGTTGAAGGAACATATGGCCCAAGCACCAATCTTGTTGAAACTAGTGGATGGGGAACCACTGTACCTATATTTGGCAGTGTCAAAACATGCCATCAGCGCCAAATTAGTGCGAGAAGAGGGGATTGTCCAATTCCTAGTCTATTATGTGAGTAACAGTTTACTGGGCGCAGAGTCTAGATACCCTTTGATCAAAAAATTGAAAATTTTCTTACTGACCGCTTCTAGGAAGTTAAGACCTTACTTTCAAGCCCATGCTGTCAAGGTACTGACGAACCATCCCATACGACAAGTATTACCAAAACCTGAGTCATCGAGAAGACTTTTGAAGTAGGCCATGGAGTTGAGCCAGTTTGATATCGCTTATGTCCTTAAGATCTCCATCAAGGGACAGACCCTGGTCGACTTCATCCTAGAATGCAACAGGATAACCGAGGACGAAGAACCCGTTGACCTTGTACTGCCCTTTTGGAAGATCTTTGTAGACTTTGCATCCAACGAGAATGAGGTTGGGGCTGGGATCATCTTAATATCCCCTCAAGGTCACTAGCTGCAAAGCACCCTACGCTTCCAATTTGAAGAGTCGAACAATGAGGCTGAACACAAGGCCATGCTGGCCGGATTACGCTTGGCCCGTGAAGTAGGAACAAAGAACATTGAAGTCCAGAGCGACTCCCAGCTGGTGGTCAGGAAAATTTCAGGAGAATACCAAAGGAATGGGGAGAAGATGGCTGTCTATGTGGCGCGAACCCAGGAGTTACTCCAATCTTTCAAAAGATACTTCATTCATCAGATCCCCAGGGAACAGAACATGTTTGCAGACACGCTGGCAAAGTTGGCCACAGATGTTGAAGCAGAATTCTCCAGGTTAGTCTCGATCGACCATCTACCCGCGCCCAATATTCAAACTCCCGCAATCATCAATGCCATTGATTACACTAGATCTTGGATACGTCAGGACAAGGCTGCCACCATGAAACTTCAGTACCAGGCCCCTAGATACGTCATGATGGATGGCAAACTCTATCGTAGGGGGTTGTCTATGCCCTATCTTCGACGCGTATCTGGGACTGAAATGAGCACAATCACGCATGAAGTGCATGAAGGGTTTTGCGAAGATCGCACAGCTGGACTCATCTTGTCCAAGAAGATCCTCAGGTAAGGATATTTCTGGCCAACAATGAAGAAGGACTGTGTAGATTACGTCTGCAAGTGCGAACAATGCCAAAGGTATGAGAAGATCTCGTGAGCCCCTCCAACTGAGATAACCTTGATGACCAGTCCCTGGCCTTTTTCAATTTGAGGGTTTGATTTGGTAGGATCCCTCCTGACTGGGAAGGGTAGAGTAAAATATACCATTGTAGCCATCGACTATTACACCAAGTGGGTCAAGGCGGAACCAATGAGCACCATCACATCCAAAAAGGTCCTGGGCTTTGTCATCAACAACATTGTGTGCCTATACGATCTCCCTCATAAAATCATGTCCGAAAACAAGAAGCAATTTGATAGCATCAACTTCACTGACTTTTGTGAAAAACATAGCAGCATCAAAAGCTTCTCCACAGTCTCAAGGCCTTAAGCGAATGGGCAAATAGAGGCCATGAACGAAATTTTGAAGGGTACATTAAAGAAAAAGCTACAAGCTTGCAAGAGCAAGTGGCCGGAAGAGTTGCTTCGCGTCCTATGGGCCTACCCGACCACAGAAAGAATGGAAACCGGACATACTCCCTATTCAATGGTGTACGGATGCAAAGCGGTCATCCCAGTAAAAATCGCAGTCCTGTCTTACAGACGAGATATGTACGATCTCGTCTGCAACCACGTTTAATTCCAAGAATCCCTGGATCTCATCGAAGAGATCTGGCAGGAATCACAAGTGTAGCTGAAGATGTATCAGGGAAAGATCGCAAGGCACTTTAACTCAAAAGTTAAGAGCTGGAGGCTTGGAACCGGTGATCTAGTCCTGAGAAGAGTCTTCCCTGCATCTCAAGATCCGGGAGTGGAGCTTCTAGGAAAAAATTGGGAAGGACCCTATGAGATCCAAAACAAAGTATGTCCGAGAACATATCGCTTAAAATGGCTAGACGGAACAGAGGTCCCAAGGGCCTGGAACGCAAAACACCTCCGTCGGTACTATCAGTAGTTAAGAGGATCTAATTCTGCTTTTTCAAAGATTTTTAATTTCAAGTAATGTAAGGCCCAGGGCCATTTCTTTTTTAATACAAATGGCATGGACAAAACACCATAAGAAATGTTGTAATAAAAGAAAAAGTTCACGTCTGTCTTTAATTTTTACACGAACAAGTGTCCTAGGACTATACTTTTTGGTCACTTGGGGGGTAATACCATCTATACAAGTCTAGGCTTAAAAACAAAAAAGGTTGCAAAGCTCAGAGCTTAGTCCTGATCTAGACTCGTATAGACTGGGGGTTCAAAACCCAACTCCCAACAAAAAAGGATGCAAGGCTCAAAGCCTAGTCCTAATCTAGATTTGTGTGATCCGGAAGGTTCAACCCAAAAATGATGCAAGGCTCAAAGCCCTGTCTTAACCCAGATCCATATTGTCTAGGGGGTTCAAAACCCAACTCCCAAAAGGATAGTCCAAGCCCTATTCATGTTTTCCTTATAATGGTCCAGAGTTGTTGGAACTTGAATCGTAGGATTAGATTGATTAAATTTGGTTTTGTAAATGGTCCAGGCCATTGGAACCTGAACCTCGGATTCGAGATAAGTTAATCAGCTAAACTCTACCTAAATCATATTTTTAATGGTCCAGGGCGTTGAAACCTGAACATCAGAGTCAGGACAGATCAATCAGACGATAGTTGATAACTCCTTAATGGTCCAGGTCGTTGGAACCTAAACCTCGGGTCCAGAATAAGTTAATTAACTAAGTCATATCAGAGAATTCCATAACGGTCCAGGTCATTGGAACCTGAATCATAGAGTCGGGATAAATCAATTAAGTTATATTTGATGAAGTCCAAGACGGTCCAGGCCGTCGAGGCCTAAACCTTATTCTCAGGACAAAGTAGTTACCTTCTACAATCTTTCCCCTAATGGTCCTGGCGATGGGGACCAAGAGTTCACATTTAACCCTAATTCATGCAAAGTGGTAAAATACTTAGTGAATTTTTTAGGAAAATATTTAAAGTGGGAATCATTGTGTAATGACAAAAACCAGTATAATAACATGACATAGAGATAAGAAATTGTCTCAGACGCATCCGTGCCATTTAAAAAAATATGTATGTTTACAAAGATAAAGGAAAGAAAAAAGGGAGCCCTAAAGTAAAATACAAAGGCTCAGGCCTGGGCTTCATTCTGATAAGGGATGTCCGGATCATTCTCACCTTACTGATCCCTAGCAAGAAGCACTGTGTCCTTTAGTCTCTCGTTGATTGGCAACCCCCTCCAGCTCCATTTGGTCCGTCTCCAGCTTCATCGCCAGCTCTACCATCAGTTTCGCATTCCTGTGAGCTTGCAGGGCATCTTGGAATAAACCGAGGTTAGAAAACACAAAAAGGACAACGATATTAAAGAAACAAAATAGATAAGTGGCTTACTGCAGTAATTTGATGACAGATGGCCTGGGAGACGAATATCGCTTCTTTGCTCACCAAGGTGTCATAGCGTTTAAGCTGAAGGGTGGACATTGTAGTCCCCACCTGGGCCAATAGATCCACAACAAGCGGGGTTGTGTCCTGCCCTAACTTAGGCCAAAAACCCATCTCAGCTTCCAGCCAATCCACAATCTGTTGAGAGGTGTTGAAGGCCTCCGGACGTTCCAAAAACTACACCTTTGTCCCATTTATCGCGCCTCTCGTCCTAAGCCCAGGTTACCATCTTCATCCTCTCCTCCAAAATGATTGAATCCTCCTCCCCATGAAGGGCCGGGTTGACGGGAAGTTCGGGAGCATGTGGGAGCTCTACCGTAATAACAAGGATTTTACCAAAGGAATGCTCCTTGGCTAGAGAGAAATCCTTGTTCTTGGCCTTCTTGGCCCGCTTCGAGGACTCCGTGGTGACAAAATCCATTTTCCTTTTACTCCTTCCACCTCCTTCTGAAGGTTCCTGCTCCAAATTAATGACCTGGAGAGGAGCAGGTTGGAATGGATGCTTCTCAGTTGGTACCTCTGGGACCAATGTTCCAGCTTTAACTCCCTCGGAAGCTCCCAAGTCTAGTTGTGAGTCCCCAAATATTAGCTTGATTATATTCTTCTTGGTCGGGCCCTTGCCAGCTTTCTCTGCTAAGGCCTTGGCCACAGCAGCCCTAGCCTCAATCATCTCCTTCATTTTGGCCACAGGATTCGACATGTTTGGGTCACCTGATATAGGAATAAAAAAATGGATTCGTAAAGTGAAGGGATGGGGGTGACAGACAAATGTAAAGGAAACATGTAAGTCTAAAGTGTTCCAGGAAAAACCCTCATCCATGGAATGGGCATGGCCCAACTCTCCTAGTGCAAAATATTTAATTTGGTCCCCCATGTCATCTGGGTCCAAAATGCTATCGTACTAAAGGAACCAGGATGAGTACATGAGGGTCAGTGTGTCTACAACAATGGGGCAAGTAAGTCCCACTTGGCTAATAATTTCAGTCAAATAATCCTGGTACTGTTGCCTATTCTTATCTAAGCCCTCAATATGACTGGCGTAAGTTAAAACCGGAGGCATTTTACCTGGCCTAAAATACTAGCCCTGGGAGCTCCAGTGTTGGGCTACCTCCCCTTGAGAAGGGCATCCAGTTCCTCAGATTTGGCCCATTTCTCATGGCGTGCCTGCTCTATTTTCTTTTTCTCTGCGTCCGCCTTGGCTGTGACCTCCACTTCCTCAATGTGAATAAGGGCCAACTCCTCTCTCAGAGTAGGATCCCTCTCGCATTATAACCCCAAGAAGCTAGGGACATCTATTGATTGGTGGGTGGCAATCAGCTTGACCAGCCAAAGGTTCTCCATGGTCACAAAGCCTCCCACATTCAGTTCCTCAGCACTAAGAGTGGCGTAGTACTTCTTGCGGTCCAGGATCAACTTGGTGAGTTGAGTCTGAGTGTATGGACCTGTTTTCTAGGAACATGAGTTTCCAGTAAACGAAACAAAGGGCTAGATGAAGAATGAACAAGGAACCCACGCACTGAAAGTCCAAGACCAAGGTGGGAATCTTCTCCAGGAGGAACCCGAATGTCATGAACCAATAATGCCTGACATCTGGGGGATATTTCCACGTGCTAAATGGAGCCAAACTAATGCAACGGGCCTTCAGCCTATAAAACCTATCCTACGTCTTGTCTTTGGAATTTAGTTGCGACTCCAACTTGTAAAAGTATAGCACCCCCATAGGGTGGGCGTCGCAATCTCCTTCGAGGCACAGAATATACGCCATCTCGCAAGAAATTTATATGCCTGGAGCAGAAGCTGAAAAGGCACAATCCCCACGAACTTGAGGAACTGCGCGAAATAGTCATGGAGCGGGAGAGTAGCTCTTTCACTAATGTGGCCTATACCCCAGGCCCCAAAAATGCCGTCTCTAGTATGAGCTTTCTCTTCTCTTCAAGCCAGTCTGTTGTAAAAGAGCCCTGGAGTTGAATCTACTCCAAGGGCCTTCTCTAGCTCATTCAACATCCGGTAGTTTTGAAACTCGTTCATTTCCCCGTTCATTTCCCATGTGTTTCCAATGGGAAGCTTGTGCCCCTCCAGGAATACGAGGCCCGCTTGGACACTATCTTCTAGATGTAGAGTAATGCCACGACCCATGATCAAAGACCTAGAAGTGACAAGAAAGGAGAGAACCAAGCAGTTAGCACCAAAACCGAAGAAAACTGGGTAAGGTACGGGGATTCTCCTAAAACTTCTTGGAGAGGTCCCCTCCGAACCCAGATTCGAGACCAATAGAGATCCTAGGAATATGAGTTGGGAACTAAAGGCCAAGGGCATTTTCTAATAAACTAATTCACCCAAACGGCTTTGAGGCGTCCGAGTTCAGTGGTATAGGACAATCAAGCCCGCTTTACCAATCAAACTACCTATGGTATGAGGTGTCATCTAGAAATCCTATTGTTCATCTCTACCACTACCACTTTTTAGAACCACCCTACATGGTGGCCGCAGCCCTAACGGCTCTACGATCGCGGAAACAACATGGCAATAAAAATGACCAAAAGGAATAAGAACGTGACCAAAAAACTTACTATGGGGTATTGCATTTGGGATTCATTGAGTTTTAGGCGACCACGTCGGCAAGATTTCAGTCTTGAACCTAAGGAGACGATGTCATAGCTCGTCGGTAGTCCCAGACAATGAACCAGAATAGAATCGTCTGCTTGTTGAGTGGAAAAAGGCTTTGTTGGAAAAAAATGGGCACAAAGAGATATTAATTGTCGGAGAATCTCGTAGAAAATTTCAGACATATAAAGCTCTGGCTCTCTGCTCTCTAGATTGAGAATTTTGGATGAGTAAAATGTGGAAGTAAGCTTGTCGAGGTATTTATAGGATGAAAATTTACTATTCAATGTAATGGTCCACGATGACGATCCCAAGATTATCCCCATCCGACGGTCCTGGATGGTGCAGGGAAATTAATTGACCCATTCGAGTATTAAATCATAGATTCGTCTATCCATAATCTGCGCCTACCTCATCCAATGATCCACATTGAAAATCCCAAAATAATCTCCATCCGACAACTCCGAATAGTGCAGAGGCATTAAACAACCCACTCAAGTGCCCCAAAGCACCTTTTCATACAAACGGAACACTTCAAGAAATGTGCTGACACCCATCGGTCGCCTAGGTCATCAAAAGATTCTCTCCAGATTTTTAGAGTTCAAGTGGTACAGACACACAATCATCTTGCTGACACGTGTCTAGAATCTTGGGCATGTGTAAGGACAAGGATCGACCAAATGGCCCGCAAGTAAACAAACCCGGATCCTGGTAAATGAACATGGACTTAAGTAAACAAACCAAGATACTTGTGATTGATCCAGGAGAAGGAATGCAAGTCTTCACCATGCAAACATGGGTGAAGACTTAGGGGGTAAATGTTATCCATATGTTCCACCTATGATACGTGGCCGGGCCGAATGGGTCCATGGGCCCTCAGAAGAGGTTTGGATCCCAACCTGGGCCCAGTGAATAATGAATAAGGAAACCCTGACGGCCCAGACCATACTAAACCTGATCACGGGCAAGTAGCGCAAGCATAGTGAGGGCACCAGAACTAAGGTGCAGGCCTACATCATCTCCCTGACCACTGTTAATCTACATCCTCCGAGATGTAACTTGTGATGGCGGACAATTCACTACAGGAGACGAATCCCATCAAGTGGGATTTAGTTGAAGACACTGTCATCAAGATATCCGCCTTGGTAAATGAACCTTGGTCTTGGTAAACGAACCATGAATTAGGTAAACGATCTCGGATATTGGTAAATGAACCCAGACCATATATCCAGATAGTACAAGCTTATTCTTCCCTGATGCTGACGTGTCCCCAAGAAATTGGAAGGTTGGTCTCCCTAACTAACCTGCAGAATGAGGTACGCAAGGAACACACACTGTTCCTAGGAAACAATACCGCCACTACTCTGACAGATCTTGTCCCAGGGATCACCTCGATAGCCCATGCAAATCAGTCTGTGCTAGCATACAAAGGATAGTTGTAAGGCTACAACACACCTAAGCCGGCCCAATGGGCCCAGATTAACAACCCTTAGTTATGTCACCTTTCTTGTATTATGACTCCATTAGCGAGCAATTGTAATTATATCCTTATTGGGCCCAGATTAGTTCGGCCTAAGTGAGATGACTGCCTATAAATAGGGTAAGTTGTGCACTATAGCGAGGATTTGAGAATTTTCTCTTGTAAGCAAAGCACTGCTGAACTTGTCGAAAACCTCCATTGTCAAAACTCTATAAATCCTAATACTTGTGAATCATGGACTAAGGCTCATTAATTCCCCAACCACGTAAAAATTGTGGTTGTTCATCTCTTATCCTTTCTTTCCATCTCTTATTTTATAATATATTTATAGTTTCCAAAAAAACTCGGTAAACAGAAGGAAAATAAAATAATGGTATCCTGGGTTCTTTATTTAGATGATATCTTACTCATTGGAAACAATGCTAAGAAATTGTCAAATGTGAAGCATTGGCTGAGCACTCAGTTCCAGATGAAGGATTTGGGTGAAGCAAGTTATGTTATAGGTATTCAGATTATTAGGGATAGAAAGAACAAACTATGAGCTCTATCTCAAGCAACTTACATTGATAAAGTGCTTGAACATTTCTCAATGACAAATTCCAAGAAAGGACATCTACTGTCCCACCATGGAAATCATCTTTCAAAGAAGCAGTCTCCCCAGACTCCTGAAGAGGAAGATTCAATGAGAAAAGTTCCTTAAGCCTCTGCAGTTGGAAGTCTAATGTATGCTATGTTGTGTACTAGACCAGATATTTGCTATGCAGTGGGAGTGGTGAGCAGGTATCAGTCAAACCTAGGACCGAAACATTGGATAGATGTTAAGCATATTTTGAAGTATTTAAGATGGACTAGGGATTATATGTTAGTCTATAAGGGTGGTGTTCTGAACCCTGTAGGCTACACCAATTCAGATTTTCAGAATGATGTCAATGACAGGAAGTCTACTTCTGGAATGGTGTTTACTCTTGGGGGTGGAGCTTTGATATGGAGAAGCGTAAAGATGTTTGCGATCTCAAATTCCACCATGGTGGCTAAATACATAGATGCGTTTGAAGCAGCTAAGGAAATAGTCTGGCTAAAGAAGTTCTGTTCAAATCTTGGTGTCATTCCATATATGGATAAACCGGTTGTTTTGTTTTGTGACAATACAAGAGCGATAGCAAACTTGAAAGAACCTCGAAGTCACAGGAGGAGTAAGCATATAGAAAGAAAATATCACATAATTCGAAAATATGTGGCCAGGGGAGATGTGAAGGTTATGAATATTGCATCTGAAGACAATCTTATAGATCCGTTTACAAAGACACTACTAGAAGCTACATTTGATAAGCATATCAAAGAAATGGGATTAGTATAATTTTGGCATTAGTTTAAATTAGTGCAAGTGGGAGTTTGTTGGGGGTTTTATGACCTAATTAAAACCCAATTTCTTTGTAATCTCATTTTATTATCAATAAAATAATAGAAATCATTTTTTGACTTGGTCAATCACTTTGCTCACATGTTTTATTTTCATGATTATTTGTTTAATAGAAACTTCTATTAAATCCCGAGCATATAGTTAATTGTATTTATAGTGACGTAATCACAGTGGAATATAAATATGATTACATGTTCAAACAGTGCGCATGATTTACATTGACTTTCCAATCTACGATATGATATACTTACACACTGTAGTGTTATGTTCTTTCCAGAACGTTAGTAAAGTATGATATACTTACACATTGTAGTGTTATGTTCTTTCCAGAACGTTAGTAAAGTAGATAAGATCGAATGTATTTGTTACATCGGACTAGAACGATATTGACAGTAGATAGGATAAGTAAACATACTATTACTATCAATTCTATTCATATCATATAGTTGACCATAGGTCAATTCAATCTCAATTATGAGTGGTTAATACTCTAAATGATTGTATTATTTGAGTTCTTTGACTTGTTCGCTACTAGCTAACCCTACGGACTAGCCCATGCTTACATCTTCGGAACTCGGTAGTATAATTGAGTGGGAGTGTTAATCATAGATATGAACATCTATAGCTTCTGATAAAGATGTGGTTTCCTTTTAGTTTGGTTCAAGGTGCTAAATGATAGATATCTCATTTCAGTAATTCTATTAGTTGACTAAAATATCATTTACAAGGAACTAAGTGTTTTAAGGATAAAATACAATGAGGTGTAAAGCAATATTTTTAGTGTCATTTCATTGTAGACCATCTATAGAGGATTGAGTGACAATTATGGTTGTAACAATGGATAATTAATAATGTATATATATATATTGGTTATAGAGCATTCTATGAATTGAAGAGTGCAATTCTGAGTCTTTAGTGGAGTCATGAGGAACTAATAAGTTAGTAAATTTATAATAACTTATTGGAGCTTGATTTTATAGGCCCATGGTCCCCACTGTACCTTGGATAAAATCATCCAGACAGTCTCAATTAATTGATTTAATTATCAATTAGAATTATCAGAGTTGACCAGGTCAATTTTGGATAGTTTCACAGAGTTATGCAATTTAGAGAAGAAAATATATTTTACGGCAGATTTGTTAACTAAGATAAATTGGTGTCTAAATTAATAAATAAGTTTAAATCAAGGTTCAAATTATAAAAAAATAATTTGATAAATGATTTAAATAATTATTTATTTAATCAATCAATAGAAAATAATACAGCCATTGGTTTTAAGTCCAACGGGCCTAAAGCCCATGATAATTTCGACCTAATAGCTGATATTGCCTATTATTTTATTGATTTTTTAATTAAATAAATGATCCAATTGAGCCTATGAAAGGAATGCTAAGTGAGAGAATCTAAATGGATCTAAACAGATGAACAGAAGAACATAACATCTCCAGTAAAAAGTCCTTTTCTAAGCCTCTAAATTATCTTATCTTCTTCTCTTTGTATCTATCTCATGTGTTGAGAATTTCCCACTCTAGTCTGGGTGGTTCTAAGGATTCTTTGGAAGGATGTGAAGAAATTTGAAGAACGGATCAGTTTCTTGGTGTACCATGCGACAGAAAGGATTCAAGGGTTAGAGAAACTGAAGGAAGGACTAATACATTCGGCTACGTATAATGTAAGTGTTCTAATCATTATCTCTGTTTAAATTCAAGTATAGAAACATGTTCTAGGTTGTCTTATATTAATTTTTTTAATATAAGATTTACATAAAAATAAACAAGATCTTGTATAAGTTTTCCCAATAGAAACTGTAATGCCCCAAATTTCCTAATAAGGTTTAGGACCTTGATTAGGAGGCCGGGAGGGTCATAATTGATTTATTATAGTATTTAATGATTATATGCATGTTTACGTGAATTATATTATTATATGATGGTGAATGCATGCATATGGGCTCATATGTTAATTATAAGGGTATTTTGGTAATTTGGCTGCTGTGGGCGTAAATGTGTATTTTGGGTGCATGGTTGTGATTAATTAATATAGCCACATTATAAGGTGGATTGGTTCGAGCTAATCGGCATGAAACGATCATGAGATGTAAGTGTTCGGTCTAGTCATAACGGGTTTAAGTTCGGGGCTCGGGGTGAGTCTCGGGGTGAATTTAATGATTAGAGCATTACCGGGAATTAAAGGGTAATGGGATATGATTTATTGGTATTTGAGAATATTGAGAATAGCGGGAATTGGAGAGCGTTAATTATAATTAACGAGATAGGCAGGAAAGGACGGTTTTACCCTCGGAAGCCTTTAGAGGGAATTAATTGGCTTAAGGGCATTATGGTCTTTTGACCTTAAGGATTTATATCAGCTTTGAGTGTTTAGAAGGCTATGGAAAACAGAATAAAACAGAGAGCCCCATCCTCATCTCTTCTCTTTCTCTCCCGTACAAGATTTCTCCCTCATCTTTCTTTGAATTTTGAGAGCCCAAATTGAGAAGTTAGGCTAGGAGATCAAAGGTGGAGGCTAGGGAACTTGTTTCAGCCATTAAAGGGGGTTCAAAGTCGAGCTTGAGGTGAGTTCAGCCATAAGTTTCTGGTTCATACTCTGTTTTGAGTTTTAGTTTCTAACTTGTGAATCTCTTGTAGAAAGTTTGAATTAAAGGAAGTTTGGGTGATGTTTACTTTGGGTTTTGATGAGGGTGAGTTGTAGAGGATGTTTGGTGGTTGAATTGGGTGTTTGGTTGAGGTTTGGGATAGGTTTGAAGGGCTGGTTTCAAGGGAAAACGCAGGGGAAGGTCTGGTGAGCGTGCTGAGTTTTCTGGGCAAAATTTGGTATTGAGCCGCGGCATGGCTGTGGTGCGCCGCGGCTCAAGTAGTCTGGCAGGGAGGGTGGTCTCCGTCTGTGTGGCGCGCTGCGGCGCAGCTAGGGCGGGCCGCGGCCCTTAGTGACCTTTTTGACCAAAATGGTGTTTTTAGCTTGGGGATTCAAGCCTTAGGCCTCGGGGTTGAACCTAGTGCCCGGTTAAGTGGGGATTGGTGTCCCGGGGGCTAGATATTGGCTTAGGAGCCTATGTTGATCATTTTTATTGATGGTAACTTATATTTGGTTATGACTAGGTGACCGCTAAAGGACTAAAATTTGATCGTTCTCAAGGGTCATTCTTTAAATCATTCTAGCTCGAATCTGAGGTAAGAAAACTGCACCCTGTATATGTGTGACATGCATGGCTATTCTTGATGCGTGTTGGATTGTTGAATATGATACATATGATGCATGAGAAACATATGGCTAGGACATGCTTTGTATACTGAGTATGATATCGTTCGGAGCTTGAGCCTCTGTGTTTATGCATGATCCTAATTGTACCAGTACCTGTTAGGTAAGCATGCTGAATACCTTGTTTATGGATATTGAACATGTGATATATGTTTGGTGGCATGGCTTACCTGTGTATGGCACTGACTAGTCAGGGACTGACCCTAAAGTCGAGGTACATGCATTGAATGGCTCTATGGCATTAATGTTGGACCGACCCTAAGGTCGATGAACATGCATTGAATGGCTCTATGGCATTAATGCTGGACCGACCCTAAAGTCGATGGATTTATAAGCGCTTGCCTGGTCAAAGAACAAATGACTATAGCCAGGGCATATGACCCCGGTGACCGTTTGTCACATGGCTAGGGGACGCTGTCCATAACTACGACTCTAGAGTCGGGAGATTAAATCTAATCGAGGTTGGCATTGAATGACCCATATAGCGTATTAATGCTGGACCGACCGGAAGGTCAATGGGAACTATAAGCGCTTACCTGGTCTATGACCAGATGTATTCAGCCAAGGTATATGACCCCGGTGATTGTTTGTCACATGGCTGGGGGACGCTGTCCTTAGCTACGACTCTAGAGTCGGGAGGATGGTTATGTTGGTGACCAATCGCCATGCACCTATCCTGTTCCAACTTATGAAAAGTTCTCATGTCAGTTAAGCCCTGGTGACCCTATCGTCACATGGCTCGAGGGAGCTGTACCTATTTCTGTGACTTTTGGCTATTGTCACCTATCTGTTTTGGACCGTTGGTCCTGATTGGCTATTATGGTTAATGTTGATATTATATCATGCTTTATTGTGTTTTCTTGCTGGGCTTCGGCTCACAGGTGCTATGTGGTGCAGGTAAAGGCAAGAGGAAGCTGGACTATCCTTGAGTTGGAGAGCTTAGGTGATGATGTGTACATATGCAGCTGCTGGACCACCATGACCGAGGTTTAAAGTGGAACTAGGGTTAAACCCTGTTTTGCCGCTTAGAACGGGCTGTTGTAAATATTTTCTGTAATAAACTCTGAAATTATATTTTCGGGATCCCAGTATATATATTAAACGTTCTAGTGAAACGTTACATCTTAACCAAAGTTTTTAATCCCTAAACCGCTAATCATACTTAGTTCACGATTTTGGCCAATTGACTCGATTAGCGAGTTTAGCACTGTTTACAAGGCACACCGTAACGGTCCCTGGAGTTTGGGGCGTTACAGAAACCAATATGGTTGTTGGTGATACTGGAGACGATGATCCATTGTCTTTCAAACAGGCAATGGCTATCCTTGAAAAGGAACTATGGCTCGAAGCCATGAAACAAGAAATGGAGTCCATGTACTCAAATTCTGTCTGGGATCTTGTGGAAGCACTTACTGACTTTAGGGCCATTGGGTGCAAGTGGATCTACAAGAAGAAAGGAGGTGTCGATGGAAAGATTGAAACTTATAAAGCTCAATTAGTAGCAAAGTGTCATGTCCTCCTAATCCAGGACCGTTACACTGTGTACTTTAGATAGTGCTCGACTTGCTAACCAAGTCATTTGGTTTAAAATGTGTAACTATGGTTAATGTCAAGGGTTAGGGTCAAAAATTTTGGTGAAAGGACCGTTGACTTTTATTTGAAAAGATTCAAACATTTATGGGATCCCAAAATATTACAACCAATCTTTTTTTAAAAAAGTGAATATACATCAAAAGTTACATTTAGCTGGCCTAAGTGGCAAAAACAGGGCTACAACCCAAGTTCCTTTGAGAAATCCCAGGCCGTGATGGTCGAGCAGCCGCATATGTACACCCCACCACTGAAGCTCTCCAACTCATGGCTAGTCAAGCTTTTCCTTTCCCTTACATGCACCACAAAGCCCCCGTGAGCCAAGGCTTAGTAAGAAAACTCAACATGTATATAAAGAAAATATAAACTTCTAGATACCCATCTAGCATGTCCACCAGTAATAACCTATAGATATAATTGCTCAGTTACTACAAGTGGTCATTGGACCAACTTGGGGCCGCAGCCCTAAACAATTGCTTAGAGCCAACCCTCGGGCCTATGCCCTAGCTATGTGACCATAGAGTCACCTGGGGCCCTCGCCCTTAGCTCTAAATAACTATCCATAGAGCTAGCCCGACCCCTTAGTTTACTAACGACCATAGAGTCGGCCAACATAATAGTACATTGCTAGTTTAGGCCTAAGCCTTTCGACTAGCATGCAACACGCTTTTGACGTCCTTGACTAATAAGTTAAGCCTTGATCCAGGAGCACAGACATCAGTACAGAAACATATATGGATAGTAATATCCCAACAAAATACGCACGTATGCATGTTAATCATATAACACCATCGAATAACCATTCTCACAACACCAACCATACTTATTTAATGGGGCATCATGCCCTAACCACGGAGTTCATACAACAAACATGAAATACTCAAACAAGTATCATCCAACATGTAAAACAATAGCTTAAATATAGATGTCCTTGGGGCCCAAGCCCTAGTCATGATAATTGATAATAGTTGGGCCAAGCCCTAATCACATATAACACGTATTGGGTGCAGTTTTCTTACCTCAGGTCCGAGTATAGCGTAAATAAGAACGTCCCTCGAGCACAATCCCAGTTTCGAGCCCCCTAGCGATAACCTAGTCATAACCATAATATAGGATTCCATCAATAATGAGCAAATAAAGGCTTCTGGACCGAGTCCTAGCCTCCAGGGCCTCGAGTTCCACTAAATCGGGTACTGGAATCAATCTTGAGCCCTACGGAAAAGGTTCCCATTTTTAAAAACTTCCCAAGGCCAAAATACCAAGGCGGGCCGCGACCTAATCCTGAGGGTCGCAATGCGCCCCTCCTATCAGAGAGCCTCCCCCTCTGTCAAAGGGATGCGGGCTGCGACTTGCCCTTGAGAGTAGTGGCGCGCCCCCCAGATAGAGACTCCCAAGGCCCTGGGTTCAAGCTGAGTCGTGGCCCATCAAGAACAAAGCCACGACTTGGCCCCTCGAACCCAAATTTTCTTCAATTTTCAGCAACCAAATTCAATCCAAATTAACCCAAATTCACCCCAAAACCATAATTCAATTACCACAGTAGTTCTAACATCTTCCCAGCAACAAAACCCAACAAAAATCCAGCCTTAAAACTCATCAAAAGACCAAGCCAAATCTCAAGCTTAAAGGTTCAAAAAACACTCTCTAAAATAGCCAAGCAAACACAGAATTTTAATGGAAAAAACATGGTCTAGAGCTTACCTCAACTGATGATTAATCTCACAAGTTGCAGCAGGATTAATTCCCCAAGTTTTAGGCTTTAATTCCCTAAAGTCATTTATATGGATTAGCCAGAAGAATTTAAAGTAGCTGGACAAGAAAGAAAAGTTTGCAAGTTGAATAGGTCCATTTATGGACAAAAGCAAGCTTCTCGTTCCTAGAATCTTAGGTTTGATGAGATAATCAAAACCTATGGCTTTGAACAATATATTGGCGAGCCTTGTGTTTACCAACTAAGGGCAAATCAAATAGTGTTATTCCTGGTTCTTTATGTAGATGATATCTTACTCATTGGAAACAATGTTAAGAAATCATCAAAAGTGAAGAATTCACTGAGCACTTAATTTTAGATGACAGATTTGGGTGAAGCGAGTTATGTTCTAGGTATCTAGATCATTAGGGATAGAAATAACAAACTCTTAACTCTATCTCAAACTGCTTACATTGATAAAGTGCTCTATCTCAAAGAAGCAATCTCCCCAGATTCCTAAAGAGGAAGATGCAATGAGAAAAGTTCCTTATGCATTTGCAGTTGGAAGTCTAATGTATGCTATGTTGTGTACTAGACCAGATATTTGCTATGCAGCGGGAGTAGTGAGCAAGTACCAGTCAAACCTAGGACTGAAACATTGGATAGCGGTTAAGCATATTTTGAAGTATTTAAGACGAACTAGGGATTATATGTTAGTCTACAAGGGTGGTGTTCTGAACCCTGTAGGCTACACCAATTCAGATTTTCAGAATGATTTCAATGAGAGGAAGTCTACTTCTGGAATGGTGTTTACTCTCAGGGGTGGAGCTGTGATATGGAGAAGCATAAAGATGTCTGCGATCTCAGATTCCACCATGGTGGCTGAATACATAGATGCGTCTGAGACTAGCGAAATAGATGGCTAAAGAAGTTATATTCAAAACTTGGTGTTATTCCAGATATGGATAAACCTCTAGTGTTGTTTTGTGACAACAAAGGAGCGATAGCCAACTCGAAAGAACCTCGAAGTTACAAGAGGAGTAAGTATATAGAAAATAAGTATCACATAATTTGAGAATATATAGCCAAGGAAGATGTGAAAGTTATGAAGATTGCATCTGAAGACAATCTTGTTGATCCATTTACGAAGACACTGCCGGAAGCTACATTTGATAAACTTATCAAGGAAATGAGAATAGTGGAATTAAGGCATTAATTTCAATTAGTGCAAGTGGGAGTATGTTAGGGTTTTATGCCCTAATTAAAAACAAATTTCTTTGTAATCTCATTTTATTATCAATAAAATAATATAAATCATTTTTTTACTTTGTCCCTTTGCTCACATGTTTTATTTTCATGATTATTTGTTTAATATAAATTTTTATTAAATCCCGAGCATATAGCTAATCATATTTATAGTGACATAATCACAGTGGAATATAAGCATGATTATATGTTCAAAATAAGATAGTCCTAAGATTAGTTAGTACTCATTTCTATGATTAAAGTTCACAGAAATATCATTTACAAGGAACTTAGTGGTATCTACGGATAAAATACAAAGAGAGATAAAACGATAATTTGTACTCGACTCAGTTGTAGATCATCAATAGAGGATTGAATGAAAAATTGTTGTTGTAACAAGGATAACGTATTTACTTTAACTATAATGCGTTCTATGAGTCCAAGAGGTCAATTCCGAGTCTTTAGTGGAGTCACAATGAATTAATAAGGAAGAGAAATTATTCGATAACAATTTTACGGTAACTTATTGGAGCTTTAATTCATGGGTCCATGGTCCCCACAATGCCTTTAATTAAATCATTTAGATAGTCTCGATTAATTGATTAAATTATCAATTAGGATTGTCAAAATTGTTTTGTGTCAATTTTTGAAAATTTTACTAAGATGTGGAATTTAGAAAAGAAAAGAGAAATTTAGGCAACTTTATTAATTATGACAAATTAGTGTCAAATTGATAAATAGAATTAAATCAAGGTTCAAATTTTAATTAGTTAATTTGAATAAATGATTTAATTATTCATTAATTAATTATTGTTTAAATATAATTATAATTGTAATTATATAAAGTATATAAAAACTTTATAGGTTTCATATACGAAATCAGTTCTTAATATATATTATATTTATTTAATTACTTAATAAGGGTTTTGTTTTATTATATAGTTATAGAAAATAATAGTATTTGAATTTAAAAGACTTTTATTCTTTGAATTAAAAAATGGAAAAATTTCAAGGCTTGGCGAACACTTTGGTGTTAGACAATATAGGGAATATTTAATCAATTATTTTAATTATTTAATTAAATAAAGATAACCATAAAGTGTTGCTATAAATAGGTACTTAAGTCTAGGGTTTTTAAAAGAGAAGATTTTTTTTTCTAAGAGCCTTTATTCTCTGAAAAAAAAACTAGACACAAAAAGACCTAATTTGGCCACCCAACATACACTCTCTTCTTCTCCATATTTTCCCATCTCATGTATTGAGAATTGTCCACCGTAGTCTAGGTGATCAATGGAAATTGTGGAAGACTGTTGTAACGCCCTACTTCCTCAGAGCCGTTACTAAGTGAGTTTAAAATGTGCAATTAACTCGCTAATCGAGGATTTAGGTCAAAAGTGTAGCTAAACTGTAACGCCCTACTTCCTTAGAGCCGTTACTAAGTGAGTTTTTAAGACAAAACAGTGTGCAATGAACTCGCTAACCGAGGTTTTTGAAACAAAAGTGTGACTAATTAAAAGTTAAGGCTGTAATCTTTAAAAATGCATCGTTTCATCAAAACTTCTATTATTAAACAGTTGGGATCCCAAAATAAGGTTTGAAAACTAATTACATCTTGAAATAAGGTTACAGTTTGAGAAATTATAAAATTATAGATTATTACAGCCATTTTCGAATAAACCCCCAACCAAAGCAGTCGGGCAGGCCAAACATGTACACGTCGCTTCACGCTCTCCGTACTCATGGTTGGTTGACTCAGTCATTGCCCTTACTTGCAACACAGAGCACCCGTGAGCCGAAGCCCAGCAAGAAAACTCATGCAGGACATAACATATGCAATGTATACAGTTTATCATAACAGATAATCCACAATAAACAAGTCAATCATTAGACTAAGCAAACACGGCCAAGCCGCCCCAGAGCCTTACCGAAGCCTGGGGTATCGGTTCTCACCGCGAGGATAACTCATGTATCCCTTGGGTCCCACCCTGAATATAGCATCCCATGTGCTAGGTGTTACTTTCGGCCCACGGCCGCCCCGGCTTACGCCGTACTCGGCCCACGGCCGCCCCGGCCTACGCCGTACTCGGCCCACGGCCGCTCATTTCATCATAATCACACATATAGTACATTCGAAATAATCATTCACACACATCATGATTCATTTAAGTTTAAACATTTGCACATAATACAATCTGGGGCCATGCCCTAACCTCGGGTGTTATAGTTTTCTTACCTGAATTCCGAGACTCCTGATGCACTAAAGCCGCGAGCACGGTCCTCAAGCATGAGCCTCACCAACAACCTAGTCACAACACACAAGAAACATCCCTCAATACTAATCAACCCAAAACCACTTCCCGGGACCAATCCCGCACTCTCGGGACCTCTAAAACCTTAAAACAACACCCCGGAGACATCCCCCGAACCCCCGGAGCAAAGGCCTAAAATTGCCTAAAAATGATGCCCTGAATTTAGCCTTGTGCCGCGGCACCACATCCTTGTGCCGCGGCACCCAACAGCCAGAGGCTCCCTCGCCGCGGCACGAAAAACCTGTGTCGCGGCACGCCTTCGCAGACCCAGAATTCTGGGTTTTCTCCTGCGTTTTCTCCGAGCTAAAACCTTCCAAATCACACCAAACCAATACCCAAACCCCAAAACCAATTTCAAACATCAAATAGACCATATAACAACCCATAACTCAAGATTCAAGCTCAAAACATCAATATACCCAAGATTCACACCCATTGATCTTAAAATTCAGCAACTATCCCAAAACCCAACAAAGCTTAGCTTAGGCATTTAATTTCTTCAAATCAAAACCAAAACCCAAACTTAAATATGTATAAAACACTTACCTCCAATGGAGAACCCACACAAAGTCCTTGATCTCATCCTAGACTCCCACTTCTCCTTTTCTTCTTCTTCTTCTTCTTGCTTGCCCTAGCTTTTTCCTCTCTTTTCTCTTCTCTTCAAACTCTATCAATGCCTCATAAAACCAATGCCCAAACCGAACCCCATATACCCAGCTGAGAATTTTCATAATCCCCAGCCAAAAGACCAAATTACCCCTTCCTACTAATCCTCCTTAGCTAAACCTCCAAGGGCACTTAAGTCTTTACACTTTCATTTCATTTCTACCATTTTCTTTCTAAAACTTGTTACTCTCAGCAGTAACTAATGGTTACCTAGGTTACTAAATCTCCAATAACCATTACCCGCTAAATCTCAACTTAACCATAAAATTCCCGAGGTACCCCTAGGCTCCTCCCGAGCCGGGTACAAAATCCCGTTGTGACATCTAAGTTAACTAGCTCTCTAGGACCGTCTCGGCACGTGCATCACAATAATAAAACCACACACACGTGGTACAATTCACGGAATACAATTATCACATACCAACACAGTTATGCCCAACATGGCCAAAATTACAGTTATGCCCTCCTAACACGATCCGGGCCTACATGCATACTAATATACATAGTCATGCATCTCAGATCAACAAATAATCATATAACATGCTTTAAATCATAATCATGCATTTAATTCATAAAAATCACACATAATTCCCATCATGCCCTCTTGGCACGCTAATCAAGGCCCTTAAGCCTTATTAGCAAATTTGGGTCGTTACATAAACTGTAACAAAAGCCATATAACTTGAAAATGTAACCATCATTGAAATTATAAAACGTTATACATTTGGGATCCCACGATATTGTTTAGAAATGTTTACAATTCAAAATATGATTAAAGTCGACTAAACGAAAAAATTCGCACTAATACAAAACATCTCCAAGAAATACCCCTGGCCATGGCAGCCAGGAAGGCCAAACAAGTACACATCGCCTCACGCTCTCCGTACTCAAGGTTGGTCGACCTTCCCCTTGCCCTTACCTGCACAATAGAGAACCTGAGCCAAAACTCATCGAAATCACCACCAAGGTACACCCAAGTCCCAATTCGGACTAAAACCTCAAATAAATAGTATGGAAACTCAGAAATACCAACAATAAACTCAAACACTCAATCAAACCAAAGAATCACCTAGTGGTTTAAAACTCCACAAAACTTAAACCACGTTGTACAAAATTTAAACCACTCTCCAGAAAACTTAAACCACACCAACAAATAAACTTCATAAATGCATGGAATTCTTACCTCAAGTAGAAATTCAACCCTAAGCTGTTTTCAAATCCAAATCCAAGCTCAAATCCACAAATCCCCAAGCCTAACCTTGCCAAAACTTCGTCCCAAGAATCCACAACGCAAAACATAATTTAACTCACTAATTCAACACTTCCAGCAGAAATTCATCAAAGAATTGAATTAAAGACTTACCCTTGCTCCTATATAAGCCTCTGAGCCCTTGAGTTTCCGACTTAAGGTCCTTCAAAAATCAAACACCTTAGAGAGGGAGAGAGAACCGAATGGGTGAGAGAGAGAGAGAGAGAGAGTTGAGGGAATTTAATTTTTCTTCCTTCCTTTCCTCTGTTTTCCTAAGTGGTTCTAGAATCCCCAGCTCCTAAATTGTATATACCCTCTTGCTAAATGACTAAATTGCCCCCCTAAGTTAACCTAAGTCCTCAAATATCACCAAGGGCAGTTTAGTCATTTGACACATCCAGCTAAGTCCTTGAGTACACCTAAAAATCCCCATTAATCCCAGCATACTCAAATCATTACTAAATTACTACCTGATACTTAATAATTCCTTAACACATATAATATTCCCAAAATACCCATAAACTCCTCCTGAGCCGGGTATTTGACCCCGTTGTGACTTTCTAGTTAAACTGCTCCCTAGGATTGTCTCGGATCGTGCATCCCAAATATATCACCACTCACACATGGTGTCAATCACAATAATCACAAATATTGCATTTATGCCCTCAACATGCTAAAATTACAAACATACCCCTAATAACCAAATGGGGCCCACATGCATGTGTTAATTCACCTAAACATGCATTTCTAATCAAATGCTCATCAAATTCACACATTAACATAATAAACCACTTATTGCCCTCCAGACATGCTTATCAAGGCCCTAAGCCTTAATATCAAATTTGGGATGCTACAACTATCCCCTCCTTACAAAAATTTCATCCTCGAAATTACCTGAACAACTCGGGATACCACTCCCGCATATCTGATTCAAGTTCCCATGTCGCCTCCTCAACCTTGTTGTTCCACCATAGCACTTTTACCAAGGCGATGATCTTGCTCTGCAAGACTTTATCCTTCCGGTCGAGAATCTGAACTGGCTTCTCCTCATAAGAAAAATGTTGGACTAGCTCCAATTTCTCATAACTCAAAACATGCATCGACTCTGATACATACTTCTGGAGCATGGACACGTGAAAAACATTATGAACCCCTGAGAAGGCTGGAGGCATCGCCAATCTGTACGCTACCTCTCCAACTTATTCCAGAACCTCAAAGAAGCCAACAAACCTAGGGCTCAGCTTGCCCCGAACACCAAATCGTTTCACTCCTCTCAAAGGTAAAACCCTAAGGAACACATGGTCACCGACCTAAAATTCTACGCTCCTGCGTCTCAAGTCCGAGTAACTCTTCTGGCGACTCTGCGAGACGAGCATTCAAGCTCTAATATTTTGCATTTACCTCATTGGTCCTCTGAACCATCTCAGGACCCAAGTATCTCCTCTCACCCGTCTCATCCCAATGGATAGGTGATCTGCACTTCCTCCCATATAGAATCTCATATGGAGCCACTCCGATAGTCGCCTGATAACTGTTATTGTACGAAAACTCAATCAAAGGGAGATACTTACTCCAAGATCCCCCAAAATCTAGCACACATGATCGCAGGGTGTCTTCCAGTATCTGAGTTGTCCTCTTAGATTGTCTGTCTATCTGAGGATGATAAGCGGTACTAAACCGTAACTGTGTGCCCATAGCCTTCTCCAGACTCTCCCAAAACTTGGAGGTGAAGGTGGGGTCCCTGTTGGATACTATCGACCTCGGAGCCCCATGAATTCAAACAATTTCCTTCACATACAGCTCAGCATAGTGCTCCACAATATAAGTCGTCCTAACAGGTTAAAAGTGGGAGGACTTAGTATACCTATCCAAAATCACCCATACTGAATCATGCAGTCCCACAGTCTTCGGCAAACCAACCACGAAGTCCATGGTGATGTCCTCCCACTTCCACTCTGGAATCCCTAGAGGCTTTAATAACCCTGGCGGCCTCTGATGTTCAGCCTTTACCTGTTGACAAGTTAAGCACTTGGCCACATAATCCATCACGTCCCTCTTCATTCCTGACCACCAATACAAGGCTCTCAAATCTTGGTACATCTTCGTCGTACCTGGATGTAAAGAGTAGGGAGTGGTATGAAATTCATCCAAGATCTCTCGCCGGATATCATAATCCATTGAAACACAGATCCGACCCTTGTACTTTAGTAACCCTATCTCTGAGATAGAAAAGTCCTTAGCCGCTCCGACTAAGACATTCTCTCTGTGCCCTCTCAGCTGGGAATCCTTCCCCTGCGCCTCCTTGATCCTCTCAAGGAAAGGAGTGTGGAATGATGTTGGCTAACCGACCTACCACCAACTCTATAACCATTCTAGTCATCTCCTCAGCTAACTTATCAGATATCTGCCTCGAACTGAACATTTTTCTTGGGCCCTTCCGACTCAATGCATTAGCCACTACATTAGCCTTCTCAGGATGATACAGGATGTCACAATCATAATCCTTTACCAATTCCAGCCACCGTCTCTGGTGCATATTCAGATCCTTCTGAGTAAAAAAGTAGTTCAAACTTTTATGGTCAGTGTATATGTCGCACTTCTCACCAGACAGATAGTGCATCCAGACCTTAAGTGCAAATACCACCGCTGCCAGCTCCAGATCATGCGTGGGATATCTCTGCTCGTACTCCTTTAACTGTCTTGATGCATAGGCTATCAACTTTCCTGCTTGCATCAGCACACACCCTAAACCCTGTTTGGAAGAGTCACAACAAACCACAAACTTCTCATTGTCTGTCAGCAGACTCAACACTGGCGCGGTGATCATTCGCCGCTTCAGTTCCTTGAAACTGTTCTCACACCTATATGTCCATACATACTTAGTCTTCTTCCTCGTCAATTCAGTTAATGATGTGGTTATCCTGGAGAACCCCTCAACGAACCGCTGATAATACCCTGCAAAACCCAGGAAGCTCCTAACTTCTGGTACATTGGTTGGTCTAGGCCAATCCCTCACTGCCTCAATCTTACTTGGGTCAACCAGAATCCCCTCCTTACTGACAATATGGCCTAGAAACGTGATTTGCGGTAGCCAAAACTTGCACTAACTGAACTTAGCATATAACCTATGCTCTCTCAACCGCTGCAATACCAAACGTAGATGATGCTCATGCTCTGTCTCTGACTGAGAGTACACCAGAATATCATTGATAAACACAATTACAAACTTGTCCAGATAGTCCTTGAAAACCCTATTCATCATGTCCATGAAAGCTGCTGGGGCATTGGTTAATCCAAAGGACATAACCAGGAATTCATAGTGTCGATACCTCGTGCGGAAAGCAATCTTTGGTATGTCCTCTTCTTTGATCCTTAACTGATTGTAACCTGACTGGAGATCAATCTTGGAAAACACAGTCTTTCCCTATAGCTGGTCAAATAAATCATCGATCCTAGGCAGTGGGTATTTATTCTTAATGGTCAACTTGTTCAGCTCCCTGTAGTCAATACACATCCTAAGAGATCCATCCTTCTTCTTGACAAACAACATTGGAGCACCCCATGGCAAGAAACTTGGTCTAATGAACCCCAAATCCAGTAACTCCTGCAACTGAATCTTCAACTCCTTCAATTCTGTCAGAGCCATTATGTAAGGTGTCCTAGATACTGGCTTCACCCCTGGTGCCAACTCTATAACAAACTCAATCTCCTGCTGCGGCAGCGACCTTGGCAGGTCTGCTGGAAATAAGTCTGGAAACTCACATACCAATCTGGTCTCACCCGGTCCAACAGACACAACCCTAGAGGTATCCACAATATTCGCTAGGAATCCTATCCAACCTTCCTGCATTAGGTCTCTAGCCTTCAGTGCTGAAATCATAGGTACTGGCGGTCCATTAACTGTCCCCACAAACACAAAGGGTACCTCCCCTTCTGGCTCAAAAGTCACCATTCTAGGCTTGCAGTCAATCGTCGCCCCATACTTCAATAACCAATCCATTCCTAGGATCATATCGAATCATCCATCAGTAGCTCAATCAGATCAACAGACAACTCCCTACCGTCTATCTCTACTGGCAATGCTCTAATCCATCTCCTAGAGAGTAACAGTTCCCCAGTTGGCAAAAAGTCTGAAAACCCCTAGCATACAAAATACTAGGTCTACACAGCTAATCTATCACTCTAGCGGACACAAATGAATGAGTAGCTCCGGAATCAATCAATGCAGTATAAAAAGACCCAGCACTAGAAATCTGACCTGTCACAACCAATGGGCTAGCCTCCGCCTCAGTATAAGTCAAGGTGAACACTCTGGTAGGAGCGAGACTGTCGCCCTGCTTCAGCTCCTCTTTCCTGGCTAGTACACAGTCCTTCTTCAAATGATTGGCACTCCCACAGATAAAGCAGGCCCTGATTCTGCACACTCCCTAATGTTGTCATCTGGACCGAGGACACACTGGAAAACTCCTCCAGTTGTCACCTCCACCCTGACGGCCGCTAAAAGCACCCCGTGCCCTCCTATCCAAGCTAGGAGGAACAAAAAAATCTGGGGCCATTCTCTTCTGTTCACTGGGGCCACTACCCCGACTGAATCCAATAAAAGGAGGCACCGTCCTCCTAGAATCGCGCCTAATAGCGCTCTCTCTCCATATCTGATTCTCGACCCCCTCAGCTGTAAGGGCCTTATCCACCACCTGGGCATAAGTAGTAGTCTCTAGATCCAAATTAATCTTCACATCACAGGTGATCATAACATTAAACCCCCGTACAAATCTATCCCTTCATGTCGCATCAATCGACACCAAATCCGGCACAAACTTTGCCAACTTGTAAAATCTCAAAGCATACTCAGTAACTATCAACTGGTTGTGAGTCAGGTGGATGAACTCGTCAACCTTCGCAACTCGGACTGCAACATTGTAATATTTCTCATTGAAGATGTTTCTGAATTCTTCATAGGTCATAACTGCCACATTCCTCTTCTGAGTCACCACATCCCACTAGATGCGGGCATCTTCTCTGAACATGTAGCTGGCACAAGCTACCCTCTCGTTCCCTACTACCCTCATAAAATCCAGGATGGAGGAAATCATATTCATCAACTCCTCTACCCGCAGTGGGTCTCATCCACCCTTGAAGGTGGGAGCATGCTGCTTCCTGAACCTCTCATACAAAGGTTCCAACCTATTCTCCATAATAGGCTGAACCAGCACTGACACCACAGGTTGCTGAACTAACAACCAAATGGCATGAGGAGGGGCCTGCTGCCTTAGCTGTCAAAGTTCTTCCTCTGTTCGATGCAGTCGGGCTTCCATATCGGCAAACATCTGTTGCCAATTCTGTTGGGCAGGTGGAGGGTCCTGACCCTGGTTGTCATCCTCGGCCCTACTGCCGCGGAGTCTTGATGATTGTCAAGGCATCTCAACAATATGCCTGTAATCACCGACGCCGCTCATCAGGCATGATAACAACATCCAAAACCACCTCCCAATTCACATCAGCTAACCATACCAGCAATCCACATAACATACAAATAGCATATAACACTCAACGCGCCATGCCCTGGCATCATGCATATGCTAAGTCATTCATCATGCTCTATATAAGATAAGCAGGCAAACAAGGCATTTAAGCACATAATCAAGCATATAACTCATTCATTTCAAACCAACCCTAAGCCGAGCTTGTCACTGATAGCGAGCGTACATGTTCGGCCAATCTCCGGGAATAATAAACCTTGGCTTGCTCTGATACCAAGTTGTAACGCCCTACTTCCTTAGAGTTGTTACTAAGTGAGTTTAAAACGTACAATTAACTCGCTAATCGAGGATTTAGGTCAAAAGTGTAGCAAAACTGTAACAAAAGACATATAACATGAAAATGTAACCATCATTAAAATTATAAAATATTATACATTTGGGAACCCAAGATATTGTTTAGAAATATTTACAATGCAAAATTGACTAAACGATAAAATTCGCACTAATACAAAACATCTCCCAAAAATACCCCTGGTCGTGGCAGACAGGCAGACCAAACATGTACACAACGCCTCACGCTCTCCGTACTCATGGTTGGTCGACCTTCCCCTTGCCCTTACTTGCACCATAGAGCACCCAAGCCAAAACTCATCCAAATCACCACCAAGGTACACCCAAGTCCCAATTCGGACTAAAACCTCAAATAAACAGTATGGCAACTCAGAAATACCAGCAACAAACTCAAACACTCAATCAAACCCAAGAATCACCTAGTGGTTTAAAAGTCCATAAAACTTAAACCACACTGTACAAAATTTAAACCACTATCCAAAAAAATTAAACCACACCAGCAAATAAACTTCAAAAATGCATGGAATTCTTACCTCAAGTAGAAATTCGACCCTCAGCTGCTTTCAAATCCAAATCCACAAATCGCTAAGCCTAACCTTGCCAAAACTTCATCCCAAATATCCACAAAGCAAAACACAATTTAACTCACTAATTCAACACTTCCAGCAGAAATTCATCAAAGAATTGAATTAAAGACTTACCCTTGATCCTATCTATGCCTCTGAGCTCTTGAGTTCCAGACTTAAGTTCCTTCAAAAATAAAACACCTTAGAGAGGAAGAGAGAACCGAATGGGTGAGAGAGAGAGAGAGAGATAGCTGAGGGAATTTAATTTTTCTTCCTTCCTTTCCTTTGTTTTCCTAAGTGGTTCTAGAGTTCCCAGCTCCTAAATTGTATATACCCTCTTGCTAAATGACTGAATTGCCCCCCCCTAAGTTAACCTAAGTCCTCAAATATCATCAAGGGCAGTTTAGTCATTTGACACATCCCGCTAAGTCCTCGAGTACACCTAAAAATCCCCAATAATCTCGGCATACTGAAATCATTACTAAATTACTACCTGATAATTAATAATTCCCGAACACATATTATATTCCCAAAATACCCCTAAGCTCCTCCCGAGCCGGGTATTTGACCCAGTTGTGACTTTCTAGCTAAACTACTCCCTAGGACTTTCTCGAATCGTGCATCCCAAATATATCACCACTCACACGTGGTGTCAATCACAATAATCACAAATATTGCATTTATGCCCTCAACAGGCTAAAATTACAAACATGCCCCTAATAACCAAATGCGGCCCACATGCATATTTAATTCACCTAAACATGCATTTCTAATCACATACTCATCAAATTCACACATTAACATAATAAACCAGTTATTGCCCTCCAAGCACGCTTATCAAGGCCCTAAGCCTTAATAGCAAATTTGGGACGCTACAACTGTGTACTTTGAAGATCCAATTCACTCTCTTGTTATTACTCTACAACAGAAAGGAACAAGGGTTATAGAAAGTGAAGGAAGGAGTCTTAATATCCGTTGCATAAAAGTAAGATTCTTATACTCTGTTATTTGATTTACTTTATGAAAGTCCTCAGAAATGTGTTTCTAGGATGTTCTCTATGTTAATTTTTTTAATATATGAAACATACGTGAAAATATTGTATAATTCTGTAAAATGTATTCTTAAAACTTGGTGCATGTGAGGCTCATCTCTAGGTGTGAGTGCCTTTGTGAAGGTTGTCCCTACATAAGGTTCTAGGGGAAAAAATGGTGCACAAAGCTCGTGGGTAGGCATGAGGTGAGATGGCCTTGCGGAGACACAAGGTGAGGTGCCAAGACGACCTCGAAGTAGTGTGAGGAAAGAAAGCCTCGTTGAGGCACTAGGAAAGGCGGCCACGCAGAGGTGCGAGGCATTGGGTATCGAAAGGCGTAAGGTGCTGGGCATGGTAAGGTACGAGGCGTTGGGCATGGCAAGACGGCCTCGCACCGGTACGAGGCAAGTGGGCCTCGAGGAGGCACAAGGCGAGGTGGACTCGTTGAGGTGCGGGGTGAGGTGGCCTCGTGGAGGCGCGGGGCAAGGTGGCCTCGCAAAGGTGCGAGGCGCATGGCGAGATGGCCTCACGGAGGTGCGAGGTGTTAGTTGACCTCGCGCGAGGTGCGCTTGGTGTTGGATTGTATTCTTTTGTTTCCTATTCTTATCTCATGTCTTGGGGAACATGTAACGAAGGTCCTTTAAGAGTGGGAAGTTTTTGGTGTCCACACTTGCCCATAGTCTTTGAGAGGGAATTTTGGGAGTTCTCCTAGACTCTTTTTGTGCCATATTTATGACATACAAGGTACAAGTGTGTTTCTTTTTTTATGAGAAATGGAAAAACATACTTCATAAGTGGTGATCCTTAGGACTCCTTTGAAGTTTAATTAATGCCAATCATTCATTTGTATAGAGCCCACGGGAGTCACTGGTGTACAAAACATTGAGCTGCAAGAAGGTGCTTGAGGCACACTACTCGTAGCGGCCCAAGAAGTATCTTCTAGAAAAGGTGAGCCTTCATGTGGTGCTCCTAAGATGTTGTGTATCCAGCGCTTGTCAGATTTCAGAGTGGAGAGTGTTTTTCAAATCTTTCTTGTGGTCCTTTCGTCTTGTTGGCTTCTTCTTCACTATCAGATCAACATGTCGACTCAACCGTGAAATCTACTAGTACTTGCTCACTGAAGAAACACACTTGGTGTCTTGTTTGTGCTTCATGCTGATTGAGGGAGCGTTTGAGCTCCTCTTATGTATGCACGTTGGTTTATTTTAAGGATGTTTTGACCCTTTGGGTATTTCCATTCCTTTTTTATATATATATTTTTCATGCGCACACTTTAGAATTTTTATTTTTGATTGAGAAGCGTCCTTCTCTTTATTATGCATAGCACTATTTCTGCAAGTTTCTTCTTCGAGACCCATTTTGCAAGTGTCTTCTTTGAGACTCATTTTGCAAGAGTCTTCTTTGATACCATTTTTGGGCTAGGTGACTTTGGTCGACCTAGGATTATTATGAGGAACCTTTTTGGTCCTTGATGTGATCTCACCTTTGGTTGGGACCCTTATAGGGAGATGGTACTTGTGAAGCCTCAAGCGCCTATTTTCAAGGCCCTTTAATTCATTGCGACGGAGTCTTCTACAAAGACCTCCTTTAAGGCCCTTTGTCCCTTGGTTAGGTGACTTGGTGAATCTAGACTTAGGGATCTCTTTGGGCTCCCATTTTGTCTTCTACGATGTGGTCCCTTTGTAAAGTGGGTTTGTTTTTGAGGAAGAGGGACCTTTTGACTTTCTTAGCCTCTATAAGGGTAGCTAGTCCTTATAGATTCAAATGGTTTCTTATAAGGTTCATTGCTCATATATATACATATATATATATTATAAGTATTTATATATATATATATCTCACGAGGCTATGCATCTGTTTTGCACATGGCCAAGTGCGTATTGATGCTCCTTAGGATAGGCACCTATTTCGCACATGGCTAGGTGCCTGTTGAGGCTCATGAGTCTAGGCACCCATTTTGAACAAGGCTAGGCACCTAATGAGGTTGAGTATAATACTTCCCAAGTGGTTGATGGGATCTATCTTGCCAAACACTTTGTTTTTTATTCTTTCTGATACACTTTGACAATTTCAGTTGACAATGGTAGTATGTACGTGTAACGCCCTACTACCTTAGAGCCGTTACTTAGTGAGTTTAAAATAGAAATCGTGCTTTTGACTGACTCTAAGTGGTTTTCTAAAACCAAAAGCGTGAATAAACCAGAGTTTAAGGCTGTACTCTTTGAAAATGTTTAGTTTCATTGAAAACGTTAAGTATAAAACATCTGGGATTCCAAAATAAGGTTTGCAAAATATTTACAACTCAAAAATAGATTTACACTTGATCAACTATCAAAAGAATGGTTTAATACAGCCATATATAAAATGCCCCCAACCAAAGCAGTCGGGCAGGCCGAACATGTACGCGCCGCCCCCACGCTCTCCATACTCATGGCCGGTTGACTGACTCCTTGCTTTTACCTGCCACACGGAGCACCCGTGAGCCGAAGCCCAGCAAGAAAACCCAAATAGTACATAACATATGCAAATAATATAGCTGGCATAATTCACAGATAAATAGGAAAACCATTAGATTAAACAAGCACGGCCATGCCGCCCCAGAGGCCTTACCAAAGCTTGGGGTCTCGGTCCTCACCGTAGGATAACTCATGTATCCCTTGGGTCCCACCCTGGCTATAGCATCCCATGTGCTGAGCGTTACTTTCGGCCCCACTGCCGTACTCGGCCTACGCCGCTCTCGGCCTTAGCCGTTCATTCCATTATAATCACACATATAATACATTCGGAAATAACCATTCAAACATACAATAGTTCATCTAAGATTACACATTTGCACACAATACAATCTAGGGCCGTGCCCTGTAATCACACAGTGGGCCCATGCCCTATTCTCGGGTGTTCCGATTTTCTTACCTTTAGATTCGGTAGCCTTAATCACCTAACTCCTTGAGCACAATCCTACCCGAGCCCTAGCGCTTACCTAAGCAAAATTCACAAGTCAAAGTCACCACCAACCTCAAGTCACAAACCTAGCCTCGGGACTAATCCCGAGCCCCCGGGAAGTCCTAGATCCCCACAACAAAGTGGCGGAATCGAGCCCCGAATCCTAGGTCAAAATCCCTTCACAAAAGCCCAAAAATCCCCTCTGTGAACAGTGCAGCGCTACAGCGCCCAAAAGAGGGCGCTGTAGTGCTACAAGCAGAACCACCCCACCAGAACAGGGGCTAGCGCTACAGCGCCCCCTGACTAGCGCTGTAGCGCTAGTTGCAGCCAGACCAAACCCAAAATCGCATCTTGCGATTTTCTTCTCCCATTTCAACTCCAAACTTGCCCAAACCTTTTCCAAACCCAAAAACACACATAACCACACCTCACACTCATCCCTAGCATCCCATGAACTCAATCCCAAGCTCAAGCAACCCAAAACTCAAAATCTAACACAATGAACCCAAAAACCAGAAAATTCACTCAAACAACAAGGATAGGGTCTTAGAAATCATACCGTGGATGGAATTTCGACCTTGAATTGAATCCTAGACCTCCTTGGCTTGCACCTTCACAACCTTGACCTGTTTTCCCCAAAAACCCCATCCATTTAGCTCAAAAACACAATCCAAACCAGTCAAGCCCTAAAACAGAAAATCCCCAAGAACTTACCTCAATTTTCTGATGTGATCTTGCGAACCCCTTGCCAATCCTCAAGCCTAGCTTAGGATCCTTGATGCTCAGCCTACCCTAGCTCTCCACTGAGCTTGACTCCAAGAACAATGAAGGAAATTGGTTGGGAGAGCCACAAACCGTTCTTTTGGAGCAAAAACCCTTCAGCTTTCCCTCTCTTTTCTGTTCCCTTCTTTCTTTCTTTCTTTTCAGCCTATAACTTTTCTCTACTAAATCCACTAAGTATAAAGCCCTTCTTTAATTTATCTCTTACAAGCCTAATGACCAAAATGCCCTCCCTTACTAATTCTAAACCTTTATGTCCATAAAGGGGCATTTTAGTCATATTACCCAAATTCCCACTAATTCCTCAAGTGTTCCTAATAATTCCCGCTCGCTACCCAATACCTGATTAATCATCAAATATACATTCCTCATCATCAAGATTAACCTCTATATATTCCCAAATTCTCATTTAAAACTCCCCAGGCTTAACCCAAGCCGGGTATAGATTCCCGCTTTGACTTTTCCGCTAACCCGTTCACTCTAGGATTGTCTCGAGTCATGGATCACCGATATCAACACAAAACATGCCCAAAATGGCCAGATTACTATTATGCTCTTTTTAAGACAATCAGGTCTACATGCATACTAATTCACATAGTCATGCTTCACAAATAATCAAATAGTCATATAGCGTGCATTAAATCATAATCATGCATTAAACTCATTAAAGTCACACACAGAATCCCATTATGCCCTCCAGGCACACTACTCAAGGCCCTTAAGCCTTAATAGTGAATTTGGGGTCATTACAGTACGTCACATAAGTTTCCTTGGAGATGAGAGATGTAATATATAAGATAGGTGCTTGAAATTAGTGATAGTACGCAATGTGCAAGGGTAGGCACAATTTCATTGCCATGTTACATCCTGGGGTCAGCTAGGTGACCTCTTTGGACCCTACCCATATAAATTACATCTACCGGAGGCCAACTATGGTGAAACTTTTGATTCCTTACAAGGCATACCTCAAATAAAGAAAAACTACTACTACTACTTTGTGGAGGCCAATTGAGGTGACTTCTTTAGTTTGTAAGTGACACAAATAAAGGGAGTCTTATTGGAGTGGTGGTCGGATCCAGTACGTGTTAGAGGCTTGCAAAAATGCTCCTGATCTTGTACCATGTCGTACCTCCACCACTTGTCTAGCATGAACATCAGAGGCGTCCTAGGGGAGGCCTTACCATGTACCATTCTTGTACTACCACTACTTGTAGGGTATGGGTGTTGTAGATGTACCTTGGTTTTGTTTGTCTTGTTTGTACCTTTTGTACCTATATGTGAATTCCATTCACGCTATCACTTTTCTTGGGTGCATCTATGTCCCAAGCTTCTCAATATTTGGCTAAGTAAGGATACTTGGGGTTTCAATTGGGACATATACATGAGGTGCATCTTGCTTGTGGCACCTACCCCAAAATTGAATAGGGCCTCCTCAGCAAGATACATGCTTCTAAGAGGCTTTAGGGGGGCTAGTAAGATGGTCCCATATCTAGGCGTGACTACCTTTGTGAAGGTTGTCCCTACACAAGGTGCTAGGTATGGAGGTGGTGCACAAAGTGCATGACTAGGTGTGAGGAAAGATGGCCTTGTGGAGACATGAAGCAAGGTTGCGAGACAGCCTTACAAAGGTGTGAGGAAAGATGGGCTTGCAGAGGCGCAAGATGTTGGGCATGGCAAGGTGCAAGGTGCTGGGCATGGCGAGATGACCTCGCAAGGGTGTGAGGCAAGGGGACCTCGTGCCTCATGGAGGTGCAGGATGAAGTGGACTCACGGATGTGCGAGGCGAGGTGGCCTTGTATATGAATGAGGCCAGGTGGTTCGTGCAAGGTGCATGGAGCCAGATTGTATTCTTTTGTTTCCTATGCTTATCTGATGGCTTGTGGACATGAAGGTCCTTTAAAAATGGGATGTTTTTGGCATCCACAATACTCTTAACTTAAACAATAAACTCAAACTCACAAAAATATGACAACAAGCACATTTCATTAAAATTCTTTAAATCTACACATTTAGAAATAATGAATTTGATGATACCAATCTCCTTAAGTATGTAATCGCATTGAGTTGTCTCATCCTTTGTTGATGAAGACTTTGAATCCACATCCACATTCATGTAGAGCATATCCAAATAAAGATTTCTTTGATCACCCGTGGTTGTGTGTTCAACACAAACCAAGTCTTGAAGCAAGAATTTGAAGGTTGTAGAAGATGAACACATTTTCCTCATTGTAGATTATGCAAAATACAAAAAGAAAGTAATTAGAGAATAGATATTTTGATTGTTGGGAACTTATGGCTTTACACTTTCTTATTCAACAATGCATAATAGGAATAGTTCAATATTACAAACCCTAGATGCTCATCAAGAACCTTATTCAAAGTATAAATTCAAATCTTGATCATCAAAGAACTATATTCATGATATGAATGCAAATCTTGATTATAAATGATTATAAGATGAACTTCGAAATATTTAGTCATCAATACTAACAACATAAACATGATAGAATTACAAAAGACAACATTAGGGTTAGAGAGATACAACCTATTTGTATTGAGTAACTTGAATCTTCAAACTTTGGGAACTTCTAAGGCTTATACATAATAAGAATATTGTTCTCCTAAATCTGTAGTTCAAGCCTTCCCTTATTGTTTGAAGCTTCTCCCAATTAGAATGAGATTTGGGATATTACAAGCCTTGAAACTTGTACGCCCTGATTTTCCCACGGGCTGATTAGCGAGCTGAGATACCGCCTAATCATGACTACCACGTGGACATCCCCAAGACCAAAGCTGCCATCGTAAGGTCCTACCTCCTTAGCTCGAGGTAACCTAAGGGTTCGCCAAGATTGCTTAAGGACTGTCTGGACTCTGAGGGCAACAGGTCGAGAGAAGCATCCAGCTCGTGGTACGAGCTAGAGTTGGAGGCTTTGACCTTTTGTAAAGCCAACCACGCAAGGTAAACGTGCATATATCAGACATCACGTGTCTGATATACCCCTGACTTCTCGAACACGCAGCAGGAACGTGCGTATTCAGACACCCACGACTGGTTTGGGTCGTGCGGCCCATTATCCCCTTACCTATTGATTTGACCACACTTATGTGTCAGGTTTAGGAATTAATCATGAATGTCACAGAGTTGACATGATAGGTAAGAAGGTCACGAGATGACCTTCTTACCAACTCTCAGGTGCCTTCTCCTATAAATATGGAGGCCCTGGGAGTTATAAGGGGATGGATTATATATTGTAAAAGATACCCTGTAAAAGAATCCCCAGTATATTGCAATAATACTGACTGGTGGAGTAGAAGGATTTTAACCTTTGAACCACCTAAAAAACGTATTTTGTGTCACCATTTGAGTTCCAAGATCATTCATCTATTTCGGTTCAACATAAGCACTAATCCCTTCCTCTTTCTTTTCTTAATTACCTGTTGGCGAAGAACCGCGTCAAAAGTTTGGTGCTTTCATTGAGAGCAAGTTAGATTGGTGCTATTGCAAACATCCAATTATGGTGACCACTCAATCCAGACACGATAACGAGACGGAACAACATGATGGGCAGGAGGCTCATCATGTCGCCATTCCCGACGAAAAAATTCCTGAAGTCCAACAGCGGCCAGGAAAACAGCTGGCGGGCCAAGATGACACTGGAAGTTCGGCGCCCCGGCCACCTAATCCAAACCCATGTTATTACACTGCGGTGGAGATGGAGAATGCTCAGCTGAGGAGCCAGCTAGCAATAGCTAATCAGCAGATCAAAGACGTGCTGACCCGACTACCCCCTCTCACAACCGATGCTAACGTCGGAGAGAGGCAAGGAAAGGCTCCTAAGTCTCGCCGGGGTAATCGGTCTAGGCATAGCCGCTCGGACAGACTTCCGACAGCCAACTCCACTCCTTCATCGCACCGTTGAGAGGCAAACTTCGGAGAAATGCATAGAGTCGGATAACAGCAGTACAACCGTTCGGTCAGAACTTCATCTCCCAGCTCCCAACTAGCCTCGAGCATGCCCAGGCTCGAGGAAATTCCAGAAGGAGGTTCGGGGAGGGCTCGCAGCATCAGCCAACCCCCAACATCCATCCTGCGCCTCGTCCTGATCGCCAGGCGCGGGACCCGCAGGTTGCAGGGCCGAGAGGCCCCCACCTAACCTCATTTGTCCTGACGGAACCAGGATCGCCTCTCCAGTCAGGCATCCTCCCTCTCCAATAAGATATCCATCTCCTCCTCGACCCGTCCGAGATATCCCGGCCTATGGAAGTAGCATGAGAGACCCGCCTTCCGCAGGGCCCTCCCGACGTAGCAGGGCGCCGAGAGAAAGCCCAGATCCTCACCGCCAAAGGCGGGCTCCGAGCCTCTCTAGAAGGAGCTACTGGACCGGCAGTCGCCGGAGTGATCTCTCTTGCGGAGACCTACGTCAGCGTTTAAGTTCGGCGCAAAGCCCTCAAACCACCCAGGGGGCGACCTGCGAGATCGCCTTAACTCTCATAGAGGGGAGCAAGTAGGAGGTGACAGCCATGCTCGCTCAGGGGGAGCCCTGTCCGAAGTACGTAACGACGGGAATGCCCCAAATAACCTATCTCAAGATAGGAGGGGCAATAACCCACCAAATATGTACAATGGGTCCGGAGCTGTTGAACAGCCCCGGAATAACCAAGGAAATCAGGACAAAACCCTCGAGCGCCTGGCTCAGATGGAGGAGCTGATGAGGAAGCTCCTGTCGGAGAAAGAGAAAGATGAGTATGATTCGGGGGACGAGATGGAGCTATTCGCCCCCAGCATAGCAGCATCGGCTTACCCACCCGGTTTCCGTATGCCGCACCTGTCCAAATTCAATGGGGACGGAGACCCGTCGGATCATCTGGGGATGTTCAACACCCTGATGATGGCCCACAACATTGGCCACGAGCTGAGGTGTTTAATCTTTCCTTCCACACTGACTAGACCGGCCAGGCAGTGGTTCAAGCAAGGCAAAATATAGTCAATCAGCTCCTGGAAAACTTTCTCGGCTGACTTCAAAAGGGCATTCCGAGCCTCCCAGGCAGCCCGCGTTCAGGCCGAATCTCTGGCTAACGTGAGGCAGTAGCCCGATGAAACTCTGAAGGCTTACCTGAGCAGGTTCGAAAACGTCCCTGCCCAGGCCAGAAACGCGGATGACAGCTCCAAGCTCATGGCCATGAGGACTGGAATCCTCGTCGGAGGGGAAGTCTGGAAAGATATACAAAGAAAGGGAGTTAGCTCGGTGAACGAATTCCTTAACAGGGCCCAGGAATGGATCAACTTGGAGGAGGCCGAAGCCTCAGCTGCAGGGACCAGCCAGGTCCCTGATCAGCCCACTGGAGTGGGGACGGAGGTCATGGCAGCGACCCAAAACGTCACACAAAACAACCAGCTCGATGGAGGCAAAAGAAAGGGGAATGGCGAGGGCAGCCAGCACGGCCCAAAGAAGAATAAGTCCGTAGACAAGTTTAAGCCTGTCTACGCGACTTATACAGAGCTCACCCAATCTAGGGAGAACATCTTCCTAGCTAACTCTACTCGCCTCCCCTGGAAGAGGCCGGAGCTGTTGAAGCACCAGAAGGGGAAGAGAGACACCTCCAAATTTTGCCGTTTTCATAACGATGTTGGCCACAATACCGACGATTGTAGGCATGTAAAAGATGTGATCGAGACTCTCATCTAAGCTGGCCCCTTGGGCCAGTACGCGTGGAACAGGGTTCCAGCAAGTCGACCTGCTCCGGAAGTCCCAGTCAGTGAGCCCGGGTCTCGGGTCGATCAGGACATCCCTCCTCCCGTGATAGGAGGGGAGATATCCACCATCTCTGGAGGTCCGCATTTAGCTGGCGCGAGCAGGGCTGCCCAGAAGAGGTACGTAAACGAACTCAAGGCACATAATGGAGTAGAGTTCGTCCCGGAGCAGCGTCTGCCAATGCAACAGCGATTGGAGAAGCCACCGATCATTCTTATGGAGGAAGATGCGGGCCATGTCTAGTTCCCTCACAACGACCCCCTGGTCGTATCAGTTCAGCTCGCTAATTGGAGGGTTAGGAGGGTCCTGATCAATAATGGGAGCTCGGTGAACCTCCTATTTCGGTCCACATTAGAGAAGATGGGTTTGACTGTCGCCGAGCTGAAAACGACCTCCATGATGCTATATGGTTTTTCGGGAGAAGGATCAGCAGCTATAGGGACTATCAAGCTAGTGATCACCCTAGGAGAAGGACCCCGGACAGTCTCCAAGCTCCTCGAGTTCGTGGTCATCGACTGCTCCGCTGCGTACAACGCAATTTTGGGACGGCCCACGCTCATAGCCTTTGAGGCCGCCACGTCCATTCACCACCTCACGATGAAATTTCCTACCTCCACGGGAATATGCACTGTCCGTGGCGATCAGCTCGCTGCCAGGGAATGCTACAACATTTCCATGAAGGGAAAATCGAAACGCGGGCAGCTGGCAATGGCCATCCAAAGTGGTGAAGAGGAATCTCGGGACCCCTTGGCTGATCCTAAGATTGAAAAAACTCAAAGCGGCGAAGGGGAAAATATCGTCTTAAGTGAGGATATTGACCCCCGAATAGGCGAGGACAGATCCGAGCTCCAAGCTATTGAGGAGCTCGAAGAAGTAAGCATCGACCCGCAGAACCCTTCACGGATGGTCAAGCTCGGGCAAAACCTCTGTAGCAAGAGGAAGGCGGAGCTGACTAGATTTCTGCGGGATAACCTGAATGTGTTTGCGTGGTCGCATGAGGATATGGTGGGAATTAGCCTGAGTGTCATCATGCACACCCTTCATCTGGATAAACGCGTTCCTTCGAAGGCCCAGAAACAGAGGCGCCTCGGAACAACCCCGGCTGAAGCCTTAGAGGAAGAAGTAGCCCGGCTCAAGAAATGCGGCTTTATCCGTGAAGCCAAGTTTTCGATTTGGTTCGCCAACCCCGTCCTGGTCCCAAAACCTAACGGGAAGTGGCGGACCTGCATCGACTTCTCCGACCTGAATAAAGCCTACCCCAAGGATTGTTTTCCATTGCCACGGATTGACCAATTGGTGGATGCCACGACGGGGCACGAGCTCATGTCCTTTATGTACGCGTACTCAGGCTACAATCAGATCGCCATGAATCCGGCGGACCAAGAGCACACCAGCTTCATGACCCTGACTAACGTTTATTGTTACAAGGTCATGCCATTCGGGCTGAAGAATGCTGGTGCTACATATCAAAGGTTAGTAAACAGAATGTTCGTAAACCAGATCGGGAAGAACATGGAAGTGTACGTCGATGACATGCTAGTCAAGTCAAAGACTGCTGATAACCATGTTTCCGACCTGGAAGAATGCTTCAAGGTACTACGGGAGTATGGCATGAGGCTTAATCCACAGAAGTGCACTTTTGGAGTCGCATCAGGAACATTCCTGGGTTTCATCGTCAATACTCGAGGAATCGAGGCAAACCTCGACAAGATCAGGTCACTGCTCAAGCTTCCCTCACCCAGGTCCGCAAAGATGTCCAAGGCCTGACAGGAAGGGTGGCAGCCCTCAATCGGTTTATTTCAAAATCCACCGATAAGTGCTTGCCATTCTACAACCTGCTTCAAGGAAATAAGAAGTTCGAATGGACAGAAGAGTGCGAAAGCACTTTCCTCGACCTGAAGGCACATCTGTCAGAGCCACCCGTACTATCCAAACCAAAAGCAGGAGAGCCTCTTTTTCTCTACCTAGCTGTCATGGAGGATGCAACCAGTGCCGTATTAGTCCGGGAAGAAGACCGGATTCAGAAACCAGTCTACTACATCAGCAAGAGACTTCTCGGAGCTGAATCATGGTACCCGTTGATGGAGAAATTGGCGTTCTGCCTTATCACGGCCTCACAAAAGCTCAGGCCGTACTTCCAGTCCCACTCAATACACGTCATGACCGATCAACCTTTAAGGCAGGTGTTGACTGTGTTTTTAGCCAACGACGTGAAAACGTCAATAACGACAAGCCTTCATGAGAATTTTAAACGACACAGACAATTTAATCTAGAAAAGTGAATAACACACAAGATTTTATAGTGGTTCAGTCCCGTTCAGTCGGTAATAGCCTAATCCACTTAGAGATTTTATTACTTTATCTACACTCAAGATCAGATGAACCAGTGTCAACTGAGTTTCTTCAGTGTAAATTTTCAGGAATACAAAAAGGATTCTCTCTCAAGGAAAACGTACTTTCTCTCTCTAGAACTCAGACCAAATCTCAAATTGCCAAAAGTCCTTTTCTGATCCCATTCACCCTCTATTTATAGGCTTGGGATTCTAAACTGATACCCCCGTAGGATCGGGATATTCTATTATTTATATAATATTTAAATTACACAAAATATTCAAAATACAACAGATTCCTCAATTTGAGTGAGGAATGAGAGATTCCCGCGATGCCCAGACCGATTCTTGCTGAAGCCGTTTCTGGGAATTTGACGTAGTCTGGTCCATTTGTTTGATGAATATCTTCTTCTGATCGGACATATGCATGCTGGACACATGCATATGGACCATACCCCTTAGTCTCCTCGGACCAAGATCCGACCACACCCTCCTTGGTTTTCCTCGGATCAAGGTCCGAGCCACACCTTCCTTGGCTCTCCTCGGACTAAGGTCCGAGCCACATCTTTTGGCCCTCCTCGGACTAAGGTCCGAGCCACATCTTTTGGGAACCCCTTGGACCAAGGTCCGAGCCACACTTTGGTTCTCCTCGGACCAAGGTCCAAGCCACACTTCATGGGGCTTCTCCTCAGATCATGGTCCGACCGGACCTCTTGGTGTGCCTTCCTCGGGCCAAGGTCCGACCCCATCTCTTAGGGCCTTCCTCGGATCAAGGTCCGACCGGACCTCTTTGTGGATTCTCCTCGGACTAGGGTCCGAACACATGCATGGGCTTCTCCTTGGGCGTGGTCCGACCAGACCTCTTGGAGTGCCTTCCTCGGACCAAGGTCCGAGCACATCACTTGTGCCCCTCCTCGGATCAAGGTCCGACCGAACCCCTTGTGGCCTTTCCTCGGACTAGGGTTTGAGCCCATCACTTGGACTCCTCGGAATAAGGTCCGACAAGATCTCTTAGCCCAAGTATTCTCCTTGGGTGTATTTGGCTTGGTTATAACATCTCTCGAGCAGTCCAAACTCTTCACTGATGTATTTGGCTACTGCTAAGCCAGATCACCCAACTAATCCATGCCACTTGTCAATTTTATTGCCACATCATCATTTTCAAATTTTGGGATAACATTTGCCCCCCAAGTTTATTATATGATACATTCACATAATAAAAATTTTCTTCACAGTTGACGACATTATATAAAAAATAACTGTTCATCTCCATGCAGCAGACCACAACTTATAGGCCACGATCACTGCAAAATACTGCCCATGATCGTGGGGAGAAAAAATAGTCCCGGAATGCCAAGGGTCCAAAAATAAATAATAACTCCCACTTTTTCCTTTAAATAATCCCTACTCTTACACATTTTTCTTCACACAAGCAAATCACATTTTTAAAAACCTCTCTTCTTCTTTCTTCTTTCTTGGCCGAAACCCCAAGGTTTCTCTTCTCTTTGGCCGAATCTTCAAGGACTTCAAGGGAAGCTCTCCATCCCTTCAAGTAATCTCCAAGAAAGTCAAAGGTTCTCCAATCTTGGGCAAGTCTTCTTCTCCATGCTTGTTATTTTTTTAAAAAAAATTCCATGAAAAACCCATGCCATGGCCGAAACCCCATTGATAGCTTTGTTTGTTGAGTTTGTTCACGAATCTCATAAGAATGCTTGTATGATGTGTTTGGTGGCTGTTTTGATGATGTTTATGCTATGGGTAACCCAACATTTTCCTCAATTTCATAGGACTTTTAAGAAAAATAGGTTAATTTATCATAGACCATGATTGTGGGTTTTGGGGTTTTTGATAGTATAGTGGGTTTTCAAGAACATGAAAAAAAATTTCCACTCCCATGTTTTGATCTTGTTTTTGTATGTATGGATGAAGAAATGTGTTTATGTTAGGGAACCTAGGGCCTTGCTTTTTCGGATTGGGTTTTATGGTTAGAGTTGGGTATGAAAAATGGGTATTTTTAGGGAAGTGGCCGATCGACCAGTTAAATTTCTGGGCAAACATGTGGTCCGATCGGACCACATGTGAATTCCTTGGACACTCCATGTTCGGTTGGGTCTCTTTGGGCTGCTTGGCGTTGGGCTCTTTGGAGGTGCATGGCTCGGACCCGCACGGGGCTAGGCTCTTCGGCACTCCTCGTGGCAGCTGCTCAGATGGACATTCCCTCGGACGCATCTTCTTGGGTGTTTAGGCATCCGAGTGGATGCACTAGGCACAGCCCCTCGGCTTGCTTCATCTCCTCGGACGAACCTCGCTCCTCGGACCCAAGTGTCCACTTGGACACACACAGCTCCTCGGCATGCACACACGCACACATGGGTGCTAGCCTCTTCGGACAACCCCAAAATTTTCCATTCATGTTGATTTTAGTGACCTTAGATACTTCAAGTACTTTTTAGGCACCCTTAGGCACTAAGATTATTTTTTTCCATGTGTGCTATATTTTTACCACTTAGATAAATTTTTCTAAGTGTAAAAATAAATTTTGTTCTTGTTGAATTTTTTCTGTATGGTTACTCACCTCCCCATTTTTTATTTATTTTTGTAGATGAATCGCTCTAATTATAGGGGAGGTGACAACCATACGGACTCTGACACATCCATCCCACAGTCAATCGAGACTCCTCAGAACAACGATTCCTCATCACACTCTTCCACCAGTTGCACTCCCGAGGATTGCCTTCGTCGCTTCAAGTGGATCCTTCCCCGCTCAGCCTTGTACCTTCTCCACGAGGAACAATTTCTTCAACAAGCTTCACAGTCGATAATGAGGGTGAAGAAATCCAACAGACTTCCCCAGGACCAAGATCCATAAGTTGCCCGCAGAGCGGTGCAGAAGGTGGTGGAGCGCAATCACGCCCGCACTGCAACTCCTTCAGGAGAACCCTCTCAGAAGTTTGCCACCGTGATTCAGAACTTGGCCATTCAAAAGCAATGGAAGGGGAGAGAAGAAGAACCTTCCTGGTTCACTGCCCAAGCTTCAAGGCTTAATCCCAGGTCGTTCCACAAACACATCGAGGCTTTGGGTTTGAGTGGGGCGAACGTGATATGCCCGGGCTCTCACCAGAGAGCCAATAGGCCTGGTGGAGCATACTGCGCCTGGTCTAGGCATCATGTCCACGCCGGAGCGACACTTCCATTACATCCCTACTTCCGATCTATAGCGGACTATTTCAATGTCTCCCCATTCCAGATTTCACCGAATGGGATCCAGGCATTGTCTGCATTATACATTCTCTACTTCCTGCATGGTTGGGACGAGCCTACCCCTCACGAGGTGCATTACTTATTTGACTTCAGGACCAATCCCACCCACAACAACATGGGCTTCTTCCACCTCTACCACAGGCAAAGGGGGACTACATACCTTAGTGGTATCTTTCACAAATCGAACCCTGGGAAGTATTACAAAGAATATTTCCTTACATCGGACATTAAGGCCAACAACTTGGCATTTACACATGCGGGTCCATTCCAGCGACCCTTGCCTACTGAAGGGATGTTTGATCGAGCAGAGAAGTTGGCTAGCATGAGTCCTGAGGAGAAAGATGTGAAAAAATTGGTCACTGTAGACTACCTACAGATGGTGGGCCTGATACCATGTGACCAAGATATGGTGGTGGAAAGTACCACCGGGGAGAACAATACAACTGATCAGTCCAATGCGGGCACGGAGATAGTGACTGACCAGTTTTCTCCTGGACCCTCTCCGCTTTCTCATGGGCCCGGTGACCTTGTCATTAGGGAGCCTCAGCCTCAGCCCCAGCACAGATCTGCTATTCCCGCTCAATCTGGGAAAGGAAAGGCCATCCAGATTGAGAGAGAACTCAGCTCATCTTCGGACGACAAGGACGAGTTCATTGACCAGATTCTCAACTTGGGTCTAGTAACCATAGGAATACATTTAATAACTTGGTGATTCGAGACTAACAAAATTGTAGTAGTAATATACTCATCTACATTTTATTATGTTTATATCTCTAACAACTTTGTGTTTTCCTCTATTGCAGATCCAGATATGTTCAGGTAGTGCATTGCTTCTACTCCAAAGAGGAAAGCTGGCGATGGAAGTGGCTCCACGCCCCCGAGGAAGATTCCGAAGACAGTGCCGCCCAGTCAAGGGAGACAACCCGAGGGGTCGACTGCACTCCCACCGTTAACTCCTTCGTCACTTCCTCCATCAGCGAGCCTAACTCCCCCAGGCCCGTCAGGCCCGAGCGAGGCACTTCAAGCTGCTGATACCAAGCTTAGGGGGTCAGCTGATCAGACCCTCTGCGATGCATCAATGATTCAAAGCTTTGAATCTCTTCCTCGGCTTAGTGTCGATGCTGTCCTAGATAGACGGATTGCTCAGCTGACACACGTAAGTACTCCACCATAAGATAGATTGTTACTTACGTTAATCCTTTGTAGTGACTTTTTGTTTTTCATGCAGACGCTTATGACCTTTTGTCACGCCCAGCAGCGATCAGTTGATTACAAGGAGTTGATCAAGGTACTAAATGATCAACTGGTGGAGGTCCAGGCTAAAGTAGAGACTCTAACTGCCTCAGAAAAAGACTCCAAATCCAAGTTGGAGCAGGCAGAGAAGACCGTGGCTGAACGGGATGAGTCTCTTAGGAGACTATCTGATGAGAATCAGCAGCAAGTTCAAACCAACCAGTCCTTGACCGCTCAACTGGAGAAGCTGACCCTTGAGAATAAGGAGTTAGCTCGTGAGAATGAGGGACTAATCAGCGAGAATGAAGAGTTGAAACAAGAGAAGGAGTCTGATTTAACTCGCTATGAGGAGGCTAGCTTCGACTGCTTTTATCAGGTATGGAAACTGAATAAACCTCTCAAGTTCGATTTTTTTCACCAAGGAGGTTCAGGCAGAGGAGCTTGCTAGATGTGAAGCAAGGGCTGCTGAGGAAGCTGCCAATCTTCCTGGCCCTACACTTGCCTCCCCTACCTTATCATTCCGAGCAAGAGGAGTAGCTGAAGCCGAGGAGGGGGTTGATCAACCCACCAGAGCAGCACGCCAGTGACTCCTCATCCTGCTAGAGCACACCTGCATGACTAGTTGTAGTCTTACTAGTTTTTATCATAGTTTGTTTTATTTTGTATACTTTTGCTCGTGTGATTGAGCAATTTAACACTTGCACTTTACTTTTCTTTTTTGACTTAGCTCTAAACTTTTAAGTCTTTATTGTGAATAGTAAAGTTCCTATATGCCTTAAATTTCACATGAGTATTTAGTTTTCTAACTTAGAAATTCTAAACATTTCATAAGTCCATACTAAATATACTTCCTCATGTTCTTCTTGCTCTAACTTTTTATGAGCATAACTTATATTATTACACGAATATCTATTTCTAACTTAAATTTTTTAAAAATTCTAAGTTACTTAAGCTTTGTCAAACAAGTTAGCTTAATGGCCTTTTTAGACTTCCAAATTTACAAGTCAGCCCAAAAATAGATATCTTTGCTCGTGCTCTTATTGCCTTTGTTGAAGTACAAACCAGTATACCCTATGTGCCCCCCAAGTGATTGAGGGTTGAAAAATCCTTGATCACTTGCTACTTGACCGAATTTGTCCGAGCAGTTACTACTCGTGAAACACATAAAATATACAAACATATTTCAGTAGTTGACCACTACAAAAACATTATTTAAACGTTGGTCATTCATCTCATGATACCGACCAGTTGAACACTATCTGGTATATATTTACACTTAGTTTTTAGATGACCTGTTTTGTTTAAATCATAATGACAGTTGAACACTGCCAAGCAAGAATAATCAACACATATGCAAAATTTGTAGCAAGATTCGACCACGCTGCGCGTGATCTCTTTTATTACTCGTAATAATAAATGACAAAACGTGTCTAACAACGAGTTCCAAACAAAATAACATTGTTCAAAATAATGTGACTGGGTAGCAAATAACCAGTTCACAAACAAAAAACTTAAATAACAAGTTAAGCACTTGATACAAAGCTACTACTCTGCAAGCAGTATTTATTGATAATATTTCCTCAAGTGCTCACCATTCTAGTAGTTCCTGATCAGCTCTCCATTCAACCGAGCAAGCTTGTAGGTGTCGGGTGGCAAGACTTGCTCAATTTGATACGGTCCTTCCCAGTTTGGTCCTAGCACACCAGCTGCTGGGTCTCTAACAAACACCTTTCTTAGGACCAAATCTCCGACCTGGAACTTTCGATCTCGCACTTTGGAATTGAAGTAGCGCGCTACTTTTTGCTGGTGAACAGCAACTCTCAGGTTTGCCTCCTCTCTTCTCTCCTCGAGGAAGTCCAAGGATTATGCTAGCAATTGATGGTTGTCCTCTTGGTTGTACATGGTCCTTCTATGAGATAGGGGATCTATCTCCACAGGTATCATGGCCTCATACCCATATGCCAAAGAAAATGGGGTATGTCCAGTTGTTGCCCGAGCAGTAGTCCTATATGACCAAAGGACTTCTGGTAATTCCTCCCCCCAAGCACCCTTAGCTCGCTCCAGACGCTTTTTCAGAGTGTCCTTCAGTGTCTTGTTTACCGCTTCAACCTGCCCATTGGCTTGCGGATGGGCTATCGAGGAGAAACTTTTTGTGATGCCATACCGAGTGCAAAAATCGGTAAATATGTCGCTGTCAAATTGAGTGCCGTTGTCAGACACTATCTTTTTAGGTAAACCATAGCGACATATTATGTTCCTAACGACAAAGTCCAACACTTTCTTCGATGTGATTGTGGCTAATGGTTCGGCCTCAGTGCACTTAGTGAAATAATCTACTGCCACCACTGCAAACTATACTCCTCCTTTTCCTTTGGGCAACTTCCCAATCAGATCAATACCCCACACTGCAAAAGGCCATGGACTTTGCATTTGCTTCAAGACATTTGGGGGCGCTCTAGGCACTTTAGAAAATATTTGGTATTTGTCACACCTCCTCACGTATTCCATAGAGTCCTCGTTCATGGTAGGCCAGAAAAATCCTTGCCTCAAGATCTTTTTAGATAGACTCTGCCCCCTAGCATGATCTCCACAAAACCCTTCATGCACCTCAGCTAATAAATTCTTTGACTGGTCGGGTGTTATGCACCTGAGTAGAGGTAAGGAATACCCTCTTCTATACAACACCCCATCCATCATGGTGTACCTAGCAGCTTGCCTCATAATCTTCCTTGCCTCATTATGTTCTACTGGGAGGGTCCCTTGCTCAAGATAAGCAATGATGGGAGTCATCCAGGTGTCGGCTACTGTGATCAACATGGCCTCTTGATTATCAATGCTAGGCTTCGCCAAGTATTCTACCGGTACTATATTCAGAGTTTTGGCATCTTTTGCACTAGCAAGCTTTGCTAGAGCATCTGCATTAGAATTCTGCTCCCGTGGTACTAGCTTGATGGTATACTCCACGAACTGTGCCAGCAGATCTTTGGTCTTGTTTAGGTATGCCACCATGCGTAGGCCCCTTGCCTGGTATTCCCCCAATACTTGGTAGACCACCAACTGGGAATCGCTATTTATTTCCACCGACCGGGCACGTACATCTCTAGCCAGTCGCAAGCCTGCTAGGAGGGCCTCATACTCTGCCTCATTGTTAGAAGCATTAAATCTGAATCTCAGTGCACAATGAATTCGGTGCTTCTCTGGTGTGAATAATATAATCCCTGCTCCTGAATGATGCTCATTCGACGACCCATCAACAAAAAGTTGCCAAGTAGGAATCTCTTCTTTTTGCCCAGTTACACTCTCTTGCTGGTCGGGAACATCAGCAATTCCGGTACATTCAGCGATGAAATCTGCCAAAGCTTGGCCTTTAATAGCAGTCCTTGGCTGGTACTTGATTTCAAATTGGCCTAACTCAACTGCCCATTTAAGTAGCTGACCAGACGACTCCAGCTTCTGTAAGACTTGGCGTAGAGGCTCGTCAGTAAGGACCTTAATGCGGTGCGCTTGGAAGTATGGCCGCAATTTTCGTGATGCGAGTACCAAGTAGTAAGCCAACTTCTCGATCACGGGATATCGGGACTCCGCTCCTATCAATCGTTTGTTAACATAATACACCGGGTGCTGCACTCTGTCCTCCTCACGTACTAAGGCAGCACTAACAGCATGCTCCGTGACTGCTAGGTACAGAAATAGGTCTTCTCCATCAACTGGCTTAGAAAGAACAGGAGGTTGGGCCAAATGCTCCTTTATGGCTTGGAAAGCTTGTTCACAATCTGCGGTCCACTCAAACTTCTTGCCCCCTCTAAGCAGATTAAAAAATGGGACGCACTTGTCCGTTGATTTCGAAACGAACCTGCTTAGATCTGCAATCCGCTCAGTCAAGCTTTGCACATCCTTTATTTTAGCTGGAGACTTCATTTGAACGAGGGCCTTGATCTTCTCTGGGTTTGCCTCTATTCCTCAGGAGTTCACAATAAACCCCAGAAATTTTCCAGAACCCACTCCAAATGAACACTTGAGGGGGTTTAACTTCATGTTGTACTTCCTCAGTATTGCGAAGCACTCCTCTAAGTCTCGCACATGCCCCTCAGCTTCCTTTGACTTCACCAGCATATCGTCTACGTACACCTCCATGCTCTTGCTGATTAAGTCACGAAACATACCATTCACCAAGCGCTGATAGGTAGCTCCTACATTCTTCAATCCGAAGGGCATGACCTTATAACAGTATAGCCCTATATCTGTTCGGAAGCACGTATGCTCTTCATCAGGAGGATGCATGCTGATCTGGTTGTACCCCGAATATGCATCCATGAAGGACAATGTTTCATGACCAGAGGTTGCATCTACCAATTGGTCTATTCTCGGTAAAGGAAAGCAATCCTTCGGGCATGCTTTGTTTAGATCAGTAAAATCTACACAAGTCCTCCACTTTCCATTGGGTTTGGGCACCAACACTGGGTTTGACACCCAAGCAGGGTAGTATGCCTCTCTGATAAACCCATTCTCCTTTAACCGCTCTACCTCCTCCTTAAGAGCCTTTGCTCAATCCTTATCAAGCAACCTCCTCTTCTGCTGCACTGCTGGATAGCTTTCATCCACGTTGAGCACGTGGCTGATCACAGTTGGTGAGATACCCACCATATCCTTGTGAGACCAGGTGAAGACATCTTGATTTCTTCGCAAGAATTCTATCAGCTGTGCTCTCACCTCTGCTTTCAACTTTTTCCCAATTTTGACCCCTCTCGTCTGGTCATTTTCATCTATAAGGACCTCCTCTAACTCCTCGGACGGTCCTACATCACTTTCATAATCCCCAAAGCGAGGATCAAAGTCCCTTCCCTCGCTTTGGGCAACGCCCTATTTGGTGACTTCATCACCGGATGGGGTCTTCTGCTCTTCTAAACCAGGAGTGCTCTCCTGGCCAAACTCCTCTAACATCTCTTCATCGGTAACAACTGCAAGACTCTGGTCGACATCCATCTTGTCCACCTCCTCTCTCTCAACACATACAATCATGTTTTTCTCCTTGGCCCCTTTCTTCGCCTTGGCTACCGAGGCATTATAGCACTCCCTAGCCTCCCTTTGGTCCCCTTGGACACAGCCTATGCCAGCACTGGTCGGGAATTTCATGGAAAGGTGCCAGATTGAAACTACCGCATGCAAGTTGGTGAGTAGTGGTCGACCAATAACCACATTGTAGGCGGCCGGGCAGTCAACAATCAAAAACTCAGTCAATAAGCTTTCATGCTTGGGAGCCTCCCCCATCGTGACTGGTAACTTGATTGTCCCAGCTGGTGATAATCCTTCTCCAGTAAAACCATAAATGGCTTGAGAGAACGGCTTCAAGTCATTGACAGAGCTTCATTTTCTCGAAGGAAGACTTATAGATAATGTTTACAGAGCTCCCTGTATCGACCAGACACCTCTTCACCTTCATATTAGCAATTTGGACTGTCACAACAAGAGGGTCATTGTGAGGATATCTCACGTGTTTAGCATCTTCTTCAGTGAAAGTGAGGGACTCACTTTCATATCTTGGGTTCTTTGTTGGTCGCTCCTCCACCGTCATAACTTCGGAGGTGGATGCCGCACCCAACTCATGACGAAGGGTGTGAGCATACCTCTCCCTCGCCTTGTTGCTGTCTCCAGCAAGATGTGGTCCTCCACATATAGTATCTAGTGTGAAGTCCACAGGTTCGGGTTGCAAAGGTGGGGACCGTTGCTGCTTGAACCCAGGATTATTGTTGCTCCCCTCTCCTTGGGTCTTCTCCGCTCGGTACTTTTTTAGCTTCCCCGACCGGAGGAGGAACTCTATCTCATCTTTTTTTCATGACCATAGTCTCCATGGACGCGACAGAATTTGTTCATATCTCTTTTACACATCTCCTTCTTAATTGGTGGGGGTTTCCGATAAGGGACCTCTTGATGACTAGCCAAATAGATCTCTGCTCGGCTCGCCGATAGAGTGGTGTAGTTGGTAAATCGAGGTTCATACTTTGTTGGCTTGTCGTTTGGTCCTGACTTAGCCTTCTTCTCATTGTGGCGGTCAGACCCGTTATTCCCACATTTCTTACCGCCATTCTGATCATTCCCACCATTCTTGGGGGGATCATTCGACCCGCTTGGATTGTTCAATCCATTTTCTCCCTTCTCAATTGCATCGTCCAACTTCATATACTTATCTGCCCGGTCTAAAAACTGCTGTAAAGTTGAAATTGGATGGCGATGGATGCTGTCCCACAAAGGACTTCGATAGATAATACCGGAAGAGATTGCCACCATCTTCCCCTCATCTCCAACCGCAGTAGCTCGGTTAGCTTCTCTCATGAACCTTTGAATGTAGTTCTTGAGGGACTCATCTTTACCCTGCCTAATATCCACCAAGTGATTGGCATAAATAGGAGGGGTTCGAGCAGTACTAAACTGCCTACAAAACTCCTTCCTAAAACTCTCCCAAGAGGTGATGGAGTCTGGTTTGAATTTCCAGTACCACTCCTGGGCAGTGTCTGACAACGTGGTGGGGAAGACTCTGCAGTGGTAGTCATCACTCACCCCGAGCAGCTCCATCTGATCTTCAAACTTCCCAACGTGTCTTACCGGGTCTGCCTTTTCTATATAAACTGGCAGTACCGGTGCTTTATATTTCTTTGGTGGTTGAGCTGCTCTAATTCGAGCACAAAAAGGGCTACAACTCATGTGGTCTACCAGATCAATCGCAGCTGGTTATTTTGACAAACTCTAGACTACCGCTATCAAAGCATCAAGCTGGGCTTGGATGCCTAGGGCCACTGCTGGGAACTCACTTTCGGGACCGCCTGGTCGGGCACTCCTATCCAGCAAACCATCATCGAGTATTTCTACTCGACTGGTAGGACGGATTGGCTCTTGCCCTTTGACCGGGCCGGTCCTCCTTCTATCATCAATGACATCCCTCAGGTCCTTCTGAGCAGTGTTCTTTCCCAACCGGTCGAACACCGTACTCCGAGTCTTCTTGGAAGGTCTGCTGGGTGGAGCGTGCTCCTTGCCATTGCGCTGGTTGGGATGCCGTGGTGGCTTTCCTGTTTGAGCTGGTCGATCCTCTCCTCCTTGTTGGTTAATATTCTTCTCCTTCGAACGGTTGGTGTGATGAATGTCAGCTTCATCACGCCCATGCCCATCTTTGAAGTGGGAAGTCTCATTGCCACGAGGAGCTCTATTGTGCTCCTGCTCAGAAGGTGTTTTCTTACTGCCTGACTTATGACTCCCTGACATGGAAGTCTCTGATCAGTGACTCTTTGAGGGGGTTTTAGAGTTTCCCCTTTGAGTTGAGGCAGTGCGTGATCGGACTCCATCCTCCTCATGACCAGGTGGGTTACCACCACCCCTGCCTGGTCTATCAGTTTTCTTACGACCAGCTTCTGTGGTCCTTGCCTCTAGGGTGGCTGCCACTCCAAGTGCCGCCTGGGCATTGGCTCGGGTCAGTTGCGTAGCTATCTCCAGAGCGAGTGCAGCTTCGCGATGTCGCCTGTCGGCCTCCTCCTGCAGTCGACAGATCTCCTCACTCCTAGCGTCCATCTCCCGTTTCTGCTGCTCGAATGCAGCATTCTGCCTAGCCATTTCCTCAGCAAACGCGTCCTGCCTGGCATTGAACTGAGCCATCTCCTCCTGGAATGCGGTCATGGCCTCCTGGAGCTCTTCAACTTCTGGAGCTACATCCTCGAGCATGACTCTAGGCTCAGTTTCACGATCTTAAACGCTGGGACCTTCCGATCTAACATGCTCCTTAAAGGAACCCGTCTTCTTGGAGGCTGCAGTGGTGTTCTTAGGCGCCATATTGCTTCAGGGACTGTCTGTTCTTCTCTTCAGGCTCTCAATGGAAGCACCAAAATGTTGACTGTGTTTTTAGCCAACGACGTGAGAACGTCAATAACGACAAGCCTTCAAGAGAATTTTAAACGACACAGATAGTTTAATCCAGAAAAGTGAATAACACACAAGATTTTATAGTGGTTCAGCCCCGTTCAGTCGGTAATAGCCTAATCCACTTAGAGATTTTATTACTTTATCTACACTCAAGATCAGATGAACCAGTGTCAACTGAGTTTCTTCAGTGTAAATTTTCAGGAATACAAAAAGGGTTCTCTCTCACGGAAAACGTACTTTCTCTCTCTAGAACTCAGACCAAATCTCAAATTGCCAAAAGTCCTTTTCTGATCCCATTTACCCTCTATTTATAGGCCTGGGATCCTAAACTGATATCCCCCTAGGATCGGGATATTCTATTATTTATATAATATTTAAATTACACAAAATATTCAAAATACAATAGATTCCTCAATTTGAGTGAGGAATGAGAGATTCCCGTGATGCCCAGACCGATTCTTGCTGAAGCCGTTTCTGGGAATTTGACGTAGTCTGGTCCATTTGTTTGATGAATATCTTCTTCTGATCGGACATATGCATGCTGGACACATGCATATGGACCATACCCCTTACTCTCCTCGGACCAAGATCCGACCACACCCTCCTTGGTTTTCCTCGGATCAAGGTCCGAGCCACACCTTCCTTGGCTCTCCTCGGACTAAGGTCCGAGCCACATCTTTTGGCCCTCCTCGGACTAAGGTCCGAGCCACATCTTTTGGGAACCCCTCAGACCAAGGTCCGAGCCACACTTTGGTTCTCCTCGGACCAACGTCCAAGCCACACTTCATGGGGCTTCTCCTCGGATCATGGTCCGACTGGGCCTCTTGGTGTGCCTTCCTCGGGCCAAGGTCCGACCCCTTCTCTTAGGGCCTTCCTTGGATCAAGGTCCGACCGGACCTCTTTGTGGCTTCTCCTCGGACTAGGGTCCGAACACATGCATGGGCTTCTCCTTGGGCGTGGTCCGACCGGACCTCTTGGAGTGCCTTCCTCGGACCAAGGTCCGAGCACATCACTTGTGCCTCTCCTCGGATCAAGGTCCGACCGGACCCCTTGTGGCCTTTCCTCGGACTAGGGTCCGAGCCCATCACTTGGACTCCTCGGAATAAGGTCCGACCAGATCTCTTAGCCCAAGTATTCTCCTTGGGTGTATATGGCTTGGTTATAACATCTCTCGAGCAGTCCAAACTCTTCACTGATGTATTGGGCTACTGCTAAGCCAGATCACCCAACTAATCCGTGCCACTTGTCAATTTTATTGCCACATCATCATTTTCAAATTTTGGGATAACAACAGGTTTTGCAAAAACCTGAAGCATCGGGATGTCTGTTAAAGTGGGTTGTCAAACTCAGTCAGTTCGAGGTTTTGTACACCCCACGAACTGCTATCAAGAGTCAGGCCCTGGCCGATTTCGTAGTAGAGTGCACAGGATTCCGGGAGGATCCTGCAGAAGACTCACCCCAGGTCACCTCGGCCCAGGTGTCGTGGAGGATCTTCGTGGATGGTTCATCCAACGAGAACGACTCCTGAGCTGGAATCATTTTGATATCCCCTAAGGGATATAGATTCCACTCAGCACTGAGATTTGGGTTCAAGGCCTCCAACAACGAGGCCGAATAAGAAGCTTTGCAGTCCAAACTCTTCAAGGCCTCCTGAGGATAGCCCAGGAGCTGAAGGCGGTCTGCGTCCAGTGCTTCAGTGACTCCCAGCTAGTGGTAAACTAGGTTCTGGGCGAATACCAGGCACGGGGACCTAAGATGGCTGCCTACTTAGCAAAGGTAAAAGTTGAGCTATCCGCATTCGGGCGAGGCTCGATAGAGCAGATACCTCGGAAGAAGAACGCTAACGCGGACGCTCTCGCAAAGCTCGCCATCTCCGGGGAGACGGAGACCTTGGGGTTAGTGCCAATAGAATTCTTGGAGAAACCAAGTATAGAAGAAGCCAGGATGGAGGTCGAGATGATCGACGCCAGGACGACCTGGATGACCCCCATCCTTGAGTATCTCACCGAGGGAAAGCTGCCTAAAGGGCGTAATGATGCGCGGCGAGTGCTGTATCAAGCTCCCAGGTATACGATAGTAGATGGGGTGCTATACCGACGTGGGCACTCCCTACCTCTCCTATGATGTGTTCTTCCAGACGAAGCAAAGGCCATCCTGCAGGAAGTGCATGAGGGTTTTTGCGGAGATCACACTGGGGGGCAAAGCTTGGCCTTAAAGGTCCTAAGGCAAGGATATTACTGGCCCACTCTATCCAAGGACTCGACCTCATACGTGAAGAAGTGCGACAAGTGCCAGCGATTCGCCATAGTTGCCCGAGCTCCCCCAGTCGAGCTGAAGATGATCTTGTCCCCATGGCCGTTTGCAGTTTGGGGGATCGACTTGGTTTGTGCCCTCCCTACTGGAAAAGGCGGGGTCCGTTACGCCGTGGTGGCCATCGAATACTTCACGAAGTGGGCGGAGGCAGAACCTCTGGCAACAATAACTTCCAAAAAAGTCCTTGACTTCGTGGTCAAGAGCATTATCTGCCGATTCGGGCTGCCTAAGAAGATTGTTTCTGACAATGGGACTCAGTTCGACAGCGACCTGTTCACCGAGTTTTGTGAAAGGTACGGAATTGTGAAAATTTTCTCCTCCGTGGCCTATCCTCAGGCAAACGGCCAGGTCGAGGCTGTCAACAAGACTCTAAAGGCGAGCCTCAAGAAGAGACTAGACGAAGCGAAGGGGGTCTGGCCAGAACAGCTCCCCCAGGTTCTCTGGGCATACTGGACCTCGCGTCGGACTCCTACGGATCATACTCCTTTCTCCCTGACCTTCGGGAGTGAGGTAGTCCTCCCTGTGGAGATTGAGGCACTTTCGCATAGGGTCCAGGCATATGACCAGGACCGCAACCACGAGCTACTCTGCGCTTCCCTTGATTTGGTTGATGAAAGACGAGAAGATTCACAACTCCAGCTCGTCCACCATCAGCAGAAAATCACTCGCTATTTCAACTCAAAAGTCAAGAAGCGCGCCTTTAGCGTTGGCAACCTGGTCCTCAGGAGAGTTTTCTTGGCCAGTAAGGATCCCAAAGATGGGGTATTGGGACCAAACTGGGAAGGACCATATCAAGTCATCGAGGTCATCAAAGAGGGAACTTACAAATTAGCTCGGCTAGATGGAGGGGCAGTCCCACGAACTTGGAACGCCATCCATTTGAAGAGATATTATCAATGATTTCCTTGTAAGGCCTAAAAGCTCATTTTTTTATGTATTAAGCAATGAGAATTAACTTTTCGCTTATGATTGTACATGTTTACAAGTGTAATCTAAAGTAACCACGAAAGACCCTTTCCCAGTTACTTGGGGGGGCATATGGTACCTGGATATAACCATGTCTCCTTAAAGACTTAGAAGTTGATTCATATCGATTGATCATTGTTCTTCCTAAAGAGCACGAGATATTGATAAAAATTAACACGAACTAAGTTTTCAAATTAAGTTCCTGGATATAACCAGGTCATAAAACATAGAAGTTAATTTAAATCTATTGATCGTTGTTCTTCCTAAAGAGCACGAGATATTGATAAAAATTAACACGAACTAAGTTTTCAAATTAAGTTCCTGGATATAACCAGGCCATAAAACTTAGAAGTTAATTTAAATCTATTGATCGTTGTTCTTCCTAAAGAACACGAGATATTGATAAAAATTAACACGAACTAAGTTTTCCAATTAAGTTCCTGGATATAACCAGGTCGCCTTAAAGACTTAGAAGTTGATTCATATCGATTGATCGTTGTTCTTCCTAAAGAGCACGAGATATTGATAAAAATTAACACGAACTAAGTTTTCAAATTAAGTTCCTGGATATAACCAGGTCATAAAACTTAGAAGTTAATTTAAATCTATTGATCGTTGTTCTTCCTAAAGAGCACGAGATATTGATAAAAATTAACACGAACTAAGTTTTTAAATTAAGTTCCTGGATATAACCAGGTCATAAAACTTAGAAGTTAATTTAAATCTATTGATCTTTGTTCTTCCTAAAGAGCACGAGAAATTGATAAAAATTAACACAAACTAAGTTTTCAAATTAAGTCCCTGGACATAACCAGGTCATAAAACTTAGAAGTGAATTTGAATCTATTGATCGTTGTTCTTCCTAGAGAGCACGAGATATTGATAAAAATTAACGCGAACTAAGTTTTTCAAGATTGTAACTAAAATGCGTAAAGGCAAAAGGGAGTAAACCAATTAAAGGTAAAAATTAATTGTCTCGAGGTGGAAACACCTCATGCAAAAGTTACAACACAAAAAAAAAAGGTAAGAATGAAAGAGTGGGAGAAAAATGGAAAGGCCCTAGGTTCCACCGGTTGGCCCCTTGGAGGTCACCGTCTCGCCCTGCTCAGCTGCGCCGGAGACTTCCCCGGCCTCAGAAGGTGTTTATTTCTCGAGGCGAGCTTTGAATCCCTCCAGCAAGGGCTCCCAGATGTTTGCGGCCAAGAAGGAGAAGTCGGCATCCGGATTATAGGCCCAGCAATAGTAGAACATGTCTTCCATGGCGGTGCCTGAAGCTGCCTGCTCGACCTCCAGGGCGGCCTTGGCCTCAGCCTTCGCAGTATCCAGGTCCGCTCGCGTAGTGGCCAGGGCGGCTTTGGTGGTCTCGAGCTCTTGTAACTTGGGACGGGCCTCTTCCAGCTTGGCCTGGGCGGCCGCCAAGGCATCCTTAGTCATCTGCAAGGAAGTCTGGTGAGTGGCCATAACCTTCTGGTGCTCACTCCTCATATCTTCGAGCTGGGCCTTGGTCCTGGCTATGCTCCGATGAAGGGCAGCGGCGCTCTGGGAAAACGGAAAGGAAACTGCCTTAGAAAAAAAAAAGAGAGGGGAGAAAGGAAAAACAGGGCAAGGCATGATAATCAAAAATCATAAAAGGGTAAGGTCAGCTTACCGTTATGGCCATGCCCAATGAAGACTCTAGCACGCTCGTCGGGTTCCTTATTTCGATGGCCCTGAGCTCCTTCTCATTGAACTTGTAGATGTGGCTGACGGCGTAGTTCACCGTCTTGTACACCATTCACCGGAAGGCCTCTGGAATCTTCTCCAGGTCCTGGGGGTCAACCGGGATGCGCACCTCGGCAGGTGCAATGGCCGAAGCCCCGGTCTCCGCCCCTGTGTCCCGGACAAGGGCCGGAGCTCGCGAAGGGGGTGGGGGCATGCTGCTCCCCTCTACAGTAGGAGGAACAGTCTCCACGACCTGGGCGGCTGGGGGCTGCTCTTTCTCCTTCGCAAGAGATTTGGTTGGGGTCCTGGCGGCTTTCTTTGACATCCGAAGCTTTTTCATTTTGGGCCCAGAGACCCTGGCTGCGGAGTTCCCCCCGGCGAACGCAGCTCGCAGACTCCCTCCGAGCTGAGACATCTCTTCTGTCAAAACAAAGATATGGTTAGTACAAAAGTTAGCAGTCATGCAAAAAAAAAAAAACAAAAAAAAAAGGGGAGAAATTCAAGTATATATATATACTAAAGGGAATCCTACCCCCCGAGCTAGAAGAAGAACCTATGGTTACGACCATCGGCCCCGGAGCTCCTGCGGGAGAATCTAAGTCAACTACTTCCTGAGCTGGCACAAGTTCTGGATCCGAGGCTGGTTCAGGGCTAGATTCTTCTACGTATTGCCTAAGTCCCGGAGCTACGGCACCCCTTCAGAGTGATGGCCATGACCGAAGGTTGGTCCCATACTCCTCGAATAGGATCGACCTAAAGGCTAGGGTGTTATCTACAACTACGGTACCCCTAGGGCGGCTATCTTGGTAATCCAGCACGAGCTGATCGACATAGTGGAGCAGGGTTGTATCCAGGTCCGGATCACTTCGGTGGCGTTGGACGACCTGTTTGGGATTATACCTAGCTAGCCGGGGGTCAATAGTGGCCCTATCTAAATTCCTAAACATATAAGGGTTACCTTGGCCAGAAGGACCCGCGGTTGCTCCGGACCAGATCCTCTCCTCGTCCGTTCTTTGGGCGACCTCCAGCGCCTGCTTCCTCGTCCTCACGAAGGGCACTTCGTCCTCCTCATCTTCATCCCCCGCGACCTCCTCCACGATGATAGGCCTCGTATCGCGGGCTGGGGGAAGCGCCCGGGACCTCCTCAGGTTCAGAGTCTGACCTTCGGAGATCAGCTTACAGGCCAGCATCATCTCGTCTGTCACGAGCAGACGATAATCCTTTTCACTGGGGGGCAAGCCCGCCGGTGTCTCGTACTGGCTACCGAGGGTCACAGACTTCTCTGTCCTCGCGAAGATAGCTGCAGAGTTATCCTAAGTCAGAAATGGATATAGGGGAAGCTAACCAATACTTAACTTACGAGCTAAGGTTGAAAAGCACTTACGAGGACGATTTAAGTAGTGGAGCTCACAGTTTCGGAACCCCGTCGACATAAAGAATAGATCTTTGAAGTCGTTGGGGTGGCTGGGCAGTCCGTGTTGGGGAACCGGGTTAAGTAATAAAACCCGTCACCTCGCCCCCGCTGCTCCGGGCTGGCCTTGAGGCAGAAGAAGTACAGGATGTCCGCAGGAGTGGGGACCTCCCACTCCTGTTTCAAGAAAAAGTATCTCAACCCCGCCAACAAACGATAAGAGTTGGGGGGGAGCTGGAATGGGGCCAACCTCACGTAATTGAGGAAATCGGTGAAATACTGATCCAGCGGGAGGAAGGCCCCCGCCTTGAAATGCTCGTCGCTCCAGGCCGAGAATGCCTCATCAAGCGGCGCGCAGTTCCGCTCGACCTCTGCGGGAGGTCGGGCAATCACGGATTCTCTCCCCAGCTCGATCTTGTGGGAGAGGAAGATCTTGTTTACCTTCGCCTGGTCGGTAATCTTTGAGACGATCCTCTCCGCCTCAAAGAACGCGTCAGGGGCCACCTCGAGCTCCTATTCCATCGCTGGCCCGAAGTTGGGAATCGGGGAATCGACCATCACCTCCTTTCCTTTGTTTTGTTGCGAGGACGAGCTGCCAGCAGTCCTTTTTGGAGCATTCTTCTTGGGTGCCATCTGGTCGCCTAGCGAACAAAAGAAAAATATTTCAGAAAAGGCGACCTAAGCATGAGGAAGAATCAGGAGTATTCTTTGCACGAGCTGAGGTAAGCCCAGCCTGTGGAGAATGAGACCCGCGGTTCTATGAACACGCGCCTGTGCTCCCAACAGATCCCCGATTACTCGGAATTCATGTGTCAGGAGGGTCAGGATAGAATTTGCCTTGGAAGGAAAGTTTCAGTAGGCAAGGAAGGCAAAACTTCCTATGAAGCGTATCCCCTAAGCTACCCGGTTTTGCACCCAAAATACTAAATACTTTAAACCAGCATACCAAAAATCCTACCCAGAAATATTCCCCAGAAAATGCATCCTATAAACCATGCTCCTAAATGGTTTTCTACTGCAAAGATACCCTAACCTAAAAGGCTTTCACCCTTCATTCCCACAAAACCCAGCAAACCCTTGCATGCAGCTACAGTAAATATTTACCTAAGCTACAGTAAAAAATAACTTCAAAACATGCACAGTTAGGAGACTTACAAAGTGTTTTGGTTGAGAAGAGGGTGAAGGGATCGCCTGGGTTGGGGCTTCGCCGGAGCAGTTGATTCCAATGCTTCGAAGGAGTCTTTGCGCGTGAACTTCTTGAACGCTGGGAGTGGCGGTCAGAAAGAAGAGGGTTTCTCTTTTGAAGATAATGAAGAGAGAAGAAGAAGAAAATTTCTAAAAATTTTCAAATGAACGAGTGGCCCATGCGTAAGGTGGCCACCCCTTTTATATACGTGAAGGGTCACGTGAAGAGGGCCGTTGGATTTCCCTGATGTGGGATCCAAGGCCCTCCACTCGAAAGACGAAACGACGGCTGGGTATAGGCTAGGCCATTAAATGCGGTTCTCGGAAGACGTACCATCACCAACCACGATGTTCCACGTATTCGGCGCCTGCGTAGAATGTGGAATATGAAGAGTTCTTGGGGAAGCCTAAAAGCCCCAACTGTGGCCCTATGCGACGTCGTGCACCACGAGCAGGGGCTTGGGGGCAGATGTATGCCCTGATTTTCCCATGGGCTGATTAGCGAGCTGAGATACGGCCTAATCATGACTACCACGTGGACATCCCCAAGACCGGAGCTGCCATCGTAAGGTCCTACCTCCTTAGCTCGAGGTAACCTAAGGGTTCGCCAAGATTGCTTAAGGACTGTCTGGACTCTGAGGGCAACAGGTCGAGAGAAGCATCTAGCTCGTGGTACGAGCTAGAGTTGGAGGCTGTGACCTTTTGTAAAGCCAACCACGCAAGGTAAACGTGCATATATCAGACATCACGTGTCTGATATACCCCTGACTTCTCGGACACGCAGCAGGAACATGCGTATTCAGACACCCATGACTAGTTTGGGCTGTGCGGCCCATTATCCCCTTACCTATTGATTTGACCACACTTATGTGTCAGGTTTAGGAATTAATCATGAATGTCACAGAGTTGACATGATAGGTAAGAAGGTCACGGGATGACCTTCTTACCAACCCTTAGGTGCCTTCTCCTATAAATATGGAGACCCTAGGAGTTATAAGGGGTTGGATTATATATTGAAAAAATACCCTGTAAAAGAATCCCCAGTATATAGCAATAATACTGACTGGTGGAGTAGAAGGATTTTAACCTTTGAACCACCTAAAAAACGTATTTTGTGTCACCATTTCAGTTCCAAGATCATTCATCTATTTCGGTTCAACATAAGCACTAATCCTTTCCTCTTTCTTTTCTTAATTACCTGTTGGCGAAGAACCGCGTCAACAAAACTCATGCAAGTCAAGCAATGCTTGATGAGTTTCTTGGAGAAAACTTATGGTCTTTGAGAGCTAGAGAGTGAGAGAAAGAGAGAGAGAGAGAGAGAGAGGTTAGAGAGGGAGTTGAAAAGTGTGATCAAGACTTTTCAACTCTAACAACCCTTATTTATAGCTTAGGTGTCGTCATTAAGTCTAACCAATTAGATTAAAGCTTTTAAACACATTATTTGGAGCTAAGTCACTTAAATGTACGGTCCCATACGACCCAGGCGATGTGTCACTTGCTAGGTGCTGATGCATCGCCTGTTGGGGTTTTTCTTCCTAAGCTCTTTTTAGGCGATGTGTCGCCTCCCACATGCAACGCAACCAAATGCCTCTGTAATAACACCCTGAGCATGAACCCAAATGTCTCCAAATACCTCCAAACATTTTGGGAATGTTTGGATACCATATTGTAGCACTTTAGACCCGTAAAAGTTACATTTGGATTCCTACTACACATTCTCATGTTTTCACTTTAATTTAAGTGAAAACCGTTAAGTGTTTTGCACCTCAATATGTAAACATCTTAACCATTATATTTAACTAATCTCAACATAATCCTGGTTTCAACTCTTAATTTGAATAGTGTTGACAAAGCCACCTCGTGGACCTATGCACCTATAATTTCTAGCCCCAACAAATTTAGATTATTAATTAAATCTCTTTAATATAATAACCTTAATTTATTAATCTCAACGTTATTCCACTAAAAATATGTGATTGCATTCTTTCAATTATAGACATTTATTTATAGAGTACTTTTAATAATAAAGTGTCTATCGATTTAATCATTACATACAATTCAATACTCTATTAACAGCTCATAATTAATATAGGGATAAGAATATCGTTTTACCTCTTTAAATGTTTCTTGTTTTCTTAAGTACCATTAACTTTACTAGTGAAGGTTTATTCATAAACTGATTTATGAATTTGAGCTCAATAATCTTTAAATTCCAAAAATTAACCCTTAAGAGAACCATTATTCAATTCTTCTCAGAAAGGTATAAATTTTATGTGTGTATACTATGTTCCCAGCCACTTACACCAATGAGTCCCCAAAACAAAAGTTTTCAGCCTGGTCATTTTGACAAACCATAACGAGTGAATCAAATGACTCAAATGACATAAATAGGAGTTTATAACAACTTCAGGATTCAGATCAATTTGTATATGGTCATCTTATTGATATGTTTAATTAATACTTATAAAGTAAACGATATTATTAACTATTAATAACATATCGGGTCAAGTTCTATATAATCACACTATACAAAGTACCTCCACTAAGATGTCCTACTACATAAGGAATCTGGATCTAGATTACTTGTATTAATAATACTAGTGAACCGCACTAACAATATTTAATCCAAATATTCCATATAATTTTGTTTTACTGTGAACTATTTAAATATGTTCCCTACAATCTTATCATCTCCTACCAATAGAAGATTGTAGTCACGATAATGAATTTGAGAATCTTTTGATCTTCATATAATATTATTCAAATAATAATAATAAATAATCAATATATGCAAAATTTTATTTCATAAAAAGACATTGTCCAATACATATGCTTTAAGGGAACCATTCCTAACACCTTCCTATTCGATCAAAGTAACAAAATCCAATTATTTATTACTTTAAGAGCTAGACCCAAGATTTCGATTATTATAGACTTAGTTCTTAATAGTCGATGTGTGGATGAGTTTATAAGAGTTTAGATCTATAACCATCTATCCCAAAAAAAATTAACCTTGTTATGGACCTAGTGAATACCATCTGTAGGGAGATGAAATCAAAACATCTAAACACCCTACTAGATTTTAACCTTATTAAATAAATGGTGGAGATCGAATTATTTAATTAAAATCTCATTATATATCTTTACTTTTTCGTATTTTATTCTAAAAAAATATTAATCTAGGTTTGCCAAATTATTAAAAATAATCAATAAACCTTAGTATATAAATTTCTATTCATTTTGAAACTTATTTAACAATAGGTTTGCCCTTTTTCTAATATATTTATAAAAGTTTAAAATATATTAATATGATAATTAATAAAGGTATATGAAAGATTAGTTTTGGCATCTTAAACAACTAAATCTTTTAAAATGAGAACCACTCTCTTGCTCGTCTTAGTCTCACACTCAGTCTCTCAAACTACCTCACTCTCTCTATCTCTCACACCCATATGGCACTCTCTGTCTCCACCACACTTGTACCACCCTTCACACAACCGTCGACCACCATGTAAGATTTTTTTTCCTGCGTATATCTTACCTATATAATAAATGCCTTTGAAACAGAATTTCTTGTGACCAAACAAAATATACCGTAGCTTTTTTTAAAAAAAATTAAAATCTTCCAAACTATAACATAAATTGTTAACTTTAGCACATTTTAAAAGATATGACCCTTTTTAAGTAATAACACATAATATAAACATTTTTAAACACCATATTTAAAAACAAACAACCTTTAAACATAATAGCACACAATATTACATGACAATCCCATCAAAGAAAAAAAATTGTTCACACATACTACCCCACTCCAAACTCTAAAAATTTATATCATCATTCATATCATTTCTTATCACTTTTCCTCAATTCATTCTAATCACCAAATTAAACAAAAAGACTAGGAATTTGAAACAAAATTTGTTCAAATCAGAGAGTTATTTAATTTGGAGAAAAATGTAACAAAATTTTAAAATATATGATTTACATTCATTAATACAGAAAAGTTAATCATATTTTTTTAACTATTTTACTCTAATATTAAGTATCTGAAAGTAATATATTGTGGTGTCAAGGCTTCACGTAGCATTCCAAAGGTAAGTTTAATCATCTGAGTCTAATTCATCTTCATAAATTTGTACAACTTAATTTAGTTTTTTTATTTAAATTAACTCTCTATTTCGTTAGTTGTTAGGAATTAATACAATGTACTCTAACGAAATCCCAAAAACCAAACTACCCTACTTTATTTCAAGCATTACATTAACACAAATATTTTTTTACTGTGTATATAAAGAATGATTACATTAAAAATTATTTTTATGAAACACAGACAAAAAAAAAATAAAAAATAAAAAAATCTTTCAGTCAAATTTCTCTTTATGCAAATAATTAGGGAAGGAAACCCATTTTCCCCGACTAAAGAACGAAAATCAATAAACCCTAGTGTACTCGAAATACCAAAACTAAATGGCCCTACTTTATTTCAAGCATTATATTAACACAAATATTATTTTTCCTCTGTATATAAAGAAGGAACATTAAAATTTATTTTTGTGCAATACAAACAAAAATAAATGAAAAATAAATATTTTAGTCAAAAATCTCTTTGTGTAAATAATTAGGGAAGGAAGCCCATTTTACCCGACCAAAGAACGAAAACACATAAACCCATAGATTCCTCAGGTTAAAAATTTTATTGTCCAAAATTTATTTAGTCAAAAAAAATGGGGAACCAACAAAAACCCAATCAAGATCGGTACAAAATTGATGATAGGTAATGCTTAAAAGTTGCAAAAAAAAAAAAGTCTACCCTGTGATGTAAATCACTTCCTTTGCTTCTCTAAGAGATTCCTAGCATCGGCTGATCGTCATAAAAATATTAGAAACCTAGATCATCTTCCTTGCGCACTTCTATCATCTCCTTCATTGTTTCCCTCTTATTTAAATCATAAAAAATTAGAAACCAAGATCTCCAAAATCTCCAGGCGATTTCGGAATCAAGACTTGTTCATCCCAACTTGGTTTTTCTCTTTTTAAAAATCGACAATTAGATCTACAAATTTGGAGGTTGAAGTGGGATCTGAAAAATGGAAGTGAGAAAGAAAAAATTATCTTAGATACTAGGTATCGAGGCAGTGCTTGTAAAAGTACTCAAAAATAAAAGTGCTACATTCTTTATAGATGGTCCAAGCGGAATAAGAAAAACATTCTTATACAAGGCACTTTTGGAAAAATTACGATCAATAATTTTAGTAGCACTTGCAACTGCTTCATGAGGTGTTGTTGCATCCATTCTTCTTGGAGGGCGAACAACACATTCACACTTTAAGCCTCTACTTGATACAAGTGAAATAGACACATGTTGCGTCAGCAAACAGAGTGGTCTTGCAAGCCTACTTCCGATATCCCGATTAATAATATGGGATGAAGCTCCAATGACAGGAAAACAACATATAGAAGCATAGACAAAATGTTATGAGACATCACTAATTCAGATGTAACATATGGTGGAAGAGTAGTTATTTTTTGTGGAGATTTTAGACAGTTTTTACCTGTGGTTCTTAAAGGAACGAGAATAGAACAATTTCATTCAAGTTTGGTTTATTCATATTTGTGGCCTACCTTGACCAAGTTTCGATATTGAAAACATGCGAACGAGGTTGGATTCAACATTCTTAAATTACTTGTTAGAAGTTGGCGACAAAATTCCACCAAACACAAATGATGAAATGATAAAAGTGCCAAATGGAATGCTTACAAGAAATTTGACATTTACCAACTAATTGTAAGGGTAGGTAAAAAAATAACTTATTGGTAGGTAAAACCCTTTACCTACGAATTTCTACCAATAAGGTATTGGTAGTTAAAGGTTAGTGGATAAATGTTCATTTACCTACGCTTCACATATTAGTTGGTAAAATGAACGTAGATCCCACAAAAATGACTTGGCACTGATAACTCACTGTGTGGCGTGGCACATAACGTGGACTATGACATGGTATATGATGTGAACTGTGACGTGGCGAACCATGTAGGATGGCATATAGCACATTCTTATATGTCCATGTGGCGTGCATTGATTGGACCACATGGCACTCATTTATTGTGCCATGTGGCAAGCATTTATTGGTTTGCGAGGAACCCATTGATTTGACCACATGACAAGCAATGATGGGTCGATGTGGCATCCATTGATTGTGCCACATGGAACTCATTGATTGGGCCATGTGGTGCCCGATTATTGGGACATGTGGCACCGATTTATTTGGACACATGGCACACTCTAGTGTGGCCATTTTCACCTACACTTATTTATGCGTACGTAAAAGATAAGGTAATTTTGATATTTTATTTATTATAAATAATACAAAAAAATAATTTATTAAAAAAGATTAAATATTATAAATGTGTTCATAATTGTCTAGTGCAAAATGTTAACCATTAAGTTTTAAACTAACAGATGCCACAACATCAAAATACTACAAATCATCTTCTTCCTAAAAAATCAGTGAATTTTTTATTTGTGCATCAGAACAATGATTTGATGGAGGCGGTGGCATGAGATTGTTCTTTCTGATTATTTCCATAACAAACTCAATTGGTCATTTGTAGAATCAAGATGGCTATTTGTGTAAGAGCGCCCTAATCTATTACTTTATAAAAATTTCGCTCAACTCATATTTATTAGAAAGTTACCATTTTAGAGAAAATGTTCAGTGGGGTCATGATATTACATGCAATTTGGGCCCGATAGTTTGAAATAAAAATGTTGTCTTTATGTAGTCTTTGAAAATAAAATAAAATAAAAAGTTCCACTGACGTAATTAAAAACATAAACCATAACATAAGTTATTAATTATTCTTGGCACTCATCTTGATCATTAATCCCTTATAGGACACCCCGCATCATACATGCCTAGTCATCGAAACTTCCCACATCACTATGCGTGCCAAGGAGAAACCCTATTGTCTTCCTGAATGGGGAAAAGTAATAGGATGAGCATAAAGCCCAGTAAGTAAGTACAAAAAAATACAACAATATTCAAGAAAACACAAGAAAAACTACATACGTATCGTAAATTCATGGCAAGTCATATCATAACCATATCATATTCATTCATAGTCATATCAAATTCATAATCATTAATCATACATCATGCAATCATGACACTCCTATTGTCCATGTGACATCAAGAGGTAGCCAACAAAAGCATAAACCGGTAAGACCTCATTTATGAACAGGAACTCAGGTCCTCGAAAAACCTCGGCACGTTCGCCTTATGAGTTACGTCATATCCTTAGTAACTCATTTGTTGTGTTGCGTTCAGCACGCTAACAACCTACTGATTTTCATACAACATACAAGCAAACATACAACAATTCATATCATAACATAGTAATTTGTACTTTTCATAACACTTTAGTTTACCATAACTCATACTTTCCATAACGCCATAACTCTTGCAATCAAATTAGTTCATACTTTTCATAACATAATGCATAGAAATTCTAGCTAACTTCCTTACCTCAAGTCCAAGCAAAATAAAGTGTGGGGTACTTCACAACGAGCCTAGATTCACAATCAAACGTTCATCTTAAAATCCTGTAAGATTTCATATGTCCAACACGCATACCCCACGTGTGCACGGGCCATGCACACGTGGCACAAGTTGCACCACAACTCTATTCATACAACAATATCACATAAAATCATAAAATAATAATGTCAATTCTACTAAATAATTATTCATAGTTACAAAACAGAAATCATATGTTTGAATAATAGGCATACGCTTGAACGTAAAAATAAATTTGCATGTAACATGCATACATGAGAAGGTTCTTAAAATTAATGTTCAAGTTGATAAATTCTACTTGCTCATTTTATTGCCACTTTAAAAATTCAGCAAGAGTTAGTTTACCAATTTGTTAACATTATCATGTTACCTCCTTAGGTCATAGAGTTTTATTCTAGATTTTATTTCACAAAATTACTTATTTAATTAGCACTTAAATCGCATTTGTTTTAAAATAATAAAATCCTAATTACTATTTTAAATGAAGATAAAATATGACAACTTTTCTATTTCTCACAAAATAATTAGTTTAACATAATTAATTAAAAAAAATATGCATATATATATATATACTCACTTCCTTAGTCAATGTTTCTAAATTAATTAATAGAAGAAATGGTTTAACCCTTTTAACAACCTAAGACATTGAGGTCACCACATTTTACATCTAAGTCATAAAATTTAAAATAAGTTGGAAAATTTTCTTTATACCATCTTTTATTAAAAAAAAAAATACTTAGTCTCATAAAAATAATGATATCTAATTATTTATTTTACAAATAAAAACTCTATTATTTTACTTAAAATATTCCATATTTTAAAGTATAGAAAATTACATTTTTCAAGTATATAGTCTAGGGTTTAATTTATTTGAGCACATGCTTTATTTATTTTATTTAAAAGACACATTTTCCCAATAATTCAAAAATTCCAGCAAGCATATTATCACATAAATTTAAGGCATGAGTTTTTCAAAACATATTTTGTTTGTCTTTTTAATTAAAGGCAATTTTCTACAATACTAAACAAAATTCAGCAAGCAATAATATTCATAACTCAAGTTTTTTCTATTAAACTAATTTAACAAATTAATCTAATATGCTTGTATACCTTCATGGATTTAACACCATTAGCATGCAGCACTAACAACACCAAAATTAAGCTATTCTAAACCATATAACACACCCACTGTCAAATTTCTATATAGCATAATACATCAAATATTACAAATTTGACATGCTCATAACCAATAGTTTTAAAAGGAAGAATAAAGAAACCAAAACACAATTTCACAACCTTTTAATGTACCATAGGTCGAAACCCTATTATCGTGCTTCTAATGTCCAATTTACATTTTATTAAGAAGACATCAAGACTTGTTGAAACAACAATAACCCAATATAAATTTTCAATAATAAAAATCAAGACTCATAAAGATTTTCAGGAAACCCTAACATGCTCCTATTTCTAATAACATAAACAAGTTGATAGAAAATCAATTAAAATAAAAACAAACTCCACATGCATTATATAAACATAAGATATAAACCACTCATAACATATAAGAACCCCAACAAATCTAATACAACAATTTGCATATGTGAGACCCTAAGATCAAAGCAACACCAATAAAAGGTCCTTCCTCACCTTTAGTACACCAAAATATAAAATCGAATGCCCTCTCCCATTTGATTGCTAATCTCCAACACCTTAACATGATCACCAAATCATTAGATAAATCAAGACCAAACTCTCATCAACAAATATAAGAGACCAAAAAAATGTTCTTACCCTTGTAGGTCGAACCGTAACCCAATATCTTCACTATGCTCTTGGGAAATTCAAACCTAGCATTACCATGAATTCCAGCAAGCTTAGAACCAAGAAGAAGAAGAAAAGAATAAAACCATGAACCTTAAACTCATACCTTAGGACATCAAACCTTTGCCTCCTCTTCTTTCTCTTCTCCTTCTCTTTCTCTCTCACGTTTTCTCTATCTCTCTCTAGATGTCTCGGCCTGCCACCATGAGACAACAAGCTCAATTTTATTTTCCTTTTATTACCCTAGTGGCCGAATAGCCTAGTTTTCTAACAAGAAAATGTAACTTCAATTTCCCCTTTATTTTATTCCTTAATTTCATATATTTCTAATAAAGAGGGTGGACTTTCCTCTTCTTATTTAATTCCATACTAATGTGGGAATTCTCTAAAAGTGGAAACAAACTCCCTAGCTTGCATTCACATACCACACGCCAACCTCTCTCTCCCTATACACAACTAACACACACACACACACCAATCAATTTTATATAATCTACTTACCCAATATAGCTAGAAGACCATTAATAGCCATTAACAATATTATTATACTAAATTAAAATAAATAAGAGAAAAATAAATCCCTTCCCCATTATTAATTTTTCTAAATTAACTAAATAAAAATACACAATTAATCAATTGGAAAAAAATACACTATGCATGGAAACTAATGCATGCTCACCATGCATACCATGCACCTGCACACACACAAGCGCTAGGGTGTACTTATACTAACCACGCACCTTGGTGCACACAATCAAATATCAAGAATTCACATATTAAAATAATTAAATAAAACAATTAATAATTTTTTAATTCACATCATTTCTACCAAATAATTCAAACAATTAAAAATAAATTCCTAACACTTAATAATTAATAATAAAATAAAACACGCAAATTAATAATAAAAAAAATGGTGCACTACAATTTGCTTCATCAAGATATTGGGCTAGCTACTTATATGTTGGCCTATTTGACTCTATAGCATCACACTGTGAAGTTCCAGTTGTACCAGAAAAATTTGATCCCAACCTCGCAAGTATATAGAACTACGTCCAAGAATACATTCCATAATGTCTTTATCAGACAATTCTTCTGGAGTGTGTTAAGCCCTTAAAGCCATCATTTCATCATAAATACATATTTGAAATAATTATTATTTATAATCATAATAAGCTATACAATTTAAAATTAAATTACTTACATATAGTGCATGTAAATCTGGTCTAGACCATGATCAATTCTTCCCATCATAATGTTTTAGAAGTCAAGTCTCAATTTTCCCAGTGGAAGAGGTTAACACCATCCCACGTTGAATGTGGTATCATGGTGTTGAGAGTGAATAGTTTCTTGACTCACACTTCCTCTTAGAACGATTGGTAGTATTCTTCAATGATCTTTCGTGATGAAAAAAATAAGAAAAATTATTATAACAATAATATGAAATTATAATTTTAAAAGGAAAAATAATAATTTCCATAAATTCGTTGGAATACCAACGATCACACAAATCTCCCAGTCGTCTTGGTGATCGTCCTTCAATTTAGGATGTTGTTTGCTCTTTGCCATGTCAACATCTTCTTCTCCTGTAATTTCTTTGAAATATAAATGTAACTTGTACTTGTGACCATTTTCCTCATTTGATCATCAATGAATTTTATAGTGGTGGCATCATGCAAGTTAATATCGATTGAATCCAACAATCATTGAAATAGTAAGTTTATAATTATTTCATAAATACAAAAAAAAAATCAAAATAACCTTCCAAGAGAAAAATGTCGTAATTTTAGCATCTCGAAAATTTACTTAGCTAGATAGCAGTAGTGGTGGTGGTGGTGGAAATGATCGTAGTAGTAGTAGTAGTTTAGTTTTCATGGTTCTTGATTCAAGCTGGGATTTAGTTGGAAACTCGTAGAGCTAGTTATGGATTTTATAAGTTTAGCCTATAATTTGGAAATATTAAATTTTATCATAAGGTTTGATTAATGAAGACATTCCTAAGAATATTATTTATTATAACCTAAGGTTTAGATAGAATAATTAAGAATGTGACATTTGTCACATATATGTTTATTAAAGATTAAAGGTTTTTGATGAAAAAAAATAATCACGGATAAGTTTGGGAAGTATAGAACCTTCCCTCAGCTGTTAGGATCATGTTTTACTTAGTCAAAGTGGTTTAAACAAATTCAAGTGTGTTGAAAGTGTGCAAAAATGTGTTTGAAATATCACTGTATGCCGATATATTATAGCTATAGGGGCCGATATATCACCTATGATTGATACAGAAAACACATCGATTTCGCACGAACGAAACCACGGACCCTCGGGATTATGGTGTAGGCGATATATCGCCTATATGAGGAAATTTATCGGCTCCAGGTGACCATTTTTTAATTTTCATGGAATCCGAAACTAGAAATAGCCCTCAACAACATTGACTTGCAACTGAACATTTTTGACCGAGTTCTGGGCATCTGTTAAGTGAAGAATGTATTTTTAATCATTTATTTATTCATTTTAAAAGGAGTTAGTTTTACTCCTTGAACTATATAAATAGGACCCTTCACTCAGCCATTTTTCATCATCTTTCAACCACATTTCAGAGCCTCCAAGCTGCTAAGTTCATTCTAGAGAGAAACATTAGGGTTTTGGGGTTAAAGCTTTCAAATCTAAAGCTTTTATAAACACTAGGGAAGTAAGATAGATTGATTTTTCGGTATTGAGGTGTAGATCGAAGTTCTAATCTATCCAAGGTCTTCTTTATTCTAAGGTTTAGTTCATTATAGTTCCTCTTATTCTTTTCATTTTCTTCCAATACTAACTCGTTATAATGACTTTTGGTTAGGTGTTCAATTTCTTTGAATCTTAAGGTTTTTGGTAAGTCTTTATTACAATGGTTTAGATCTTCTATTCATATTCTTTTCTCTAAAGGACTTGTGGTTTCTTTATGTTTGGTTTTAGGAGTTTCCAATCCCACTCTTGTCTCCAATATTTTGGTTTTTGGTAAGGAAAATTAGGTAGTTTAGTTTATGATCTAGTTTATGTTTTGTACGACCTAACATTTCAGATACGATAAATGTGTAAGTGTTTTTGGACCTAAGGTGTCCAATGATGTATGACAGACTTATGTCCGGTAGGCTTGGTTGCCAAAATTTTATGACAGACCTAAGTTGTTGTTCGGTGTATGACGGACTTATGTCCGGGGCTTAATTGCCACCTCTGTATAAACATTTATCTTTTTATTATATCTGACTTGTTATTATGATCTATGACCTATAGTTGCGATTATGACTTATGATCTATGACTTATGATTTATGATTATGACTTAGGCTATGATATGACCTAGGGTTTTATGATGTTGTATGATTAGTATAAATAGGTTTTGTTATCACTCTTGTGAAATTTATGATATGTTGATTAAATGATTATATGACTAACTCTTGTGACCTAAGAGCTTCATGATGTACTCGTGGGGACCATATAGTCGAGGAAGATCAAGCAGGCATATTTATTTATTAAAGAATGTTTTCTTTTAAAGTTTTATTTAAATGTTGCTCACTGTAATATGTTTAAGATAGTTGTTTTATTTTTGTAAAACCATGGATCCATATATTTACTTTTAAGTTTTCATTCAATAAAAGAGCAATGTTTATGATTATGATCCAACGTTGTGTTCTCGATAATTTATGAGAAATTAGTGCATTACAAGTGGTATCAGAGCCACGACTATATTGGTCCTGAATGTTCCCATGAAATACACACGATAGCTACAAAGGACCAACTCGTTACCAAGTAAGTATACACATTGTTTTTTAAATATGTTTGTAATGACTTTCTTGTGTTATTTTCAGAAATTAGCTCAATGGACTCAAGTGTGGTTAGGAAGGTTAAAGCTATTAGAAGAATACCAGACCCTGAGTATGATAACTAGTTCGAGAGAGTGTTTCTTAGAATCAACCGAATTCACAAGGAAATAGAAAAGATTATTGATAGTTATACAACCCTTTTAAAATCACATGAGAAGTTAATAGTTCTCATGCACTCAGTCAAACTACCATTAGCAAAACCAAGCTTAAGGATAGCATGGAATGAAGTTTTATTTGATAATGATGTACCTATTGAAGATAAATATGACATATTTATGGATAGGTTTGCACGACATTTTAAGATATTCGAGGATATTATATTACCAAATGGAAAAATAGGAGAAAGGGTTCATCAGTTATCAGATAACCTTAGGGAAGGATTTCTTAAACAAGTTCCTTTTACTTCAAGGTTTATCTACACTCTAGAGGATTATGAGAACTTCACTCAATATATGCAAGAAGAAGGATCCGATGTGGAGGATTAGATGTATATAAGAACACATCGTTAGAATTTTATTTATGCTATTTTTGAAAATTTTCACTAGTTTGTAATTAATTTCTTATTTTAATAAAACATGTTATTTGCTTTTGAAATTATTTTCATTGTTTAGTAAGTGTTAAGAGTTTTGGATTCAATTGAAAGTTTAAAGTTTAAATTGCTTTCTTATGGATTAGCCCATTTGTGAAGGCCCATTTGCTTTTCATTAATAGATTGGATCTAATTAAAATGAATAACAATTAATAAGGCAAGGGTTCAAATTCCTATCTTTAGGGTCTAAGTGGAAGTTAGGGGGCCTTAGTAATGGGTACGATATACTGAACCCAGCCCTCCTTCATGGAAGATTCAATTGTTAAGGCCCATTTACCCGAGTTGGACTTAATTGTAATAGGGTAGTTTTTATAGATAGATGGACCTAATAGATAATAGTACAATAGGCTAAGTTATAACCTCTACTTGTTTTTTTTGTCTTAGTTTTTACAAATTTTCACTTTTGGGGAAATAGAAAAGACACATACAGCAGGAGCCAAGAAGATCTGAAAGAGTAAATGGCCAGGGAAGGGGCTAAGGAAGGGGAAGGGGCGAGGAAGAGGAGTATCCGCCACCCCCATATATGAAGAATTTCTAGCATCCCCGAGAGTGCCAGAAGCACCCAATGTGATGGAAGAACCGACAGCTACTCGAGAAAATTTGGAAAGAGAAAATGCATGTCTTAGGGCAGAGCTAAGGATAAGGGAAGAAGAGTTTCAAATAAACTCAGGGCAACAACAACAAGTGGAGCAGCAAGTCATTCCTCTAGCACAATTACTACAATTGGCAAAACCTCGCTACGAGGCAAGGTATGATCATTTTAGAAAGTAGCAACCGCTAAACTTTGACGGTGGATCTGACCCAATATAAGCAGAAGAATGGCTTCGATCAATGGAGTCCATTATAGAACATATGCGGCTAGGAAATGAAGATCGAGTCTCTTGCACTTCAAGCTTGCTAAAGAAAGACACCCGCATCTGGTGGGATATAGTGAAGCAAACTAGATATGTGAACATTATGACATGGGACGAGTTTATCCAAGTGTTCAACAAGAAGTACTATAGTCCTGCAATTCTATCCACAAGGGATGTCGAATTCAACGTGCTTACTCAAGGGAATTCGACTGTGACAGAGTATGCCAGAAAGTTTGATAGGCTGGCTAAGTTCGCGGCGGACATGGTACCCATCGAGACACTAAGAATTCAAAGAGTCGTGAAGGGACTGAAAACTATGATAGTCCATGATGTAAAGTTGATTCAGAGAATAACCACTTATGCAAAAACATTAGAGGTAGCCTTGGAAGCTGAGCAGGTGGAAGAAAGGATCTGGAAGGAAGGCGCAGCCAAAAGGGATGCCAAAAAGAATAACAATGAATAGAACAACCACAAACGGAAACATGACGGTGGTCAAAATCAAAAAGCCAACAAGAAGAACAAGATTGCATCAGAAAGTAACGGGAATAAAAATCCCTATGTGGAATATCCTCAGTGCCCTATCTGTAAGAGGAAGCATTCAGGAGAATGTCGATATAAGATGAAAGGTTATTTCAATTGTGGAGAAGAAGGACACATTAAAAAGGATTTCCCAAAGATGAATGACCAAAAGAAGGATGACAAGCTTGTGCCAACCAGAGATTTTGCTCTTACTAGAGGTGAAGCTGAAACTAGTAATACAGTGGTAACAGGTTAGGTCACTATCTCTGGTAAACTATGAAATGTTTTATTCAATTCAGGAGCTACGCATTCTTTTGTCTCTATGAATATGACTGATAGCTTAGATAAACTATGCAAACTTTTTAGATATAAGTTTGTCACGGAGTTACCCTCTGGGGAAAGAATGCTATCTAGTAGAGGGGTGTGTAGCATCATAGTTAGAATCGAAGCAAAAGAATTTAGATTTGATCGAGTTAGACCTTAAGGATTATGATGTAATTTTAGGCATGGACTAGTTAGCAAAATATGGGGCAACGATAGACTGTAAGGGTAAGACAGTCAACTTTCAAACAGAAGGAGGACAACAGTTCACCTTTACAGGAGAAGTTTCCCAAACTCGCATATCGATAGTCTCAGCTCTCAAAGCTCAACGGTTAATCAATAGTGGTTGCCAAGAATTTCTAGCTAGTGTGGTGGACAAAACATGAGAGATGCATCTTGAACCAAAGGATGTACATATTGTATGTCAATTTCCCAAAGTTTTTTCCAGAAAATCTACCGTGATTACCTCCGAGTAGAGAAATCAAGTTTGAAATAGAATTGGCACCTGAGACGGCACCAATTTTGAAAGCTCCCTATAGAATGGTTCTTACTCAGTTAAAAGAGTTAAAGATACAACTACATGAGCTTTTAGACAAGGGTTTCATCCAACCGAGCTATTCGCCTTGGGGAGCACCAGTGCTTTTTCTCAAGAAGAAGGATGGAAGTATGAGGATGTGCATCGACTATCGAGAACTAAATAAAGTGACGATTAAAAAGAAATACCCTTTGCCTCGAATAGACTATCTTTTTGATCAACTACAAGGATCTATAATATTTTCGAAGATAGAGTTGCGGTCAGGGTATCATCAGTTAAAAGTAGGAGATGAAGATATCCCAAAGATGACTTTTGAGACTAGATATGGACACTATGAGTTCCTGGTAATGTCTTTTGGCTTAGCGAACGCACCAGCCGCGTTCATGGATCTTATGAACCGAGTATTTAAGGATTACCTGGATAAGTTCGTGGTGATGTTTATAGATGACATATTGATCTACTCAAGGATGAAAGTTGAGCATGAAGAGCACCTGTGACTAACATTGGGATGACTCAAAAGTCATCAATTATACGCCAAGTTTAAGAAATGCAAATTCTGGCTAGAGAAGGTGGCATTTCTAGGACACATTGTGTCTAAAAATTGTGTAGAAGTAGATCCAGCCAAGATCGAAAAAGTGAAGGACTGACCCAAACCCAAGAGTGCTACAGAGGTGAGAAGTTTTCTAGGATTGGCAAGATACTATAGACGGAGAAGTGCGAAGCAACATAAATTTTTATTGACGGAGAAGTGCGAAGAAAGCTTCCAAACATTAAAAGACAAGCTCATATCAGCACTAGTTCTATGCGTCCAAAACGATAAGGGCAAGTTTGTAGTATATTGTGACGCATCGAAGCAAGGAATTGGATGTGTTTTGATGCAAGATGAAAAAGTGGTCGCATATGCCTCGAGACAGCTAAAGGAGTACGAGCAGGGGTACCCGACCCATGACTTAGAATTAGCAGCGATGGTTTTCGCTCTAAAGATTTGGAGGCACTACATGTACAGAGAAAAGTGTGAAATCTATACAGACAACAAAAGTCTAAAGTACTTCTTTACGCAGAAGGAGCTCAATATGAGGTAACGGAGGTGGCTGGAGTTAGTAAAGGGCTATGATTGTGAGATCTTGTATCATCTGGGAAAGCCTAATTGATACACTATAGTAGACTAGATAAAGAGATAAGAGGAATAGAGAGTGTGTTTTATTGATATTCTGGGAAATTCGAGAGTCCCAGTTTCTCTCCAAGAGCCAAGGCTCAATACAGATCAAGAACAAAGCATGCCTCCCCCCTACACTCTCTTGCTATTTAATTACAAAAACATTCCAAATTAAAAAAATAACAAATTGATACATTTCAAATCAATCAGATAGAAAATTGATACTATATCCTTGATACATTACCAAACTCAACTATTACCATAATCAGCCCCCCAATTCATGCGCCTAATATAAGTGTGCCTAATTGGAGGTCTATCATTGCCCCCCTCCCAAACTTTCACCTTGTCTGCAAGGTGAAAAGAATGAAATTACTGGACCAAGGTGTCATAGCGTTCCCAAGTGGCCTCAAAGAGCGATAGGTCCTTCCATTTGATGAGTACTTCCACTTCGCCACTTCCATCCGCTTTGGTATTCCGAACACCCATAACATCCGCAGGTTCAACTAACAACTCCAGATCGGGATTCAATTACGGTGGCAGCAATGGGGAAGAGTGATGCACGCCATGGGCTCGCTGAATCTGAGAAATATGAAACACCAGATGCATCCAAGATGTGGCACATAATGCCAACTTATAAGCGACCTGACCAATGCGTGCAAGTACTCCAAAAGGTCCGTAGAAGTGAGGAGAGAGCTTTTCATTGCGCCTGGCAGCAATAGATTTCTGGCGGTAAGGCTTCAACTTGACGAATACCTACTCTCCTACTTCAAAATGATCATCACGCCGCTTTTTATCCGCCGTTAACTTCATCTTCTGTTGGGCACGGAGCAAATGCATTTTGAGGTCATCAAATTGCGCATCTCATTCTTCTAACATTTCCTCAACTGAAGAAACTGGGGTGGAGCCAGACTTGTACCGAATGAGTGAAGGAGGATCGCGACCATAGAGAATTTGAAATGGTGTGTATTTCGATGACACATGGAATGAAGTGTTGTACCAATATTCTACCCAAGCGAGCCAAGCCAACCAAGTTCGGGGTTTCTCTGAGGCATAAAAGCACAAATAAGTCTCCAAACATTGATTGACAACCTCCAATTGACCATATGTTTGCAGATGGTATGCAGTGTTGTGACAGAGCATCATGCCCTGGAACTTGCACAACTCTTGCCAAAAATGACTCATGAAAATCTTATCAAGGTAAAAAATGATAAATCCCAGAATTTCATGTAGACGAAAGATTTCCCGAACAAATACCTCAGCCACTATTTTAGCCGTAAATGGATGTTTCAACGGAATGAAGTCAGCGTATTTTCTCAACCGATCCACCACAACAAAGATTGTATCCATACCATGTGAACGAGGCAATCCCTATATAAAATCCATGGTCAAGTCTTCCCAAACCAAGGAAGGCAAAGCAATGGGATGTAATAATCCAGCAGGGGATATGGCTAAGGATTTGTGTTTCTGGCACACTTCACAATTGCGCACCCATTCTGCCACGACCTTTCTCATTCCCAACCAATAAAAATTGGATACAATGCGTTTGAAAGTTTTATCATCACCGGAATGGCCCCCAGAGTAGAATTGTGGTATCCCTTGAGTATGGTGGGGATAAGAGAGCACATTTTGGACAACATTAAGCGCCCTTTATAGCTCAATTGTCCATGGCCCAAGGAGAACCCACTGGCGCGAGCCTTGCCTTGGTGTAAATCGGAAACAATTCTGCTTACAAAGTCATCTTGAAGTAGCTCTTGGTGTAATGCCTCCCAGTCAATTCCCTCTGACAGTAGTATAATATGACATTCCACGAGGTGGGAAACTCGGGATAAAGCATCGGCCACCTTATTGCTAGCCCCCGATCGATATTGGATTTCAAAATCATACCCCAGCAACTTAGCCATCCACTTCTGGTACTCAGGAGCCACAATGCGTTGTTCGAATAGAAATTTTAGACTCTGCTTGTCAGTGTGAACCATAAAACATCGTCTAAGTAGATAAGGTCGCCATTTTTGAATAGAAAAGACAATAGCCATCAACTTCTTCTCATAAATCAGCTTGGCTTGGGCTCGAGGCCCCAAAACTTGACTATAAAAAGCCACCGGTTGCTGTTCCTGTATGAACACAGCACGCACTCCGTAACCGGACACATCGGTCTCTACTATGAACGGCTTGGTAAAATCAGGGAGGGCTATAATCGGAACAGTGGTCATAGCGTGTTTGAGGGCATCAAAAGTAGCAGCAGCAGAGTCATTCCATCCAAACTGATCCTTATTCAAATTTTCGGTGAGGGACCACGCAATCTCACTATAGCCTCGAACAAACTTGCGATAGTAACCAGTAAGCCCTAAGAATCCTCACAATTCCTTAATGTTCCTCGGAATAGACCAATCTAACATAGCCTATACTTTTTCTTGGTCAGCTGCCACTCCCATACCTGAAATGATGTGACCCAAGTACTCCAATTTCGCCCTTGCAAATAGACATTTTTCTAAAATTCGTATAGAGTTTATGCATGGACAAAATTTGCAAAACCGTGGATAAGTGGGAAACATGCTCAGTTATATTACAACTGTAAACGAGGATATCATAAAAAAATACCAAAACAAAACGACGAAGATAAGGGCGAAGAACCTCATTCACCAAGGATTGGAATGTGGTTGGGGCGTTGGTGAGGCCAAAAGGTATGACCAGAAATTCATAGTGACCATCGTGAGTGAGAAAAACAGTCTTAGGCACGTCTGTAGGTTGAACCCGAATATGGTGGTAACCAGATTTTAGGTCGAGCTTGGAGAAGATGGTAGCACCATGAAGTTCATCCAACAACTCATCAATGATCGGAATGGGAAATTTATCGAGCCCGATAATTGACACAAAACCGCAAACTGCCATCTTTCTTCCGAACAAGCAATAACGAACTAGAGAATGGGCTCACACTCGGCTGGACAATACCAGCTGCCAACATTTCCCCAACCAACTTTTCGATCGCATCTTTCTGAACTTGAGGATAACGGTAAGGATGTACACTAATAGGAGATGCACCTTCCTCTAGAAAAATGGCATGCTCTCGTCCCCCGTAACGGTGGAAGTTCCATGGGCATGTCAAAGACTTCCTTGGCCGTAGTTAACACCTCTTGGATTTTTGGGGGGGTGTTGGAAGGATCATCAGGCGGTATGGCCACTACCCCAAGCTCAATCAATAGGGTGTGTCCTTCATGTTGAATGGATCACATCATTGTTTTGAGAGACACAAGTGTTTTATGGAGGGTGGGATCACCTTGCAACATAATAGTGTTATGACCCACCAAAAACTTCATGGAATGAGTCTTCCAATTGATGTGAGTGACCCCCAGATTTTCCAGCCATTGAATGCCCAATATGATATCCATATTTCCCAAATCCAAGGGAAGGAAATCCATAACAATTTCAATTCCCTGTATGGTCATGTCGATGCCCCGACAAATTCCTTGAGTTTGAGTAGCCTTTCCCATGCCCAACACCTCGCCGTACGATGCTGTTGTCATAATACGCAGCCCTAATTTGCGAATAAGGACATTGGAGATGAAGTTATGAGTGGCCCCACTATCAATCAAGACGATCATCGATTGTGTCCCGACGTGGCCAGCGAGCTTTAGAGTCTTCGGAGAAGTGAGGCCAACAACGAAATTTAGAGAAACCTTCACGACTTGATTTTCCAACTGCTCATCAACTATGTTGGCAGCAAGGTGCGAGTCCTTAATGGTGTCGTTGTGAACATCTTCGGCAGGTAAGTCTTGTAATATATTGACTTGAAGTTCCTTCCGTATGCAGCGATGGTCGGGAGAGTGCTTCTCGTCACATTTGAAACACAAGCCACATGCTTTGCATTGTTGAAGCTCTGATTCTGACAGTCGGTGAAACTCGGACCCCATAGTGCGACTATCCTCGACAATTGTCGTAGTCCTGGGTGGAGGAGTTGAGTTTAGTGGGCCCTTATGCGTCCCACTAAAATGAGAGAAGGGTACTCTCATGGCTTTGTTGGGCCAATAATTTATTCTCCACATGTTGGGCCAATTCCATGGTATCCTCAAGCCCACTAGGGCTCAATATAGTAACCTCATGTCTAATTTCAGATAAAAACCCATAAATAAGAGTAGATTCCAATACATTTTCAGAGAGACCCTCCAAAGAAGATGAGAATAGCTCAAACTGCTTCCGATAGTCACGTACAGAGTTGGTTTGCTTCAAAAACACACGATACATTGAGCCATCGGGCAGAAGCCTGAAGTGCCACACCATCTACTGCCGGAGATTGGCCCACGACAGAAATGGACGGCAACGATTCTCCCACTGGAACTAGATCAACGCCTCTCCTTCAAGGCTTGTAATCGTAGTCTCAAGGCACTCGGCATCAGTCAAACAGTGAAGAGAACAGAAACGTTCAGCCTTCAAGACCTAACCATCTGGGTTGTCGTCGTCAAAGGAAGAAAGCTCGATGCAGTTGGGACGTATATCCCATCTCGGCGCCAGGGCGGCAGTGTCCCAAGAAGACCTACCATCCCAAGAGCCTCTGCCTCTTGGGCCGACAGCCATACCCAACACCAACAAATAAGAAATGGAGTCCACGTGAGGGACTAGTTTGGATGTTGAAGCCTGGGTCCGATCAGCTGCCATCGGTTGCACCTGCCGCTCCGCCTGGGCTATCATAAAGTCGTCCAACCGACTAACCAAGACAGCAACACTGTGTTCCAAAACGGGTAGCTGCTACAAGTCCTCTTTGATGGTAAGCAACTTAGTTTGGATGATAGAGAGGAAACCTTCAACTGCTTCCACCCGAGATTCCATCTTGGTCACCATGGAGTTCGGAGACAGACGACACCAATTGATACACTGCAGTAGACTAGATAAAGAGATAAGAGGAATAGAGAGTGTGTTTTATTGATAGTCTGGGAAATTCAAGAGTCACAGTTTCTCTCCAAGAACCAAGGCTCAATACAGATCAAGAACAAAGGATGCCTCCCCCCTACACTCTCTTGCTATTTAATTACAAAAACATTCCTAATTAAACAGATAACAAATTGATACATTTCAAATCAATCAGATAGCAAATTGATTACATATCCTCGATACATTACCAAACTTAGCTATTACCATAATCAGCCCCCCGATTCATGCACCTAATATAGGTGTGCCTAATTGGAGGTCTATCACTAATGTCATGGCAGACGCACTTAGTAGGCAGAGTTGCGGAAGCTTATCAATACTTAAGGGGATAGCTCAACATATAGAAGATGATATTAAGAGGTCTGGAATTGAGCTAATAAATGGACAACTAGCTGACCTTACTGTCAAGTCAACACTAATGGAGGAAATAAAGGAGAAACAACAAGATGACGAGTTTCTTCTTAAGATGAAGGCAACACTACAAAGCTCAAAAAATGTTGATTTCTCCTTGACAAAAGAAGGCATGTTACGATATAGAAACCGAGTATGTGTGCCCAAAAGTGGTGAATTAGGAGAAAGTATAATGAAAGAAGCGCACACTACTCCGTATTCACTTCACCCGGGATCGACCAAGATGTACAACGATGTCAAGACAATGTACTGGTGGCCGGGGATGAAGAAAGACATAGTAGAAAATGTAGCAAAATGCCTTACATGTCAACAAGTTAAGGTCGAACATCAAAGACCCATTGAAACTTTGCAACCATTAGAGATTCCCGAATGGAAATGGGAAGATATAGCGATGGACTTCGTGACGGGATTACCAAGTACCACCAAGCAACATGACTTTGTTTGGGTAATAATAGATAGAGTCACAAAATTTGCTCACTTCTTGCTAGTAAGAACTGTTTATAACGATGAGCAGTACGTAGAGCTTTACGTGGCATAGATAGTGAGACTAGATGGAGTTCCAAAGACGATAGTCTCTCAGAGAGGATCAGTATTCACATCAAAATTATGGGAAGGTCTAGAATGTGCAATGGGCACTAAGTTAAAACTAAGTACGACATTTCACCCTCAAACCGATGGTCAGTCAGAATGTACCATACAAAGATTAGAAGATATGCTGAGGGCATGTGCTTTAGACTTCTCAGGATCATGGAGCAAGTATCTTCCATTATAAGAATTCTCTTACAACAACAGTTATCAGACAACGATAGGCATGGCACCTTATCAGATACTATAAGGACGGAAATGCCAATCACCACTTCATTAGGATGAGGTTGGTGAAAGATGATATTTAGGACCTGAGGCTGTAAGAGAAGAAACTGAAGCAGTAGAAAAGATAAGACAATTAATGGTTGCCGCTCAAAGTTGCCAAAAGAGCTATGTCGAAGCTAAGAGGCAAACTGTTGAGTTTTCAGTAGGCGATCAAGTCTTTCTCAAGGTTTCTCCAATGATGGGGATTATGCGTTTTGGAAAGAAAGGAAAGTTAAGAGGTTTATAGGCCCTTTTGAGATATTGGACAAAGTAGGGCATGTAGCACATCCGTTGGCTTTACCTCCATCATTAGCTGAAATGCATAATGTTTTTCATGTATCGATGTTGAGAAAATACATATCAGATCCATCCCATGTGCTCGATTACAACACTCTGGAGTTAAAACAAGATTTCAGTAATGAAGAACGGCCAGTACGCATTCTAGAGCGGGGAACTAAGGAGTTAAGGTCCAAAAGTGTCCCTATGGTTAAAATCTTGTGGAGAAATAGCACAGAAAGAGAGGCAACATGGGAATTGGAGGAATATATGAGGGAGCAATATCCCGAGATTTTTGGTAAGAAAATTTTGAGGACGAAATTCTTTTAAGTAGGGGAGAATTGTAGCGTCTCAGAATTTTACTTAGCTAGATAGTAGTAGTAGTAGTAGTAATAGCAGTAGCTTAGTATTTTAGTTTTCTTGGTTATTGGTTCAAGCCAGGATTTAGTTGGAAACTCGTAAAGCTAGTTATGGATTTTATAAGTTTAGCCTATAGTTTGGAAATATTAATTTTATCATAATGTTTGATTAATGAAGATAGTCCTAAGAATATTATTTATTATAACCTAAGGTTTAGATAGAATAATTAAGAATGTGACATTTGTCACATATATGTTTATTAAAGATTTAAGATTTTTAATGAATAAAAATAATCATGGATAAGTCTGGGAAGTATAGAACCTTCCTTCAGCAGTTAGGATCACATTTTACTCAGTCAAAGTGGATTAAACAAATTCAAGTGTGCTGAAAGTGTGCAAAAATGTGTTTGAAATATCAGCGTATGTCGATATATCACAGCTATAGGGGCCGATATATCGCCTATGATTTATATGGAAAATACGTCGACTTCGCACAAATGAAACCACAGACCCTCAGGATTATGGTGTAGGCGATATATCGGCTCTAGTGACCATTTTTTAATTTTCGTGCAATCTGAAACTAGAAACAACCCTGAACAATTTGACTTGTTCCTGAACATTTTTGACCGAGTTATGGGCATATGTAAAGTTAAGAATGTATTTTTAATCATTTATTTTTTCATATTAAAAGGAGTAAGTTTCACTCCTTGAACTTTATAAATAGGACCCTTCACTCAACCATTTTTCATCATCTTTCAACCACATTTCAGAGCCTCCAAGCTGCTAAGTTCGTTCTAGAGAGAAACACTAGGGTTTTGGGGTTAAAGCTTTCACTAAAGCTTTTATAAACACTTGGGAAGTAAGACTGAGTGGTTTTTTTGGTATTGAGGTGTAGATCGAAGTTCTAATCTATCCAAGATATTCTTTATTTTGAGGTTTAGGTCATTATAGTTCCTCTTATTCTTTTCATTTTCTTCAAATCCTAACTCGTTATAATGACTTTTGGTTAGGTGTTCAATTTCTTTGAATCTTAAGGTTTTTGGTAAGTCTTTATTCCAATGGCTTAGATCTTTTATTCATCTTCTTATCTCTAGAGGACTTATGGTTTCTTTATGTTTGGTTTTAGGAGTTTCCAATACCGCTCTTGTCTCCAATATTCTGGTTTTTTGTAAGGAAAATTAGGTAGTTTAGTTTATGATCTAGTTTATGTTTTGTATGACCTAACATTTCAGGTACAATAAATGGGTAAGTGTGTTTGGACCTAAGGTGTCCAATGATGTATGACGGACTTATGTCCGGTAGGCTCGAATGCCAAAATTTTATGACGGACCTAAGTTGATGTCCGGTGTATGACATACTTATGTTCGGGGCTTAATTGCCACCCCTGTATAAGCACTTATCTTTTTATTATATCTGACTTGTTATTATGATCTATGACCTATAGTTACGATTATGACTTATGACCTATTACTTATGATTTCTGATTATGACTTAGGCTATGATATAACCTAGGGTTTTATGATGTTGTATGATTTGTATAAATAAGTTTTGTTATGACTCTTGTGAAATTTATGATATGTTGATTAAATGATTATATGACTAACTCTTGTTTGTATTTTCCTTACTGGGCTTAGAAGCTCACCCCTTATGATGTTGTTATTTCGGGCAATTAAAGATAGAAAGACCAGTGGCGAGTGGGACCTAAGAGCTTCGTGATGTACTCGTGGGGACCATATAGTCGAGGAAGATCAAGTGGGCATATTTATTTATCTATTAAAGAATATTTTCATTTAAAGTTTTATTTAAATGTTGCTCATTTTAATATGTTAAAGACATGTATTTTATTTTTGTAAAACCATGGATCCATATATTTATTTTTAAGTTTTCATTCAATAAAAGAACAATGTTTTTTATTATGATCCAATGTCGTGTTCTCGATAATTTATGAGAAATTAGAGTGTTATAGTAATGGAGCTCTTACCTCCTCTGGGACCAATCTCCACTCCTTAAAATGAGAAAAAAAAATCATCATCATAAATACTTCATATTACAAACTTAGTATATCTTCAAATCATATGACAAACTTTAATAGTCTAATATAAACTCTATGGCTAAATAGTTAGTAAAATAAATCTAAAAAATTATAACCAAAACTCACAAACATATACAAACACTAAATCATAAACAAAATGCAAGAAAAGTACCTCTTAATACTTCATATTGACATAAATCCTCAAAAAAAAAACTAAATGTAGCGTCGCAAATTTGCTAATAAGGCTTAGGGCCTTGATTAGTGTGCCTGGAGGGCAATAATTGACTTATTTTGTTAATTTGTGAATTTGATAAATATGTGATTAGAAATGCATGTTTAGGTGAATTAAATATGCATGTGGGCCCCATTTGGTTGCTAAGGGCATATTTGTAATTTTAGCCAGTTGAGGGCATAAATGAAATATTTATGTATATTGTGATTGATACCACGTGTGAGTGGTGATATAATTATGTTACACAATCCGAGATGGTCCTAGGGAGTAGTTTAGCTGGAAAGTCACAACGATGTCAAATACCCGGCTCGGGAGGAGCCTATGGGTATTTTGGGTATATAATATGGGTTTTGGATTTATTAAGTGTCGGGTAGTAATTTAGTAGTGATTTGAGTATGCTGGGATTAACGGGAATTTTTAGGTATACTCGAGGACTTAGCGGGATTTGGGTGGAATGAAGGAATTGCCCTTGAGGTTAGTATAAGAATTTTATTAGGGGAAAGGGAAAAATGGTAATTTGGCCTTAGGAGAAGATAAGTCTAGAGAACCAAAAGCTAGAAGGAAGGAGAAGAAGAGCTAGTTTTCTTTGAGATCAAAGAAGGAATTCGGGGCTGAAGTTGGGGCAACTAGAGTCAAGCATAGGTCAAGATTAATTCAAAGGTAAGGTTTCATCTCTGATTTTGAGTCTCCTTGCATGTTTTGAGAGTTTGGGTTGAGTGCTGAAAATTGGATTTGTGGCTTAGTGATTGTGAGGTTCAGCTTGGGAATCAAGGGATTTAAGCTTGGAGTTGGACTTGGAGGTGGCTCATGGTCGAGATTCTACTTGAGGTAAGGATTCCACGCATCTCTGAAGTTTATTTGCTGGTGTGGTTTAAGTTTTCTGAAGGGTGGTTTAAGTTTTATAAAGTGTGGTTTAAGGTTTAGTAAAGTTTTAAACCACTAGGTGATTCTTGGGTTTGATTGTGTGTTTAGGCTTGTTATTGTTGTTTATGAGTTTCCATACAGTTTATTTGAGGTTTTAGGTCGAATTGGGACTTGGGTGTACCTTGGTATTAATTTGGAAGAGTTTTGGCTCGGGAAAAATGTTGAGAAAAACCCATTTTTCATGGTTCGCGTATGAGCGCCGCGGCCCTGTTCTTCCGTGTCGCGACGCTAGGTTGAATCAGGACAGGGAAAACTTGCTGGGTGCTGCGGCCCCTATAGGGCTGTGCTGCGGTAGTAGGCCAATTTCAGGAGATGGGAATTTGTGTTTTTAGGGTTTTGGCTCAGGGGGCTCGGGGGACGCTTTCGCTACCTTGTGTGGGGAAAATGGGAGGTCCCGAGAGCATAAGATTGGTTCCAGGGAATGGTTATAAATTGGTTAGTAACGAGAGTGCTATGTATGTGTTGTGACTAGGTTTTTAGCGAGGCTCGGGTTAGAGGACTGTGCTTGGGATTTCGGTGCTCAAGAAGCTCGGGACACAGGTAAGAAAACTAATGTACCCGTAGAGCAGAGCGAGGCCCCATAGTTGTGTTGCAGGGCACGCCCCTATATGATTGTGTGCAGGGCGTAGCCCCATAGATTATGTTAATACTTGTTTAATTATGCTATGTGTGCATATATGTGAATGAACGACGAGAGCCGGGAACGGTGAAGGCCGGGAACAGTGGAGGCCGAAAACGGCAAGAGCCGAGAACGACAAAGGCAGAGAACGGCAAGGGGCCGGGAGCAGCGTTGTAACGCCCTAAACTCCAGGGACCATTACGGTGTGCCTTCTAAATAGTGCTAAACTCGTTAATCGAGTCATTTGGCCAAAATCGTGTAACTAAGTATGATTAGCGGTTCAGGGATTAAATTTTTTGGATATGATATAACGTTTTATTAGAACGTTTAATATATACATTGGGATCCGAAAAGTATAATTTCAGAGTCTACTACAAGAAAATATTTACAACAGGCCGATCTAAGCGGCAAAACAGGGTTTAACCCTCGTTCCTCTTCAAACCTCGGTCGTGGTGGACGAATAGCTGCATATGTACACATCATCACCGAAGCTCTCCAACTCAAGGATGGTCCAGCTTTCTTTTGCCTTTACCTGCACCACATAGCACCCGTGAGCCGAAGCTCAGCAAGAAAACTTAATATGCTCATGAACAGTTATAACATGTCATCAGATCATAAGGCACACGCCTAACAGATATAGCCCTATTAAGCAGGCAAATGAGTTCACGTAATGTTGAGTATAACACATCAACCAATGATCATAATAATCATCCAGGGCTTTTAGCCCCAATATAGAAGAGTGACAGTGGTACAGTCACTAAGGTGGGTTCCGTTCTCAGCAGCCTTGTGACGATAGGGTCACCAGGGCTTATAGATAAGTGATCCTTTCACTAGCTTAAGCAAGATAGGTATCTGGTGAAATAGTCACCAGCATAAACCTATCAAATAGATAAGTGATCCTTTCACTAGCTTAAATAGGATAGGTGCATGATGACTAATCACCAACATAACCTTCCTCATGACCATAGAGTCATAACCACAGAACTCTGTTCCCTAGCCATGTGACAAGCAGTCACCTAGGCCTTAGGCTCGGCTCTGAGTAACTAGTCCTAGACTAGCGAAGTGCTTATAAGTTCATCGACCTTAGGGTCGGTCCAGCGTTAATGCCTTAGAGCCATTCAACGCTGATATCGATTAGATCTAATCTTCATTCGGCCCTGCGTTCAGGATACTATTGCCATTTCTGACTCTTAGGTCAGTATCCCTGACTAGTCAGTACCATAAACAAGTAAGCAATGCCACCAAACATATATCACGTATCCAATATCCAAATATAAGGCATTCAACATGCTTACTTAAAAAATACTAGCACAATTAGGATCATGCATAAACACAGAGGCTCAAGCTCTGAACAATATCATACTCAGTATACAAAGCATGTCCTAATCACATGTCTCTCGTGCATCATATTTAATCACTTGACATGCCTCAACAATAATCATGCATGCCACATTTAGTCAACCAACATGCATCAAGAATAACCATGCATGTCACATATACACAGGGTGCAGTTTTCTTACCTTAGATTCAAGCTAGAATGAATAAGAGAACGACACTTGAGAACGATCAACCTCTAATCCTTTAGCGGCCACCTAGTCATAACCAAATACGGGACACCATCAATAAAATGATAATCAAGGGTTCCCAAATCAAGATCTAGCCTATGGGACATCAATCCAAACTAATTCAAGTAGTAGGAACGATCCCGAGGCCTAAAACCATGTTCCCGGGGTCAAAACGCACAAACGGGCTCAACCCTGCTCAAGGGCTGCGGTCCTAGCATCTTGGGCCGCGGCCCCCAGCAAAACCTGAAGCAAGCACCGCGGCGCCCAACACCAAGGGTCGCGACGCCCAGCAAGAACAAAACCACTCCACCTGCTTCTTCGAACTAGGGCCGCGGCGCCCAAGAACAGGGCCACGGCCCCCAACCCAGAGCCATCCCCAAACACGATTTTCAACATCCCAAAGCGTCCAAAACTATGCCTAAACATTACACAAATCATCAAATCAAAGTTCCTAAGCTTCCCAATGGTCTGAAACCATCAAAACCCAAGGCTTAAACAAACCAAAAACTCAACGATTCACAAAAGCCAATTCTAAGCTTAGAAACTTTAAAAACTCAAAACTTCAACTTAGATTACCTTTGATTAGGTGGTTTTCCATCAAATCCTTCAGTTAAGAAGCTTCTAATCTTTCCTAGGATCACTATGCCTCCATCCTTGCTTGATTCCGACTCCTAGAACTCAAGATTTCTTCAAAAAGGCTTCGATCGGTAAAATGAGCTAACAAAGGAGAGAGGAAATGTTTTCTAACGTACATTTCTATCTGACAAGCTACTTCAAGCTTAAGTAACCTCAAATAAAACCTAGTGCTCGGGGTCCCGAAAACACCCCCAGGGACATTATAGTCAAAACTTCAAGAATTTCCTCCTGACCTCAAATACTCCCAATTTATCATCAAATATACATTCTTATTACCCAATATTTGACCCCGTTATGACAAAACCGCTAACTCATAATATAAGATCGTCTCATGCCGAATAGCTCGAATATATCTCCATAATAATTAAATCTCATTCACAAATTATAATATGCACCCAAATATACAAATATGCCCTCAACAGGCCAAATTACCAAAATGCCCTTATAATTATAAATACCACCATATGCATGCATTTATCATCATATAATAATATAATTCACATTAACATGCATATAATCATTTAATATCATAATAAATTAATTATGGCCCTCCCGGCCTTCTAATCAAGGTCCTAACCCTTATTAGGAAATTCGGGGCATTACAAGCGTTTAGCACGCGGAGTGCGAGTTGCCAGGGTGAGACCCTAAATGATACCTGGGATATCCTCACGGTGCAGACCGTGAACCATGGGCCTGGTAAAGCGCCTGGGACGGCATGGTCGTATGTGTTTAGCCTGTTGGCGGATTTGTTATATGCTGAATGATTGATATGCATATGTTATTTATTTGTGTGGAGTTTTCTTGCTGGGCTTCGACTCATGGGTGCTCTGTGGTGCATGTAAGAGCAAGGGGAAAGTCGACCAACCATGAGTACGGAGAGCGTGAGGCGACGCGTACATGTTTGGTCTGCCTGGCTGCCACGGCCAGGGGTATTTTTGGGAGATGTTTTGTAATAAATCTTATTTTGTCGTGTAGTTGACTTTAATCATATTTTGAGTTGTAAATATTTATAAGCAGTATTTTGGGATCCCGAATGTTAAACTCTTTATAATTTTCAAAGAATGACTACATTTTCAAATTGTGTGATTTTAATACAGTTTAGTTACACTTTTGACCTAAATTCTTGACTAGCAAGTTAAATGCACATTTTAAACTCACATAGTAATGACTCTAAGGTAGTAGGGCGTTACACTAGATATCTTGAGAAAAGAAACCAGAAATTTGAATCCTTCACTAAATACAGAGCAAAAATAACAAAACAACAAAAATCTCTTAACAATGAATGATCGTTAACACTTTGTATTATTGGAGATTTAATCAACATTAATCATATAAAATACCTCAAAGTCACCAAACCACCAAGCCAGATAACATGAAATTGTCAAAGCAACCAAGCAAAGTAATCCCCAAATATCAAACTCACAGAGTCAAGCAAACCAAAAATAACAAATCCTCCAAAACTTAGAAACATTAGATATAACATCACTATCACTAATGCAAAAAGAGACAAAGGCTTGGTCTAAAGAAGAAAAATATAGTCTTATTCGTTTTCATTGATATATACATATCCTAATTGTTTTGTGTTGATTTTCATTCTTCTCAATTTTATTATTTCATTTATATTTGAATGAGCAATTCACGTGGCACATTAATAACTACTCTTTTTATTTTTTATTCTTTTTATTTTTCATTGTGATCATTTATTATTATTATTAACATCGTTTTTCGTCAACTTAAAACTTAGAACAATTAAACAATATAAGCTATGGTGCAAATGAATAGTATGGTGGAACAACAATGTTTTTACGTGGTTCAGCAGTTGAATCTGCCTAGTCCACAAGTCTATGTTATTAAGACTTGGAGTTTTCTGGAAATCATTCAGAGATGAATTACCCAGATTTTTCTCTCAAGATATCAAAATATCCTCCTCTAGAAGTGTTCATGACCTCTCTATTTATAGAGAGGTTTCAGAGTTCATTCTCACATATTTCGGGAAGATACTTCTGCATAATAATTGAAGTAATTACATTAAATGTTGTAACTCCTATTTACAAGGAAACGTCCCTTGAAGACCCGGAAACGGATAACAAACTTGTTAATATCCCTTTAATGTTGGGATGTTACAACAATAAATATCTTTAAATGTACAAAATGCATTACATCAGATGACTCATCAAATCTCCGAGGTCAGCAACCAGCATCGTGTCAGTCAAGTTTTACCGACAGGTTACGAACTGGCCGTCTTATTCCAAGGCCTGCTCGAATCAGATAAATTATATCATGGCTGTCATATTTCAAGCCTGCACTCTTTAAGCTCGGACTACTCGATCTGAAGGCACTCGGTAATGGATGTATCCCGATGCTATGCCTTTTTAAGCCTGGAAAAAATCTTGAGGTTACATGTCTTCAAGATTGCCATCTTGCTCCAGAGGTTTTACAACTGAACCTTAAAACATGTGTTTTATATATCTCGAGCTCATACTTGACGAGTCCAGCTTTCGAGGTCATAATTTCTAGTCTCGAAATCTGGGTGTAACAATTATTATTATTATTTATTAAGAAATTTCCTCATCTATAACTTAGTAATAATTACATATGCTTACCTCTTTTCATTTATAGTGAGAGAAAGACTCCACATTTTTTCCATCATCACGTAGTAGTATAGACATATATAATATGCATGAGATGCTTTTTTCATATATTTTTCAATAATTGTATTGTTTCTTAGATACAATAGTAATAGTAATGTACTATTAATAATTACTTTTGTTAAATATATATATATTTATTATTTTCCTAATATAATAGCATATACATTTTAATTTCGTTTTTTTAGGGTACTACAATAAGGTTCATATTGGTTTTTTTATTATTATTATTAATTTTGTAAGTGATGCAAGCAAAGTATTTTAGTTATAATTCCATTCTCTTTCTTCTTACATTTTAATTTATTATGTATCACATAAATTTTATTGATATTTTATAATATTATGAAGTAATATCTACTTATTAAATATTTACTTGATAAATTCAAATTTTATTAGTACTTTTTCTTATGTAAAAAATAATATAAGACTCCAAAATAAAATTAAGATTGCCAAATATAATAAATGAATATACTGATTTATAATCTTTGTTATTTCTAAACCAAATAAAAACAGAATAGGGTAAAACTTTGAACTAATTATCATAAATTAGGCTAATTAGCAATCTTTCTTCATGATTACGTTTTAAAAATTTTGGAAAATTACTTTAATTTAAGAAAATGGCTAAAGATGACAACATTAAGTTATCAAATAGACTTTTTTGTTTTTAAAAAAAATAAATAAATAACTTTGGTAAATTAAAAAATTCATTAATGTATTATTATTATTATTATTATTATTATTATTATTAGTATTATTATTATTATTATTTATTGTTATATATATTATTTCTATAGTATAAAACAAATTTATAACACAAATCAAAATAATAATAACAAAACAACATATGCCTATGTAAATTACTTATTTGTTCATCTATTATCAAATAAAGCAACTTTTGTAATTCTTAAAATATCTCTTATTCGTAGAAACCAAGAAGCAAATTTATTAAAACCACTACTTTTTTTTTTTTGTTGGGTGAACCCCTCAACGAGGGGCAAAAAAACATCCATTAATAGAAGACAGCAAAAACACTGCCAAACCAAAGATACAAAACAGGAAAAAGATAAACGAGCAGCAGTGGCAACACTCTTAACAAATAATAACGATAAACTAAGGATAGAAGAGCAACCAACTAAGGGCAACTGAAGCATTTAGACATTGAACTCATGGTAATTATCCAAACCATGGGGTCAGTGTCCCATATGTTTCCATTTTTGCCAAGGTGCAGAGCCCACTCAACCAAGTTATGTGTCGCAAAATTCGCATTCATGTGAATCTTGTGGATCTCCAATTTCGCAAAGGCCTTTATCATAGAACAAAACAATCAGGGGGTGTGTCTGAACTTCAATATGGTGGGTTGGTGGCAGTCAAAGAGAGTGGATTGAAAGTGCAGCGTCTGATTGGAAAATTACAAACTTCCACCCTTGATCTTGAGCACAAGAGGAAGCCCATTGTATTTCCTTAATCTCACAAAGGTCAAGTTCAGTACTGAAAACTCTCTTCCAGCTTAATAGAACCACTTTTTCCTCAGAGCCCCTATCAACTAAGGACAAACAAGCTTAATTTGTTGCAATTGCAACATGAGTGTTAATGAGAATCCATCCTGAGTGAGGAGGTTTCCATTCTTTGCAAGGTCGTTGTTCTTTCATTTCATTAAACTCCTGAGTTCGGCGCTAAATTGATTGGACAACAATATAAGGATGGTGAAAGGCTCCTTGAATGATGGTCTAATTCATTTCCTTCCAAAGAAGATCAATAATAATCGATGCACTTTGGAGGAAGTCATCAAATGATCCATTGGCTAGGTGACTAAATCGACGATAGTTGTAGGAGAAGTACATGAACCATTGATACCAGCCCAAGAATGGAAAATTGGTTGTTTGGATACCAACTTCTACAGCAAACCATACTGCCTGTGCATAGCAACACTCCCAAAACATATGAGAAGTGGTTTCTTCATATGCTTGACAGAATGGGCAATTAGTGTCAGGCACATCCAACACTATACTCAGTCTCGTCCGGGTGGGGAGAATGTCCCTGATGATTTGTCACCATAATGGATGTATCCCGATGCTATGCCTTTTTAAGCCTGGAAAAAATCTTGAGGTTACATGTCTTCAAGATTGCCATCTTGCTCCGGAGGTTTTACAACTGAACCTTAAAACATGTGTTTTATATATCTCGAGCTCATACTTGACGAGTCCAGCTTTCGAGGTCATAATTTCTAGTCTCGAAATCTGGGTGTAACAATTATTATTATTATTTATTAAGAAATTTCCTCATCTATAACTTAGTAATAATTACATATGCTTACCTCTTTTCATTTATAGTGAGAGAAAGACTCCACATTTTTTCCATCATCACGTAGTAGTATAGACATATATAATATGCATGAGATGCTTTTTTCATATATTTTTCAATAATTGTATTGTTTCTTAGATACAATAGTAATAGTAATGTACTATTAATAATTACTTTTGTTAAATATATATATATTTATTATTTTCCTAATATAATAGCATATACATTTTAATTTCGTTTTTTTAGGGTACTACAATAAGGTTCATATTGGTTTTTTTATTATTATTATTAATTTTGTAAGTGATGCAAGCAAAGTATTTTAGTTATAATTCCATTCTCTTTCTTCTTACATTTTAATTTATTATGTATCACATAAATTTTATTGATATTTTATAATATTATGAAGTAATATCTACTTATTAAATATTTACTTGATAAATTCAAATTTTATTAGTACTTTTTCTTATGTAAAAAATAATATAAGACTCCAAAATAAAATTAAGATTGCCAAATATAATAAATGAATATACTGATTTATAATCTTTGTTATTTCTAAACCAAATAAAAACAGAATAGGGTAAAACTTTGAACTAATTATCATAAATTAGGCTAATTAGCAATCTTTCTTCATGATTACGTTTTAAAAATTTTGGAAAATTACTTTAATTTAAGAAAATGGCTAAAGATGACAACATTAAGTTATCAAATAGACTTTTTTGTTTTTAAAAAAAATAAATAAATAACTTTGGTAAATTAAAAAATTCATTAATGTATTATTATTATTATTATTATTATTATTATTATTATTAGTATTATTATTATTATTATTTATTGTTATATATATTATTTCTATAGTATAAAACAAATTTATAACACAAATCAAAATAATAATAACAAAACAACATATGCCTATGTAAATTACTTATTTGTTCATCTATTATCAAATAAAGCAACTTTTGTAATTCTTAAAATATCTCTTATTCGTAGAAACCAAGAAGCAAATTTATTAAAACCACTACTTTTTTTTTTTTGTTGGGTGAACCCCTCAACGAGGGGCAAAAAAACATCCATTAATAGAAGACAGCAAAAACACTGCCAAACCAAAGATACAAAACAGGAAAAAGATAAACGAGCAGCAGTGGCAACACTCTTAACAAATAATAACGATAAACTAAGGATAGAAGAGCAACCAACTAAGGGCAACTGAAGCATTTAGACATTGAACTCATGGTAATTATCCAAACCATGGGGTCAGTGTCCCATATGTTTCCATTTTTGCCAAGGTGCAGAGCCCACTCAACCAAGTTATGTGTCGCAAAATTCGCATTCATGTGAATCTTGTGGATCTCCAATTTCGCAAAGGCCTTTATCATAGAACAAAACAATCAGGGGGTGTGTCTGAACTTCAATATGGTGGGTTGGTGGCAGTCAAAGAGAGTGGATTGAAAGTGCAGCGTCTGATTGGAAAATTACAAACTTCCACCCTTGATCTTGAGCACAAGAGGAAGCCCATTGTATTTCCTTAATCTCACAAAGGTCAAGTTCAGTACTGAAAACTCTCTTCCAGCTTAATAGAACCACTTTTTCCTCAGAGCCCCTATCAACTAAGGACAAACAAGCTTAATTTGTTGCAATTGCAACATGAGTGTTAATGAGAATCCATCCTGAGTGAGGAGGTTTCCATTCTTTGCAAGGTCGTTGTTCTTTCATTTCATTAAACTCCTGAGTTCGGCGCTAAATTGATTGGACAACAATATAAGGATGGTGAAAGGCTCCTTGAATGATGGTCTAATTCATTTCCTTCCAAAGAAGATCAATAATAATCGATGCACTTTGGAGGAAGTCATCAAATGATCCATTGGCTAGGTGACTAAATCGACGATAGTTGTAGGAGAAGTACATGAACCATTGATACCAGCCCAAGAATGGAAAATTGGTTGTTTGGATACCAACTTCTACAGCAAACCATACTGCCTGTGCATAGCAACACTCCCAAAACATATGAGAAGTGGTTTCTTCATATGCTTGACAGAATGGGCAATTAGTGTCAGGCACATCCAACACTATACTCAGTCTCGTCCGGGTGGGGAGAATGTCCCTGATGATTTGTCACCATAATGGATGTATCCCGATGCTATGCCTTTTTAAGCCTGGAAAAAATCTTGAGGTTACATGTCTTCAAGATTGCCATCTTGCTCCGGAGGTTTTACAACTGAACCTTAAAACATGTGTTTTATATATCTCGAGCTCATACTTGACGAGTCCAGCTTTCGAGGTCATAATTTCTAGTCTCGAAATCTGGGTGTAACAATTATTATTATTATTTATTAAGAAATTTCCTCATCTATAACTTAGTAATAATTACATATGCTTACCTCTTTTCATTTATAGTGAGAGAAAGACTCCACATTTTTTCCATCATCACGTAGTAGTATAGACATATATAATATGCATGAGATGCTTTTTTCATATATTTTTCAATAATTGTATTGTTTCTTAGATACAATAGTAATAGTAATGTACTATTAATAATTACTTTTGTTAAATATATATATATTTATTATTTTCCTAATATAATAGCATATACATTTTAATTTCGTTTTTTTAGGGTACTACAATAAGGTTCATATTGGTTTTTTTATTATTATTATTAATTTTGTAAGTGATGCAAGCAAAGTATTTTAGTTATAATTCCATTCTCTTTCTTCTTACATTTTAATTTATTATGTATCACATAAATTTTATTGATATTTTATAATATTATGAAGTAATATCTACTTATTAAATATTTACTTGATAAATTCAAATTTTATTAGTACTTTTTCTTATGTAAAAAATAATATAAGACTCCAAAATAAAATTAAGATTGCCAAATATAATAAATGAATATACTGATTTATAATCTTTGTTATTTCTAAACCAAATAAAAACAGAATAGGGTAAAACTTTGAACTAATTATCATAAATTAGGCTAATTAGCAATCTTTCTTCATGATTACGTTTTAAAAATTTTGGAAAATTACTTTAATTTAAGAAAATGGCTAAAGATGACAACATTAAGTTATCAAATAGACTTTTTTGTTTTTAAAAAAAATAAATAAATAACTTTGGTAAATTAAAAAATTCATTAATGTATTATTATTATTATTATTATTATTATTATTATTATTAGTATTATTATTATTATTATTTATTGTTATATATATTATTTCTATAGTATAAAACAAATTTATAACACAAATCAAAATAATAATAACAAAACAACATATGCCTATGTAAATTACTTATTTGTTCATCTATTATCAAATAAAGCAACTTTTGTAATTCTTAAAATATCTCTTATTCGTAGAAACCAAGAAGCAAATTTATTAAAACCACTACTTTTTTTTTTTTGTTGGGTGAACCCCTCAACGAGGGGCAAAAAAACATCCATTAATAGAAGACAGCAAAAACACTGCCAAACCAAAGATACAAAACAGGAAAAAGATAAACGAGCAGCAGTGGCAACACTCTTAACAAATAATAACGATAAACTAAGGATAGAAGAGCAACCAACTAAGGGCAACTGAAGCATTTAGACATTGAACTCATGGTAATTATCCAAACCATGGGGTCAGTGTCCCATATGTTTCCATTTTTGCCAAGGTGCAGAGCCCACTCAACCAAGTTATGTGTCGCAAAATTCGCATTCATGTGAATCTTGTGGATCTCCAATTTCGCAAAGGCCTTTATCATAGAACAAAACAATCAGGGGGTGTGTCTGAACTTCAATATGGTGGGTTGGTGGCAGTCAAAGAGAGTGGATTGAAAGTGCAGCGTCTGATTGGAAAATTACAAACTTCCACCCTTGATCTTGAGCACAAGAGGAAGCCCATTGTATTTCCTTAATCTCACAAAGGTCAAGTTCAGTACTGAAAACTCTCTTCCAGCTTAATAGAACCACTTTTTCCTCAGAGCCCCTATCAACTAAGGACAAACAAGCTTAATTTGTTGCAATTGCAACATGAGTGTTAATGAGAATCCATCCTGAGTGAGGAGGTTTCCATTCTTTGCAAGGTCGTTGTTCTTTCATTTCATTAAACTCCTGAGTTCGGCGCTAAATTGATTGGACAACAATATAAGGATGGTGAAAGGCTCCTTGAATGATGGTCTAATTCATTTCCTTCCAAAGAAGATCAATAATAATCGATGCACTTTGGAGGAAGTCATCAAATGATCCATTGGCTAGGTGACTAAATCGACGATAGTTGTAGGAGAAGTACATGAACCATTGATACCAGCCCAAGAATGGAAAATTGGTTGTTTGGATACCAACTTCTACAGCAAACCATACTGCCTGTGCATAGCAACACTCCCAAAACATATGAGAAGTGGTTTCTTCATATGCTTGACAGAATGGGCAATTAGTGTCAGGCACATCCAACACTATACTCAGTCTCGTCCGGGTGGGGAGAATGTCCCTGATGATTTGTCACCATAATGGATGTATCCCGATGCTATGCCTTTTTAAGCCTGGAAAAAATCTTGAGGTTACATGTCTTCAAGATTGCCATCTTGCTCCGGAGGTTTTACAACTGAACCTTAAAACATGTGTTTTATATATCTCGAGCTCATACTTGACGAGTCCAGCTTTCGAGGTCATAATTTCTAGTCTCGAAATCTGGGTGTAACAATTATTATTATTATTTATTAAGAAATTTCCTCATCTATAACTTAGTAATAATTACATATGCTTACCTCTTTTCATTTATAGTGAGAGAAAGACTCCACATTTTTTCCATCATCACGTAGTAGTATAGACATATATAATATGCATGAGATGCTTTTTTCATATATTTTTCAATAATTGTATTGTTTCTTAGATACAATAGTAATAGTAATGTACTATTAATAATTACTTTTGTTAAATATATATATATTTATTATTTTCCTAATATAATAGCATATACATTTTAATTTCGTTTTTTTAGGGTACTACAATAAGGTTCATATTGGTTTTTTTATTATTATTATTAATTTTGTAAGTGATGCAAGCAAAGTATTTTAGTTATAATTCCATTCTCTTTCTTCTTACATTTTAATTTATTATGTATCACATAAATTTTATTGATATTTTATAATATTATGAAGTAATATCTACTTATTAAATATTTACTTGATAAATTCAAATTTTATTAGTACTTTTTCTTATGTAAAAAATAATATAAGACTCCAAAATAAAATTAAGATTGCCAAATATAATAAATGAATATACTGATTTATAATCTTTGTTATTTCTAAACCAAATAAAAACAGAATAGGGTAAAACTTTGAACTAATTATCATAAATTAGGCTAATTAGCAATCTTTCTTCATGATTACGTTTTAAAAATTTTGGAAAATTACTTTAATTTAAGAAAATGGCTAAAGATGACAACATTAAGTTATCAAATAGACTTTTTTGTTTTTAAAAAAAATAAATAAATAACTTTGGTAAATTAAAAAATTCATTAATGTATTATTATTATTATTATTATTATTATTATTATTATTAGTATTATTATTATTATTATTTATTGTTATATATATTATTTCTATAGTATAAAACAAATTTATAACACAAATCAAAATAATAATAACAAAACAACATATGCCTATGTAAATTACTTATTTGTTCATCTATTATCAAATAAAGCAACTTTTGTAATTCTTAAAATATCTCTTATTCGTAGAAACCAAGAAGCAAATTTATTAAAACCACTACTTTTTTTTTTTTGTTGGGTGAACCCCTCAACGAGGGGCAAAAAAACATCCATTAATAGAAGACAGCAAAAACACTGCCAAACCAAAGATACAAAACAGGAAAAAGATAAACGAGCAGCAGTGGCAACACTCTTAACAAATAATAACGATAAACTAAGGATAGAAGAGCAACCAACTAAGGGCAACTGAAGCATTTAGACATTGAACTCATGGTAATTATCCAAACCATGGGGTCAGTGTCCCATATGTTTCCATTTTTGCCAAGGTGCAGAGCCCACTCAACCAAGTTATGTGTCGCAAAATTCGCATTCATGTGAATCTTGTGGATCTCCAATTTCGCAAAGGCCTTTATCATAGAACAAAACAATCAGGGGGTGTGTCTGAACTTCAATATGGTGGGTTGGTGGCAGTCAAAGAGAGTGGATTGAAAGTGCAGCGTCTGATTGGAAAATTACAAACTTCCACCCTTGATCTTGAGCACAAGAGGAAGCCCATTGTATTTCCTTAATCTCACAAAGGTCAAGTTCAGTACTGAAAACTCTCTTCCAGCTTAATAGAACCACTTTTTCCTCAGAGCCCCTATCAACTAAGGACAAACAAGCTTAATTTGTTGCAATTGCAACATGAGTGTTAATGAGAATCCATCCTGAGTGAGGAGGTTTCCATTCTTTGCAAGGTCGTTGTTCTTTCATTTCATTAAACTCCTGAGTTCGGCGCTAAATTGATTGGACAACAATATAAGGATGGTGAAAGGCTCCTTGAATGATGGTCTAATTCATTTCCTTCCAAAGAAGATCAATAATAATCGATGCACTTTGGAGGAAGTCATCAAATGATCCATTGGCTAGGTGACTAAATCGACGATAGTTGTAGGAGAAGTACATGAACCATTGATACCAGCCCAAGAATGGAAAATTGGTTGTTTGGATACCAACTTCTACAGCAAACCATACTGCCTGTGCATAGCAACACTCCCAAAACATATGAGAAGTGGTTTCTTCATATGCTTGACAGAATGGGCAATTAGTGTCAGGCACATCCAACACTATACTCAGTCTCGTCCGGGTGGGGAGAATGTCCCTGATGATTTGTCACCATAAGATCTTGAACCTCTCATGGATCTTTCTTTTCCAAATAAAATTCCAAATTCTACACTCCTCCATAGTGATGGCTGGGTTATATTGCAACAGCTGCACACAAGAACTTACTGAGAACTTAACCGATTTCTCTGGCTCCCACATCCATGAGTTCAATTGGGTTAAGCTTAGAATATCTATATTTAGGGTTCATGAAGCATCAGGTTGGGAGAACCACAGGTGAACCATCTCTTCATCCCATTCTCTATCTCTAATAAAGCTGCACACCAAATTCACTCCTTCATCAGCAATCCTCAAAGGGGTTGGTCTAAGACCCCCCCCCCCCCCCCCCCAAAGACATCCAATTGTCAAACCAAAACAAGGTATCATTGCCATCCCCAATATTCTTGCATAGGCCGTATATGAGCGTCAGTCTGCTCCGCATGAAGGCCTTCCACAAAGGAGAATTTGTTGGTTTCATATCAATGTCCAAGAATGGGGTCTGGTGGATATATTTAGAGTGCATTATTGATTTTCATAGGGTATTTGACTCATTAACAAGGAACAGCCTATTTTGGTCATGAGGACTTTGTTAATTACCGTTGTTTCTCCGAACCTCAGACCCCCCCCCCCCCCCCTCCCCCCAAGTCTTCTAGGTAAACACTTCTTTTTCTAAGACAATAGGTGGAGTCTAATTTTTTCTTGACCATCACCCCACCAAAAACCTCTCAAGGCTAAGTCAATTCTGTTTGCAGAAGATATTAGGATTGGTGTATAGGCTGCCATGTACAAATCGATGGAGGATCCAACTGGTCGTATGAGGGTAGCCCTGCCAGCCTTAGACATCAACTTGGACTTCCACCTCTGAATTCTAGCCTCCACCCTATGAACAATATCTTCTAAATTCACAGTGTGCGACCTTGAGTTTAACAAGGGTAGGCCTAGGTGAATTGATCGACCTGCCATTCTTTTCATACCTAGGAGGTTAGCAATTTCAATGGTAGTAGCTCCTGGGACCTTTTTTGAGAAAAGAAAAGACGACTTGCCATAATTAACTTTCTCTCCCGACCATTCAAAGTAGGTGTTTAGACAATTGAGGAGATTCGTTGCTTCTTTTCTTGTAGCTTGACCAAATAGGATTACATCATCTACGAATTGGAGGCGAGTAATAGACATTCCTTGACACGCTATTCAAAAGCCCTGGAGGCGAGGGATAAGGGACCCTATTTGAATATCAGTCTTGAAAGAATCTTGACACCTATTATAAACAAAGCGAGGGATATAGGGTCTCCTTGGCGAAGCCCCTTATTAGGTGTAAAACTGTCAAATTGGGATCCATTCATTAATAGTGAGAACTCCACATTTGATATACACAGAGATATCAATCTAATGAACTTGTAATCAAAACCCCAACATTTCATTGTTGTCATAATGAATTCCAAAGACACATGTCATAAGCCTTCTCCATATCCTACTTGATCAGCATGTATCTTCTTTCCCTCTTCTTTGGCCCATTGAGTCAATGATTTCCTTTGTAATAATAGAATTGTCTTGAATAATCTTTCCCTGCACGAAGGTTGATTATGTTGGATAAATTATCTCGTTAGGATTTTGCAGATAGCCTTGTACGACACATTGTTTAGAGAAATCGGTCTATAACCATTCATTGAGGCAGGGGACTCTTTCTTGGGGATGAAAACAATGTTTGTTTTATTGTACATCAGTGGAAATTCTGAGTGAGTGAAAAAGTGCTTTATCATCGTGATTAGATCATGCTTTATTGTGTCCCAATTATGTAAATAAAAGGATAGAGGGAATCCATTGGGGCATGGGGATTTGTCCACACACTGAATGATTTCTTCTTTTGACAGAACCTCTGGAAGAATCCCATTCTGACCATCTAAAACTTGACGTGGAATCAAGCCATTAAGATCATTTGTGAAATAAGTAGTCGGCCCATGGAATATCTTCTTCAACTTCATAATGAATGCATTCTCGATATGCTTTCTAGAATCAAGCCACTACCCCTCATCACCCTTAAAAAATTTGATAGAGTTTCTTCTTCTTCTAACAACCATTGAAGCATGGAAAAAATTTGTACTCCAATCCCCATCTTTAAGCCAAGCAATCTGCGATTTTTGTTACCACATGACTTTCACTCTTTGAAGAGCTTCGAGGAGTTCCAGACCAACTCCTCAAAGGCCGGAGGGAGCTCAATATTTAATTTAGCTGCCTTCAACTTGTCTCTAGCTTTGGAGATTTGATCTTTGATATTGCCAAACTTATTTCTATTCCATGAAATCAATTCTAACTTTGTCTAGGTCAATTTCTTGTGAAGGTGAAGCATAGGATTGTTATCTAAGACAGAAGCCCAAGCATGTTTCACCACCCAAAAGGACCGGAAATCTCACATATTCTCATACTTAAACGGTCGAGATAACTTCTTACCCTTGGCACACATGTCAATAAGAATAGGATTGTGGTCTGAAGTGGTAGCTTGGATATTGGTTATAGCTACTTTAGGGAGCCATAATCTCCATTCTACTGATGCAATCGCTCGATCCAACCTTGCTTTTTTCTAGTAGGGGACATTATTCAGTCTATGAAGTCGTTTCCTCCAAGTGAAGGGAGGACCCTGACACCCCAAATCCACTAAGCACGAGCTCAAGACCATTCTTCTTAAATCGAAAGAGTAGGTGGAAGTAAAACCTTGCTTTACATAGTTGAGCACCTCAGTGTCTGCTAGGGTCCCATTAAAGTCGCCAAACAACATAATAGTCTCAGCACTAGCTTCTGTTGTAGTTCCTATACCTTCGACCAAAACTCATCTCAACCATTTAACTCAAGGGGGGACATAAATTACTAGAAACCTCCATTTAAAGTTGGGAGAGGGTTAGAAGAGATAGTCCCTACTATCATATTCTTGTTTGCATAAGAAATTGAGATTACAATCCCACTCTTCCAACACAGAACAAGGCCTCCAAATAGTCCACACGGGTTGAAAATGTCCCATGAGGTGAACTGAAGTATTTGAATAATTTGCATGACCTTGTCTTTTGTGGTCTTAGTTTTTAAGACGAATAGCACATCAGGTTGGTAGATCCTGATATCCAATTACAATTGCTGAACTGTCGGGCCACGAGATAATCCTTGGCAGTTCCTAGCAATAAGTTGCATAATTTCATTCTTGGCTTTTTCGAGCAAGCCTTCATAGACCAAAACTGAAAAACCTGCACATCTCTGTGATGTGTAATCTCTTCACTATCATTTGTCAACGTGGGAACACCAGTTTGGGCGTCTTCCATGTTAAACCCATTTTCCCCTTGAAAATTGGTTTCATCTTCCGATTCCCTCGTCTCCCTCAAAGTATCTATAAATTGCATGAACTCTTATTCCCTGATTGTTTCCACTGTATCTAAAGTGATCTTTAGTTCTTGCGTCGGCACTGTAAGTTCCTAAGTTGGCACATGGCCCTTGAAAAGCTTCCTAGGACTTCCTCTAGGACGACCCGTAGATGAGATGGAAGGCCTCTTTCATTACTCATTCATTATCGAGGCTCTTAGTTTCTTTCTCTTTGCTGGCAATCGACCCTGGGTGTTTGATCTTTGTTGTTTCTTCCCCTCATTAGATCCAATTTTGAAAGTTTGTCTGTTGCCCTCTACAATCCTATCCTATGTCGTGTTTTTCATAGTCAGGGTCTCTGATTGTTCAACCATATGAGATGGGAGAGGAACTAATTTATAGATAATGGATTTAGCTGTTGGGGAGGGCTGGGAAGACAATACCTGCGAACTTTCTCTACTTGGGTTTGCCACAGGATCAATCTATAAGATCCTGAAAATCTAAAGGAGAATCAAACAACAAAGGCGTAGACCTAAATTTGGGTACCATTTGTTGGCCAAAATAAAGTTTCAAGGCCTGGGCCCAGCTCTCAACAGTGGGTCAAGATATCCTTTCAAGTTTTGGGCCAATAAAATGGCTCAAATTGTTCGTCTGAGTCTCATTGTCAGAAGTAGGCCTTGTGGTGAAAAGCTCTCCTCTTACGAGTTGATTTATAGGAGAGTCAGACCCCTTATTTGGGTCTGTATACCCATCTGCTTTATCTAAGTGAAGCCCATCTCTGTTTCCCTTAGCTATATGTCTTAGGTTATCTATAGAAGTTGAAGTACAAATAAGCAGATAACCTTTCAGATAACCTTTCTCTTGTCCACCTTTTGTTAGGTTATCTATAGGAGTAGAAGTATAAATAGGTAGATCATCTTTCTCCTATCCACCATATATCGTTCCTAAATTTGGTAGGAGATGAGAAGGGTATTCCTGAGCCATAGTACTGCATGCACTGGAATGATTTGCCTTGGCAGTAGCTGTAGAACTTGTCTTCTTCTGATGGTCTGGGACAAGCTTGCTTACTACCTCCTCATTGGCTCTCACATTAATCGCCATGGAAAAACAGGAGTTTCTTGCCCAGGGGTCCACATCTATCTAGTGTCGCTTGGGATGCCTTTTGACCATGAGACGAGTTATGTGGGTGCTCCGACAAGGGGTTTCGCATCTGATTATTGGTCATGCGCCTCTTTGAAGGTGGCGAAATAGCTGAATCCATGGCTTTACTCTGGCTTGCTAGTTGATTTTGTGGAATTCTGCTGACATTAGATTATTTCTTAGTTGTAGCCCAATCTAGAAACCATTTCAGCCTTGTTGCATGGAAGGGAGATCGATCCCAACTTTTGGCTTTTATCCACTAACCATACATGGGGAAGCACTCCCCTTTATAGTTTTTTTGTTATCAAAGTTGGTGGGCGTAGGCAATGCTTCATTTTGTGACCCATAATGTCGCATTTGAAGAAAATTGGTGGCAATCTGACGTATCTAAATTGGAGCCAAAAAGGGGCCATAGTGTCTCTTCTTATCGGAAATCCTGCTACAAGCAGTTTCTCAATGTCCACCACAGCTCTGAATTAGAATGTACCTAAGTTATAAGCTAAAGAACGTTTCAATATAGTGTACGAGTCCGCCACCCTAGCTACAATCTTGTACCTAAGTTATAAGCTAAAGAACGTTTCAATATAGTGTACGAGTTCGCCACCCTAGCTACAATCTTGTGTAAATTCGAAGTTTTTCAAATTCCTAATGGGATCTCATGAACATACACCCACACCGGAGTAGATGTGAACTCCACCTCTATATAATGTAGTTCCATTGGCCATGGCTCTTGTACGCCCTGGTTTTCCCACGGGCTGATTAGCAGGTCAAGCCTCGGACTAATCATGGTTAGTCCGTAAATTTCCCCAGGTCGGAGATCCTGTTTTTGAGGTCGTACCCCCTTAGCTCGAGGTATCCTCAAGGACTCGCCAAGGCTGCCCAAGACTGGGGGAAGGAGTCTGAAGGTCGAAGGTCGGGTCAGGGAAGCAGCTCGTGGTACGAGCTTCTCATGGATCTCTAACCCTTTGTAAAGTCAACACACGCAAGATAAACGTGCCTATATCTAACATCACGTGTCCGATATCTCCCTGACTTCTCGGACACGCAGTAGGAACGTGCGTATTCAGACACCCACAGCTGGGTTGGGCCGTGCGGCCCATTATCTCCTTATCTATCGATTTGACCATACTTATGTGTCAGGTTTAGGTATTAATCATGAATGTCACAGAGTTGATATGACAAATAAGAAGGTCACGGGATGACCTCCTTACCAACTTCCAGGTGCCTTCTCCTATAAATATGGAGACCCTGGGAGTTGATAAGGGTTGGAAAAAATAGTCTCTGAAGAGATATACACTTTGTAACCAAATACCCAGCATATATCAATAATATTGACTAGTGGAGTAGAAGGATTTTAACCTTTGAACCACTTAAAAACGTGTCTTGAGTCACCTAGTTCATCCTCTAAGATTTCCTATCTGTGACGGTTCTACTTTCAGCACTAATCCCTTTCTCTCCTTCTCTTAATTACCTGTTGGCGAAGAACCGCGTCAACAGTTTGGTGCTTTCATTGAGAGAAAGTTCAATTAGTGCTGCCACAAACATCCAACTATGGTGACCACTCGATCCAGGCATGGCAACGAAACAGAGCAGCAGGATGGGCAGGAGGCCCACCATATTGCCATCCCTGATGAACAAATTCCTGAAGTCCAACAGAGGCCAGGAAAGCAGCCGGCGGGCCAAGACGATACTGGTAGTTCGGCGCCCCGGCCACCTAATCCGAACCCGTGTTATTATACTGCGGTGGAGATGGAGAACGCTCAGCTGAGGAGCCAGTTAGCAACTGCTAGTCGGCAAATCCAGGATATTCTGGCCCGACTACCCCCTCTCACAACCAACGTTAACGTTGGAGAGAGGCAAGGTGAGGCTCCTAAGTCTCACCGGGGTAATCGACCCAGGCATAGCCGTTCGGATAGACTTCCTGCAGCCAACTCCACCCCTTCATCGTACCATCAAGACGCAAACTTCAGGGAAATGCCTGGAACCGGACAACAGCAATACAGCCGTTCGGTCAGGACGTCAACTCCTAGTTCTCAACCTTCCTCGAGAACGCCCAGGAGAGCTCAAGGAAATTCCCGAAGGAGATCCAGGGAGGGCCAGCGACGTCAGCCCATCCCAGAAGACCGTCCTGCGTCTCGTCCAGCTCGCCCAGGGCAGGACCAGCAAGCTGGCAGGGCCGAAAGGCCCCCGCCAAATTTGATCCGTCCAGACGGAACTAGGATCGCCTCCCCAGTCAGGCATCCTCCTTCTCCAATCAGATATCCGTCTCCTCAGCCCGTCCGAGACATCCCAGCTTACGGGAGTAGTAGGAGAAACCCACCATCAGCAGGACCTTCCCGGCGTAGCAGGGCGCCTGAAGAAAGCTCAGGTCCTCACCACCCAAGACGCACTCCAAGCCTGTCTAGTAGGAGTCATTGGACCGGCAGCCGCCGGAGTGATCTCTCCGGAGGAGACCTGCGTCAGCGACTGAGTTCAGCGCAAAGTCACCAGACCACCCAGGGAGGCGACCTTCGAGATCGCCTCAACTCTCACAGAGAGGATCGAGCTAGAGATGGTAGCCCGGCCCGCTCAGCGGGAGTCCGATCCGAAGTACGTAACGAAGGGAATGTCCCAAATAACCTATCTCAAGATAGGAGGGGCAACGACCCACCTAATATGTACAATGGTTCCGGAGCTGTTGAACAGCCCCGGAATAACCCAGAATCTCAGGACCAAACCCTCGAGCGCCTAACTCAGATGGAGGAACTGATGAGAAAGCTCCTATCAGAAAAAGAAAAAGATGAATATGATTCGGGTGACGAAATGGAACTCTTCGCCCCCAACATAGCAGCGACGGCATACCCATCTGGCTTCCGTATGCCTCACTTGTCAAAGTTCAACGGGGACGGGGACCCGTCGGACCATTTAGGGATGTTCAACACCCTAATGATGGCCCATAACATTGGCCCGGAGCTGCGTTGCTTGATCTTTCCTTCCACACTGACTGGACCTGCCAGGCAGTGGTTCAAGCAGAGTAAAAGGCAGTCAATCAGCTCCTGGAAGACCTTTTCAGCTGATTTCAAAAGGGCGTTCCGCGCCTCCCAGGCCGCCTGAGTCCAGGCCGATTCCCTAGCTAACGTGAGGCAGCAGCCCGGTGAGACGCTGAAAGCCTACTTGAGCAGATTCGCGAATGTCGCTGCTCGAGCGAGGGACGCAGATGATAGCTCCAAGCTCATGGCCATGAGAACCGAAATCCTGGTCGGGGGAGACCTGTGGAAAGATATTCAGAGGAAGGTTCAGCCGCGAGGACCAGCCAGGTTCCCGAGAAGCCCGCTGGAGCGGGGACAGAGATCTTGGTGGCGATCCCCGAGGTTGCGCAGAACAACCAGCCCAGTGGTGGCAAAAGAAAAGGAAATGGTGAAAACAGCCAGCACGGTCAAAAGAAGAATAAGTCTGTGGATAAATTCAAGCCCGTGTTCACGACATATACCGAGCTCACCCAGTCCAGGGAAAGTATTTTCCTGGCCAACGCTGCTCGGGTCCCCTAGAAGAGGCCGGAGCCATTGAAACACCACAAGGGAAAGAGAGATACTTCAAAATTCTGCCGTTTCCATAACGACGTCAGCCACAATACCGATGATTGCAGGCATCTAAAAGATGAAATCGAGACTCTCATCCGAGCAGGCCCCTTGGCGCAGTACTCACGAAACAGGGTCCCAGCGAGTCGACCCGCTCCAGAAGTCCCAGTCAGTCAGCCCGGGCCTCAGGTAGATCAGGACGTCCCTCCTCCCGTGGTCGAGGGAGAGATATCCACCATCTCTGGAGGACCGCACATGGCTGGCACGAGCAGAGGCGTCCAGAAGAGGTATGTGAATGAATTAAAGGCCCACAATGGAGCGGAGTTTGTCCCAGAGCAGCGTCATTCAAAACAGCAGCGGTTAGAGAAGCAACCGATTACTTTTACGGAGGAAGACGCAGGCCATGTCCAATTCCCCCATAATGATCCCTTGGTCGTAGCAGTCCAGCTCGCCAACCGGAAAGTGAGGAGAGTGTTGGTAGACAATGGAAGCTCGGTGAACCTCCTATTCCGATCCACATTAGAAAAGATGGGTCTAACCGTCGTCGAGCTAAAGGCGACCTCCATGATGCTGTATGGTTTTTCGGGAGAAGGATCGGCAGCGATAGGGACGATCGAGCTGGTGATCACCCTAGGAGAAGAATCTCGGACAGTCTCCAAGCTACTTGAGTTCGTGGTCATTGACTGCTCCGCTGCCTACAATGCCATTTTGGGCCGACCTACACTCATAGCTTTCGAAGCCATCACTTCCATTCGACACCTCGCCATGAAGTTCCCTACTTCAACAGGAACCTGCACCATCAAGGGCGATCAGCTCGCTGCCAGGGAATGCTATAGCATTTCCATGAAGGGAAAGTCTAAACCCGGGCAGCTGGCAATGGCCATTCAGAGCGAGGAGGAATCTCAGGGACCCTTGGCGGCTCCTGAGATTGAAAAACCTCAGAATCCCGAAGAGGAAAAGATCGCCTTGAGTGAGGGCATTGACCCCCGAGTAGGCGAGGACAGATCCGAGCTCCAGGCTATTGAGGAGCTCGAGGAGGTCAACATTGATAAAAAAAATCTGTCACGGACGGTTAATGTAACGCCCTGGCAACCCCAGAACAGTTACGGTGAACGGTGGACCGGAAATTTGACTCGTTGCCTGAGTCCTTTGGTCAAAAATGTGCTCTAAGTGTAATTAACAGGTTAAGGTATTTAACCAATAAAAAGGAAATGGAGATTTTATAAAAAACTGCTCTGCAGAGCTAAACAAAACGTTTACACGTTGTTCTCAGTACAAAATGGTCACTACTGTTTAAAATTTACAATCCCGCCGACCTAAGCGGCAAAAATAGGGTAAACCCCCTAGTTCCTCTGAGAACTCCTTGGCCGTGGTGGCCAAGCGGCCGCATATGTACACACCACCACATCAGCTCTCCACTCAAGGCTAGGTGAGCTTCTCTTTCCCTTTACCTGCACCACAGAGCACCCGTGAGCCAAAGCCCAGCAAGAAAACATAACACTTTGCATAAACATTATCAAATGATTATCATTATAATCATACTGAGCATAAAGCTTTCAGACAAATGAGTGAACATCACATGAGGTCCTGATAAACCATACTGAGTGACTGACAAGCATGTCACTAATTCAAGTGGGAGAGTGGCTGCTAGGTAAGCCACTAGCCTCCAAGCGCTTATTTCATTCATCGACCCTCGGGGTCGGTCTGGCATTAATGCTCTTTGAGCCATTCAATGCTGATAGTTGATTAGATCTAATCTCGTTGGCTTGCGTTAACACGCTAAGGCCGTCCTGACTAACGAGCCAGCTCAATGTGACCAGTGCCCAATACCACTGCCGAACCTGACTAATAAGTAACAGCTTCACAGTTGATACTAGCACCTTTGCCAAATCTGACTAATGAGTCAGCGCAAGTGAGCAACATATGCTAAACATTCTTAATTCAATCCAAGTCCATATTAACACAACCAACATGCCTCATGAATCTCCATGCATGTCACACTTGGGGTGCGTTTTTCTTACCTCTGGTTCGAGCTAGAATGTGTAAAAGAACGACCCTTGAGAACGATCAACCTTTAGATTCCTTAGCGGTTACCTAATCATAATCAATTATAATCCATTAATAAAATAAATTAATAAATGGTTCACAATCTAAAATCACACTCCCGGGATCAATCCCCCACTCTCGAGGTGCTTAAAATACTCAAACGGGGCAAAGGAACCAAACCCCGAACCTTAAGGATCATTCCGAGCCCTAAAATGTGTTTGTTGAAAAATGGACTAGCGATGCAGCTCCATCAGATGGCGCTGCAGCCCTGTGAGTGGCTCTGCAGCCCTAATGAATGGCGCTGCAGCCCTATTTCCAAGTCAGAGAGCCCATCTCTGAGCCCTGAATAGCGCTGCTGCGCCCTAAGTGGCGCTGCTGCGCCAATAACAGACCAAAAACTTCCTGGTTCATCTTCTTTGCGATTTCTCTTGAAACCAAACCCTCCAAACCAATCCAAAACCTTACCAAACACCCAATTCAACCCCTAAACCTCATCTACATCATACCCTCATCAAAACCCAATCAATCTTACACAAAAACTCCCATTGATTCCTACTATCCACACCAAAACTATAAGCTGAAAACTATAAAGTAAAACAGAGTATGGCTTGTTTTCCATGGACGAATTCTTACCTCAAATGGAATTAAAGTCCTTTTCAATGGATGAACCGAGTCTACAACTTCCAAGCTTTGATTTCCTAGCTTGTATCTTCAAATTGGGACCAAAAACTTCAAAGGAAGAAAGAGAGAAATGGATGTACGGGAAGGGTAATTCTTGCTCTGTTTTTGCTCTGTTCTGTACGGTTTCTACAGCCATCCAAACTTCACATATATCCAAGCCCAAATGACTAAAATACCCCTAGGTCTTTAAAAGTTTCTAAAGCCTTCCCAAGGGCAAAGTTGGTACTTCCGAACCTATACCGTTAATCATAATTAACGCTTCCCAATTCCCGCTATTCTCAAAATTCCCAAACACCAATAATTCATGTCCCGTTACCCTTTTTACTCCCGGCAACGTTCTAATCATTAAAACATCCCGAGACTCACCCCGAGCCTCGAACTTATTCCCGTTATGACTAAACCGCTACTTTAACACTTAAAGATCGTCTCATGCCGAATAGCTCGAACAAATCCACATTAATATGTGGCCTTAAAACATATCACCAACATGCATCCAAATAAACAATTTACCCTCAACGGGCCAAATTACCATCACACCCCTGTAATTAAGAATATGGACTCACATGCATGCATTTCACATCATATCATAATATAATCAACATATACATGCATTTTATCAATTATTAACACAATTAAGCAAGTATGGCCCTCCCGACCTACTATTCACACCGTTAAACACATCGGAGAATTCGGGGCATTACAACTATTCCCTCCTTACTGAAATTTCGTCCTCGAAATTACTTGAACAACTCGGGATACTGACTATGCATATCTGACTCCAGCTCCCAGGTTGCCTCCTCGACCTTGCTGTTCCTCCACAATACCTTAACCAAAGGTATTGTCTTATTCCTGAGGACCTTGTCCTTCCTGTCAAGTATCTGAACTGGCTGCTCCTCAAAGGAGAGATCTGGCTCAAGCTCCAGATCTTCATAACTCAAAATATGGCCCACATCAGATACATATCTTCGAAGGGATGATACATGGAACACATTATGCACGGCAGACAATGCCGGAGGCAAAGCCAATCTGTAAGCCACCTGACCAATCCTCTTCAGGATCTCAAATGGACCTACAAATCTAGGACTCAGTTTGCCTTTCTTCCCAAACCTTCTCACCCCTTTCCATGGTGAGACCCTGAGGAAAACATAGTCTCCTACCTGGAACTCCACGTTCCTGCGCTTGGGATCTGCATAGCTCTTCTGTCTACTCTGAGAAGCAAGCATTCGATCCATAATCTTCTCAATAGCCTCACTGGTCCTCTGAACTGCATCAGGACCTAGGTATCTCCTTTCTCCTGTCTTATCCCAATGAATGGGAGATCTGCACTTCCTACCATACAACATCTCATAAGGTGCTACTCCAATGGTAGATTGGTAACTATTGTTGTAGGAGAATTCTATCAAAGGCAGATACTTACTCCAAGAACCACCGAAATCCAGTACACATGCTCTCAGCATGTCCTCCAAAATCTGGATCGTCCTCTCAGATTGCCCATCTGTCTGAGGATGATAAGCTGTACTGAACTTCAATGTTGTCCCCATGGCTTTCTGCAAACTCCCCCAAAACTTGGAAGTAAAGGTGGGGTCCCGATCTGACACGATCGACCTAGGTGCACCATGGAGCCGCACGATCTCTTGCACATAGAGATCTGCATACTGATCAACTGTATATGTAGTCCTCACTGGCAGAAAGTGAGCTGACTTGGTGTAGCGATCCACCATCACCCAAATAGAATCATGCTGACCAGTAGTCCTGGGTAAGCCCACCACAAAGTCCATTGTGATGTCTTCCCACTTCCACTCTGGAATATCCAGAGGCTGCAGTGACCCTGCCGGCCTCTGATGCTCAGCCTTGACCTGTTGACATGTCAAGCACTTAGCCACATACTCTACTACATCTCTCTTCATCCCCGGCCACCAATATAATGATCTCACATCCTAGTACATCTTCATGGTGCCTGGATGCAAAGAGTTAGGTGTAGTATGAGATTCATCCAGAATCTCTCGCCTCAATGCAGTGTCTAACGGAACACATATCCGCCCCTTGTATCTCAACAAGCCTACCTCAGAAACTGTATAATCCCTGGATGCTCCAGCCAGAACATCCTCCCTGATCCTAATCAGTTGAGGATCACTCAACTGACCCTCTTTGATCCTCTCCAACAATGTAGACTGTAGCGTAATATTAGCCAACTGGCCCACCAGCAACTCTATACCAGCTCTGGTCATATCATCCGCTAACTCTCTGGCTATCAGCCTCATACCATGAATCTACCCCGGACCTTTCCGGCTCAAAGCATCAGCTACCACGTTGGCTTTACCTGGGTGATACAAAATCTCACAATCATAGTCTTTTACTAACTCCAGCCAACGCCTTTGCCTCATGTTCAGATCCTTCTGGGTGAAGAAGTACTTCAGGCTCTTGTGGTCTGTATAGATCTCACACTTCTCTCCATAAAGATAGTGCCTCCATATCTTTAAGGCAAAAACCACAGCCGCCAACTCCAGATCATGTGTAGGATACCTCTTCTCATACTCCTTCAACTGACGAGAAGCATAGGCAATAACTCTCTCTGATTGCATCAAAACACAGCCCAAACCCTGATGAGAGGCATCACAGTAAACCAAAAACTTCTCCTGGTCTGTCGAAAGACTCAGAATTGGAGCTGTAATCAACCTCTGCTTCAATTCCTGGAAGCTGTTCTCACACTTATCTGACCACACAAATTTCTGGCTCTTCCGTGTCAGTTCAGTCAAAGCACTAGCAATCCTCGAGAACCTTTCCACGAACCGCCTGTAATAACCTGCCAATCCAAGGAAACTCCTAACCTCGGAAGCATTCTTTGGCCTTGGCCAATCTCTGACCGCTTCAATCTTTTCTGGATCTACCTTAATCCCCTCCTTACTGACAATGTGTCCAAGAAAGGATACCTGAGACAACCAGAACTCACACTTCTTGAACTTTGCAAACAGCTTGTGTTCTCTTAGTCTCTGTAGATCCAACCTCAGATGCTGCTCATGCTCTATCTCAGTCTGAGAATATACCAGAATATCATCGATGAAGACGATCACAAACTGGTCTAAATAATCCTTGAACACTCTGTTCATCATATCCATGAAAGCAGCTGGGGCATTAGTCAACCCAAATGACATAACAAGAAACTCATAATGCCCATACCTGGTACGAAAGGCAGTCTTTGGTATATCTCCCTCCTTGACCCTCAACTGATGATAACCAGAACGAAGGTCGATCTTAGAGAATACCTTCATACCTTGCAGCTGATCGAACAGGTCATCTATCCTTGGCAAAGGATACCTATTCTTAATTGTCAACTTATTCAGTTCCCTGTAATCTATACACATCCTCAGAGAACCGTCTTTCTTCTTTACAAACAGAACTGGCGCACCCCAGGGTGAGAAACTAGGTCTAATGAAACCCATATCCAGCAGCTCTTGCAACTGCACTTTCAATTCTTTCAACTCAGCTGGGGCCATTCTGTACGGTGCTCTAGACACTGGCTCCGTCCCTGGTGCCAGTTCTATAACGAACTCAATCTCTCTGTGTGGTGGCAACCCAGGAAAATCTTCTGGAAACACATCCAGAAACTCACATACAAGTCTAGTATCCTCTGGTCTCACTGGCATGACCTGAGTGGTGTCAACCACACTGGCTAAGAATCCAATTCATCCTCTCTGCAAAAGATCCCTAGCCCTCAACACAGAAATCATAGGAACGCGAGGTCCATGCGCAGTACCAACAAATACAAAAGGATCCTCACCCTCAGCCTCAAAGGTGACCATCTTTCTTCTGCAGTCAATAGTTGCCCCATACTTTGCCAACCAATCCATACCCAGTATCATATCAAAGTCAGTCATGACTAACTCTATCAAGTCCACTGACAACTCTCTGCCCTCTACTGTCACTGGCAAAGATCTGACCCATCTTCTAGATACCACTATCTCTCCAGTGGGTAACAAAGTACCAAACCCCACAGCATAGAAATCACAAGGTCTACACAACCTATCAATAATGCTACTAGCAACAAAGGAATGTGTAGCACCAGAATCAATTAACACATGATAAGGGGTTCCTGCACTAAGAAGCTGACCTGTAACAACTGAGGGGGAAGCCTCAGCTTCTGCTTGAGTCAATGTGAACACTCGAGCTGGGGCCGAGCTGTCCACCTTTCTGGGTTCTTCTTTCCCTATCTGAGGGTAATCTTTCTTAAGATGACCCACCGCTCCACACAAGTAGCAGGCCTTTGCCCTACACTCTCCCAAATGGCGCCTCTTGCACCTAGGGCATTCAGGACGAGTCTTCCAGGCTTCACTACCCCCAGGACGACCCATTGTAATACCACGGGGTCTCCTGTCAGGACCTGGAACTGGGAAGGTATCAGGAACCTTCCTCTTCTGATCACTAGGGCCAACACCCCTACCAGAACCAACAAATGGAGGAACTGTCCTCCTGAAATCCTTTCTGGCTGCATTGTCACGCCAGATCTTAATCTCTGTACTCTCAGCTGTGAGTGCCTTCTCCACCACCTGTGCATAAGTAGTGACTCCTGCCACAGTGGTGATGCGAACGTCACGGGCTAACCTAGGCTGTAGCCCCTGGAGGAATCTCTCTCTCCTGGTCCCATCAGTGGGCACCAGCTCTTTGGCAAACTTTGCCAACCGATCAAACTTTAAGGCATATTCAGTAACTGATAAGCTTCCCTGCAATAGCCTCATAAATTCATCGGCCTTCGCTGCTCGTATAGCATCGTTATAGTACTTCTCATTAAACAAGGCCTGAAACTCCTCCCAACTCAGGAGATTAACATCCTTGGTCTGGCCAACCACTTCCCACCAAATCCGGGCATCTTCCCGAAACATATAGGCAGCACAGGCCACCCTCTCACTACCAACTACCTTCATAAAGTCAAGAATAGTGTTAAGCATGCTCATCCATTGTTCAGCTTTGATAGGATCAGCGCTGCCTTCAAAAACAGGAGGTTGCTGTTTCCTGAACCGCTCATAAAGAGGTTCCAATCTGTTTTCAACCCCAGGCTGCTGCCCAATAACTGGCACTGGCACAGAAGGTGCCTCTGGTACATTAACCACTGCAGGCACTTGTTGCTGCCTCAAGAGACGAAGTTCCTCTCCCTGTTTCAACACTATAGCCTGCAAATCACTAAACAACTGCTGCCAGTTTGCAGGTGCTGGCTGTGGAATCTGGGATTGGTCATTCTCTTGACCCTGACTATTGTCATTATTCTGACCCTGACCACTCTGGCCAGCTGTAGTGTCTTTCTGTTCTGGGTTCATTCTGTCACTGATACCTTACTGAAACAATAATCAATACGGCCAGTCAGGTAGTAATAACTAAACCTCTTGCCGCCTCACGGTCCAAGAACAAGCAGACAATTTATCATATTCCACAGTCATTCAATACTCACAAACAGATACATGTTTATGGCACTCAGCACTCAGCATGTATCACATGACAGTTCATAATATCCCATGCATACAGGTAAAGCATTTGCACCACATTTAGGCAGTTATGCACATAACTACATAAAGAGTTACCAAACCAAGAGTCGAGCTTGACTTCAGTGATGTGTGTACATGCCCAGCCAGTCTATAGGAACCTTAACCTTGGCATTGCTCTGATACCAAGTTGTAATGCTCTGGCTACCCCATAACAGTTACGGTGAACGGTGGACCAGAAATTTGACTCGTTGCCTGAGTCCTTTGGTCAAAAACGTGCTCTAAGTGTAATTAACAGGTTAAGGTATTTAACCAATAAATAGGAAATGGAGATTTTATAACAAACTGCTCTGCAGAGCTAAACAAAACGTTTACAAGTTGTTCTCAGTACAAAATGGTCACTACTGTTTAAAATTTACAATCCCGCCGACCTATTGCATAAACATTATCAAATGATTATCATTATAATCATACTGAGCATAAAGCTTTCAGACAAATGAGTGAACATCACATGAGGTCCTGATAAACCATACTGAGTGACTGACAAGCATGTCACTAATTCAAGTGGGAGAGTGGCTGCTAGGTAAGCCACTAGCCTCCAAGCGCTTATTTCATTCATCGACCCTCGGGGTCGGTTTGGCATTAATGCTCTTTGAGCCATTCAATGCTAATAGTTGATTAGATCTAATCTCGTTGGCTTGCGTTAACACGCTAAGGCCATCCTGACTAACGAGCCAGCTCAATGTGACCAGTGCCCAATACCACTGCCGAACCTGACTAATAAGTCACAGCTTCACAGTTGATACTAGCACCTTTGCCAAATCTGACTAATGAGTCAGTACCATGCGCAAGTGAGCAACATATGCTAAACATTCTTAATTCAATCCAAGTCCATATTAACACAACCAACATGCCTCATGAATCTCCATGCATGTCACACTTGGGGTGCGTTTTTCTTACCTCTGGTTCGAGCTAGAATGTGTAAAAGAACGACCCTTGAGAACGATCAACCTTTAGATTCCTTAGCGGTTACCTAATCATAACCAATTATAATCCATTAATAAAATAAATTAATAAATGGTTCACAATCTAAAATCACACTCCCGGGATCAATCCCCCACACTCGAGGTGCTTAAAATACTCAAACGGGGCAAAGGAACCAAACCCCGAACCTTAAGGATCATTCCGAGCCCTAAAATGTGTTTGCTGAAAAATGGACTAGCGATGCAGCCCCATCAGATGGCGCTGTAGCCCTGTGAGTGGCGCTGCAGCCCTAATGAATGGCGCTGCAACCCTATTTCCAAGTCAGAGAGCCCATCTCTGAGCCCTGAATAGCGCTGCTGCGCCAATAACAGACCAAAAACTTCCTGGTTCATCTTCTTTGCGATTTCTCTTGAAACCAAACCCTCCAAACCAATCCAAAACCTTACCAAACACCCAATTCAACCCCTAAACCTCATCTACATCATACCCTCATCAAAACCCAATCAATCTTACACAAAAACTCCCATTGATTCCTACTATCCACACCAAAACTATAAGCTGAAAACTATAAAGTAAAACAGAGTATGGCTTGTTTTCCATGGACGAATTCTTACCTCAAATGGAATTAAAGTCCTTTTCAATGGATGAACCGAGTCTACAACTTCCAAGCTTTGATTTCCTAGCTTGTATCTTCAAATTGGGACAAAAACTTCAAAGGAAGAAAGAGAGAAATGGATGTACGGGAAGGGTAATTCTTGCTCTGTTTTTGCTCTGTTCTGTATGGTTTCTACAGCCATCCAAACTTCACATATATCCAAACCCTAATGACTAAAATACCCCTAGGTCTTTAAAAGTTTCTAAAGCCTTCCCAAGGGCAAAGTTGGTACTTCCGAACCTATACCGTTAATCATAATTAACGCTTCCCAATTCCCGCTATTCTCAAAATTCCCAAACACCAATAATTCATGTCCCGTTACCCTTTTTACTCCCGGCAACGTTCTAATCATTAAAACATCCGGAGACTCACCCCGAGCCTCGAACTTATTCCCGTTATGACTAAACCGCTACTTTAACACTTAAAGATCGTCTCATGCCGAATAGCTCGAACAAATCCACATTATAATGTGGCCCTAAAACATATCACCAACATGCATCCAAATAAACAATTTACCCTCAACGGGCCAAATTACCGTCACACCCCTGTAATTAAGAATATGGACTCACATGCATGCATTTCACATCATATCATAATATAATCAACATATACATGCATTTTATCAATTATTAACACAATTAAGCAAGTATGGTCCTCCCGGCCTACTATTCACCCCGTTAAACACATCGGAGAATTCGGGGCATTACAGTTAAGCTTGGGAAGAACCTCTGCGACCAGAGAAAGGCGGAGCTGATTACGTTTCTAAAGAATAGCTTGGACGTATTCGCATGGTCTCACGAGGACATGGTGGGGATCAGCCCGAGCGTCATCATGCACACGCTCCATCTGGATAAAAGCGTTCCTGCCAAGTCTCAAAAGCAAAGGCGTTTTGGAACAACCCGAGCTGAAGCCCTAGAAGAAGAAGTGGCCTGGCTCAAAAAGTGCGTCTTTATCCGCGAAGCCAAATTTCCAATTTGGGTCGCCAACCCCGTGCTAGTTCCAAAGCCCAACGGGAAATGGCAGACCTGCATTGACTTCTCCGGCCTGAATAAAGCCTGCCCCAAGGATTGCTTTCCATTGCCTAGGATCGATCAGCTGGTGGATGCTACGGCGGGGCACGAGCTCATGTCCTTCATGGACGCATACTCAGGCTACAATCAGATCGCGATGAATCCGGCAGACCAGGAGCATACCAGCTTCATGACCCCGACGAATGTCTATTGCTATAAGGTCATGCCGTTTGGCCTGAAGAATGCCGGAGCTACCTACCAGAGGCTAGTAAACAGAATGTTCGCGGACCAGATCGAAAAGAACATGGAGGTGTATGTTGATGACATGCTCGTCAAGTCAAAGACTGCCGACAACCATGTTTCCGACCTAGAAGAATGTTTTAAAATACTACGGGAATACGACATGAGGCTCAATCCTCATAAATGCATGTTCGGTGTCGCATCGGGGAAATTCCTGGGGTTCATAGTCAATACCCGAGGAATCGAGGCGAACCCCAACAAAATCAGGTCACTGCTCGAGCTTCATTCCCCCAGGTCGCGGAAAGATGTCCAAGGCCTCACAGGAAGAGTGGCAGCACTCAACCGGTTCATTTCCAAGTCAATCGACAAGTGTTTGCCCTTCTACAACCTGCTCCGGGGAAACAAGAAGCTTGAGTGGACAGTAGAGTGTGAAAGCGCATTCCTCGATCTGAAGGCGCATCTGGCTGAACCGCCCGTGCTGTCCAAGCCCAGGGCAGGAGAGCCTCTTTTCCTCTACATGGCCGTCACGGAGGATGCAGCTAGCGCTGTGCTAGTACGAGAAGAGGACCAAGTTCAAAAGCCAGTCTACTACATCAGCAAGAGACTCCTCGGAGCAGAGACACGGTACCCACTGATGGAAAAATTGGCATTTTGCCTAATCACAACCTCGCGAAAGCTCAGACCGTATTTCCACTCCCACTCGGTACACGTCATGACCGATCAGCCTCTAAGGCAGGTTTTGCAAAAGCCTGAAGCATCGGGACGTTTGTTAAAGTGGGCGGTCGAACTCAGTCAGTTTGAGATTTTCTATACTCCACGAACTGCCATAAAAAGTCAGGCATTGGCTGACTTCATGGCGGAGTGCACGGGATTCCAGGAGGATCCATCAGAAGGCCTACTTCAAGTCGCCTCGCCGCATTCGTCGTGGAAGATCTTTGTTGATGGTTCATCTAACGAGAGCGGCTCTGGGGCCGGAATAATTCTAATATCCCTCGAGGGACATAGGTTCCACTCGGCACTAAGGTTCGGGTTCAAGGCGTCCAACAATGAGGCAGAGTACGAAGCTTTGTTAGCTGGGCTAAGGGTAGCTCAGGAGTTAAAGGCGAGCTCCGTCCAGTGCTTCAGTGACTCCCAGCTCGTGGTAAACCAGGTTCTGGGCGAATATCTGGCGCGGCGACCCAAGATGGCCGCCTATTTGGCGAAGGTAAAAACTGAGCTGTCCGCATTTGAGCGAGGATCGATCGAACAGATACCTCGGGAACAGAACGCCAACGTAGATGCTCTCGCCAAACTCGCCACCTCGGGAGAGACAGAAACCCTGGGGTTGGTGCCAATAGAATTCTTGAAAGAACCAAGTATGGAAGGAGATCGGGCAGAGGTCGAGATGATTGATGCCAAGCCGGCCTGGATGACCCCCATTCTTGAGTATCTCGTCGAGGGCAAGTTGCCTGAAGAGCGTAACGATGCACGGCGAGTCTTGTATCAAGTTCTGAGGTACACGCTGGTCGATGGTGTGTTGTACCGACGTGGACATTCCCTACCTCTCCTCCGGTGCGTTCATCCAGGTGAGGCACAGGCCATCCTGCAGGACATTCACGAAGGATTCCGCGGAGACCATGCTGGGGGGCAAAGCTTGGCCTTAAAGGTTCTCAGGCAAGGTTATTACTGGCCGACTCTGTCAAGAGACTCGATCTCGTATGTGAAAAAGTGCGACAAGTGCCAGTGTTTCGCTGCGGTTGCCCGAGCTCCTCCAGTCGAACTAAAAATGATCTCGGCCCCTTGGCCATTCGTCGTTTGGGGGATAGATTTAGTAGGCGCCCTGCCTACCGAAAAGGGCAAGGTCCGTTACGCCGTGGTAGCCATAGACTACTTTACTAAGTGGGCCGAGGAAGAGCCGTTGGCAACAATAACATCGAAGAAGGTACTTGACTTTGTGGTTAAAAGCATCATCTGTCGGTTCGGCCTGCCGAAGAAAATTGTCTCTGACAACGGCACTCAGTTCGACAGCGACTTGTTCACCGAGTTTTGTGAACGGCACGAAATTGTGAAAAGCTTCTCCTCTGTGGCCTATCCTCAAGCAAACGGCCAGGTCGAGGCTGTCAACAAGACTCTAAAGGCGAGCCTCAAGAAGAGGCTAGATGAGGCAAAGGGGGTCTGGCCAGAACAGCTCCCCCAGGTCCTTTGGGCATATCAGACCTCGCATCGGACTCCTACGGGTCACACTCCTTTCTCCCTAACCTTTGGGAGTGAAGCAGTCCTCCCCGTGGAAGTTAAAGTTCTTTCGGATAGAGTCCAGTCCTACGACCAAGATAGGAACCACGAGCTCCTATGCCATTCCCTAGACCTTATCGATGAAAGGCGAGAGGATTCGCAACTCCAGCTCTCCCATTACCAGCAAAAGATTACTCGCTACTTCAACACTAAAGTCAAAAAATGTACCTTTAGCGTTGGCGACCTGGTCCTAAGGAGAGTTTTCCTAGCCGGAAAAGATCCCAAAGATGGAGTCTTGGGACCGAACTGGGAAGGACCATACCAGGTCATTGAAGTCATCATGGAAGGAACTTATAAGTTAGCTCGACTTGATGGAGGGGCAGTCCCACGGACTTGGAACGCCATCCACTTGAAGAAATATTATCAATGATCCACTTGTAAGGCCTGGAAGGCCACTTTTTATGTATTAATAAAAATCAAGTTTTTCTTTTTATTTGCAAGTGTAATCTTAAAGTAACCACGAAAGACCCTTTCCCAGTTACTTGGGGGGGCATATGGTACCTGGATATAACCAGGTCTCCTTAACGACTTAGATGTTGATTCTTATCTATGGATCATTGCTCTTCTTAAAGAGCTCGAGATATGGATAAGGGTTAACGCCAACTAAGTCATATCCTGGTTTTAATCGAGTCATAAAACTTAAAAGTTAACTTAAATTTATTGATCGTGGTTCTTCTTAAAGAACTCGAGATATGGATAAAAGTTGACACGAACTATGTTTTTAAAATAAGCTCCTGGTTTTAACCGGGTCATAAAACTTAGAAGTTAACTTAAATTTATTGATCGTGGTTCTTCTTAAAGAACTCGAGATATGGATAAAAGTTGACACGAACTAAGTTTTCAAAATAAGCTCCTGGTTTTAACCGGGTCATAAAACTTAGAAGTTAACTTAAATTTATGGATCGTGGTTCTTCTTAAAAGGGCTCGGGATATAAATAACGGTTAACACGAACTAATTTTATCAAAAAACAAAATATGTGTATTGTAGCCAAAAGCATGAAGAAATACACAAGTTAAAATTGCAAAGAAAATTGTCTCGAGGAAAAAATACCTCGTGCTAAGGATTACATAAAATACTTCAAAATAAAGAGAAGAAAAAACGCCCTAAGCCCCATCAGTCGACCCCTTGGAGGTTGCGGTCTCATCCTGCTCCGCCGCACCAGAGGCTTCCCCAGTCTCTGAGGGCGGCACCTCTTTGTCAAAGCGGGCTTGGAACTTCACCAACAAGTGCGCCCAGAGACTCGACGGCATGAAGGAGAAGTCAGCCTCCGGGTTGTGGGCCCAGCAACGATAGAACAGTTCCTGCATGGACTGTTCTGAGGTGGCCCGTTCAGCTTCAAGGGCGGCCTGGGCCTCGGTCTTCGCTGCCTCGAGGTCTGTTCGCGAGGTGGCAAGGGACGTCTCAAGATCTTTGACCTTCGAGTGGGTCCTCTCTAACTCGGCCTTCGAGGTCGCCAACACATCTTTCGCCGCCTGAGCCTCCTGAAGAGCGGCCTGGTGCCCAGCCCTCATCTCCTCGAGCTGAGCTCTGGTCCTGGTGATGCCTCGATGTACGGCAGCGATGCCCTGTGAGAAATGAAAGACAAATTGGCTAAGTAGAAAAATAAGGCGGTGTGTAAGGGGTAAAGCCTTAAAAGAATGGGGCAGCTTACCGTTAGGGTCATGTCCATCGATGACTCTATTACGTGGACCGGGCTCAGTGTCTCAATAGCCCATAGCTCCTTCTCTTTGAACTTGTACAAATGGTTGACGGCATAGCTCGCCGACTCATACACCGTCCCCTGGAAGGCTTCTGGGATCTTCTCCAGATCCTGGGGGTCGACCGTGATGCGTACGCCAGGGGCCACTGCAGCCGGGGTCCCGACCTCCATTCCCACACGTCCTGGCTGGCTGATGGAGATCGCTGGGGCGGCGGGGGCATGTGTCCTGCTCCGCCAGCAAGAAGAATTGTCCCCCCCGACCTGGGATGATGGGGTTTTTTCCTTCTCCTTTGCCGGAGATTTGGTGGAGCCCCCAGCCGTGCTCTTGGACCCTCGGAGCCTTTTCAATCTTGGCCCTGCTGGGGGATTCCCCCCGAAGTCTATGCCCTGCAGACTATCCTCGGGCTGAGACATCTCTTCTGCAAAAACAAAAAACATGGTTATTACAAGTTAGCAATCAGGGAGAAATAAAGGCAAAAAGTATACGAATACTAAGGGAGCCCTACCCCCCGATCTGAAAGAACCTAAGACGATTATTTCCCGAACAGGCGCAAGTTCTGGGTCCGGTTCTGACTCGGGGCTAGACTCTTCTACATACTGCCTAAGCCCCGGAGCATAGATTCCCCTCTGAAGTGATGGCCATGTGCGTAAGTTGGTCCCATACTCCTAAAAAATGATCGACCAAAAAGCTAGGGTGTTATCTACTACTATGGTACCCCTAGGCCGGCTCTCTTGGTGATCCAGCACGAGCCGGTCAACACAATGGAGCAGGAGTGTGTTCAGGTCCGAGTCCCTTCGGTGACAATGGACGATCTGCCTAGGATTGAACCTAACTAGCCGGGGGTCCGCGGTGGCCCTATCTACATTCTTAAGCAAGAAAGGGTTACCTTGGCCGGAAGGACCCGCGGCTGCTCCGGATTGGGTCCTCTCCTCATCTATCCCCTTGGCGACCTCAAAGGTCCTCTTTCTATTCCTCACGAGCAGAACTTCAGCCATCTCATCCTCCTCGTCTTCCTCTGCCGCGACCTCCTCGACGATGATAGGTCTGTTGTCGCGGGCTGGGGGCGGCCCCCGGGGCCTCTTCAGGTTCAGAGTCTGATTTTGGAAAATCAGTTTGCAGAACACCATCGTCTCGTCGGTCATGAGCATGCGATAGTCCTTTTCACTGGGGGGCAAGCCCGCCAGTGTTTCATATTGACCCCCGAGGGTCACAGACTTTTCGGTCCTCGCGTAGATGGCCGCAAGATTGGCTGGAATCAGAGTGGAATATGGGAGGAGCTAAAATAAAATAACACTTAAAAGGCGAGCTAAGATCAGGGTTCACTTATGAGGACGGTTGAAATAATGGTGCTCGTAGTTCTGGAACCTAGTTGACACGAAGAACTGGTCCTTGAAGTCATTTGGATGGCTTGGCAGCTCGATGACCGCCGCCGTATTAGGAAAACGGGTTAAATAGTAGAACCCGTCACCTCGCCCCCTCTGGTCTGGGCTGGCTTTTAGGCAAAAGAAGTATAAAATATCCACAGGAGTGGGGACCTCCCACTCCTGCTTCTTGAATAAGTACCTCAACCCTGCCAGCAGACGGTAGGAGTTGGGGGGGAGGTGAAATGGGGCCAACCCCACATAGTTCAGCAAATCAGCGAAATACTGATCCAGGGGAAGGAAGGCCCCTGCCTTGAAGTGTTCACCACTCCAGGCCGCAAACGATTCGTCGAGCGGCGTGCAGCTCCGCTCGCCCTTCGCAGCAGGTCGGGCTATAACTGAGGCTTTCCCCAGTGGAATGTTGTGGGTGAGGAAGAGTTTGTTGATCTTCGCCTGGTCGGTTATCTTCGAGACGATTCTCTCCGCCTCAAAGAATGCGTCGGGGGCCACCTCGACCTGTTTCTCCACGGCCGGCCCAAAGTGGGGGATCGGCGAGCTGGGCATCACCGCCTTTCCCTTCTCCTGCCGGGAGGCCGAGCTTCCAACGTTCTTCTGAGGGAGGTTCTTTTTTGGAGCCATCTGGTCGCCTAGTGAACACAAGAAAACATTTTAGAAAAGGCGACCCAAGCAGGATGAAGAATAATTATTATTTGCACGAGCTGAGGTAAGCCCAGCTCGTGGGAGGTGGAACCACGCGGTTCAGTGAACACGCGCGTATACTCCCAACAGATCCCAGATTACTCGGAATTCACGTGTCATGGGGTTCAGAGTAAAATTTACCTTGGGAGGAAAGTTTCAGTAGGCAGGAATTGCAAAACCGCCCATGAGGCGTGTTCCCTAAGCTACCCGGTTTTGCACCCAAAATTCCCAAAACTTCTACCCAAAAATTGTTCCAGAAAAAGCATCCTGAAACCCATACTCTAAGGCGATTTCCTACAACAAGTATGTCCTAACCTAAAAAGGGCTGTCACCCTCCATATCCACGCAACCCAGAAAACCCTTGCATGCGGCTACAGTAAATTTTTTTTACCTAAGCTACAGTAGCATGTTTTCAAAGTGAACAGGGTCAGGAAACTTACAGTGTATGGCTGGAAGGTTGAAGAGAGTGCTGCGTTGATAGGAGCTTCGTCGGTGAAATAGCTTCCAAAGCTTCGGAGAAACTCGTGCACCTAAGCTTCTTGAACAATGAAAATGGCAGCGACTGAGTCGAGGGTTTCGTTCTTCTGAAAGTTAGAGAGGGAAGAAGGAAAGAGATTTGGGAAATTTTGAATGAAGGGATGGCCCGTGCGTAGGGTGGCCACCCCCTTTTTATATACATGAAGAATCACGTGTAGAAGGCTCTTGGGTGACCCTAGTGAGGGATCCGAGGCCTTCCACTCGAAAAACGAAACGACGGCTGAGCATAGACTAGGCCATTAAATGCGGTTCTCGTAAAACGTACCGTCACCACCCACGACGTTCCACGTATCAGACGCCTGCACAAAAAGTGGAATGTGAAGGGTTGTGGGGGAGTCTAAAAGCTCCTACTGTGGTCTTCTATATATGACATCATATACCACGAGCAGGAGCTTGGGGGCAGATGTACGCCCTGGTTTTCCCACGGGCTGATTAGCAGGTCGAGCCTCGGACTAATCATGGTTAGTCCGTAAATCTCCCCAGGTCAGAGATCATGTTTTCGAGGTCGTACCCCCTTAGCTCGAGGTATCCTCAAGGACTCGCCAAGGCTGCCCAAGACTGGGGGAAGGAGTCTGAAGGCCGAAGGTCGGGTCAGGGAAGCAGCTCGTGGTACGAGCTTCTCATGGATCTCTGACCCTTTGTAAAGTCAACACACGCAAGATAAACGTGCCTATATCTGACATCACATGTCCGATATCTCCCTGACTTCTCGGACACGCAGCAGGAACGTGCGTATTCAGACACCCACGGCTGGGTTGGGCCGTGCGGCCCATTATCTCCTTATCTATCGATTTGACCATACTTGTGTGTCAGGTTTAGGAATTAATCATGAATGTCACAGAGTTGATATGACAAATAAGAAGGTCACGGGATGACCTCCTTACCAACTTCCAGGTGCCTTCTCCTATAAATATGGAGACCCTGGGAGTTGATAAGGGTTGGAAAAAATAGTCTTTGAAGAGATATACACTTTGTAACCAAATACCCAGCATATATCAATAATATTGACTAGTGGAGTAGAAGGATTTTAACCTTTGAACCACTTAAAAACGTGTCTTGAGTCACCTAGTTCATCCTCTAAGATTTCCTATCTGTGACGGTTCTACTTTCAGCACTAATCCCTTTCTCTCCTTCTCTTAATTACCTGTTGGCGAAGAACCGCGTCAACAGCTCTCAAGCTAGCAAGGCCCCACTCACTAAGGACATCTATCTAGAATCGATTGGGCATTCTCGCTATTCTTGAATCTAAATTTGTAGAGGCCATTGTTAAGCTCATGCCAACTCAAGCCTTCTATTTTTTCCCATGCCATCCTCAATGTTGCCTTAAGGATAGAATGAGATGCTCTTGTTTTTGAGAAAATTTTACCCAAAAGAAGGGTTCCATGAGCCTGGTGATTTTCTGATGCAGGAAGCTCCATAGATAGGTGCTCCATGGAAATATGTAGGGCGTCATCACATCACTTGGAGAGCTTCGGAGCATCTATGGTTTAACAAGCCATTAACACAATGATATAATCAAACAACTTCAACACAAAACAAACCTGACTTATGAGAAACTAAGCCCGTAAGCTCATTGAGAGCACAATGCTTTAAAATCACTACCTAACAAAAAGTCATATATAACATATTATTAATATATTTTTATCCATTTCATTTCATGCAATAAAATAGATATATTTAATAAGATCCTTACAATTGTTTTTGTACATTATATATATAACCAATATTGCTACATTTACATACAAAATTAAATACAAATTTACCCATATTACATATTTTGATGCGTTAAATATCAATTGTTTATATATATGGTTCCACTTTTAATGGTTACTACCCATGAATAGTTACTTTAATCTTAACCATTGGATTAAGATCAATGGTCCATATTTATAGTTGTTAATTAATATTTCTAAAAATAAATTTTGATTTTTTCAAATTTTTGGAAGGTTTACCTGATGAAAAAAATGTATTTATTATGAAAATATAATATTGTAAACTTTTCATTTTTTAAATGCATGTCAATTTCTAAATATAGCTAGTGTCTCTCATTGGTTGGAAACAACATTAATTATCGCAAAAAAAACTAAATTCGAAATTAATTACAAAAAAAATATTTACCTGTTGGTGACTTGCTATACCAAATCACTATGTTGCTACGTCATTATAGTTGTTAGTACCCATCTATGAGTAGTAACTATTGAAAATTCTTTCTTATATATATATATATATATGGGGACCGATTCTATTCAGTGGACGGAACCATTCTGTGAAAATCATTTAGCCCTTGGATCAAATCCAAGGGCTGGGGTTCAATTGGTGATTAAAAAGTTTAGCTGACAATGGCAGCCTTTTGTCAGCAGGGGAAAACAGTGTTTTCATTGTTCACTCAGTCTTCAATCAACCGGCTTCGTCTCTCTCCTCTCAGCCTTACTCGACCTCTTTCTTGAAGAAAAACCCACTGTTTCTTTAAAAAAAAAAAACACAGTCTCTTTGGTAATTAATTTTTTGTGTATGGTTTAGTATAGTTTAATGGATTCCTTTGGTGTAGATCATGGTTTTGCGGTTTCAAGGTTTGAGCAGGTATAGTTGTTTATCATGATCAGTTATTATGTTATGTTTTGCTTCTTCAAAACTCAATTTTTTGTTAACTCGGTCACTCATTCTCTCCTCATTGAAGCTCAAAAGAAGAAGTGAACTCTGTACCTGAACTCTAGGAGAGCCATTGCTATTTTCGAAGGTAAGATGGATAAAAAAATTTAATTTGTCTCGGAGAGTGCAGAGGAGAGCATGGAGCGGTTGAGTTAATTTATTGATAGAGTTAGTTTTCAAAGCCTCCTTTAATTTGATTTGTTTTTTTTTAAAAAAAATTAGTGGGAAATGCATGCTTGCTGTTGCTGAATATTGGTTGATTGTAAAGATTTAGTGTTTCATATTTTTGTTTGTGATAGTGATGATCAATTGTTTTTTTGAGAGAGACACATTTTTAGGATTAATCTAGGACATTGTCGAGGGAAGCATTTTAGAATTTGTGATACATTGTTGTTGAATATAGAATTAGGAGATTAAAATGTTAGTCGAATAAGCTAAATTATGAGCATAAAAATATTCATTTAAAACTCATTTATCAAATCCCCATTACAACCAAGGGACTGAAAACCAATATTAATATGTGTAGTTGCTAGTTACAATCAAACCAAGAAAAAATGGTCTCAAATGAAGAATGATGAAAAATCCATGTCCCCACTTGAAATCCCTGCAAACAAAAAACTATTTACCCTGAGAAGAAAAAATGAATGTCTCTGTTTCCTTGTAGAGGCAATGAAACGAGATATATGTACATAAAGAAATTGAGTAAGATAATGCCTTAGAACAAGAAATCATGAATATATATGTAAAAGCACCAAAATCCAAATCATATACTAACTACCAATCGAACCAAAAGTAAACATAGATAAAGAACAATAAGACTTTCAAAATAAATATAAACATTTTCACTTTAATTTTCTCTCTTAAGTTGCAAATATAGTTGTCTTCTTTCATCGACCATAAAAATTCAAATAGTATTAAAACTTGAACTTAGTGCTATTAGTAACAAGTAAAGCCACTCTTGACAACCTTTTGTTGGTTGCTAATTTACTGCATTAAAACACTTCACCTAAACCTGGTTAAGCCCTTGTAACCCATGATCAGTAGCTATCAATGTCTTTCCAAGTTGGTATCCTAGTGCAATATGAACCTTAATTTCTTGCCATGAAACAATGAAACAACTATTGAATAAACTAATAGCTATACATGGAAAATGAATAGCTAAGACTTGAAACTCATATGATGGACACTTATAGGAAGCCAAAGTTAACCAATATTTAATTAAGCAGTTGTTGTTATTTTCCAGAGATCAATATTGTAAGATCAGTGAATGTCACTTTTATTTTTCCATGCTACTTTAGAGTGTACATTTTGAGTGGTAGAGAAATCCACGAGTTAATTTCCATTAACTGTCCCAGACATGGAAATAAACCACTTTCAGACTCTTAAGGGAACATTTTATCTTTTGAACTAGTAAGAGTAGAATTATTGTTAATTTTGGATTTTTTCTGAAAACTTGGAGGTTAAAAATGTATTTTTCATGAGACTAATCATAGTAAGAGATGAGACTTGTTAATTTTTTTAATTGGTGCAGTTGGAATATAGATTTCGATATTGGATCGTATTCTCAGATGGAGAATTATTTGTGAGGGAAAAGTTTTATGTACCGTTTTTTATATACATTTTTTATCTTGAGCAGCTATTAGTCGGCACGATTTATTTAATTTTTTGTAATGTACTATCTAGATCGTAGTCGATTATTCTAGATGGTCATCTAGATTTGTGGTTTAAATCGGGTTGTGAAGCAATTTTTTAATTTAAAGACCAATTTTTTTCATTAATATTTGAACTTGTAATTTAATTTTGAATTTGATAAGTGTTCAAATTTGTTAAAACTGATTATGTACGTTGTTTATAGGTTGTTGTGAAGAATATTAACATCATAAATTGATTTGTATTTTGACAGCTACTATTTTGGGACCGCATCCAAGCAGACTCTACACCATTAAATAAGATTGAACAAGTATCTACAGAGACATGTTCCACCTATTGTATCCAACTGAGAAAGATGCCCCGTTACCCCCCCCCCCCCAAAAAAAAAAAAACAACCACCTCGAAGACTGATCAGGTCAAAAAAGTAATAGAAAAAAGTCCTGATGCAGCATCAGGGGATGAGGGAATATCAAAGGCTGGGAACATCATCACCCGATGCTCGTTCGAGAGAATTGGCCAAATCTTATCAGTCATGTCGCCAGACCAAAAGGAGGTGGCTGCAATCACAGGATTCGGTTCTCTAATGAGGATTGATGGTCCGAGCACTAATAGTAGCTTAATTCAATGGTTGGTTAAGAACATTGACACGACCGATAACAAGTTATGCATATATGGAAAGGAGTTCTACATCAACGTTGCTGCCTTTGAAAGGGTGATGAATATAAAATATGGGGGAACAAAGATTAAAATGACTGGCTCACTTCCTAAAACAGATTTGGTGAATGCTGTTGTGGGAAAAGAATGCAGCGTTTTCCTGAGGAAGCTGGAGAAAGACCTGAGGGAGTCACAAGATGCCAACGACCTCTTCATTGCAAGATTTTCCCTGGCATGCATCGGCAGTATCCTGTGTCCAATGGCTGGAAATAAAGTCAGTGCTTCCTACATGAAGGTGTTGCATGATGTTAATTCCATAGCATTGAAAGACTGGGCCACATTCTGTGTGCGGTTCCTTATGGACTCCATCAGGAAGTTTCGAGTGGGTGGGTACAAATACTTGTCCGGATGCTTAATCTTTCTCCAAGTATCTTATTTGTCTTTTAGTTGTTCAAGTTATGACTAAATGTAATCAAAGCCAGTGTATAGAAACTTACATTTTTTGTTTACTATTTTATGGTGTGGCTCTTCTATTTGGATCACGTTGACTCCGGTTACGTTGATCGAACCATTCCTTGCATAGATTTCTGGACGGACATCCAAGTGAAGCGAGTGAAGAAGTGGCTTCAACAATCTGGAGGATTCCAATCGAACAATGTAATTGTTTTTTTTTCCTTTCTTTATTTCAGTGAAATGTTTGTTTGATGTGCTATTCTTGATAATGCCAAAAAATTATGTAGTTATTGCTCAAGATCATTTTCTTTATGTTTTATTTTTGCAGATTCCGCTTGCTAAGGGGGTCAGGACCGTAGCTGTTGGTAACTCTAAGTCCCCCCTGTTGTTGTAGCTGACGATGGGACAAAGCAGTATGTTGACAGTCTAAGGCAAGTTGTAGATGGTGTAAGGCAGGATGTGGGCGCTCTGAAGCAAGACTTTGGCATATTCATGAGTGAGTTGACAGAAGTGAGAAAAATCATACTCACTTTACCACAAGAAACATCTGCGAAAGTCCAAGTGGGTTTGGATGCAATGCAGAAGCATTTAGACCAAAAGTTGAGTGAAATAGCTTTATCCATTACAACCAGCCTGGTTGAAGAACGTACTAAAAAAGAGACCATTGAGGATATCATTAGGGCTGCTGCGGTTAAAGATTCAGAGTCGACAATGGAGTGCGAGGTGGAGAGTGTTGGAAAAAGACGAAAGAATTTTGAGTTAAAAAAAAAAGAGAAGAAGGGATTTAGTGAGAAAAAAAGTAATAGAGAGAACACCAAACCTGCGGCTGAGAGGGTAGTGCATGATCTTACGCACATGGAGTTTGACGGGGATAGTAGCCCCACAAAATCAAAGTCCCCAAAACAAAAATTACTAGCGCAAACAGGTCCTTATGGTGAGAAAGCCATTGAAGTTTTCTCTAGTTCGGGGGGAAAGGTGGTGGGCTCTTTTCACCTAGATGTGCCAGTCCTACTTGAGGTGATGAAACTTGCGAAATGGATGTTCAGCCCATACTTGGAGTGGAGGTATGGAATCGTGCAATTAAGTGTTATACCATTTCAATTGATTAAATAAAATTTAAATACCTTCCAGCGGTGTATTAATAATGTGCCTTTATTTTTTCAGTCTCCTTCATTTCAGCTACACTCTGGTGAAGTTTGGGAAGATGGAACTGTTCAGGAGCTCCATGTGGACCTTGACTCCCGAAAGAGACATTTCTGGTGATGTAAGTCGTTACTGCATGTGGATTTTATATTTCCGACGTGATTACCTTGATCATTAACATTTACATTGTGGTTTCTTGATTTTAGATCATTACTTGCTTTTCCCGGGTGTTGACACATGAGGAAAGGCAGTGACAAGAGGTTCCTCAAACGACTTCCATTTGGTATATGCCCACTCAAATATCGGTAATTCACCTAAAGTCCATAACCGAAAATTCAACCCACTTTTTATGTTTACTATTTTGTGTTGTATGACGCAATTTGACAAACGTCGTGAATATAATAGGAGGCATACTTGGGGAAAGGGAGGCCAGTGGAAGATTACGCTGTAAGCCAACAATGGGCTGATTTCCACTTTGGGAAGTTTTCCTTATGTGAACTGGTTTGTATTAAGCCTAATCCTTTCATAAAATGTATTTGTTAAAGTTAACAATATCCCCTCTGCTGAAATGGTGATAATCTAATGAACGCCTGACTATCATCTAATTTTGATGTATTCTTAGATGCTTGTACCCGTGTTCGTCACTGAGATTTTCAATCATTGGTTCCTAGTCGCGGTGAATATAATCAATAGGTGTGCTGATATTTGGGACCCCCTTGTTCCTGCCAGAAGCAAAACCGTAAGCACGAAAGCCACAAAAGAGATGGTGAGAATAAGCCCAAACACCCTTGTCATTGTTATTCCTTTTAAAAGTTTTGTTTTTTAATTTTTCATGACTACTAAACATTTTGCACGTCAGCTAAGTACTCTTGATCGCCTTTTCAAGTCTGAGATAAAGCAACATAAACAAAATGACTTCCAGTTCTCCAACTTCAAGGTTTCAATAAAGAGCAGTACACCCCAGCAGGACAATGGGCACGATTGTGGAGTATATGTCATGAAGTTTATGGAGTCCTTCTTCAAATGGGAGGAATCCATGTCTCCGGTATGTAGTTGTTAAAATTAATTATTCGTCTACCTGTTTGTTAACACTGAAATTAACCATTTTAATCAATGTGTCCTTGCAGTTTTCTCCAGTGGATGAGTGGCTGAAGATAGCATGTCGGCTTGTAACACATGATCAAAACGAGGTGAGGGCGGTTGTTTTCGCTGACAAGGAAAAATACTACATGCAACAGCCCTGTGAAGACCCATTCGGACCCCAGATTTTCAACGAAGAAGCTGAAGTCGAAGAACTCCATTCCCACACGTCCAGTACCAACAAGGACTAGTGGTAGACTGAAGAGAATTAAGTATGAGGAATAGTTAATCAAACCATCTATGTTTTTTGGTATTAGCCATGCCCATTTTTCCTTCTCCCGGATGTATTAAATCAAGTTAGAAAGGGTTGAGGAATTGTAAAGGAGAACTAGTTTCAGTTTTTTAATAGGCATTTTGATTTATTAGGTCCAGATACATTTGTCTACAATCGACATTGTAGATCGTAACCTCTAAATTTGGCTAGTACGAAGTAGATATGTTTGTATACTGAGTTAATGTGTAATAATTAAGTACTAAGTTAAGTTGTCTAAAAAAAGTATAATTCCATTTTAATATTCAAACTTACTATATATCCAATAATTTTTTTCTATTCAAACTATTGTGTACAGATTTAAATTTAGTAGGAAAAGCCACTACAATTGTGGCCCTAAACTACACCATTCAATTTGTATTTGGTGAAAATATAATACATAAATTATGCGGTAATCATTTGATTAGAACAATTAATGAAAAAAAAATTATCTTCAAAATTGGAAGTTATTTGACATTTCTTTTTTTCTTTTGTGTAATCTAGATGGATCTAGATGGCAGTCGAATTTATTAGCAGTTTATATTTCTCTGTTGAATTGATATTTAAATTTAGAAATATAATTTTGTTTCATCCAAACCACACGAAAATTGTGAGGGGGTGATTGTTTTAGAAATTTGAAAGTTTATTTTCCAATAAGATATGAATTTAAGGAGAGAACTCAAACGTTAATATGGAAAATTATTAGTTCGAACATGATTTCAGTATTTCACTAGATGGAACATGTGTGTCTTAATTGTTCCTTCGTCGCTGTGATGGCCTTCAAAAATTAACATTAGGGACATCATCATCATCATCGTGTTCAGCATGGCTTTTGGCACGAGTCTCACTATTTGTCGCCGCATCATCACCTTGATATGGTCCAAGAATACTGTCAGGCAAGCTATCTTCCATATTCGATCGCGCCCCAACAGACTGTCGCACCAATAAAATTAGATTGTCGAGCTTATCCATTGTCTCTTTTTGGCGATTCTGCATATCCCTCTGTCCACTTAATATGTTGGCAACTTGAGCCTTTAAGTCCAATTGCATTGCCTTAACCTCGGCCAAGTCTTTCACCATTTTTGATAAGCCTTGAAAGTATGTTCGAGATTCCTGGTTTTGTTGTGTGAAATCATCCTCCATCATTTCATCATCCCCAACAATTCGATCAAGCCAAGCATCCTCCATTATCTCGTGCTCCGTGAGTGTTAGACCCACACAGTGATCTATTCCCCCGAGCTTATGTAGGTGGGAGGTGTCCATGTGTTGGTCTCCTGTTACCTTCGCCAACTGTGGTCTCTCCTCCGGTGTAGGCTTCAAAGTAGAAAAATAGTGGTACTAAATGTGGAACAAGCACAAAAAGACTACAATTACTGGAATTTAAATTAAAAAAATAATTAGTCTTAGAAAGTGGAAAGACCGCAACAGAACCCTTACCTTATCTTTGTTCAGCATGTTGGCCACATCTACGGCAGTGAAAATCTTCACGCTTTTCCATCGCACCATTCTTGGAATATCCTTGCTAGTAAATGTTTCACATTCCAATCCTACCTCGCGTATTGCCTCATAAGCCCAATACAGAATTGCTGGAGCAAATCCGTATAATGTGTACTGAGCATGAATTTGCTGGCCTTTACATTGCTTCGAATTCATTGTACTTTCCACAACCTTCTCCAAATACTTAGCTCTTTGTTTTCTCATGTCCTTGCGATATGAACCTAAAGTCTTTTCAAACAATTTATGGCCCCAAGGGTAGTTATAGAAAAAATCAAGATCTTCAATGACTAGGAACAAGTCCTTTTCGATTGCGGCGACAGGCTCATTTCCATATAGGATGCTGTCAACTAGAAAACATAGTTCGAGTTTCCAGGTGTCTTCTACATCTTTGCAAGCCTTAAAGACCTCCTCCAACTTGCTTGAAAAAATTCTGTTAGCACCTTCAAAGTACAGCTCCACTACTCTTCCACTTTTCAAAGTATACTTCTCATATTTCTTAATGTCTGGTGCTTCGAAAGACAACCTAGTGATCATTGCAAACTCCATTGTCCCAAACTGGAGCCGCTCACAACTGATAGGGAATTGTACCTCATGCACCTTGTTTGAGGGTATCTTTCTCATAAGCAGCCCATGTATGAGTGTCCCTGAAATTTGAATTGTGGTGCTGTGAAGAACTGCTTAAATACTGACTTGTTAGCCCTCTCAAGAATATTATGTTCATTAGACTTGTCTTTCAACTTCTGCAGCACCGGCGTTCCTCGATAGCTGATCCGGCCCGGAAACTGGTCCTCCACAGGAATTATGAGGTCTGACATCTGCGAAATAACCAACAACCATATCAATCAGAAAATGTATCTATCCAATAATGTGACAAGGAAAGTTCTAGGGCTGAACACTGCAAAACATATATGGAAGAAACTTGAAGAAATTTATGCCTAGCCTACATTAACTAACAAACTTAATATGTTAGAGATATTGTATGGTTTTAAGATGGTTCCATATTTATCTTTACATGAAAATTTAGATTCTCTTAACAAACCGAAGCAGTGATTCTACTTCGATCAGTACCAGCTACATGTGAAGATGTGAAATCAGTCTTGAAGATGTGCTTGGAGCAATTAAATGAATTAGAAAAATAAGAAGAAACAACCAAGGAGGGAACCATTGGCTTAGGTAGAATTGCTTACTTTTTTCTTTTAGTGATATGCATTCGAAAACCGCTGCTGTCGTGTTCTCAGTCAAGGAGCCTGGTTTGCTACTCAGATTGGCCTAAATGGTTGAAGAATGTTTATTTTGTACATACTAAGTAGAACTACTCTATCTGTGGACACTGAGCTAGAGAAAAGTTACTAATACTATGTTTGTAAGCTCTTTATGTACTGCCTATCAGAACAATCAAGAAAGCATTCTTTTCATAGATGTTTATCTCATACATTGTCATTGATATACAATAATCAGTTGTAAGTAGTTAATCTCCTGTGTACATGTGCAACTTTTGTGTAGCATGGAGTTGAGATTGTGCACCAAAGAATATTAAAATTGAGAACCAAAGAAAAGGAAATAAGTATAGTATATTAAAAGTAGGCAAGCCAAGTCTTGGTGAAATAAATCTCATTGTATCACATGATCATATTAAGTAGAAGCTTGGTTGAAGAATTCTAGTAACTTTCTCAAACAGAATCCCTTTCAACATAGGCTGATACATTTGATGTGAATATGTGACTAGTTTATGACCATTAGTAAAAAGGAAAACAAAAGCTGATATTCATTTGAACAGCAAGAGGGATTTGATTTTGGAATAGGTAAAAGGTGCAGATTTTCTAATGTAAAATGATATTCAATAAGTTGATTAAACTGTAAGCATTCATCTTAGAGCTAGTTATATGGTAAGAACACTAATTAGTTAAAGAAGTTTAGTTAAAAAAGAAGATGGAATAACTCTTGCTTGTGCCATAATATTGAGCCAAACTTAGAGCATCAGGATTATGGCAAAAAGAGCTGCAGTCAATGATTTCATGGTTTTTGTTGACTCAAGAAGATGTCTTGTAATTTTCCTATGTTTTGGTATGTTTTGGTTTGTTCCAATGATGAGCACAAGTGCTTATTTTATACAGAAATAAGATCAGAATATATGAGAGAAAGAGATAGAGATAGAGAGTATCTTTGGTTTAAAATCTTCTTACTAGTTGCTTACTATTATTAATCTAATATAGTATGCAGCTGTGTCATGTGATCAATCTTTGATTATCTCAGCTTCCAAATTCCAAAGCCTAAAATCCAAGAAAGAGAAAAAAAATGCTTTTAGAATTGGGTTTACTGAGGGGATCATGTGCTTCACGCGATTATAATTTACAAATAATTGGTTGTCAACTTTGGATTCTTGTCTATCAAGTAAACAACAATTATCAGAATGACATACCAATTGTTAATGGTGTACTTTGGTCTTAAAAATTTAGGCACTGAACATAAGAAAACAAAGGATGGTATTACCAATGCAAAATTACAACATGAAGTTTAAATAAGAACACTGTTAAAGCTAATATAATAATGATTTGAAACTTGATCACCTTCTATGTTTCTTACTTTCAACAACAACCACGATCTGTTTGATTCGAATCATTAAAAAATTAAAAACAAAATTTCAAACTTTGTCAGACAAATTCCCTTTCAACATAGGCTGATATATTTGATGTGAATGTGTGACTAGTTTATGACCATTAGTAAAAAGGAAAACAAAAGCTGACATTCATTTGAACAACAAGAGGGATTTGATTTTGGAATAGGTAAAAGGTGCTGATTTTCTAATGTAAAATGATATTCAATAAGTTGATAAAATTGTAAGCATTCATCTTAGAGCTAGTTATATGGTAAGAACACTAATTAGTTAAAGAAGTTTGGAAACCAACACAGATATGGTAAAACAATTCAAAACGCTTAACTGAAACAGATGAAATAAATTTGCTAACTGTATTTAGTCTAGTTATGACATTTTTCTTCTTTGACAAGTGAATCGTAGTGTATTTAGTCCAGGTGCCAAACAATTCATAACATTGTTTCATATAAAAAATAAGGAAAAAAGAGAGCTTGAATATGCAATCGAAACATAGATCAAAACCAGAATCCCATATATAACACAACAATACTCAATCTTTTCAAACCCCAGATCAAAACTCTACCTTAAATTCCTAATCCTGATTCATAAATAAATAAAAGAAAAATAAAAGAAGATAGAGATAGTTGGGCATACTTGTTCTGTGATCCAACGACAAGAGCCAAACCCTTTAGAACAAGTCCCTTGGTTTCTGATCAGAGAAGAAACAAGCAGGCAAAGAAAATGGAAATCGTCGATTGATTTGTGATCAGAGAAGAAATCCAAATATACCCATCACATAAACAAAAAAAATCAAAAAAATTATGGAAAAAATCCAATAACGTGAGAAAGTGAGAGAAATGGTAATGGAGAAGAGAATGAAAACTCACATGTGGAAGAGAGGAGGTCATGGAGGGCAAGAAGAGCTATGGAGGAAGCTGAAGAGGCTGAACCTAATCGTAAGAAAGAACCATCTGAAAAATTTTAAATTTTTTTTTTAAAGTGATAAAATGTTGCTTTCAAAATTTTAGAAATTTTAATTTAAATTTTTAAAAAATAAAAATATTTTACCAAACGTGTTTCTTATTTTTTTTATCATATTTTTAATGATTTAAATAGAAATTTGTTTAAAAAAAGTTTACCAAATAGGCCCTTAGCTCTTGTTCACAATATGCAGAAAATAGATGAAACAAAATAAAAGTTCCAAACTCTGTAGAGATATAAATTCTGTCCAATTTTTCATTTCAGAAAACATGTCAACTTGATTCAATAGTTAGTCAATTTCATCTCTTTCTAACAAACAAGAGAGCAAAACAACAAACTAAATTTTGGCAAAATTGAGTAAAAAAATTCAGCTTCAAGTACTGATATTAGCACCATAAATTAATCCAAAAAACTACACTATATGAATTTCCTTAAATGAGATTTGACCATATTCACCCAAGTAGAGTTAAATCCCGAAAACCAAAATCAATAAAATAAAATAACAAAGCATCGGTTAATAATATTCAAATGGAAGACCAAGTTCCAACTAAACATCCAAAAAAAAATCTAAACCAGTGAGAGATAGACAACTAAAGGGAATAAAACGAGAGAAGGAGAGAGAACCTTAGCAGGAGAGAACCCACTGGTGAATCAACTTGATCTGAAGCATGAACCGTACGTGATGCTCGTGGCGACGAAGATGACAAGCATGAACTGTACATGATGGTTGAACCGCTGGAGATCTGGGTCTGCCATGACCACCGACGAGAATAGATAAAAGGAGGGATGAAGAAAAGCAGAGAGGCAAAAAGCATGGAGGATGAGAGGCGGAAGGGTAAATTGTCGTTGAGACCACCAGTTTTTTGTTTCTTCTTTTTGTTACCACTAGTTTTTCACACTTTAGTCATATAGGAGCCAAATGAAAATTAGTTTCGCCCCCAACAATTTGGTATTTCCCGCTTGCAAAAAACATAACTGTATGGGATTGAAACTAAAAAGCCCCAATTCGAATTTTCAATTAAAAACACAGCCCCAATTCAAAAACAATTGTTTCTCTAACCCTTTTTTAATTAACTGATTTTATGGCTAGCATAAATTTAAATTTTGATATAAAAATTATTATAAATACAAAAGTTAATAATATAAAAAATTTAAAAACACAAAAATCTAGTTTTAAGGTTTTTTAATAATTATATAATTTTTATAAATATATATTTACATAATTGGCCCCGGCCATAATTTAGTTTATTTTTAAACTTATACTATTCATTATTTTTTTTAACAATTTTTCAGCCCAGGTATTTTAAGGACTCGAAAAGCGAGTCCTTAAAGAGTATTAATGAGTCACAAAGTAAGTCCTTAAAATGGTTAAATAAAACACTAATTTTTTAGCCCAGATTTTGTTAGGACGCGCTTATTTTTTTAGGACACTCATTGTGAGTCCTAAAATGTGTTTTTTTAGGACTTTCAATGAGTGTTCTAAAAACTCGACAAATATTTTTAAGGACTTGCATTTATGTGTGTCCTAAAAAAGTCTCCCGTAAATGGTATTTTGTAGTAGTGACTATAATTTATTACCACTGCCAGGTGTATAATATTACAATATTTTCTTTACTGGTAAAATGAACGTAACAGAGAATGTCGTCTGAATATTTAATTCCACTTTTCAAAAACTATGAAATTGTTGCAAATCGTGCAATTTACAATTTCGCCCAATCTCCAATGATCTAGACTCGTCGAAATATTTGGCAGATAGCATAATATCATACTTGAAAATTCGACCAATATCAATGTGACAAGACAGCACACGATTTTTTAAGCAGAGTGGTTTTCTATATTACTATGTAGCCCTTAGTAGCCGATTTTAGTATATAACAAGCAGACTGAGTTTGCATTAAATTTAAACAAACTTAAATTTTACCAAACCAACTTTTCTGTCTTATTTATGGGAAAATTAAATTTTAATTATTGTAGGTTAAAAAAAAATGAAACCATGTAATAATATCATTACAAGGTGAACAAATGAATAAAACTCAACGATTTAAAATTAATTTTCATTTAGGCAACCCCTATGGAATAATGTTTGAAATTATGCCTTTGTACAGAGTCAATTAAAATTTTCATATACATTTGGATGCTACACTTTACCCCAATATATGCCCATAATTTACATGTGACTCATTGAAAACCAACAAAATTGCGACACATCAAAGTACTATCATCGGAAATTTATCATAGAGTTCCATGTAAATTATAGATATTAAAACATTCATTATACTAAATTTGGAACATATCAAGTAATCATAATTCTATTTCTTTGTGGAGAAGTCATTAGTTACAACAAACACAAACATTATGAAGATAGAAATCAAGCCCAAGATTAAGAATAGTAGAAATATCTTATCAGTCTTTACTGTGTTGTTGTTTGTGTTAAGTTTGTCAGTTTCCAACCTTTCAATTTTCTCCAGCATAGCAAGTATAATTTCTTTTGACCTTGGGCACATCGGTGGATCTTTCCATCTAAGAAACCTGCAACATGGATATGGTGAAGTGTTGAGCTATGAATTAGTAGAACAACTCATTATAATACGTACAAGCAGAAATGTGATCATTCTTATATGAGAAATCAAGAAAAGAAGTTGACCTTATTACATACATAGTTCGTTCATCCAAAGAATCTTCTTCCAGGATTTACTGGACTCCAGCAAACTTTCAAAGCTGCTGGTTTCTCGCATTTGCACACTGGATTATCGAACTCATCAATGGCCGTGTTGGAGTCAACAACCACAGTGTCAATGTAATTTTGATCAGCACTATTACCAGTTCCAATATGACTATCGTTTGCCTTGGCGGCTTGTTGAACTCTCTTCATTTTCATGTTCATTGATTGAATCCTTTTCACTTGAGCTTTTAGTACATAACAAAATTTGATGGAGAGTTTTTCGCACTTGTTTGTGGAGGGTTAGCAAAACTAGTTAAAATAGTCTAATCCACAACTATGCAGGTCATGCTTGTGACGTGGGACCTAGGCTGTGAAATGAGTTGATGGATCCATAGATTTAGGCCATGCTTGTGACGTGGGTGGTAACTTTGTTTTAAGAAACACGTGTAAAAGAGAAGTGCTATTATCAGGGTTTTTTTTTCTAATATTTTTTTCCAATGATATATACTATTAGTTACGAAGTGAGTTACTTTTTTTTTAAAGGACTTGCCCATAATTGATATAAATATGTACATGCACATATGAATGAGATTAAAAAAATTAAATACAAACGTAATAATTGAAGCAAAAAAATTTCGTGTTCATACTTCTACAACTATTTCAATTATAGGTAATTCCTTTTTTTAAAAAAAAAAACAGATGACTGGGTAATATAAATAAAGTAAATGACACTATTTTTTTTAATTAAGTATTATAATACTTACTTCTATATTAGTTGAGTAACAAACAAAACCACTTGCCAAGTTGTAAGCATGTGTCTGTAAAATTATTTGAAAAAAAATTTAGTAGCACTTCTATGTATAAAAAGTATTGTGGTCTTGCGTGTGAGGTGACTCCACCTGTGAAATGGATTGATGTGACATTTGACAAGACAAGTCACAAGTGAAGTTTAATGCACAACTTCAACAGTGCAAATACATTTGACAAGAGCATCTACAATGCTAGCACTCTCCCATGTTGCCAAAAAAATTAAAATATTAATACTTTTGTATTCTCTTTCATCCACATAATCAAAAATATTTTTATTAAAATAAAAAACAAGTTGGGCAACGTTGCCAACTTTTGGCACTCTCTCTTGCCAATAATCTGATTTTGGGACCCATATTTTTTACTTGGGACCCACAAATGACTATGGCAACCCTTCTAGCTACAGCATTGGAGTTATTATAAAGAAAAATAAATGTTTTAGAGTTGTAAAAGAAAGAAAAAAAAGGGCTCCACATGCTCTGATTCATTATGTGCATTCCAACAAAAACTTATTAATAAATACGAACACATTCCAACCAATTCCAAAAAAAAAAAATTGCATATTTATTCATATAAAACTTATGATTTTATTCATATATAATATACAAGTTATAATATAATTATACTTTAATTAAGATTACTTCCAAAAAACAAATAGTAGCTAATCGAATATTTAAAACATAAACTGAGAAAATTAAAAAGAAAAGCAATTTAGAAAGGTAATAGGAAAATAGTGTTAGAATAACATTTTAAAATATGATAATTTTACCCCTTTTATGTAACACCACATATGAAAATATGATGTTATGGGTTGGATATCTGTACAAAGTGGTTGATTTAGTGAATAGTTATCATACATCATGGGGACCGTGCACTTTACATTCTTCTACACTGCAAGCTTAAGTACTATTCATTTAATTCATCTTATAGTAATTTCACATGTTCATGGACTTTTAGTGAGTTGTCTTGTCACTTATATACAAACAAAATATAATAATTGGACTAAATCTAAAAATTATAATTGTGTAGCATTTCCTTTTGCATGTGGGGACAAGTAAAAGCAGTTTTACTCTTGTTTTTTTTTTTATAAGAATTTTGCTTAACGAGTGTGTGAGTGTGAGCTTGGTATATTGACTATTTATTATCTTTATTGTAGGATGTTGTTATGCTCCACATGTTGTCCATATAGAATATAAATTAAGAATGGGTTGATCGTATGTTATGGACATTGTATCAGATATTTGACAGACCAATAAATCCTACGCATTTAGCTGATATTGAACCCAAAATTCCTACACATTTATTTTTTATATTATTAATTTTTTCATATGTTTACTTTTTTTAAAAAAAACATTACAACATACCACTTTAATAAACATCAAAAAACACAATTAGTCATTTATTATTCAAACTCATATTTAGTATACTAAAAAACATTAAAGAACAAGAAGAGATAAGTATTATCTATGATTTCTTATACTAATTGTTTTTACACGTATTGACACTTTTATATCTTTACAACTTTAAGTTGATCTTAATAATTATTCTTGTAATTAATTAGTCATTAGTAATTATTTTTATAATTAGTTAAATATTTTTTAATTATCAAACTTATTTTTTGTTTTACATATCAAATATATGAGTGATGTTATTTTTAAAAAGTTTAATTTATCCATTTTCTAATTCAGAATAGTTAATTTTAAATTTATTAATAATATTATTTTCTTTTTGTTAAATTTAGTAGCTTTAAAATTGTAATTTTTTTTAATCAAACTAATTAGTAATAGATTGATTTTTTTAGTTTTTATTTTTTTTCACACATGTCGCTTCGCCATTGGCCTATCAGGGCGGTTTCCTACCCTAAAATGTAGGTGGTCCCAAAATCCTAGCGGGAAAGGTGCCTAAGACCACTTCTTAGAAATGTGGTCCATCGAATCTCTAAGAATCTCGTGAGGTCGTTATGGGGACTTCTAGGGCTCTTTGAAGAGTCACCGTAAACGTTTCTTCTCTGACACAAACTCAGAGCCCCCTAGGAGCTATGCTTCAGAAATTCATGGAGGGTTCCGAGGCCTTTTCTCAGAGGTTTGGAAGATTGTAAGTCGATAACCTATCAACTAGGTAGTTCCCCCTCGAGAACTTCTCGGGAAGTATATCGGATGCTGACATGGGTAGTGTTGACGCAGTTCTTCGGCAACAGATAATTATATGAATAAAGAGACAGATTAGTGCTAAATGATGAACCATAATATGGGAATAATCTCAAAGGGAGGTTGTTACTCGTTTACTCTTTTTTTAGGTAGTTCGAAGGTTAAAATCCCTCTAGTCCACCAGTCAATATTATTGATATATCTCTGATATTCCCTACAGGGTATTTCTTTACAAATTAGAAGCCAACCCTTTGCAATGCCCAGGGTCTCCATATTTATAGGGAGAGGACACCTGAGTGTTGGCAAAGGGGGCCATCTCGTGACCTTCTTACCCATCATGTCACTTCTGTGACATTCATGAATAATTCCTAAAACCTGACAATGAAGTGTGGTCTAATCAATAGGTAATGGGGATAATGGGCCGCATGGCCCAAACCAGTCGTGATGTGCCTGAACACGCACGTTTATGCTGTGTATCCGAGAATTCAGGAATGGAGTAGACACGTGATGTCTGATATGCGCACGTTTACATTGCGTGGTTGACTTTATAAAGGGTCGGAGGTGTCAGCTCCAGGTCGTACCTCGAGCTTGATGTAGTCCCAGCTCGTGGTGTCCACACTGCTGACCCGATGACTTTGAGTATTCTTACTAAAATTTTGGCTAGCTCGAGCTAAAGAGGTAGAGACTCGAAACAGCAGCTCCGGGTAGGTGGCTTCCACGTGGCTGATAGGGTTATACCCTTTTCCAGCTCGCTAATAACCCGTGGATATTTAGGGCGTACAGGTAGTAGGGCGAAAAATGCATTGAACAAGCACTATTAGTGGCACTAGCCATAGTCAAATGTTCCAAATATTATACCTATTCACCTAATTAATTAATGGTTACAAACAGATTAGGTTGGAGGTTGCAATTTTTGGGTACAATTGATGTGTTTTCCTCACTATTAGGGCTCCTGAGTAACGAAGTGGGTGTTTACTCAAAAATGGCTTATGATGACATGGCAAGAATTTCTCACACGTGGTTGGCACGGGGCAGCGTCAAAGTGAAAAGGTGTTGTTGGACTATACACCAGCTCCTTCTTGCTTCATCAGATCTCGCAATTAGATGCGACCAACTTGGTCGCATACTTTGGTTTATTTCCTTTAAAGACATGTAATCTTGTAATAACTGCATTTATTATTTCCTCTTTGTTGCCTTCATTCGCTGATATTAAGGATAATTAAGGCTGAATGGTTCAGGTAACCCCCTTCAGCCTATAAATATGAATGAGAGGGCTCAAGGAAGGGACTTCTGAACCTTTTTTTTGAGTAATGATAGAAAGAGCGTAAGTGTGATTATCCACCATTTTGTTGTAATTCTCCTAAGGCTTTTGAAACTCAAGAACCCTAGTTCTTTGATCACAGCATTGAGATTCAACATCAATAATAACACTAAGTGGACGTAGGTTGTTAGCTCGGAGGTTGCAAATAGTGACTATAAATGCTATTGTTCTCTTCATTACAAGGGATGTTGAGTGAGTAAATGAGATATTGGAGATGTTAGTACTATAAGTAATACTAGACATAGTCAAAATCTTTAAAATTGTGAGAAATTTGCTTGGAAGTTGCAAAATGTGAGTACAGCTGATGTGATTTCCGAATTAGTAGGCCTTTTGTAACATCCCAAATTTGCTAATCAGGCTTAGTGCCTTCAGTAGTGTTTCAGGGGGGCATAAACAGATATTATGTGCATGTTTATGATTATATGCATAATTACATGAATTATATTATGATATGACTATTTATGCTTGTTTAAGTGTATTAAATATATTTGTAGGCCCGCTTCTTATTAGAATGGTATTTAGAAGACAAAAACATGATTTTTACGTGGTTGGGGCGTTAATGAGCCTTAGTCCACGAGTTAGTTGTATTAGAGCTTGGACAGTCTCTTACAATGGAGTTTTTCTCCATGTTTTGACAGAGTAACTGTATACAAGTCGAAGAGAGATCCTTTCCCCAGTGCTCTATCCCCTGAATTTATAGGCTCATAGGAACACTGGGTCTGGGCCGGGCATGACCCGAGCCCATCAAAGGCGTGGATACTCTTGGCTTCTCTGGCGGAAGCCCAATACAAAGGGTAAAAATACATAGGTAGAAGAATCATTAAGGCCCAATGGGGAGGCCCATGGACTATATTTCGCCCGAAAAAATGGTGCTTTTGGTCTGGGCACTCCGAGTTACGAGGGAGATTCAGCGGAGAAAGCCAGTCAGTGTACTGGCAGCGCAGGTCTGAACTAGCGGCGTGCAATCCCGAGGTGGCCTTTTCCGCAGGTGAAAAGTGGGACAACCCCCACGAGTCGTGGGGCGGCTTCAGGGTCATGGATGCCTTTTCTTGCCAACCTAGAGGACATGACCCGGGTTCGTTTACCTTTGTCCTTCTTCGTTTACCATAGGCTCGGACCGGTTACCAGGCTCCGGGATTGTTTTGCGTATACCGCGACCGTATCCCCAACTGGCCATACGTCTCCCGGGCGACTATCATGGATCATCTTCCTAGACACCATCCGGGTCCGGAACCACACTTGGACCGTCGTCCTTGGTTACTCCTGTACTAAGCAGGCCTGGGTTGGGCCCATATCCAATCACCCAGACCATTGGCCTGGACCATCGTCCCGGGCCCACGACAGGAAATGGGGATAACAGGGGCATATCCAATTTAATCTACAGTACTTATGTCATGTTCATTAATTAATAGTTTTAATTTTATTAAATTATTTAATTGCTCATAAAAATTGTGATGATTTTAGTTACATTTAATAATACTTCACATAATATTAAATAGTATTAAATAAATAATATATTAATAAAGATAAGTTATTTCGGTTAACTTTTGGTGGAATGGTTGGAGATGGAAAGTCAATATTACTTTTGTCTTTTAGCTATCACCCATCCCAATTTCACACTTTCCAATTCGGTCAAATTTTACAACTTCAATACTCAACTACTCAACATAAATGTGTGATTATGACAACGGTGGATGTAGTTTTTTTATGACACCTAATTTATCTCTGCATTTATGACAACTTTTCAAATAATTTTGATGGAATATTTTATTTTTTCAAATTACGATATAAGAAGCAACAATAGTTGCCTCAACACAACTCAAGTATAAAGCTCAAACTTCTTAGAATAACCCATTACTAGAGAAAACTCATAATTGATAGGATATGAACAGGCGCAACGGAAAGGAAATCGTCGGAGAGTCGAGCGCAGCTTCGACCGATGGAACGAATCAGCGAAGTGGTAGGGACGAGTATATGCACTCGATGGTCAGTACTCGTTGTGATGCTTGCAAAAGATTGTATGGAAATATGGTTCTTCAGTCCACTCTTCATGAGCAGATTGCGCATGTTTCTGGACAAATAATGGCAAAATATGCAGCGGCAGAAAAGAAAATGGCAGATTTGAAGAGTGCTATATCCAAACAAGAGTTAAAACAACAGAGACTTGGGCGCAGCGTGAACACTCTGAACAATGTCCTACAAAAGTGATGGCAAAGGGGAGATATATATCATATTATGATTATGTTCTTTACAATATTTTTAGATTTTAATTTATGTGGTTTGTAGACTTTTGGTATTTTAAGTGTGAACTATTTCTATTATGTGCTATGGTGAGCGCCTCTACCATTTTAAGTTCATTTTTTTCGATTTTAAGTAATCATTCCAGTGCCAAATATATATTTATTACTTTACATGCAAAACTAATCATCCCAAAATCTTGAAAAATTCAATTCATATTAATGTTGAAGTATCTCCTCCCTATATGCTCCGAACACATCCTTACACTACATTTAATTGTCGTGTGTGCATGAGGTTTAATGTTATTATTATATATGTCATGACTTGACAAGACCATGGGGAGTTGTTGGGAGCATGGTAAGGACTTTGCCTATAAATACAAAAGTGTAGAGTCCAAGAACTTTACTTAGCTAGTTAGATAGTACGTAGTATTATAGTATTTATAGTATTATCATTATAACTGTGGATTTTTGGTTCAAACCGGGACTTATTTGGACACTCATAGTAGTACTTGTAGATTTTCTAAGTTTAACCTATAGTTTAAGAATATTAATGTTAACCTAAGGTTTGATTAATATGGCTGATATTAAGGATAATATTTATTATACTATAAGGTTTAGATAAGAACCAATAAGATTTTAAGCACATGTTATGTATGGGTGATTAAGGATTAAGTATTTTGAGGATTTAATTTAATAAGGGTAAAGTTTGAATGCTCCAAGGTCAGTCAGCAGCTTTGAATACGTTTGAGGGCTTAGTCAAGGCTGTTTACTCAACTTGAATTAAGCTAAAAATGTGTAATTTCGTGTTTAAATAATCAGCGAATGCCGATATATCGCAGCTATAGGGGGCGATATATCGCAGCACGTAGATACGTAAAACACGAAACGATGCACGTTTGCCTCGGGCATAATGGTCCAGGCGATATATCGCCTATAGGGGGCGATATATCGCCTCCTTCTGCATATTTTGAATGCTTTTGAATTCGTTTTCCAATCAACCTTTTGATAAGTGCAGCACCTTTTTGAACGAGTCTTCAGCCTCTGCTGAACGATTATTCAAATTATTTTCACCTAAAAAGCCATTATTTTTATTCAAGTAAAATTAAGATCCTTTCATTCCTAAACTCTATAAATAGGACCTAGTACCCATCCATTATTCATCTTTTGCTCTAAGTTCAGAGGCTGCAAGTTGCTAAGTGAGTGTGAGAGTGTAAACACTTGGGTGGGGAAATCATAAGCTTGATCATCATAAGCTTATCAAACACTTGGGAAAGTAAGGATTTATAGTATTTCGGTTCGAGGTTTAGATTGGTCTTACAAGTCTTCAAGGTAACCCAAACTCTAGTTCGTTTCTGTACGTTTTCTTTAAAAGTTCTCATAGTCTTCTACTTATTCTAACCTTATTCTTATTTTGGTTAGGAAATCTAAGAACTCACACATAAGCTTTTGGTAAGTATTTTCTCAATGGTTTAGTCCTTCCATTCCTTTCATTTCTCTTCTTCTCTATACTCACTCTTTTTCAAATGGTTCTTAGGAGTGTTCCAAAGTCCCACCTCTGTCCTCTTATCCCGGTATTTTGGTAAGGAAAATAGGATAGGATTCATATGTTATATGTTTTATATGTGTTATCTTATGTTTTTATGTTATGAAATGTGTTATGATATGTATGTATGTAGGCTTGGGCATATGACCCATATGACTAACTAGCCCCAAACAGATTATTGGCATATGACCTACTTAGCTAGTAGGACCCCACTAATCTAATGGGCATATGACTTGTTTAGTTTATGGGACCCCAAGTAATAATGGCCATTATAGTATGTGAATGATATAAGTGTTATGTTATGTTTTTATGTTTCTTATGAAATTTATGTATATGAACTATGTGGTAGATTTTCCTTGCTGGGCATTAGGCTCATTCCTTTTTGTTTTTATGTGCAGGAAAATAGCTATAGTGGCGGGAAAGATTCGTGGATGCTTGGGAGAATGTGTATCGATGATGAATGGATTCAAGGAGTCGAGAGTTCGATTTCGAGGATGTAGTCTTTTATTTATGGTTTATGTGTAATTTTTCCGCACCTATTTATGTAATTTCTTTTCATTTCAATTAAGATATGTTTTCTTTTTAAAACAACGGGATCCCATATCCTGCTTTGAGTTATGTAAGTTTTAACATTGGTTTTTACAAGTTTTTAATAAAGTATGATCTTTTTCCCTTGTAAGTATTACTAAAGATTAGTATGTATAGTTTTCGTTAATGGTCCAAAAAGTCTAAAGTAGTTGGGTCATTACAAAAAGTCCTACATTTACTTTTCAACCACAATCATCCATCTAAACATTCAACCATTCTTATTAATTCTTTTGGTAGTTATTTCCTAACGTTCATCTATGGACACCAACAACCAATGCAACCAGAACTGCCCCGATGTTCCCCATTGCCATGGGTATGCTGATGCTGAAAGATGTGTTTATGGGGCCGCGCAAGAAGTGGAGTTTGCTTATGAGCAACTGCAATTGAAGCACGAAGAAATTGAAGTTGCGGTCAATCAACTTAATGGCCAGCTGAACAAGATGCAACGTGTTTTTGACTTGTTAAAAGATCGTGTATATTCTCTACAGAGGTTGGTGGATGATATAGGGGGAGATATTATCACTCTAAACCAACTAATTACCCAACTTTAGTGGCTCATCTAGTAATCTTTATTAATATTCTTTTTCCGTTGTTTGAGAAATGAACTACATATTTCATAATATTTTTTTCAATTCCTTCTCTTTCTTTAGAATATTATTGTCATTTGTTAAGCAATGTTTTCTCTCTAATGGAATCGTTTTTCTCTATTAAATGTTTGTTATGTCGTATTTATATTAAAATATTACCCTAGATTAGCAATGAATGTGTCCTGTTGAAAAAAATTTAAACAAGCCATGAAAAAACAATCACCAAGACAAGATGATTTCATGGGTTTTGCAAAATAAATATATTAATATTATGTTTTATTTTTTTCGAAATCAAGTTAGAAAATCTATTTACTGTTAAAATGATTTACTAAAATTTGTGATTTTTTTACAATATTATAAACGTGGACCATAAATTATGTGTAATTTTTCACTAGTTTCCAACTTCTTCCCAACAACATTGTAAAAAATAAATTATTTTAATTCTTGTTTGAACTTCACGGAAATGACTCATAGGTAATTATTTTTTAACTTATTATTATGATTTTGACAATTCACAATTCACATGGGTAAGTACTACAACGTGTAAGTACTTTTTATGGTTGGAATGCAACCACTGCACAAGTTAAATAGTATATAATTAAATTGATCTTCATGAGATAGAAGAGGACAAATAAAATTACGTGCATGCGAGGATGACACCATTGTACAACTTAAATAGTATAGAATGTTACTTATATTTATCATAGATGAGGACAAACACAAATATCAAGAAAAACATATAATAGTACAAAATCTTGGGAATGATAGTCTTTGTTAATAGATAAGAAATAATTTTTCATATAAACAGTGGAACCGAATGACTATAGACTATTGTAATATTGCACGTGGGGGGAGTTCAAGAATTATCTTTCATTTTGCATGATCACTAGTTGCTGGATCGATTTTTATTTAAAATGATGGGAATGCTGTGAATAGTATTATAGGAAAAATAATTAAAGAAGGTGTGAGATTATTGAAAAAAAAATGCATTGATATTAATTTATCTATTTTTGTAATATTATGCTATTCCTTGTTTGACAGCATAAAATAAATTAATTATTTATCAAATATACTAATTTTGATCATTGGGGAGGAGTGAACTTTATAGAACATGACATGGACAATAGTAGATAATAGTACCTTTGACTCAGAGAAAAAGACAAGGAAGACAATTCAATTAAACAGTAGAGACGATTGACCATTTACTGTTTAAATAGTGCTAGCGATTGACCACTTACTATTAAAATAGTGCACTTGAATGACAACTGTACTTTTGTAATAGTTGACATGAATGACCTATCAATCACGTGTGAAAAGATGAGAGAAATAAGCATGGGCAACAATTAAATAAATATCCAATATTTTTTTATAGATTATGAGAATGTTTTATGTTATCAATGATAACACTTTTTAGATATAACAAAAAATGTTACAATATATGAAACAATGGCATTGGAACTCATTTAGTCGGTAAAAGTCCAAAATTGGAAGTTGGCTTTTTCTACACAAGATGTTAAGTGTTTAACTCTAACTAATTTTATTTTCTGGTGTTATATTAATAATAGCCTATATTTTAGCAAAGCTATACGTGAAATAGGATGAATTTATTATTAATTTTATTTTATTTTTATACGTGTAACGTGATTGATCACAGATTTGGTTTCTGCAATTTGTGGTTATAGTTGACCACTTCATGTCAGATCTTTTGTTTTTTTCGTGTTTTTCCACCTTTTTTTTTTGGTATATTAAATTAACAATTGCTAATTTTGTTTCTAACCATTATATATGCATGTACTAAATCCCATGACTTTGTTTTTCTAACTTATAATTAATACCACACGTATATTTTAAAAACCTATTACAAGTTTATATTAAATTTGAGTAATTGAATGGATTACATTTAATAGATTTAAGCCTAGCCTATCAAATTCAATTATTCATTGAATATTAGATTTTTACAATTTGTGGTTGTAGAAGACATTTTAATTGTTCAAACACATGTATTGATTACTAAAACTTGACTTTTTTTTTTAATATTTCGATTTTTGGGTATTTTTTATGTTACAATATATGAAACAATGCATTGGAACTCATTTAATAATTTGAGTTAGTTTTAAAATTATTTGAATGACTATAATGTAAAACATAACTTCATTCAAACAAAAATAAAATAAACAATAATAGTCAGGTAATATTTTAATTGAGTTATTCAATAATCTTTTCATTTTTATATTTGTTTATTGTGTAATTGACTTCATTATTTATATTATTTTTCTAATATAAAAATTTTGACGGTCAGAACTCGTCAACGAAGTTAAGTTGGAAAAATTATCAAATCAAAATCACTAACGAGAAAGTTATCAAAACTTGAACACTAACTCAAGAACTAGGATATCACAACAATGGAGAAATTAATCTTTCATTCACACTTAAGGCTCTGCTACAGTAAAATTTCCAACCCCTTTCAGGTGGCCTTGGAATTCATTTTATAGTAGGCTCTAATGGCCTTAGGTACATAGTGGTCCAGGGGACCAAGTGGTACAAACGTACTATATTAGGGGAGTGGCTTCAGAGGTTGTGGTTGTACATCCCGTACAGGAACAGGTGTCAGGAGGATGTCTCCACTACTTGTCTGTACCCCTTCCTGAGGCGTGGTAGCAGGCGTATTGGCGCAGGAGGTAGTGGTGTCAGTTCTGACCTATGGCCGTAGACGTACGGACCATGTTCCTTACTGGCACTGGTATCCGTACCTAGTACTTGGTCGTACAAATATGTCTCATTCGACTCGTACTGGATCTCCTAAGCATAGGGACTTCGAGGTGTGAAAAAGGGGATCCTTGGGGTCCGTACTGGCCGTGGCATTGAGTAGGGGTCTTGGGCCCATACGCATAAAGTCATGGGGTGTCGGCCTCCTGGGACGATGGTGGGCTGATGGACCTCCCGGGGTGTGCGCGCATGGGACCTTGCGTGGCCTCGCGCATGGGGCGCCACGAACGGCCTCGCAGCCTCTCTTGGCCTCGCGCATGGGGCGCCATAAACGGCCTCGCAGCCTCTCTTGGCCTCGCGCATGGGCATGGCGGGAGTGGCCCAATGGCCTCGCGGATCAGCGGCCTCGCGAGACGGGAGGGCCTCGCAGAATTGGACGGCCTCCGCCCCTACGATGGCCTCGCCTCTTTGATGGCCTCGCGGGGAGGGACGGCCTCGCGGATCAGCGGCCTCGCGAGACGGGAGGGCCTCGCGGAATTGGACGGCCTCCGCCCCTATGATGGCCTCGCCTCTTTGATGGCCTCGCGGGGAGGGACGGCCTCGCGGATGGGCATGGTGGGAGTGGCCCAATGGCCTCGCGGATCAGCGGCCTCACGAGACGGGAGGGCCTCGCAGAATTGGACGGCCTCCGCCCCTACGATGGCCTCGCCCCTTTGTTGAGATTATGAGCATCAACACTTGCCCCCTAGTCTAAAAGAGGGTCTTTAGGTGCTCTTGTAGACTATTCATCTTGGTCCCTATAAATAGGCCTTCATGCATGGCTTAATATTCACACCTTATTTCCTTGGCCTAATGGTTGTTAGACCCTTGCTCCTTTCAAGAGGTAAAGGGTTCAATCCCCCACAACCACACTTTCTTTATAATTTCATCACTTTTCCCTTTTTTCATCATTTTTTTTTTTTTACATATAAGCTAGTTTCTTGGTGTGTATATTTTAGGACTAACACACACTTCTGGTTAATTCTTGCAGACGCACATTTTCAACGCTTCGGTGCTTTTCGCCTCCCAACCTTCCTTGGACTCCGACCTCGTTCTTTCAATCGCTTGAGGTATATTTTCTTTTCTTCTCCCGTTTATTTACTTATTTTATCGGATTCAGACTAGCAACACTTGGGATGGGGTACATTAGTCCGAGCTTGTTTTGACCATATGCACGCCCCTCCTCTTTTTTTTTTTTTATATATATACCCTGTAGTAGTCCATTTAGGGCGTTTGCACCTAGAGGTATTAAGCCTATTCCTTTGTGTTTTGTAGTCTTCCCCTTGTTTATACGTGAGCCCCTTTTTGCTGTTAGGATGTGGTTTCATGGCCAGTGAGGGCCCGTCCGACATACCCTCGAGGGCTGAGTTTATCGACCTGTCTTCAGACCCCGAGTCCCCTGAGGGCAACCCTTATCAGGACTATGATTCTTTGAGGCAGGCCCGCATTCGCCACCTCGAGTGCATGGCTGATCTTAGGCATAAAATTTGGGTGGTAGAGAGCGAAATCGACTCGGTGTCGAGGGGAGACGGAGGACCTTCACCCCCGGGCCTTAGTGACCATATAGCACGTCTTAGGACGACTCTTTTTGAATTACGGTGGGAGTTAGAGTTTATGGAGGGACACATTCCGCCAGAACCTCCCACTCCCCCTTCGCCTGATGACGGTCACGGGGCTATTAACTCCTCTCCTCAGCCCCTAGTCTCATTTGATCCTGGCTTAGCGCTTCGTCCATCGCTCCCTCGATGGAAAACCCTTGCTAGGAAGAGAAAATGGAGGGCTAAGTGCTCTGCCTCTTCCTCACATGTTTCTTTTGATTTTGCAGATATGTCGAAAGCACGCAGACCGGTGTCCGTCCAGGAAGAGGACGACGCCCCCCTACTGGCGTCCAGCCTAGTGTCCCACATGTCTTCGAACAAACTGAAGGCCATTGTGAGGCGCTACCGAACTCCTCCAGAATACGCCCTGCATGTTCCTCAGGAGACCTGCCGGGCCGACCGCCTTGAGAAGGGCTTCGTGGCTTTGAGTGAGCAGACTATGAAGGTGGGTGGCACCATTCCTCTGCACCCGTTCTTCGTGGCGGTTCTCAACTATTTTGATTTGGCCCCTCTCCAATTATCGCCCAACAGTTGGTTGACTTTAAGTTGCCTCTTCCTTTGGTTCAAGGATAAGGAGCAACGCGCCCCGACGGCACAAGAGGTGCATTCCTTGTACAACCTTATTGGGGTGTACAATTCCAAGGGCTTCTACTACTTGCAGAAGGCCAACAGTGAGCTTCCCTTAATAGATGGCTCGGTGTCCAACCCAGGGCCCTAGAAACAAGAGTTTTTCTGGGTACAGGGGCCTCTTTCAGTTCGTGAAGGCTTTCGCGCTGAACCTAGTAAGTATCCGGGTCTTTTTCTTTTTCTTATTAAAACTCACTGTTTTGCACTCTTGCTTGTACTGATATTGGTGCGGTTCTTGCAGGGCAATTTGTTGATCCCTCGGTCATCGGGTCGGAGGCGGAGGCCATAAACAGACTCATTGATGCAGACTCCGCCTTGAAGAAGGTAGCAGTCCTATTTACCATGGCGAATCTTAACCGCCACCAATTGTCCCCAGTCTCTAACCCCAAGTTCCTGTGGTCAATTACTGGGGCTAAGAAGGCTATGGCTGTGTCGGCTGGGCCATCATTACACGATGGTGAGGCTGAGGTGGAGATGGAGGATGCCCCCCTGTCCCCAGGGGGATGTCCTCCTTATGACTCCCATGACCGGGACACGGCCTTTCACCCTCTGGACCCGCAGGCCGCGGCAGGATGTTACGCCCCTCCTGGCCGCGATGGCGGTGATGCCTTCCCTCCGATCCCTCATGATCTCGGCGTACCGGATGCTGATTACGTCGGGCTCGCGGAGCTCCCTGCTGATGCACCAGAGTCTCAATTTTTCTCTTCTGCTGCGCCTCCTCCTGCCTCGGCGAGTGGGTCGTCTGTTCCTATCCAACCAGATGTTCCTAGCGTGGAGGCAGAGGCTTGGGTGACCAGGATGGCCTCAGTTTATGGGCAGCGTTTCGTTCCAATAGCTGCGAGTCTCCCTGTCTCCGACTGGAGGGGCCTGGGGAACGTGAGTCAATCAGACCTCGGGGAGATGCTAAGGCGTGCCGCGGCCTGGGTGACGCTTTGCACCTTGCGCTGATTAGCATTATGCATAGATGCACCTATGTTTTTCTTTTTGTTACTTATTGCTGATGCCATTGATTTTCTTGTCCAGGTCTATATCGTGTCTCTTCGACATGCTGACTCGTCTGGTGTCCTTTCCGCATCTACCACTGAGAGGGACGGCCTCATAGTCCAGGTCCAGGAGCTCGAAAAATGAGCTTAGCGCAACCAAGGTCCAATTGTCAAAGGCCCGGACTAAGTATGCCAAGTCGGACTCGAGGAATGATAAGCTGAAGACTAAGATCAAGGAGCTGAAGGGCAAGGCTAAATGCTTGGAGCGCGAGCTCAAGGGGGCCAAGGCCGCTGCGTCCGGGTCGCATGAGATGGTTATTCGAATGGGGACTGAAGTTGAGGCCCTTAGGGCTGAACTACAGTCGGCTCAGGAGAAGGTCGCTTCCTTGGAGGCGGAGAAGGCTTCCTGGGAGGCGGCGAGAGCTTCCTTGGAAGCGGAGAGGGTCATAACCGAGCGCAAGTCTATAGACCAGGCTCTTTACAATGTGTGGAAGCAGGATCCCAACTTCGACTTCTCCTCTTTTGGCGAGCAAGCTGTTGCCCGAGCGGCCTGGTGGAGTGCCCACTACAGGAGGCCTTGAAATAGTCTCGCTCCTTTTTTGTTTTTTATTTTGTAACGTCATCACCAGTGCTACTTTTCTATTAGTAACCCTTGTATTATCTTGAGAACTCTTTTTTTTTTTTTTTTCTAATGTATGAATACATATGATGTTGCTGTTTATTTCTTGTTCTGTTGCATTTGAGGCCCTTTTATGCCTGTATGATGGGGTTTGGTTGGTTCCCCTCTTTTATTTATCAGGCTGGAGGTCCTTTGGAGCCCATGTGTAAGGGTTCACTGGGACCTCTTTTGGTGCCTCTTGGTTGCTTTCATAAGGATATTTTGACCCCTTGGGTCTTAGTTATCCTTTCATGTTTTTCTTGCGCGCGCTTATTATTTCTTTGCGAGAAGCGTCCTTCTCGTCGTTATTCATAGTACTATTTTTGCAAGGGTCTCCTTTGGGACCCTTTTTGGCTAGGCGGCCTGGTGGCCGCTCTAGACTTATTATTGTCGTCACCATATAATGGCTAGACGGCTTGGTGGCTGCTCTAAACTTATTATCATCGATACCATATATATTTTTTGTGAGTCCCTAAGGCCTCCTTGATAATCACACGGGTAGCTAATCCTTGTGATCTCAGGAGCTGCCTTGTAAAGACTTCGCTTAAGGCCCTCATATAGGGGGTCCCCCTGGGATCCCTGTTGAAGGGTCCTTTTTTAGGAGTTAGGAGGGCAAGGGGTGCTTTTTAGGATCCTCCGTTAGAGGGTCCCTTTTTAGGAGCCCTTTTGCTGGCTACATGTTCTTGCCCCCTGTCCTGCCCCCCAAGTGCTGGGTGAAATTTATTTTGGCAGGCACTTTGGCTGATGCTCGTGCAACGAAGAAAATAAACATAGGAAGTAGCAAACGGTTTCATTCATAGAACGCGGTTTACATCTAACTTTGAAAATAAAAAAAGGGGGGGGGGGGGGTTACATCTGACTAGGAGGCTACCTAGGGCAGCCTCTTTGATTCTTACTAAAATAACGAAGAACCAGCTAAACATAGGTTCTTTTGGCATTAAGAACCGAAGCCTTGCTGGTTGCACTTCTGGAAAGGCTCCGTAGCCTATCCCATCTTGTGCGGATCTAACTTGTGTGAGTTGCTCCTTCATGCATAGCCATCGTCATTGACATGGATGGTTTTGTGGCTGCGCGGAGGGACATGTTATAGCATTCCCTCGCTTCCTTCTGCTCCCCTTTCACACATGCTACTCCCCCAGGGGTAGGGAATTTCATGGCCAGGTGATACACTGAAGTTATCGCCTTCAATTCTCTTAGGGAGGGTCTCCCTAATACCGCATTGAAGGCTGAGGTGCAATCTACCACGACAAAGTTAGCCATTACGGTGGCTTGCCTGGGTTGCTCCCCCATGGTGAAGGCCAATTCAATTGTCCCCAGGGGTTGCATCGAATCCCCTGTGAACCCATACAAAGTCGTAGTGCAAGGCTTTTGGTGACGGAGGCTCAACCCCATCTTTTCCAGCGCCTGTCGATACAAGATGTCCACGGAGCTCCCGTTATCCACCATGACCCGATGTACCCTCATGTTAGCTAGCTGGGCGGTTAGCACCAGGGGGTCATTATGAGGAAAGTGCACCCCCTGTGCATCTTCTTCAGTGAAAGTTATTGAGTCATTTTTGCCCTTGAAGCTCTTCGAGGGGCGTTGTTCCAAGCTTAAAACGCAATGTGGTGGACTTCGTCGGGCCTCCTTGGCATACCTGTCTCGTCCCTTCCTAGTATCGCCTCCGAATCCTGGTCCTCCAAAGATGGTCCTGACCTCTCCTTGCACTTCCAGGGCCACCTCACGTGCCCGTGGCGGGGACGCTCCTCCTTCCGGCCTCTGGTTATCCTTGCGCACATACCTGCCCAAATGTCCCCTGCGGATGAGTTCCTCAATTTCTTCCTTCAAATGGATACACTCTGCCGTGGTATGACCGGTATCCTTGTGGTACCGACAGTATCTGCTAGGGTCCCTTTTGGACCGGTCCTTTCTCATTGGTGGGGGCCTCTTGAAAGGAACTCGATCTTCATTGGTGAGGTAAATGTGCTCCCTGGTATCTGTGAGGTCTGTGTAGTAAGTATAGGCTGTTGGCCTATGATCACCCCCTCGCTTGGTCTTCCTCTGCTGGTAATCCCTCGGCCCATCGTACGTCTTTTTCTTCTTTGCTACATTCAACCCGTCGTTAGTTGGGGACTTCGCGTGGGGCTCCTCCTTCCCTGCCTTCAGGTTTGCGTGGCCATCCTCCACACGGATGTACTTCTGTGCTCTTTCATAGAAGTCATCCAGGTCAGTGACTTCCCTCTTTAACATGTTGTCCCACAATTTGCTTCCGGGGAGCACTCCAGCGGTAATGGCCATTTTTAACTCCCGGCGCGTTAGGCTCCCCACTTTTGCGGTCTCCATATTGAACCGGTGAATGTAGCTCTTCAGGCTTTCCTTCTCCCCTTGGTTCACGTTGGCCAAGCTGGTACCTGGCATCGTGTAGTCCCGCACGACATGGTGCTGTTGGAGGAACTCGTCAGAGAACTGCTGCCAGGACCTGATGGACCCTGGCCTTAGCCTTTTGAACCATTTGTAGGCGGGTCCTTTCAGAGTAACAGCGAAGAAATGGCACCTGGCACCACTTCCGATCCCCCTCAATTTCATCAGATCATTAAACGCATCCAGGTGGTATTTTGGATCCGTGTTCCCTTCGTAAGGGGTCATATTGGGCTCCTTAAAATTGGCAGGGAGCCGGATTGCCTGAATTTCCCGCACAAAAGGCGACTCATGGTCGAAGTCTTCCTCAAAGGCCTGGGCACCCGACGCGGTGACGATCTTACTCCGCAAGCTCCGCATCTCCGTATCTAGGTCTTGCCTCCTTTTGCTGAGGTTGTCTCTCAAAGTGGACGGGCTAAGATCTGCCTTTCCCTTGCCTTCTTGAGGTGCCACAGGGGGCGTGGTTCCTTTGCCCGCCCTCTTCTTATTGAGCTCCTCCCGCAAGTCTGGGGGTGTTCTTTTGGAGGTGACCTCATCCTCATGGCGAGGGGCAGCGTTAGTTCTCGGCGCTGGCTTCTGGGCCTGCTTAGGCGGTTCGGGCTGATCATTTTGCTTTGTGCGAGGGGTGTTGCTAGTTGAATGTCGGGTTCTCCCATCATCTACCGGCACTGTGGTCTCCACCCTATCCTTGCCCTTCTCCTTCCCCTTAGGCAAGGTCACGCTAGACTTACCCTGCAATAGGCCGTTAAGGACCTCCTGCATGTTTTCTAAGGTGGTTTCTAATCTTTGGTTTTTGCGGTGGAGTTCACGTATCTCCTCTTCGTAAAACCAGGACTTCGAACTCGAGCTCACGGAGTGGACCCGGGGGTGCTTGTCATGCCTACGGGTAGAAGGGCCCGGGTCTTGCCGGCCGGAGTTCGGTGCCTGCGGCGGTTTTGGAGGAGGGAACGCATCAGCGTTTACCGGCGGTGCTCTTGGAGGACTCCCTCCGGGTGGAGCGGCTGGCGATGAGGCCACCCTATCACCCCCATGAACCTCAGGGTCTTGTGGGGGATCTACGTCTCTGGGCGGAGGAGCGTCCCTCATGGAGACCTTCAGCTGGACTCCGTTCAGGTGAACTTCGACCTCCCGTGTCTCCCTCAGTCGCTTCGAGCGTCTCGGCATCTTCTTCTTGTCGGAAACAATGGTGGAACAGTAGCTTAAAACTAACGTTCCCACAGACGGCGCCAAACTGTTGACGGTCAGAACTCGTCAACGAAGTTAAGTTGGAAAAATTATCAAATCAAAATCACTAACGGGAAAGTTATCAAAACTTGAACAATAACTCAAGAACTAGGATATCACAACAATGGAGAAATTAATCTTTCATTCACACTTAAGGCTCTGCTACAGTAAAATTTCCAACCCCCTTTCAGGTGGTCTTGGAATTCATTTTATAGTAGGCTCTAATGGCCTTAGGTACATAGTGGTCCAGGGGACCAAGTGGTACAAACGTACTATATTAGGGGAGTGGCTTCAGAGGTTGTGGTTGTACATCCCGTACAGGAGCAGGTGTCAGGAGGATGTCTCCACTACTTGTCTGTACCCCTTCCTGAGCCGTGGTAGCAGGCGTATTGGCGCAGGAGGTAGTGGTGTCGGTTCTGACCTATGGCCGTAGACGTACGGACCATGATCCTTACTAGCACTGGTATCCGTACCTAGTACTTGGTCGTACAAATATGTCTCATTCGACTCGTACTGGATCTCCTAAGCATAGGGACTTCGAGGTGTGAAATTGGGGATCCTTGGTGTCCGTACTGGCCGTGGCGTTGAGTAGGGGTCTTGGGCCCATACGCATCAAGTCATGGGGTGTCGGCCTCCTGGGACGATGGTGGGCTGATGGACCTCCCGGGGTGTGCGCGCATGGGACCTTGCGTGGCCTCGCGCATGGGGCGCCACGAACGGCCTCGCAGCCTCTCTTGGCCTCGCGCATGGGGCGCCATAAACGGCCTCGCAGCCTCTCTTGGCCTCGCGCATGGGCATGGTGGGAGTGGCCCAATGACCTCGCGGATCAGCGGCCTCGCGAGACGGGAGGGCCTCGCGGAATTGGACGGCCTCCGCCCCTACGATGGCCTCGCCTCTTTGATGGCCTCGCGGGGAGGGGCGGCCTCGCGGATGGGCATGGTGGGAGTGGCCCAATGGCCTCGCGGATCAGCGGCCTCGCGAGACGGGAGGGCCTCGCGGAATTGGACGGCCTCCGCCCCTATGATGGCCTCGCCTCTTTGATGGCCTCGCGGGGAGGGACGGCCTCGCGGATGGGCATGGTGGGAGTGGCCCAATGGCCTCGCGGATCAGCGGCCTCGCGAGACGGGAGGGCCTCGCGGAATTGGACGGCCTCCGCCCCTACGATGGCCTCGCCCCTTTGATGAGATTATGAGCATCAACAAAAAATAAGTAATAATTTTAAATTTTTACTTTTGTGGAGAAAATAGATTTCTAATAGTTGGATTATTTTGAAAAAAACTAGTTTGGATTATGTTTTATAAAAAAAAATCAGGTCAATTAGGTTGGATTTTGTTTTATTAAGCCAACAATCGGATTATATATATACAAAACCTACATTTTTTATAAAAAATAAATTAATCGGATTGTTTTAGTAATAGTTAGCAGGATATGATATGAAAAGACAAGTAAGACTACTTTTGTAAATTGTGCATACGAATGACCGTTTACTATTGAAATAGTGCTCGTGAATGACCACTGTACTATTGGAATAGTGGACATGAATGACCGTTCAATTGGGGACATAATATATTATTTAACACGAATGACCATTTACTATTGAAATAGTGCACGTGAATGACCACTTTACTATTGAAATAGTGGACATGAATGACCCTTCAATTGTGGAGATAATATATTATTTAGGTTTTGGCAGTCAAGTGCACAGGAATAACCATGTCCAACCATTAAATAAATATCCAAACTTTTTTTTTTATAGATTACGAGTATATATATATCAATGATAACACTTTTTAGTTATAACAAAAAATGTTACAATATATGAAACAATAGTAATCCTTTAATATTTTCAATTAGTTATAATTTCATATACATATGTTCATAAAGTAAAACAGACTTAATTCAAACAAAAATAAAATAAACAATAATATTCAGGTAATATTTTTATTGAGTTATTTAATAATCTTCCACTCTTTATATGTGTTTACTATCTAATTGGTTTGATTATTAAATTACTTATGTAATGAATCATAAGTAATAATTTAAAATTTATAGTTAGAATGGAACCAAATTTATTTATAATTACTTTTAATGTGTTCAAGCTATAGAATACAATAGTAACAATACAATAAAATGTATATTAAAAATTGGAAGGTTGAACACGATTTGGAAAATTTTCCACAATGTGATGTCATGTCAACTTATGGTCAGAAACTATTCAATGTTTTGACATGTTGACACTCACAAACAAACAAAATACTCATGCTTTGTATTCTATTATTGTTGTCTGTATGAGTATAAGTTTTATTTATATTTCTTAAAGCACACCTATTTAAAAGGCATTTCGTTTAATTCTACTTGAAAGAATACAGTCCAAAAAATATAAACTTATTAGAAACATTCATAGACCCAACACACTAAAAAACAAAGTGTAACACAATGTCTTCCGGAGAATTCGGTACACCAAAAAGTGCTTCTCCCATGGTTTTCGGGACTCCTGGTTCGTCAAGGAAAAAGGGTTCATCAATTTCGAGTCAACACAAGTTAGCTCATAAAGTTGTTAAGTGTAGGAGATGCCCCATTTTGGAAGATGAGTTGGAGGAGGAGATGCGACTGAGGAGAAAGGCTAACTGACAATGTGTTGAAGCTAGGGACCTTTTGTTTGAATTGAATGAAATAATATTCAAACTATTGAAGACTTCCAGCTTGGCAAGAGAGCAAATGAGGAGTGTTGATGAAGTTGTTGAGAAGATTGCAGACCTACTAAATAACCCATCATCCTTGGTGGAGAGTATTACTCCTGTAGACTGAATTCCTGCTTTGAAATCCTGCCACAAACCCGACAAGCCCTTTTGAGAGTACGACAAATTTATTAGTAACCTCCTCTCCGTAACAATTCACCTGCAATATTTTGTATTGGTTCTCCTACCATGTGTTGTTATTAAGTTAGAACAATGTGTCAAGTTACATGTAAACTTGTCTTACTATAAGTTGGACCAGTTATTCTAACAAATTGGTTAAGTTTTAATTAATTAGCAGCTTGCTTCATCATGAACGTCACATGACTTGTATGGGTTTCGCAGTTAAAATTATAAGTTATTGAAAGTGAAGATAATTGGTGTATATTTTTAATTGTGCCTTTCATTGCTTGAGTTCTTAATTTGGGTCAATAAAAAATTTTCAACAACGAAAATATAATTTATATTAAAATACTAGTAAAAATAGACACAATTAATATTATTTTTTGTCCATACTATCAACATACCATAAATGTACCAACTTAGGACAATTCTGGCTAAATAAGGGCTATAAATTAGTTTTTACGCAACGAAAAGTAATGTAAAACCTACTTTTTGGCAAAATGTAGAACACCTACTTTTTGGTTTTATAAATGAAGTTGGTTATGAATAGTTATATATGTACTAATTCGACTAGTCTATATTGGAGGAAAGCTTTGAATTGAATGGTAGGAAAAATGTTCAAAATTAAATATGCCAGTGACATAACTAGTTGGGAGATGTGACCACACACGAACATGTTGCACATTTGTTAAATGTTACAAGACCTATAGTATTTTACAAATGGTCAATTTAGAATATATAAGTAAAATGTTATGTACTAAATTAAAAATAGAATTGTGGGTTTTTTTTATATGTTTTAAGACCATGAAATAATTATTTATTAACTGATTTTTTTAGTGAAAATATAATGTTTTAGAGGAAATTAATTTGTATTATAAATTATAATATTATTAACAGTATACTTGAAGTTCAAATAGTAATGATATAGTTTAATGATAGAGTAGAGGACCCATTACCTCAATAATTGTGACATTGGGTCAAATTGTGAAAAGATTGACTTGTCCCATCAAATCAATCCAGAAGGGTTCGCATTACTATTTTATAAATACAATATTATAATATGATAAAAATGTGTTGTATTATCTTTTTATTTTTTTAAATAAAACAATATTTCATCATGTGTCATTTACGCGCACCACGAAATCCCACTGCCCAAAAAAATTTATTTATTATTTATAACATCAACGGTCACATTTTCGCAAGAAGAAAACGTGTTTTACCTTGTGGAGGGAATATTTGAGAGGTTTAGAATTTTTTTTGGGAAATTTCAAAGACTATATAAAAAACAATACCGTCCTCATATTGTCTCAATTTGTTTGAAATTGTTAGCCAAGAAAATTGAAAAATGAGGAGCCCAAATAACCCCTCTACTAATGATGAAATGTTTGTCTTCATAGGTGGAAGGGGTTCAGAGAGTTATTCTGGGTCCGAAAATGGGGAGGATGAGTTTGATGATCCAATACTCTCGAATCCTTGTGAAAAATGCGGCCCGTCAATTGAGGGGATCAACGAATCCAACAACATTTGGCACAAAATCATCAAATTGGGAAAACAAGTGGTAGAAAAATATAATGCTGCAACAAACGAGATGACCACCTTATCAGCCGCCATTCATGTGATGGAGAGGAAGCTCGACGCACTCGCTCGTATTGTAGAGGCTATCAATAATACACTGGAAGGGTGATACCTGTACTCAGGTAGTTCCACTTATGTTCCTTCAATTAGATGTCTTTCTGCTTTAGTTTTTAATGTTCAAGCACCTTCGATGTTATGTTTGTAATTTTATTTTTAATTGTTGTATTGTAAACTGCTGTTATATTTTTTTTAATTTAACGTGTGACATTCAAAATGCATAATGGTTTTTATTGATGTCTGATATTTATGTTATTTTGTTGAACATTGAATTAAAGGGAAATTAATCGATAAATGGGGCAGAATAAGTTTTTCTGTTCTAAACGTAGAAATGAAATTAATACCCATTTCTGAGGGTAGTGTGTTAATCATTGTCTAGATAGTTGTTTCAAACCTAAAACAAATATTAAACATAACCATAACCGCCTGAAGAATTTGACTATTAAACATAACCAAGACGAAAGTGGGTAGCAAAATGTTACATTTGAAGTGACCTTTCAAAAAAAATAAAATCATTGAATTTTTTAATAGATTTCTTATACTCGAAGTGACAATTCAAGGAGGGTAGTTATATAATTATTTGTCCTTTATAGGGTGGGGTCCGGCGTGGCGTCTTATAGTGTGCATTTTGACCTTTTTTAATATATTTTTTTGTTGTGGGAGGGTACACGTGAATGAGTTGGGAAGGGAACCTGATAACTTTTATAACTTGATATTATATGTGTTTACTTAGAAATAAACTTGTTTGTAAATATGGACGAATTAAGATATTTTTAAATTCACACACTTTAAATTCACCTCTCTAAGAGCACTCCCAATGAGTGCTCTACTCTATCCTTTAAAATACCTCCTCAAAACACATTTTTTTCTATTTTACCTCTAAGTTTTACATTACACCATACATCAGATTCTCTATTTTTTTCTCTATATTATTTATATATTATTAATTTTAAGATTTTATTAATTTTAATTATTTTCTATCACTTTCAATAATATCTCTATTTCTTACAATAATATTTATATATCTTTTAATACTTGCAATATTTATTTATGCATAATGTCAAATATAATAATTTTTATTTTCAATTAATCCAAATTTATAAAATAACCTAAAATATATTTTTCTTACAACATTTAAATATTTTATTTTTTATTGATTTCAAATATTTATATAATTATTAATAATATTATTATATATCTTCATATTTACATTAATATTTATTTCAAATATTTATATAACTAAAGATATTGAAAGATTTGTTATACAAAAATATATGGTAGAGAGAATATATATATATTAGAGTATATATATAAAAAAAGAAAAAAAATAATTACAATTTAAATAAATTAATCATAACTAATTTTTGGTTGTGTTGCTAGTTTCAATTAATATAAAATAACTAAAGAAATACATTTAAATAAAAAAAAATGGAAGTAGAGCTTGAAGGAGACAAGGAGAGAGAGAAAGTATGAGAAATTAATAAAAAAATAATTTAGAGTATGAACAGTATGTTATAAATGTAGTGTAGTACTGTAGCAAGGTTAAAACATTTATGTGATGGAGCTCTTTTTTTGACCGGTTCTCTATTGGGACTGCTCTAAATCGATGTTGTATTATAAAGATGATTTGGAGGGGTAGACTACTTGTCAAAATATAAAATGTGATTATTTACAAGTATGAGTGGTCAAGTTTCAATGTATGCATGCCGTGTAATCAAAATGAGTTCACATGTGTTGGTAATAATTACAATGAGTTGACATGTGTTTTGATTTATTTTAATTTTCTGGAAAAGCATACCTACTCCAAAACTTTTGTAATCTGCAATGTCACATTTCCTTCCCAAATGAGGTAAGGCCTATAAATGGAGCATTCATTAGCCATTTTCAACTCATATTTTCCAAGAGTCTAGAGAAATCTCTCAAACAAACGAAGAAGACAATTGTTTTAATATTCAACCAATGGACCATAATTGCACTGAAAATTGTCCAAACCAGCCACACTACCATGCCCTACCCGCCCCTTCCCATAACTGCCCTCTATGTGGAGTATCCCAGCAAGTGGCCAAGCAATATGAGGAAGTTGTCATGGTCAATGATACAGTATCCGTCTTAGCAAGCACAGTCTCGGGCTGCGATTTAGATATGGAGGCCCAATACAAAGATGTTAAGTTAATTGTGAAGAAGCTAGAGAAAAGGCTCCGTGACATGGAGACAAATATTCACACTTTGGTGGAATTATTGTCACAACTATTTAGGGGATGAACTAGACAATCATTCCTTCATTATGTTTAGTTGTTTTTATAATATGTTTTAGACTTTTAAATTGTAGATGTTTCAAGCTTTATTTATATTTTCTGAACTTTGTTTTTTTTTTTGGGTTATTTTTATGTTTTGTTTAGTGGAATTTGAAGATTGTGGGAAAAATAAAAGTTGTTCTACATGAACTTATTTCTTATATAGTTAAAAAGTTACAGTGTTACAAAAATATTGGAATATATTAAATAACTACCACAATTAATGTTCACTTAACAAATAAGAAAATTGTTCTTTCTAGGAGGGTAGAAAGGTAATAATTTTGTTTATCATATTTTTATAATCCAGTGATGTAGATTGTTGGAACAATGCAAGGGTAATTCACAATTATTTTAAAATATAATTGTGAGTTGGAACTTCAAAATTACTTCATGCCTTTTGGGTGATCTCACTAATTATACATGTGTAGAAAAATAGTCCCATTAAAAAAGTGCACATACAGACAATATAGCACGTATATCTGGTCAACTTTTGCATGAAAGACATGATATTTTAATATTTTTTCCTACCTATATATAGAAATTATTCCAACCGAAATGGTTTAGACCACCATTGCCAAAATAATACTTCATAAGTGGTAGTGGGAAGTGTGTTAGAAGTAGTACCTCTCAAAACTCATAAACTTATTACCTTCATTCAACATGGCCTATAAAACAAAATTGAATGAATTTTGTCAAAAAAATCACTTACCATCTCCCTTGTACGTATGCACAAATCATGGGTTCACTAACAAAGCCATGTTTTCTGCCTCCGTCACAGTCAATGATGAAGCATTTCGTGTTCCCGCAACATTTAACACGAAGAAGGAAGCTATGAATGATGTAGCAAGGATTGCATATGGATTCCTCTCTATTGAGAAAGCCAACTTTCTGCCTTCAGGATTTAATGGAGGTACTCACTTTTAAATATATAAAGGGTCAAATATATTTTTTCTTTAAACAATTATTATGTTTTTCATATTATTTACTTCTCAACCCTAATGTTTAAATCCCACTTTATTAAACTAAGGGTCATCATCAAGTTCCCATGGTAGTAGGTCCCCTTACACGTCTTTTGAAAAAGACGTGTCGTGGAAAAATATCTTGCAAGAGCGTCTCCAAAAAATGAATTGGAGCTTGCCAAGATATTATACAAAAAAAATCTGGCCCGGATCATTGTCCTACATTTATCTCACGTGTGGAGGTAGAAGGTAGAATATTTGAAGGAGTGGAAGAATGCTCCAAAAAACTGGCTGAGAGGAGTGCCGCCAAGGCAGTGTGCAATGCCTTGACTTGATTTTTTACTATTCCATATATAATTAGTTTTTAAGTATACAAAACTTTATTAATGTTATTCGAACAAGTACAATTTTAAGTTGGTGCTACACCACTTTTAATAGTATGGTTATTATTAACTATATTTCAATATGTTTATAATGTTTGTACTATCCAGGTGGATGACAATCTCTATTGTAACTATTAGATCATTTTTAAAATATTAAATGCTATTTCTAACGGTACTGTAGTAGTTACTATTTACATATTTTGTTTCTTAATGATATTTACTTCTTAACCTCATTTGTTGGTTATCCGTGTGATCCTACTATTTCACCTTTTTAGAATGTATAATAGTTCCATGAAGCAATCATATTAATGGACCTAAAAAAATTAAAATAATATTAAGAGTTTTGTATTGAATTTTTTTTTTTGTGAAAAATTTCCACGTGTACATTGGACACTTCTTAAAATACATAAACGATGATTAAACAAAATTTTTTTGGGTTGTACTAGACACGATATGTGTACTTTTAAGGTGTACCAGTTGTGGGAAAGACACATAAATTGTAACATATTATAAAAGTATGACTTCTCCCATTTACATTGGTAGTGGCCCATTTATGTCTGTCGCCTACCCTAAAGTTGGGTGACGAGGTGGGGCCAACGACCCAAGATCACTGCGTATACGTATGGTGGGATCCACTGCCCCAGCACCTTATCTTCTTCCTCTTCTGATTGCTTCTTGCTTTGCCTCCGGTCTCACTCAAAATCACAATCCCAATCCCACTATAGAAAAATAAAATCATGGCCCTACCAAATCGGCTTAGCTCATTCAAGGGGCAACACCTCCTTCCTTCTCATTGGTCCTTGCAACAGGTTACAAATAAGATTGCATAAACTTCTAAATTATAGTTAAACATTTATATAATTGTTAATTTCAACAATAATACCATCATAGGAAAAAATAATTAGTGATTGAATATATAATTAAGCATAAATATTTAATAACTCTTTGGCAATAAATATATCGTTTAATTTATTGAAAATGTGACTAAAAATTATTTTTTATAAATTAGAATATATCAAAATTTTAGCCGTTATAAAATAATTTTTAATTATTAGTAGTGAATAATAAGGACCACAATAGAAAATAATTATTTTTATTAAAATTTGTTATGAATGTATCTAAAAATAAAATGTTAATTCAGATTGTCATGTCAATGAATGAGGACAAAATCTTTTAGTTTGGTGGTTCTTATATTTGGTGGGTCCACAGAATTCAATGTACAATGGACTGTCATGCCACCTAATTTACTATTGAAATTATTGGCAGAATAGTATGTGAACAGTACTTCCCATGCCGTGGCCTTACATTTTTAGGGTCCACTTAATTTAATGTGGCATGGCATAGACACATTTTACTATTGAAAGTATGGGTCAAATAGTATGTGAATAATACTTGGTGACTAATAAAAATTAGACTACACGAAATGAACACCTATATAATGGATGGTTGGTATAGTGCATTTATTGGTTAAAGATTTATGCATAAACCACCAAGAAGGCAACTTTTCCCCCTGAAATTAATTATGTCATCCGGAGAATGTGGTACTCCAAACAGTGCATGCCCGATGCATTGTGGGAGCCCGGGATTGTCAAGGATGAAGGCTTCATCAATCTCGACTAAATCCAAACGTGTTTCTGTTAAGTGTGTTAATTGTTCTAATTGCACTACTCTTAAGGATAAGTTGTATGAAGAGAGGAGGCCGAGGAATAAGGCCTATAGACTTTCTAAGGAAGCAAGAGACCTCCTGCTTGATTTGTCAGATTTGATCTACAAATTACCAAAGACAACCAATCTTGCAAATGAGCACATGAAAGGTATTGAAACGGTGGTCAATAATATGAACAATCAATTGAGTATGGCCGCATGTTTGAACTTGGACAATGTTGATTGATCCGACAACTATAACCAGACAATGAAGCCCACATCAACCCATTTTCACTATGTAAAGTATTTTTAATTTGTATTTGTTGGAGTCTTAACTCAGATAACCTTACTTGGTCTCTTAGGTTATTTAGTGTTTCAATATGTTGTGGTTGAATTAAAAATACCATGTAGTATGGATATTAAATGATTGTGTGTACTTGTACGAAAATGTCATTATGACAAACTTTGTGGTGATGTGGTTAGTTTCTAGATTTTAGTAAATGTTGACTATTTTACATTATAAAATATGTTGAATGGATTTATTGTTTTAATTATTGTAAGTCACAAGAAGCCACTAGTCGACAACACAAAGTTTACAAATTAAATCAAGTAACAACCAAAATTAGAGGATAAACATACATGACAAAATAAGGGTCAATTGTTTAATAAAATATTTTCATTAAAAACATATATTTCAGGTGGCCCAAAACATCAACTGGGCCTCGTTAAAAAAGGTGTACACTTTATTCAACATTAAATGTCCCAATAAATATGTCTACCTAATAACTTGCTTGGATAAAAACCTGTATCCCCCAACTTTAAAATTTAACCAACAGCACATTTTGTGTTCACAATTGAATAGAATATAACAAAATCTGGAGGATATGCCAAGTTCACCTTCAAAAGTTTCAATGCACGAATCTCCTTGAACAAGTTGAGCATAATCTTTATTTTATTCTCCTCAATCAAACTAAATTTATGTTGACACTATTTTAATTTGAGTATGTCTCCTATTTTATGTGGGAACCAAATAGGGGCTATAATTAAAGTAATAGAAACTGTCCATATTTTTTAACAGCAATTTCATGACTCAAAGTTTGTCACATGCACATATGTAACTTTCAAGGTTGTCATAAACAATCACTTAGTTTAGATGTCAAATTTTAATTTAGTTAAAAAAATCGTTTTATTATTAATTTAAATTATTTTTTATTTTCAAAGGACACTTGTCTTAAGTCTATTAATGGCCACATTCCCTCATCATTAGAAATTCTTCCAATATATTGACTAGCTCATTTTACTGGGCCTATTGTTTAATCTCCTCAATATCAATGGAAGGCCCAAATAAATCTTACACTTGAAAATGCATTGGCCTTTATTATTTACGTTCACATTTCCTTTAATTTGGGTATGTCTCCCATTTTCTATGGGAACCAAATAAGGAAAAATTATAATAATAGGAATTTTCTTCTATTTTGAAAATCTAGTTTCACATTTGTGCCATGTTTTTACACACCTTTGCAATATCAAGCTTTTCACCAATATCGACTGAGTTTACAGGTCAAATTGTATGTATAATGGGCTATGTAAAACATACAATAACTCTATTCATAATATATTTCCTAAAACTTGGTTTTTCTATCCCAGATTTAACTTAAATATGGACGAGGTAGGAAGTTTGCAAGAAACATCAAATTGGGAAAATATACTACAATCTTTGAGGATTGAGAAACTCGCAAATGATATTGAGAGGGAGGATGTCCAGGGAAAGGTCTTGGAGTCCCTTGAAGAGTGGGAGGATTTTTATTACACATACTCTTTGTGGGTAGGCTTCAGTGTCCGCAAAGCAGATGTACGGAAAAAAAATGGGAACATCACCATGAGAAAATGAGTATGTTCAAAAGAAGGTTTCCGCAAACACATGGAAATTGACAAGGCCGGTGGGAGCAAACGAAAAACATCTATTACTAGGACTGGTTGCCAAGCTAGTTTTCGAGTCGTAATGATGGGCGATGAGGGTCCGTGGATTTGCAAGGAATTCCAACCTCTGCACAACCATGACAAGGCAGCATTAGATGAGTTGCGATTTCTGAGATCAAACCGTTCCGTGTCAGAAACCCTAGTTGCTCAAGTGAGGTCAATGAACCAAGTTGGGATAAGAACTTCACACATCATCTCCCACTTGGCAATGCAGTCTGGTGGGTACGAAAGGATGCCTTGCCAGCTACGAGACGTTTACAACAAGGTCGCCCATGTCAAAAGAAAAGAGAAAAGATGTACAGATTCAGATGGTGCTTTGGGATATTTGGATTGTCTGTCAAAGAGGGATCCAAATTTCTTCATTCAATATCAATGTGACGTGGACAACAGATTGGGGAACCTATTCTGGGTGGACGGATATTCTCGACGGGATTTCGTCGCATTCGGTGAGGTTATTGGATTTGACACAACATATATGACAAACAAATATAATAAACCCCTGACAATTATTTTGGGCGTCAATCATCATTTCAAGACCTGCATAATTGGAATGGCACTACTTAACTCTGAGGATGAGCAAACTTACTTTTGGTTGCTTGACAAATTTATTGAATGCCACAATCATGTAACACCAAAGGTTGTGGTGACAGATGGAGATGGAGCTATCAAAAATGCTGTCTTGAAGTACTTCCCAAATGCAACTCATTGGTTGTGTGCATGGCACCTGTGTACCAACGCTTTAAAAATTTCAAGAGACCCCCGATTCTTACAAGAATTTCAAGATGTCATGTACAACTATTATACAATAGAGGAATTCATGCAAAAATAGGGGGAATTAATACACAATTTTGACCTCCATTCTAGCCAATGGTGCACCAACACTTATCACAGTCGTCGTTCATGGGCAGAGACATACCTAAGAGGGAAATTTGTCGCCGGAATGCGGACCAACCAAAGATGTGAGTCCATGAATTCAAGTATTAAAAAAATCCTACATGCAAGTTATAGTCTCCGTGAATTCGTTACCTCGATTGACGTTGCTATGACAAAGTTGAGGCACGTCGAGAGAGAAGATGATTACAATAGTCGACACAGTAGTCCTCCAATACCAGGTCCCAAAAATGCTCTTAAGACGTACCATGAGTAGTGTGCCAAATTATACACTAGAAATATGTACTATAAAGTGGCTGATCAAATCAAAGCGGAACATGCGTACTTTGTCAACAATTGTGAAGACAATGGTGAATCATTCTCCTACAGTTTGTCAAAGTTCCAACACGAGCATAGAGTGTACAACGTTCATTACCACCCACAAGAGGAGACATTCACCTGTCACTGCTTGCTTTTTGAGAAAGACGGCTATCCGTGTAGACATATTTGGGCCGTAATGAAATACCGTCATATGAAGATAGTACCACAGTCTCTCCTGCTGAAACAGTGGAGTAAGAATGCAAAAGTAGACCTCCCCCTCGAACTAAAGCAACACTCCATAGAAAAGCAACCGTTATTTGAAATGGCTAGGCATGCATCCCTCGCTTTGGATACAAACTTGTTGAGCTATTACACTTCCAAGTCTGAGCAATCTTACACCAAAGAGAAACAAGAAGTGGAAACACTAACTGCAATGTTCAAGGATGCAGTTCCATTGGAATCAAACACCGGTGACAACGACTCGGGACGATATCAAACCTATCAAGAAAATGAAAACATTACCAGGGACCCAACACCTTGTAGAACTAAAGGATCTGCCTATGCAAGAAACAATAGGGACAATGTTACAATAGATATGTCGGATGGAGCCGTTAAAACTAAAAGGAAGTGTTCGAACTGTTATTCTGCAGACCACAATCGAAGAACATGCCCTTAGCTGGTCGGTCTACCGCTTCCTCATAGTCAACAACCCTCACCAAGTAAGAGAGCTTAGCATTCGGTTAAATACGACGAATCTAGATGACCACCGAACTTTATGACAGAATGATACTGCAAATTGACTAAGTGTCTATTTTCGTAGGCTTTCTACCCTACTTAACAATTAAAGTATTTTGTAATGGTTTAGGTGGCTGAATTAGTATAACAATTGCATTAATGTAAGTGAATTCAAATTGTAGCTAAATAGTAGATTTGTTTCAATGGTAAAAAATTATTGATTATGGCAGTTCAATCATATTTGTAATGTTTTAGAAAGGTAGATTAATGATAATCAAATGACCAATCCTATATATACGTTCCTTTTTTAGTGACGCTTCACTCTAATTGATAAAATTAGATAACAAATTGAATGTAATCGTTTCTTTTCTTTCTCTTCATTATATACCATGCGTATCACTATTATTGAAATTTCATTAATTTTACATTAAAGAGTAAATTAGTAAAAATATTCATCTTCACAATTAAAATGAAGGATTACAAAATATGACATAATTACACTTACTTAATCATATCGTGTAGATTTGAGCCTATTATCTATACTTGCGAGATTTTAATAGTAAGTAACTTTGTTACCTTTTTTAATTGATTGCTTAAAGTATATATGCTTCTCACCAAAATCATTAAAACCATGTTTAAAGCATAATATTAATATGAATTAGGTAATTAATTAGGATAAAAAAACAAAAACAAAAAATCATTGTTAATGCAACTCACCAAACTTGTTTATTACTATTACAAATTTACCAATATTATTCTATTAAGTAAACTAATAATATTGTTATCTTTATCGTTAATTAGGATTAAAAAAAAAGTGTTAATTAGTTTTGATTTTAGCAGTCCTCATTGTTTTACTAACTTTTCACTACAATATTCAATACTACGTCTTCTGATATATTAATTGATCACTACTTTGTCTGCTGGTAACATAACAAAAGGGGAAGATATATTAAATAAAACATCTTCATTACAAAAATTTATCTTACGTGCCCTATTCATAACTTTGGGCCTAATAAAAAAAAATCTCAATTTTAAAGTTTATTTCACTGTAATAGACCTTTTCGTTTGGGCTGTGCTCATGGACTCGGACTGGCCCATCTACCTGTGTTAAACAGTATGTGTTGCGAAATCATAAACAATGTGCAAAATAGTAAGAACAATGTACTAAATGTACAGTCAATGTAAAAAAACAACAAATATGTTATGAAGCTACAAATTACCAAAAGACCAAAAGTTCAAGAAGTACAATTACCAGAAAACCACCCCCAACGTGTAACTATTCACATTAAATATTATAAAACCAGTTATCTCCGGTGGCTTGCACAGTTGCATTAAATGTGCGATGGGACAAACTACACTATTTAGCCTCACTTTTTATCAGAAATAGTGTTACAATGTCAGTTCAATAGTAGTACAAATTGGGGCCCCCTTTGACTATTTTCTGACTGAACCGTTCCGTGAACGGAATATAATCCAAGGCCATATATATATATAGGACAATTCTCCTATATGGGCTTCACTTTAAGCCCTACCGGTGGTGCTCTCAGTATTTCTCGGCCTTTGAACAGTTTTCGGCACAATTTTTTTTATGACCGTGTATATTGTAGCTATTTAGAGCATCCTGCAAATTTTCAGAATATTCCGAATAGTTTACAGTACCGAAAACTAGGTTCAAACATGTTGTTTTCCGCATGCAACAACATGTTTGAAATTAGTTTTCGGTATGTAAACTAGTCGAAATTTTCTGAAAATTTGCAGGATGCTCTAAATAGCTACAATATACACGGTCATAAAAAATATCGCGCCGAAAACTGTCCACGGGTCGAGAACACTGAGAGCCTCACCGGTAGGGCTTAAACTGAAGCCCCTATAGGTTCCCCTCTATAGGGGCTTCACTTTAAGCCCTACCGGTGAGGCTCTCAGTGTTCTCGACCCGTGGACAGTTTTCGGCTCGATATTTTTTTTGACCGTGTATATTGTAGCTATCTAGAGCATCCTGCAAATTTTTCAAAAAATTATGAATAGTTTACATTACCGAAAACTAGGTTCAAACATGTTGTTGCACGCATGACTAATTTTTTTTATGTGCATGGAAAGCAACATGTTTGAACCTAGTTTTCGGTACTGTAAACTATTCGGAATTTTCTAAAAGTTTGCAGGATGCTCTAAATAGCTACAATATATATGGTCATAAAAAAACGCGTTGAAAACTGTTCTCAGGTCGAGAAACTATTGTAAATTGTCTTGATCTTATATATTTATGTTTATGCGTTATGTGTGATCGTTTATACCCTATCAAATTATTTTAAAATTGAATAATGCATATTTGTTCTTTCTAAGAGTCAATAATATTAAATGTAAATTGTTATTGCATTTAACATAGCATATTTTTTTACTGAAAATTATGTAATAAATGTAATACACTTCAATATATTTACTTTACATGAATATTGACTAATGAATTTTTTTTTTTCATAATACCTTTATGTATTGTAGGAATAATTTTAAAGAAATATTTTTTTTATTAATTTTTATGTTTATTACTTTTTTTTTTAATTATTAAAATTATAATTGAAATTTTAAATATAATTGCATACTATAGTTAGTGAATTATTTTATTCTTTTTTAAAGTATATATATATTTATAGGGAAATTCTATAATAAGAGTACTAGTTTAGCCCCTACACGTGGGGGTATCTCTTTTTTTAAACATAGAGAAATTATGACCCAATTTTTTTTAAATGACGTTGTACATTGTAGTTATAGTAGGTATCTCATCAATTTTTAGGAAATTCTAAATAATTTACGATGCCCAATACAGAGTTTAAACAATCAATTGCACGCATACTTTTTTTTTATATACGCGTGCAACTAACCATTTTGAACTCTTATTTTCGACATTGTAAAATATTCAAAATCTTTTGAATGCTAGTGTAATACCTACTATAACTACATTATACACCGTCATACCGATTGTTGACCCTCGATTTGGCCAACGACACGGAGTCAAATATACGACAGAGAATGAGACGACAATTAAGAGTTTAATCTAATGGAAAATACGAAAACACCAACGATTTATAGTGGTTCGGCTCCAAAGAATGGTAATGACCTACGTCCACCTAGTGCTATTATTAATATTGAATCTCAAAGCCGTGATCAAAGAACTAGGGTTCTTGAGTTTCATAAACCTTGGGAGAATTCCAATAAAATGATGGATAATCACACTATAGCTTCCTCTCTCAATACTCAGAAAAAGATTTAGTGATCAAAAAGTCCCTTCCTTGAGCTATTTCATGTATATTTATAGGCTCAAGGGGGGTTACATGGGCCATTGGGCCTTAACTTTCCTTAATAAATGCATATCAAGGTAATAAAAAGGAAATAATCAATGTAGTTAATACAAGATTATGACTGTTAAAGGAAATAAACTGAATCATATGACCAGCCTGATCGTATCTAATAGCTAAGCTTTGATAAAGCATCGAGGAGCTGGTCGACAGACGAACAGCACCTCTTCTTAATGACGCTGACACGTGTTACCCTCGTGTACAAAATTCCTGCCATGTCATCCGCAGCCATTTTGGGTAAACATTTGCCCCCAAGTTTATTTTACTGCGACCAGCATAAAGTAAACTTAGGAAACTAACTCTTCGCTTACCCCACCAAATATGTCAGAGCCGCCTGTGCTTTCTTGTAAAAAGTGATCAATCATGTCCAATCAAGTCTTTTCCATTTCCCAAAAACTTGTCTGACGGTTATTACACTTCCCCATACTTTGAAAAAAGTAATTAATGATTACTTCTTTTATCATGTCGCAGTCACTATAATACCTCAAATCCACATTTTCAGTTTTTACTTTTCACTCGCCATCTCCTTTTCAAGAACTCCAAAGAACTTCGGCCTTTAGAGCCTAGAAATCCCAGGAACTTTCATCGCTGATCCAAGGAACTTCCATTCGGACGCTCAAAGCTTTCGTGTTCAAACTCCACCTTTCATCTAAGTAAGTTTCACGAACCCCTTAGATGTTTGAGTTGCCATGCAAAATTGTTTTGTATTTGAGTTCTTTGCTGTTGTTGACCGAAACTGTCTTGGGGTAAATCAGCATGTTGATCGATGCTGGATAGGGTAGTGAAACAATGTTTCATAGGACTTAGGAGTCAGTTTGATAGTTGAGATTGTAGATTTAGGGGCGTAAAATCGAAGTAAAATATTTATTTTTTAGCTAGTTTAAAAACTGGGTTTTTTCCGCCCTTTCGGAGTAGAAAAAGCTTTTTCTGAAAAAAAATTTACTTCCACTTTTTAATCCATTTCTCAAACTATTTGTATAAAACTTAGTGTTTTTGTTAGAATGTTGCTGGCCGTATAAAAGCTTAACTTTTATACGCGATAAATGTTATTCCAACTCTCAACACATATTTTTAGGCTTTACGTTCTCATGTCCCCCTTTCTCTATTCGCAGCTTTTCATGCAAGATCCGTGGGGAGGTGAGAGGCCTATCGATGATGACTTCCTAGCCCAATTGCTTGAGGACGAGGAGCAACCGTCACTGTTGATACCAGAAATTCCTTTTTCTCGAGCTACCCCAAACATTTCATCATCCCCGCACCAAAATATGGGTCGTGTTAAGTCTAAAGCCCAGAAAAAGAAACCTTCCAACCCTTCAAATCAGCCTGCTCCTCAGGCTGAAATTCCCTTGGCCAGCGGTCGAGAAAGAAATATCCCCGACCCCAGCATTCAAACTCGTGCTCAACTTCGAAACGCCATTCAACCAGATGTTGAATGGTACATCGCCCCTCCTAGCCGAGTAACGATTAGGATGATTGACAATTACATTAAAAAATACGGACTTCCTGGGGTGACCCTAGTCCAACCCACTAGAGACCAAAGGGTGAATCTGCCTGGAGGCGCATACAGTGCCTGGTTGAGGTATCACATCGAGGCAGGAGCAATCCTGCCTCTTCATCCTTTCTTCCAGGGAGTGGCCAATTATTTCGGGGTCGCTCCTTTTCAAATAACCCCTAACGGATATAGAATGCTTTCTGCAATCTATATCCTCTATAGCCATAAGAAATGGCCTGTCCCCACGCCACATGAGGTCAACTACTTGTTCGACCTAAAATCCAACCCAAACCAGGAAAACATGGGGTTCTTCCATTTCTGCCACCAGGAAATAGGTCGCACTTTCCTGACTAACACTACTTTTATCTCGAATGTGGGGAAATACCATCTGGAGTACTTTCTAACTACTGACATGGTCGCGAACAACTTGGCCTTCACACAAGGAGGTAAAGTCTTTGCACCCCTGGTCGTTTATTTTTCTTTAATTTTTACTGCATTTCCCTTAGATTTTTAGCGCCTTTCAGGCCCATGGTTGCGACCAGACCCTACTCCAGACATGGAGGTTTGATCAGCCCTCCTGCCCAGCCTGACTAACGTAGAGAAGAGCGTTATGCATCTGGTCACAGAGGCTAACCTGAGGCTGGTCGAGCTTTTGGCACCTCACAAGGATGTGAGGGAGTCAACAGCGGGAAGTGCCACTGGCAAGGAGATTCCCGAGCAGCACCCAGATGTGTCACAACCTCAAAGGAGGAGGACAACTGGAGTGACAATCAGGGAACCCTCCAGCACCCCGCGAGCTGCTGCTCCCCCCGCCCCACTGGGAAAGGGAAAAAAGAAAGCTACCGAACCTCTCAAGCCTCTCGATGAATCTTCGGATGAGAACGGTACTGATCTCTCTCTCTTAGATAGTTTGCCAATTCCCTATCACTTGTTTGGTGGGGAAGGCAATTTTAAGTACGCTCCCAATTTAGATTCAGACTTCTTCATGCCAGAGAGTGAGTGTAACACTAGTAGAGTATATAATGTAGCGACCAGTAATGATAGCTCGGGTATTTTACTTACGATTTTCTTTGTTTCTTTTCCTGACATAACATACTCAGTCGCTTGTACTATCTCACTGTTCATGTATTTGCTTTCTTGTAGACATGGAATCCGAAAATGTGTTTGATATGTACTGTGCTCCCGAGGCTCCTGAGCTCCTGCGAGCAAGAAGAAAGCGAGCAGGCGGCATCACGGCGAAAGCAGTAAAGTACCTCTGGCCAAGAAAACTCGTACTGCAGACCCTCCAGTAGATGTACCTTCAACAAATGCAACACCACCTCCTTCTCCCCTCGAGCAGCAAACTCTGCCTGCTCCAGTCGGGTCAAAACCTTCCCCGCCGGCTCCAGCTGACCAGACTCAGCAGGCTACCCCTGCTTCCACAGGGGGTGACATATCGAGTCGTGCCCTAAGATCAGCCAAGGACAGGATGGCAAAAATTTTGAGGCACGAACGTTTCTGAGAAGCGATGGCAGGGACAGGGACGATGGAAGTCGACCAGATCTTAACCCGTGCTCTGAACTAGCTCGCAAGTTGAAGTTGTCTTTTTTCTATGGAGACTAAATCCTTTTATTTATTATAGTTAATTTAACTTTTGTGCTAATCGCAGGCAATGCTAACCGTGACTGCTGGCCGTCTCTGCTCGGGAGCCATCACCGAACAGTCCAAGGCTTCCGAGCAATGGCACGCTAAAGAACTCAAAGCTGCCAAGGAAAAATATGTTGAACAACTTTAGGCGGCTCAGAAGACAAATGCAGCACTGCTCGAGGAGAAGAACAAGCTGGCTGAGGAGTTAAGGGAGAAGCAGACTACTCTGTACAAGGCCATCGAGTTAAGAGATCAGTTCAAGGAGACTAACTGCATCAACTACCGCGAGGCTAAAAAGCTCGAGCAGGACCTAATTGCGAGCAGACAGGAGACTACAACGCTGGAAGGTTGGATCGAGGAACTTGAAAAATCCAATGCCAGCAATTTGGAGAGGTACAAGAATTCCAAGGTTAAGTGTTTCTATGACTTCTGGAAACACAACCAGGAGGCCAACATCAGTTATCTTCCCGAGCGCACGAGGCATGCTGAGATAGCCCGCTGCGTTGCTTGCCTGGCGAAAGAAGAGGGAGCAAAGATACCTACCTCGCCTGAAATCTCTTTGGCCACTGGCGTGGAAGGGGTGGACAATGAAGCTACAATTGTCGTCGACCAGGACACCCCTCAAGATCCTCCTGCCTCGTAGTCTGCTATTTTTCTTTTATTCTTTTATCTTTTAAATACCCAACCTTCAGGTTGTGATGTAGAGACTATTTTTTTATTGCTGCGCGGGCAGCTACTTTTTCCTTTTATCAAACAATTACATCCGAGCAGTAACTGCTCGCGGTGTAAAAGGTTTCCTTAAGATATTATAATATTTTCATTTTATTATAACATCTGTTCGAATGACCGAACTTAGCATAGTACTTTGGTTTGATTTAACAAACTATAAAATTTTGAAAAATACTCTAAGTACCCTAGCATTCTTTCACTTATTTTGCTCATGTGTTTACATACCTTTCGATATGCCTTGCTTACTAGATTCCTTATATGCCCCCCAAGAGATTGAGGAGCTTTAGGTCCTTAGTCACTTTCCTTGACCCAAACATGTTCGAACATTACTGCTCGGAGCAAATAATTAAAATGATAATACAACAAAACAACACACGTAATGAGCAAATACTTGTAATAAATACAATAATTGGCAAGAATGACTGGCTGCGCACAGTCCCTTATATTTCTCGTAATAAATGGACAAAACGTGTCTGTACGAGTGATCAATAAGATCTTACACTTATAAGCGATTAGTCATATAAAATGACCAACCCTTCTTCATAACTTGTAAAAAGTAAAATTAATACAAGCCAATTCTTTAAGAAAAATTGTTTATTGATAGTACTTGCGCAGGTGTTCTCCATTCCAATAGCGAGGAATGAGATCTCCATTGAAGCGAGCAAGTTTGGAGGTGCCTGGATGGAGGACTTCTTCAATCTGGTATGGTCCTTCCCAATTAGGTCTGAGTACTCCAGTAGCCTGGTCGCGGGTATTTAGGAAAACTCTTTGAAGTACCAAGTCTTCGACGTTGAACTTTCTTTCACGTACTTTAGAGTTGAAATACAGGGCGACTTTTTGCTGGTACGCAGCTACTCGAAGTTGGGCTTGTTCATGTTTCTCATCGATCAAGTTCAAGGATTCCATCAATAGTTGGCTGTTAGAGCCTTGATCGTACGTTATCATGTGATACGAGGGTGGGTCTAACTCAACAGGCAACATAGCCTCATACCCATAAGCCAAAGAGAATGGAGTATGGCCTGTTGCTGTTCGGTGGGAAGTTCTGTACAACCAAAGGACTTCAGGCAATTGCTCTGGCCATGCACCCTTAGCTTCTTCCAGTCTTTTCTTCAGGGTATCCTTTAGCGTTTTATTGACTGCTTCGACTTGTCCATTTGCTTAGGGATTAGCAACTGAAGAAAATCTCTTGATAATCCCATGTCATTCGCAAAAGTCCGTGAATAAATCACTATCAAACTTTATGTCGTTATCTGAGACGATTTTCCTTGGCGATCCATAGCGACAAATGATGTTTTTGACCACATAATCCAGCACCTTCTTGGTCGTTATGGTTGTGAGTGGCTCAGCTTCGGCCCATTTAGTGAAATAATCGATGGCAACCATAGCATACTTGACGTCACTCTTTCCTGTGGGTAAAGATCTGATTAAATCTATACCCCACACTGCAAATGGCCACGAACTTTGCATCTGTTTCAGTTCATTAGGGGTTGCTCGCGGGATTTTTGAGAACCTCTGGCACTTGTCACACCTCCGTACGAATTCCATCGAGTCTTCATTCATTGTTTGCCAGAAATACCCTTGCCTCTGGATCTTTTTTGACAAACTTTGCCCCCCAACGTGGTCTCCGCAGAAGCCTTCGTGTACCTCTTTCATCAATTCTTTGGCTTTCTCTTTCGAAACACATCTGAGGAGTGGCATTGAGTATCCCCTTTGGTACAAGATTCCATCGACCAGGATATACCTAGCACTATCGTTGAAGGGTCCTGGCTTTGTTTCTGTCCGTTGGTAACACACCTTGCATCAGATACTCTACATATGGTGCCATCCATGTATCTACCATTTGGATCACCAAAGTGGTCTCCTCTGCTTGGATGCTTGGCACAGATAACTGTTTAACTGGCACTATGTTCAGACTATCAGCATCCTTCGCACTTGCTAGTTTGGCCAAAGCATCTGCGTTTGAATTCGTGTCGCGAGGTACCTGCTGAAGGGTGTACTTGTCAAACTGTGCTAATAGATCCTTTGTTTTGTTTAAATAGGCAACCATCTTTAAACCTCGGGCTTGGTACTCTCCCATGACTTGATTTACCACAAGCTGAGAGTCATTGTAGATGTCAAGTATCTTTATAATCATGTCCCTGGCCAATCGTAACCCAGTGAGCAACGCATCATACTCAGCCTCGTTGTTTGAAGCAGTGAAGTCAAACCTGATTGCACAGTGAAATCGATGCCCTTCAGGCATAATCAGGATCACTCCCACGCCGGCATTATGCTCATTGGAAGAGCTGTCTGTAAATAACTTCCAAGAGAGATGTTGGTTTTGAGACACAGGCTCTTCAGGCTCTTCGGTCTGCTCGCTATCTATGAGTCCAGTGAACTCTATAATGAAGTCAGCCAGGGCTTGCCCTTTTATCGCTGCTCGTGGCAAGTAAGAGATATCGAATTGCCCAAGTTCGACTGCCCATTTCAACAATCTTCTCGCAGCCTTTAGCATTTGCAGAACTTGCCGTAGAGGTTGGTCGGTCAAAACTGTGATTGGGTGAGCTTGAAAGTAAGGCCGCAGCTTCCCCGAGGCCAAAATTAAGAAATAGGCTAATTTTCTGCTCCAATTAGCCTCTTGCTTACATAATAAACAGCCTTTTACACGCCTTCTTCTTCCCTTACAAAGATAGCACTAGCAGCATATTCCGTAATCACCAAGTAGACAAACAAAGTCTCCTCATCGACTGGCTTTGATAGGATGGGTGGTTGCACCATGTGAGTCTTTAATGCTTGGAATGCCTGCTCGCACTCCTCCGTCCACTCAAATTTTTTGTTGCCTCTAAGTAAATTAAAAAATGGAACGCACTTGTCCGTTGATTTTGAAATAAATCTACTGAGAGCGGCAATCCTTCCGGTCAAACTTTGAACATCCTTAATCTTTGCTGGCAATTTCATATCGATCAGGGCTTTGATTTTCTCAGGATTGGCTTCAATTCCTCTCAAGTTAACTATAAATCCCAAGAACTTCCCTAATCCTACTCCGAAGGAGCATTTGAGGGGATTCAACTTCATTTGATATTTGTTCAATACGTTGAAGCACTCCTGGAAATCCTCTATATGCCATTCTACCTTCTTTGACTTAACCATCATGTCGTCAACGTATACCTTCATGTTTGTCCCGATCAGCTCCTTAAACATGTGGTTGACTAGTCGCTGGTAAGTCGCACCAGCGTTTTTCAAACCGAAGGGCATTACTTTGTAACAGTAAAGCCCTGTATTAGTCCGAAAGCTAGTGTGATCCTCATCAGGAGGATGCATACTAATCTGATTATACCCGGAGTATGCATCCATGAATGAGAGAATCTCGTGCCCTGCAGTGGCATCGACCAGTTGGTCGATTCTTGGAAGTGGGAAACAATCTTTGGGGTAGGCTTTATTAAGGTCTGTGAAATCCATGCATGTTCGCCATTTTCCATTCAGCTTGGGAACTAGTACGGGATTAGAAACCCATGATGGATAAAACGCCACCCTGATGAACTCATTCTCCTTTAGCTTCTCAACTTCTTCTTTTAAGGCCTTTGATCTATCTTTGTCGAGCAGCCTTCTTTTTTGTTGCACCGGTGGAAAACTCTTGTCAATGTTCAGGACATGGCTGATGACTGCAGGGTCTATCCCAACCATATCTTTTTGCGACCAGGCGAAGACTTCCTGGTTCCTCCTCAAAAACTCCACCAGTTCTTGTTTTGTTGTTGTCTCTAAGTTTTTACCAACTTTCACAACCCTGGTCAGATTTTCTTCATTGAGTTGGACCTCTTCAAGGTCCTCAATGGGTCCTACTTCTTCCTCGAAATCCCCAAAGCGAGGATCCAAGTCTCTATCCTAACTTTGGGCAACTCCCTATTTGGTGACATTATCACCTGACTGAGCCTGAGCATCAATTGCCATTTGCAACTCTTTTCCGCGAACATCTCTCGGCACACCTTTCTTTGCCTTGGTAATCGAGGCGTTGTAGCACTCCCTTGCTTCTCGCTGATTTCCCAATACGCATCCTACCCCTACGTTTGTTGGGAATTTCATGGCAAGGTGCCATATTGAAGTTACGGCCCGTAGGTCGACCAGAATTGGTCTCCCAATTACAGCATTGTATGCCGAAGGACAATCAACTACTATGAAAGTAGTGAGTAATGTCCTGTTAGCAGGTGCAGTACCTGCTGTAACTGGAAGCCTAATTGACCCAGTTGGGGCGAGCCCTTTGTTGGAAAAACCATAGATGGTTTGGTTGCATGGCTCCAGGTCCTTGACGGACAGCTTCATTCTCTCCAGTGAAGACTTGTATAGGATATTGATCGAACTTCCTGTGTCGACCAACACCCTCTTCACCATCATGTTGGCAATTTGTACGTCTACGACTAGCAGATCGGAGTGTGGGAATCGTACGTGCTGGGCATCGTCTTCAAAGAAGGTTATCAACTCCTCCTCTGTTCGAGCCTTTTTTGGTGCTCGATCCTCCACACTCATCATCTCGATGTCCTGGTCATGGCGTAGGGTTCGAGCGTATCGTTCCCTTGCCTTCCCACTTTCCCCTACAAAATGTGGGCCTCCGCAGATGGTGAGTAAAGTGCCTGCCACAGGAGCTGGCTGTAGGGGTGGTAAGCGTTAGCGTGCAGGCACCTGCTCGTTGCCACCTTGAGCCTCTTGCTGAGACCCTCCTGTGGCTCGCACATATCTCCTTAGATGTCCCTACCTAATCAGGAACTCAATCTCATCTTTCAACTGGTTACATTCATTGGTGTCGTGCCCGTAGGTGTTGTGAAAACGACAGAACTTTGCCGTATCTCTCTTAGAGATATACGTGCGGGTCATTTGTAAGGCATGCTTGAGCTGGTCACCAGGTAGACTTCTGCTCGGCTTTCGACAAGTGTCGTGTAGTTGGTGAATCTCGGCTCGTATCGATTGCCTTTGGGGCGTTTATTCTCAGAAGCTAAGGGTTCATTGTTCGCCCGTTTTCCACCATTCCTACCATTGCCATTCTCGTTATCCTTGCCGTTGCCATTGGGCTTTTCTGACCCGTTGGCAGCCTTGGAGGGTTCTTCCTTAGGCCCCTTGTCTTTTGATGGCGATATCCCCTCATTGGCAATCGCGTCCTTGAGCTTGATATGTCGATCAGCCCGATCCAAAAATTCCTGGGTACTTCTTACCCCATTCTTTCTGAGGCTACTCCAGAGGGGTGAATGACGCTTAACCCAAGCAGTTAGAGCCATCATCTTACCTTCATCACCCACTGTCTTGGCTCCAGCTGCTGCTCGCATGAAGCATTGGAAATATTCTTTTAAGGGCTCTCCCTCCTTCTGGCGTATCTCGACCAGCTGATTGGCCTCTGTGGGGTGTACGCGACCCGCGTAGAATTGTCCATAAAATTCCTTTACGAACATCTCCCAAGACACTATACTAGTAGGAGGGAACTTAAAGAACCACTCCTGGGCGGTGTCAGATAGTGTCGCTGGGAAGATCCGGCAGCGGGCATCTTCCGACACTTTTTGTATATCCATTTGTATCTCAAACTTATTAACATGAGATACTGAGTCTCCATACCCATCATAGTTCGGCAGTGTTGGCATCTTGAATTTACTGGGGGTTTCAGCCGCAGCAATCCTTTGTACAAAGGGAGTGCCCCTCCTCCTATCGTACTATATATGGGACGTTTGTCCCCCAACCAGCTATTGTACTGCCTGGTTCAGAGCATTAATTTGAGCCTGAACCACTTCTGGGACTGCTGGGGCAACCGGTGCTGGGGGAGCGTACTCGGCGTTCCTCTCGTGGCGGTCGTTAAGTACGTCCCTTAAATCATCGTCCCTACATCTCTGCTCGCTAACTCCTAGCCGATCAAAGACGTTCTACTGCCTAGGTTGCCCTCCAGCGTTATGGTTAGCTGGCTTGTTTTCTCTAGGCGGGAGGCTTCTGCCCCCATTCCTTTGACCAGTATTTCCTCTGCCGGAATCGGCTTCATTATAGTCATAGCCATCTCTAAAATGTGGCTGACTACGGCGTGACACGCTATTTCCTCCTTGGGCTGGCATTTCCCAAGCGTCAGGGGGAGGCCTGCACTGGTCGTTGGATCCCCGTGCATTGTTATGCCGTGGGGGGCCCCTGACCGCAGAGCCTAACTCGATGTTCCTCCTGTTGGAAGAAGGACGTTGCCCCCTGCTCGGTGGATTTGGCTCTTCGTCCCCTGGGCGTCTAGGGCTACGGGCGGCTACCCGGCCCTATTCTGCCTCGGGCGCTGGGGATTGCCTTGACTAGCCTGAGATGGAGGCTGCTGCTCAGGATCCCTAGGTGGGACATCATCCTGAGCCATAGGCGGTTGCTCTAGCCTTTGAGGGCTTGCTGGCTGGAGGGGAGGACTAGGATTGGGAGCCCTCTAAGGCGGCGCACTCGGGGGCTGATCTGGCTTAAAGGCTGGTGCAACCTGACTTCGAGGAAATTGGATGGCTGCTTCAAGAGCGGCCATGGAATCCCTCTGCCAACGGTCCATGTCTACCTGCCGCTTATTCAGCTCCTGGCGCTAGCGTTCAATTTCCCTCTGCTACATTACCATTGTCTCCGTAGCATTCTCCTGATTGGCCCTCAGATTAGCCAACTCGTCCTGCAACACTCCCAGTGTTGCCCTCAGTGTTTCGGAATCTAACTCCTCTTCAAACTCCAAATGAGGTTCATTCTCAACCACATTTGGGGGAAGAGGTTGGGATGGTGCAGCGCCAACGGTCTGTCCAGCCTTCTTGGATGTCTTCGCCATTAGATTTTCTTACAGTTTTTATCAATCTCTCAATGAAAGCACTAGAATGTTGACCCTCGATTTGGTCAACGACACGGAGTCAAATATACGACAGAGAATGAGACGACAATTAAGAGTTTAATCTAATGGAAAAGACGAAAACACCAACGATTTATAGTGGTTCGGCCCAAAAGAATGGTAATGACCTACATCCACTTAGTGTTATTATTAATATTGAATCTCAAAGCCGTGATCAAAGAACTAGGGTTCTTGAGTTTCACAAACCTTGGGAGAATTCCAATAAAACGATGGATAATCACACTATAGCTTCCTCTCTCAATACTCATAAAAAGATTTAGCGATCAAAAAGTCCCTTCCTTGAGCTATTTCATGTATATTTAAAGGCTCAAGGGGGGTTACCTGGGCCATTGGGCCTTAACTTTCCTTAATAAATGTGTATCAAGGTAATAAAGAGGAAACAATCAGCGTAGTTATTACAAGATTATGACTGTTAAAGGAAATAAACCGAATCATACGACCAGCCTGGTCGTATCTAATAGCTAAGCTTTGATGAAGCATCGAGGAGCTGGTCGACGGACGAACAACACCCCTTCTTAATGACGCTGACACGTGTTACCATCGTGTACAAAATTCTTGCCACGTCATCCGCAGCCATTTTGGGTAAACACCGATAAAGGCTAAACTGACTACTATAGAACTTCCTTATATTAGTATCGTAGGCCCTTCTAAGAAAACTAATATATATAATATGTACTAGGTAAAAAAAAACGTGCAATGTATGTTTATTTAATTTTATTTAAAAAAATATATTAATTTTTTTTTATTATATTTTTTAATTGTCAGATGAATTTTAAATAAATAAACAATCTCACATATTATACAAGAATGACATAAACATATTTAAAAAAAAACCAAAACATTTTTTATAGTTTTAAAAAAATAAAAATAAATAATTTTTGAAAAATATAAAATATAAAAAATTGTTAAACCAAGAATCCATTAGATACACAATTTTTATGTATAAAGCTATGGTGCATTCTAGTTTTTCAATTAAATATTTTTTTTCTAATTTTGTTTTAGAAAAAATATCTATGAATTTCAATATAATAAAATATTAAAAAGTTCTAAATTAAAACTATGAATTTAAAAAATTTATTGCTTCAAAATTTAATTATTTAATTTAAAAAATTTTAAAGCCAACAAAAAACTATGTATAAATATATATTATTTAATTAATGGCTAGAGGAACTAAAATAAGTAATTTCTCATTAAAAAAACTAAAGAGCAAAATAAGAAAATATGTATATTTATGTATTATTATACTATCACATATATGTTTGGATAAACAAAATAAGTTAAATGACAAAATAAATAATTAATACAAGAATAAATATTAAATTTAAGCACATAAATAGTTTTCGATTATAGTTTTGAAAATATAATTGATTTATTACTTTTTTTTCAATTTATTAACCTTATTTAGATGATTTTTTTCAATTTATTTACTTTATTTAGATGACTTTATTAATTTTTATTTTTTTAAAAAATTATTTACCTTATTATTTAGGTAACTTTAAAAGTAGAAAACAATAAAAAAAAAGTGTTAAATCTAACAGAGAAGAACAATTTATGTTAAACTCACATTTATAATATATAAAGATATAAGTTATAACATGTGTATCTAAAAAATATATATAATAATAATATAAGACACATGACAGGCACATGGCATGAAAAATGGATGACATGTCATCAATTTATGTGGCAATGTTATTGACACATAAAATAACTATTTACACATATACTAACACGTGAGACATTTTTTGTAATTTCAACACACGCATTATCATTTATTTTAATAATTTTTTTCATAATAAAATAAAAATAGAGGAAAATTTTTTAGGATTTGGCGCTCATTTTTCCTCCAAAATATTTGTAGGTAATCCTCTATACCTATCCATTTTTATTAGTAGTAAAGTAATTCTTAAATATTATGCTATTGACCGACTACCTACCAATAATCCTTACAAATAAATATTTGTAGGTAAGAGTCTAATTTACCTACCAATAAATATATGGATGTAATAAATGCGAATGTAAAATGCAGTTTTCCTGTAGTGCTTGTTCCATATGTAGATGACAAAATATCTTTAGATCATTTGATTGTAAATGTTTTACACAACTTTCGCGATTTTTTCGAAATATATTTCAAGTGTGATAAAACGAGTCATATTAACACCAAAGAATAAATTTATGGATAAAATAAACACATTATCAATTCATAGATTCTATGGCGGAGTACAACGATATTACATTTTCGATGAAACAATAGATACATCTGAATAATTAGTAATAGAAGATTTCTTAAATAATCTAACTCTAAATGAAATACCCCCTGAATTATTACTTAAGGAAAAATTTCCAATCATGCTCCTTAAAAACATGAATTATTCATAATGCTTATGCAATGGAACACACTTAATTTTTTGAGCTTTCGATTGAAATATCATAGATTCAGAAATTGCAGTGGACATTATATCGAAAAAAGAGTGTTCATATCTAGGATCCTATGTTAGATTGTAAACACAATATTATGAGCATTATATCTATAAATCAAATTGAGCAACAACATTAAATGCTCATGCAACAACCAAGATCACATTTTATTTAGGGCATTAGTTTGGGAATGTAGAGAACATACCTCCCATGTTGCTCATCCCATCTTGAGCCATTTCCTCACTTCACAATCTGCCAAAATCACACACAAGATCAAGTGTAAAAATGAAAGAGGAAGCTTATGGATAGCCAACCCTTACCACAATACCACTATGCCCCCAATTGCCACCCATACAACATATATATTATGCTCTCATACCTTAAGAGGTATTAGTGGGCTAATTGGGGCTCATTATATTATGAAGTGATAAACTATAGTTTAATGGGCAACACATAGCCATTAGGGTGCCACCATGTGCCTCTAACGCAATTAGTAGGTATGAACCATCTCATTATGGTTATTGGTAATTAATAGGCACTTTAGTTAATGGTTATGATCATAGAATAATGTTTGTTATTATATTAGTCGATAATAATAATTCTATCCTATTCTTACTAAATGTTGATGAAAATAACGACTTCCCATTCAAATGACTATATATAAGTCATAAGGACATACATAAGATTATTTTGGGATTTATTTGCCTCAGCTAGTTTTTTCACACGGTCAATTATATGTGGCTTTATCAAGAGCAAAAACAATATATATAATGAATTCTAATACGACCAGTGTCCACTAAACAACATGGAAAAAACTACACAAAAATATTGTATCTACATAATTACTAACATTGTCGAGATTAAATCAATGCATTGCATGTATCTACATTCAATTACTTAGTTTCAATTATTCCTCTATTATTATAAATTTTAATATTGACAATATCTAATTATTTAATAAAATATAATCCTTAAATGTGCTGAAATTTTATTAATTTAAATTGACACTTGATATTCTTAAAAATCTAAAACTTGTGTATCTTAAAAAGGAGAAGAAAAAAAAACACAAGATGCAAACATCAATAAAAGATATTAATCCATTTATAAGTGACTAGACAATCAAGATAATAGTTGCTGAAAAGTCATTTGTACAAATAAACATGCATAATCCAAAAAAATATTAAAGGCTGACATTGATTGATAAAGAAGTAAAGTATTTTTTTAATTGACTTATCTTGAGAAAAATATTATTTCTTTTCGATTCTTCATTAAAAGAAAAATCATAAGTTACAATTTTTGAATCTGATATCCACACTTAGGAAGACCCTTCAAATGTTTTCCAATCATATTACACCAGCAATGTACGTGTTACACAAGCACATCCTCAGTTCAAAATTAGATACCATCCCTGTCAATGGATAAGTATCTCCAAGATAAAAATATAATAAATGACAGAATATGAAGACCACATACAACAACCAATATATAAATCAGTCAACTTCAAAGATTTGGAGACTTACAAAATATCTTATGAAAGCATAGGTGATGTAATTTAAATTTTATATTAAAAATTTCACTTGTATTTCATTGCAAATTCATTATCAAATCCCTAACATTCTAAATTGCAAAATACATATATATTAGCAATTGCAATAAAAAAATGAACATATCTAAAGATGTCACAATAATGTTTGGATTAAGAAGAATCCAAGAAATATATCTTATTGATGAGAGGTAAGCAACAAGCCAAAAATAATATTTCATTTATTTAATTAAATAAGAATATTTTTTTCTTTCAAAAAAGTATTAATTATTTAAAATATTTGACATTTGCAACTTCAACCCAATTCGCTTGACCATGTGGAGTCGATTTGTCAATAATGAAGGTCAAAAGATATTTGAAATTATCGATGAAAAACCCATCATCTTGCAATAAATATATCTTTGAAATTATACAAAGGTAATTATTATAATTCACAGCCTTTAAAATTTATAAAATTTGCAACTATACTCATTAACATTTCTTTTCTACAAAGGTTTAACTTTGTCGACAACTTCAATAAGTAACTTCACAATCAATCATAGTCCTCCACAAGCAACAGCAATGACAGAATGATAGTTCTTCACTACTTATCAGTTAATTGTAAAACTTAATTGCATCATAACTTTTTCTAACTTTATTCGTTATATATCATTTTTCAGGGCAAACCAAAATAAATTAATACTAAGAAGTATTATTGCGAGATTTTGTACATATCTATATGCCTCCCTATAATCAGTCAAGATTCAGAAAAATTGTTAAGGTTGTGAATATTGCACATTTGATGAAAATCTTGCAACCAATGGAGGTAAATTAAATTTACCTCAACATTATTTCTAACAATTCCATATACCTTGATGTAGATTGCTAAACTTTGGATACAAACAAGAATAATTCACAAAGTTGGTATAAATATTTTAATACATGTCATGTCCTACATGTACCATATGTTCTTAAAAAAAAAATACAATGAAAAAGTTATTTATAAATGTCGAAGTGAATCAATCTGTACAACTTGATATGTATTTAATAATTTAAAATTTTAAAAATTAATATATCTTTGAATTATATTTTAAAATTTTAATCTTAAAATTTACTATTATTCACATTACAAAAAACTATTCTCAAATCTGTTTCAGTGTTAAGGCATATACTCAACTCAATGACAACACTATGAACATATTTGTAATTATGTTTGGTGACATAGCAGAAGAGGCATTGGGTTGTTCTATAGTACAATTTATAGAACATTCTCTACATGTAGATTCATTAAAAAAACAAATTATGTTTGTTATAGTAAAAATATTGTAGTAATTCCATTTTTAAGCACTAATATAAACTTATTAAAAAAGTATTGTTCAAGAAAAGAAAGTATACATTGAAAGTGTTGCTCGAGAATTATCAATAAAATATTGGATAATACAAATTTACGTTGATCCAGAGAAATGGAAGGAGAAAAAATATAAGAAACTTCAATGTCTACTCTATTGAAGAAGTGCAAGCTGAGGATGTTGGATCTTCATCTTAGATTATAAATTAGCTCAAAGTATATTTTTTCACATAGTGCAATAACAAACTTTCTTATTAAATTATGTTATACATTTTAATGATTTCTCATATTCTAATATCTGTTATGGAGTTTACTTATTTAAAAAATAATATTATAAAATAATTATTTAAATAATTATTTAAATAATTTTTTGAATATCATATCATCCTTAAAAAAATACAAAATATAACGTGCATTGCACGTAGTTTCTACCTAGTATATATATATATATATATCTCCCTATCTAAGAACATCATATACTATTTACTTTGTAAAACGTCGCTCAGTTCATATTTATTAGAAAAATACAATTTTAGAGAAAATTTTCAGTGGGGCCTTATCAAAACATATGATTTGGGCCCAATAGTTTAAAATAAAAAATATAGTGTCTTTATGCAATCTTGAAAATAAAATAAATATATAAAGTCCCACTATGACGTAATGAAAGCATAAACCATAACATAAAAGTTCATATCATAAACTTTCTTGGCATTCAACTAGATCGTTTATTGCTCATGGACACCCCGCGTCATACATGCCATGACATTGGAACTTCCCACATCATAGTGCATGCCAAGAAGAAACCCTATTGCCTACCTGAAAGGGGAAAAGTGAGGGTGGTGAGCTAAAATCCCAATAAGGAAGTACAAACAAAATACAACAACTTACAAGAAAAACAAAGCAATTTATGTACATATCATAAACTCATGGCACATCATAATAAATCATAATCATATCATAATCATAAGAATTCATAAGCATAAAAATAATTATACATCACGTGATCATGGCACCCCTATTGTCCATATCACATCATGAGGTAACCAGTGGAAAAACATAAATCGATAAAACCTCCTCTATAAAGTAAACATGAACTCTGGTCCTCGAATAATCTCGGCGTGTACACCCTATGAGTTACGTCATATCCTTAGTAACTCCTTTGTTGTATCACGTTCAGCATGCTAACAACCTACTGCTTTTTATACAACACACTAGTAGATATACAACAACTCATATCATAACATAGTAGCTCATACTTTTCATAACATAATAGCTTACCATAACTCATAATTTTATAACACAATAACTCTTGCAACACATTAGCTCATATTTTTCATAACATAATTCATAGAAAATTCTAGCTAACTTCCTTACCTCAAGTCCAAGCAAAAATAAAGTGCGAGGCACTTCACAACGAGCCTAGAATTACAGTCAGAGGTTCGTCTTAATATCAAGTAAGATTACACATGCCTAACAAACATTCCCCATGTGTGCATGGGCCAAGCACACGTGGCACATGTTGCACCACACAATAAACATCCAATAATTTCACATAAATTTATAAAAGAATAATCTCAAGTCTAGTATTGAATCCTTAATGCTTGCAAAACAAGAATCATGCACTTAATCAAATGGCGTATATTTGAACATAAAACTAAATTTGCATGCGGCATGTGTGTTAGATATATATATTTATATATATATATTCCCTCAATGGAAAATAGCAAGACTCTTACAACTCTAAGTAAAATAATGCAAATACAAGATTATTGATTAAATAAGATTATAACTCAATAACAAAAACACAAGTAAATGTAGAAATGAGAGGAAGAAGAGAATTATAAGAACTACAACTCAAAAAAATATAAAAATAAATATGTAAATAGAAAATAGAAGAAGAGAAGATAAAAGCAGTAGTAGAAATAAGAAATAACAAGAACAATAAGCGAAACTCTCTCACTCACACAACAAAGTGAAGAGCATTAGAGATCACCAACTTGAACAAGGTTTACAACCTTTGACCAAAAGCTTATTTCCCCTATCTCAAGCACTAAGGGTTTCTCTCAATATTGGAAATAGCTCTCTAGAATAATCAAGCATTTTTGGTGTATTTCTATCCAAGTGCTCTAGTGGATAAAAAATAGTGTTGTCTTATAAGTGACCAATAGGCTCCTATTTATAGAGTGTTGAGACACCCTTTGAATTTCAAATTCCACCAACCCCCGTGGCCGTTAACAATGTTTAACTGGATGTTTATAGAATTAAAAAGGAGTTTTGGGAGTTGCATGAGTTGTTAGAATAGTTCAAAGTAGAAAAAGAAGTATAAAATTGGATGCACATGTCTCTGGCCGCGACCACCAGCATTCCTAGCTGCGGCCGTGTGCATCTGTCCACCAGGACACGACCAGGGACACTAGTGGTCACGACCACCCACTTTTCAACATATCAGTTTTGTGCATTTTTCCAAACGACTTTGATCAATTCAAATAAAAAATGTGTAACATAAAATCTACACATTATTGAATGATATTTGGGAGTTACAAATCTGTAACTAATTTTGTAACTCCAAAATATGTAACATTTGGGCAAACATATGTGTCTAATTTTGTAACTCTCAATTATATGTTACAAGGTGTGACAAATCACATTTTTTCACATTATCTAATTGAATATTATATTATATGAAATAGTAAAACATTCCCCCACTAGATTAAATAATCACTTTTTGCAACACCTATTTAATCAATCAAACATTATATTAAAATGTTATAGTCCCCCATTTTATTATAATTACTCTCTATAGAAACATTTGCGTTGGTGCATAAAGTAAAATGTATTTCGAGTTGAATTTTACATTGGTGTAATTTTCACAAAGTTTGTTGAATTTTACATTGGTGTAATTTTCACAAAGTTTGTTGAAATTTTTGTTGCCAAAGCATTGAGCCATTATCCCTTGATAACAGACCGGTGATAACACACACACATTTGCTATGTTCACTTGAGACCTCAATATCTCACTTTTTGACCATTAATGGCCACGTGCACATTCCATTCATAGAATTTTCATGAGAATGAATCCCAATTCTCAAGAGGGGCAGTACCACCCATAGGTCAATATAGGTAGAACTCTTACAATATTTTGTTACCCTAGAATACTTATCTTTTCCAGATTGGGTTCTATTAAAAAAACCTTTCGATTTTAACCCTCAATTTGGTAACACTCTAGTACTCATATCTCAGATGGGGAGAAATTTGAATGCTATTACTATTCACTTGATTGACTTGTTATTACCTATTGAACCTAATACTAGTTTTGTTACTACAATTAAGATAGGTTACAATACACCATGAATCACTTTATAGAGTCTGAGTCCCATCCCTTGAGATGTAGAAATGATTCCAATTGAGTCATTTATTTTCTCATGTATGCATACTTAAACACTCTCATTATTTTATTCAAACTTTGTTGCTAGCTATATCTCGGAAAATGCTGACTTTTCAATGACAAAGGAAGGCATACTACGATATAGAAACCGAGTGTGTGTGCCAGACAAAGGTGAATTAAGAAATAGTATTATGCATGAAGCACACACCACTCCGTGAATCCGGGGTCGACCAAGATGTACAACGATGTCAAGACAATGTACTGGTGGTTGGGAATGAAGGACATAGCAGAATTTGTAGCAAAATGCCTTACATGTTAACAAGATAAGGCCGAAAATCAGAGAACTGCTGGAACATTGCAATCATTAGAGATTCTCGAATGGAAATGAAAAGATATAGTGATGGACATCGTGACAGGATTACCAAGGACCACCAAGCAGCATGACTCTATGTGGGTGATTATAGACAGACTTACAAAATCTGCTCACTTCTTACAAGTAAGAACGGTTTACAATGCAGAGCAATACACAGAGCATTACGTGTTAGAGATAGTGAGATTACATGGAGTGCCAAAGACGATAGTCTCTAATAGAGGATCAGTTTTACCTCAAAGTTTTGGGAAAGTATATAGCGTGCCATGGACACTAAGTTGAAGCTAAGTACTGCATTTCACCCTCAAACTGATGTTCAGTCAGAATGCACCACCCAAATTTTAGAAGATATGCTGAGGGCGTGTGCATTAGACTTCTCGGAATCATGGAGCAATTATCTACCGTTAATAGAATTCTCTTACAACAATAGTTATCAGGCTATGATAGGCATGGAACCTTATGAGATGCTTTATGGACGGAAGTGTCGATCACTACTTCATTGGGACGAGGTTGGGGAAAGACAATATTTAGGATTTGAAGCTATAAGAGAAGGAACAAAAGCAATAGAAAATATAAGATAAAGAATGATTGCCGCTAAAAGTCGCTAGAAGAGCTACGCCAACGCTAAGAGGCGAGACAATGAGTTTTTAGTAGGCAATCAAGTCTTTCTCAAAGTATCTCTGATGAAGGGGATTATTCATTTCAAAAAGAAAGGAAAGTTAAGCCAGAGGTTTATAGGTCCTTTTGAGATATTGGACAAAGTAGGGCAAGTAGCATATCGATTGACCTTACTGCCATCATTAGCTGAAACACATAATGTTTTCCATATATGTATGTTGATAAAGTATGTATCAAATCCATCCCATGTGCTCAATTATGAGGCTCTAGAGTTGAAGCAAGAATTTAGCTATGAAGAATGGCCCCTACGCATTCTAGAGCGGGGAACTAAGGAGTCACTACAACAAAAAAGGCCATTTGCGTTAGTTTATAACTGCCACAATTGATTTTTTGCGTCATTTTGATATGTGATGCGATTTCCCATGATGTAAACCAGAGTGTCATTTGCGTCAGTGGGGCACTGCCACAAATACCAGTTTGTGACAGTGCCCCACTAACGCAAATGACACTCGGGTTTGCATCAGTGGGGCACTGCCACAAATGTTAAAAATGAGTATTTTTTGCGTCAGTTGGGCACTGTCACATAAAGTATTAACCAGGGAAATTGCAAATGTTTATGCCAATTTCCCTGGCCTATTTTGATAAAAAAAAAAATCAGCACCAGAAACAGAAAACACAGCAGTATGAACTGAAAAATAGCAGTATGAACAGAAAAACAACAATATAAATTTTTTTAAACATTTATCTAGAGTTAACATTTGTGATCAAAACTATAAAAGTAATTCAGATATCAAAGTTAATATATGTACTCTTGTGTGTTCTAAATTTCTAAGTATTAAACCTACTTAAACTAAAATTTCCTCACCAACTTGCTCATTTGCTAATTGAGATACGCCATAATTGATTCAATCCACTCATCCCATATCTCGTTGATTTCGTCAGCCGAATATGGACTCGTATTCGTAAACTAATTAGAAAATATTTAAAATAATAAGTTAGAAATCATCCAAATAAAATCATGAACGATAGTTTAAATGAAAATTAAAAAGTAAAACAATACCTCATTTTTCAAGTAGGCCTTCGGTCTAGGCTGTGAAATCAAGTCTCTAGCAAATTTCATAATGTAAAAGCCACACTCGGTTGGCCCAGTCTGGTTTCAACACTATTACAACATAGTTATCCAAATTTAAGTATTATACTTAACAAGTTATTATAATAAAAATATGTCAAAAACTTTAATACAATAAGTAATATAATTTACTTACCTTAAAAACACAAGCTTTTAGATTGATTGACTCTCTTAGTCTTCAGTGTCTATCAAATTGATCCAATACCCTGCACACAATATTAATATTGACCCATATATGAGTTTGAAATGAAATCATAAATTATTTAAGTAATATGAAAAACTTACATGATAATTATCTCCTTGATTTCCAAATGACTGTGCGGCTGAATTAATACTAACATCCAATGAAAGCTACAATAAAAAAACTTGTGTAAGATATTTATCAATAAACAAAATATATGAATATAAAATTAAGTTGACTTACTTGCTGTTCCAAGGACAAATTAGAAACTGTGTCTCTAGCTCCAACTGTAGAAACCGATCAAAGAGATTTTTAGCACGTATTTCATTGGTTCCTGCATTAGTGGACACTAAAGCGGGATTCATCTCAATTATACTGGTCCACACAGTTTTACTTATCTCACCAAATGAAATATTAAATGAACCATTATGTCAAAAAATGAAGGTGGGAAATATTGCTCCAACTCACACATAGTTATCACGATATTTATTTGAAGATTGTCCAACTTCGACACATCTACCACTTTACAACAAATAGATTTAAAAAAAAGTATAGTTTGGTAATTGCATATCAAACTTTTTTGGGTAACACAGAACGGATAGCTACCGGTAGAAGATGTTCAAGTAGTGTATGATGTTCATGAGACTTCATTCCAACTAAATTCAAATTTTTCATGTCTACCAGAGAGGAAATATTTGAAGAATAACCTTTCGGTACTTTCACATTCGACAAAGAATGACATATAATTCATTTTTCTTCTTTAGACAGGGTATAACACGCATGTGGTAAATAGGTTCGTCTCTCACCAACCTCTGGTTGTAACTTACTGTGTATACCCATTACTTTTAAATCCAGCCAAGCTTTGATTCCATCCTTACTCCGACCAGGAATATTCAGCAATGTACTAATTAAGCTATCCGACACATTTTTCTCAATGTGCATTACATCCAAGTTGTGCTGCAAAACCAAATGCTCCCAATACTCAAGCTAAAAAAAATAGATTTCTTCTTCCAACAACCTGTCGCACCATCTACAACCTCCTTTGTTTTTTCATGTCTAACATTTTTTCTCTTATTTGTCAAATTTCTAGGTTTTCCGAACTTGCATTGGACTTTGTTCAACTTTGTTAACAATTGTCCTCCAAGTAAAGGTGGTGGAGTCTTTCCAAATTCAGGTTTACCATTAAAGGCATCTGTCAAACTTCAAAATTTATGTTTTTCGGATAAGAACTTTCGGTGTCCCATATAACCAATCTTTCTAGAATGTTTTAATGTAAAGAACGCCCTAGACTAATACTTACAAAACATTCGCATAACATAATTTATAAAAGAATACCATCCATTATTAAAGTCTCAGGGGGACTTATTTAAAATCATGCAAGTTGGCGCCATAAGTTTAAAATAAAACATAGGTTTTTATGCAAAGTTCAAAGAAAAACCAATTAAGTTAAATAACAGAGTCCCACTGATAATTTAGGAAAAAGTCCCTTAAAACAAAACATAATTTAAATGGCGTTCTACGTTGTTCGTTTTATCGTCCATAGGATTGCCCCACGCCATACACTCCATGATGAAAGAACTCCTCACGTCACCACGCGTGCCATAGAGAAATCCTATTTGCTACCTGGAAGGAAAGTAAGGGGGTGAGCTAAAAGCCCAGTAAGGAAGTACAAGCAAATAAGCAAGTAAGAAAAACAACAAACAACCAAACACTAACGTTCATCTAAAAACATCATGGTACATCATAACATAATCGTAACATTTCATCATATCATAACATAAATGTGACATATCAACATATCATAACATAAATGTGACATATCAACATATCATAACATAAATGTGACATATCAACATATCATAACATAAATGTGACATATCATCATATCATAACATAAATGTGACATATCAACATATCATAACATAAATGTGACATATCAACATATCATAACATAAATGTGACATATCATCATATCACAATCATACAGCATACATGATGAGCATGGAACGCTAGTTGTCCATGTCACCCTATGAGGTAAACAGGAGATCACTGGTCCTTGAATAACCTCGGCGCGTCCGCCCTAGGAGTCACGTCTCAATGTCCTTAGTAACTCATTCGATGTATCTGACATCGAAATCTGTTTGATGTATCTAACATCGCATTCTGTTTGATGTATCTAACATCCATACACATATCACATTCAACAGATCATCACATTAAGGCATTCATAATTTCATAACAGTTCATTCATATAACAGCCTTACCATTCATAGCATAAAATCATAAAATCTATCTAACTTCCTTACCTCAGGTCCAAGCTAAGAATTTCACAATCTTTTCAACGAGCCTATATCATAATCAAAATAACGTTTCTTAGGTTCATAAAATTATTATTTTGCCCTTCCATACAACTCATGTGTGCATGGGCCATGCACTCATGATAACAGTTACACTAAACATGCAATTATCGCCAAAAAGAATAATGCTCGTTCTACCCATTTTACTAACATGATTGTTTTATAAAAATCACATAGTTGAATAATAATCATGATTTTGGACGTAAAAGTTGATTTGCATGTAACATGCATACGTGGGAATGTTGCGTAATAAAGACGTTTTCAAAAACGATAATTCTACATTTCTTTTATTATTTTAAAATCAATAGACATATTATATGCTTCATTTTCTTAAAAGTTCTAAGTTGATTAAATTTCTCAAAAACTTTATTTTATTTTATAAATTTATTTTATTTTAGCTCAAAATAAAATATGTGACATTTTCATTAAATAAATAATAATTTATCAAGAATTACCCAACAAGCTTGGATTTAATTAAAATACCTATTTTAATATGTTTCTTTAGAAAAATATATTTTATCATTGTGTTACAAAAATGATGTGAAAAATATATTTTAAGTGTGGAAAAATACATTTTGATTTAATTTATTTAAGACTTAGTTTTTAAGTAGTAAAAACCCATATGTGACAATTTAATAACAATTGTTAACCTTTTTAAAACAAATTTTTAGCCACTATTTATTTTATTCAAAAATCACAAATAAATAGAGTCTAAATATTTTTCTCAATCAAAATAAAGAAAAATCATTATTTATCAAAATATGCATTCATACCATTAAAATATCATTTTTCAATATTACCATAACTTAGGAAAAATAATATATTCCAAAAATTAATCAAATTCATTTTTTAGTGAAACTTACTTCATATTTTATTACAAAATTCCAGCAACCATTTTTTTATCATTAAAATCACCATATTCAATTTTATAAACTCATTTTTTTCTCAAAATTCAATAAAAATTCTGTAGGAAATTAATTGGGTAAAATATCATAACATGAGACTTAAAATCCTCTTTTAATTTCATAAAAATTAACACATTCATCAAGAACATTATTTATGCATGCAACTCATCTTTTTATCAACTTTTACCCAATTATTTTGAAAAAACAGCAAGCTTAATTCTTTGTAAAACTCAACTTTTGTCTTAAAAATTACATAAAATCGTTCATGCCTAAAATCTCATTATGCTCTTATAATATGCATGATTCTAATATCACTAACATATTCACATGAATCCTTTTAAAAACCATTTGTTGCAATTCCATGAAAACCAACAAAACACTATCAATGAAATAACATATAGTAATTTATAAGCACCATATTCACATATGCCTTATATTAACCTAACATGTTTCTATCATTATTTTCATGCATCTTATAATTTAATCATTCAAAATATAACATGCATCTAACAAAATTTCATGATCAACATATCAAGATTACCACTTATTCTCTTACCCATATATCATAGGTCCTAAAACATGGATCAAATATATTGTAAAATCACACAACATATCAAGAACACCCTTGGGTGTACCTAGGCCGAAATCACCATACAAGTATTCATAGATTATTACAATTTTTTTATGCATAGCAAAATCAACATCACAACCCTTAAACACAAATCATACTCTCACAAAATCCAAATCCTATACATCAATCCTACCAAAATCAACCATTAGCACCATTAGCAAAACCTCATATACAACCCACCAAAAACAATATAAGGCTAAGGAAAAGACCATTACCTCTCTTGATTGTAAAAATCAAGAACACAAAAGATCAATACCCCAAACTCCACACCCTTGTTCAAGCCTAGGGTTTTTTTATGGGAAAGCCACCATGAGGAGGAGGAAGAACCCAAACACACACAAGAAAATAACACAAATCAAAATCATATTATCAAAAAAAGATTATGCAAAGAGAAAAACAAGAAGACATACTCTAGGGGGTTCCTCTTCACTTTCTCCTTCCTTCTTCCTTTCTTTCTTTCTTCCTCTCTCTCTCTCTCTCTCTCTACACGCCACTCTCTCTCTCTAGGTCACAGCAGCCACACACACACACAAGAGCAATGGCTCTTCTCTCCTTTCATAGCCCCTTTATCACAAATCCTCCCATAAAGTCTCCCCAAACAATAATAAGGTAAGTTTCCATTTCTCTTTTATTTTTCTTAATTTCTCTTTATTTCAAAAAGATACAAGGGAATAAAATGTGATCATGCCTATCCCCAAATGATCATGGTCTTCAAGTTTTGATTTTTACCATCTTAAGGAAAGTATTCCTTTCCCACTAGGTTACACGCCCACTTCCTATTTCCCTCTTCTTCTTTTTTTTATAAATAAATTACCCAAATAAATCTAAAATAAGGAAACATAAAATGTGTAGAAAATCTACACATGTGCACCATGCTACCATGCACTAGCACACACTAAATCACTAGGGTGCATTATTATCTATCATGCACCTTAGTGCATTCCACCATAGCTCACATAATTACCTCATTTGTCATACTTAAATAAAATGTAACACTAATAGTAAAATAACATGTTACACAATTGATCACTTATTAAATTAATTAACCAAAACATTTCTAACAATTAAATAAAATAACAAACAATCAAATAAAACAAATAAACAATTAAATAAAATAACAACACTTAAATAAAACAATTTATCACACTTAACATTTAAATCAAATAAAGCACAAAATTTAAATAATCTAAAAAAAAATTTGGTGCACTACATTTAAATATTCAGAATGAGTCCCTTCTTCACAAATAGGACATGCCTTGTACCCTTTCACACTAAATCCAGAAAGATTACCTAAGGCTGGAAAATCATTAATAGTCCACAACAACACTATTTTAAGATTAAAATTTTCTTTCTTATAAGCATCGTAAGCATTAACCCCCTCATACCACAATGTGCTCAAATCATCAATTAAAGGAGCTAGGTATACATCAATATCATTTCCAGGTTGTTTAGGAACAGATATCAACAATGTCAACATGGTAAACTTTCTCTTCATACACAACCATGGCAGTAGATTATAGATGACTAGCATTACAGGCCAACAACTATATTTACTACTAAGGGAATTGTGTGGATTAATTCCGTCAGCAGAAAGACCCAAACGAATATTCCTCGGTTCATTCCCAAATTCCGCCCATTTAACATCTACTGTTTTCCAAGCTGGCGAGTCAGGTGGATGTCTCAGCTTGCCATCCTTTACTCTATCTTTAGCATGCCAAATTAAATTTTTAACATGATCATCATTTCAGTACAACCTAACCAAACGAGGTATCGGTGGTAGATACCATAAAACCTTTGCAGGGACACCTTTTCTAACTGCATCTGAATTTTTTTTCTTTTGCCATCTAGACTAGCCACATGTCAGACATGCAATTGCATCAACAAATCTCTTTCGATATAAGATGCAATCGTTAGGACAAACATGTATTTTTTCATATTGCATGCCTAATGAACACAATGTCTTCTTCGCTTCATAAAATGAAGACGACATTTCATTACCTTCGGGTAATAATTCTCCTAAAAATGTTAACAACTCTGTCATTCCCTTATCACTCCAACCATGTTTGGATTTTAAGTTATACAACCTAAGCAGTGCTGATAATTTAGTGAACCTTGTACAATTAGGGATAATAGGTTTCTCAAAATCTTCTAAGATTGACTGAAATTTAATTGGATCCACATGTGATTCATATTGTGCATCATCAATCATCTCTGCAATATAATCAACTTCGTAATCAACATCAAAATACTTATTATTCTTAGATGGTCCCTCATCAGTGACTTTCATTCTTTCTCCGTGCAAAAACCATACTTTATAACTTTTGTCTATTCCATTCCTAAATAAGTGGCCTTTTATTTTAAAAATTGGCATCCTACACTTAACACATAGACAAGGAATACTATTAGGAGATTGAGTATTTCTTGCACAAAATTCCAAGAAAAACTCAACTCCATTCCTATATTTTATGGATAACCTATCTGCTGACATCCAATCTCTATCCATTGTTAAACTTCACACAACAACAAAAAAACAAACAAACAAAGCAACAAATATTAACAATTAAGTTCGTGGATTACTTAATTAACAAGTAAATAAAGGAAACAATATGTCCAAAAAAAATTGGGCAGCATTTCCCCTATTTCTATCACATTTCCCAAATTTAAAATATGCATTTATACAGCACATGGTATACACAAAAATATCTAACTAATCAATCAAACATGCATAATTCTCAAATTACTAAATCCTAAAAAAAATTGGCTAGCATTTCCCTTGTTTCTATCATATTTCCCAAAATTTAAATAAACATATATTCATCACATAAACACAACAAACCAATTAATCAATCAAACATGCATAATTCCCAAATTACTAAATCTTAAAAAAAATTGGATAGCATTTCCCCTATTTCTATCATATTTCCCAAAATTTAAATAAACCTATATTCTTCACATAAATACAACAAACCAATTAATCAATCAAACATGCATAATTCTCAAATTACTAAATCATACAAAAAAATTGGACAGCATTTCCCCTATTTCTATCATATTTCCCAAAATTTAAATAAACTTATATTCATCACATAAATACAACAAATCAAGTAATCAATCAAACATGCACAATTACAGCCTTATATCACTGCAGGACACAGTCCCAGATCCTATCCCCACTATTTTATAATTCGTACATGCTACTAAGTTCAATATATTAATTATACATTAAGGTTTAAAATATTGCCTCTAATATAAAATCCTCCAAAGCTTGATCTCACCAACAAAGTTGTCAACAAAATACCTACTCAAATATAACAATAAACAGAAAAATAATAAAAAAGTTAACAAAATATAAAGAAAAATATATTAAAGCTATATTGTAACTCAATAAACAATAAAGTGCTTAAAGAAAAAAAAAATTTGTTATTTGTACTCATTTATATACTTAAACCCGAAATAATTTTTTTAAAAAAAAAAAAAGTTAACAAATCACATAAATAAAAATCGACTATAAATATCCTAACTAAATCAATAATAAAATATAACTTAAAAAACAAACAATTTTAATATATACCTATTTAACCAATTAAACCCAAAATTTAAAAAGTTAACAAAATATAAACAAAAATTTACTAATAATAATCAAACTAAACAATTAATAAAAGGAAACTTATACAAAATATATACATTAATATATATATACTCATTTACATAAGTAAATTCGAAATTAAATTAAATTTTAAAAAGAAGTTAATAAAAAATAAATAAATTATAATAAAAAAATTCTAAAAAAATTAAATATTAAAATGCAAAGTTTAAACCTAAAACAATTTCATAATCATTAATATAAAACTATCTAAAATTTAAAAATCTGAAATATAGTCAATTTATAAAAAAAAATCACAAAAATTAAATTTAAATCATAAAAATTAATAAAATTACACTTACTTGTGGTAATTGAGCAATGTGGGTTCTTGAAGTAGAAAACCCCAAAAAACCAATAAAGATTATGGGTTTTCAAACTATAATCATCAAAAAACAAAATCTATACAAAAAATTCAAAAAAAAAACTATATTTAAGTTTCATAAACATATATAAATCACTATTTTGACATTAAAATTGAAAAAAAAAAATAAAGGATAAAAACGTACCTAAATGAGTACAAGTTGGTTGGGGCGCCGCTGGTTTGTGAAGGAATCGTTTCTGAAATTTTTTGAGGGAAATGGGGTCTCGGTTGGGACGATGAGGGTTTTGGTGAAAAGGTGGCCCAGTTGCATTAGTGGCCCATTGACGGTAATGGGCGTTTGCGTCAGTGGGGCACTGACGCAAACAGTCCCATTAAACATCGTCAATGTACGTTATGACGCAATTGGACCCTCATTTGTGGCAGTGCCCAACTGCCACAAATGCTAATTCTTGGTCAATAGCGTCAGTCTGCGTTGACTGACGCGTTTGACTGACACAATTGCCCTTTTTTGTAGTAGTGAGTTGAGGTCCAATAGTGTCCCTGTAGTCAAAATCTAGTGGAGGAATAGCACTAAAAGAGAGGCAGCATGATAATTGGAGGAAGATATGAGGGAGCGGTATCCCAAGGTATTTGGTAAGTAAAAATTTTGAGGACGAAACTTTTTAAGGGGGGAAGATTGTAATAACCAAGGTTATTATTTTTCTTATAAGCTCCTTAAATATGACCTTAGGTTAAGTTTTATTAGTTTATAATTATGACTTGAGTGGTGGAAATTAAAAGATTGCTTTAGGTTTAATTCTTTATTTTAAGGCATGATCTTATGACTCAGAAATAATTATAAATTAGATAATTATAATTATTATAGCTAGAATGTATAAAATTTTAGTTGTTGACCCTCGATATGTTCAACAACACAGAGTCCCAAAAACGATATGAGTAAGAAAATTGAATTCAAGGATGTATACGACACCATGATTATATAGTGGTTTGGCCCAAGGGATTGGTAATGACCTACGTCCACTTAGTGTTTTATTAATATATAAGAACTCCAACACCTGCGATCAGCAAACAAGGGTTCACCGAGTTTCACAAGTCTTGAAGATAAATACACATACTATGTATAAAATCACTATTTTTCTCTAAATACCAATTATTACATGTCCCCTAAATGAACCCTACGAGTCCTATTTATAGGATCACGAATATACATATGGGTCATCCTTAACTTGCCCTACAAGCATAATAAAATAAGAATATAAATTACATCGATTACACTTGAATTAACAAATATCCCTGAAATATCTAACTTATAACCGTTTCTAAGCATTTGTCTCGGTCCTACGAGCAGATCTGGTCGTATGCTTTTGTTCACCTTCTTTTCCTGCTTCTCAGCATATTCCTTGCGTTTATTGAGCAGCTCAATTTCTTCTAATATTCTGGTCGTCGGTCAACCAGTCCTTCATTAATAATCAATCACGTGCTATTCACATGCCTCTTTAACATGCCACATCATCATGAAAATATTTGGGTAATCATTTGCCCCCAAGTTTATTTTAATGCGAAACACATTTAATAAAGTTACTCACTCAGCAACATGCTGACCTATCACATCTGATTGTACTTACTTCTCGAAAAAGTAAGTAATCATGACATTTTCAATTTCCTAGGAACGATTTGATGGTTATAGCAGTTTCCAATACATAGAAACCCAATTTTCATCATTACTCATCAATAATACCCATATAAGTATAAATACGAGTCTCCTCACTCATTCTCATTATTACCCAAACTTTCTGTCTCTTCAAGAACTCTCAAAACTCTCCTGAAATCCTTCAACTGTTTCTCAGTGAAATCTGATGCCTTTGGAGCAAATATAAAGCAATATTTATGCAATTTCTTGAACAATCTTCACATCAAGTAAGTTTTTGAACAAACCCTTCGGATTTTGTAGCAATTTACTTGCATTTTGGCTGCGATTCTTCTATGTTTGTAACTATTTTTCGACGTTCTTGGCGAGTTTCAGAGTAGATCGGTTTTAGGAAAAAAAATACATAGAAATACTATGCTAAATTAGGTATTTTAGATAATTTATTGCACATGACAATGTTTAGGAGAAGTATTTGGGTTTATTAGCACCAATTTTGGGTCCAAAATCGAAGTGAAATTTTGATTTTTGTATTTAAGAAAAACTGAGTTTTCCTGCCTAATTTTGAAGTTGACAATTTTTTCTAAAAATAACTTTTCAATTTCACTTTTTAATGCGTTTTTTTCAACCTGCTCATAGGATTTTTGTGTTTTTACTAGGATGCTGCTTGTCGGATAAAAGCTTAAGTTTTATCCACGAATAGCGTTATCCTTTCCTTTTTTTTTCTTTCTCTATTGGTCATAGATTCTTACTTCCCCTTGCTCTTCTCAGATATTCAAGCACAATCCCTGGGGGAGTGAGAGGCCAATAGACGAAGAGCTTCTAAATCTACTGTGTGAAGACACCGAACCACCTACTTTACCCATTCCACTAATTACAACAAAACAAACACCATCGACCAGCCATCTCGTTTCAAACCCATCCATGGCGCGAGTTAAACATGTTGCTCATAGGAGGAAGAAAATCCCTGACCCTCACATCAGCCAGTACGCGGCCAATGCTGAAAGACTGTCTACTACTAACTGACCTACAGCAACCGAGCAGCCTCCAGAGATCATTTTTCCCCACGCCTTTGTGAAAGAGGTCACGAAAAAGGACACACCTTGGTACATCGTGCCTCTCAACATTATATCGAGCAGGATGGTGGCAAAATATCCCAAGAAATACGGCCTCCCTAGGATTACACTATTCAAGTCGACCCCTGACCAGAGGGAAAACGTGCCTAGAGGCGCTTATAGTGTCTGGTCAAGGTATCATATCGAGGCAGGGGCTACTCTGACTCCACATGATTATTTCCGAGGAGTGGCAAACTACTTCGACATTTCTCCATTCCAAACTACGCCAAAAGAGTATAGAGTGTTATCAACACTCTATATTCCTTACCACCACAAAAAATGGCCCGTACCCACTTGTCTTGAAATCAACTATATGTTCGATTTAAAGTCCAACCCTAACAAGAATAACACAGGATTCTTCCACTTCTACCATTAGGAATCTGCTCACACCTTCCTGATCGATCTCTATAAACCCTTGTGGACCAGTAGTAATAACTTAGATAAAGTAGTGACCAGTAGCTTTAGTTCAGGTATAATACTTAGAATTTTCTCTTGTCGATCTCTATAAACCCTTGTGGACACATTAAATAACTTTATTTATCTCTTTTTCAATCATGCAGGCAAACAATGCCCTTGACATTTATGCCTCGGGAAGCAAGACCATCGGCTTGAAGAAGTCAAGCAAGAGAGAAGTTGATGGTACCAGTGGGGAACTCCCGAACAAGAAGACTCGATCAACAGAGACTCCTCTTCCCACCGGGTCAACTACTCCTCCTCCATCCTCTCAACATGAATCTTCCACCGAGTAGGTGGGAGATCCTGCACTGAACGAGATGCTGACCAATACCTCTTGCTCCACCATTGAAAAGCTGCAAAAAGTGGCCAAACATCGACTCAGCAAAAAGGCCTTTGGCTCTCTTTCTTCGTTGAAAACCGACCAGGTTATTGGTTGTAGTTTCAACGAACTAATCGCCATAAGTCTTTTCTATCTTGTAATTTTTGGTTGACAACAATATTTTTTATTTCACTAACATCACTTTTATGTTGTTCGTAGGCTCTCCTGACCCTGAATAATGGGTGGTGTCGCGCTGAAGAGGATGACTCCAAATTCATTCAGGAGCTAAAAGCAGCAAAGGACCAACTTAAGGCTTGGGACGAGGAGCTTAAGGCCCGTAACGAGGAGCTAAAATAGACTAAGGAGGTTATGGACAAATCTGTAATCTTAAAAGGGAAATACAAGGCTGCGTCCAAGGCCAACCACGATGATGCGATCAAGCTTTAGGATGATCTGGTAACTAGTCAGAATGAGGCCAATGAGCTAGAGGAGAAGGCGAAGCAGCTCGAGGAGATTAATGTGAGCAACTTGGAAAGGTTTCAAGGTGCAATCTTCACCTGCTTCTACATGTTCTAGAAGAACAATCAAGGTGCAGACTTTGATTATCTTACCAGATAGATAAGAGAAACTGAGCTTGCTCGATGCGCCACTTGACCGGAGGAGGAGAAAAATACCCCTGCATCCCCTAAGATTCCTTGACCACGGGCATCGATGAAGGAGAAGAGGAGGTCGGAGTAGCTGTCGACCAGCAGCCCCATCAAGACCCTCTTGCACTTGCCTAGTAGATATTAATTTCATTCTATTTTGTAACTAAAACACTTGAGCAGCCTGTTCGTGGTGTTAAGATAATTTGTTGCCTAAGGCAGTTGATAACTTCATTTTAGTGCCTTTTTAGAATGTATTTTTGTGGTAATATTGAGTCTTTATGTGTGTTTTTTGCAAGATTGCAATTTTGTTCGTCTTTGTTGTAGGTTGGTGTGGTTAATCATGAGAAAAATGTAAAAAGAAGAGAAAATGGTGGGAAAATGATGCTCTTGGTGGTTGTTGGACTCAAAATGATGTTAAGGACGATTAAAAGTAAGTTTTTGATGAAGAGACGAGTTGAAAGACCTAATTTGAGAAAAAATGGAATTAGAGCCACGACTTGAGCTTATAAGTCGCGACTCTAGGCAAGTCAGAAACACATGGCTGCTGGAGGTAATTAGTGCCGCAACTTGACCTTATAAGTCGCGACGCAAGGCAAAGTCAGAGGCTAAGGAAAGGGGACATTCTGGACACGGACCACGACTTAAGATGTTTGAGTCGCGGCCCGCATATGAAAAACACAGCCTTTGAATTTTTTTACTATAAATTCATACTTAAGGTTTAATTAGTTCATTAGGTCAATTTTTAATTACGCTTTTTAGAGACTAATTTTGATTCTTAGACTAGTGTTCTGCATTTTTTATATTTTCTTTTCTTCTTTATGTTTGTGAATCTTATGTTTATGAATTATTATTTTGTTGATTTAGTCATGTCTGATATGAACTAAACATTTTTATCTAGGGTTTAATGTAGTCACTTGGATTTCTATCTAATTTAATTATGATGTTCTATTGATTTTTCTTCTCTATTCTAATCTATATAATGTGTGCTTAATGCTAGTAAATAATTGATCAATATTTGCTTGATTTATGATTTTGATTCAAAATTCAAAAGATGAGAATTGAATATGCTATCATTATATAAAAATAGGTTGCATATTGGATGAAAGTACCTATATGACTTGTGTAGTAATTAGGTTATCATGCGTAATGTCTACTATATGTTTAAGTTTATCATAGAGATGTAGAAAACCTGCATATAGGATGAGATCTTATATCTTGAAAAAGAAGAGGAATCGATTTATGTTAACCTGCTATTGGAATAGAAGGAAAAAAATTTAGAACTGATTAATAAAATTAGTAGAATGAAATGTTGACGAAATTAACACCCTAGGCCCTTTTAATAGTGATTTTCATCTTTAGTTAATTTTGTTCATAGTTATTTATAATTTTTTAAAATTAAATTCATTCATCTAAATTTTGGTTGCAAAATAGAAATTAAAAGAACAATTATTGGGAATTGGAAAATAGTCTTCGTGGGAACGATACTCTATTTATCATCTATATTACTTGAATCGATTGCATCCACTTGCATATATATCACTACAAGAAAAAACAGTATTCATAACACTTAAAAACTGCTAACCAGAAGTATTCATAACACTTCTCAAAACGCTAACATAGCCCCTGTTATTAAAAGTCCCATCTTTTTCATAACAACTTTTGAATGTTATGTTCGATGTTATCTTAAAGTATTCAATAAAACATGTTTTGTTGCTATCATATTAAAATAATAACGTTTAGTTAGAGTAATTAGTTATAAATTTGAAGTTTAATCTTAAACTGTTTGCATAACATTTTTCAACTGTTATAATTGATTATTTTGATAGCTTTTAGTTTGTTATATTATATAAATCATAACGTTTTGTTACACTTATAATATGTATAAAAAACAGCCATAAATGTCATATTAAAGGTCCACTAATAAAATTTGTTATTTTAGTCTAGATAATAGAATTTTAATTGTGTTGTGTAAGGATAATTATAAGTTTTTTTTTTAAATGAAAAGGTTTTTATTATCGTATTTGGATAAAAAAAAATCAAAATTAATCACAAAATGTAATATTAAATAAATTGATAAACCATAAGTATTACACTAAACAAGAACTAATTCAAACCATGACTGTGGCTACTTCATGAGATCTTAGTTCTAACTTAAGTTTGAAAGCATACATAATAAAGTTATATAATCTTGAATATCTTTTACTTCAAAAATGAAAAATAAAAACATAGCAAGATACACAAAAAGTAAACCATGAAATTTTCCCCATCCTTCAATTCATCATCTATTGTGCACTTGTCTTTGTTGTGGCTTCATTTGCTTAGCTACATAAGAATTGAAATAATTAATGCTTAAACTTAAAGTTAATAGTAAACTAAAAGAGTACATAAAAAAATATTAATTACCTAATTATGACTTTATCAACTGGCCATGCAATTATACTACCTATAACATCTTCTATAGTAGACATAACTCCTGAAGGCCTCCACAGAAATGCATCATTCTTTCTTACAAGATCTATCCCCACTTTCATAGCACCGGGCCCAAGAGGAACATGGTGAACCTCATCCTTTGGGTCACTTGAAACAAAATAGCCTTCTGCAACAATTTCACCAGATCCAATCCAATCTAATATTCTGCATTTGGAGCCAAATGTGTGATTCTTGACACTCTAACAATATATCAATAAAAACAAATTCACCGTCAGTAAGAAGTAAATGATTTTATATTGAATAATATAAATTCTAAATTTTATCATTTTCATGTAATTAGTATTATAATTACCATAGGGGAAGGAACATGAGAATTTGATTGAACATTGTTTGATTGCTCCTCACTCTGAGCAGATGTATTCTATTTATAAGTAAGATAACAAAACATGAATTCCGCATCAAAATTAAAAGAAGAAAATACAAAAGTAAAGACAAACCTAAAAATTAAACATGAATCTTAGCTATTATTATATGAAGAGAATAAACAATACTTTCAATCACTGATGTAACAAAAATATCCCAAAAAAATTAAAGAATGAACATAACCTTACCACTAATTTAGCCACATGAAAATTAAAAGAAGAAATTGCAATTCAACCTACACTAACTCAACCATAATACTTTCAATCACTATCTCTTATTTTGGAGTACCAACAAATGATTGTTTCTTTCTATTCCTAAATTTCTATGAAAAACAATATATATATATATAAATAACCATTAAACAAGTAAGCAGTCACAAATATTAAAAATAATATTTAGAGATAAAAATGCTATAAAAAAATTAGATCAATGAGTTTACAATAAGACATAAGCTTCAAAGACGATAAAATGAAGAAAAATATGAAGAAGAAGGTGAGGCCATCAAGCAGTAAGTTAGGGGTTTGCTGATATTAGAATAGTTACAAAGAAAGAGATGACAAAATATAATATTCTTTAATTTTTAAACTTAAAAAATAATGAGACATTCAAAATTTTAAAAATAGACTCCAAAAAGAAGATAGTAGAAATCGCAAAATACAACATTGAGAGTCACTAAGGATGGAAAAGTCACTGTCATGGCAACCAAATAATAATCTCACTACACTTAATTCATAGTAATTACTCTTGAAAAGTTTCAGACACCTGCCTTTATATAATTTGCAATGTCTTAATTGGAATTTATATTTGTCAAGACAACCAATGAACATGGACATAGACTTTTTTTATGCATAATTAAGTTGTCTAGATATATTTTCAACCATTTACAAGAGTATTTTTTTTTTGTATATACAAGTCATCAACGTTTAACTTTTTACGAAAAGTGTTATAGATTATTTTTTAAAACAAAATGCCTTGTATTAATTTATAAAAAATACAAGGATGTGGAAAAACCACAATTAACAATAGTAGAAAATTACATATATAAATATTTTCATTTTTTTTAACTTTCATGCTAACTAAACTATAAAAAGAACAGCCAAGCCTATACATAGAAAAAAAAAATTCAAACAAAAAACCAAAAACAAGAGTTACAGAATACCCTTCCAATTTTGAAAGAGATCTAAGAAGAAGATGATAAATATGAAAGTTGATTTACATAGGAATTTCAAAATCTTAGTTACATGGTAGTTTTCAAGTAAAGTTAAATGGCTAGTATACAATAAGAATTATCAAATTAATCCATCAATATAAATGAAAATTAATTACTCATACTCCAAACAATTTCAAATAAAGTTTCCTTCCAATTTGAAATTTAATTGAGCCACTAAAATAAAATTAGAATTACATTCATAATTTTTCTTATGTGTCTATGAAAAATTAAAAGAAAAATCAAAATAAATAAACATACAAATGTATGCTTTTAACAATCTAATTAATCTACCAATAACCAAACACAAGTTAATTATAAGATAATAATAGATAATTCTACATAAAATCAGATAACATTACTCCCATATTATCAACTAGCCATCTACCATTATCAATTCAAAATATTCAAACAACACACAAGTTTTCTTCCTTATCTCGCCGCAGCACACAAATTTATCAGATCCTACTTCACTAAGACACGCAAGTTCTCAACCTTCTGTTATCACCGCAACACACAATAATAATCTCAGGACCTACTTCACTATGGATGAATATCTAAGATATTCAAACTCTTCTAACATTTGCATAATATTATAACAAAAACAAAAGTAAGAGAAGATACCTCTTGCAAACGGTTGGAAATAAAGTTTCCTTCCAATTTAAAATCCAATGAAGCCAGTAAAATGAAAGAAAAATTACATACCAATTAATAAACTATCAACATCAATACACAAAGTAATTGAGATAATGTAAGAAAATGTGTTAAGAAAAAAAAATCAAACTCTAAATTTTTATATTATATTCTGTTGGAAATCAATCTAGATATATATTCTTAGTAAAAATAAGAACGAAGGAGCTAGCATCAAACCAGTAGAAAAGCATCCCGACTAGGTCGGCACCAAACCCTAAAAGCTATCACCTAAACCATATCCAATCTATTAAAATAACAATAAATACAGAGTTTGGGATCACAAATATAAAATAAACACTGAAAACAAGATACATATGGTTTTTTCATTAAGGAATAAGAGTGCAATGCTTTACCATATAATCTATTTAAAGCTACAGAATGAATAGTGATGACTCCTCAACATCATCATTAGAGAGAATTAAGGCAGACTCTTTTATTGATTTCCTGACATATAAATAAGAGACCAAAAATTGAATGAAAGTTAATAGAAGAATTAATAAACAGATCAACAAATAGCTATTTATGAAGATATCACGCCTCCATTATAGAAAGAGAATAAAGAAGATTGACAACATAAGTATAATCAAATTCCAACAAAAGATAGTTTTAGTTTCTCAAGTCAGCATACTCAATTGCAATCATATACTGAAATATCATTTCATTGATAGCTCATCTTTCTTGTACTGGCTTTAGCTGCATTGTATATTTAAACTGTATGTATGTTAGTTTAGTGAATCTAATAGACTGTATTTTATCTTTGACATAACTGCTTCTTTATTAGATAGCTCATACTCGACCTACAAATTTTGTAATGACCCACTAATCTAGACTAATTGGACCATTATCGAAACTATACATAAAACTTACATTTTTACGAAAATACCATAATTTATTAAGTAACTTGAAAATAAGAGTTATTTACACATAAACAGAATACTAAGAAGGATTTTGGGATCCCATTGTCTTTAAAACAAAACAAGATTTAAAATAAAAGACATTACATAATAATGCGGAAAATACACATAAAAACCATAAAAACATAAAAGGAGACTATATCCTCGAATCGAATAACGCTCGGCCCCTTGACTCCATTCATCATCGATACACATTCTCCAAGCGTCACGAATCTTTCCGCCTCTAAACTTATTTTCCTGCACATAAACAGAAAGGAGTGAGCCTAATGCCCAGTAAGGAAAATCTAACACAAAGTCACATACATAATTTCATAAGAAAACATAAAGACTTAACATAATACATATAACATACACTTATTATAATGGCCATTATTACTTGGGGTCCCATAGACTAAACAAGCATATGCCCATGGGATTAGTGGGGTCCTACTAGCTAAGTAGGTCATATGCCCATAACCCATTTGGGGTCTTGTTAGTCATATGGGTCATATGCCCAAGCCTACAAACATACACATATACATATCATAACACTTTTAATAACATAAAACATATAGATAACATAAGCACATAACATGTTGATTCTAGCCTATTTCCTTACCAAAGTTACCGAGATTATGGACTGAGTTGGGATTGTTGGAACACTCCTAAAACCATAAGAAAGAGTAAGTCTAAAGAAAGGAGATGAAATGAAAGAGATGGAAAGACTAAACCATAGAAAACATACTTACCGACTTATATGCTTAAAAGTTTGGATTCCCTAACCAAAATAAGAATAAGGTTAGGGGACTGAGTAGAAGGTTTTGAGAAAGGAAATAACATAAAAATACAGAAAAGAACTAGAGTTTTGGGTTTACCTCAAAGATTGCAAGATCAATCTAACCTCCACCGAAATACTATAGAACTCACTTCCCAAGTGTTTGATAAGCTTATGATGTTTAAGCTTATAGTTTTTCCCCAAACCAAGTGTTTACACTCTCACACTCACTTAACACTAGCAGCCTCTGAACTTAGAGCAAATGGTGAATAATGGCTGGGTACTAGGTCCTATTTATAGAGTTTGGGAATGAAAATATCTTGATTTTACTTGAATAAAAATAATGGCTTTTTAGGTGAAAATCATTTGAATAATCGTTCAGCAGAGGCTGAAGACTCGTTCAGAAGATGCTGGACTGTTGAAGGAGTTTGAATGGCTGAAGGGAAAAGAATTCAAAAGTATTTGAATTCATGCTGGTGGAGGCGATATATCGCCCCCTATAGGCGATATATCGCCTGGACCTTTGTTCCCGAGGCGACCGTGCATCGATTCGTGTTTTCCGTATCTACGTGCTGCGATATATCGCCCCCTATAGCTGCGATATATCGGCATACGCTGAATATTTAAACACGAATTTACACATTTTTAGCTAAGTTTGAATGGAGTAAACAGCCTTGACTAAGCCCTCAACGTGCTCAAAGCTGCTGACTGACCCTATACATTCAAACTTTTACCCTTATTTAATTTAATCCTCAAAAATACTTAATCCTTAATTACCATTCAAAACATGTGCTTAAAATCCTATTGGTTGATGTCTAAACCTTATAATATAATAATATAATCCTTAATATCAGTCACATTAATCAAACCTTAGGTTATACTTAATATTCTTAAACTATAGGTTAAACTTAGAAAATCTATAAGTACTACTATGAGTGTCCAAATAACTCCCGGTCTGAACCAAAAATCTAAAGTAACAATGATAACACTAAACATACTATAATACTACTAAACAATTAGCTAAGTAAAGTTCTTGGACTCTACAATTCTCCCCTACTAAAAAGAATTTCGTCCTCGAAATTTACTTACCAAATAATTCCGGATACCGGCTCTGCATGTCCTCTTCCAACTCCCACGTTGCCTCGCGTTCAGAACTATTGCTCCATAGGACTTTAACTATAGGAAAGCTCTTGGACCGTAACTGCTTCATCCCCCTATCTAGGATGCTAACCGGTCGTTCCTCGTAACTTAAGTCCTTCTGGAGCGCTATGGTGTCGTACTTGAGGACGTGAGATGGGTCTGACACATACTTGCGTAACATCGAGATGTGGAAGACGTTGTGACTATCGGCTAGTGCTGGCGGTAGGGCTAGTCTATACGCAACTGGTCCCACTTTGTCCAGTATCTCAAAAGGACCTATGAATCGGGGACTGAGCTTGCCTTTCTTCCCGAACCGCTTGACACCCTTCATAGGAGATATCTTCAGGAAGACTTGATCTCCAACTTGGAACTCCACATCGCGTCTCTTGGTATCTGCATAGCTTTTCTGTCGGCTTTGAGCAGCAAGCATACGCTGTCTAATAAGCGTTACTGCTTCTTGAGCTTGCCTAACAGCTTCGGGCCCTAGAAGCTGCCTTTCTCCTACCTCGTCCCAGTGCAACGGTGATCGGCACCTTCTTCCATATAGCAACTCATAAGGTGCCATCTCGATCGTCGACTGGTAGCTGTTGTTGTACGAGAACTCGATCAGCGGTAAGTACTTGTTCCACGATCCTCCGAAGTCGAGTACACAAGCGCGTAGCATATTCTCTAAAATCTGAATCGTACGCTCGGACTGCCCATCTGTCTGAGGATGGAAAGCTGTACTAAGACTTAACTTAGTACCCATGGCTTGCTGTAAGCTTCTCCAAAATCTTGACGTAAACACTGATCCTCTATCTGATACTATCGTCTTGGGGATTCCATGCAATCGTACAATCTCTTGGATGTAGATGTCTGCATATTGGTCTGCCATATAAGAAGTCTTAACAGGCAGAAAATGAGCCGACTTGGTTAGTCTATCTATGACTATCCAAGCAGAATCATGCTGCTTATTTGTCTTTGGCAGACCCGTCACGAAGTCCATGGCTATATCATCCCACTTCCATTCCGGTATGCTAAGCGGTTGCAATAATCCTGCAGGCCGCTGATGCTCCGCCTTCACTTGCTGGCATACCAGACACTTAGATACATACTCCGCTATGTCCTTCTTCATCCCTGGCCACCAATAGGCTGCCTTGATGTCATGAGTCATCTTGGTAGACCCTGGATGAACTGAGTACGGAGTATTGTGCGCTTCTTCTAGGATCGTCTTCTTAATACTTTGATCGTCTGGTACGCATACCCGATCCTTATACCTCAATAAACCTTGACTGGATATTGAGAAATCTGTAGTCTTGCCTTCTCTGACTGCATCCATGTGTGTTGCTAGCGAGTCATCATGTCTCTGACCATTCCGTATGTCTTCTAGCAGATTTGATTGGATAGACAAGTTAGCCAGCTTGCCTACAACCATTTCGATTCCAGCACTGATAAGCTCCTGTTGCAGTGGCTTTTCTATTCCGGATAAGGCTGCTAAGTTCCCATAACTTTTTCGGCTAAGTGCATCGGCAACTACGTTTGCCTTCCCCGGGTGGTATAGGATTTCGCAGTCGTAATCCTTTACTAATTCCAACCACCGGCGCTGCCTCATGTTAAGCTCCTTCTGAGTAAAGAAGTATTTTAAACTTTTGTGGTCCGTATAAATCTCGCACCGTTCTCCGTAAAGATAATGGCGCCAGATTTTTAATGCAAAGACCACCGCTGCCAACTCCATATCGTGAGTTGGATAGCGTTGTTCATACTCCTTTAACTGACGTGACGCGTAGGCTATCACCTTGTCATTTTGCATCAGTACGCATCCCAATCCTAACTTTGATGCATCACAGTAGACAACGAACTTGTCGTTGGGTGTTGGGACACTAAGTACTGGTGTTGAGCAAAGCTTATCCTTAAGCAACTGGAAGCTTTCCTCACACTTATCATTCCAGTTAAACTTTTGTTGCTTCCGGGTCAAGTTGGTGAGTGGAGTGGCTATTTTAGAAAAGCCCTCTACAAACTTTCTATAGTAACCTGCTAGCCCTAAGAAGCTTCTTACTTCCGACGCGTTCTTTGGTCTAGGCCAATCTTTCACGGCCTCTACCTTCGATGGATCCACAGCGACTCCGTCTTTCGATATGATGTGCCTGAGGAACGCCACTTGTGAGAGCCAAAACTCGCATTTCTTGAACTTCGCGTAGAGTTGGTGCTCCTTCAATCGCGTCAAAATTATCCTCAAGTGTTCCTCGTGCTCCACTTCATCCTTGGAGTAAATTAAAATGTCGTCGATGAACACAACGACGAATTTATCCAAGTAGTCCTTGAAGACCCTATTCATTAAGTCCATAAACGCGGCTGGCGCGTTAGTAAGACCAAAAGACATAACCAAGAACTCGTAATGTCCATAACGAGTCCTAAAGGCTGTCTTAGGAATATCTTCCCCCTTTACCTTGAGCTGATGATACCCGGACCGTAAATCGATCTTAGAGAATACAGTCGCGCCTCGGAGTTGATCAAACAAATCATCAATCCGAGGTAGCGGGTATTTGTTCTTAATCGTTACTTTATTCAGCTCACGGTAGTCTATGCACATGCGCATACTTCCGTCCTTCTTTTTCACGAATAGTACCGGAGCTCCCCATGGTGAATGGCTTGGCCTAATGAAACCCAAGTCTAGGAGTTCTTGTAGCTGCGTCTTTAACTCCTTGAGTTCCGTAGGTGCCATCTGGTATGGTTCCTTAGAGATAGGCTCAGTGCCCGGTACTAATTCTATCGTGAAGTCTATTTCTCTAGTTGGCGGCAATCCTGGCAAGTCATCGGGAAATACTTCTGGAAATTCTTGTATGACTCGAACATCTCCAACTTTGAGTGATGTCTCCTTCTCCACATTCGTGATGTTGGCTAAGAATGCTTGACATCCTTTCTCCATCATTCTCTGAGCTTTGAGAGATGATACTAACGGTGTGCGTAGTCCTGAAGCTTGTCCCATGAAGCACAGTTTCTGGCCGTCAGGAGTATCGAATGTCACCTTCTTGCGTCTGCAGTCGATCGTTGCGCCATGCCGTGCTAGCCAATCCATGCCTAGTATGACGTCGAAGTCTTTGATCACCAGCTCTATCAGGTCTCCTTCTAGTTCCTTGTCCTCAATCTTGATTGGTACGCCTCGTACAATTCGTGATGATAGAACTACTTTGCCCGAAGGCAACTCGGTTGCAAACCTAGTTTTAAATCTTTCACTAGGTTTGTCTAGTTTATCTATCATTCCTAACGAAATATACGAATGGGTGGCTCCCGAATCAAATAATACATGACATAATTTATTGAGGATGGAAACCTGACCTGTGACCACCTTGTTGCTAGCATCCGCCTCTCCTTGGGTTAAAGCAAAAACCCGAGCAGGAACCATCTTTTCGTCCTTCTTTCCTTCCGGCTTTTGCTGAGGATAGTCTCTTTTACGATGCCCTTCTTGACCACAGTTGAAACACTCCTTGGTGTTGGCACGGCATTCTCCGGGGTGCTTCTTCTGACATTTGGCACATGGCGGGTATTCCACGTAGCCCGACCTATTTCCCCCATTACTTGGTCGTGCCCTTTTATTGTTGTCGGCTTGCTTGTTGTCAGGATGCCTTCTCTTCTGTCCGTTACCGTTGTTGTTGGACTGACTGTTGCTGGACTGATTGTTGTTCCGACTGGCCTGAGGTTGGCTCTGCTGCCTAGGTTCCGGCTTGCTGGCTTCTTCTTTGCTCACGTTGGCTTGCAACCTTTCTACTTCAATTGCCGTCTCAAGAACGTCGGCATATGAAGTGTTTCCCGGGTTTGCTAGTTTAACCCCCATCTCGATCTTCGGGCGAAGTCCTCTAACAAACTTGTTCACCCTTAGATAGTCGGTTGGAACCAACTCTACTGCGAACTTCGCTAAGCGATCGAACTGACGAGCATATTCCGCCACTGTTAAGTTCTCTTGCTTCAGATTGGTGAACTCCTCAACTCTCGTAGCAAGCACTGCTGAATTGTAGTACTTCTTGTGGAAGAGCTCCACAAATCGGGTCCACGTCATAGTGGCAGCATCGTGGGATTGCTGGACCAAATCCCACCATATCCTGGCATCTTTCTTGAGTAAAGATGAGACGCAGGATATGCGGTCAGCATTATTAAGGTTCATGTGGGCTAGGATCGGCTCCACATTCCTTAACCATTCTTCTGCTTCAAAGGGGTCCGTAGTCCCTTCGAAGTTCGGAGCGTGCTGCTTGCGGAACCTTTCGTACACTGGCTCCATGTGCTGAACAGGATAAGGAGCGTAGTTCGTCATAGGCCATCCCGCATACGGACCAACTTGTTGGGGTGCTGGGGCCATTGGCTGTGGCTGCGGCTGCGACTGCGGCTGTGGAGGAGGCTGAGGCTGAGATTGAGCCTGTTGGCGTTGTTGCTGCAGAAGTTCCTCAACTTGTTGTCGCAGTCTGGCAATCTCTGCAGTGTTGTCAGCTGGCTGTGCCGGCGCATTGCGGCGAGCAGTAGCACGCACTCCCCTTCGGTGAACGGTAGGGACCGCATTGGTCGCTGGAACATCGTTGGAAGCGTTCCCGTTAGTGCGAGCAGATCTTCAGAGAGACATCGTAGCAGAGTTCTAACAGTTAAAAGAAACATGTTAGAACTTTTTCCTAATAGGCTCTAAGGCAAAAACTTATTCTAAAACAAACATATCTCGGACCTATTTATTATGACTTTTTATGAAAAATTATATAGGTCTTTATTTATTATTAGAGTGGGTTTCTATACTTAGAAAAACAAGTCATCTTTATTTTCTAAGTGTGTTTCTAATCATCCTATATGACTTAATTCTCAGGCTCGAAACTTATCTTTGTTCCAAAGTTAACCATATTGAGGGAGGGCTGGGATCAGTAAAATCGTTCCCACTACTAAGGCCCCCTAACTCTCAATAAGGAAACCAGGTTCATTGATTTGTATCCACCCTCACCGAACTCAGTCATTATTCATTTTATTTAGTATTTATTATGATTGTGAAAAAAAATTCAAACTCACACATGATATTCAAATAGCATGTTTATTCATTTGGAAAACAATTTCACTTATTACAATCATAACATAAAAGTAAATAAAACAAATAAAAACTACTAATCTAAAAATCGGGATCTTCTACATCCGATCCGTCATCTAACATATCATCATCTATAGCCTCATAGTCATCATTATCATGAGCATCAAAATGCCCTCTAGGAAGGTTTGTGAGAATCCTATTCTTTTGCTCCTTGGTGAATTGAAATTCAAATTTTGCGGTGAACCTAACTAAGAGGAAATAGTATCTCATTGCTAATGGTGATTCATCCTCATCATTCATTTCTTCCCATATTTCTTCTAAGGCTGCTATTACAGGATGGAAATCTTTAAACAACCTAATCACTAATACATATTGTTCCGTTGATCTTAGCATTATTTGTTTAGCCTCTTGAAGGCCACCTATTGCTTGGTGAAACAAAAGCAACCTTCGAGTAATCCTTTCTAGGGCTCCTACGGTGTTTCTTGGCTCCCTTATTCTTTTTAAGGCCTTAATGGCTCGGATATCTTGGTAGGTTAAAGCTCCATTCATTTTTAACTGAAACATAAACACTAAAGTTGTTAGCTATACACATAGACAAAGTAACTTGTAACTTGTAACTTAAACACTTACTTGGCGGTCCGATTCGGAGCTTTGAGCATGTGTATCGAGGAGAACTTCATGCGAAGGAACCGTTTGTCTCTGATACCAACTGTAATGACCCACTAATCTAGACTAATTGGACCATTATCGAAACTATACATAAAACTTACATTTTTACAAAAATACCATAATTTATTAAGTAACTTGAAAATAAGAGTTATTTACACATAAACAGAATACTAAGAAGGATTTTGGGATCCCATTGTCTTTAAAACAAAACAAGATTTAAAATAAAAGACATTACATAATAATGCGGAAAATACACATAAAAACCATAAAAACATAAAAGGAGACTATATCCTCGAATCGAATAACGCTCGGCCCCTTGACTCCATTCATCATCGATACACATTCTCCAAGCGTCACGAATCTTTCCGCCTCTAAACTTATTTTCCTGCACATAAACAGAAAGGAGTGAGCCTAATGCCCAGTAAGGAAAATCTAACACAAAGTCACATACATAATTTCATAAGAAAACATAAAGACTTAACATAATACATATAACATACACTTATTATAATGGCCATTATTACTTGGGGTCCCATAGACTAAACAAGCATATGCCCATGGGATTAGTGGGGTCCTACTAGCTAAGTAGGTCATATGCCCATAACCCATTTGGGGTCTTGTTAGTCATATGGGTCATATGCCCAAGCCTACAAACATACACATATACATATCATAACACTTTTAATAACATAAAACATATAGATAACATAAGCACATAACATGTTGATTCTAGCCTATTTCCTTACCAAAGTTACCGAGATTATGGACTGAGTTGGGATTGTTGGAACACTCCTAAAACCATAAGAAAGAGTAAGTCTAAAGAAAGGAGATGAAATGAAAGAGATGGAAAGACTAAACCATAGAAAACATACTTACCGACTTATATGCTTAAAAGTTTGGATTCCCTAACCAAAATAAGAATAAGGTTAGGGGACTGAGTAGAAGGTTTTGAGAAAGGAAATAACATAAAAATACAGAAAAGAACTAGAGTTTTGGGTTTACCTCAAAGATTGCAAGATCAATCTAACCTCCACCGAAATACTATAGAACTCACTTCCCAAGTGTTTGATAAGCTTATGATGTTTAAGCTTATAGTTTTTCCCCAAACCAAGTGTTTACACTCTCACACTCACTTAACACTAGCAGCCTCTGAACTTAGAGCAAATGGTGAATAATGGCTGGGTACTAGGTCCTATTTATAGAGTTTGGGAATGAAAATATCTTGATTTTACTTGAATAAAAATAATGGCTTTTTAAGTGAAAATCATTTGAATAATCGTTCAGCAGAGGCTGAAGACTCGTTCAGAAGATGCTGGACTGTTGAAGGAGTTTGAATGGCTGAAGGGAAAAGAATTCAAAAGTATTTGAATTCTTGCTGGTGGAGGCGATATATCGCCCCCTATAGGCGATATATCGCCTGGACCTTTGTTCCCGAGGCGACCGTGCATCGATTCGTGTTTTCCGTATCTACGTGCTGCGATATATCGCCCCCTATAGCTGTGATATATCGGCATACGCTGAATATTTAAACACGAATTTACACATTTTTAGCTGAGTTTGAATGGAGTAAACAGCCTTGACTAAGCCCTCAACGTGCTCAAAGCTGCTGACTGACCCTATACATTCAAACTTTTACCCTTATTTAATTTAATCCTAAAAAATACTTAATCCTTAATTACCATTCAAAACATGTGCTTAAAATCCTATTGGTTGATGTCTAAACCTTATAATATAATAATATAATCCTTAATATCAGTCACATTAATCAAACCTTAGGTTATACTTAATATTCTTAAACTATAGGTTAAACTTAGAAAATCTATAAGTACTACTATGAGTGTCCAAATAACTCCCGGTCTGAACCAAAAATCTAAAGTAACAATGATAACACTAAACATACTATAATACTACTAAACAATTAGCTAAGTAAAGTTCTTGGACTCTACAAATTTGTACACTTGTACATATATCAATAGTGGAAAAAACTTGGTAGACATATGACAAATAAAAATAAATAAAAAAACATGATCAAAGCTTCTGAGTGGTGCTTATTGCATAATATCACTTAATATATGAGTGGTGCTTCCACAACAAGCAGCAATAATTATATACAGCAATAGAACAATCAAGCAATGGCTACTAGGTTCAATGTTATTCATAAAATAAAACCACATTTTAAAGTAAAGAAATTAGGAAAAAAAGTTTTATCAATCGTTTTATTTTTTAGTTTAATCAAGAACCATTCAGGAACTACAGAACCAGCATACACCTTTATATATAACATATACCTATATTATATATTTATATATATGCATTAAATTAGAAAGTAGAATAAACAAAAGATAACAAAGGAAAAAATCTGTATAGAATAATGATAAAATAACAAAGAATTATAGCTACCATGTGTAAGTGTAGCTTGTTGTGAGTTGTCTTCTGAAAGCTAAGTGCTAACTCTGAAGAAATTTCTAGATCTCATCATGAGATGATTGTATCTTCCAAACAAAAGAGAAACAAACATATAATTAAATACAAATTCATGTTGGCGCAATGGAAGTTATCACAGAGGAAGAAAAAACACACTGACCAGCACACAAATACCTTCTTGCTTTCAAAAAATGCCATCTACACTAATACAATGCAAAAGTTATGCCATCACAAACAAATAAACCAAGCTCTTCTATTTGTTGTGTAATAATGACTAAATGATATTCACATTCAGTCATAATACAAACAATATATAGCAACCACCAAAAAATTTTATTTGAAAGGGTTTGTAAAATTCTTTAACACTAAATGTGCATAAGGATGGATCAAGGAAAAGAAAAATCCTCCAAATTGTCAAGAGTGACATGCCCAACCTTGATCATCCCATTTTCCATCATCATTCAATCGGTAGACCTTAACATTGAAATTTATGTTCAAAAACTAAGGTTAATTAGTCAAACGAACATATGTATACACAGTATATTCAAACGAATTTATATATATAAAAATAAAAATAAAACTCATCCTGAGAATGCGACACACATGGAGAGGAAGATAGAGAAAAAGAGAGAACCACATATGGGCCCTTGTTCTTGCTTGGCGCCTGAGGGCTGAGGCAGAGAGAAAGAAAAAGGAAGGGTGTCGTGGTGTGCTTCAAGTGATCATCCTTCAACCATCAATGGTCTGATGACTCAAAATTGTTGTAATATGTCTAAACATTCACAAATTTTTTTACCAAAAAAGCATGCTCATATGAAATGAAAGATACAAGAGCTCAAAAGGATAAAATGCCACTGAGTTGAAGGGAAACATCAAAAACATCAAAGAGAAACAATAGCTCCACCACTTGAAAATCATACATGAAAAAGTTCTTGTATTGTATATGCATTTAATGCTAAATGAAAAATGAAAAATAGAACCCAGTGCCAATAGAATTGGCCTAATATACTCAATTGGGGAAAGCAAGTAATCACTAGAGTACCCTTGTACCAATGACAATGGTTTTATAGTTATGATGTGAAGAAACAATTACTTAAAGACACCATGACTAGTCCACAAATTCAATCAATAAACAATAAAGCAATGGAAAGGGCAAGAGGAGGAAATTGAGAAAAAGCAACAAAAGTGCCCAATAACTTGATATATTAATCTTCGACGGCTCAATAATAATATAAGAGTGCCAGCTTTCATTTATTTTTTATTTTTATTTTTTTCGGAAAAGAGAGTGTGTTAGCACTTATTTATATATAATTACCATGCTATTGGATAAACATAATACACAATAGGATTAAATAAAAGACCACAAATTTTAATTTATGAAGTGATCCTCAATTCAAGGAATGAAGTGAAGCGGAGCTGAAAATTGACACCTTTGTCAACTAGTGAATTGCATATATAATTGCTAATCACTTTCTATTTTCCATTATTTTGTTTGAACAAACGAGCCATTTATTCTAAGAAGCCATTTAGTGAAAATATATAAAACTCTTAAGCGAATGAGACAACAGATGGGGCACGTGACCCACCTGGTGTCTTCTGTAGAGTGAATATTGTCTAGATCTTAGATCAAATCTTGCAAATATTATACATATAAAAGTATATCTCATAGACAGTATTACATGTATATACCTGAGCAAATATAGAGTTGACTTCAGAAATTTGTTAAAAAAAATCTTAATAAATGAAGACCTGATGCCGTGAGATACTGAGGTGTTGTGCCTACTGCTTGCTGCCATCTGGCTTTTGTGAAGCTTTGAGGTGTCCTTTCGAATTGGTGCCATGACTAATGAGGTGAGCTGCCATGAAGACCTGGTGTCATGAGGTTATGTGCCTTGCATGAAAGATAAGAGTTGCAGTGCATGAAAGATGAGAATGCCTCTTGCTTTTTGTCTTTCATAAACCGAAAATCTTGGACTCTTGGAATATTTCTGTACACAACCAAAATAGCACTAATATTATTGCAAACTCGCATCATTTTCAAAATACTTGTACACAACCAAAAGAGAAATTTTAATAGAAGAAAAACCTAAATGAAACTCAAACTTCATGCCAAATGCCTCTCCCAATTCAAAGAGAATTAAGTCGAAAGTGACTTTCTCAAAAGCTATTATGAAAATTACAGAGTATATAAATTCCAAGATCATAGTCAAGGATTCAATGCCCAAAAAGAAAAGGCAAAAGAAAAAAAAAATGCAGACCTTGAGATCAATATTGGAAAAATTGACAAGATAGGGATTGAATTTGGGGTCTCTGAATATCCTTCCATTTTCTAGTTCCATGATTTGTGACTTCTACTCTTAGAGCTTCTTTTTCCTCCAAAGCCGATCTCTGCTTCACATTTCCATTCTCTTTGTTTGTCTCCCTCCTCTGTCTCGCTCTCCACCAACGAACCTAGTCCCACGCTCGACCCCGCACACTGGCGAACATTAAATGACTATAGCAGAGATAGAAATTGTCAAGCTCCTGTGCGGTCAAGCCCCCGTCACCACCTCCGTCGAGTTTCCCACACCAGCCACCTGCAAGAGAGGATGTGAAAAAATGGAGTTGAGAGGTTAGAAATTAAATAGATGTGAGGGAGATAGAGCGTTGAGAAGAAAAAGGGTACGGCGATGAGAGAAGAGAGTTGAGAGAGAAAATGAGATAGGTTACTTTAGAGAATGAGATTAATGAAATAATAAAATAAGAAAGTATTTGGCGCTATTAATTCATTTGCTCAAAAATATGTGGGCCTTTTTTTTATTTCCATAAAGTATTAATGACGCTTCTTAAAATCTGTCATATATCAATGTGATATTTGGTCAAAAATGTTGTAGTGTATATATTTTCATGATCAAGTTTTTGGCACCGTTGCAAGGGACTTAATTTCCAATATCAAAGTTAATTGTTGTTTGTTCTAATTTGTTTTTTTTTATGGTTTTACACTTATTTGGATCGAGGTTGTTTTTTGTTTCAGTAATTATTGGTATATGCGGGGAAGTAGACAAAAGGCACGCATACCAATAGTTCTTGAAATTGAGAGAACGTGCAGAGAAAATCGCAAGATAAAGAAAAGTCTGGACTTTGTCATGGCTGAGAACACAAATAACGTTGTCAACAACAATGCAAATATGGGTAATGCAGTTGAAGTCGATCTACCATTAAGAAACTATGTACTCCCTACTATTATGGGGATATATTCAAGCATTCCTCCTCTAACTGTTGAGGAAAATAATTTTGAGATAAAACCCTCAATTATTCAGATGGCACAAAATTGTGTACAATTTGGGGGGTTACCAAATGAGGATCCAAATCTCCATATCACAAACTTTTAAGAGCTATGTGCGACATTCAAAATGAATGGGGAGAGTAACGATGCTGTAAGATTGAGATTATACCCATTTTCAATGAGGGACAGAGCTAAGAGTTGGTTGAATTCATTACAAGCCAAATCTATAGTTACTTGGGAAGATTTGGCTCAGAAATTCCTTGGTAAATATTTTCCTCCTGCCAAGTCAGCCAGAATAAGAGGATAGATAATTAATTTCCATCAGCTGGATGGGGAGTCTTTATATGATGCATGGGAACGATTTAAAGAGTTGTAAAGGAAATGCTCACATCATGGAATAGAGAACTGGCTACTAGTTCATACATTTTTCAATGGTTTGGGGGGCACTACAAGGACAATAATAGATGCAGCATCAGGAGGAGTGTTTATGAGAAAAAGAGCTAATGAAGCATATGAATTATTGGAAGAGATGGCCATGAATAACTATAATTGGTCTACTAAGCGTGAGAATAAGAAAGTAGCAGGAGTCTTAGAAGTTGATCCAATTGCACTATTGACCGCTTAAGTGGCATCTCTAACAAAGCAATGGCAGCAAACTAATCTTGTCGCACAAGCAATGCAAGTACAGAATGTCATGAATTATGACATTTGTGGGGGACCACATTCGTATGAACAATGCCCGAGCACAACTAGTTGCTTAACAGATGTGAATAATATGCCTTTCGAATAGGCATAGGTTATTGGTAACTTTTCAAGACCTGCACCCTACACTTACTCCAATTCCTATACTCTTGCTTGAAAAAATCACCGTAATTTGTCTTGGGAAAATAATCAGGGGTTACAACCACAGTATCCACCTCAACAACCCCTTAATCAAGTGACTTATGAACTACATACTAGACCGTATTATGATCCAAACCCACACCCATCTCATCCACCATCACATCCTCAAATGAACCCACCAACAATTCAGCCAGACCAATTAAATCAATTCATGATAGAGACAAGGTCTTTAATCAGGAGTTTGGAGACACAAATAGGTCAATTGGCATAAATGTTTTCTAATAGACAACAAGGGAATTTGCCTAGTTCCACAGAGGTAAATCCTAAAGAGCAATGTCAAGCTGTCACTTTGAGGAGCGGGATTAAGTATTATGGACCTACAGTGGATGACAAGGGGAAGAAGACAGAGGATCAACATGTTACTAGTCCAATACAAGAGGAGGTTACTGAAGACCTTCCAAAGACAGAAAAACAAAAATACACCAAGCCTACACCAAGTATTCCATATCCTCAACGGTTTCAGAAGACTAATCTTGACAAACAATTCTCCAAATTTCTTGAGGTATTTAAGAAACTTCACATTAACATTCATTTTGCTGAGGCTCTAGAACAAATGCCTAGTTATGTGAAGTTTATGAAAGAGATATTGTGTAATAAGAGAAAAATGGAGGATTATGAAACTGTTGCATTAACTGAAGAATGTAGTGCAATTATTCAAAAGAAGCTTCCTCAAAAGTTAAGAGATTCGGGCAGTTTTACTTTGCACCATTGGGAACTTTCATTGTGAGAGAGCTTTATGTGATTTGGGTGCAAGCATAAATTTAATGCCACTGTCTGTATTTAAAAGGCTTGGTTTGGGGGAAGCTAGATCCACTACTGTTACTCTTCAACTGACTGATTGTTCATTAACACACCCCAGAGGTATTATAGAGGACGTTCTAGTAAAGGTAGATAAGTTCATTTTCCCAGCAAATTTCATTGTATTAGATATGGAGGAAGATGAGGACGTACCCATTATATTGGGACAACCATTTTTGGCCACGGGGCAAGCGTTGATAGACGTTCAGAAGGGAGAGTTAAGGCTTAGAGTACAAGGTGATGAGGTTGTTTTTAATGTTTTCAAAGCTTTGAAAAATCCTTCAGCTAGTGACAATTGTTTTTATGTTAGTGTTTTGGAGGAACCAAGTAAAGGGGTCCAGTCTATTAAGGATCCACTAGAGTTGAGTTTAATTGCAAGTCCTAAAGAGTGTGCTGGTACAGAAGCCAGTGAGTATGTTAAGTGGTTGAATTCATCAGGGTAAATTTATAAAAAGAAATATGAGGAATTGGGGCAAGTGCCTGAGAGACCTCTCCCATCGATTGAGAAGCCACCATCTCTTGAGTTAAAAACCATACCTGATCATCTTAAGTATGCTTATTTGGGTAAGAAGGACACTCTCCCAGTTATTATTTAAGCTTCTTTGTCTGTGACTGAAGAAGAGAAGCTTCTTAGGGTATTAAGGGCTCACAAACTAGCAATTGGATGGACTTTGGCAGATATTAAGAGTATTAGTCCTTCAATAGTGATGCACCGTATATTAATGAAGGAGGATAGTAAGCCTAGTATTGATGCTCAAAGAAGGCTCAATCCTTCAATCAAAGAAGTGGTAAGGAAAGAAATCTTTAAATGGTTGGATGCAGGGGTAATTTACCCAATATCGGACAATGCTTGGGTTAGTCCTATCCAGGTATTTCCAAAGAAGGGTGGCATGACAGTGGTTAAAAATAATAATAATGAACTTATTCCAACTCGTACGGTAACGGGGTGGAGAATTTGTATTGATTACCATAAGCTCAATAAGGCCACCAAGAAAGACCATTTCCCTTTACCTTTTGTAGATCAGATGCTAGATAGATTGGCAGGCCATCCATATTCCTATAGCACTAGACGATCAAGAAAAGACTACCTTCACATGCCTTTATGGAACATTTGCCTTTTGGAGGATGCCATTTGGGTTATGTAATGCTCCGGCCACCTTTCAAAGTTGTATGATGTCAATCTTTTCAGACATGGTGGAAAAAGGTATTGAAATTTTTATGGATGACTTTTCAGTCTTTGGACCCTCTTTTGATGGATGTTTAGCTAATTTGGAAAGGGTTCTGAAAAGATGTGAGGAGTCAAATTTAATATTAAACTAGGAGAAATGTCACTTTATGGTGACAGAAGGAATAGTCTTGGGCCACAAGATTTCACGCCATGGAATTGAGGTAGACTTTGCCAAGATATTGACAATAGAAAATTTACCTCCTCCAGTGTTTGTTAAAGGGGTTCGTAGTTTTTTGGGCCATGCTGGATTTTATAGGAGGTTCATAAAGGACTTTTCAAAAAATTTGAAGCCCTTATCTACTTTACTTATGAATGGTATGGTATTCAACTTTGATTCTGATTGTTTAAGGGAATTTAACACAATGAAGGAGAAATTGGTATCCGATCCAATTGTTGTATCACCGAATTGGGAAATTCCTTTTGAATTAATGTGTGATGCTAGTGATTATGCAGTAGGAGCGGCTCTTGGACAGCGAGTTGACAAGGTATTCTGAATGATTTATTATGCTAGTCGAACTTTGAATGATGCTCAATTAAACTATGCAACTACTGAGAAGGAATTACTTGCAATAGTCTTTGCATTTGATAAGTTCAGGCCATATTTAATTGGTAATAAGGTGATTGTTTACACAGATCATTCAGCTATTAAGTACCTTATGACCAAGAAGGATGCTAAACCTCGCATGATTCGATGGGCCTTATTATTGAAAGAGTTTGATATGGAAATTTGTGATAAGAAGGGGACAAAAAATCTAGTTGCAGATCATTTATCTAGATTAGAAAAGAAGAAGAGCATAATGCAAAAGAGGAGCCAATCGATGATAATTTTCTGGATGAACAATTATTTTCGATTGAATGTGAAGAGAAGCTACCATGGTTTACAGATTATGTCAACTATTAGGTAGCTAAAGTTGTGCCGCCGGATATGTCAAGACAGCAACTAAAAAAGTTCTATTTAGAAGTTAAGCATTATTATTGGCATGAGTTCATTCTTTTTCGTCATTGTGCTAATCAAGTGATCAGAAGATGTGTCCCAAAAAAGGAATGATTTCCATACTTACTCACTGCCATACTTTACATTGTGGTGGTCACTTTGGGGGAACAAGGACAACAGCAAAAGTTTTACAATGTGGGTTTTATTGACCTATGCTATTTTAAGATTTTAATGCCTTTGTTAAGAGTTGTGATCGTTGCCAAAGGACCGGTAACATATCCAGAAGAGATCAAATGCCAATGACTAGAATTTTGGAAGTTGAGCTGTTTGATGTGTGGGGAATAGATTTTATGGGACCTTTCCCACCATCCTATAATAATAAGTACATTTTGCAGGCAGTAGATTATGTTTCTAAATGGGTGGAAGCTACGGCAACTCCTACTTGTGATGGTAAAGAGGTACTTAAATTTCTTCATAAGAATATTCTCACTCGATTTGGTACTCCAAGAGCCATTATTAGTGACAAAGGCAGTCATTTCAGCCATTATTAGTGACAGAGGCAGTCATTTATATAATAAATCATTCATAGCTCTATGCGCTCATTATGGAGTTCATCACCGAAGGGCCCTATTTTATCATCCTCTTGCTAATGTTCAAGCTGAAGTGTCAAAGCGGGAAATTAATAGTATTTTAGAAAAAACTGTAAACACATCAAGGAAAGATTTTTCGAAAAAGCTTGATGATTCATTGTGGGCATATCGCACAACTTTTAAGACTCTGATTGGTATGTCACCATATCGGTTGGTGTTCGAGAAGGCGTGTCATTTACCAGTTGAACTTGAGCATCGAGCTTATTGGGCAGTGAAAAAGTTTAATGTTGATTTATTTATGGCGGGGCCCAATAGGATTTTAGAGTTGAATGAGCTCAATGAATTTCGAAATGAGGCTTATGAAAACGCAAAGATTTATAAAGAAAATTCTAAGGCTTTTCATGATAAAAGGATAATTAGAAAGTATTTCCAACCGGGAGATAAAGTTATGTTATTTAATTCTAAATTGAAGTTGTTTCCAAGAAAACTAAAGTCTAGATGGTCGGTACCCTTCACAGTTGTGGTCTCATTACCTTATGGAGTGGTACAGATTCATAGCAAGAAAACAGGACATTTTAAAGTAAATGGTCAGAGGTTACAACATTATTTGGAAGGACCGGAGGAAAAGTTCAAATCAGTGATGGTTTTGGAACCCCTTTAAATGGTGTATTTAACGGCCGGCTAAATGATGTTAACGACAACGCTATAGGAGGCATTCCTATATTTTATTTTAGTTTTAGTTTTTATTTATAATTAGTGGACAATTTTATTTAATTTTATTTTGGATTTGTAAAGTTTATTTATTTTAATGTTATTTATTTTTAGTATAAAGTTTGTAAAAAAAATCATGCAAATCATGAAAAAGGTTGTTTTTCAATTAGTCTTCAAGCCAAGTCGTGACATTAACACAAGTCAGAGAGTGCATGGAAATTGAAGGAGGGGTGGGTTGCGACTTGGACTTATAAGTCACGACCCTTGGCCAAAACAGAGAGCATTGAAGTTTTTAAAATAGAGGCGGGCCGCGACTTGATGAGGCTGAGTCGCAGCGCCTGGGAAGAAGAAAATCTATAAATTTTGATGCGGGCCGCGACTTGCTCTGCCAGGGTTGCGGCGCGCCTGGGTCAAATAGAGGAGAAGTGGTTTTAAGATCGTTTTTTTTAAGCCATACCTCTCATTTTTCATTTCCTTTCCTCCCAGCCAGTTTTTATTTTGCAAAAGCTCTCAAATTTCTTCCCTTATTCTTCTATTTCAAATGCCCTTAAGCCATATCCCTAATTTTGAATTCCTAGTTCATATTGATCTCTTTCTTCTTTGCTTTTCCTCTATCCCTAATTGTTTTCTATTGGTAAAAAGTGAAGATTGAAAGGAGCATTGAGAGTGGGCAGTCTTCAAGAATCAAGGGCTTGTAAGTTTTCTCTTTTTGAAGTTTTTGGGCTAGTCCGTAGGGTAAGTTGGTAACGAACAAGTCAAAGAAGTCAAAGAACTCAAATAATACAATTAGTTAGAATACTAACCACTCAGAATTGAGATTGAATTGACCTACGATCAACTATATGATATGACTAGAATAGATAATAACGGTATGTTTACTTGTCCTATCTACTGTCAATATTCGTCCAGTCCGATGTAACAAATACATCCAATCGTATCTACTTTGCTAATGTTTTGGAAAGAACATAACATTGCAATGAGTAAGTAGATCATATCGTAGATTGGCAAGTTAGTGTAAATCCTGTGCACTGACTAATCTTAGGACTAACTTATTTTGAACATATAATCATATTTATATTCCATTGTGATTACGTCACTATAAATACGATTAGCTATATGCTCGGGATTTAATAGAAGTTTATATTAAACAAATAATCATGAAAATAAAACATGTGAGCAAAGTGATTGACCAAGTCAAAAAATGATTTATATTCTTTTACTAATAATAAATGAGATTACAAAGAAATTGGGTTTTAATTAGGGCATAAACCCCAACATATACACATTCTCAAAGTCTCATCCTTTTTCTTCACAAATAAAACCGGAGCAACCCATGGCGAGTAGCTAGGTCTGATGAATCCCAAATCCAATAATTCTTGCAACTGTATCTTCAACTCTTTTAGCTCTGCTAGAGCCATACTATATGGTGCCCTTGACACTGGCTCTATACCTGGTCCTAACTCAAGGACAAACTAAACTTCCCTGTGCGGCAGCAATCCCAGTAAATCCTCAGGAAACACATCCAAGAACTCGCATACTAGTCTAGTCTCTCCGGCCCCACTAGCATAACTCTAGTGGTATCCACCACACTAGCTAGAAAACCTATACAACCTCCTTGTAATTGGTCCCTAGCCCTTAACGTCGATATCATAGGAATGCAGGGTCCGTGCATAGTACCCACAAAAACAAAGGGTTCCTCACCCTCTAGCTCAAAAGTCACCATCTTCTTCCTGTAATCTATGGTGGCTCTGTATCTGACTAGCAAATCCATACCCAACTCAATCAAATCTACTGATAGTTCCCTACTATCCACTATTACTGGCAGTGTTCTAATCCATCTCCTAGAAACTACCAGCTCCCCTGTAGGCAGTATAGTCCCAAACCCCGCAGTATAATACTCACTAGGTCTACACAATATATCAATCACTTTACTAGAAACAAATGAATGTGTAGCACCAGAATCAATCAATAAAGTATATGAAGAGCCAGTGCTAGAAATTTGACATGGTCACTACTGAGGGACTAGCCTTAGCCTCTGCCTATCTCAAGGCGAACACTCGAGCTGGAGTCAAGTTGTCTGCCTTCCTAGGTTCCTCTTTCTTCAACATCAGGCAATCTTTCTTGAGGTGTACAACCACCCCACACAAGTAACAAGCCTTTGCCCGGCATTCACCCAGATGGCACTTTCTGCATCTAGTACACTCTGGATAGCTCCTCCATGACTCACTGCCTCCTTGGCGGCCACCCTGAGCACCCCGACCCCTCCTATCAAGACCAGCAGTGGTCGAGGTGTCAAGAGTCTTCCTCTTCTGACCACTGGGGCCTCCGCCCCTACCAGACCCTGTAAACAGAGGCACTTCCCTACGAACGTCCCGTCTCGCAGTGTTTTCCCTCCATATCTTGTTCTATACCTCCTTAGCAATGAGGGCCTTCTCAACCACCTGGGCATAAGTTGTCTCCCCAGGTATCGATATGATCCTCACATCTCGGGCTATCATAACTTTAAGCCCTCGAACAAAATTTCCCTACCTAGCTACATCTGTAGGCACCAAATCTGGTACAAACTTTGCTAGCCTATCAAATTTCAGGGAATACTCAGTAACTGTCATGCTGCCCTGCACTAACCCAATGAACTGCCACCCTGATGGAAACATTGTAATATTTATGGTTGAACAAATCTCTTAACTCATTCCAACTTAGAGTAGAAACATCTCGAGTCTGGGATGCCACCTCCCACCAAATGCGGGCATCCTCTCTAAGCATATATGTGGCACAGGCCACCCTGTCATTACCTTCCACCCTCAAAAAATCTAGAATGGAGGTGATCATACTCATCCACTATTCAACCTTAAGTGGATCTGGTCCTCCCTCAAAGTTTGGAGGATGTTGCCTCCTAAATCTTTCATAAAGTGGCTCCCACCTTTTCCCAATCTCTGGCGGTTGTACAGCTGGTGCCACAATAGGTGGCAAGTTAGGTACAACACTCCCTGGCGGAGCCTGCTGCCTCAGAAGGAAAATCTCTTCCTCCTGACTCTAAAGTCTAGCTTGCACATCAGCAAGCAACTGCTGCAAGTTCTCAAGGACTGGCAGAGGGTTCTGACCTTGCTCATCATCTCTAGCCCCAACCCTAGTGTCGGCTAGTCGAATTGATCGCCTTAGATGCATAACTATCCAAGTTTATCTGCAATCAACGACTCGGCTGGTCAGGCAATGATAACAAGTTTATATTCATCCCATGGTCCAACGCCGAAACTATACCAACAATACACAATCATAGTGCAAACATGCATTTAAACAATTATTCACATACAGTAGCAACGCTAATAAGCACGCCTTAACATATTCACATAGCAGTCAAGGGCCAGGCCCTATCAATATATCTCATGCTTCTTAATAAACGTGCAGATAAAATATTTATATTTCATTTAAACATTCAAAAAAATAATCACATATATGGTTACCGAACCCTGAGTCGAGCTTGTCTTTAGCGGCGAGTGTACATGCCCAGCCAGTCTTCAGGAACCTTTATACCTAGACGGCTCTGATACCAAGTTGTAACGCCCTGGATAACCAAGACTGTAACACTGTGTGTTTAAAATAGTGTAAGACTTGTTAATCAAGTTGTTTGAACATAAATGTGTTTCTAAAGTCAAGTGACAGATTAGGGTTAAAAGATTTTGATCATAAAATGGTTAATATTTATTAAAATAAGAGTTTGATACATGGGATCCCAAAATAAGATTTACATGGCGGATATAACCCTCAAAAGTTAATACAACAGTAGCCAGTCTAAATGGAAAAATACAAGTTTGTGCTCTAGTCCCTGTAATTCCCCGGTCGTGGCGGTCGAGAAGTTGTTGATGTACACTACTCCCCGAAAGCTCTCTAACTCATGGTTGGTCCAGCTTTCCCTTCCCTTCACCTACACCACGTAGCACCGGTGAACCAAGGCTTAGCAAGAAAACTTTAATCAACAAGCATACTAAACTTTAGATTAACTATTTCAGCCAATCAACAAAGTACAAGCAATAAGTTAGGCAACAGTAAACATATACCTCCAAACATATAATTCAATCTTAATACAAATATTTAGGTGTGGGCGCTCTTAGACCGAGCCCTCTAGTTATTTAGTTGATCTCGGCTCGCATAGGCCGAGCTGCATTCAGTACACTTAACATCAACCCCGACTCCCTTAGGCCATACTTTCACATCACACATAGTAGATATATAGATTACAGAACACATATGTTCTTTTACAGGGAATCTCAGTCCCATCCACAATTTGGGTGCAATTTTCTTACCTCGAGTCTCGAGTGAAGGATGTAAAGCGATTCTGAGCACGATCCTCAATCTCGAGCCTTAGCGGTAACCATAGTCACAAGCAACAATGGATAACTATCAAAATCTAATCCAATGAAATGCTTTGGAAACAAATACAGCCTTTGGGACCTCGAATTATACTAAACCGGGTAGTAAAATTTGTCTCGAGCGCTTAGGTTTAAGTCCACGTGCCTCCCCGAGCCTAAAATCCAAACTTGGCTATGGCTGCCTAGGCAGGGCGCGACCTGGCCCTAAGGGTCGCGGCGTTCCTGAAGACAAAGGCGCTAGCCTCTTTCTCCAGGGGGAGGCGGGCTGTGACTTCTCCCCTAGGTTCGCGGCACACCCACGAATAAGCAAGCCCCCCAGGGCCTTCTGGGGCATGCGGGCCGCGGTGCCCATGAACTGGGTTGAGGCACGCCCCCGTGAACCTAGAAATTCCTTGGTTTTCTGCATTTTTCCCTCAACACAACTCAACAAAAATCCTTGAAACGTTCAACCAAACCTAGAATCGAGTCTAGGACTCTTAACCTCATAGCTTAGGCATAAAATTCACCCAAAAACATTATGAAATTACCACCTCAAATTAGCAATCAATCAACACTCAAAAACCCAGTCAAAACTCATCCTAACAATCTGAATTCCCAAAGAATCAAGACACAATTTAGCATAATAGGGCTTACAATCTTACCTTGATGATGGTGATGATGTCCCTGAGCTGCACCTTAACTATAACACCCTACTACCCAGGGATCGTTACGTTGTGAATTTTAAACAGTGCTAAACTCGCTAATCGAGTCATTTGGCCATAATTGTGTAACTAAATGTGATTAACGATTTAGGATTAAAATTTTTGGTCAAAGATACAATGTTTTACCAACACGTTTACTATATACATTGGGATCCCAAAATACATTTTAAAGGTTAATCACAATAAAAGAGTTATAACCAGCCGACCTAAGTGGAAAAATAGGGTTTAACCCAAGTTCCTCTTTAAACCCTCGGTCGTGGTGGTCGAGCAGCTACATATGTACACATCGTCACCTATGCTCTCCAACTCAAGGATGGTCCAACTTTCTTTTACCTTTACCTGCACCACAAAGCACCCGTGAGCTGAAGCTCAGCAAGAAAACTCAAACATGCTAATAAGCAGACAATAACATGTCACCAAATCATAATAAGCATGCATAGTAGTAATAATCCTATTCATGCATGCAGGCAAGTACAAATAAATGTTTATGGAGTCTTGCGCCTTGAGTAGATAACTTAGAAGTCTCTCTGGGGAACTGCGCCCTGAATAAATGACTAATAAGTATCTTTAGGGAACTGCACCCTGAATAAATGACTAATAAGTCTCTCTGGGGAATTGCTCCCTGAATAGATGACTAATAAGTCTCTCTGGGGAACTACGCCCCAAATAGATGACTAATAAGTCTCTCTGGGGTCCTGCGCCCTGAATAGATGACTAATAAGTCTCTATGGGGACCTGCGCCCTAAATAGATGACTAATAAGTCTCTTTGGGGTCCTGCGCCCTAAGCCATGTGACATGTCAGTCACCTGAGCCTTTTAGACCTAGCTCTGAGTAGCTAGCCTTAGGCTAGCCAAGCGCTTTAGTTTTCTTTGACCAATAGGACGGTCAAGCATTTAATGCTCATGTTGATTAGATCTAATCATTTCAGCCTGCGGTTAGAGCACTAATGCCGCTCTTGACTCATAAGTCAATTTCATACGACCAACGCTCAGTACTATTGTCGATCATGACTGATAAGTCTGAGCTTCCTGACCAGTACTAAACACCTTTGCCATTTCTGACGAATAATTCAGTGCTTCCTCAATGAGGTAATGCAAATAAACATATATCATATGTCAAATATCCAGATATAAGGAATTCAGCATGTTTAATCAATAATCACAAGAATAATCATAATCATGCACAATTACAGAGACTCAAGCTCTGATCAATTCCATATTCAACATTTATGCCATGTCGTACTCTCATGTATCACATGCATCACATGCATCACATACTGGGTGTAGTTTTCTTACATAAGGTTCGAGCATAAAATAAATAAAGAACGACCCTTCAGAACAATCTGCCCTTAGGCCCCTTAGCGGTCACCTAACCATAACCAAATAGGAAATCCCATCAATAAAATGAGTAATAAAAGGTTCGTGGACTAAAACCCAGCTCCCGGGACCTCGAATCCTACTAAAATGGTTAGTAGATTCGATCCTGAGCCTTGAGATTCGAAAACCCACGCTCAAAACTGCCTTAAACCTAGCCTAGCACAAAAAGGATAGGCAGGCCGCGACCTGCCCCCCAAGGGCCGCAGCGCACCCCCAAGATAGAGAACCCCCTGTCTGGGTGCCAGGGGTGGGCCACGATTTTTCCTTAAGGGCCGCAATGCGCCTGCCAGGCAGAGCCCAGGGGAGGCTATGGGGTTCATTCAAGTCACGACTAGCATGAACTCAGTTACGACTTGACCCTGCGAACCCAGCTCCCCTGCATTTTTCTCAATCTAACCCTCAACCAAAACTCATCAAACCAATCCCAATATCACAATCAATCATCACCACAACATTATCACTAGTTTAACAGCAAAACCCAAGCTCCATAACACTTAAAACATCACCAAACACCCAATTACACAATCAAACTCTAAAGCTAAAAGGATAACCTTAAAAACAGAGTAAAACTAGAGATTTAAACTTAAAATCCTTACCTCAAATATGGATTGAACCCTTTCAATTACTGAACACTTTCAATTACTGAACACACTCTAAGCCCTCAAACCTCAAATCCTTAAGCTTAAATTCACTATTTCTACCTCAAAATCCCAATCGAGAGAAAGAGAGAAACAATTGAGAGAGAGAAAGAGAAACCTCTATTTTCTGCTGCCCGAGTATTCCACAACCTTCCTTGGCTGAATATATCCATTGGTCAAAATGATCAAAATTCCCCTAGGGCCAAATTAATCTTCAAAGCCACCCAAGGGCTTAATTGTCATTTCCCACCTATCCCGTTAATCATAATTAACATCCCCCAATTCCCGTTCCTCCCAATATCCTCAAATAATTAATAAATCATATCACATTACCCACTCATTCCCGGTAATGTACTAAACACCAATTTACCCCTAGGCTCACCCCGAGCACAGTAATTAACCCCATTATGACCAAACTGCTAACTTGCATCCTAGGATCGTCCCATACTGAATAGCTCAAACATATCCACATAATAATGTGGTCTCGCTCATATATTTCATACATGCACATAAACATACAAATGCACCCTTAACGACCAAAATTACGAAACCAATTATGGCCCTCCTAGCCCCCATCCATGCAATTATCATCATATAATAATATAACTCACATAATCATGCATATAATCACATAATCACATATAAAACCAATTATGGCCCTCCTGGCCCCCTGATCAAGGCCCTAAGCCTTATTAGGAAATTTGGGACGTTCATCAACACTCCTAGCTTTAATTCCCAATTGAATCCACCACCTCCAGCCTCAATTCTAAGACTTTCCTTCAAGCTTCTATGCCTTAGAGAGAGAGAGTGGAAGAGAGAGGGAGAGTTGAGACTTCTAACACATGTTAATTGATTCATGAAGGTTAATTCATTATATCCCTTAATTAAAAGGACCAAAATGCCCCTAAAACCAACTAAGCCCTCTAATTTCCCTTTAAGGGTAAAACAGTCATTTACCCTGTTTCATGCTAATTCCTCGAGTCATCCTACAAATTCCCAATTAATCGGACATACCCAACTAATCACCAATTACTTACTCGTTACTCGATAAATCCCCAAATATACATTGAACTTCCCAAAATACCCCTAAGCCTACCCTGAGCCGGGTATTAAACCCTGTTGTGACTATTCCGCTAATCCGCTCACTAGGATCATCTCGAGCCGTATACTGCAAATATATCCACATAATAATGTGGTCTCAATCATTTAACACATATATTCACATTTATGCCCTTAACGGGCCAAAATTACAAATATACCCCTATAAACAGGAACGAGTCTACATGCATATTTAATACTCATAAACATGCATATAAATATATTCATACTATCATATAAATCATGCATTCCATATAGTCATGCATTTAATCAATAAATCACACATATATCCAATTATGCCCTCCCGGCACGCTATTCAAGGCACTAAACCCTATTAGCATTTTTGGGACGTTAGAGTTCCTACCAGAGTCTTTGCTTTGACCCAGGGAGAAGTTGAAACTAGTAACAAGGTGGTCACAGGTCAACTTCCTATCCTTGATAATATATGTTCAGTATTTTCTGATTCGGGAGCAACACACTCATATATCTCGTTAGGAATGATAGAGAAATTAGACAAACCTTGTGAAAGATTTAGAAATAGGTTTGTTACGGAACTACCTTCGGGCGAAATTTTTCTATCATCATGAACAGTACGAGGAGTACCGATCAAAGTCAAGGGCACGGAGCTAGATAGAGACCTGATAGAGCTAGAGATCAAGGACTTCGACGTAATACTAGGCATGGATTGGCTAGCAAGACATGGTGCAACAATCGATTGTAGATGCAAGCAAGACCCTTGAGGGCCAGAAACTATGTTTTATGGGAAAGGTTTTAGGTCTACAGACACTGCTTATCTCATCTCTCAAAGCTTAAAGGATGATAGAGAAAGGATGTCACGCATTCTTAGCAAGCGTCACGGATGTGGCACAGAAAACACCATTAAAGGTTGGAGACGTCCGCATTATAAATGAATTTCTAGAGATATTTCCTAATGACTTACCAGGGTTACCCCTACTCAAGAAATTGACTTCACAATCGAACTAGTACTGGGAACCGAGCCTATCTCAAAGGCAGCATACCGGATGGCACCTACCGAACTCAAGGAGTTGAAAACACAGTTACAAGAGCTCTTAGACTTGAGATTCATCAGACCGAGCCATTTTCCATGGGGGCACTAGTTCTATTTGTGAAGAAGAAGAAGGATGGAAGCATCCAGATGTGTATCGATTACCGTGAGCTGAACAAGGTGACAATTAAGAACAAGTACCCGCTACCCCAGATCGACAACTTATTTGATCAACTCCGAGGAGCGACTGTATTTTCAAATATTGATCTACGATTTGGTTATCACCAGTTCAAGGTAAGGGAAGGAGATATACCAAAGACATCTTTTAGGACTCGATACGGACATTACGAGTTCCTAGTTTTGTCTTTTGGCCTTACCAACGCTCCAGCTACATTTATGGATTTAATGAACAGGGTCTTTAAGGATTACTTGGACAAATTTGTCATGGTGTTCATTGACGATATATTTGTGTACTCCAAGAATGAAGTCGAGCACGAGGAACACTTAAGACTGACCATGCTGCAACTAAAGGAGCACCAAATTTATGTCAAGTTCAAGAAATGAAAATTTTGGCTAACACAAGTAGCGTTCCTCGACAACATAGTATCCAAGGACAGAGTCACAGTAGACCCAACTAAGGTAGAGGCTGTGAAGGATTGGCCAAGATCTAATAATACGTTAGAGGTTAGAAGTTTTCTCGGGCTAGCAGGCTATCACCAGAGATTTGTATAAGGCTTTTCTAAGATAGCCACTCCACTTACCAACCTGACCCGGAAGCAGAAAAGTTCAATTGGACGGATATATGTTAAGAAAGCTTTCAGTTGCTCAAAGACAAATTGTGTTCAGGACCAATACTTTGCGTACCAACACCCAGTGACAAGTTTGTAGTATACTGTGATGCGTCAAAGCAAAGTTTGGGCTGTGTGCTAATGCAAAATGACAAGGTGATAGCCTACGCCTCAAGACAGCTGAAGGAATACAATAAACGCTATCCAACACACGATATGGAGTTGGCGGCGGTGGTCTTCGCACTGAAAATCTAGCGCCACTATCTTTATGGAGAACGGTGTGAGATTTATATGAACCACAAGAGCTTAAAATATTTCTTCACGCAAAAGAAGCTCAATATGAGGCAGCGCATGTGGTTGGAACTAGTAAAGGACTGTGACTGCGAAATCCTATACCACCCAGGAAAGGCGAATATAGTTGCAGATGTGTTAAGTCAGAATAGTTATGGAAATCTGGCAGCATTATCTGGAATTGAAAAGTCGCTGTAGCAAGAGTTGATTAATGTTGGGATAGAAATAGTCATGGGTCAACTGGCTAATTTGTCCATCAAGATGAGTTTACTAGAGGATATACGGATCAGGAAAGGGCATGATGACACACTATTATTACATATGGTTGAAGTCAAAGAAGGCAAGACTATGGATTTCTCTATATCAAGACAGGGGTTCTTGAAATATAAAGGTTGGGTATGCGTGTCGAATGACCAGGGGATTAAGAAAGACGTAGAAGAGACACACACTACCCCATACTCTGTTCACCCGGGTTCTACCAAGATGACTCACAACCTTAAGACACTATATTGGTGGTCAGGAATGAAGAAAGATGTAGCAGAATATGTGTCCAAATGCCTAATATGCTAGCAAGTAAAGGCAGAACATCAGCAACCCGCAGGCTTATTACAACCGCTTAGTATTCCAAAATGGAAGTGGGAAGACCTACCCATGGACTTCATGGTAGGATTACCATGGAAAAGTAAGCAACACGACTCGGCTTGGGTTGTGGTGTATAGACTTAAAAATTCAGCTCACTTCTTGCCTGTCAAAACTACGTACACTGCGGAACAGTACACAGACATCTATGTTCGAGAAATTGTACGACTTCATGAAATCCCTAAGACCATAGTATCCAATAGAGGTTCAGTGTTCACATCAAGATTTTGGGGAATCTTGTAGCAATCCATGGGTACCAAGCTATGTCTCAATACGACGTTTCATCCTCGAACCGACGGACAGTCCAAGCGTACCATACAGATTTTAGAGGATATGTTGCACACTTGTGTACTAGACTTCGAAGGATCATGGAGTAAGTATTTGCCACTTATAGAGTTCTCCTACCATAATAGCTACCAGGAAAGGATTGGTATGGCGCCCTATGAATTATTTTATGGAAGGAAATGTCAATCGTCATTACATTGGGATGAGGTAGGAGAAAGACAACTTCTTGGACCCGAGGCTGCTAGAGAGGCTTAAGACACAATGGAACTTATTAGAAAGTGTATGCTCGCTGCTCAGAGTGGACAAAAGATTTATTTGGATGCCAATCGATGAGATGTGGAATTCAAAGTCGGAGATCAAGTCTTCTTAAGAATATCTCCAATGAAAGGAGCGAAGCAGTTTGGGAAGAAAGGCAAACATAGTCCCCAGTACATAGGTCCTTTTTGAGATATTGGACAAGGTGGGACCTGTAGCATATAGATTAGCCCTACCACAAGCTCTAGCAGACAATCACAATGTGTTTCACATATTGACGTTGCGTAGATATGTGTCAGACCCATCCCACTTTCTCAAGTACGATACGTTAGCACTTAAGAAAGACCTAAGTTATGAGGAGCGACCGGTTCGCATCCTGGAGAAGGGGGTAAAGGAATTATGGTCTAAAATTTTTTCGATAGTCAAGGACTTATGGAGTAATAGTACAGAATGGGAGGCAACGTTAGAATTGGAGGAAGACATCCGAACATGGTATCCGGAATTGTTTGGTAAGTAAATTTCGAGGACGAAATTATTTTTAGTAGGGGAGAATTGTAGCGACTCAGAATTTTACTTAGCTAGATAGTAGTAGTTTGTGCTGTAGTATTTTAGTTTTCGTGGTTATTGGTTCAAGCCGGGATTATTTGGAAACTCATAGAGATAGTTATGAATTTTATAAGTTTAGCCTATAGTTTAGAAATATTAACTTTATCATAAGATTTAATTATTGAAGATGGTCCAAGAAATATTATTTATTATAACCTAAGGTTTAGATAGAATAATTAAGAATGTGACATTTGTCACAGGTATGTTTATTAAGGATTTAATGATTTTGGATGAACAATATAATCAAAGATAAACTTAGGAAGTCTAGAACCTTCCCTCAGCTGTTAGGATCTCGTATTACTCAGTAAAAGTGGTTTAAACAACTCCAAGTGTGCTGAAAATGTGTAAAAATGTGGTTTAATTATAAGCATAAGCCAATATATCACAGCTTTAGGGGTCGATATATCGCCTATGTTGATACGGAAACCATGTCGACTTCGCACGAACGAAACCATGGAGGCTCGGGAAAATGGGGCAGGCGATATATCGCCTATAAGGGGCGATATATCGGCTCCCTCAGCCATTTTTTAAACTCTGTGGAATCTTAAACTAGAAACAACCCTCAACAACTTGGACTTTCTCTTGAATGATTTTGACCAAGTTCTGGGCATCTGTTGAGCAGAAAACTTCATTTTTATTCATTTATTTGTTCATTTTAAAGGGAGTTAGTTTCACTCCTTGAACTCTATAAATAGGACCCTTCACTCAGCCATTTGCACCATCTTTCAAACACTTCTCAGATCTTTCAAGCTGCCAATTTTGTTCTAGAGAGAAACACTAGGATTTTTGGGGTTAAAAGCTTTCAAATCTAAGCTTTTCTAAACACTTGAGAAGTAAGCTATAGTGTGATTTCAGTATTGAGGTATAGATTGAAGCTCTAAGCTATCTAAGGTAATCTTAATCCTTAGGTGTAGTTCATTACTATTCCTCTTATTCTTTTCTTTAACTTCAAATCCTAACTTGTTATAATGGCTTTTGGTTAGGTGTTTGATTTCTTTGAAACTTAAGGTTTTCGGTAAGTTCTTATATTGATGGTTTAGATCTTTTTTTCATCTTCTTTTCTTTAGGAAACTTATGGTTTTATTGTTTGGTTATAGGAGTTTCCAATCCTGCACTTGTGTTTAATACCCTCGTTTTTGGTAAGGAAAATAAGTTAGATTTATGTGCTATGTGCTTTATGTATGTATGTTGTTTTTATGTCTTTTAGTCATTTGGGATATATGGTTGCTTAGATAGCAAATAAGCAAATCCCGAGACTTTTATCATTATCGTAGATTATAGTTGTGTCTAAACCTACCTCTAAATAGTAGTAAGAGAACTATAGCTGTTTCTATCACATACTACGGTAATGAGTTAATGGCCATTAATATTGTAGTCCATTTTTTATGTTTTATGTTCTATGTCTTATGTTATGTTTTAATAGTTTTTCCTTACTAGGCGTTAGGCTCATTCCTTTTTATTTAGATTGTGCAAGTAAATGAACATGGAAGGTGGGACGGATCCTAGGTGGCTTTGACATGTGTATTGGGTGAGGACCAAAAGAAATGGACCGATGGAATCGATCAAGGAAGACATTGACATTTGAGTCTTTTATTTATGTATTTATGATTTCCGCATTTAGTATTTGAACATTTAAAATAAAGGTTTAATTTTCCTTATGATTTTATGTATAAACAATGGGATCCCGTATTTTTGGATTTTCTATAATAATGTTTTATTATTTTATGTATGTATCCAAAAGATAGTAGTTATTGTCTTAGTAGTTTTAAAGTCTTTTATTTATGTATTTATGATTTCCGCATTTAGTATTTGAACATTTAAAATAAAGGTTTAATTTTCTTTATGATTTTATGTATAAACAATGGGATCCCGTATTTTTGGATTTTCTATAATAATGTTTTATTATTTTATGTATGTATCCAAAATATAGTAGTTATTTTCTTAGTAGTTTTAAAGGTCTAAAGTATTTAATTTATTCGGGTCCTTACATGGTGATAATTTTATAAGATGTAAATCAAACCAGAATCTTATGTTACTTTGTGAGAACCATAAATTTTTCCTAACTGAGGAATGTCTTGAAAAGCCCGTTGCCACTACCCCGAAGAATGTTCGGGACAAGTATGATGCCTGGATTCAATCCAACAATAAGGAAAAATGTTACATGCTTGTGAGCATGAATGATGTTTTGAGAACAAAGCATGAACCCATGGAAATTGCGTTTAAGATAATGGATTCTTTGCGGGCCATGTTTGGACAGCAATCTGATGAAAGTAGACATGAGACTACTATAACCTACATGACTACTAAGATGAAGATAGGTGTTTCTATGAGTAAACATGTCTTGAGCATGATTAATATGATGCATGAAGCAGAGCATACACAAGTAAGCATCATACTTGAATCGCTCACTCCTTCCTTTTTTGCGTTCACCACCAACTATATTATGAATAAGTTGGAATTCACCATGACCCAACTGTTAAATGAACTGCAGACATTTGAGTCTCTTAACAAATCCATTACAAAAGAGGCTGAGGAAAATGTGGTAGAGGAAAAACCTTCAAACTTTTAGGATAAATCCAAGAAGAGGAAGAAGAGCAATGATAAGGACAAAGGAAAGGGCAAGAAGTCCAAGAAAAGCAAGAAGGCACCAAAAGCCAAGGGGAACAAGAATGATAAAAACTCCAAGAAGAAAGAACCAAAAGGAAAATGTTTCCACTGTGGAGTTAAAGGTCACTGGAAGAGAAACTGTAAAAAGTATCTCTCGAAGCTAAAAAAGAAAGGTAAATCTGAATTACTTATACTTGAAGCTTGTGTAGTGGAAGACGATATGTCATCTTGGGTTTTAGATTCAAGAGCCACTAACCATGTTTGTTCTTCTATACAGATACTTGAGTCATCAAGGGAGTTGGCTGATGGTGAGGTGACCATGCGATTTGAAAGTGGAGCTCTCGTTTCAGCTAGAGCAAAAGGAACAATCCGTTTACATTTTGGGAACAATTATCTTGTGTTTGAACAGTGTTTATTTTATTATGGGATTTTCTAGAAATTTTATTTCTTTATCTATGTTGCATGAACAATCTTTTGATATTTCTTTTAATAATGTGATTATTATTTCGAATAATGGTTTCAAAATTTGTCAACCAGAACATAAAAATGGGTTGTATGCTCAAACCTAATGAAAGAACGCTTAATAACTCAGAATTATTCAAAGTAGCAAAAATGCAAGGAAACAAAAGAAAAAAAGTTTCAAATGAGGATGACACATATCTTTGGCATCTTAGACTCGGTCATGTAGGTCTAGACAGGATAAACCGGTTAACAAAAGATGGACCTTTGAGAGAACTAAGAGTTGGAACTCTTCCGGTCTGTGAATCTTTTCTAGAAGGAAAAATGACCAAACGTCATTTCTTAGCGAAAGGCAATAGAGCTAAAGAACCTTTGGAACTTGAACACAGCGATGTCTGTGGTCTAATCAATGTACAAGAAAGAGGTTGGTATGATTACTTCGTCACTTTTATTTATGATTACTCAAGATATGGTCATACTTACTTAATGCTTAGGAAATTTGAAACCTTTGGTAAGTTTCAAGAATTCAAAGTCGAGGCTGAGAAGCAATTAGGTAAAACTCTTAAGACACTTCGATTTGATCAAGGTGGAGAATATTTGGATTTAGAATTCAAATATTTCTTGCTGGAACATGATATTCTATCCCAACTCACAACACCAAGAATGCCACAGCGAAATGGTGTTTTTGAAAGAAGAAACAGGACTTCGTTAGACATGGTCAGGTCTATGTTAAGCTACTCTTCATTTCCTCTCTCATTCTAGGGATATGCACTTCAAACGGCGACTTACATTTAGAATGTAGTCCCATCTAAGACCATAACCAAAATGCCACTGGAACTATGGAATGAAAGCAAACCTAGTTTGCACCATTTCCACATTTGGGGCTGTCCTGCTCATGTCTTAGACCTAAATCACAGGTGTGGGCTACGCTCCAGAAATAAGAGGCGGTTACTTCTATAGTCCCAAGGACAAAAAAATATTTGTTTCAACAAATGCGACCTTCCTTGAACATGACTATATGAATAATAATAAACCCCGGAGCAAAGTAGTTTTTGGAGGAACTCACAGCTGATAAGATTCCATCACTTTCATTGTCATCATTAAATGATAAACGATAAACCAAGGAAACCACTATTCGTGGAAAAGAAACCTCGGTGCAACATCGTAGTGGGACGATTGTGAGACAACCTATTCCCTACAAACATGAGGCACATGTCCTTGTTTACGATACAGACAAGGATGATCCATTAACCTTCAAAGAGGCAATGGGTGATCCTAAAAAGGAGAAATGGCAAGAAACCATGAACCAAGAAATGGAATCTATGTATTCCAATTCTATCTGAAAACTTGTAGTTCCACCTAAAGATGTCAGGACCATTGGGTACAAATGGATATACAAGAAGAAAAGAGGTGTAGATGGGAAAGTGGAGACCTTCTAATAACTCTACAAAATAAAGTTATTTTACCACATTTTTTATGCTAATTGTTGCTTACCCTTTGAGTTTTTAAGTAATTTATTAAGTTTTTAAGTAATTTTGAATTTATTAGGTTTATTTTAATTTTATAGATTATGGTGTGTTTTTATAGTTATTTTATTGTGATATGTGGTAGTTTAATTATTTGAAATTAGTGTTGTTAAATTAAAAGTTAAAAATATGATTTTATTGAACTTAAATGTCAAAGTAAATTAAATTCTAATTAATATATTTTATGGACTTTATGTATGATATATTATTATTGTTTATCTTTGTAGGGAAATTATTGATTTGTGGCATGATAATGAAAACTTAAGAAAAGAAATGTGGCAAATCTGGAAAAAAAAAAAAAGAAGATGATTTGGAGAGCCCAGCCTTCAGCCCACGGCCTGGGCCCGCCTACCTCGGCCCACCTCTGTCTGGGCCTCCCTGCAGCCAGCCCCAGGTCTGCGGCTGCCTCAATCCACCCCAGCCTGGACTGCCTCTCCAGCTACCTCCTAGCTCCCCACTTGGGCCTGCGCCACTAGCCCAACTCAGCCCGAAGCCCACTTCAGCTGCCTCTTAGCTCCCCCACTTGGGCCTACACCCAAAGCCTCCAGCAGCTTATCCACCCAAAGCCTCCAGCAGCCTGCCATTTTCCCTTGAGCCCACATTGTCTCCTTGTCCCCTTGTCCCACAAATGCCATTTTTTTACCCAACTTTTATGTATATTTACCACAAAATTCATCATTCTACCCTAAAATTTACCTCTACATGTTATATTTACTTTATTTAATCAATTTAATTAATTTAAATTGATTATTTTAATAAACTCATTTTGGCTATAAATAGGGAATTTCAAGACCATTTTTGGGGTGCTTAATTTTTGGTTACCATCATCTTTTCTACACTTTCTCTTCCTTCTGGAAGACCATTTTGTGCCAAGTATGTATTTCTTTTGTATTATATTTTGGATTCTAGTTATGTGCTTCTAATCTTTTTTATAAGATTATTAAGATCATGATGAAGCGACTTGTAACTAGATAGTATTTATGTTGTATGTTGATTTCCATTGTAATGCAACAAAATTTATGAATTTTTCTTCTTCATATATGTCTTTCATCTTTAATATCTTGTATTTTGGATAGTTAGATAATATTACACTTTGTTCTTCATTTTGCAAAACATAATATTCTTCGTGTTAGATGTGACATTAAATTGTACACATCCAATGCTTAGAACAAAAATATTATGTTTTGCCTTATAAATAATATTATTTGATTTTTTGTTGTTTCATTAAGTTGATTCACATTAAATACTTTGAAATTATATATATTTTTAAAAGTGAAGAAAAATCCTATCATTTTAGAAATAATTTGTGCTTAAAATTATAAATCTATTTGGAAAATGATAGTTTGACTTATTTTAACTATCACTAAAACTTGGGAATCAATATACTAATAAGTATTGTTAAACTTTTTGTGGATTCTAGTATCTTAATAATCTTTCTCTTACAACTTATTTTCAAATCATAATTGGTTTGTTTTTATTCTCTTAAATAGCTTTATTTTAAATCTTTTATTTTATGTTCATGACATTAAATCTTATCAATCTTTGGAGCTAGTTTAGAATTTATTTAATTTTTGTTTAAAGTAGTTTCTTTTTTATTTTAGACAACTCATTTGGGTCCGACATCCTTGCTTACACAAACTCTATATTATATATACGATTTGTGCACTTGCGATTTACATATTTAAAACGTACCTACTTTGGGTCCATCAAGTTTTTGGCGCAGTTGCCAGGGAGTTGCAAGAAAAGAAACAAACTTTTTCTCAAGGTTAGTGAATTCTTCTACTAGTTATTTTAATTTTTGCACTATATAAAAAAATATATATAAAAATATAAAACTAAAAAAAAAAGATAAGAACAAAATTTGGGACGGTTCTACCACCCATAAAAAAAATTACTTATATATATATATCTATTTATACTTATGTTTTCTATTTTTTTTTAGTTGACGACACTTGTGCCTCCTAATTTTTTTTATTATTTTATTTTACTTTTGTTGTAATATTTTTCTTTTTGCTACATTTTTGTTAGTTGACGGAACTTGTGCCTCCTAACCTTTGTTGTAATTTGCTTTATTTATTTTTGTTGTTATATTTTTGTGCATATTTACTAGTTGATGGAAATTTTTGCCTCCTAGTTGTTGCTTTATTTTCTATATGGTTGATGACATGGTGTGCCTCCCAACTCTTTTCTTTAGTTGATGGCACTTGTGCCTCCTAGTTTTTTTTTACCGTATTTACTAGTTGATGGCAATTTTGCCTCCTAGTTTTTACTTTATTTTTGTTATGGTTGATGGCATGTTATGCCTCCCTACTCTTGCCTAAGCTTTGATAGCCTTGTTGACTTTACCTTATTTTTTCTTGTTTTCTATCATATTATTGTGCATTTGTGCTAAAAAAAGAAGAAAGAAATATATATAAAAAAATTTAAAAAAAATATATATATATATTATCTTGAAACTCTTAGTATGCTCTATGGTTGTGGTCTTGACTGATCTTCCATATTAAAAAAGATTTCTTGAGGTCGTCATTGATTTTTTTACCATGTGGATCATTTGAATTATAGTTGGAATTATAAGTACAACTATTGTGCACAATTAAATTTAAATTATGGAGAAACCAATGATATGCATGATTATGGTGAATCCTTTAATATCTCATTTGCCCCCGCACATAATCCAAATTTTTCATGGAGTCATACCCTAGTCTCCAATGAATCAATGGCATGAGTTCAACGTGCCTAATCAAATTCATGCCCAATTTGATCTATCATATCCCATCCAACAAGAAATGAACCCATCTTTAGAGGATACCCTACATTAGTTCATGCAATCAACCCACCAAATCCTACAATTCCAGTCTCAGTCAATCTCAAAAATTAAGGCACTAATAGGGCAACTTGCAATTGTTATGATAGAGTCAGAAAAACAAGTTCATCCCAACCAACTCATTCCCAATCCAAATAGTCAAATTGAAGGTGAAAAAGAGAATGAAGTTGTTGAAGAACTTGTAATAGGCATCCAAGCACCGAATGAAACAAATGAGTTGGATGAAATAATTTTCGAGGCTCATGAGGAAAATGAAAAAAAATATAATTATATCTCATGAACCCACAATTGAACAAATTTGTATATTTACTCAAAATGAAAAGGAGTGTGACATAGATGTGTAATTTTCTCATTTCATTGATATTCCATCAAAATTGCATATTTCTAATTTTTGTGTAGGTGTGATGTTATCAATTATTATTTATGGCATTTGCATCAAATCATAACTCACCTTACAAATGAAATTCTACACCATCGATTGGGTGTAGGTTAGAAGAAATATATATATATAGTCGAGCTAAAGACTATAAACTAAAGCTCTTTGTGGGAGGCAACTCATACGTTTCATGTTTCATTTTATATTTCACTTTTGTTATGTGTGTTTTTTTCATGTGTTCTCAAAAGTTTAAAGGAAACTTCTTACCCAAAAAAAAAAAAAAAGAGAAGAAAACAAAGGAGCCAAATCAAGGAAGCATACATCCATGGGAGTAGTTCTTAACTTTTTCCATTTCATTTAAGTTTGGGGGTAGTGTGTGTGTGTGTGTGTGTGTGTGTGTGTGCTTCTTCTTGTGTTTTTCATTTGTTATAAAATGTTAAAAAAAAAATTGGTGATATTTTTCATGTCCAACTAAAATCCTTAACTAAGTTTAATTGTAGTTCTCTTTAAAATATGAATAGTTCTTAAGCTTTGTTTTTAATTATTGGGTCAAGTTTTCTAAGTTTTTTATTATATATATATATATTTCATAATAGAACACTTTTATTTCTTAAAATTTTATATGAAAAATAATATTGCTTAAATCTTCTTAGAAATTAAGATTGATTATTTGATAAGCTTAGTCTATATTCATTTTTTTAGAACTATTATCATTGTGCAATTTTTTAGGAAATACTTAAGATAACACCATTAAAAAAATATGTGTGTTTTAATTTTCTTTTGCTTGAGGACTAGAAAAACTTTAAGTTTGGGGGTGTGATAACTCTATAAAATAGAGTTACATTACCACATTTTTTATGCTAATTGTTGCTTAACCTTTGAGTTTTTAAGTAATTTATTATGTTTTTAAGTAATTTTGAATTTATTAGTATGTTGTAGTTTAATTATTTGAAATTAGTGATTTTCCTAGTTCTTTACGTGGATGACATTCTCCTCATTGGCAACAATGTAGAGACATTGTCAAACGTGAAGAAGTGGTTAGCCGAAAAGTTCCAAATGAAAGATTAGGGCGAGATGAGCTATTTTCTAGGTATCCATATCCTTAGAGATAGGAAGAACAAGCTCTTGGCACTTTCTCAGGCTAATTATATCGATATGGTGCTTGAAAGATTCTCTACGGAGAATTCCAAAAAAGGCCAGTTACCGACCAGACATGGAATAACTCTCTCCAAGGAACAGTGTCCTAAGACACCTCATGAGGAAGAGGATATGAGAAAGTATCCATATGCTTCAACAGTTGGGAGTCTAATGTATGCTATGTTTTGTACAAGACCCGACATATGTTATGCTGTAGGAATTGTGAGTCATTATCAATCAAATCCTGGTTTGGAACACTAGATTGCAGTAAAGCACATTCTCAAGTATCTTAGGAGAATGAGAGATTATATGCTTGTATATTCAGGGGGTGAGTTGAACCCTACTGGATACACTGATTCTGATTTCCAATCAGATAGAGATAGTCGTAAGTCGACACCTGGGCCAGTGTTCACTCTTGGTGGAGGAGATGTGGTCTGGAGGAGTATTAAACAATCCAGCATAGCAGATTCAACCATGGAAGCTGAATACATAGTGGCTAAGGAGGTGGTTTGGTTGAGAAAGTTCTACATTGATATGGAAGTAGTCCCAGATATGCATAAGCCACTAATCCTATACTGTGATAACAGTGGATCAGTAGCTAACTCCAAGGAACCAAGAAGCCAAAAGAGAGGAAAGCATATAGAAATGAACTACCATCTAGTTAGAGAGATTGTACACTGTGGTTATGTGACTGTTATGAAGATAGCGTCAGAACAGAACTTGGCTGACCTGTTTACCAAGACACTTCCTACAAAGTTGTTTATGGATCATGTATGTGACATGTGATTAAGGGAGATGCCTCACTTACTTTAGGGGCAAGTGGGAGATTGTTATGATTAATGCTCTAAAAGCATGTGAAGAAATTTTATTGAATTAAATAAAAAGAACAATTTTATTATATTTGAATATCATAATTATTGTTTGAATTATTTATATGATAATATCAAGAAAAATCATTATTCATTCATGAGAATATGATCTTGTATTAGTACGAGAGATTAAGATCATATATAATGAATAAAATAGCTAGTAACATATTAAAGTAAGGAATCTTTAATGAATGGTTACTAGTGCGGTTTATTAAGCATATGGGATGCAAGTGATCTAGATTTGGATTACTGATGTGGATAGACATCTTAGTAAAGGTGTTGTATATAATAGAGATTATATATGACAGGACCAATAAGAATTAATTGTCTTTATAAACTTGTCGCTCGATATAAAGATTTGATTCTTATCATAATTGTTGACGGTGAGAACTCGTCAACCAAGTTAAGTTAGAAAAATTGAAATATAGAACTTATCAAATGAAAAACTTCAAAGATCTAATCAGAAACTCTAAGAATAGTTGCAGAAAGAAAATGGTGAAATGAACTTGTATTTTTTATGGTGTGGTGCTACAGTGTCTTTTCCAACCCCCTTCCAAGTGGAAGTGGGGTTCCTTTTATAGTGGGCTCTAATGGCCCTTGATACATTGTGGTCTAGGGGACCAGATGGTACATGAGTACACTGCCAGGAGAGTGGTCTCAGGGGTAGTGGTGTCAGCTCCGGTACATGGTCAGAGTCCGTGGGGATGCCTCCACTACTTATTGAGTACTAGTGTCAGAGGAGTGGCCCCAGGCGTAGTGGTGGTGGTGGTGGTGTCGGCTCTGACATCCAATTTGAAGCATACAGGCCATGTCCCCTCTCCTAGTACCCCCACTACTTGTCTGGCATGAGTATTTGGATCAGACATATGGGGTCTTAAAGGTCGTACCCCATAAAATATCGTACTAGTATGATCCTTTTGAATTATGCTAGGGCTATTACCTCTAAATGTTAGGGTCTCCATAGGAGGCACCCACTTGAGGTGTAGGGTGCGCGACACCCAGTGTACGTAGGGGTCTTGGTGCGAAACGAAGCACTTGGATCCTTGGCACAAGGTGCCCGAAGCACCTCAGGGCCACCCACGAGATGTAGATGATAGGTGTGTGAGACGCCCCTCGCGAGGCCCTGGAGGCTCGACACTGATGGCACAAGACGCCTCTTGCGAGGTCCTGCTGGTGCGTGGCACTAACGGCGCGAGACGCCTCTCGCGAGGCCCTGCTGGTGAGTGGTAGTGATGGCGTGAGACGCCTCTCGCGAGGCCCTGCATGCGCGACACTGATGGCGCGAGGCCCTGCTGGTCAGTGGCGCTGATGGCGCGAGACGCCTCTCACGAGGCCCTACGTGAGCGGCACTGATGGCGCGAGATGCCTCTAACGAGGCCCTGTGTGTGCGACACTGATGGCGCGAGATGCCTCTCGCAAGGCCCTGCGCGCGCGACACTGATGGTGTGAGACGCCTCCTTGCGAGGCCCTGCGCGCGCAGCACTGATGAGCGAGACGCCTCTCGCAAGGCCCTGGTGGCGTAATGTGTCGCGAGGTGCGTCACGTGGCCCTGCACGCGCACGGATTCAAGTGGTGCAGCACCGATGGGCGAGGCGCCTCTCGCGGTGCCTTGGTGGCGCAGCGTGTATTTAGGTGTTGCGTGTATTGAGACGTTTATGGGACCTTAGCGTGTGCTTTGGATCCTTTACAAGCATGGAATTTTGAGCATCAACACTTGCCCCCCAGTCTAGGAGAGGACCTTTAGGTGCTTTAGTAGACTATTCTCTTTGATTCTTATAAATAGGCCTTCATGTCTAGCCTATTATTTACACCTTACCTCTTCTGCTTAGTGGTTTTGAGATTACTTCTTCTTTCAAGAGGTGAGGGGTTCAATCCCCCACTATCTCATTTTTGTTATTTTTTCCTCCCTTTTTTTTTACTTTTTTTTTTCATTTGAGCTCATTTTTGGTATGTCTATATCCCTTCAGATATTTGAATGCTAACACATCTATTATGTTTATTTTTGTAGACGTGTACTTTCGACCATTTGCCTTTTTTTGACCGTGACGGTGCTTTTGGCCCTCAACCTCCTTTTGACCACGATAGCGCCTCATTTTACCTGCTTGAGGTATATTTTTTTTCCTTATGTTCATTGGGTCCAAATTAGCACTGCTCAGGATGGGGTATTTTGGCCTGAGCTTGTCGTGAGCTAATCTTGTTGCATGCCCCTTTATTCATACCCTGTAATGGGTCATTTAGAGCGTTTGTACCTATAGGTTTTGAGCCCATTCCTTTGTGTTTTGTAGCAATCCTCTCATTTATACGTGAACCCTTTTTTGCTTTCAGGACGAGGTCACATGGCATGTAAAGGTCCGTTCGACATTCCTCTGGGGGTCGAGTTTGTTGACTTGTCTTCAGACTCGGAGTCCCCTGAGGAAAATCCTTACCATGACCACGACACCTTAAGGCAGGCCCGTATTCGTCACCTCGAGCATATGGCTGAACTTAGGCGAAAAATTTGGGTGGTAGAGAGCGAAATAGACTCGGTGTCGAGAGGAGACGGAATACCTTTCCCCCTTGACCTTAATGACCATGTAGCGAACCTTAGGGTGACCCTTTTAGATTTGCAGATGGAGTTGGAGTTTATGGAGGGACATCTCCCGCCTGATCCTCCTAGCCCATTCTTTCCTATTGACAGTCATGGTGCTGCCGCGTCTTCTCCTCAACCCTTAATTTTGATCTTCCCTAGTTTAGCGCTTTCGCAACCGGTGCCTCGGTGGAAGACTCTTGCTAGGAAGAAAAAATGGAGGGTAAAGTGTTCTATCTCCTCCTCACCTTTTTCTTTTGGTTTTGCAGATATGCCGAAGAGAGGGCGACGACAGGTGGTTGCTGATGACCAGGACACTGCCCCCTATTGGCATCCTCCCTAGTGTCCCATGTGTCTGAAAATAAATTGATGGAAATAATAGGAAACTATCGTGTTCCTTCAGAATATGCATTATACGTCCCTTCGGACAAGTGTCGGGTTGACTGCCCAAATCCGGGCTACGTGGCTATGAGCGAGCATATCCTGAAGGTGGGTGGTACAATCCCATTACACCCGTTCTTCGTCACGGTTCTCAATTATTATGACCTCGCTCCACTTTAGCTGGCACCTAACAGTTGGCTGACCTTGAGCTGCCTCGTCATCGCGTTTATGGAACTTGTCCATCATGCTCCTACGGCCCAAGAGGTGCATTTCATGTACAATATCATGCCCTCTGATAAGTCCAAGGGCTTTTATTTCCTGCAAAAATCCAACACTTCGGTCCCTTTGATAGAGGGCGCTGTGTCCAACCCGGGGTCCTGGAAGCAGGACTTTTTCTTTGTGTAGGGTCCCATCTCTGTTCGTGAGCACTTTCGTTTTGCTCCCAGTAAGTACTTCAAGCCACCTTTTTTCTTTTCTTTTTGAAACTTACTGTTGTATAACTTATGTTTGTGTCGACAATTGTGTGAATCGTGCAGAGCATTTCATCATACCTGGAGCTTTTGGGTCGAAGGCGGACGCGATGAATGCACTCATCAATGCTAACCCTGTCAAAAAAAGGGCTACATACCTCTTCACTGTGGAAAAACTCAACTTCCACAAGTTGTCCCCGGTTTCGGATCCTGGGTTGTTGTGGACTATTCTCGGGTCAAAGAAGACGAAGGTTGCTTCGGCTGAGCATCGCTCGGATGAAGGTGAGGCCGAGCATGTGCCAGAGGGAGTCTCCCTTGGACACGGGCAGCCTCACCAGCTGTCTTCGTCCCCGGGGGGATGCCCTCCTTTTTCCCCTCTAGACCCTGGCATGGCTTCCCACTTCCAAGATCAACAGGGCATACCGGGGCATTTCGTTTGCCCTTATCCTTAGGACTTTGATGCTTTTCCTCAGGCTCCCCTCGACCCCGGTCCATCGGAGGCTTACTTTCCTGATCTTCCTGCACCCCCTCCTGATCTACTGGGGGCTCATTTTTCTGATCTTCCTACGCCCCCTCCTATTTCGGCAAGCGGGTCGTCTGTCCTTACTCAGCCAGGTACCCCTTGGCTCAGAAGGGGCGCCCTGGGTGGGCCGCATGGCAGCCTCTTACGGGCGGCGGTATTTCCAGATCGCCACACTACAACAAAATAGATGTTTTATGACTTTAATTGGGAGACATTGGAAGTCTACAATGTCTCCCACTTAGTGAGACGTTGTTGCTAGGGTCATTGTAGGTATATATCCCACGTCTCCCGTTGGGAGACGTGCCTCACTTCCCACGTCTCCCAATGGGAGAGGTGGAAAGTCAAACGTTGACTTTCCACCTCTCCTATTGGGAGACGTGGGAAGTCACTCACCTCTCCCAATGGGAGACGTGGGAAGTCCCTAGGAGACATCCCACGTCTCCCATTGGGAGAGGTGAGTGATTTCCCACGTCTCCCAATGGGAGAGGTGGAAAGTCAAATGTTGACTTTCCACCTCTCCCATTGGGAGACGTGGGAAGTCTCCCACCTCTCCCATTGGGAGACATTGAAAGTCTCCCACCTCTCCTAATGGGAGACATTGAAAGTCTCCCACATTTAAAAAAAATAAATTAAATAAATTTATAATTAATATTATTAATTTAAATTGAATAATTAATATTAATTAATTTAATATTATTAAATTAATTTAATAATTAATTAATTATTTAATTAATATTAATTATTAATTAATTTAATAATTAATATTATTAATTTAATATTATTAAATTAATTTAATAATTAATTAAATTGAAATAATATTAATTTAAATTTAAATTATTTTAATCTAAATTTAAATTAATTTAATAATCAATTAAATTGGAAGAAAAAAATATATTTGTTAGATATATACAAGAAATACAATATTTGTTAGAAATATTCAAAATGAACAAATATTGCATTGTGTATGAAGAAAGAGTTAAAAAATTAAAAAAAAAACCTATCAACGAGGTCGGTAACTTTGGATTATCGGCAACATATATGTTGCCCATTCTTGTCGCAACTCATCAATTTGTGCCTCTGTATATGATGTGCTTGTTAGCTGCAAGAAATATAAAGTAAAATATATTAATTAATTATTTGATTACATTTATAGTTTCAAAAATAATTTGTAAATTTTAATTAATAATACCGATCTCAAGTAATGCCCAGGACTCGCATGCTCAATCAAATCCTTCAACATCCTCATTAAGTAGTATCCACATGCCACATTGTCCGGTTGGTGTGGACACTAATTATTTAAAAATATGAGTAATTTATTATTAAATTGAAACTTTTTAAAAAATGCATACATATTATTCTACTTAATTATTATAAATGTTCAAAAATTTATGCTAAAGTTACTTACCTGAGGTTGCTTAATGCGTAGAGTATCAGGGATCTCGACATCAGGAAGATTCATAGAGAAAAAAAGATTGAAAGCGCTGACGATCACTGATACAATCTCCTCACGGTTATTTAGCTCTGAATTCACCGGATCACAACAATAAACATGATATGCATATGGTGCCAAAATAAGCAACATCCAATGTTCACTGTATAAGAAAAACAAAAAAATTATAGCTCAAATGTTAAACAAAGAAATTATTGATATGGGTCGGAAAAATGACAAGTTTTTAAACTTACCCATGGTTCCAAGGGACAAGCATAACTTGTTCTTTTGATTTTACGTCATTGCAACGTCTGAACAGATTCTGAACACGATCGTCGAATGAACTCCCTTGAGTGGCGACGATATTAGGATTGACAAATAAAAACTTATTTTGGCGACCTTGTTGTACCACATATCTGTAAATGAACCTAATACAAAAATATGAAAAATTGTTATATGAATGAATAAATCAAATTAGAAAATTAAATGAACAAACTTATTTGTCAGATATGTACCTCATGTAGCTGACGAGTACTGCTTGTCCAATCTTCTCCTTTCGAGCAAACTGAAGTATGTCATCCTTAAATATATAACAGTGAGACATATCCTGATCAAAAACTTCAGACTCTATGCCTAGATTGACACACTCGCCATCATCCCAATGAGATACGATATTCTGTAATCGTTCCAATGGAGTTTGGGCCAATTGTGTTGGAGGAGTTTGTTGTCGTCTTCTTTCTCGAGGTTGTTGTGTTGATGGAGCTCTTGGTCGTTGTGATCTGGTCCTACTTGTAGAGGGAGTCTGTATACAATTATATCAACAATTAAAAAAATTACAAACAAATATAGAATTGTAAAGATAATTATGTAAAAACATGGCATCACCTCATGAGTTACATCTTCAGATATAATGACAAAATCCTTAGGCCACGCTATTGGCGTCCCAATGGCCTGAGCAACTATGTACATGTCCAAATCAGGATATGCAAAAGGGAGAGGACAGGTTGGCTTAAGAACACTCGTAATCATAACTTGGAAGTTGTTGCCTGCCTCTCTTTCAATGAGTGTACCTGATGCAACAATGTTTGAAACCGAACCAATTGCTAATTGGCATGCTCGGCCCTGCATAAGAAACATATTATATACAAATAATCATGTTGAAGCAGCAAAGAAATTTATTTGGTTTCAGAATATTCAAGAAAGTTTAATTACCTCTTGCAAAAGCGGTTGTAGTGCAACAATGTGGTGTTCTGCTTGAGGCACTACTGGGTCTGGAGTATAGTAGGACGCCTGCGCTGGTGGCACTGGTGGGTCGGGCACATAGTATGATGATGGCGCTGGTGGGACTCCAACGTTAGATCCTGACCCGCTCTGTTGGGCCAATAATTTTCTCAAGAGCTCATCTTGTTGTTGAAGGCGCTCTTCTAGGCGTTGTGCTTGTTGACGATGCTCTTCTTCTTGTTTTCGAAATCTTTCTTCAAATTCCTTTCTAATGTCGTCATTCGAAGAAGAGGCTTTTGATTTATTTTTCGTTGAGGTAGGTGTTGGAGTATTCCAATATACTGAGCGGGACACACCATGTCCTCCAGCCCTAACACGTCCTCGAGGCTCAGGAGTGCCCAACGCCCTCGTCAGCACATCATCAGGGCCATCAGGTGCCCATTTACCCTCAGCTTGGAGTTGCCGGTAATGATCCTGTGAAACAATATTCACAGAAAGTTATATATATAAGCTAATAATTTGACATATCAACATTATTAAATATGAGCACTTACAATATTTTTTTGAATCTCAGAGGCCTCTCCAATTAGCTCTCCTTTTGCATTCCGACGACCCATGCTCCATAAATCTGCCCTATCAAGTTCAGTCAGACTTTTCCCACTTTGTTCCATTAACATCTCTTCAATACGCACATAGCCTCCTCTAGAGAGGTTGTGATTGTATTTATTCAGTGCTCGATAATTTTGCATCTCCTCTCTCTTTCTTTGCCACTCGGGAGTTAATCTTGAGTTCACAAACGCTAACCATTCATCCGGAGTTATGACATTCTCAAATCCAAATGGCAAAGCTGGCGGGAACTCATTTGGGTATTTTTTCAAAGCGTCGTAAACGTGTACCCTAGTAAGATTAGTCTTCCAATTTCGGAAGTACTTTCCCGCATCCTTCAACATCTGTTGCTTTGGTTTGGGGTCCAAATCATAAGTTTTCTGCAAGTTTGAATGTAATAAGAAGCATATTATCAAAATAATATATATTTTAAAAATATTAAATGAAATATAATTAATAAAAATATACCTTCATTGTGTCCCATATTTTATTTTTATCCACCACACTAACATCTTTCCAACTGTTAATGTTGATGGACACAGTTGCTCGAACAACTGATCCAAGCTGTGATGAAACATTACTTCTAGATCCACCCACTAGTTGACCATACTCATTGTATTCAACAGGAGTAAGATGTCCTTCACTCCTTTTTTTGGTGTTTCTAGACATCCATGTACGTCCTCTCACAGATTTATTTTCTTGCTCCACTGACTGAGAATTAGGGCGTTGCTCTCCCTCATCAGAACTACCACCAAAAGGATCAGCCTCCATCTGTGAAACATAAATATCATTATTATAACAATTTTGGACACTCATAATCAAAAGATGAAACACATTGTGATAACAACTAAGAATTTCACATATCATAAACATATGAAACATATTAAATGGTACCTCAAGACCCATTATCATCAACCCACAATCCTTCACCATTTTCACGGAAACAAATACAATCATCATCAACTTCGTCATTATCTTCTATTGCGGTGAATGTGACAAGTTCTTCTCCGAGAGGTATATCATGTAAATCACCATCTTTAATGTTCCATTCTCTTGTTTGCGTTGGAAGAACAATTGACCATTGGTTGTCTGAAGGATCATTCACATAAAATACTTGTTTCGCTTGTGAAGCTAATATAAATCGATCAGATTTGTGCCCAATTCGATTTAGATTAACTAATGTGAAACCAAAATCTTCATATATTATGCCGCTGTCACTTTTCACCCAATCACAAAAGAAAACAGGTACTCGAGTTGTGATATAATCTAACTCCCAAATTTCATTAACTACTCCATAAAAAGTCATATCACATTCAACTGGATTTTTATCTTTTGCACTAGAGACTTGCACAGTTTTAGCAACAAGGCTAACACCACTGTTTTGTGTGTTTCTGTTGTTATCGCGCTCCCTAGTGTTAAATAGAGTACCGTTAATCATGTATGATGAAAACTTGATGACATTAACTGAAGGTCCTCGAGAAATCCACTTAACAATGTCTGAAACCTTATTTGATGTGTTTTGTAATTCTGACACAACCTATCAAATCAACATACCAAAAACAACAAAAAATGTCACCTTGTAATTAAGTACTAATTAATGACAACTTTCAATAATCAACACAATTTACCTTTTGTTCTATCCAACTACTAAAAGTTCGATAATGTTCGTCTTGTAACCATTTTGAGTTCCTTGACTTGGATGGAAATTTGGTCTTTATCCAATTAAAATGTTCCCTTCAATTATAAATATGTTGTTAAACAATTGAATATACGAAATTACACAACTTAAACTTAATGTATTATATGAGTATAACTCACTCGATATAAGGTTGAATTTCATTTATATTCTGCAACACAAGACGATGCGCTTCATCTAGAAGATCTCGACTTACTGTGCATACAACGCTACCACGAGGACTCTGAATCTCAACATTTTCAACATCATTTAACCCAATTTTCTGTACACCAGTCATGTATTCAGAACAAAATTCAACTGCCTCTTCTGCAATATAACATTCGACGATGCATCCTTCCGGCCGACTTCTATTCCTAACATACCCCTTAAGAATCTTCATATATCGCTCAAATGGATACATCCATCTTAAATAAACTGGGCCACAATATCTTAGTTCTCTAACCAAGTGAACTGTCAAATGGATCATTATATCAAAAAATGCCGGCGGGAAATATTTCTCCAACTCACACAATACCTCAACAATTTCATCTCTTAACTTAGGTAACTTTAGCGGATCAATCACCTTACAACACAGTGACTTGAAAAACAAGCATAACCTTGTGATTACATCTCGAACTCTCCTAGGCAACACAGATCGAATGGCCACTGGTAGCAAATGTTGCATTAGAATATGACAATCGTGAGATTTCATGCTAGTCAGAATACAACTTTTCATGTCTACCAATGACCTTATATTTGAGGAATATCCGTCTGGAACTTTTATATTAAACAAACATCTGCAAATTTCCATTCTTTCCTCTTTAGTAAGAGTGTAAGCTGCAGGAGGTAAATATGTTCGTCTCTTATCTGGTTTTGGAGTCAATTCATCCCTTATACCCATTGCAACCAAGTCTTGTCTAGCCTTAATTCCATCCTTAGTTTTCCCAGGAATATTCAACAAAGTGCCAATCAAACTATCACATACATTTTTCTCTATGTGCATAACATCTAAATTATGACGTATAAGTAAGAAAGGCCAATATTCAAGTTCAAAGAAAACAGATTTCTTTTTATAACACCCTTTTGGCCCTTCCACAACCTTGGCCTTGCGACTACGTTTCATCTTTGTAGGTGTACGAACTTTGGGCTTCCCTAACTTGAACACAATTTTAGACATCTTCTCAAGTACTTGGATCCCATTCAATGGCTCAGGAGCCTCTTCAAACTCTTGTTTACCATTGAATGCCTTCTTCCAAGTCCGAAGTTTATGCGTATTAGGCAAGAACTTCCTATGTCCCATATAACATATTTTCCGAGAGTGTTTCAAGTATTCAGAACATGTTTTTTCTTGACAAACGGGGCAAGCTTTATATCCTTTCACACTAAACCCAGATAAATTTCCATAAGCAGGAAAGTCATTAATTGTCCACAATAAGACCGCTCTAAGATTAAATTCTTCCTGCCTATATGCATCATAAACCTTAACCCCTTCATCCCACAAAGTTTTCAAGTCATCTATAAGAGGAGCTAGATAGACGTCAATATCATTACCAGGTTGTTTAGGTCCTGATATCAACAAGGTCAAAATCGTAAACTTTCTCTTCATACACAACCATGGGGGTAGATTGTAAATAACAAGCATAACAGGCCAACAACTATACTTACTGCTAAGGGATGCGTGTGGATTAAACCCATCAGTCGAAAGACCTAGACGAATATTACGAGATTCATTTCCAAAAGAAGGCCACTTCAAATCAACTCTCTTCCAAGCAAGGGTGTCAGCTGGATGTCTTAATTTACCATCCTTTATTCTTTCATTAGCATGCCACGACAAACTTTTAGCATGTTCGGCATTTCTAAACAATCGGATGAAACGAGGAATTGGCGGAAGGTACCACAAAACTTTGGCAGGTACTCCTTCCTTGACATCGTCACCATTTCTTTTCATTTGCCATCGTGACTCACCACAAGTAGGACACGATTTTGCGTCTGCAAAACTATTTCGATACAATATGCAATCATTAGGACATGCATGAATTTTTTCGTACTGCATGCCTAATGAGCATAATGTCTTCTTTGCCTCATAAAATGAAATTGGAATTTCATTAACTTCAGGCAATAACTCTTTCAAGAAACCAAATAACTCAGTAATGCTTTTATCACTCCAGCCATGTTTAGCTTTTAGATTGTACAACCTAAGAAGCGCAGATAATTTTGTAAATCTTGTACAACCAGGGTAAATTGGTTTCTCGGCATCATTAAGGAGTGTCTCAAACTTATTTGGGTCTACTCCTGATCCATAATGTGCGTCGTCAATCATTTCATCTAATGGATCCCAGTTCTCCTCCACTATATTCCTCCTCACTCCTTTTGGTCTACTTGGCAGAGTTGGAGCAATCGGAGCTATCTCCCCATGGTAATACCAAATTGTGTAACTCTTGTCGATCCCATTGAAATATAAGTGTTCTTTAATCTTTTTAAGATCCATCTTTTTAACATTTCCACACTTAAGACATGGACAATAAGTAAAATTTGGGTCTTTCACATTTTCTGAACAAAACCTTAAGAACAAATCAACCCCGTTCCTAAATTCCGCAGATAACCTATTCGCTGACATCCACTGTTTATCCATATATTCTCCTATGTCTATGGAAAAGAAAAGAAACAACACTAAATAAGCACGTGATAAAGTTGTATGTCTATATAAAACTAATTTTTTATTATCCTAGATAAAATCGGGCAGCATTTCCCCTATAATAGTGACCTAACCATCTGCATGTGAATATCAAAACAAACAATTCAAACAACATACAATAAGTTTCTTCCTTATAGAATGTCTATATAAAACTAATTGTTTATTATCCTAGATAAAATCGGGCAGCATTTCCCCTATAATAGTGACCTAACCATCTGCATGTGAATAGCAAAACAAACAATTCAAACAACACACAATAAGTTTATTCCTTATAGCTCCGCAGCACACAGTAAAATTTATCAGAACCTACTTCACTAATACACACAAGTTCTCAACCTTCCGTTATCACCGCAGCACACAATTTTAATCTCAGAACCTACTTCACTATGGATGAATATTTAAGATATTCAAACTCCTCTAACATTTGTTTAATAATATTAAAAGTAGAAGTAAGAGAATATATATGTACCTGTTGCAATCTTTAATCCAAAAGCTAGCAAAGTTACTTCACTTAGTAATCAAATTCGCTATTAAATCCACAAACCAATAAAATTAAATTAATAAATAATAAATAAAACATCACTAAATATCTAGCAATATATAACGTATTATTGTAATTTTAGAAACTTAATTACCTCAAATGTGTGATTGATATTGAAATTTTGATGCAAAATACTCTCTAAAATCTCACCACAAAATCACAACCTATGAAATTAAATTAATTAATATGTTAAACATTACTAAACAAATATCACTAAATATCTAATAATAGTAAATGATATTAGTAAACAAATAAAAAAAATCACAATGTGCCGCTAATTATAACCTCAACAAAAAATCAATATAAAATTTCATAACCTAAAAACTTAATAATAAACAAAAACATAAAAATTTTAATATATTTCTATTTAATAAATTTATTTTAACATAACTATATATATAACAAAATAGTTACAATTTTTAAAAAAAATCAAATATAAAAAAATATATCTAAATTTCGAAATAAAAATTGATAAAAATTTAAAAAAATCATGAACATATATACTCTAATGAAATATATACAATGTGATAGGTTAAATTAAAAAAAAAAAACTAAAAAATCATAAATCCCTAAAAACTTCCATTGAAAAACCACAAAAACATACAATGTATATAAAAAAATGCATAAAAATATAAAACTAACACAAAATCATGTATATTACTCATCCTAATGAAAAACCTATGATTTATTTGCAAAATAATTAACTAAAAATCAAGAAAATAAAAAAAAACTTACCTTAGAACCCTAAAAACGCAGCCCCAAATCGCCCAATTCCTCTCTGGTTTGCTCTCGGGTTCGTGAATGAGGAAGAAGGCTGTGTAGAGTTTGTTTTATAAGTGGAGCACATCCAACGTCTCCCACTGGGAGACGTGCCACGTGTCCCACGTCTCCCACTGGGAGACGTTGGATGTGCTCCACTTATCACTACCAGCCTATTTCCAACGTCTTCCACTATTTTTAATGTCTTCCATTTGTAACCATTAATATGCACTTTCAATGTCTTACACCATTAGCCATTTAAAATCCCTTCTAATTTTTAATGTCTTACACCAATGGTGTAAGACATTGTAGGGAGTCATTGAAAGTAGAATTTTTTGTAGTGCCACAGACCTCCCTGAAGCTGATTGGAATGGTCTTGGGAGTTTCGTTATGTCGGTTCTTGGGGAGACTCTTACGCACTCCACTTCTTGGGTGAGTTCATGCATCTTATGTCGGCCTTATCCCTTTTTATTCCCCTTTTTTGGTTACTTATCATTGTTGTTATTATTTTTCTTGTGTAGACCTATACAGTGGCCCAGTGGTTTGCCGACTCGGCTCACAACCTTTCCACTTCGAATGCTGAGAGGGACCGTCTTGCGGTTTAGGTTCAGGAGCTCGAGAGGGAACTTGCTGAAACCAGGTCTAAGCTAGAGAAGGCCTTGGCGAAAGCTTCTTCCTCATCAAAAAAGAAGAAGAGGGCGATTGCCAAGGCCACGATGTTGCAGGAACGGGTCACCAGCGTAGAGGCGGAACTTGAGGGTGCCAAGGCTACTACAGCTGCATCGCATGAGAGGGTCGCTTCCTTAGAGGCAGAACTTGAAGGTGCCAAGGCTGCTACAGCTACGTTGCAGGGGAGGGTCGCTTCCTTAGAGGCGGACAAGGCAGCTATTGAGTATAGGTCCATAGAGCGCACCCTTTATGGCGTATGGAGGCAGGATCCTAACTTTGATTTCTCCTCCTTTGGCGAGCACGCCGTTGCCCGGGCGGCTGGGTGGAACGCCCGTGGCAGGAGTCCTTGAGATTATCATTTTATAATTTTTGCCGGTTAATCCACTGTGGATGTATGCTCGTTCGAGCCCTATTGTGCTTGGAATAATTTTTTTTTAGCCTTGTTATGTTACCAAAACTCTCTTTTTATATATACATATGCGATTATTCATATTTTATTCCTCTGTGTTCGAGGTCTTTTTGAGCCCGTATGATGGGGTTCGGTAGGTTCCCCTTTTTTATTTATCAGGCTAGAGGTCCTTTGGAGCCCATGTTAAAGGGTTCAATAGGTCCTTTTTTGGTGCCTCTTGATTGTTCTTGTAAGGATATATTGACCCCTTGGGTTCTAGCTATCCTTTTATATATTTTTGCGCACGCTTATTATTTCTTGCGAGAAGCGTCCTTCTCGTCATTATTCATAGTACTATTTTTGCAAGGGTCTCTTTTAGGACCCTTTTTGGCTAGACGGCTTGGTAGCCGCTCTAGGCTTATTGGTGGGTGCTCTTTCTGAGGCCTTCCCTTTTGTGGGAGCATCTACTTTTATTTGGAAGTTTTTTTTTTTTTTGTAAGACCTTTTGGCCTCCTTGATGTTCACAAGGGTATCTAATCCTTGTGAACTCAAGAGATGCCTTGCAAGGTCTTCTCCCTGTTTGTAAGGGTTCATCACTTTTTTTTTTATATAAGGACCTTGTTTAAGGCCTTGATATAAGAGGTCCTTTTAGGATCCTCCTGATAGGGGGTCCTTTTTAGGTTCCCTCTGATATGAGGGGTCCTTTTTAAAATCCTCCTGTTTGCTGTCCGTTTTGCCTCCTGTCCTACCCCCCCCCCCCCCCCCAAGTGTTTGGTGAAATTTATTTTAGCAAGCACTTTGGTGGGTGCTATATGGAAGAAGAATGACACGTAAAGTGGCGAACTGTTTCATTCATAGCATGTGGGTTACAATGACATACATATGAAAGGGTTACATCTAATTAGGAGGTTACCCAGGTAGCCTCTTTAATTCTTACTTACTAAGTGAACATAACAGGGAACAAACTAAACATAGGTCTTCCTTGCACGGGCGCAGAAGTCTCACTGGTAGTATTTCTTGAGGTGCTCCGCATTCCACGCCTGAGGTATAATGGTGTTATCCATGCGGGCCAGTTTGTAGGTGTTTGGTGGTATGCACTGAGCGACCTGTTAGGGTCCTTCCCAGTTCGCCCCTAGTACCCTCGCCCCCGAGTCTTGCGTGTTGGGGAGTACCTTCCTCAGTACCAAGTCTCCTACCCTAAACTTTCTCTCTCGCACCCTTGAATTGTAGTACTTCGCTGCCCGTTGGTTATATGTGGCTAGCCTTAGTTGTGCCCTTTCCCTCTTGGCTTCCAGCAGGTCCAAGTTCCCGACTAATGCTGTGATGTTGCCTGGTCATCATATGCTTGCGTGCGGATGGAGTTAATCTTCATTTCTATCGGAAGGACAGCCTCGCAGTTGTAGGCTAAGGCGAAAGGTGTCTCCCCAGTGGTGGAACAAGGGGTAGTCCTGTAGGTCCAGAGCACATTTGGGGGTTCCTCGACCCAACCCCCTTTCAACTTTTCCATTTTAGTTTTCAAGTTCCTTTTCAGGATCTTGTTGATGGCCTCTACTTGCCCATTGGCTTGGGGATGTACTACTGCGGAGAAACTCCTCCTGATTCTTTTTGCGTTGCATTAGTCCTCGAACATCCCTCCGTCAAATTGTGTTCCATTGTCGGAGATAATCTTGTAAGGTACTCCGAATCTGCAAACAATGTTCTTGTTTACAAAGGTGGTGATCTGCTTAGCCGTTATGTTGACTAAAGGCTCCGCTTCCACCCACTTAGTGAAATAGTCGACTGCTACCACCGTGTACTTAGCTCCTCCTCTTCCTATTGGCAGTGCCTCAATCTAGTCAATCCCCCACACAGCATAGGGCCACGAACTGGTCATGCTCACCAGCTCATTTGGCGACTGTCGGGGTAATTCGCATGTCTCTAGCACTTGTCACACCTTCTCACGAAGTCGCTCACGTCCTTCTCCATGGTAGGCCAATAATACCCCTGGCGGATGGCCTTTTTGCAGTGGACTGCCCCCCAGCATGGTTTCCACATTCCCCTTCGTGTATCTCTTGTAAAAAATTTGATGCCTCTCCCTTATCTATGCACCGCAGGAACGGGGTAGGGAAGCCTCTCTTATACAAGGTTCCATCTACTAGGGTGTACTGGGCGGCTCTGTAAATCAGTCTACGGGCCTCTTTTTTATCCAAAGGCAAGGTCCCGTCATTTAGGTACCTCCCAATGGGTGCAAACCATGACTCCTCAAAGCTCTTGACCATGTTGATCCTTTCTTCTGCTATGCTTGGCTTGGGGAGATATTCGACCGGTATGGACTCAAGCGTGTCTTCGTCTCGTGTGGAGGTGAGTTTCGCGAGTGCATCGGCGTTTGTGTTCTGCTCCCTGGGGATCTATTCTATCGTGTATTTTTCAAACTGATCCAAATACTCCTTCACCTTGGTGAGGTATGCAGCCATTTTTTGACCTCTAGCTTGGTATTCGCCTTTCACTTGAAACACTACCAGTTGTGAGTCACTAAAGACATGCAAGTGGAATACCTTTAACTCCTTAGCTAGCCGCAGGTCGGCCAACAGCGCCTCATATTCTTCCTCATTATTGGAAGCTTCGAATCCAAATCTCAAGGCACAATACATCTTGTGCCCTTCAGGTCCTGTCATCACTATGCCAGCACCGACTCCCCCTTCGTTAGACGCCCCATCTACATGGAGGCTCCATTCTTCAGGGTGCCTTTCCCATTCATGCACCGGTTCGTTCTTCTCTATTTCCCCTCCTCTTGGGGCCGGTATGCAAACTCGACTATAAAGTCTGCAAGTACCTTCCCGTTGATTGAGGTCCTTGGGGTGTAAGTGATGTCGAACTGACTCAATTCAATTGAACATTTTAACAACCTTCCCGAAGTCTCCGGCTTGTGCAAGACTTGATGTTGGGGGGTGTTTGTGAGCACCTCAATCGCATGAGCATGAAAATAGGGCCTCAACTTTCGAGAAGTCACTATCAGTGCATATGCTAACTTCTCTATTTCTAGGTACCAGGTTTCTTCGTCTACCAACCGTTTACTCACATAGTACACAGGTTGCTGGTGCTTCTTTTCCCCCTTGACCAAGGCGGTGCTTATGGCATGCTCTGATACAGCTAGATACAAGTACAACTTCTCCCCTTTTTCTGGCTTGGCCAAAAGGGGTGGCTTTCCAAGGTGTTCCTTTAGCTTGGTGAAGGCATCCTGGCATTCATCATCCCAAGCAAACTTTTTGTTCCCTTTTAGGATGTTGAAGAAAGGGAGGCATTTGTCAGTAGACCTAGAGATGAACCTATTGAGGGCTGCTACTCTCCCCGTTAAGCATTGCACCTCTTTTTTGCTTCATGGTGGGCTCATTTCCAGCAAGGCCTTGATTTTTTCAGGATTAACCCGATACCTCGGGAATTCACCATGAAACCCAGGAACTTTCCTGACGAAACTCTGAAGGTGCATTTAAGTGGATTCAGCTTCATTCTATACCTTCGAAGGGTGTTAAACATTTCCATGAGGTTGTTGGTGAGCTCCCCCACCTTCTTTGTCTTCACTAGCATTTTGTTCCTTCCTATTTGATTTGCGAACATTTTGTTCACCAACCTTTGATAAGTGGCACCTGTGTTTTTTAAACCAAAAGGCATCACTTTATAGCAATACAGCCCCTTGTCTGTTATGAACGAAGTGTGCTCTTCATCGGCAGGGTTCATGGGTATTTGGTTATACCCAAAATATGCATCCATTAAGCTAAGTAGCTCGTGCCCCGCTGTGGTGTCTACCAACTGGTCTATCCTAGGAAGCGGGAAGCTGTCCTTAGGGTAGGCCTTGTTGAGGCTGGTAAAATCCACACAAGTCCTCCATTTTCTGTTGGGCTTCAGGACTAGCACTAGGTTTGATACCCATAGTGGGTAAAATGCCTCTCGGATGAACCTATTCACCTTCAACTTGTCAACCTCCTCTTTTAGGACCGTGTATCTCCCTGGGTCCAACACTCTCCTTTTCTGCCTCATCGGCCTTGCTTTTGGGTCGATGTTCAGATGGTGGCACATGACCGATGGGTCTATCCCTACCATATCCTTGTGACTCCAGGCGAATACGTCGAGGTTGGCTTTTAAGAACTCTACTAGCTTCTCCTTCATGTCACCTGCAAGGTTTTTCCCTACCTTCAACTTTCTCAACGGCTCATTCATGACCGTTACCTCCTCCAATTCCTCTACCGGTTTAGCTCTGGCCTCTTCTGTGACTCGTGGGTCCAATTCGTTTGGGTTCGCGCCTTCATGCACAACCATCGCCATAGGCGCTGATGGCTTTGTGGCTGTACGGGGGGATGTTATAGCATTCTATTGCTTCCTTCTGCTATCCTTGTATGCATGCTATTCCCCCGGGAGTTGGGAATTTCATTGCTAAGTGGTATACAGAAGTTATCGCCTTCAATTCTCTTAGGGAAGATCTCCCTAATACCGCATTAAAGGCTGAGGCGCAATCTACCACAACAAAGTTTGCCATTATGGTGGTTTATCTGGGCTGTTCTTCCATAGTAAGGGCTAACTCGATTGCCCCTAGGGGCTGTATCGAATCTCCCGTAAATCCATACAAAGAAGTATTGCAAGGCTTTAGGTGTCAGATGTTTAGTCCCATCTTCTCCAGCGCTGGGCGATATAAGATGTCCACAGAGCTTCCGTTATCCACCAAGACCCAATGTACCCTCATGTTCGCAAGCTGGACAGTCAACACTAGGGGGTCATTATTGGGGAAGTGTACACCCCGGGCGTCTTCTTAGGTGAAGGTTATTGAGTCAGTTTCACCCTTAAAACTCTTCGGGGGGCATTGCTCCAGACTTAAGACGAACGGTGGTGGACTTCGTCTGGCCTCCCTAGCATATCTATCTCGCCCCTTCCTTGACTCGCCCCCGAATCCTGGTCCTCCAAAGATGGTCCTGACCTCTCCCTGTACTTCTGGGGCCACCTCTTGCGCCCACGGCGGGGATGCTCCTTCTTCTGGCCTTTGGCTTTCCTTGCGCACATATCTACCCAAATTTCCCCTGCGGATGAGCTCCTCGATTTCCACCTTCAAATGGTTGCATTCCGTAGTGGTGTGGCCGATATCTTTGTGATACTGGCAATACTTACTGGGGTCTCTTTTAGACCGGTCTTGTTTCATTGGCGGGGGCCTTCTAAAAGGAACCTAGTTTTCGTTCGTAACGAAAATATGCTCTCTCACATGGGTAAGGTCAGTATGAAAGGTGTAGAGGCCCTGTCTGTGCTCATCAGAGTGTTGATGCTTCTGGGGTCGATCATATCTTGTTCCCTCATAGACCCTCTTCTTCTTTGCACCACTTTGGCTTTCTCGAATTGAAGGTTTTTGAGGCGACTGGCCTTTTCCGGCTTTGAGGCTTTCGTGAACATCCTCCATGCGAATATACTTTTGCGCTCACTCGTGGAAATCATCCAAGTCTGTGACCTCCCTCTTGAGCATGTTATCCCATAACTTGCTTCCCGGGCGCACTCCAACTGTGATGGCCATTTTCAGCTTTATGCGGGTCAAGCTCCCTACTTTAGCTGCCTCCATATTGAATCTGTGAATGTAGCTCTTCAGACTCTTGTTTTCTCCTTGCTTCACATTGGCAAGGCTGGTGCCTGGTATCATGTAGTCTCGCACGGTGTGGTGTTGCTGGAGGAACTCATCAGAAAACTGTTGCCAATATCTGATGGACCCCGGTCTAAGTCATTTGAACCATTTGTATGTAGGTCCTTTCAATGTGACAGTGAAGCAATGGCATCTGGCCCCGCTACTAATTCCCCTCAGCTTCATCAGGTCGTTAAATGCATCTAGATGGTATTTCGGATCTGTGCTTATTTCATAGGGGGTCATATGGGGCTCCTTGAAGTTGGTTGGGAGCCGGATGGCTTGGATCTCCTTGATGAAGGGAGATTCATGGTCGAACGCATTCTCAAAGGCTTGACCTCCAGAGGCGGTGATGATTTTGCTTCGTAGGCTCCTCATTTCTGTGTCCAGGTCTTGCCTCCTCTTGTTCAAGGAGTCTCTCAGCGTGGATGGGTTAGGATCCCCCTTTCCTTTGCCTTCCCGGGGCGCCATAGGGGGTGTGGTCCTTTTACCCGCCCTCTTTATGTTGAGTTCTTCTCGTAAATCTGAGGGTGTTCTCCTTGAGGTGACCTCAACATCGTTACGAGGGGCAGCATTGGTCTTCGGCTCTGGCCCCTGGGGCTGTTTCGGTGGTCCGGGACGTTCGTGCTGCTTCGTCCGAGGGTGTTACTAGTGGAAAATCGGGTCCTTCCGTCATCTACTAGGATGGTGGTTTCTACCCCCTCCTGGCCTCTCTCTTTCCACTTAGGGAGTGTCACGTTTGATCTCCCTTGCAACAGGCCATTTAGTACCTCTTGCATGTTTTCCAGGGTGGTTTCTATCTTCTGATTCTTGCAGTGAAGTTCTCTTATCTCATCTTCGTAGAATTGAGACTTAGAACTCGAGCTCACGGAGTGGACCCGAGGGTGCTTGTTAGCCCGGCGCGTCAATGGGCCTGGGTCCTACCGACCGGAGTTTGGTACTTGCGGCGGCCTTGGAGGCAGGGCTTTACCGGCACCCCTCGTTGGGGCAGCCGTCGACCTTGGACGATCCGCCTCAGGTGGGACCGTCGGGGACGTGGCCTCCCTTTCATCTCTGTGAACCTCAGGCTCCCTTGGGGCCTCCACGTTTGCAGGTGGAGGGGGATCCCTCATATAGGCTTTTAGCTGATCTCCATCAAGAAAGACCTCCACCTTGCACGGCTCTCTCAACCATTTTGAACGTCGCGGCATCTTTTTCTTATTGGAATCGACGGAAGAACAGTGACTTACAATCTATCCTTCCCACAGACGGCGCCAAACTGTTGACGGTGAGAACTCGTTAGCCAAGTTAAGTTAGAAAAATTGAAATATAGAGCTTATCAAATGATAAACTTCAAAGAACTAATCAAAAACTCTAAGAATAGTTGCAAAAAGAAAATGGTGAAATGAACTTGTATTTTTTATGGTGTAGTGCTACAGTGTTTTTTCCAACCCCCTTCCAAGTGGAAGTGGGGTTCCTTTTATAGTGGGCTCTAATGGCCCTTGATACATTGTGGTCTAGGGGACCAGATGGTACATGAGTACACTGTCAGGAGAGTGGTCTCATGGGTAGTGGTGTTGGCTCCAGTACATGGTCAGAGTCCGTGGGGATGCCTCCACTACTTATTGAGTACTAGTGTTAGAGGAGTGGCCCCAGGCGTAGTGGTGCTGGTGGTGGTGTTGGCTCTGACATCCAGTTTGAAGCATACAGGCCATGTCCCCTCTCCTAGTACCCCCACTACTTGTCTGGCATGAGTTTTTGGACCAGACATACGGGGTCTTAATGGTCGCACCCCGTACAATATCGTACTAGTACGATCCTTTTGAATTATGCTAGGGCTTTTACCTCTAAATGTTAGGGTCTCCATAGGAGGCACCCTCTTGAGGTGTAGGATGCGCGACACCCAGTGTACGCAGGGGTCTTGGTGCGAAACGAAGCTCTTGGATCCTTGGCACAAGGCGCCCGAAGCACCTCAGGGCCACCCACGAGACGTAGATGATAGGTGCGCGAGATGCCCCTCACGAGGCCCTGGTGGCTCGGCACTGATGGCACGAGATGCCTCTTGCAAGGTCCTGCTAGTGCGTGGCACGAGACGCCTCTTGCGAGATCCTACTTGTGTGTGGCAATGACGGCGCGAGATGCCTCTTACGAGGCCCTGCATGCGCGGCACTGTCGATGCGAGACGCCTCTCGCGAGGCCCTACTGGTGAGTGGCACTGATGGTGTGAGATGCCTCTCGTGAGGCCCTGCGTGCGCGGCACTGATGGCGCGAGACGCCTCTCGTGAGGCCGTGTTGGTGAGTGGCGCTGATGGCGCAAGACGCCTTTCACGAGGCCCTGCTGGTGAGTGGCGATGATGGTGCGAGAAGCCTCTCGCGAGGCCCTGTGTGCACGACACTGATGGTGCGAGACGCCTCTCGCGAGGCCCTGCGCGTGCGACACTAATGGTGCGAGATGCCTCTCGCAACGCCCTGCACGCGCGGCACTGATGGCGTGAGATGCCTCTCGCGAGGCCTTGTGTGTGCATCACTGATGGTGCGAGATGCCTCTCGCGAGGCCCTACGCGCGCGACACTGATGGTGTGAGACGCCTCCTCGCGAGGCCCTGGTGGTGGAGCGTGTCGCGAGGCCCTGCGCGCGCACGGATTCAGGTGGTGCGACACCGATGGGAGAGGCGCCTCTCGCGATGCCTTGGTGGCGCAGCGTGTATTTAGGCGTTGTGTGTATTAAGGCGTTTAGGGGACCTTAGCGTGTGCTTTGGATCCTTTTCAAGCATGGAATTTTTAGTGTCTACAATAATAGGTGATCATTTGTAAATCAGTTTAGATCCTGAGTATTCATGAACTCTTGTTTATGTTTATTGGGTATTTTGATTCACTCGTTAAGGTTTCTTAGAATAATGGGGCTAATGACTTTTGTTATGGAGATTCAATATCATGAATGGCTGGGAACATGAATTACAATAATGGAATCCATATTTTCCTAACGGAACGAATATTGGTTCCCTTATGGGTTAATTTTGGTTCTGAATAGTTTTTGAGCTCAAATCTATAATTTGATTATAGAGTAATTATTTTCTAGTGAATTAATGGTACTTAAGGATCAAGAGGTAATTAGAAAGGTAAAACGATAATCTTGACCAACTCTAATTAACGAACCAATAAATGGGGGACAGAACTACATTTATTGATTATATCAATTGACTACAAGAGAAAACTCTGTACATATAATTCTATAAATACTTAGAGGGCAATTGCATATTTATAGTGGAGTAATCATGGAATTAATAAATAAGATTATTGTATTAAGGAGTTTAATTAATAATCTAGTTTATTGGAGCTTCGTATTATATGTCCATGGTCCCCAGATCACCTCTATCCTACATTGTCAAGGGTAAGGATGTCAAAAGAAATATCTGTAGAGAAAATGACTTAATTGCAAAGGAATTAATTTTCTTGGGCAATGAAATAATTATGTGATAGTTATGGGAAATTAATTAATTATCTAACTATATAGTTTTTATTTTGAAATACTATAAGTTAAAATAAATATTGTTATCCCTAAAAAATACGAGGATGACGTGGAGAATGAGAATGTGACATGTGACATCACAAATTAGGTAAAAGCGACAAAGTATTGAGAAAAGACCAACGGGCAAAAAAGATAGGTCTAGGACATAGGGAAGTCGACCAAGCCTAAACCCCCCTAAGGGTTGTCGGCCTGACCCCTTCCCCTAGGGGTGGTCGGCCTAAGTAGGCCCAAGGGTCTAGGAGTAGTCGACTGACCCCTTACCATGAGGGTGGTCGGCCCCAGCCTGACCCCAACCCCTAGGGTGGTCGGCCCCAATATGCCCAAGGACCCCTAGGGGTGGTCGGCCTGACCTCAACCCCTAGGGTGATAAGCCTAAGCAGGCCCAAGAGCCACCTGGGTGGTCGGCCCACCCTATTTTCATATGGTGGTCGGCCTGAACCCCCAAGTACACTTCACTAAGAAATAATCACTCTTATTCAAACTGAGATCAATAGACCTAGCAACCTGAAGATCATCAGACCTAGCACCCAGAGGATCAAATGGTCCAACACCCAGAAGGTCACAGGTCCAGCACCCAAGCTTTGGTCGTCGGGCGTAGCACCTAAGTCTCAATACCAACAGAGACTTAACATCTTCCCAGAAGTTTCAATCGTGCATTATCTACCACGATCTAAAGAAAAAACGAGAAGACCCACAATCTCATGATCATGGAAAAGTGGACACGTCTCTTCCTTGCATGATAATCGTGTACCAAACTACGATCCCAGTACTACTGGTCATGTAACAGCCCCTGGGTACTATAATTAAAGGACTCAGGGCTTCATTTACGGGGACTTTTTTGGACTCTTTGCTAGATCACTTTTTCTGGAATTTTGGAGATCTAAAGAACATTTCGGGAGAAATTCTAGGTAAGTGAGAACGAGGGAATACTTTGGTTCAACAGTGTAATTTTCGAGTGATTCAATACTAAAAGCTAAGTGGATTAGGTTATTACTGTTCATCAGAACAGGGTTGAACCACTATAAAATTCCCGTGTGTTTATTTAAGATAATCGTACTCTATCATTTATTTTATTTATTTCGTTCAAAAGGTGTCGTATACTACACATACGACCGTTGGCCAATTTCACAGGTCAACATTTTGGTGCTTTCACTGAGAGAAAAAAATCAAGAAACACACTTTCATCAGTTTACGATGCCTCCAAAACCCAGTTAGAAAAAGAAGACTATTCCCAGGGATCCCACCACCCAGGATCCCGTAGATCCCATTAATGAACCTCAGGTGGAGGTAGGAGATCAACCTAATGCAGAAGATCCACAGGACGCTCACCAGGACGGACCTACCACCCCTACACACTCAGTCTCACAAGGGAAAAGAACCGATGAATAACACAAGTATTGTGTTCGATAGGCTGGGGAAAGATGCGCAACCTCAGGATCTATGGGAGGTCATTAATAGGAGGACCAACACTCAGGAGGGGGTACCAGGGACCTCTACCCCACCTGGAGCAGCGATCCCACCAGCAGTACAGGCTCAAATCGATGCACTCGTTATGGCTGTTCAAGGTCTAACAAAGAAACCTTCAGATATCGAGCTGGCTCATAGAAGTGGGAGTCCTTTCAATGCCAAGATCCAAGCTGCCCAAGCACCACCGAAATACAAGACCCCAAAACTTCCTACATACACTGGGAAGGAGGACCCGGTATGACACATTGGGAAGTTCGAGGATCAGATGGAGTTACTCGGTGTGGAGCATGATTATAGGTGCAAGGTATTCCCTACCACTCTCTCTGACTCAGCTTAGGAATGGTATTGGAAATTCAAACCTTGACCCATCACTTCCTGGGAGCAGTTCAGGAAGGAATTCTGCAAGGTCTTTAGTGCCGGGCGGATTCAACTGGTTTATGCAAATTTTCTAGCTGACATGAAGCAAGGGAAAGATGAATCCCTTAAAGAATACATTCAAAGATTTATGAGAGAGGCAAACCGAGCGGCCACGCTAGGAGATGAAGGGAAGTTCGTTGCCATCTTGGCAGGAATAACTTATCGAAGTCCCTTGTGGGATAGCATACACAGAAACCCTATCAACACCTTGCAGGAGTTCCTGAATCGAGCCGACAAATACATGCAGCTAGATGATGCTATCATGAAGGAAGAAAGAGGCATAAACCATCTGACCACTGTCAAGCAGATAAGAATGGCGCAAACCCTCAGGGCAGCAGTGGGGGCAATGGTAAGAAGAGGAATACCTCAGGGGCCGAGCAGGGTGGAGAAAAGAAAGCTAAGTCAGCACCCGCCGACAAACAAGCTAAGCATCAACACTACCAGCCCAGGTTCACCAATTATACCATCCTAACCACATCAAGGGCTGAGATTTACTTGGCAACATACCAAGAGGTACCATACCGAAAGCCACCACCCTTGCATTCAGAAGGAAAAAAGGATAAGAATAAGTTTTGTCGTTTCCATAATTATTAAGGGCACGACACAAATGAGTGCAAACAATTGAAGGATGAAATAGAGTTTCTTCTCCGATTAGGAAAACTCTCGAGGTACCGAGGCAAGACTGAGACCCCAAGCAGGAAACCAGAATTCTGAAGGCAGAGGAGTCCACCACTGGAGCCAACGGCTGTAGATTTCACACTGGATACCATATGTGGAGGGCCCCACATAGCAGGCAACAGTAATAGTGCTAGCGAGCGATATGGAAGGACCCTCAAGCATGAGGTAAGGAGTCTTCCCAGTGTATGGCAGTCGAGGAGCGGTCTCCAAAAAATCCAAAGTATGAAAGTGAAACACTCACTTTTATAGAGGATGGCGCCAGACACATGAGGTACCCCCACAATGACCCTCTAGTCCTTACCATTAATATCGCCAATGCCCGAGTGAAGAGATGCTTGGTGGATACAGGAAGCTCGATAGATATCATCTAAAAATCATCCCTCGAGAAGATGAAGCTCACAATCAAGGACCTAACACCATGTTCCCAAGTGATATATGGGTTCACAGGAGAATGCCTAGCACCAGCAGGAACTATCAAACTACCAGTCACAGTAGGGGATGCCCCCAGGCATGAGACTGTGATGACAGAGTTCCTGGTGATAGATTTCTCATCGGCTTACAATGTAGTACTCGAGAGACCCTTCCTGATGGCATTTCATGTAACAGTATCTATCTGGCATCTATCTTTGAAGTTCCCCACTAGCGCAGGGCAAGGATGCGCACAGAGTAACCAAAGGGAGGCGCGAGAATGCTATAATGTGTTAGTGGTCAAGGCAAAGAAAGGACCATGCGTAAAAAACATGATAGTAACTTGCTGCGAAGAGAGTGAAGGAACCGATGAGGTTGTCAACATGGAAGTTGACATTGAGAGAAACATTCTACTGGAGCCGAGGGCTCCTTTTAACGAATATTTATTATTATAGCAAGTTTCCCAAAGCAAGGGAAACGACATCGATCCTCGCTTTGGGGATGACATCACGAGGGTAGAACCAATCGAAGATTTGGATGAAGTCCTACTAGATGAGGAGGACCCGACTACAGTAATCAAAGTCAAGAAGGAGTCAAAGGTGGAAATTAAAGCACGATTGGTGGAATTTTTGAAGAAAAACCAAGAAGTCTTTGCCTGGTCACATAAGGACATGGTTGGAATTTCTCCATCCGTAATAAGTCATGTCCTTAATATAGACAAGAACTACCCACCAGTGGAACAAAAAAGGAGACTGCTTGACAAAGACTGATCTCAAGCCCTGAAGGAGGAGGTCGAGCGGCTTAAGGAAAACGGTTTTATAAGGGAGGCCTACTACCCAGATTGGGTATCAAACCCCGTGCTGCTCCCAAAGCCAAATTGGAAGTGGAGAGCATGTGTGGACTTCACAGATCTAAATAAGGCCTGCCCTAAAGACTACTTCCCACTACCCAAAATAGACCAACTGGTCGATGCAACGGCAGGACATGAAATACTCTCATTCATTGATGCGTATTCTGGGTATAATCAAATAAGTATGCACCCTCCCGAAAAGGAACATACCAGCTTCCAGACAAACAAGGGATTGTACTATTATAAGGCGATGCCATTCGGCTTGAAGAACGCAGGAGCCACCTACCAGCGTTTAGTCAATGGCATGTTCCGAGACTTGATCAGAAAAAATATGGAGGTATACGTCGATGACATGTTGGTCAAGTCCAAAGAAGCTAGAGGGCATGTTCAAGACTTGGAGGAATGCTTTGCAATACTTAGAAAGTATAGCATGAAGTTAAACCCTCTCAAGTGCTCGTTTGGAGTTGGTTCTGGTAAATTTCTTGGATACATATTCAATTCACGTGGAATCGAGGATAACCTCGAGAAGATCAAAACATTGATCGACATAAAGTCACCTACCATAATCAAAGAAGTGCAAAGCTTAACCGGAAGAGTAGCTACCCTCAGTAGGTTCATATCAAAGTCTACGAACAAGTGTGTCCCTTTCTTTAACTTACTAAAGGGCAGCAAAAAGATCCAATGGACCGAGGAGTGTGAGGAGGCTTTCTAAGCCCTGAGGGAATTAGGACAGTTTGATATCATTTATCATTCGAAGACGTTAATAATAAGACAAGCATTGGAAGATTTCATAGTCGAAGGCACCAACCTTGAAGACCCTTCATACCAATCGGCGAATGGAGATATGGAGAAAGAAGGAAATACTCCTGTATGGAAGCTATATGTTGATTGAGCATCCAATGAGCACAACTCAGGCGCAGGAATCATACTGATCACTCCAGAGAATCATCAAATCCATTGCACTCTCAGATTTTGATTCAACGGTTCAAACAACGAGGCTGAATACGAGGCATTATTAACAGGATTACGCTTGTCTCAGGATGTACATGCACAGTCCCTGCAGATATTCAGTGATTCCCAGCAGTGGTGTACCAGGTACTGGGGGAGTATCAAGCCAAGCAACTTAGGATGGTGCAGTACCTAAACAAGGTGAAGGATTTGTTGACACAGTTCAAGAGATACTCGATTACACATGTCCCGAGGGCACAGAATGCCAATAATGATGCCTTAGCCAAGCTTTCCAGTGCCAAAGATGCGGAAACCTGAATGTCGTTCCCATCGAATCCTTGGCGGAAAGAAGCATAGCCGAGCAGGAGGAAATTTTCTTATTTTCGAATTATCTGTATAACAGCCATTGTTCTTCAATGAATGAATGAATTTAATTTCTTAAGTTTCACTTAATTCTTTAAATTTCTTTTAACGAGGGACTTGTTCTGTAGACCTGTTAACCCCATCAGATCATGTTCGATTCTGGTCCTTGAGGGACCTATCGACCCATGAGATCCAAACAAGAGGCTGGTCTGAGGACCTTGTTGCCAAATTATGGATCATGTTCGATGCTGGTTCTTGAGGAGCCTATTGACCCATACGATCCACACGAGAGACAGGTCCTAGGACCTTGTCGCCAAATTAATGGATCATGTTCAATCTTGGTTCTTGAGGATCCTATCGACCCATAAGATCCAAATGAGAGACTGGTTCAAGGACCTTGTCGCCAAACTATTTGATCATGTTCGATCCTGGTGCTTGAGGAACCTATCAACCCACACGATCAAAAAGAGAGACAAGTCCTAAGACCTTGTTGCCAAATTAATGGATCATGTTCGATCTTGGTTCTTGAGGAGCCTATCGACCCATAAGATCCAAATGAGAGACTATTCCAAGGACCTTGTCGCCAACTTATTTGATCACGTTCAATCCTGATTCTTGAGGAACCTATCGGCCCATACGATCAAAAAACAAGAGACTGGTCCAAGGACCAGTCACCATTATTAGATCATAATCAAATCTGGTCCTTGAGGGACTGATCGATAATTTGATCTAAGACTCGTTACAGGCTCAATTAGCCAATCTAGACCCAGTTGGTCCAACTTAGACATTTCTGTCTACAATCATTATAACGAGTACACGAGAGATTACGTAGATCATGATCGACACTTGCTACACAATCTGCATATGTGTATAGGTATCATTACTACTGAGTATGAAACCATCATCCGACTACCAATGAGGGACAAGCATTTGCTGCTTGCATCATTGGGTGAAAAGGATAGTACTATGTGTCTAACGCTCGAAGCAAGGCATGGTCAAGTAGCAAGTGACCAAGGCTTTAAAACCCATGATCACTTGGGGGGCATATAGTACATACCGATCGGGGTATACACGAGCAATGAGGGCTTGGCCTTATGTACTAAGCAAGCTCATGTTTTTCTAGGACATTTGTTCAACATATGTTCCGAAAATGCAAAAAAAACAAAAACAAAAAAAAGGCATTGGTAGGGAGATTCCTAGCCATGTCCCTTATGGGGTGGTCGGCCAGTCCATCAACCCTATAGGGTGGTCGGCCTATCACCCATGGAGTGGTCGACCTGACCGTTTTTTTCATGGTACTTGGTGAAGTATCGTACTACTCACATTACCATGGTTGTTAGCATGAAAAACATAAAAGAGTAAGGCTAGTATAGAACACAAAATACATATGTTTAGAGTATACTGATACCTGAGCCAATGAGGGTTGTGAGTTTATATACTTAGTAAGCATTGGAAATAAAAAATTTCAATCAATATACTGAAAACTCATAACAAAAAAGCATAAAGGCATAAAATGTCATATGTAAAAACTGTCAAGTACAAGGTACCCCACCAATGGCATAGAAGGAAAGACAGAGTAAAAAACCAAAAGAAGACTAACTAGGGCGAGGAATACCATCTGAAAGACCACTCTGAGCCTCAGCAGCCTCATGAGCTAGACACTTCCTAAGCTCCTTTGCTCGCGTCTTCTCGGAAATGAAATCCAAGTTCAGATTTTTGTTGGACTTCCAAATCAAGTAAAAGCAAGAGAAAGTTGTCTCTGAATACTCCTCTCAAGCCTTGTCCCAGACAGCTTTGACCTCTTGCTCCTTCTTGACAAGAGAATCCTTCCCCAATTGGTCCATGTCAGCAATCAACTTCTCTTTCTCAGCTTCAGACTGTTGGAGCTGATCGGCAAGTTTCCCCTCCATCTGGGTTATTCTGAGAGTCAACTCGATCACTTCTTGTTGTTTAAGCTCCACAGTACTACAAAAGGTGTTGATCTCTTCATCCTTTGAAGAGATTGGCAAGTTTCCCATCCTTTGAAGTTGTTTGAGCTCCAACAGCTTCAGACTGTTGGAGCATTGTTGGAGCTAATCGGCAAGTTTCCCCTCCATCTGGGTTATTCTGAGAGTCAACTCGATCACTTCTTGCTGTTTGAGCTCCACAGTACTACGGAGGGTGTTGATCTCTTCATCCTTTGAAGCAATGTCAGCATCCCTAGAGCCAAGAACTCGCCTAAGGTCTAGCACCTCATGGCGGACAACTTCAAACTCAGAATGAAAGTTGGACCAAAATAATCTGCCACGCCTCGAAAGTATGGATGAAGAGGAAGTAGGGCACCATACTTGATGGCAGAGCGTGTCCATCAGAACCTATTAATAGAATGCTTCTAAGGATGAGTAGCCTGGAAATGAGACCCCTCGGTATGTTCTCTCTGAGAAGAAGAGTGATGGGGAACCCGACCGGTATCCCGATGCAAAGGGCGTCGCAAGGAGCTCACTGACTAGGCAGACTCTGCTGAGAAGAATGACTTCGCTGGGATGTGCCCTGAGAGCCACAGGATGTACTATGGTGAGAAGAGAACTAAGAAGAGTCAGGTGAAGAACCTTGGGTGATGTGTCGAGCAATAAGAAGATTATCTTCAGAAGGTGGCCGAGATGTCTGTTTTACTCTCGTCATTGGATAGTACCTTTTCAAGAAATCTTCCTCACTGAATAAGTATAAAGCGGAATGAGGGAGAATCCATTTCAACCTTTCCAATAACTCTTGGGGAGTATGCTTACTTACTGACTTGTATGATGAAAAGGAGCTGGACATCTGCAACAGAAGAAAAATAAAGATTAAAGTTAGTAAATGAGCATAATGAAGCCAACAGCTGGGGGCATTTTCATGAACTAAAGAGTAAAAATGAAGAAATCAGGAGCAAGATTCTATATATGGGGTCGGCCCAGTGAGCCTAAGCATAGGCTAACCACCCCAAGGAAGTAAGCTTCAGAAAAGTGCCAGAGGACCATTCAAGTCCCTAGAAAAAATAATTTTTATAGTACAAGGAATACCCCCAAGGAAATCAGCTGAGGAGAAAAAATTATTTTTAGGATCCTAGGTGATCGGCTTATGTTTGGACCAACCACCCTGAATCCCTGAAAATCTCCTAAAGCAAGAGATGCTCAGCCCATGAGACCCTAAGGTGGTTGGCCTAGCACTAATTCTAGGCCTGGAAATTGCCTAAGGGAAGGAAAGGGAGTACTCGGCCTATGAAGCTCTATGGGTGGTCAGCCTAGCCCTAATTCTAGGTCTGGAAATCGCCCAAGGGAGGGAAAAGAAGTGCTCAGCCCACCAAGCTCTAGGGTGGTCGGCCCAACCCAGTTCATATGCCTGAAAATCGCTCAAGGAGAAATAAGAGATACTCGGCCCATGATTGGGTGCCAAGGAGGTGCGAGGCCCAAACCTGGGCCTATCCTTAAAAATCTCAGGCACTAGGTTTGGAATCCCAGAAATGGCCAGGACTATTGAGTGGTCAGCCTAGGGTCTTGTATCCCTAGAAATCGTACAGTCTCGGATTTATAACCCTGGAAATCGCCCAGACTAAGGAATTTTACAGAGAAATCTTGATTCAAGTAGGTTGTGAATACCAAAAATTGACCAGAGCCATAGTCAACACTCAAGAGAAAAATTGAGGGTTACCCTCATTAGTCTTGGGCAAACAAAGCAGCCCAATATCTTGCCCCACGCGAGACCCATGTCTCATAGGAGGCCTTAGAAAAAATGCCCAGAAAGACCCAAGGGCCTCGCTATGCGAGGCTGCCCTTCACCCGCGCACACCTACCAAGGCCACAAAGGCCTCGCTATGCGAGGCTGCCCTTCCCTCATGCACGCCTGCCAAGGCCACAAGGGCCTCGCTATGCGAGGCTGGTCTTTCCTCGCGTGCGCCTGCCAAGGCCACAAGGGCCTCTCTATGCGAGGCTGCCCTTCCCCCACGCACGCCTGCCAAGGCCACAAGGGCCTCGCTATGCAAGGCTGCCCTTCCCCCGAGCGTGCCTACCAGGCCACAAGGGCCTCGCTATGCGAGGCTGCCCTTCCCCCGCACGCGCTTTCCAAGGCCACAAGGGCCTCGCTATGCAAGGCTTCCCTCGCCTGCGCGCCTCGCGACCAAGATGCACGCCAATGCCTTGCACAGCGAGACACACCTCACCACGCCTATGTGCGTCTCGCGAGGTACGACCATGTTAAGGAGCCCCGCGCCACCACTGTCTCGTGGCCCTCATGCAACCCCATCACACCTTGTGAGACCATCCCCAAGCCTCATGAATGTCCAAGTCACGCATGGGTACTCACTTGGGCACCAAGGGTCTCGCCTTGTGAGACCCATCCCCAAGCCTCGTACATGCCTATTTCCAGGCCTCGTACTTGGAGGTAAGGATGGGATAAAAAGAAGTGTGGATCGACACTTACTAAAATATAAAGAAACCTAGAGAAGATATTTAGGTAAGGGGGACCACTAGGCATGAGATAAATGTACAAGCACAGGATGTACAACCCTGAAAAAGGGCAAAGGCATGACTCTGACATCTGTGTCCTACAACTAGTGGAGGTACGGATTTGTACAGAGAGTGGAAGCACTACATGCATACCTCTGACTATGTACCAGGCCGACACCATAACCTTCTACTCCACAACGACCTGTGCCACTACCCTGACAATGTACCTATGTACAATCTTGTCCCCTGGGACCACAATGTATGGGGAGCCATTAGAGTTCCAGTATAAATAGATCATCACCCCTCCAGAAAAGGGGTTGAAAAATTCATTGTATGCTAAGGTTGTTTAGCATTATACGAATTTTACTCCACTGTAGTTCTGCATATTTACTCTTTCAAGTTCTGTCAATCTTCTTCTAAGATATCTTTGGCAATACAGTCTCAGTTTTCTAACCTTATATCGTTGACGAGATTTCACCGTCAACATAGGTCAATTATTTTTTATCAAGATACAACAAAGCAAGAAGATTCAGACAAAAATTCCTCAAAAATGCAATGTGTTTCTTATGAATTTAAGCACATTTAAATTAAATGATGTGAGGATTAGAAGAAATTACTTACCAAAGATCGGAGTTTGAGAAGGAACTAGAGAAATCAGGCTTGGATTTTATTTGGAAGTGGCGCATAGAGCAAAATGAGAAGAGATGATCTACTTATAACCTTTCAGGCAGACAAAATATTTTTAGGAATTGAAACTTCCTTGAAAAATATCTGATATGCTTAAATTTTAAATTCCTTGAAAAATATCTATATTTTTACGAATTTAAAATTCCTTGAAAAATATTTATATTTTTAGAAAATCAAATTCCTTGAAAAACTATCTTATTTTTTTAGGAATTAAAATTCCTTGAAAAATATTTTTTTATTTTGAGGAATCAATATCATTGAAAAATATACTCTATTTTTAGGACTTTAAAACACCTTGAAAAATATGTTATATTAAAACTCTTACTCATCTAATCCATCCAAACATAACTCAGCACTCCTAGTGCCCTTTTCTATTATAAAAAACAGTCTTCTGCATATCCTTATCCCTGATCTCTAGTTGGTAATAACCAGAACAAAGATCCACCTTGGAGAATACCATCTTACTCAATAATTGAGCCTTTAGGTCTTACAACTTTGTTGAAGTCGTTCAATACAGTGCCCTAAACCTGATTCCATCCCTGGCACCAATCCAATCACCATTTATCTTCTTGTGTAAAGGTAACCCTAGCAAATCACCTTGAAATACATCCAGAACTCACAGACTAATCCAGTCTGTCCTAATCCCGCTGGCACGACCTAAGTGGTATCCACCACACTAGGTAGGAGTTCTATGCACCTCCTGCAATAGATCTCTAGCTCTAAATATAGATGTCATAAGCATACAAAATACATGCACAGTGCCAGCTACCACAAGGGTTTCCCACTCTCAAACCCAAGAGTAACTATCATTTCCTTATGATCTAGCGTTGCCCCCACACTTGGTCAACCAATCCATATCTAGGATCATACTGAAGTCAGTCATAACCAACTTTATCAAAACAACTGATGAGTCCTTTCCACCAAAACTCTAACTCATCACAACATAATCATGCAATCTGCATAACAAATTTATGCTTCTCTAGATGCAACAAACAAAGAACAACATGGCACCAAACTAGTCAGCACAATACAAAAATCAAAACTAGAAAGCTGACCTGCCACCCCTGAGGAACCCGCCTCAGTCTAAGTCTCAGTCTCCGACTCTGACTGCCTCGGAATAAACACTCGAGCTGGAGTCGAGCTGTCCATCCCCTTTTGCTCGTCTGCTCCTCGTCTTGGGCAATCCTTCACGAAATGCCCAACCATTCCACATAAGTAACATGCATTTGCCCGACATTCTCCCAGATGATGTCTCTTACACTGGGCGCATTTTGGATACGTCATCCAGCTCTTTTTCTTGCTCACTCCAATAAATGGAGGTGTCACTGCCTGAGCTTCGTGCTCTCTGGCACTCTTCTTCTCATTACTTATGCTCTCAACAGCAAGGACCTTCCTTACACTACAAGAAAAAATACTTTCAATAAGACCGAAAAAGTATTATCAAATATATATACCATAACACTTTTTGATGTGTTAAGAAAAGCGGTTTTAAAGTAGGTCGGAGCACTTTGCATAACACTTTTCCATAGTTATAGACATGTGTTATGGTATAGCCTACGATAACACTTTTGTTGTGTTATTTTAATAGTTAGATAAGTATTTCATTATGGTATTTATAAGTAGATTATATAACACTTTTTTGTACTTATAAAGTAGTGTTACAATACACTTTATAATAACACACTTTCTGCATTATAGAAAATAGTTTGCATAACATAATTTTATGCTTATAAACCAGTGTTATTGTAAAAGATACAATAACACATTTTTTGTATTATTCTAATATTTGGATAAGCTTGAATTATTATTATATAAACCTGTACATTATAATTATTTTTTATTTCTTTAATTCAAACCCACTTCATTTAATATACTTAAGACACCCTTAACATTGTACAAATATATTTTTGAGTACCAATTATATGGTTCATAACACATATAACCAAATAATTGTTTCAAAATACATTCAAGATTATCTAAAAAATAATCCAAAAGTCTTAAGATATTCAACACACTGTCTAATTAACATAAACAAAATATTCTCACAATAGTCAACAAAATAGTCATAAACAGTTGCACATTCAAAAATAAAGGTAGGAATTCATGATCTTCCAAATGTCAGCACACCAAAGCCTTCCAAATCAGATTTTCTTTTGCACTTGACTTGTTTAATCTGGTAAATAAAACATAAAAGAAAAACTAATGAGGTCATGAAATATCATATCATTCAACTAATATAGTCAATAATGCTATCATAATCTTGGATTGCATATCGGATTACATATCATTCATACTTCCGTACCTCTTGCAATTAATAATTAAGTTAATTAACTTTGCAATGCCCCTCGCCAATTCGATCCACAACCTAAAAAATATAATCAATACCTAAAAGATTAATACAAAATTAAAATTAAATGATACAATAAAACCATAAAATTCATGAAATTACTTGTTACGAGTCTTAAAATCATAAACTATATTCATTAATGGTTCAAACTTAACATAAAGAAACATATTCCAACTCAAATGTCCAAAAAAATCATCATTTTCATAATCATCATCATTTCCGCTCATTCTATCTTAAATTCAACAACTAAAAACTAAAATAAACAATATTTCAGCAATTTAAAAACAATATGTAACAAAAAAAAAATAAACAAAAGACAATCACAAATGCAAAGCCAAGGACAATCACAAATGCGAATACAAAAGCAATGGAAATTCCCTCTTATTTCTCTTTTCCAGAAATAAAAAAATTCTATCAAGCTTTATAATGTATTTCCAAACTCAAAAAAGTCAAGGACCCAATTTAATTGAATACAGAAATCAAATCCCTTTTATAAAGAATAAACTAAGCAACATTGATGATATAATTATTTCACAAGTACTATTTTTCTCTACTGTATGCACACAAAGCTTGATTAATTAATAGTAAGAAATCAATTATTTAGAAAGCTCATTCAATAGAAAAATCATAACAGCAATTTAAATGCAGATAATTCTCTCACCCAAAACTCTTTATAAATGAAAGAACATTCTCTTTAAAAACAAAGGAGTCAGAAAATTTCAACAGAAGAGAAAGTGTCCAGCACATGTAGTCTCTTAGCATTTTTCATAATTCAATCATGCGCCATTAAATTTAAAAGAGTCAATCCCAAAACAGAATCAAGTCTTGCTTTAAAAAATTTCCACAAGTTTTATGGAAAAGTATTAAAATAATAACTGTAAGTGATAGTTACTTCACTTTGTTGTAGTAATTATCTACACTCCATTGTTAAATTATGTAGATTTTAAAAAAAATGCATATCTAGTATCACACACAGAAACCAACATTTAATTCAAAACTCAACTTTTTTTTTTCCTCAATAACCAAAAGCTCATGTGGAAACCCATAACAAACAAAAAGCTAGAAATCCTAAATAGCTAACCATGGCCAATAGGCCCAATACCAACACTAAATATCAACATACCAAATATTCTCATAAAAAATCACTAAATTTTCTTAAGTTATCAAGTCTATCACTAACCTAAACTATTCCTGGATCCCATACTCCCAAAAAACAATTTTGAGTTTACTAAACATTGTTTATAATTAGTCATCCAACATAAAAGTTGAAAATTGCAGCAGTGAAAGAAGCTGTAAAAACAGAGGAAACCAAAGCACATGCATATCTAGAATTATCAAAGGAAGTACAACATCAGAAGCAAACCTAAATGTACCATCAGAAGCAAGAGAAATGGTAGACATAACAACATCAATAAAACTAGAAGCAGAACAGAACAAGCTAAAAAAGCCAGCTGAAAAACACCAACACAAACCAGCCGAAAAATACATGTTGCGAGCAGGACTTTGAGAGAGTTAAATATTGAGAGAGAACACGTAGTAGGACATGGAATTATGAGCAATCCTAAATTCCAAAAGCTTTAAGAATACAAATTATTTTTCTTTAAGTCATCTTTTAGTGAGAAAAATGAATTATTATTTTGAAATCATGAAAGTTATATGCTCTTGTCAAATAAAATACATGTAAGCTAACCAATCTCTAAATACCTCAAATTTATACTCCAACCAAATTAAAGGAGCCTTATAAAACCTATTAATTGAAAGTTAAAAAACTGAAGAATAAAAGACAAGAAAAGAGAAAATAACGTATTTCAGAACTCCACTGCCATGTCACCAAGCTTCCTCTCTATAACATCTTTCTAATTGTCCACTACCGAGTATTTTGATAGTTAAAATAGTGGATCATGTACATAGAAATCCCTCTAGAGCATATTTCTTTAAAGGTATGAAATTAAATTATGACCACACGATATCAAGACACAAACCTCTATCAAAATAGCCAGGTCAATCACCAAGCTTGTGACATATCCCAAGACAACGCCAATGACACCTCTTGAAAATGATGAAGATCCAATGCCTACATCAATCTGCAAAATAGACAGTTAAGCTGTCATTTTCTACAATTTAGTATCCCACAGAGAAAAAAAAAAAATAGAGGTTTGCTAGGGCAAACTGGTGAGACATTAATCCCACAGCAGAGAGGCATCATTATCATATTACTTCAGTAGCCAAAGGGCAAAAGTAAATGTTTCTGTAAAACTCAAAACTTAACTTCTCTTTATTTAGTGTAACAATAAAAATAATTAAAGAAATAAATAATACTTAACGTGACATACCTCCATAAAATTGTCTTGTTTTAAATATTTGCAAGTGACAGCTTTCCCCAGCAGCACGCTTGACCATCTAACACCCCTTACCATTGATTAAGACATTAATTGAGTCTACTAGAAAGCCTATAACATAGCAATTCAACACATTCTCAATTTTCCCTCATTGATCAGTGATGATAAGTACCAAGGAGGAGCAATAGCAAAGTCGTATTTCAAACTAAAAAATAAAATCCAATGAAATTAAAGAATTAACTTACCAGTCTTTGCTTCACAAGTTGGTAGGTAAGCAACTCATTGTATTTATTAACAGTCTGCAGATAAAATTTATCATTATAGGGGAATGAGCATATTACAAAATAAAACTTAACATATGAAGCAAAGTATTTAATAATTAAAAAGAAAAGAAAATTGCATTACAGCTTCAACTTCGTTGTTCAAAAGTGCTTTAGTAAATCTAAAATCAACCCGTTCTCAGATTTTAGTTCCATCATTAGCATCAAGACAATGAGAATTCCGTTTAAATTGAACAATTGCATACAAACACAAATATAAAGAAAAAGTCAGAGAGAACAAAAACCAACAAAAACAATAAAGGATAGATTATTACCTTCCACAGCCAAAAAAGCCACAGATAATACACATCCAGAGATTCTCAGAAGTTTGGCAAACATTGCAAATTGATTTTTCAGGATGTTGCTGATGATATATGCATACCTAAAAAGATATGTAAATGGTCATTAATTATAATAATTTACAAGAAATGGAAATATCAAAACCATTACTTCTGTACTCTCAAATACAAAAAAAAAAAAGACAAAAAATATTTACCGGACAAGAAGAATATGTCCAGTTTGACATGCAAGAACAATGAAAAGAATGATTGCAGATAGTTGTAAAAATTCCACTCCTGTCTTGGTCTAATCTCTCTGTAATAAAACAGGAGGACACTATGAGGAGATGAATACAAACATAAAAGAAACAAGCAATAAAACAAAACAAAACTCGAAGATGTAAATATCAGGCTATATGATATACGTTTGAATTTTGTTATTCGTTTCTTCATTTCTTCCTAAGTGAATTTCTGTTATAGGTTCTAGTGTAAAAGTACTAGATAACTTCAAGAGCACTACCAGATATAGAAAAACATACCAAGACAAACCACGCAAGTGGGCTGATCAGCTGAGCTTGCCGGAGACTCCTGTGAATGTTCAATTGAACCAGTACAGCAATGCACCATCAAAAAACAAATAATATACCATCAAAAAACCCTTAATAAACACAAGAAAATGGTTCAGTTTTTCCCCTAAACAAAAAGGTCTCTTCATACAACCAGCAATAAATGTTCATTTTTTTGTCAAAATAATTGTTCCTTAACTTTACTAGAATAGCATTTATACATCAATAAAAAAAAAGCAGCAAGTAATCAGTCAATTCCAAAAATAGCAAAAAATGGAAAGCCATAACTTTTAAAGAAAACCCAGAAATGAAAAGCTTTTACTCATTTAAAATAGTAATTAGCTCATGCATGAACAAATTCTAAACATGTTAATGAACATGCAATGGTACAAATGCAGATGTAAAAACACATATATTTGCACCTAACTTCAACTCTCATCTGCATGTTACCAATGCATAAACCAGCACCAGCAATTATCCAATGTTGCAGATCTACCAGAAACATCCTAGACTAAGAAACCCAATTCAAGTTCCCATGTATTGCTATTTACAAGTTTAACTGCATATCATGTTCATTGGTCCATAATTTCTGTCAAACTAAGTAACCAACCTCCTAACCTATCCACATAGAATGTTCCAATGTTAAACCGACAATAAAAATTTCAAAGATCACAATCCTAAAAAGGAAATGAATTAATGAAATCAGTTCATTTAATTCAATCCCCGAATTTTCTGGGTGAACAAACAAACTAGAAATCTTCAGAATCCATAATTACCAGTATTTTTCTCATAAAATTCTCAAAATTTCTAATCAATAAAGAAGAAGAAGAAGAAGAATTGACATGTTTGCGAAGGGTGTCCCATGATGAGCTTGAGACCTCCATGGACACCACCGACGACATGGATCCTCTGAATTCTTCTGTTGGAGTATATATAACAAAGCATTAAATCCTCATATACATGAAAAACCAAGAACGGAGAAATGAAACATCATGAATAGATTCAACTAAAAAGATACCAAAAATCACCAAAGTAACGTAAAATTATTGTATTTAAATCAGCAAGTAAACATTTTTTAGGCAAAAATCACTCCTTTCATCATTTTGGTGTGGGCATAATACGATCGGATAAAAATAGCGAAGAGAATATTCATCAAAAAAATTACCATTAATTTTACGTAGGTGCAAATTTCTCTAGAATATTCATCAATATGTATAACAACAGACACTCAAAATCTTATTAAACCAATAACATCTCTAAAACAAATGAGTCACCGACAAAAAAAATCCAAAGTTTAAAGCACAAATAAGATGTTGACATCAAGTAACCCGATTTAACATCTCTGAAGTCCTCATCAACTTCTAGGCAAGTAAGATGTTTGAAAATCTGGGGGAAAAATGACAAGCACAAATATTCTTTAGTGTTTAAGGTCATTTTTTGTATGTAAAAAATAAATAAACAAGAGAAATGAAATCCCTTGAAATTCTAGTTTTTTTTTTCTTTCCCCTTCTTAAAATACAATTTCCAAACAGAAATGTAAATAAAATTGTTCAGATGTTAGTAAAACCATATCAAATCCACTAAACAACGGCAATAATAGATTTGTAGAGTCCACAAGGAAATAAAAGCCCAACCTTTCGATCTTTATCACTTAAAAGACCATCAAGAGCAGGGTGATTAAGAAATTGTACAGAAGAAGAAGAAGAAGGAAAATCATTATTTTTAAACAATTCATTAACCAGAAAACAAAAGGCCATAATCTCTTTAAAGAAGTTAAAAGGAAAGGAAAACACAGATCACTTACAGCAGTTGACCAAAAGGAAGGAATAGACTTTGCTATATCATTTCAAGAGATTCATAAAATATGGAAACCAACCTCAAGGAACAGTGCACCTAATTGGTAATGTGACACAAATTGCAAATGGAAAGATGTGGATAAAATCTTGCCAATTACAGTATATATCATGAAAATTGTACACTTGACCTAGTGGACACCAGACTGAATTAACCAAATTCAGTAAGCAAATGATAAATCAACAAATACTTTAGTCCCTCTGATCGATTTGTAACAGGAATAGTCCCTCTAAACATTTTAGACTAATTGTTCCCTTTTTTAAAAGTTTACCGAATTGGACTAGTATGCATTTTTTGTAATAAAACAGATGGAAAACTAATTGTACAACTTTCAAAATTCGGGTACGTATAAAGCAACTTAAGATACACAAAATAGAACTTTGGAACATATTATTAATAACTAGATTCTGACATGAGATTAATCATCAGAGCAGAAGAGTAAACACGAACTAAGTCTCTATGATCAAGAAAGGACTCAAGTAAGAAAAAGCACTATCAATAAGGGCCTACATTTGGCAGCACCCTCCCCACAAAATGTTGAAACTTACTTTATAATAAAAAGAGTAGTAGATCAGTGATGGCTTTCTTCAAAATGTGAGAGCATAAGTGAATACCCATGCTCCAGTTCTTAATTTCTCAAGAGCTTACAAAACCTCTTTCCCTCAGAAAAATAAATAATCACAACAACAAGGCAGCAATGATTTATTTATGGAATTTTGGACTTATAAATCATAATTAAAAACTTATGATTACCCTATTCTCCCCACCATGAACAAGCAGATGTCACAATAACAAGAAGCATCTCAGAACTAAAAATAAAATGAAAAACCTGAAGAATTTAGGACACATCTCTTGCAAAGTACTAATTTAAAGAAAGGATAACCAACCAACCTGTAAAGTTGATTCAAGATAAGAGGCCCCACAAATTCAGAAAGATCATTGCCAATCTACAAGTTATAAAGTGAACAAAAAAATAAAATATTAGAAAACATATTTGGTCTGATATAAAATTTACACTTAAAATAACATATTTGGAAAAGCAACGGTCTGATGTTGGTTGGTGAAAAATTAGAACCCTACTGTACTTTTTCCATATAAATGTGCAAAAAAAATGCTTTGTGCTATGATGTTCCAAAACTATAATTAAGAGAGAGAGTAGTTGAGTACTAAAACATTATGACTAGGAAACTTTTGTTCATATGAAAAAAAGATCTAGTATTGGATACTTGCCTAAAATATGCCAAAAGGTACCTAACATAGTGACATGGTGTGCTCAAAATGTAATGATATATTATTATGGCCAATTTACCGTTAAGGAAGTATATCATTTGATAAAACACTAAAGATTAAAAACAAAAACACATAATCCATTTCTTCTGAACACCTTAAGCAAGATTGGCATGTATCAATGGGGCAAAAACTAGTTCATTTCAAAAGAATGTAAAAGAAGTTAGTCATAAAAGACACATAAATCAGGTTTATACTCTAATTACTACATCATATAAGGTACCTGGAAACATCAAATGGGATAGCCCACTTCAATATTGACCATTCTATATGTAATGAAAGTAAAGTTGATAACTGAGGGATTCGGCCACCCATGTATATGGCAGCCATCATCCATCACAACCATTGCCCTTATACACTATGTTCCTCAATTCCATTTTCTTGTTATGTATATATATATTGAGTTTTAAAATGAAAAATAATTAGAGAGATCTGTAAATGTAATTATAATTAATTTGGCAAAAATGGTAATAGTAAAATTAAATGATACGTACATGGAGTAAGAGTTTCCTAGCAGAAAATTGATTGGCCATGACCGGAGAACCTTCGCATAAACCAGGAACAATTTGAAATTGCCTGAATTCACCTCTAAAACCTCTAGATATGCTACAACTTCTGTATGAGACATAAGCAAACAAGCACATCAGTTTGATCAAATAAAAAAGAACAAAGTTGAAAATTTTGTAGCAACAAGCTTGTGCAACTTTCACGATTGAAAGGATCAATTGGAGCTTTCTGCAAAGATATACAATTAAGCAATTAACTTTCAAACTCCTATGCATAAAGATTATTTCATCCAAGTGTTAATAGTCACAACACCATACGAAAAATCATTACTAAGGTAAAATAAAATAAATAAAAGAATGAAAATTTACCCTTCCATGAGAGGCTTCTTCTCTTACATATGACCATAGTCGTATACCTAGTCGAACCTAAAAATCAACGTCCATACACAAGTTAGAATTTGAGCAAGACAAAAATCAACAAGCGAGCAGGAAAACTAAGAGAAGAAGCCCACTCTTATATTTGATTACGCATATTCTTCTCTCCACAGCCCACCCCACACTCTCTGCCCAAAATAATTAAGCTCGTACACAGGTTCCCTTCTTCTCCACTATACCCAAAACATAACACAGAAAAATACCCAAAATTATCCCACGACAAAGAGGGTGACACGAAAAGATTGGAGAGACTTAGGTATTGGGTTTCACCCCAACCTCATCCTCCATGAGTGATACAAGAGCCAAAATTTCATCATAAAACTCGAACTGGGCATAGCTCTCGATGAAAATCAAGAACGTACCTTTATCGACGGGGCAAGCAGAGCGCTTCATATCGAGAAGGATATTGGTCATGGAGTCGAAAGAGCCAACCTTGGCGAGTTTGCAAAGAATCTCTTGGTAGATGGAGGTAGTGGGTGAGAAATTAGGCTGTTTCGAGGCCCAGTCAAAGATGCGAAGCGCGGAGGATTCATCATTCTGGCAACAAAGGGTGTCGAGAAGCTGCTTGGAGGTGAAGTCGGGAGGGAGGGGTTGATGTTGAGACTGAGAAGAAAAGAGTGAATTGGGATTGAAGTTGGAGTTGAAGTTGAAGGAGCAGTGGTTGAGAGAGTGAGGAAGAGACCAAGGACAACACATGAGAGAAAGAGGCCAAAAAAAATTATAACTTTTACAAGTTATAGGCGGGCTCCCAAAATAAATTATCGCCATTTTTTTTCCATTTACCACATATACATATCATAATACTTTTTCAATAGTATTATATTATTATGTTATGAAAACATGTATTTGGTGTAGTGTTACCACCTGAGCGTGGGTGGAGGTTTCATGCACTGGGGCAGCTGTAACGCCCTGAGCTATCCTGGAACTCGATCCTTGGATAAACTTTTCTTTCCGAGCTACATCTGTGGGTACCATATCAAAAGCAAACTTGGCCAACCCATCAAATATGTTAACATACTCAATTATCGACGCATTGCCCTGAACCAGGTTCATAAACTCATTCGTCTTAGCAGTCTGGGCCGCATCACAGTAATACCTTTCATTGAATAGCTGCCTAAAGTCTTTCCAATCCATCACAGCTATGTCTTGTGTCTGGGACACTACTTCCCACCATGTCCGGGCATCATCCAGCATTACATATGTAGCACAGATCACCCTATCGTGACCCACCAGCCACATACTATCGAGGATGGAACTGATCATGCCCATCCATTGCTCAGCTCTGAATGGATCTAGGCCTCCCTCGAAGATTGGAGGGTAATACTCCTAGAATCTTCCATGGAGAAATTCCCATCTGCTCTCAACCCTAGGCTGAGATACAACCGGTGCCACTCCTAGCATAGCAAAGGAAGAGGGGCTCCCCGACAGATTCTATTGTTGCTTCAAACACCTAATCTCTTCCTCTTGCCTCTGCAATCTTAATTGCACATCTGTAAACATTTGCTAGAAATTCATAGGGGCAGATGAAGAACTCAACCCCTAGCTGAAACTCCCAGCCTCAGTATAACCACCATCAGGCCTCATTATTTGCCTTGGATACATACCTGCTGATTGAATCTGTAGTCAATAACTTGACCCATTAAACATGATGAGCATATCAAGAGCTTTCCCCACAGAAACAATCTTACCACACTACAATCACAAACCACTGTAGTGCTAAAAACATGCCCATAGCATTCATACATCACTCATAATCCCTGCTCTTCCAACATACACCTCATGCTTCCAACTCCAGCATGCAATTAATACATTTATATAATCACGGAGCAGGTAATCATATAATCACATTCATATATGTTCACAGAGCATGTAATCATATATTCATTTAATAGTCAAGAGTCGGGCTCTATCAGAATCTCATGCTCCCTAATACAATGTGCAGGTAAAGCATTTACATTCCATTTAAGCAGTTAAACACATAACTACAGAAATAGTTACCATACCCTGAGTGAAGCTATCTTTAGTGACGAGTGTACATGCCCAGCTTGTCTTCAGGAACCCATAACCTTGGCTCGCTTTGATACCAAGTTGTAACGCCCTAATCTCCAAGGACCATTACGGTGTGCATTTAAACAGTGCTAAACTCGCTAACCGAGTCATTTGACCATAATCGTGTAACTAAGTATGATTAGTGGCTTAGGATTAAAAAATTTGGTTAAGATATAAGGCTTCACTAAAATGTTTACCATATACATTGGGATCCCAAAATTATAATTTAAAGGTTAATTACAACAAAATATTTACAACCAACAGACCTAAGCGGCGAAATAGGGTTTAACCCTAGTTCCTCTTTCAACCCTCGGTCGTGGCGGTCGAGCAGCTGCATATGTACACATCATCACCTAAGCTTTCCAACTCAAGGATGGTCCAACTTTCTTTTTCCTTTACCTGCACCACATAGCACCCATGAGCCGAAGCCCAGCAAGAAAACTCAATATGCTCATGAATAAGTAATAACATGTTACTAAGTCTTAGCAGGCATGCCTAGCAGTAATAACCCTACTCATGCATGCAAGCAGGTACAAATAAATATTTGTGGAGTCCTGTGCTCTGAGTAGATGACTAATAAGTCTCTCGCTCTGAGGTAGATGACTAATAAGTCTCTCAGAATAGTTGACTAATAAGTCACTCTCTAAATAGATGACTAAGAAGTCTATCTCGATTAGATGACTAATAAGTCTATCTCGGTTAGATGACTGATAAGTCTATCTTAGTCAGATGACTGATAAGTCTTTCTCGGTTAGATGACTGATAAGTCCGTCTTGATTATATGACCAATAAGTCTATCTCTAAGTCCATCTCAATTAGATGACTGATAAGTCTTTCTCGGTTAGATGACTGATAAGTCTATCTCGATCAGATGACTGATAAGTCTATCTCGGTCAAATGACTGATAAGTCCATCTCTGTGTAGATAACTGATAAGTCTATCTCTGAGGTCCCATACCCTCCTAGCCATGTGACGTGTAGGTCACCTTAGCCTTTCTGGCTCTAGCTCTAAATAACTAGCCTTTAGACTAGACAAGCGCTTTTAGCTTTCATCGAACTTAAGGTCGATCCGGCATTAATGCTCATGATGAGTCACTCAATACTGATGTCGATTAGATCTAATCTTTATCGACTTGCGTTAAACACGCTAAGACCATTCTTGACTTATGATTCAATACCATACAACCAGTGCTCAGTACTACTGCCGAACTTGACTAATGAGTCACAGCTTCACAGTTACTACTGACACCATTTTCGATTCTAACTAATGATTCATTTCCATTCACAAGTAACCAAGATTTGCTAAGCATTTGATATGAAATCAACGTCCACATTTAAACACTTAACATGCCTCAATAATAACCATGCATATCACATATGGGGTGCAGTTTTCTTACCTCTAGTTCGAGCGAGAAATAACAATTGAACGACCCTTGAGAACGATCAATCCTTTAATCCCTTAGCGGTCACCTAGTCATAACCAAATATAACTTCCAATTAATGAAAATGAGCAATGAAAGGTTCTTGACCTAAACCTCACTTCTGGAACCTCGAATCATACCCAAACGGTGAGTAGATTCGATCCTGAGCCTTAAGAATTGAAACCCCAAGCCAAAAACACTCAAAAATTCCCAAAATATGCATCAAGAAAAATAGGGTAGCACTACAGCGCTGCCCCCCTAGCACCCTAGGGCTACAACCAGGGCAATCTGGCCTTGGACAGTGTTGTAGCGCCCTCCCTTGGGCGCTATAGCGCTAGGACCAGGCTGGAACAGCCCTGGTTCTTCTTCCTTCAAGTTTTCCATTTCCAATCTGAAAAACATGATCCCAAACTCCATCCAAACCCCCAAATGAACCCAAATATCCACTCCACATGTCCTAGGCATCATAACCTAACCTAACTTTGCCAAAATCCCCCCATTGAATTCTCAACTTTCAACCAAAAATCCCAACTGAAACTCAACAAGAAAAACAGAGCAAGAACTAGTTTTAATGGCTAAAAACTCACCTCAATATCATAATCACACCCTCTTCAATGGTAGAACACAACCCTTGATCATCAAAGATTGGTTCCCTAGCTTGGTTGCTCAAAAAGAGCTTCAAAATTCAAGAAGAAAAGAAGAAGAAATGATGAACGGGTGAAGTGGAAGAAGTGCTCTATTTCTACAGCATTCTAAGCTTCTAATGGCTAATATATATCCTTTAGGGTCAAAAGACTATAATACCCTTAGGTCATTTAAAATCCACTTAAGGCCACCAAGGGTAAAACCGTCCTTTCCCGCCTATCTCGTTAATCATAATTAACGCCCTCCAATTCCCATTATTCTCAATATCCTCATATACTAATAAATCATATCACATTACCCTTTAATTCCCAGTAATGTTCTAATCACCAAATTACCCTGAGACTCACCCCGAGCCTCGAAATTAACCCTGTTATGACCAGACCGATAACTTGCATTCAAAGATCGTCTCATTTCGAATGGCTCGAACAAATCCACATTATAATGTGGTATTATTTATAATTCACCAACATGCATGAAAATATACAATTACGCCCTCAACGGGCCAAATTACCAAAATGCCCTTATAATAAAATGTGGACCCATATGCATGCATTTATAATCATATAATAATATAATTCACATAAACATGCATATAATCATTTAATAGCATAATAAATCAATTATAGCCCTCCCGGCCTCCTAATCAAGGTCCTAAACCTTATTAGGAAATTTGGGTCATTACAAAAAGCCACCTAGGTGGTCAGCCCACCCTATTTTTCATAGGGTGGTCGGCCTAAACCCCGAAGTACACTTCACTGAGAGTTAATCACACCCGTTCAAACTGAGATCAATAGGCCTAGCACCCCGAAGATCAACAGGCCTAGCACCCAGAGGATCAAAAATCTAGCACCGAGAAGGTCACAGGTCCAGCACCCAAGCTTTGGTCGTCGGGCCTAGCACCTAATTCTCATATACCAACAGAGACTTAACATTTTCCTAGAAGTTTCAATCGTGCATTATCTACCATGATCTAAAAAAACAACGAGAAGACCCATGATCTCATGATCATGGAAAGGTGGACACGTCTCTCAATTACATGATAATCGTGTACCAAATCACGATCCCAGTACTACTGGTCATGTAACAGGCCCTGGGTACTATAAATAAAGGACCCAAGGCTTAATTTATGGGGACTTTTTTGGACTCTTTGCTGGATCACTTTTTCTGGAATTTTGGAGATCTAAAGAACATTTCGGGAGAAATTCTGGGAAAGTGAGAGTGAATACTTTGGTTCAACAGTGTAATTGTCGAGTGATTCAATACTAAAATCTAAGTTGATTAGGTTATTATTGTTCATTAGAACAAGGCTGACCCACTATAAAATTCATGTGTGTTTATTTAAGATAATCGTACTCTGTCATTTATTTTATTTATTTCGTTCAAAAGGTGTCGTATACTGCACTTACGACTGTTGGCCAATTTCACAGGTCAACAAATATTAATCTTGTTTGGATTAATATATAAAGAGAGATTAATAATTATCTTATGTAGAATAAAATATTTATTTATTTATTTAAAACTAATATTTTACGATAAACTTAATTTTGAATTAACTCATATTTATTTTGGGATAAATATTAATTAAATAAACAAATGAGAAAATTAAGGATAACCCTAATGGTGTGGTCAACACACTCATTGTACAATGAGTGTGGTGCCATATACAGGGATTTCCTATCCCTTGGATTTTAATTTTGAATTTTAAATAATCTATTTTATTTAATTATCTTTTTAAATATGATTTAAATTAAATAAGGTTATAACTGATCAATTTTATTTTAAGAAAATAAATATTAATTAAATTAGTTAATTATCTTTAAAACCTGAAAAGAAGCAATACTTTTCCAAAAAAACTTGAAAACTATTCAATTTCTCTTCTCTCCATCAAACCTCTATAGATCTCATGTGTTGAGTACATCTAGAGAGCCATAAATCAACATTTTGATTCCTACATGCCCAAACACGTCCTTGTGTGTTTGAGGATTGGTATGAAAGATCAAGGTGTAAGCTTTCAGAACTTGGATAGGAAGATCATTGATTTTATACAAAAAGATTCGAAGACACTTGATAGGCTACAAAAGGTAATCTCTAATCTGATTGTATGTGATTTAATTTTTTTTTTTTTTATTTATGTGTGTGTATGATCATGGCTGGTGTCAATAATTATTAAAAAGGGCTCATTCTCTTATGTGTATCTTTGATTTTCTCTTTCAATACCAATATGTTACATCCCATAATACTCTAAAGTGGCGCTTTACTGGATTATATGGCGAACTGGATACTAGTCTTCATCGAGATTTTTGGAAACTCTTTAGATGACTGGGAGATGGGTTCAATATGCCTTGGATGTGTGCGAGGGATCTTAATGAGCTTCTTTCTTATCGCGAAAAATGATTAGGTTCGCCACGGGCTAGATATCTCATGGAAAATTTCAGGAATGCTTTGGATCTGGTCTATATGAAATGAGGTTCGAAGGGGCTCCCTTTACATGGTGCAACAAGCATGGGGATGGGACTTTTACTCAAGAGTGGCTTGATAAGATGTTATGTAACAAAAGGTGGAATGACCTATTTCCGCACTCATTTGTCTCTCATTTGAAACTTTGGGGTTCTAACCATAGACTCATTCTTACATGGTTGTTATTACCAAATGAGAGAAGAAACCATCCCAAAATTCAAGGTCGCTTCTTTTTTGAAATCGCTTGGGCCAAGGAGGAGGATTGTCATGAGATTGTGGAGGAGTTTTGTGGAAGGGAGGGCATTACCTTGGCTGTCTCTTGTCAAAGAAAACTCAAAAGTGTAGCACATGCATTGTCAAGTTGGAACACATCGTGTTATAAGAGAACCAGAGTCGTTATAAGAAAGAAACAAGAAGATATGAAGGCTCTTGATGTGGTGATGGATGGCAACTCGTGGTTGGAGTATAATAAGCTAGATGTCCTAATGTACAAGGATAAAGTATATTGGGAATCCCGTGCTAAAGACTCTTGGATGAGATTGGGAGATAAGAATTCATATTTTTTTCCATCAAAGTTCATCTCAGAGAAGAAGGAAAAATCTGATAAAAATTTTCCTTAATGATAGGAATGAATGGATAGAAGACCAGAGTGGTATTAGAGAAGTCTTTGAATCGTGCTTTAGTGGTCTCTTTATTTCAGAAGACCTCTCAACAGATGTGATGGACTGGGTTCTTGGATTAGTGCCTAGCAATTTTACAATGGAAATGAATAACCAAATCCTCCAAGGATTCTCAAATGAGGATATTAACAAATCTCTTTTCCAGATGAGCCCAAGGAAGAGTCCTGGAAGTGATGGTATAGGGGATGGTTTTCTACCAACAATTATGGGATATTGTTGGCCCAGAGTATGCTCTATGTGCCTGAACTTTCTTAATGGAACAAGCTCACTGTCTTGCATAAATGAATCTATAATTACTCTGATCCTCAAAGTTAAAGAGCCTTGTCATGCTATGGACTACAAGCCCATTAGCTTATGCAATGTCCTATATAAAACCATTGTGAAGGTCCTGACTAATAGGATGAGAGACGTTTTGGGAAATGTAATATTTGAAGATTAGAGAACTTTCATTCAAGGGAGGTTGATCACTAATAATTCCATGATTGGCTTTGAGTGTCTCAATGCAATCAAGAGGCATAAAAAAAAAGGCAAAATTGGCTAACTTGCCCTCAAAGCATATATGAAAAAAGCATATGACCGAGTGGAATGGATTTTTTTGTGTAGTGTCATGGAGAAGCTCGGTTTTAAGGAGTGGATTTCTCTAATCCACAAATGTATGACTTCAGTTAGTTACTCCATTAACGTGAATGGGACTATTCGAGGCAACATAGTTCCAACTCGTGGGCTAGGGCAAGGTGATCCATTATCTCCGCTTTTTTTCCTTCTATGTGTGGAGGGCTTCTCATCACTCAGTAAACATGAACAATTGTGTGGTAATATTAAGGGCCTTCAGTGTGGTAAAAATGGACCTGTGGTCTCACATCTATTTTTTGCAGATGATAGTTTCTTTTTTCTTGAAGCTAATGTTGAGGGGTGCATTCGTTTTAAAGAAATATTGGCTTGGTATGAATATGCCTCGGAAAAAATAGTAAATCTGAGAAAATTGACAGTTTCCTTTACGCCCCAAATGGATGACCAAAAATGTGATATTTTAACTAGATCCCTCAGATTTTATCATGTGCCTTGTCATAATTAATATCTAGGCTTACCTTGATTTGTGGGAAGAAGCAAAGGTGGCCTCTTTCAATCCATTAGGGATCAGGTTTGGAACAAACTTTTTGGTTGGAAGGTGAAGTTGTTCTCAGCTGGGGGAAGAAAGGTTCTTATTAAAGCAGTGATACAAGCCATTCCAACATATGATATGAACCTATTCCAATTACCGACCTCGTTAATAAAAGATATGCATAGGCTTTGTGCGAGATTTTGGTGGGGTGGTGATTTGAATTCATGAAAAATGCATTGGTGTGATTGGATGAGACTGTGTTGGCATAAGGCAGATGGGGGTGTTGGTTTTCTAACATTTCCCCTTTTTAACCAAGCATTATTGGCAAAGCAAGTGACGAGGTTATACCATTCCGTGGAGTCCCTGGCAGGGAGGGTCGTGAAAGGATTCTACTTCTCTAACTCATCTTTTTTGCAGGGCAAACTTACTCAAAGGGCCTCTTACCTTTGGTGTAGTGTTCTTTGGGGGCGTGACTTATTTTTGGCTAGGTCCCATTGGCTTGTCAATGATGGGAAAACAATGGATATCCATAAGGATTGTTGGATTCCTAAGTAGGAATTGGGAAGGAATCTCTCTGTAATGTCCTACTAATCCAAGACTGTTACACTATGTGTTTAAAATACTACTTAACTTGCTAAACGAGTCGTTTGGACTTAAAATGTGTAATTAAACTAACTCATGGGATAGGTATTCAAATTTTTGGTCAAACAATAACAATTTCATTAAAAAGGTTTGTACACGAGATCCCAAAGAGATTTTATAAACTGATACAGATCCAAAATAAATACAAAAGGCCGACCTAAGCGGCAAAATCAGGGTTCAACCCTAGATCTAACAAGTAATCTCGACCGTGGTGGTTGAGCAGGCCACATATGTACACTCCGCCCCTGAAGCTCTCCAACGCATGGTTGGTCCAGCTTTTCTTTGCCTTTACCTGCACCACGTAGCACCCATGAGCCAAGCCTCAACAAGAAAACATAAACATGCTCATAAATAGTTATTCAACAGACTACAGATCATAAATAGCATGCTTAGCAGTTATAATAAATACTCAGACATGCACTCAATCTATTTAATCGGCCATAGAGCCACATAGGTGCCCATTGTACTATTCCCTTTGGAAACAATTGTAGATCCGGTCAAGCGTGAACCACGCTCTATGTTTCGAGCGGCTAAAGAGTTCTGCAAGTGTATGTCACGCTTATGGGTTGACCCTGCCTTAACGGCCTGTGTTCTGCATGCTTGTACTGACTACAACTTATAAGTCGAGCTTCTATATTGGCTTAGCCACAACGGCCTGCGTTCCGTACATTATTACCGACCACGGCTTATAAGCCGAGCTACTCAACTAGATATATAGCAGATAAGCATTCATCATTCAATACAGATATACACAGTGCACTCAATCATGTTTAATCAAACACATTAGACATGGTTATAACCATGTTCAATAACCAGGACTCAAGCCCTAATCTCAGACCAGGTGCCTTTTTCTTACCTCAAGTCCTGAGCACGTGAATATAACGACCCCGAGTATGATCCTTTCCTCCTTAGCCTAGCGGTACGCCCTAGTCACAACCATAACGAGAAATATTCATTAAGAATGGAAATATTAAAGGCTTCTGGACAAAGTCCTAGCCTCTAGGACCTTGAATTCAACTAAATCGGGTAGTAGAACAATTCCCGAGCCCTTAGGTTTGGGTTCCCGTAACCCAAAACCTCTTTTTTTTTATTTTTTTACTTTTTCCCAATCTGAGCTGCGACACCGCCCACTGAGGGTCACAGCGCCTGACTAGGTAGAGAGCCCGCCCAAATTTTCCCCGCACTTACACCGCAGGGCAGCCCACCAAGCGTTGTGACGCCAAGGCGTTTCGAGGTACCTCCAACCTTGTCTATGTTCATGCAGGCCGCGACGCTTAAGAACAGCGTCGTAGAGCTACCCTGCGAACTCAGAAAACTTGGGATTTTCATAAATCACAAGTCTCCCAAAATCACTGCTAAACACGAATTTAACCAGAATGGACCATCAAAATGGTCCTAGCAACTCGGAAATACAATAAACAACCTTCAAAACTCACTAAAACTCAACCAAAACCCAAAATTCAAGAAATTTCTCAAGACACTCAAAAACCAAAAACTTAAAGACTTTATGGATTGGATTTATCTTAGAGAATTCGAATCCCCAGTTGTTCCCTTAGCTTGACAGCTTCTAGAATCCCCCAAAACAACTTCAATTCCCACAAAACTTGCTTCCAAGCTTTGAAATTCAAGAGTTTCCTTCAAAGCTTCAATGAACACTCACACAAGGGAGAGAAAGAGAGGGAAATGAGAGAGAGGAGAGAGAATGTGTTTGTTTACTTTCTGAGTTAAACAACCCAATCCTTGACTAAGTACACATGGTGTGATAGTCTGAATCCCATGATCCGTAGGGGGAAAGACGGGGTAAAAGTTGTGCAATCCCACATCACCTGGGGAAGGTCAAGTGTGATGATTCTAAGACTGTGTAGGTATGGGACTACACAGTTGAAGAGGGCTTAAATGGATTAATGGGTACTACCTATGCCAACAAGATGCATCTTCTTTTCGATATCTTATCACTTGAGAACTCCAAGGTTAAGTGTGCTTGACCTGGAGTAGTCTCATGATGGGTGACCTCCTAGGAAGTTTTCCCAGAAAGCGTGCGAGTGAGGAAAAATCACGCTAGAAATACTCATGTTGGTTTGTAGGGCCAGTCGTCATTTTAGGAAGCAGTTATAGTGACATGGGGCATTACAAATGGTATCAAAGCCTTGACCAAGCTGGAAGTGTGGTCGACAGGGATGTCGGACCCCTAAGGGGGGTGATTGTGACAATCCGAATCCCATGATTCGTAGGGGGAAAGACCAGGTAAAAGTTGTGCAATCCCACATCGCCTGAGGAAGATCAAGTGTGATGATTCTAAGACTGTGTAGGTATGGGACTACACAGTTGAAGATGACTTAAATGGATTGATGAGTACTACCGATGGCAACAAGATGCATCTTCTTTTCGATGTCCCATCACTTGAGAACTCCAAAGTTAAGCATGATTGACTTGAAGTAGTCTCATGATGGGTGACCTGTTGGGAAGTTTTCCCAGGAAGCGTGCGAGTGAGGACAAATCATGCTAGAAAGACTCGTGTTGGTTTGTAGGGCTAGTCGTCATTCCAGTTAGTAGCCATAGTGACGTGGGGAATTTCACATGGCCTTAAAATGACCAAAATGTCCAAGGCCACTTAGTCTTTCCTTTTAAGACCCCAAGGGAAAAAATGACATTTGACACTCTAATCTCACATTACACTTATAATTCCCAATTAATTCCGCCGAATACCAAAAACCACTATTTTTCCCCAAATGTGACTCAAACTCTAATGAGTCCCGACAATACACCAAATACCTCTTTCTATAATACATAAGTATAAGCTAATTGGAAAAGTATTATAATAGGTAACCTAAAAAGTTAGAAAGCGGTAAAGTTAAAATGGAGGGAAACAAAAAAAAATGGCTGGGTAAAGTTAAAATTGAGGGAAACAAACAAAACTGGCTCAGTTAATGTAAAAGCATTTTTTTTTAGCAAATGTAAAAGGCAAAGGCATTATTTCCAACTAATTTTGTCTGTTTCCTCTTCTGCTCTGCCGCAAGAGCTGCTCCGAAAGCTCTACTTTGGTTGATTTTGCTCGACGTGGCGTCGGCTTTGCCTTAAGCCAGGGATTGTCAACATTCTGGTAGATGTGCCTAAGCTTTCTCGTGTCGAGGCATTCTCAGATCTTGACCCGAACTAGCTGGGCATTCTCGTCGTAGAACAAAAACTCGACGTTGAGCCAATCCGGGTCAGTGAAATCTCTTCTTTTTCCTCCAAGGGTTTTCCACACACTCCACAATCGGTCAATGTTCGAGTCGTGGGCAAAGAATATTGATCGATAACTGTTCTTCTCTACCAATCGTGGGAACACCGGCATCTGCTGGGCTGTAGTAAAGGTATATGTTACATGTTTAATTGATAACTGAACAAAAGGTTTTGCTCTTTATTTTTAATTGATTTTAGGTTCCATGTCAATTTTTTTGGGATGACTTTGCTCTGTTTGCTTGTATATTTTAGGGGCTTTGAAATTTTCAAAGTTTCTTATTCCCAGATTTTGTTTCGAAATTTTGCTCTGTAATGTTATGCTCTATATTTCTATTTTTGAAACAGAGGTTTAACTATATATATATATATATCTATTTATATATGACATGAATGTCTCTTATGTTTTACATTGCATCAGAATTTTAACCAAAACTACATTTATGCTTTTCAAGTTTGTGATTTTTTTAGTTTTGACTAAACACTTATTAATTCAGTTTTAGAGTGTGGTATATATGGTTTTGTTTATGGTAGTTTACAATCACCGTGTTTAAATTTTATGTGTTTATATGCATTATTCTAGTGAAGTCTCTTTCCACCCATCACCATATTTCAAGAGATTGTTCTTGTAACGCCCTACTTCCTTAGAGTCGTTACTAAGTGAGTTTTAAATCATGCTTTCAACTTGCTAATCGAGGTTTTAAGTCAAACAGTGTAACTAAGTCATAAACGAAGGAAAAGCATTAGAAATAGCGGTTTTCATAGTAAATCATAAAAAATTTACACTTGGGATCTCGAAATACAATTCAGAAAAACATTTACAACATAAAACTGTACTGGGTCGACTAAACGACAAAATCTAAGTTCATTTACAAGCATCACCCAAAATCCCCTGGCTGTGGTGGCCAGGCTGGCCAAACATGTACACGCTGCCTCACGCTTGCTGTACTCATGGTTGGTTGATCTTCTCCTTACCCTTACCTGCACCACAGAGCATCTGTGAGCCGAAGCCCAGCAAGAAAACCCACAAACAGATAACATATGCAACATATATATCAAGCATATAAACCGGCCACCAATGGCTAAACACATACGGCCTAGCCATCCCAGGCGTTTACCAAGCCCTGGGTTCGCGGTCCACACCGTGAGGATATCCCAGGTATCCTTCTAGGGTCTCGCCCTGGCAACTCGCATCCCACGTGCTCAACGTTGCTCTCGGCCCCTTGCCGTTCTCGGCCTACACCGTTCCCGGCTCTTGCCGTTCACTCATAAAACAACACGCATAATATAACAAGCAAGTACAGAATTTCAGCATAAACAGTTAAAGGGCTACGCCCTGCAGTTCTAACATATTGGGCCCGGCCCTGCATATCAATTTCATAAGACACATTGGGCTTAGCCCTGCAGACAAGCTCTATGGAAACAGGGGTTTTCTTACCTGAGTTCCGAGCTTCCTGAGCACCGATGCCCCGAGCACAGTCCTCTAACGTGAGTCTCGCCGAAACCCTAGTCACAACACACTAACAATGTCCATCCATCAAATTCTAATCCAACAAATAACTTCGAGCCATAATCCTAACCTCCGGGTCCTTGAATTCTATCAACCCGGGTGATAAAATCCATCCCGAGCCTTACCCCTTGAGTTCCCAAGCCTAAAATACCATTAAAACCCAAACTGACACTAAGGGCCGCGGCCCCACCCACAAGAGTCGCGACTAGCCTCGAAACAGAGGCTAGCACCCCACTGACCCCCACACGGGCCGCGGCGCGCCCACCAGGCGCCGCAGCGCGCATGAACCTCTCGGCCTCCCATGGCCACGCGTGCACACGGGCCGCAGCGCACCCCTCCTAGGGTCGCGGTGCTCCCACCGAACCCAGATTTTCCACCATTTTTCTAAACCTTTCTCCAAGCCAATTCATCCTAAAACTTTACTAATATTCCCAGATATCCGGCACAGTTATTCCAGCCTAGAAACAACATCAAGACCCTATTAAAATATGCTCCAAAACTCAGCTAGAACACCCAAAGATAAACCAAGCTTAGCTAACATGCACTCCCCTATAACCAGCAGAAATTTAAGACTAAACCTTAGTAATTAGAGCTTACCTTGCAGAGCTTAGTCCCTGAGTTAGATCCTCAATCCCCAAGCTTCAAGTCCCTAGAGTATCCCAGCTGAAATCCTCCTAATTCCCAGCCAATTCCTTTGAGTTCCCTTCAAGTTTAGCCTTAGAGAGTGAAAGAGAGAGAAACAAGAGCTATTCTCCAGTTCAAGGAAAATATGTGTCGGTTCCCTAAGTTTCTAAAAAATTCTCCCTTTTTGTTTTATTTAACTTATGTCTAAAGGGTTACCTCAAGGCTCGGGGTACCAAAACGTCCCCAAGGGAAAAAATGGTAAATTTCCCAGATATTCCCGCCTAGACATTCTATCCTCAAATATATCTCCAAATATTTATTTTCATGTCCCGATAGTCCCATAACACATCTAGTACCCAAATTACCCCTCGACTCATCCCGAGTCCAAATCTCAACCCCGTTGTGACTCTCTGGCTAACCGCTCCCCAGGACTGTCTCGGATCGTGCTGTACAGACATATCACATATATACAACATTTATATCATTTATCACACTTATGCCCCTAATATCCAGACGGGGCCCACATGCACATTTAACTCAATTAAACATGCATCATAATCATATATACACATAAATCCACATATAAACATGTTAAACCACTTATTTCCCTCCAGGCACACTAATCAAGGTCCTAAGCCTGATTAGCAAATTCGGGTCGTTACAACTATCCCCTCCTTACAGAAATTTTGTCCTCGAAATTACCTGAACAACTCGGGGTACCGCTCCCTCATCTCTGACTCAAGTTCCCACATCGCCTCCTCAACCTTGTTGTTCCTCCACAGCACTTTCACCAAGGTGATGGTCTTGCTCCTCAAGACCTTATCTTTTCAGTCAAGAATTTGAACTGGCTTCTCCTCATAAGATAAATCCTGATCAAGCTCCAAATTCTCAAAACTCAAGATATGCGTTGAATCTGACATGTACTTCCGGAGCATGGATACATGGAATACATCATGAATCCCCGATAAAGCTGGAGGCATCGCTAGTCTATAAGCTACCTCACCAACCCATTCCAGAATCTCGAAGGGGCCAATAAACCTAGGGCTCAACTTGCCCCGAACTCCAAACCGTTTCACACCCCTCATGGGTGAAACCCTAAGAAACACATGATCACCAACCTGAAACTCCACGCTCCTGCGTCTCAGGTTTGAATAACTCTTCTGTCGACTCTGGGAGGCGAGCATACGTGCTCTAATCTTCTCAACTGCCTCATTGGTCCTCTGAACCATCTATGAACCCAAATACCTCCTCTCACCTGTCTCATCCCAATGAATAGGTGATCTACACTTCCTTCCATAAAGTATCTCGTACGGTGCCACGCCAATGGTTGCCTGATAACTGTTATTGTACGAGAACTCGATCAAAAGGAGATACTTACTCCACGATCCCCCAAAATCAAGCACACAAGCTCACAGCAGATCCTCCAATATCTGAATCGTCCTCTCAGACTGCCCATCCGTCTGAGGATGATAGGCGGTACTAAACCGTAACTGCGTGCCCATAGCCTTCTGCAAACTCTCCCAAAACTTGGAGGTGAAGGTGGGATCTCTGTCTGACACTATCGACCTCGGAGCCCCATGAAGTCGAACAATCTCCTTCACATACAACTCAGCGTATTGCTCCACAGTATAAGTTGTCTTAACAGGCAAAAAGTGGGCGGACTTGGTATACCTATCCACAATCACCCACACTGAGCATGCTGTCCCACAATTCTCGGTAAGCCAACTACGAAATCCATAGTAATATCTTCCCACTTCCACTCCGGAATCCCCAAAGGGTGCAACAACCCCGCTGGCCTCTGGTGCTCAGCCTTAACCTGCTGACAAGTTAAGCACTTAGCTACATAATCCACCACATCCCTCTTCATGCCCGACCACCAATACAGAGCTCTCAAGTCCTGGTACATCTTCGTCATACCCGGGTACAAGGAATAGGGAGTGGTATACGATTCATCCAAGATCTCCCGCCGAATATCAGAATCCATCGGAACACAGATCCGACCCTTGTACTTTAGTAACCCCATCTCTGAAATGGAAAAGTCCTTTGTCGCTCCGACTAAGGCACTCTCCCTATGACCTTGCAACTGAGGATCCTTTCCCTGTGCTTCCTGGATCCTCTCAAGGAGTGTAGAATGAAGAGTGATGTTTGCCAACTGACCAACCACCAACTCTATACCTGCTCTGGTCATCTCCTTAGCTAACTTATCAGATATCTGCCTCGAGCTAAACAACTGCCATGGGCCCTTCTGACTCAATGCATCAGCCACTACATTAGCCTTCCCAGGATGGTAAAGGATATCACAATCATAATCCTTAACCAACTCCAGCCACCGCCTCTGGCACATATTCAGATCCTTCTGAGTAAAGAAATACTTTAGGCTCTTATGGTCGGTGTATATCTCGCACTTCTCACCATAAAGATAATGCCTCCAACTCTTAAGTGCAAACACCACCACTGCTAATTCCAGGTCATGCGTAGGATATCTCTGCTCATACTCCTTCAACTATCTTGATGCATAGGCTATCACCTTGCCAGCTTGAATCAGCACGCAGCCCAAGCCCTGTCTGGATGCATCACAGTAGACCACAAACTTTTCATTCTCCGTCGGCAAGCTAAGTACTGGCGGAGTAATCAATCACCGCTTTAATTCCTTAAAACTATTCTCACATCTGTCTATCCAGACATATCTGGTCTTCTTCTTTGTCAACTCTGTCAGTGGCGTAGCTATTCTGGAGAACCCCTCAACAAATCGCCGATAATACCCTGCTAGACCCAGGAAACTTCTCACTTCAGGAACATTGCTCGGTCTAGGCCAATCTCTGACCGCCTCAATCTTACTTGGGTCAACCAGGATCCCCTCCTTACTGACGATATGGCCCAGAAATGTAACTTGTGGCAACCAAAACTCACACTTACTGAACTTAGCATATAACTTATGCTCCCTCAACCGCTGTAGAACTAATCGTAGATGCTGCTCGTGCTCCATCTCTGACTGAGAGTACACTAAGATGCCATCGATGAATACAATCACAAACTTGTCCAGATAATCTTTGAAAACCCTATTCATCATATCCATAAAAGCTGCTGGGGCATTGGTTAATCCAAAGGACATAACCAGGAATTCATAGTGTCCATACCTCATTCGAAATGTGGTCTTTGGTATGTCCTCCTCTTTAATCCTTAGCTGATGGTAACCTGATCGGAGATCTATCTTGGAGAACACTGTTCTTCCATGTAGCTGATCAAACAAATCGTCGATCCTAGGCAGTGGATACTTGTTCTTAATGGTTAACTTGTTCAGCTCCCTGTAATCAATACACATCCTAAGGGACCCATCCTTCTTCTTAACGAACAACACTGGTGCACCCCATGGCAAGAAACTCAGTCTGATGAACCCCAAATCAAGTAACTCCTGAAACTGAATCTTTAACTCCTTTAGCTCCGCTGGAGCCATTCTATAAGGTGTCCTAGATACTGGCTCCGCTCCTGGTACCAATTCTATAACAAAGTCAATCTCCCGCTGCAGTGGCAACCCTGGCAGATCCACTGGAAACAAATCCAGAAACTCACATACCAACCTCGTCTCACCCGGTCCAACCGACACCACCCTAGAAGTATCCACAACACTTGCCAGGAATCTCACTATTCTGTCACTGTTCAATTTTTTTTTTTTTTTTTTGGTATTCTTATTAATAAATGAGGATGATGTGTTTTGTAGAATTTTATTATAGCCAGTGTTTCTATTAACCAATTATAAAAAAAAGATACAAGTTCTAATTGCCAAATTCTAAAATTCTTAAATAAAACATGAGGTTTTTTCCTTCAAAGCAGATTTTGAATATCTTAAAGGAAACCCTCCATAGACTTTGTTTTCTCAAAATTCTTAATAACTTATATTCTTCTAATATTATGCTTGAGTTATCTTTTTTTTTTCCTTGAACCATTTAGCTTTAATTACTAAACAAATAAGGTTTGTTTATAGCCTAGAAATAGTGGTAGTGATTTATGTGAATAAACACACTATTAGCATTACTTAAGAAAATTACTTGATTTGAAATCAATTTATTTTGAGTATAATAATTATGTGGGTTTTTTTTTTTTTTTTTTGCTTTTTTTAAGCTTTTTGATTCTTTTAATATATAGTTTGTCTTACTTTCATTTTCTATATATGTGGGCTTATCTTTCTAGCAAGATTGTTCTCAACAATAATTTCTATAAAAATCAGGTATGTCTTCTTTGTGATAATATTATTCAACGTTGTTTCAAAACTGAAACATTACAATGGCAGTTATTTAAATTAACGATTCTACAATTATTATCATAATCTTAAAACTAGTTATGATGGCTATGGTTCGTTATGATGGTTTGAATTTTGAAGTGAGTAATCATTTTGTTCATATCACTCTTAAGGATGTTCTGTTCTGGTTTATTGTGCTTCGTTTTGTACTATTTTGTTTACAAGTTTTCATTATTCAGTACGTTAATAATGTTAATATTTCTCTGATAATCCAATATTATGTAAGTTCACTAGCTGGTGGTAATTAATATTCTGTATTTTTTTAATTATTTCCTGCACTGGTTGTTCTTAGTCGGTTGGTATTGTTTCAATTATGTTGGTACCTTTCAAGATAGTTTGTTTTTCAGTTATTTATTCATTCCATCTAGTTTTAATTACTTAAGTAGCATTTAAATTAAGTTAGTTATTGTAACTTTTCAAAAAAAAAATTGTTAGTTATTTTTTTTAATTATTATTATTTTATTTATTAGTTGTTGGTTGGATTATAAATTTTATTTATTTGGCTAGTTTGGGTACTAAGCCTTTTTGATTTGGTGAGGCCAGCTATAAGCATCAACATTTATATCAAAGCTACTTGTAAAATGTTAGGCCACTAATTGGGCTAACATATTCTAGGTGTAAATAGGGCTGAGATGTTTTAAGTGTAAACTGGCTGAGGTGTTTCAAATGTAAAATATGACTGGTTGGGAAGCAAGTAATGTTGAATTGTTTAGGAAGTTTGTCAAGGTAGTTTTTGGGCTAAGTATAAATATACCAACAGCTGCCTTAGTAAGGCATCTAATTATTGTGTTTGGATTGTGGATGAGTAATAACTCTTTGGGAGATATCCAATTGTCTTGAAGACTTGGATATTTGTAACTCTTTGGGGTGCCACCATTGGGTTTTTTTTTTAATAGTTTTCTGTGTAAGACAGAAATGGGGTTTTGATTAGAATTGGCAGCTTAGGTCACTTGGCTTGAAGCCTTTTGCATTTGCAGTTGTCCGAATTTTGAACCCACAAATATTGGCAACTTAGGTTGAAATTTTCTCTTTCTCTTCTGACAGTTCATGTTTTAAGGCATCAGTGGGAATATTCCTATGAGAAGGCCAAAGTAGAGTTGGATTACAACCCCAGAAGCTTGAAAGAAGGGTTGGAAGAGGTTTTGCCGTATGAACGAAACATTGATAATGTTGTCCTCTCTCAACCTGTTATACTGAAGTCTCAAGATCAGAATCAGAAGGTTTTTATTTTTCCTCCTTAAACTACCTTATGAATGAATTATTAATCAACTTGAATTTAAAGATTGCATTTTTTTGTTAGAGTTCATGTATCACTAGAAATGTAGGCATTAGAATTATCTTGATCAGTTGTATGCAATTCATCATTAGAAAGTTTGTGAGCCAACTAGAATGTTTGACCTATTTTGCCACCTTCAATCTTGACCATATATACCCAAAATTTAATATATTAAGAATTTTTTTACATATTGTATCATTTAATTTTAATTTTTCATTGATCTTTTAGGTATTGATTATATTCTTTAGGTTGTGGATCGAATTGGCAAGGAGCATTGTAAAGTTAATTAACTTTATTATTAATTGCAAGAAGTACGGAAATATGTTCTCTTAACTCTCTTATTAATATCATACAAATGTTAGAGGAGTTTGAATATCTTAAATATTCATTCATAGAGAAGTAGGTTCTGAGATTAAAATTGTGTGCTATGGTGATAACGGAAGGTTGAAAACTTGTGTGTCTTAGAGAAGTAGGTTCTGAAAAAAAAATTATGTGTTGCGGTGATATAAGGAAGAAAACTTATTGTGTGTTGTTTGAATTTTTTTTACTTGGTATTGATAGATGGTAAGGTAACCTTTATATTGGAAATGATGTCAGATTTTATCTAGAATTATGTATTATCTTCTTACAAATAAATTGTGTTTGCTTGAATTGGTTGGATTATATTGATAGATATCTCACCTGGGGTGTGGATAAGGGTAGTTTTCATGTCCCCAACCTTAGGGTTTGAATAATAAAACATTATACATATGATTTGTGATTAGATTTTTTATATCTATGCTTATGATATGCAGATGGATAAAACTTGGTTCCATCTTAACAGGTTAGCAAATAAAATTATATAGTGTAAGTTTAAGTTCAAGTTTAAGCTTAAGTTTAAGTTTAAGTTTTGGTATTTTATTATTGAAGTATCCTTCAAAATTGTAGAGCTACAAAGGAATATGATAGAAAAGCTAGGGAGTTTGTGAAGACTGCAATAATGAATGTCGGTTGTCCATGCAACAAATGGTAGAATCTAAGACATCAACTTTCGGATGAAGTTGTAGAACACTTAGTTTTGTACGGCATGGACAAATCATACAAAGCATGGTTTCATCACAGGGAAGATCTAGTTCAGAGTAGCACGACTAAGACAAGTTCTACATATAATTTATTTCGGGCTGCTGGTGTATGTTCAAGAATGTCAATGATTTGGATGATGATAACAACGATGATGATTTTGATAGTCTATTAGGAGATGTTGAATCTCCATTGTATGAAGGTTGTTTGAAATACACCAAAATTTCATCCATCGTCGAGCTATACAATCTAAAAACAAAGCATGGATTCTCAGATGTTGGTTTTTGTGAGATGTTGGAGATGATCAAAATAATGTTGCCAAAATATAATCTCCTACTAACATCTATGTATGCAATTAATAAGTATCTAAAGATGTTTGATTTTAACTATAAGCATATACATGCTTGTGTGAATGATTGTTGCTTGTTCAGAAAAGAAAATGCTAATGCCCAAGTGTGTCCCACCTGTCAAGATCCAAGATGGAAGCAAAATGAACACACAAAGGAGATTCTACAAGGGCAGCCTGCAAAATTGTTAAGATATTTTCCTATTACACCAAGGTTTCAAAGGATGTTCAGAAATGAAGAGACAATTTCATGCTTAAAGTGGCATTCAACTAATAAAATAATTGTTGGGAAAATGAGCCACCCGGTAGATTCAAAGGCTTGGGATGCAGTTAATGAGAGATGGCCAAATTTTTCACTTGAATCGTACAACCTTCGACTAGGACTTGCTGCTGATGGGATCAACCCTTAAAAAAATATGAGTTCTACATATAGTTGTTGGCCAATAATGCTCGTTGTATACAATTTTCCACCTTCAATGTGCATGAAGAATGAATTCACATGTATTTCTATGTTGATTCCTAGACCAAAACAACCTAGGAATAACATAGATGTTTATTTAGAGCCCTTAATAGATGAGTTACTAGAATTATGGAAAGGTGTGTATACATATGATGCTTCTACAAAGAAGTTTTTTAATTTAAAGGCCATGCTATTATGGACCATAAATGATTTTCCAGCTTATGGAAACTTAGCTGGATGTGTTACTAAAGGGAAGTATGGTTGTCCTATATGTGGAGAGAACTCAAATGTTGTTTGGTTGAAGCATAGTAAGAAGATGTCGTTTTGCAGCTTTATTCGATTTCTTCCACAACATCACCCATATCGAAAGAAGAAATATACAACTACTAGGGCAAGGGAAAGAGCACCACAATGTCCAACTATATTAACAGGTGTTGAAGTAGCTGAGCAACTAAGTGAATTCACTAATGATTTTGGCAAGGGTAGAAAGAGGGGTCGTGGTTCAGAGTTTGATAAAGGATGGAAGAAAAGGTCAATTTTTTTTAGGCTCCCTTATAGGGAGATCTTGGTTGTTCGTCACAACTTGGATGTTATGCATGTTGAAAAAAATGTTTGTGAAAGCATTCTTAACACATTGTTGGATTGGAAAGGAAAATATAAAGATCAGTACAACTCGAGATTAGATTTGACAAAGATAGGCATTATGACTCATCTCCACCCATATGAAGAAGAAGGAATTGCTCATCTTCCTACTGCAGCTTACACTTTGTCAAAATCGGATAAGAAGTTGTTTTGTAAGAGACTATATGACTTGAAATCGCCTTATGGATATAGTTCTAAGATTAGCAATTGTGTAGATATGGAGAAACATAAGCTAACAGGACTTAAATCTCATGACTTTCATGTGATTATGCAACAATCTCATGACTTAAATCTAATGGAGGAAGGTTGTAGAGAGACAATCCTTCGACTTTGTAGGTTTTTCCATGAATTGTGTCAAAGTGTGGTTGATAAGGAGGAGATTATAAAATTGGAATTAGAATCTGCAAAAATTTTCTACAAACTGGAAGAATATTTCCCACCTTCTTTCTTTGATCCAATGATTCACTTGGTTGTCCATTTAGCGCGAGAAGTCGGACTTTGTGGTCCGGTGCAATTTTGATGGATGTACCATTTTGAGAGGTATATGAAAGTATTGAAAGGATTTGTATCAAATTATGCACGACCAGAAGGATGTATTGCAAATCTCTATCTTGTTGTTGAATGTGTACGCTTTTGTGAGACCTTTTTCAAGCTTAATGATAATCAAGATAGTATTGAAATTGAAGAAAATTCACTATCAGCTGGAGAATGCTCTGAACTTAACCAAGGGGATATAGCAATAGCCCACCGATATGTGTTATTCAACTCAGATATTGTAGCACCATTTATCAATATCCATATGGATGAGCTGAAAAAAATGCACAAAAACTTGAACGATAATCAAACTTTGCTGTGGAATCGACATTCTGAAGGGTTCCCCCTATGGTTTTATGATAAGGTTACACTCTAAAGCAAATATACAAGTTTACATTTTCATTTAGTATATGAAATTTATTTGACATCAATATTTTTTTCTTTTCAGATTTCTAAATCTAACAAAGTAGATGACATGTCAGCTCAATTGGCTGAAGGCCTAAGTCGTAGTGTCATTTCCTATAAAGGGTACATGATTAATGGAATTCGGTTTCATAAAAGAGGTGCTGAAAAAACTACTCAAAACAGTGGTGTGTAGTTGGAATCACATGGCAGTGGGCAGTTGAATGATACAAAAGAGTATTTTGGAGTTATCAAGGATATAATAATGCTTGATTCTCATACTTTTAAGGTGCCTTTATTTTGGTGTGATTGGGCAAATATTCGAAATGGTGTTAAGAAGTTGGATCTATACACTTGTAAATTTTAATATAGGTCAAAATCAGTCTATTAGGGATCCATATGTATTAGAATCTCAAGTTAAAAAGGCATTTTATGCAAGAGAGAATGAATCATCTAATTGGTATATAGCTTTAAAGGATTCAAATAGAGGGCATTTGGGGCTAGAATGAAACAATCTGTATGATTTCATTCAAATTTATGCTACTCTTATGACTCTTTAAATGTAATTTTTTTCATACTTTCAATGAAACAAAGCTTATTTTATTTACTCTTTGGCTGATATTGTGTTTCTAATTTTATATATTAATTATTTATCTTATTTAGGAAGATAAGGATATGATGCACTTATGATTTCAATTCTTATGTTATTTTGTTTTTTCTTGCAGTAATTTCAATAAAAAAATGAGCACATTACGAAAATCTCCGAGAAAGTCAAAAAAACACCTACACCCAGGTGCATTATGCAATATTGTTGCCCAAAAACTAAAAAGAAAAACATTAAAAAGACAAGTTGACTGGGATGATATGTTGGACGAAAGCCCTATTCTAAAGAAAAAGGGTGCCCTATGTAAGTTTTCAACACCTGCTAGAGTTGTAATAGACTCACCACCTGCTCTTAGTACAAGAGCAGCAACTCATCATATGGTTTACAATGGGGAGCCATCTCCAAATGATAATACGGCAAACATGGAGATGTCACTTGGAAGTTCAAGGACTAGAAGATCCCTTAATGATGAAGTAGAAAGGTTATTAGAAGCAGGAAGACAAAACATCCTCCATTCAACATCACTTTTTTTATTGTGTAGACAAAACAAACTGAAGGGGCAAAAGTAACTAGGATCGATGCTTTTCAGAGAGCCCATACCAAGAAGAATGGTGAACCAATCAACCAAACAGCATCTGAAGTTTTTGTGAGTATTTATTATTTAATTTTGGATATTTATACTTGTTCACTATTATTGTACATTAGCTGTACTATTTTATATGTAGGGAGAATTGGCTGAAATTATACGCGAAGACCCAAATTTTGGAACTACAAACAATACTGATGAGGATGCATTAACAAAATTATTTGGTAATCCAAAATCTGGACGCTTAATCGGACAAGGAAGGGGGTAACAAGGTCAAAATTAACTATTGTTAATATGTGTAAAGACAAGATGACATTGTTGGAAGAAGAGCAGCTAAATATGAAGATTCAAATTGTTGAAATGTTGAATCTACTTAAAGGATACTTGGTAACAATTCTTTCTCGCACTTGTATAACTAAAAATTTGTATTTTTGAAATGAAACTTATCTTGCTGTTTATATTTAGGGCAATAAAGCAACAACAAGTAAGGGGCAGTCCCACAATATTCCACAATCCAACAATATTCCTTCTCCTAAGGTAAATCTTCAAATTGTTTTCTTTCTTATTAAGGTTACAAATACAAAAATTAATATATTGTCTTCAAATTGTAGAGTGTTGGAGTTAAAAAGGGCAATAACTATACAGAAGCAAGGAATGCTTGCTACTTGCTCGATTGGTCAGATGCAATTATTGTTGAAGGCCGTTGGGATTCTAGTGATCCAGACTTAGAGGTGCACGGAATTCCTCTTGGACCAAATTTTATGCATGTATGGGTTGATGTTGCTGTTGTGCCTAGTGCTTATTTATTTCATCCTAACTATGTGATGCTTACTATACAAGAAGTTGTTGGTTCAACAGTTGCATGGCCTTCTCAAAAGGTTATTCCAAGAGGTATTTATTTGGTTATTTGATTATATAAATGCTTGTTCAACATTAACCGATATGCAATCCAAGATTATGATAGTATTATTTGATTGATTTGATAGGGCAAATGAGAAATACAAAATGATAACGGGGCCAATTTGAATTAATATTATGCACCATTTAATTAAAGTTCTAAGGTCACTTGAGTATAGATAGTTGTAGTAATGTGTGTAATATAATAACTTGTTTATTATTTAAACTCAATTATTGTAAATTTTGTTATGTGTCATGATATTATTGACTATTTTAGATGAATGATGTGATATTTCATGACCTCATTAGGTTTTCTTTTATGTTTTATTTACCAGATTCAACAAGTGAAGTGCAAAAGAAAATCTGATTTGGAAGGCTTTGGTGTGTTGACATTTGGAAGATCGTGAATTCCTACCTTTACTTTTGAATATGCAACTGTTTAAGACTATTCTGTTGACTATTGTGAGAATATTTTGTTTCTCTTAATTAGGCAGTGTTGAATATCTTAAGACTTTTTTATTGTTTTTAAGATAACCTTGAATGTATTTTGACACATTTTTTTAGTTATATGTGTTATTAACCATATAATTGGTACTCAAAAATATATTTGTACAATGTTAAAGGTGTCTTAAGTATATTAAATGAAGTGTGTTTGAATTAAAGCAATAAAAAATTATTATAATGTACAAGTTTATATAATAATAATTCAAGCTTATCCAAATATTAGAATAATACAAAAAATGTGTTATTGTATCTTTTACAATAACACTGGTTTATAAGCATAAAATTATGTTATGCAAACTATTTTCTATAATACAGAAAGTGTGTTATTATAAAGTGTATCATAACACTACTTTATAAGTAAAAAAAGTGTTATATAATCTATTTATATATAGCATAATGAAATACTTATCTAACTATTAAAATAACACAACAAAAGTGTTATCGTAGGCTGTACCATAACACATGTCTATAACTATGGAAAAATGTTATGCAAAGTGCTCCGACCTACTATAACACTGCTTTCCTTAACACATCAAAAAGTGTTATGGCATATATTTGATAATACTTTTTCGGTCTTATTGAAAGTATTTTTTCTTGTAGTGCGATAAATCACCAAATTACCAAAATACCCCTTGGCTCACCCCGAGCCAGGTATTAATCCTCGTTGTGACTATACCGCTAACTTGCTCAAAAGAATCGACTCCTACCGAATATCTCAAATATATCTACATAATAATGTGGTTTCAATCACATAGTACAATATAATCACAATTATACCATCGGTGGGTCAAAATTACAAATATGCCCCTTTAAATAAAAGCGGGCCTATTACGCACATTTAATACACTTAAACATGCATAATCAGTCATATCATAATATAACTCATGGAATTCACATAATCACATAGATATTCAATTAAATCGCATAATATCATATAATATTCCAGTAATTCCCTCCTGGCACCATAATCAAGACACTAACTCATATTAGGAACTTTGAGACGTTACACTCTCTTTTAATGGGGGTGATGCCATGGTGAATGTTAGCTCTCTTAAATTGTACTCATGGGAGTAGAATTTAGAGGTTCTGAATAACTGCTTCTCTAGTGAATAGTGTTGACAAATATTGTCTATCCCCTCACCTTTTCAGCCAAGGCGGATTGTCTCATTTGGCACTACAATGGATCAGGGATGTATACAGTTAGAAGTGGATACTGGAGTGCCATTCGGAGACTAGGACTTGGCCAAGCTTCTTCATCATTGGGGCAAACTCCTTGGTGGCGTTACATGTGGTCGTTAAATGTCCCACCGAAGTGTAATGACCCACTACTCTAGACTATTTGGACCATTAACGAAACTATACATAAAACTTACATTTTTACGAAAATACCATAATTTATTGAGTAACTTGCAAAATAAGAGTTATTTACAAATAAACAGAATACTAAGAAGGATTATGGGATCCCATTGTTTTTAAAACAAAAGATGATTTAAAATAAAAGACATTACATAATTGGTGCGGAAAATACACATAAAATCATAAAAACATAAAATGAGACTACATCCTCGAATCGAATAACGCTCGGCCCCTTGACTCCATTCACCATCGATACACATCCTCTAAGCGTCACGAATCTTACCGCCTCTAAAGCTTATTTTCCTGCACATAAAACAGAAAGGAATGAGCCTAATGCCCAACAAGGAAAATCTAACACATAGTCATACACATAATTTCATAAGAAACATAAAGACTTAACATAATACATATAACATACACTTATTATAATGGCCATTATTACTTGGGGTCCCATAGACTAAACAAGCATATGCCCATGGAATTAGTGGGGTCCTACTAGCTAAGTAGGTCATATGCCCATAACCCATTTGGGGTCTTGTTAGCCATATGGGTCATATGCCCAAGCCTACAAACATACATACATATCATAACACATTTAATAACATAATACATATAGATAACATAAGCACATAACATATTGATTCTAGCCTATTTTCCTTACCAAAGTTACCGGGATATGTGGACTGAGTTGGGACTTTTTGGAACACTCCTAAAACCATAAGAAAGAGTGACTCTAAAGAAAGGAGATGAAATGAAAGAGATGGAAAAACTAAACCATTTGAGAAACATGCTTACCGAAACTTATGTGCTCAAGAACTTAGATTCCCTAACCAAAATGAAGATTAAGGTTAGAGATTGAGTAGAAGACTATGAGAAAGAAAATAACATAATACAGAAAGGAACTAGAGTTTTGGTTACCTCAAAGACTTGAAAGACCAATCTACACCTCCACCGAAATACTATAGAACTCACTTCCCAAAGTGTTTGATAAGCTTATGATGTTTAAGCTTATAGTTTTTCCCAAACCAGGTGTTTATACTCTCACACTCACTTAACACTAGCAGCTTCTGAACTTAGAGCAAATGGTGAATAATGGCTGGGTACTAGGTCCTATTTATAGAGTTTGGGAATGAAAATATCTTGATTTTACTTGAATAAAAATAATGGCTTTTTAGGTGAAAATCATTTGAATAATCGTTCAACAGAGGCTGAAGACTCGTTCAAAAGATGCTGGACTGTTGAAGGAGTTTGAATGGCTGAAAGGAAATGAATTCAAAAACATTTGAAAACATACTGGAGGAGGCGATATATCGCCCCCTGTAGGCGATATATCGCCTGGGCCAGTATGCCCGAGGCGACCGTGCATCGTTTCGTGTTTTCCGTATTTACGTGCTGCGATATATCGCCCCCTATAGCTGCGATATATCGGCACACGCTGAATAATTAAACACGAAATTACACATTTTTAGCTAAGTTTGAATGGAGTAAACAGCCTTGACTAAGCCCTCAACGTACTCAAAGCTGCTGACTGACCCTATAACATTCAAACTTTACTCCTTATTAAATTTAATCCTCAAAAATACTTAATCCTTAATCACCATTCATAACATGTGCTTAAAATCCTATTGGTTGATGTCTAAACCTTATTATATAATAAATATAATCCTTAATATCAGTCACATTAATCAAACCTTAGGTTATACTTAATATTCTTAAACTATAGATTAAACTTAGAAAATCTATAAGTACTACTATGAGTGTCCAAATAATTCCCGGTCTGAACCAAAAATCCACAGTTACAAAGATAATACTAAACATACTATAATACTACTAACAATTAGCTAAGTAAAGTTCTTGGACTCTACACGAAGGTCCAAAATTTCATCTGGAAGGCCACACTTCATTGGATTCCTACAAATAATAACCTTGTCAAGCATGGACTTCATACTAAACTACTATGCCCTGTGTGTCATGAAACCATAGAAACAACTCTTCGCACACTCTAGGGCTATTCTAAACTTTCAGGGATCAAAGGAATTTTCCAGTAAATGTGCTAACCAAACAATTGAGGTACCATGATTTTTATGAGTTTATGTTGGGTTGTATGGATAACTTGGAGAAAGATGAAATGGAAAAACTTGTTGTATTGTGTTGGAGAATATGGTATAAAAGGAACAAATGGGGGCATGTGAATAAGTGTTTTGAAGATGAGTTTATGATCAACTGAGCTCTTGATTTTACTCAAAGGTATTAGGAGGGTCAAAGTGTTAATAAGGCTCTAGTTTTGAGAAGTACATTGAATGGGGATAGCAGTTTGTTGCAAGCCATGTTCTGGTTGGCACTATTAAACTCAACGTCAATGCCAGTGTCGACACAACCCGTATCAAGATTGGAATATGTTTGGTTATTCATGACCATAGTGGGAAATGCCTTGGGTCATTTTCCATCCCCCTCGGTGCATCTTTTGAGCCTCATGTTGCGGAAGCTTATGTCGTCCTGCAAGGTCTCCTGCTGTGCTCTCGATTAGGATTCCAGAGGTTCCAGGCCCCCTCTAACTATCTCCATGTCTGGAATGATCTGAATGAAGCCCATGCCATTGTCTCTATTGAGTCACTCTGTATAACAGATAACCAATCTGTTGGTGAGACTATGAAAGAAGTTAGTTAGATATTGTTAGAGTTGTTATTACAACTCTTTGTAACTGCCCGAGATACTCGAAAATTTTGTTATGTTATTTCTTGTATATGATTACAGTATAAATAACAAGCTCTCTCCTCTCTGTTCATTATTCAGAGAGTTTTCACCATTTCAAAATTCTACTCATTTTACTTTCTTCACTTGGTACCAAAGCCCTTATCTAGGGCGTCCTCATCTTCCACTTCGTCTTCCTCATCTGCTCCTTCATCAGCCACTCGTCTAATGAATTCTGCATTCACCTCCACTCTAAGCTCAATCATCTCTATCAAACTTGATCGACACAATTACATTGTTTGGCGCTCTTAGGTGGTTCCTGCAATTCGCAATTACGATCTCGGATCTTACGTCTTCGGTACAAAGTGTCCTCCTACTGAAATGGTGCAAATCACCGATGAGAAAGGTGAAAAGGTGACTATCGACAATCCTGAATACTCTCTCTGGATCCGTGAAGATCAATTGCTTCTCAGCTGGCTTCGATCGTCCCTGTTTGCTTCGATTCTCAGTCAGGTCGTCTGGTGAATAAGCAATAAAGTGTGGCAAGCCTTAGAGACTTTGTTCTCTTCCCGTAGCAAAGCTCGGATGATGCAGCTCCGCACTCAACTACAAAACACCAAGAAAGGATCTGTGTCTATTTTTGAATATGTTGCTCAGTTGGAGAGCATCTCAGGCACTCTAATGTTGGCTGGTTGTCAGATCTCAGAAGATGATCTGATTATGCACTTGCTTCAAGGACTTCCAGTGGAATATGATGTGACTATTTCAAGCATTCTCACTCAACCATCTGGATCTTTGAATCTCCAAGAAGTTCATTCCCTACTTCTCAGCCAACAGAAGCGCCTGGAGATGTGATCTGTAGCTCAAGCTCTAACCATCTCTATGCCTTCTGAAAAAATTTCTCAAGTCAATCAGCGTGGCCGAGGAGGTTCCCAAACTCGTGGCCGAAGCTCCAATGGACGTGGTTCTGGTGGTCGATTTAATACTCATGGTCGTGGATCTGGTCGCAGCAATAACAACTCAAAGCTGATTTGCCAGATCTGTAGGAAAGCAGGTCATACTGCTTATGTGTGCTAGTATCTCCATGATGATCATCATCAACAGCAGACCTCCCCCCACTTCTCAGTCTTCACAGACCAAATCTTCTTTTCTTGCTACTCCTGAGACCGTTGCTAACCCTGCGTGGTATGTCGACAATGGTACTACCAACCACATTACTACTGATGTGAAGAATCTGAAGTTGTCGACTAACTACCATGGTTCTGAAAAACTAATGGTTGGCAACGGTAAGCTTAACCCGATCACTCATACTGGCTTTACATCCTTTTCTTCTCATAATTCTAATAGACCTTTACATCTCAAAAATGTCTTATGTGTACCAAATATGCAAAAGAGCCTTGTCAGTATTTCCAAACTAACATCTGAAAATAATGTTTTTGTGGAATTTCATTCCTCCACCTGTTATGTGAAGGACAAGGACTCAGGAGCTCTACTTCTGGAAGGACAGCTTAAAGATGGACTCTATATGCTATTTCCAGCTGGTTCCACTCTTACCACCACCACTCATTCAAGTCTAAGTACATATCCTTGTAATAATTCTCTTTGTTTCACTACTGTCAAAGCTTATTCCAGTATCTGACATAGACGATTAAGACATCCCAGTGATAACTCTTGAATAAAGAGTTATTTCATGTTCTTTTGAACTTATAATTGTGGAAAAATCGTGGGTGATGTTAGTTTTTTTTTAGCTTTTGTAGTTAACTTTGGTGTTTTTATGATCTTAAATATGTTTAATTATTTTTGTAGTTTTTAATAGCTAATGGGTTAAAGGCAGTAGTTTCATGGATAAATATTTGCACAAGGAATGAGCTAGAATGTGAAACTATTTTAATTGAAATTTTGATGGCTGAATTATCAGGTTTGCTGCAACAAAATAGATTTTGCTGAAGCATTTTGATCAAGCAATTTTTGGGCACATAGAACACGTGGCAAGTCAATGGGTGAGCTTGAATTTTGGTTGAGGTGGCAAGGGCAGAAAGAATCAGTCAACATATGGGAGAAAAGGACAAAAGAAAAAAAGAGGAACTCACGTTTTTAGAGGAGGAAGGGCAATATTGGACTTTTGGGGGGCTAAAGGAGGAAACCTTGATTGGACTTAAGGAGGTATCAGCTGAAATAGGAAACCAGCAGCCATTTTTGGAAAGAAAAACCAGCAAAAGAAAAGAGAGAAACTCATAAATCAACAAGGAAGAAGGAGGACGAACAAAGAAAGCTCAAGCATCATTTTGGATTTGTTCTTTCTTCTATTCCTAAACTTTATTTTTATATTTTCTTAGTTGATTTCTAAATCTGAATATTATGGGCTGTTTTGATTGTGGATTAATGTTTATGAACTCAACCATGAACTAATATTTAGGTGGCTTGAATTGTTGATGAACCCTATGTTATAGTCTATCAATTTCTTGCACTTTATTTTAGTAAAATCTCCCTTGTTCATTCAAGTGTGCTTATATTAATTTCTTGTTGTTGTTTGGCCAGCAATGGCAAGTTATTTAATTATGTTTAGTCCTGGAAAGATTAAATGCAATGGGAAGAACTTGGATGACATAAGTCATAATCTAGGTTAGGTTATGTTAGTAAGTAACATAGGGATATGTTATTTGCCTTGTGTAACTTTTGAGAATTAAACTTTGAATTGCATTCTTAAATCTGATTTTGCATAGGAATATGTTTAATTAGGTAGAAGAATTAATATCATAAAATTTGGGAAAGTTATATGAGTGTTTAAATGAATTCTTGTTAACCTGGGAGTTTTGTTAGAATGTTGCTACCACAATCTGTCAGCAATTTGTTCAGGATGATTAATATAGAAGAATTCAATAATTCAAGTCCATTTTGCAATCCATATATTTCTCTCAAATTTCTTGTTCACTTCAATTTTTAATTTCATCATTTCCATCTTTTTAATATTTTGCTTAGCCTAAAAACAACCCATTTGATTTGTAGTACTTATAAGTTGTTTAGTAATTGTTTTGCTTATTTTTCTATTTTGCAATCCAAGTGGAGATGATTCACTTATCATTATATTACTTGTGTGATTACGTGCACTTGCGTATTTAAAATCAAATATTAAATTTATCACAACAAGTTTTTGGCGTTGTTGCCAGGGATTGGAATTTGAAATTTTTGTAATATCAATTACTAGCAATTTATTTTTCTTTGTTGAGCTGACTTTGTTTGCTTGCTCTTGTGTTTTCTCAGGTGATTTACTATATGAACGAGCAAGAAGACATTGAACTAGCTCCTATTGACCATGAGATTGAAAGAATAATTAGAAGAAGACTAAGGGAACAACGGGCTCAAAATCTCATTAATATGGCTAAAGAGGTTGAAGGAGTTTAGGGTGCTAATAATGTCACTAACACAATTGTTATGGATGATGATAGAGAGAGAGCCATAAGGGAGTATGCTGCCCCCATGTTTAATGAGCTCAATCTGGGCATTTTTAGGCCTGAAATTCAAGCACCCCAATTTGAGTTAAAGCCCGTTATGTTCCAAATGTTGCAAATAGTGAGTCAATTTAGTGGGCTGCCTACTGAGGATCCTCATCTTCGTCTTCGTTCATTTTTGGAGGTGAGCGATTCTTTCAAGCTACAAGGAGTGAGTGATGAGGCCCTAAGGTTGAAATTTTTCCCTTTCTCTTTGAGGGATAGAGCTAGAGCTTGGCTAAACACCCTTCCTCCGGACTCGGTGACTACATGGAATGAGTTGGCTGAAAAATTCTTGATGAAGTACTTCCCTCCTACCAAAAATGCCAAGTTTCGCAATGAAATCATGTCATTTCAGCAGCTGGAAGATGAATCATTTTGTGAAGCTTGGGAGAGATTCAAGGAGTTATTGAGAAAGTGCCCACACCATTGGATTCCGCATTGTATACAAATGGAAACATTCTATAATGGGCTCAATTCTTCCACTCGCATGGTGTTAGATGCTTAAGCTAATGGGGTTATTCTCTCTAAGTCCTATAATGAATCCTATGAGATTTTGGAGAGGATAGCTAGCAACAATTATCAATGGTCCAATGTTAGAGCCTCAGCAATTGAAAAGTGGCTGGTATACTTGAAGTGGATGCATTGACAGCTTTCACCGCTCAAGTTTCTTCAATGAACAACCTTCTCAAGAACATGAGTTTGGGGGAAAGGGTACAACCAGCTGCTATGGGACAAGTTGCCGATGTATCTTGTGTTTATTGTGGAGATCGGCACACATTTGAGAGTTGTTCCTCAAATCCTGCTTCGGTTTTTTATGTGGGGAATCAAAATGCCACCCGAAATAACCCATATTCAAACTCTTATAATCCGGGGTGGAGGCAGCATCCAAACTTCTCAGGGGGGGGGGGGGATCAAGGAGCTAGTTCAAGTGGAGCACCAATTCAAAACAAGCCTACATATCCACCGAGGTTTTCTCAACAACAATCAAGAGCTCAACCACCTCCTCCTCAAGTGTCTCAATCAAGCTCTTTGGAGAGTTTAATGAAAGAATAAATGGTCAAGAATGATGCTGTGATTCAGAGCCAAGCGGCATCCTTGAGGAACCTAGAGATTCAATTGGGGCAGCTAGCTAATGAGCTAAGGAATAGACCACAAGGCACTTTGCCTAGTGATACCAAAAACCCAAGGAAGGATGGTAAGGAGCATTGCAAGGCAGTTACCTTGAGGAGTGGTAAAAATCCAAAATTGACTACGGAGAATTGTAAGAGAAACAGCAAGCCCACATCAATCCAAAGTAGTGTGGATAAGGGAGACAAAGCTGTGAATTCAAAAAATTTAAATGCTGATCCTGAAGCAATTGCTGCAGCAATTCCTCAGCAAAATGCTACAGAGAAGCCTATGAGCAAGCCACCTCCACCATTTCCTCAACGCTTTCAAAATCAGCAACAAGATGGTCAATTCCAGAGATTTTTAGATTTTTTGAAACAACTTCACATCAATATACCGTTGGTGGAAGCTTTGGAGCAAATGCCCAACTATGTGAAGTTTTTGAAGGATATTTTAACTAAGAAGAGGAGGCTTGGTGAATTTGAAACAGTGGCGTTGACTGAAGGTTGTAGTGCTATATTGAAGAATAAAATTCCTCCTAAATTGAAGGATCCGAGCAACTTCACAATTCCTTGTTCTATTGGAGGTAGAGACATTGGTAGAGCACTTTGTGACTTGGGGGCTAGTATCAATTTGATGCCCATGTCAATTTTCAAGAAGTTGGGGATTGGAGAAGCAAGACCAACCACAGTCACTTTGCAATTAGCGGATTGTTCTATGGCACACCCGGAAGGAAAAATTGAAGATGTACTTATACAAGTTGATAAATTCTTTTTTCCGGCTGATTTCATCATTCTTGGTTATGAAGCGGATAGAGATGTTCCTATTATCTTGGGTAGGCCATTTCTAGCTACCGGGAGGACCTTGATTGATGTACAAAAAGGGGAGCTTACTATGAGGGTGAATGACCAATAAATGACTTTCAATGTATTCAACGCTATGAAGTTTTCAGATGAGATTGAGGAATGCTCTAGGCTGAGTGTAATTGAGTCTATTGTCGCTGAAAAATTCCACAAGGAAGCTTTTAAAGATGGAGTGAGGGTGAGGTCACTTGAAGAGCTTGAAAACTTAAGTGAAGAGGAAGAACGCCAAGTTACATGGGTGGAGTCAAAGCAGCCCTTTGCTAAATTTAAGAGGCCTTTTGAGTCATTGAACTTGTCGGAAGGGAATTTTAAGCTTCCTAAGCCCTCTATTCAAGAGCCACCAAAATTAGAGTTGAAGCCTTTGCCTAGTCACTTAAAGTATGCTTATTTGAGAGATAATGAGACTTTTCCTGTGATTATTTCAGCCATGTTAGGAGCTGAAAAATAGAGTTTGTTGCTGGTTGTTTTGAAGAAATATACAAGGGCCATTGGTTGGACCATGGCGGATATCAAGGGTATAAGTCCCTCATTTTGTATGCATAAAATTATGTTGAACGATTGTTGTAATAATTTTGTTGAGCAGCAGTGAAGGCTTAATCCTATGATGAAGGAAGTTGTTAGAAAAGAGATAATTAAGTGGCTTGATTATGGAATTGTTTACCCAATTTCAGATAGTTCTTGGGTCAGCCCGATTCAGTGTGTTCCTAAAAAAGATGGAGTCACGGTGGTGGCTAATGAAAATAATGAGTTGATTTCCACAAGACAAGTGACGCAGTGGCGTGTTTGTATGGACTATCGGGAGTTGAATAAGGCTACGCGGAAAGACCACTTCCCGCTGCCATTCATTGATCAAATGCTTGATCGATTGGTGGGAAAGGAGTTTTATTGTTTCCTTGTCGGGTATTCAGGCTATAATCAGATTTCCATCGCGCCAGAAGACCAAGAGAAGACTACCTTCACTTGTCCTTATGGCACCTTTTCCTTTAGAAGGATGTCGTTTGGGCTGTGCAATGCCCCCGCCACTTTCCAACGTTGTATGATGGCGATATTTTCATATATGGTGGAGAAGTCTCTTGAAGTCTTCATGGATGATTTTTCAGTATTTGGGGAGTCCTTTGACACTTGTTTGGCTAACTTGGAGCAAGTCTTGGCTAGATGTGAAGAAACAAACTTGGTACTCAATTGGGAAAAATGCCATTTCATGGTTCAAGAAGGCATTGTGTTGGGCCATAGAATTTCTAACAAGGGCATAGAAGTGGATAGAGCAAAGCTGGAAGTCATTGAAAATTTTCCACCACCTACTACAGTCAAGGGGATTAGAAGCTTTTTGGGACATGCGGGCTTCTATAGGAGGTTTATAAAAGATTTTTCAAAGATTTCTAAGCCCCTTTGTTCCTTACTTGAGCAAAATCGAGCAGTCGAGTTCACAAAGGAGTGTCAAGAAGTATTTGTGACTTTGAAAAAAGCTCTTATCACCGCACCCATCATTGTGGCTCTGGATTGGTCTCTTCCCTTTGAACTGATGTGCGATGCTAGTGACTTTGTTGTGGGTGCCATACTTGGGCAGCGAAAAGAGAAGGTTTTTCATTCCATTTATTATGCAAGCAAGACATTAGCCAATGCTCAATTGAACTATACCACCACCAAAAAAGAACTTTTGGTGGTGGTGTTTGCTTTTGACAAGTTTAGAGCTTATCTTGTGGGGACTAAAGTGGTGGTTTACACTGATCATTCAGTGATCAAGTATCTAATTGCCAAGAAGGATGCTAAGCCAAGACTTATTCGATGGGTATTGCTTCTTCAAGAATTTGACTTGGAAATTTGGGATAGAAAAGGAATGGAGAACCAAGTGGCTGACCATTTATCTAGACTTGAAGTTAGAAGTGAAAAGAAAAATGAAGGGCCTATTAAAGAGACATTCCCCGATGAACAATTGTTGGTTGTGAACCAAGTCACTACACCATGGTATGCTGATTTTGTCAACTATTTGGTGAGCGGTTTGCAGCCACCTGATTTGAATAGGCAGCAGCTCAAGAAATTCTTTCATGACTTGAGATTTTATTATTGGGATGAGCCCTATTTGTACAAGCAATGTTCAGATCAAATCATGAGATGTTGTGTGCATGAGGATGAATTATCTAGCATACTAGAGCATTGTCATTCAGCTCCTTATGGTGGACATTTTGGTTGGCAAAGGACAGTCGCTAAGGTTTTTCAATCGGGGTACTTTTGGCCTTCTATCTTTAAGGATGCTCATGAATTTGCTAAGAGATGTGACCACTGCCAGCGTGTTGGAAATATTTCAGCAAGGAGTGAAATGTCTTTGAATAGCATCCTTGAAGTGGAATTGTTCGATGTTTGGGGAATCAACTTCATGGGGCAATTTCCACCATCATTTGGAAATTTGTATATCTTCGTGGTGGTTAACTACGTCTCTAAGTGGGTTGAGGCAGTGGCAAGTCCTACTAATGATTCCAAGGTGGTCATGAAGTTCCTACATAAGCATGTGTTCACCTATTTTGGCACTCCAAGGGCGCTTATAAGTGATGAAGGCACCCACTTTATGAACAAGATTTTGGCAACTTTGTTAGCCAAATATAGTGTGAAACACAAGATTGCTACAGCCTACCACCCTCAAACAAATGGTCAAGCAGAAATATCCAATAGGGAGATCAAGGGAATCCTAGAGAAAGTGGTGAATCCTAGTAGAAAGGATTGGTCTCAGCGATTGGATGATGCACTTTGGGCCTATCAAACGGCTTTCAAAACCCCTTTGGGAATGTCACTGTATCATTTGGTCATTGGAAAAGATTGCCATTTTCCCGTTGAGTTGGAGCATAAGGCATATTGGGCCACTAAGAAGTTAAATATGGATCTCCAAGCTGTTGGAGAAGCTCAAAAGTTACAGTTAAATGAGCTGGAAGAGATGAGGTTTTTTTCCTATGAAAATGTTAAGTTGTATAAGGAGAAAACTAAGAGGTGGCATGATCAGAAAATTCAAGCTCGAGTTTTTGAGAAAGGGCAAAAAGTGTTACTCTTCAACTCGTGCTTGAAGTTGTTTCCTGGCAAGTTGAAGTCCCGTTGGTCAGGCCCATTCACAGTTGTGAAAGTTCACCCCTTTAGAGCAGTTGAAGTTCGGGAAGATCAATCCGGAAGGGAGTTCAAAGTGAATGGGAAGCGTCTGAAACATTATTGGGGAGGTGAGGTCGACTGCGAGAAGGCCTCCATCACTTTGGAGGATCCTTAAAGCTGTGGTTGTTTTAGGTTGTCAAGTGATTCAGGAACTAATTGAAAGACAACCCAAAAAGAAGAAGGTGCAACATAAAAGTGTAGAAAAAAATGAGGAGAAAAAGAAAGAAAAGAAAAGAAAAAAAATATATCAGTGTTTTGAATTATTTCTATTTTATTTTTAATTTTTGTAATTTTAATTCCATTTTATTGTGATGTTTTTGGAGTGGTTTTATGTGTATTTTGGTGTTTCAGGTGTCAAGATAGCAAGCAAATGGTGTTTTGGTAGTAACTTTGGGGATCTGATAGTTTTGCGAAAGTTTTGCTTCAGCAAAATACACGCAAATATTTCCGAAAAAAAAAGGGAGTTACGTCAAATTGGGTTGCTGAAGCAAAACTTAGGCAAATTGGTGGCATTCTGGGCAGGCTAAATTCTGGGTCGTGGGTTCATGCAGAGAAACACATATCTATAAATACTATTCTTATATATATACAAAAAAATTAAAAATATATATCTATAATAATACTCATCATGATACTATATATATGTAAATATATAAATATATCAATATATACATATACAAAAATATGTATCTAAAAAAAACTAAGCTATATATATAATATTTATACGAAATATATATATAATATTAGTAAAATATATATTATATATGCATATATGTATATATATTACCCTAACCCATTTTTTCCCAAATTCCTCACCCTTTGCCCAGACCATCGGCGAAAGCACCTCACCCAAAACCTTGCACGCCACCACCCACTCCCAGCCCTTCCCTCACTCGACACACCAACATTCACCCGAGACGACCATCGGACCAAGGTGTGCATCTGTCCGCGCCATTCACTAACCCTTCAGTTGAGTGACCCAGCGCACGAACACCAAGCGCGGCTACATCGCACCTCTAACCCAGTCCAGGCGCAAGGCACCAACACCAAGGTCCCAGGTGTGCCTCTGCCCTGCTCTCACCCCTGTCATCCGAGAGCCCAACTACCATTTTGGTCAGCCGCACCCCCCAGTCCGAGCCTAGGCGTCTTCAAGCCTTGGTGCCCAAGCGCATTCAAGCCTAATCCGAGCATACACCAACCGAACCTAGGCACGGTTCACTTCCCCCATTGCTCGGCTCCGACCAAGAACACAGATTCAGAGATTGCTCCTGGGTAACTGCTCCTCCTATTTTACATTGTTACTTGGCATTTGCATTTCTGCTATGAATATTGTTGGGATCTTAGCCAGTGATTATTTGAAGTTTGGGGGCAGCCATTGGAGATTTTATTGACAATATTGTTCAGGGCTCTTGTGTTGTTCTGGTATTTTTGTTGATTTGGAAATTGGGGGGTGATTTGTTGATAAGCAGGATATTTGTTGTTTGGGGTGCTCCTTTTGCTGTCTTGTTGCCTTGTGATTCAGTTGCTCCCTGTTTGCCCAAAATGACCATTAAAACACGAGCCCAAATACACAAACTCAAACCAACCTCTACCCCACCATCCCTTGCCCCACCACCACACAAGCAGAAATCTAAACTAGCCTCTATCCCACAACCAACCAAAAAGAAATCCAAAACCACCACTTCCCCACCAAAAGCCCCACAAATTCCCACTGCCCCATTACTATTGCCTCCCCCAGCAACTATAAATGCTCCTACCCCCACCAAAACTACCCCACCAGCCACCAAATCAACACCAACCCGACCCAAATCCAAGAGAACCGCCAAACCCACATCCGCCACACCTACTCCAAAGAAACAAAAGGCCTCCTCTTCCACCAAAGTTGCCTCCCAGCCAACACCCAGTGTCATACCGACCCCTTTCACCAAGAAAAACTCAATCCCTTCAGGCCCCACTAAAAAGTTTGCTTTTGCTCAGGCCAAGGTACAGTATGAATCCATTAAAACCAAGAAGTTTCTCCAAGAAAAGGGATTCTTACCCACCACTATTGATGTAACGACCCAAAATCACTAATAAGGCTTAAGGGCCTTGATTAGTGAGCCAGGAGGACATGTTGGGATTTATGTGTGACTTTGGTGAGTTAAATGCATAATTATGATTTAAAGCATGTTATATGACTATTTGACTAATTGAGATGCATGACTATGTGTATTAGTATGCATGTAGGCCCTGATTGTGTTAGAAGGGCATAATTGTAATTTTGGCCATGTTGGGCATAACTGTATTGATATGTGATGATTGTTGAGACCACATTGTGATGTGGATGTATCTGTGATTTGTGACTCAAGACGATCCCAGTGAGCAGACTAGCGGAAAGTCGAGGCGGAGATTTATACCCGGCTCAAGGCGAGCCTGGGGGTATAAATAGGAAGTTAATGAGTGTATTGGGGTTTATTTTGATATCAAGGAATATTATTTGGTGAATTTTCAGGTATTGGGAAGCAAGCGGGAAAATATTAGAGACACTTGAGGATTAGCGGGAATTGGGTAAAATGACTAAAATGGCCCTACTTGGACAAAAAGGGGTTAGAACTAATAGGGAGGGAATTTTGGTCAATTGGATTTTAAAGATAGGTTATTTGAGGCTTTATATAGTGAGTGGGATTGTTAGAGAGTGTGAGAAATCTGAAAGAAAAGAAAGAAAAAGGAAGAAAAGAAAAGAGAGAAAAATAGAGGGTTTTCCTAAGGGGCGGTTTGAGGATTCTAGCACCGTCTCTCTTCAAATTTCTTGGGGAAAAGCTCAGTGGAGAGCTAGGATAGGTTGATCATCAAGGATCTTAAGGTTATACTTGAAGATTTGGCAAGGATTAGCAAGAACACATCAACTTTTGAGGTAAGTTCTTAGAGTTTTCAGTTTTAAGGGTTTGGCTGGTTTGAGCTGTGTTTTGGGCTGAAATGATGGGAATTTTAGGGAATTTTTGGGCAAGCTTTGAGGATGAGCAAGCTAAGGAGGTCTAGGAAATGAATCAAGGTCGAAATTGCATCAACGGTATGAATTCTGAGCCTTTAACTTTGTTGTTTGATTGAATTTCTGGGTTTAGGGTTGATCATGGTGAATTTTGAGATTTGGGTTGAATGTGCTTGGGTTTTGAGGATTTGGGATGCTTGGGATGAGTGGAGAGTGTTTATAAACTTGATTTTTAGTTTGGTAAAGATTTGGGGAAGTTTGGGTTGAGAATGGTTGAAAGAAATCGCAGAAAACGATTTTTGGTGTTGCCAGCCTGCAACTAGCGCTACAGCGCTAGTCTTTGGGCGCTGTAGCGCTAGGCCCTATTTCTGGGGATGTGTGGTTCTGCTTGTAGCGCTACAGCGCCCTCTTTAGAGCGCTATAGCGCTGCACTGTTCACAGAAAGGGGTTTTTGGGCTTTTGTTGAGGGATTTTGACCTAGGGTTCGGGGCTCGATTCCACCACTTTGTTTTGGGGATCTAGGACTTCCCGGGGGCTCGGAATTGGTTCCGAGGCTAGGTTTTCGGACTTGGGGTTAGGTGTTGACTTTGACCTATGTTTGTACTTAGGTGTGCGCTAAGGCTCGAGTGGGATCGTGCTCAAGGAGTCAAGTGTTGAAAGCTATCGAATTGAAAGGTAAGAAAACTATAGCACCCGTAGGATAGGGCATGGGCCCATAGTGTGATTGCGGGGCATGGCCCTATATTGCATTACATATCAGGGTGCAGACTTGATTGAATTGATATATGTTCAAATGTTATTTGAGTTAGACTATCTGTGATTATAGTTGAATGATACGGCGAGGAGCCGAGAACGGCAATGGGGCCGAGAACGGCGAAAGGCCAAGAATGGCAGTGGGGCTGAAAGTACCACATAGCACGTGGAGTGCTTGTAGTCAGGGTGGGACCCCATGGATACATGTGATATCCTTACGGTGGGGACCGAGACCCCAAGCTTTGGTAAGGCTTCTGGGGCGGCATGGCTGGGTTGCTTAAGTCTAATGGTTGACCTGTTTATCTGTGGACTATTTGATATGATTAACTGTATAATTTGCATATGTTATGAACTGCATGAGTTTTCTTGCTGGGCTTCGGCTCACGGGTGCTCTGTGTTGCAGGTAAGGGCAAAGACTGAGTCAACCAGCCATGAGTACGGAGAGCGTGAAGCGACGCGTACATGTTTGGCCTGCCCGACTGCTTTGGTTGGGGGTTTATTCGAGAAATGGTTATAATAATCTATGATTTTTATAACTAATCAACTGTAAACTTATTTCAAGATGTAAATAGTTTTCAAACCTTATTTTGGGATCCCAAATGTTTAATGCTAGAAGATTTTAATGAAACAACGCATTTTTCAAAGATTACAGCCTTAACTTTTGATTAGTCACACTTTCGTTTTAGAAACCTCGGTTAGCGAGTTCATTGCACACTGTTTTGTCTTAAAACTCACTTGGTAACGGCTCTAAGGAAGTAGGGCGTTACAATTGAGCTGCCAGAATTTATCAGTAGAGTCATTGAGCAGCACCATTGGGAGGTTTTCTGTCAAAATCTAGCCCAAGCTCTCATCCCATTGGTGCGAGATTTTTATGCCAACATAGCCTCTTCTGAGAATTCTGAAGTGCTTGTTCGAGGCAAGGTTGTCTCCTTTGCTGGTGAGGCTATTAATTCCCTCTTTGGGTTAGCCAACATTGAATGCGCTGCAAATAATGAGATAGTCTTGGCCCATTCACCAGAAAACTTTGACAAGGCGTTGCAACATGTCACAGCCCCCGGCGCTCAGTGGTGTATCTCTTCTGGCGGTGTGCGCACTCTCTTGCACACCTCTATTTTGCTAGAAGCTGGAGTGTGGTTAAATTTTCTTAAATGTCGCTTGCTGCCCACCACGCATGACACTACGGTGTCCAAGGAGAGGGTGCTCCTGCTGTACTGTATGTTGGCTGGCTTGAGTATCAATGTGGGCCAGTTGATCTCCAGACAGATTACTAGTTGTGCCAAGAAGAAAAAGGGAAAGTTGTTCTTTCCATCACTCATTACTCAGGTGTGCATTAGAGCTGGGGTGCCTTTTTCCTCCACAGAGGATGTACTCTTCGAGCACCGGGACATCAACTTCACTATTACTGGTCAAAGTCGCGCGTCTGCCTCAGCAGCTGGGCCATCCACCATACCTCCACCAGCTCCACCCCTGCTCCTGCACTCACTGACCTCCTTGCTCAGCAGAGAAAAATTCTTGGGCGGCTAGTGTCCCTGGAAACTCAACAGCATGACTACTGAAAGTACGCTAAACAGGAGGATGTAACGCTCATCAAGTCCCTTCAACGAAACTTCACCAAACCGACTGCTGCATTTCTAGTGTTCTCGAGCTCCATCTTGGAGGCTTGGACCGCTCCAATTGTTCATGATGACCCTAGTCCTTCGGATGCTGATTCTGAGGACTAGGTGGAGGGAGCTTCTTTAACCCACCTTTTGATTTATATTTACTATTCTGTACTTAATTCCTGTTTTGAACTATCTTGTTGTTTACCTTTCATTGTCCATTGTTTTGTATTTCTTATGTGTTGTCTTGTTGATTGCTATGTTCTTGTCTTGTTGTTTAGTTAATCTTTTAGAGATACTCTTTGCTTTTGTTCATGTTTAACTAGGGGGCTCAATGACGATTTTGCAACACTTTAAAAACACTTTTTAGCTTAATGACTTTCTTTCTTAATTTTTAAACTAAATTATTTGGGTGTGAATGTTGCAAGCAAATGATTGATGAGAGTGTTTCTCTTTTTAGTATGTGCATAGCTTGATTAAACAATTTTGAGACCCTAGAAAGAGCTAGTTTCTGGTGAGAGCTTAAGTTTCTAGAATTACTTAGTGATTTTCCTTGAGGCGAAATCCTAGACAATACCACACCGATGAAATGATTTAGGCCATCTTTGGACCATTTGAGCCTTTGAAGCCTACCTTGTATGCATTTTTATCCCTAGTCACCCCATTGAGCTTAAGTGTCATTTTTTCTTTCTTAGCCACTCATTAGTTTAGCTTAACATATATATAATCACCTCTTTTCACCACACCCTTTTAGCACCTTGATCTTTATAGGATTTATTTGTTGTACATTTTGGGGGGTTGAGTTGAGTGGATGAGAGAAAATTGGGTGAGTGTTTTCCTTTTCTTCTTTTGCTTGTTTTCACCATTGGGGACAATGTTGATTTTAAGTTTGGGGGAGTGTGTGTTCTCAATTTTCTTGTTCTCTTGCCATCTAGTTGCTTATTTTCATTCTAAAAAAAATATGTAGAATATTCAAAAAAAAAAAATTAAAGAGTGCACCCCCTTGCATCAAATCATCTAAAGAAAAAGGAAAAGAAAGAAAAAAAGATCATAAAAGAAAAAGAACGCAAAAAGTATGTATGTTTGTAAATAAGTTTGGGGGTGTACTCTTCAAATAAAGGAAAAGTTGTTTTAGTTTTTGTCTTTGTATGTCAGTAATAAAGGCTAGTGGCAAGATTTATATTGTGTTGTGGGGTTTTCTTTGGGGGAAATTAATGTGTGCATTTATGTATTTAGATCCTAGAAAGATTGAGGTGCTTAGGGTGATTTGAGCCAAAAATTTATCTCTTTTATCCTACCTTCACCCTAGCCTATCATTACAAGCTTGATAAAGTCCTATTGATCTTTGGTGTGGTGTTTGTCTACATTAGTGGAGAGGGAATCACTAAGTAACTTATTGAGACATTATTTAAGCTTGAGGACCAAGGTCTAGCTTGATTTTTGGTGATTGAAATTGTTTAGGAAAAGCTATGCATGCACTAAAGAGTGAAACACTTGATTCATATTTTGGCAGCAACATTAATGCTTGAAGAATTTGGTCTAAAACTTGTGAAATATTGAAATTTAGCTGCTCTTATTCAAAATAAAATTTCCCAAGAGTCTTCCCCTTTTTACCATTGGCATAGCAAAGTTTGTCCACTGTTGTTGTGATTTGTCTTTGTTGTTTCCTTGTCTTTTGTTGTTTAGTTTGTGTTTTTTGTGTCTTTTTGTTATTTGTGTTTTGTTTTTAGAGTCATCACTTGAGGACGAGTAATGTCGTAAGTTTGGGGGTTTGATAACTCTTAAATAAAGAGTTATTTCATGTGCTTTTGAACTTATAATTGTGGAAAAATCGTGGGTGATGTTAGTTTGTTTTTAGCTTTTGTAGTTAACTTTGGTGTTCTTATGATCTTAATTATGTTTAATTATTTTTGTAGTTTTTAATAGCTAATGGATTAAAGGCAGTAGTTTCATGGATAAATATTTGCACAAGGAATGAGCTAGCATGTGAAACTATTTTAATTGAAATTTTGATGGCTGAATTATTAGGTTTGCTGCAGCAAAACAGATTTTGCTGAAGCATTTTGATCAAGCAATTTTTGGGCACATGGAACACGTGGCAAGTCAATGGGTGAGCTTGAATTTTGGCTGAGGTGGCAAGGACAGAAAGAATCAGTCAACATATGGGAGAAAAAGACAAAAGAAAAAAAGAGGAACTCACTTTTTTAGAGGAGGAAGGGCAATATTGGACTTTTGGGGGGATAAAGGAGGAAACCTAGATTGGACATAAGGAGGCATCAGCCGAAATAGGAAACCAGCAGCCATTTTTGGAAAGAAAAACCAGCGAAAGAAAAGAGATAAACTCATAAATCAACAAGGAAGAAGGAAGACGAACAAAGAAAGCTCAAGCATCATTTTGGATTTGCTATTTCTTCTATTCCTAAACTTTATTTTTATATTTTTTGAGTTGATTTCTAAATCTGAATATTATGGGCTGTTTTGATTGTGGATTAATGTTTATGAACTCAGCCATGAACTGATTTTTAGGTGGCTTGAATTGTTGATGAACCCTATGTTATAGTCTATCAATTTCTTGCACTTTATTTTAGTAAAATCTCCCTTGTTCATTTAAGTGTGCTTATATTAATTTCTTGTTGTTGTTTGGCCAGTAATGGCAAGTTATTTAATTATGTTTAATGCTGGAAAGATTAAATGTAATGGGAAGAACTTGGATGACACAAGTAATAATCTAGGTTAGGTTATGTTAGTAAGTAACATAGGGATATGTTATTTGCCTTGTGTAACTTTTGAGAATTAAACTTTGAATTGCATTCTTAAATCTGATTTTGCATAGGAATATGTTTAATTAGGTAGAAGAATTAATATCATAAAATTTGGGAAAGTTTTATGAGTGTTTAAATGAATTCTTGTTAACCTGTGAGTTTTGCTAGAATGTTGCTACCGCAATCTGTCCACAATTTGTTCAAGATGATTAATATAGGGAAATTCAATAATTCAAGTCCATTTTGCAATCCATATATTTCTCTCAAATTTCTTGTTCAGTTTAGTTTTTAATTTCAGTATTTCCATCTTTTTAATATTTTGCTTGGCCTAAAAACAACCCATTTGATTAGTAGTACTTATAAGTTGTTTAGTAATTGTTTTGTTTATTTTTCTATTTTGCAATCCCCGTGGAGACGATTTACTTATCATTATATTACTTGTGTGATTACGTACACTTGCGTATTTAAAATCAAATATTAAATTTATCACAACACCCAGTCCCAAAGTCTTAAACATGTTATCCCCGCATTTGGCTGGCAGTAAAACCTCATATAGATCTAATAAAGACTTGTTTTGCTCTACTTGTCAATTTGGCAAAAGCCATGTTCTTCCTTTGCAACTGTCAAAACATAAGAGCACTAAGCCATTGCAATTAGTCTATTCTGACTTATGGGGACCAGCACCCATTGCATCAAATGATGGCTATAAATACTATATTCAATTCCTAGATGATTATACTAGGTATACCTGGATATATCCTCTCACAACTAAATCTGAAGCACTGTCTTTATTCAAGTTGTTTAAAATACATGTTGAAAAACAATTTGGTGTGCCTATAAGAATGTTTCAAAGTGATTGGGGTGGAGATTTTAGAACCTTCTCATCATTTCTAGCTGAACATGGCATTACCTTTCGAAAACCATGTCCACATATCCATCAACAAAATGGCCGGGTAGAACGAAAACATCAACATATTGTAGAGTCTGGTCTAACTCTACTTGCACAAGCTTCAACGCCCTTAAATTTCTAGTGGGAGGCATTTCACACTTCTGTTTATTTGATAAATAGACTTTCCACTCCAACATTAAAAGGCCAATCACCTTACTCAAAATTATTTCATGAGGAACCTGACTAATTTTCTAAAAGTTTTGGAACATCGTGTTATCCACACCTACGACCATATAATAGACACAAACTACAATTTAGATCTTATATGTGTCTGTTTATTGGTTATAGTTCCAAACATAAGGGCTATAAGTGGCTACACTCCTTTGGCCGAATTTACATCACTAGGAATTGTATATTTGATGAACACACTTTTCCATAAATTCAATTGTTTCCTCATGAGTCATCACAAAGTGAGTCAGACCATACTTCTCTTAGTCCATCTCTTAAATTTACATTGCCATCTGTCCACAAAAATTGGCCAGCTCCACCTTGTATCACCATCTCAGAGTCCATCTCAATTACTCCACATGTTTCTACATCAGCAACATCTTCTCATGATCCTCAAATACAACACTCATCACCACATGTAGCTTCACCAAGTGCTTCTTTTTCACCACATGTCAATTCACAAAGTGCCTCATCACAACTTTCTCCTACAAAATTGCACCTGCTTTGATGTCTTCCACAAGCACAATGCCATCATCCATACAAGGTACTCACACCAAGGAGCCTTCTATGTATCCATCTAATATTCTGTCTCATTACAGACATGCACCAACTTCAACTCATCATATGAAAACCAGAATAAAAGCTGGTGTTGCTAAGCTAAAGGCATCGATTAGCTCTAAACACCCTTTATCAATTGAAACAGGTCCGCCAGAGCCTTCTACTGTACGACAAGCTCTTCAAACTCCTACTTGGAGACAAGCTATGAGCAATGAATATGAGGCACCCATGAAAAATGGTACATGGTCTTTTTTCCCTCCTCCTTCCAATCATACTACAGTAGGGAATAAATGGGTTTTTAAGACCAAATATAATCCAGATTGTACCATCAACAAGCACAAAGCTTGTCTTGTTGCAAAGGGATTTCACCAAACCCCAGGAGTGGACTTTTATGAGACTTGCAGCCCTATTATTAAACCGGCTACTATACGAATTTTCTTGACTACCGCTGTTCACTTTGGCTAGGATATTCAACAACTAGATGTTAACAATGCATTCTTGAATAGCCTCTTGCAAGAGACAATTTACATGGTTCAACCCAAGGGGTTTGTTAGTTCAACACATCCCAATTATGTATGCAAGCTATACAAGGCTATCTATGGTCTCAAACAAGCACCACACGCTTGGTTTGATCGCCTCAAAATAGCTCTTTTAAATGGGGATTCACCAACTCCGAGGCTGATGTTACTCTTTTCATCTACAATCGGGATTCTCATCTGTTGTTCTTGTTGGTTTATGTTGAAGATCTCTTTATTACTAGCACAAGCTCCAATTTAATTCAGCAGCTAGTTACTGACTTACATGGTGCCTTTTCTCTCAAACAACTTGGCTCTATACATTATTCCCTTGGTATTGAAGCTTTTCGGGATCCAACTGGTCTTTTTTTATCTCAGTCCAAATACATTTCAGATCTCCTTTCTAAGGTCAACATGTCAGGAGCTAAGGGAATTTCTACTCCTGCTGTACCACGGAAGACCTTGTCTCGGAGTGAGGGGGAACCAATGGATGATCCCGACACTTATCGGAGCACTATAGGTGTAACGACCCAAAATTGCTAATAAGGCTTAAGGGCCTTGATTAGCATGTCGGGAGGGCATAATTGGTTTATGTGTGATTTAAATTATTAAATGCATGATTATGTTATAAGCACAATTATATGATTATATGGATATGTGAAATGCATGTTTATGAGTATTAGATATGCATGTGGGCCCTATTTAGCTTATAGGGGAATATTTGTAATTTTGGCCGTTGAGAGCATAAATGTGATTATTTGTGGTAAATTGGTGAGACCACATTATTATGTGGATGTATTTGCAGCTTATGGCTCGAGATGATCCTAGTGAGCGGTTTGGCGAAATAGTCACAGCGGGGATTTATACTCGGCTAGGGGAGCCTGGGGGTATTTCTGGGAATTCGGGAAATATATTGGAGATTTTTAGACATTGGGGAAAAATAATTGGTGATTAATTAGATGACGAGATTTAAGTGGTAAATATTAGGGACACTCGAAGAATTAGCGGGAATTGGGAGCAAATGACCAAAATACCCTTAGATTGATTAAAAGGCTTAGTTTTTAATTGGGAGGGTAGAAGATTCTTTTGGCTATTAGTAAAGATAACTGATATAATATGTTTCCCTTAGACTATAGTAGAAAGAAGTAGAAGCACTGAAGGAATGAAAGAAAAATAGAGAACACTCAGCTCCCTCTTTCCCCTTTCTCACGATTTCTTTCTCTCTCACTCTCCCTTGAGAATTTTGAAACTGAGAACTCAAGATGAATTCTGGGCTAGGTTTTGAGGCTTTGATCCTTGGAGTAGCTAAGGAGTTTAGCTGGAATTAGCTTCCAAATTAAGGTAAGTTTTAAGGTTTTATCTGAGTTTGCTGAGCTTTGTTGAGAATGATTTCTGAGTTTGGTTTTGGATTGAAGTTTAAGGATTTAAACTTAGGAATTGGAGGAATCAAAGCTGGGAGGAACATTGAAGACAACCTAGGGTCAGATTCATTCATCAGAGGTAACAATTTCAGACCTTGATTATCTGGGTTTTTTGGTTTTAGATGGTGTTCTTGAGCTTCAGAGCTCAAGTTTCTTTTTTTTTTTGTGTTTGATGAAGTTGTTAGCCAAGTTTTGGTGTTATGTGGGTGTGTTGGTTGAGCTATAGTGATTTGTAGGTTCACTTTTGAGTTTAGTTGAGGTTTGGAATGGGTTTTTGGAGCTTTGGCTTGGGAAAGTTCGATGGGAAAAACCCAGAATTTTGCATGTTCGGGTTGCAACACTGTAGCACTAGGCTGGGAACGCTACAGTGCTAGGCTGTGTTCCTGGGGGGCTAGGTTTCTATCTATAGCACAATAGCGCCCTCTTGTAGCGCTACCTTGCCTCCAGAACTTGGTTTTTGGGCACTTTTTAGGGTTTTGGCTTGAGGGCTCGGGGGACGATTTCACCACTTCGTTTGGTGGAATTAGAGGTCCCGAGAGCGTGAGTTTGGTCCCAGGATTGTCCTTTAGAATTCAAACTTATCGAAGTACCATTTTACGGGTTGTGACTAGGTGTACGCTAGGGCTCAGAACGGGATCGTGCTCGACGGTCGTCTCTAATAACTAAAGCACTCGGAATTAAAGGTACGAAAACTGCACCCTTTTGTGTGGCTGTGATGGGACTAAGGGCTCCCTATATCTATATACAATTGTTGTATGAATATGATGTGCCATGTGAGCATGAAATAAATGGCCTAAGAGTGCCGAAACTGATATTTGCGCACAGGACGCGGCTCGGCCATTGGTAGCTGAGGACAGCTTAATAATCACTGAGCTCAGTTTAAGCGGGCCGGTGTCAGTGGGTTAAACACTGTGCTCAGCCTAAGTGAGCTGGAGACAGTGGGTTAAATAGAGGGTGCAGCCTAAGGACATCGACCCTGAGTATTGTATGATGAATATTGATATGTTATTATTATTGTTTGTTGATTATAACTTGTTTAATACTGAGATGAATGGCTTATGAATAATTGTTTGACCTCTCTGAGTAGATGACTGTTTTGGCATGATGAATACCTAGTTAACAACTTTATGGATTATTTGTTTGTCTGTATCATTTATGCTCTGCAGTATGGTTTTCTTGCTGGGCCTTGGCTCACGAGTGCAACGTGGTGTAGGTAAAGGCAAGGGCAAGGTGGACCAATCCTGAGTTAGAGATCTTTGGGGCAGAATGTACATAGTCAGCTGCTCGTCCACCACGGCCGAGGAATATTGCAGGGATAGGAAAACCTAAAATGCGTATTTTTCCATTTAAATGGCTTATGGATGTATATAACTCTGAAATTTTGTTAATTGTCTTTTAAAACCTGTTTTTGGGATCCCATGTACTAAACGTTTATTTAAATGAAATTTGTCTTTTATGAACAAAATCTTTTTAACCCTAGTTCGATTATGGTTTTAGTGTCACATTTTTAACTAAATGACTTTATTAGTAAGTCTTGCACCTTTATAAACACACAGAGTAGTGGTCTTGGTTATCCAAGGCGTTACAACTTGGTATCAGAGCGTCCTAGGTTTAAGGGTTCCTGAAGACTGGCTGGACATGTACATTCGCCGTTAAAGACAAGCTCGACTCAGGGTTTGGTAATTGTATATTCATGTTTATATGTTTGAGTGTTTGAAAGAAATATGAATGTTGTTATTTGTTTGATTAATAGGGAGCATGATATAATGATAGGGTCTGGCCCTTGACTGTTGTGTGATGATAGTAAGGTGTACTTATTAGCATTGTTGTTGGATGTGGTTGAATATTTGAGTAATGTTATATCTTGATTGTTTATGATTGATTGTGTTCCAATGGTGATGCATGGAAAGATTGTTACCCTGTCATCATAGTCTGACCGCCGAGTCGTTGATTGCAGATTAACTTGTATAGCTATGCGTCCAAGGCGATCTACACAATCGGCACTATTTCTTAGACTAAGGGTGATGACCAGGGACAGAACCCTCCGCCAGTCCCTAAGAACTGGCAGTAGATTATGGCAAACATGCAAGCCCGGCTTCAAAGCCAGGAAGAGCAGATTCGCCTTCTGAGACAGTAGGCTCCGTCAGGGAGTGTTGCATCTATTGTGCCACCTACTGTGGCACCAATTGTACAGACACAGGAAGTTGGAAACCATTGGGAACTGTTGTATGAACAGTTCAAGAGGCAGCATCCTGCAACTTTGGAGGGGGGACCGGATCCACTAAAGGCCGAACAATGGAAGAGCATGATTACATCTATCCTGGATTTCATGAGGGTAGAGGGTCAGGACAGGGTGGCCTGTGCCATATATATGCTGAGGGAGGATGCCCGCATCTGATGGGAAGTGGCATCACAGACTAGAGATGTTACTTCTCTGGGTTGGGACGGATTCAAGGGCTTGTTCAGTCAGAAGTATTACAACGTTTCCGTCAGGGTAGCGAAGGTGAATTAATTTGTGGGGTTGGTACAGGGCAATATGATAGTTACAGAATACACCCTGAAGTTTGATAGACTTGCGAAGTTTGTACCAGATCTTGTGCCTACTAAAGCTGCTAGGCAGGACAGATTTATCAGAGGGCTTAATGCTATGATAGCCCAAGATGTGAGAATTACAACAGTACAGTAATGACCCAACTACTCTAGACCTTGGACCATTAATGAAAACTATACATAGACACTAATCTTTAACAAACTTACAAGTGAAAAGATCATAACTTTATTAAAACTTGTAAAAACAAATGTTAAACTTACATAAACTCAAAGCAAGATACGGGATCCCATAGTTTCAAAAAGGAAAACATAACTTAATTGTAATAAAAAGGAGATTACATAAATAGGTGCGAAAAAATACACATAAACCATAAAACAAAGACTTCATCCTCGAAATCGAAACTCTCGACTCATTGAATCCATTCCGCCTCAATACACATTCCCCAAGCATCCACAAACCCTTCTCGCCACTATAGCTATTTTCCTGCACATATAAACATAAAAGGAATGAGCCTAATGCCCAGCAAGGAAAATCTAACATATAGCCATATACATAAAAATTCATAATGCAACATAAAAACATACCATAACACTTATGTCACACACATACTATAATGGCCATTATTACTTGGGGTCCCATAAACTAAGCAAGTCATATGCCCATTAGATTAGTGGGGTCTTGCTAGCTAAGCAAGTCATATGCCCATAATCTATTTGGGGCTTGTTAGTTGTATAAGTCATATGCCCAAGTCTACAAGCATACTTAACATAGCATTTTTCATAACACATATTCATAAGATAACATATAAAAATCATATAACACATAAATCCTATCCTATTTTCCTTACCAAAACAACCGGGATATGAGAACTGATTTGGGACCTTGGAACACTCCTAAAAACCATTTATAATATGATGAGTATATTGAAGAAAAGGGATGAAAGTGAAGAAGGAACTATACTATCAAAATATACTTACCAAAAACCTTGTGCTTAAGAACTTGGATTTCCTAACCAAGAAGAGGAATAAGGTTAGAATGAGTAGAAGACTATGAGAACTTTAATATAATACAGAAATGGACTAGAGTTCGGGATACCTTGAGTACTTCTATGATCAATCTAAACCTTACATTGAAATGTGTATAGAACCTTACTTCCCAAGTGTTTAGTAAGCTTGTAGTGATCAAGCTTATAATTCCCAACCCAAGTGTTTACACTCTCACACTAACCTAGCAACTTGCAGCCTCTAAACTTAGAGAAATAGATGAATAAATGGCTGGGTACTAGGTCCTATTTATAGAGTTTAGGAATGAAAAGATCTTCATTTAACTTGAATAAAAATAATGGCTTTTTAAGTGAAAAACATTTGAATTATCGTTCAGCAGAGGCTGAAGACTCGTTCAAAAAGATGCTGGACTTATCAAGAGGTTGAAGGTTTGAATGGAGAACGTTTTTGAAAACTTTCAAAATATGCTGATAGGGGCGATATATCGCCCCTTGTAGGCGATATATCGCCTGGGCCAGTATGCCCGAGGCAATCGTGCAACGTTTCGTGTTTTTCGTATCTTCGTGCTGCGATATATCGCCCCCTATAGCTGCGATATATCGGCATACGCTGATTATTTAAACACGAAATTACACATTTTTAGCTTAATTTAAATTGAGTAAACAGCCTTGACTAAGCCCTCTAACGTTTTCAAAGCTGCTGACTGACCTTAGGGTATTCAAATTTTAACCTTAATAAATTAAATCCTCAAAATACTTAATCATTAATAAACCCATACATAACATGTGCTATTATCTAATTGGTTCTTATCTAAACCTTATAGTATAATAAATATTATCCTCAATATCAGTCATATTAATCAAACCTTAGGTTAAAATTAATATTCCTAAACTATAGGTTAAACTTAGAAAATCTACAAGTACTACTATGAGTGTCCAAATAAATCCCGGTCTGAACCAAAAATCCACAGTCATAAATATAATACTATTATTACTATTATACAACTATCTAACTTAGCTAAGTAAAGTTCTTGGACTCTACAAGTACCTGGGGAGACAACTTATGCCCAGGCTATTGAGAAAGCTCTTACTGCTGAGGAAGCAAAAAACAACATTTGGAGGGAGAATGCTGCGAGATGGGAGGTTCGCAAGACAGTGCCACCATATTTAGGATCTGGTAGGGGCGGGGGCCCCAGTGATCTAAAGAGGAAGACCCCTGACACTTCGACCGTTGTTGGTCCTGATAGGAGGGGTTGGGTTATTCAGGGTGGCCGCCAGGGAGGCGGTGATACATGGAGGAGTTACCTAGAGTGCACGAGGTGCAGAAGACGCCATCTAGGCGAATGTCGGGCCAAGGCCTGGTATGTGTGTGGGGTGGTGGGACACCTCAAGAAGGACTGCCCAACAGTGAAGAAAGGGGAAGCAGGGAAGGTGGACTACTTGACTCCAGCTCAAGTGTTCACCTTGACCCAGGCAGAGGGCGAGGCTAGTCCCTCGGTGGTGACAGGTCAGCTTTCTAGTGCTGGCTCTCCTTTTACTGTATTTGTTTACCGAGTTTTTCGGAAACGAATACTAACAGAATAATAAAAAGATAAGAACTGTAGAAATGCTGAAATGTAACTAAACAAACAGTGTTTTTACGTGGTTCAGGCGTTAACAAGCCCTAGTCCACGAGTCGATGTTATTATACTTGGAAAAGGTTACAGTAAGATGGCTGGTGCACAAGAACTTCACACACTCACAGTGTTTCTCTCGGGTTCTCTTGAAGAAGATGAAGCTAGAGAGATTTTAGTAGAGTTTTTGCTATGTGATTTGTTCGTCGTCCCTCTTCTTGTAAAATGAAGGGGTCTTTATAGCTAGGGTTTCGGATTAGGGTTTTTCTCTACGTACATGAGTCTTAATTACACCAGCCATAAATAGGGGATACAATTACTGTAGTAGCATGGCTACAAGACTCTATGTGGGTATATTTACGTGAAAGTATGGGGAACACACAAAGTCAGCCGTCTTTTCCAAGTTGTCAGCGGAACAGTAGGCGAAAAGGTACCCTTAGGCGTGCTGGGATGTGTGCGGCTTTGACCTGACGGGCGTGTCAGGCGGGATCCTGTGTCAGACGGATATCATTCCAAATATGCCTTCTCCCGGACTCGACCGTTCGGTTTTGTTCTGTGCGAGGCACGGAACTGTTTCCGCGGAGACCACTCGAAGAGCCTCTCCTGGAAGGGGCTTCCCCGAGGGGTATCCTTCGGGAGTCCGGGAGAGTCGACGAGTTTCCGTGTTGTGCTTGCTTGGAAGAGTAATCCGGACACTAAACAGGAGAGGCGAAGCCTTTCTGTCCATCCGCGAGCTCTGGTCACCTACCGTGAAAGACATCGATAATTCTGCTTCCCCGAGGACATCAATCTAAACGCTATCCGAAAATCTGGATAACATTTACCCCCCAAGGTCACGGAGCTTTGAGAGATCTGGGAGCTTGTCCAGTCCTCCGGGTATTTCGGTCTCTTAGATTAGGCGAGGGGCCACCTTCTGTGTTCCCGGAAGAGTTCCTTTTTCCCGCCTGAGTGTTAGTATGAAAAAGAAAGGGAATTTCTTCTGTTTGAACTCAAGTACTCAAGTGCGGCAAGGACCACGTGTCATTCTGGGAATGGTTCTACGACCAAGACGTATGCGTGAGGCGACTGGTTGAGTATGCGTGCGTCAGTCATCTGAGTAATGATTTGACGGCCTTTAATGGTACTCCGGGCCCGAGGTGGTGTAATGATGGGAAATAAATACTTTATTCCCATCCGAGGAGTCATAAATAGGATCGTCGCTTCATCTCCAGCCGTTGGATCCGATGCACACGGAATGGGAAGATCGGGACCGTCCATTTGAGGAATTCGAAACGACTTCTTCCCTGCTATAAAAACGAGGGAAAGGACCTTTCTTCCTCTTTACGCTTTCAAATTCTCTATCTTTCGGATTTTCAGATTTCCAAACCTTCGAACTCTCAGGCTTCCCAGCTTCCGTTCCTCCGAACTTGCCACTTCTTTTGGTAAGGATCTGGAAACTTTTTCTTTTGATTTGGCAGTGGGTTTATTCGCTGAAGTTCCTGGTTTGAATCGCCATTCGTCTTTGCAGCTTTTACTTCTCGCGATCGTGCTGTGCAGTGATCCAGTTACTCCTTCAACCTCCAACTACCCGAAAATCAGTAAGTATTTCTACTTTGCTCTTTCCTCCCAGACCTTAGGTTGTTGGTAGTTGTTAGAGTAGAGGTTTCTGCCATTATCGCTTATGTGCATGCGTGAATAGGGCTTTGGTAGGCATGTGATTGATGTGAGTCGATAAGTAGCCTTTTCTGCATGCTTTGGCGATTTGCGTTTGGAAAGTCGTCCCTTGTTTTGCTGTTTTAGGGCATAAGCATGAACGCCTTTAGGGTGTCTTTCTCTGGAAAAACACTTCTTTTGGTGGGCTTAGGCTCGGAGTCTGAGTCTGGTTCCTTGCTGCCCTTCGGGTGGCATGGTGCCAATCCCTCGGTAAGCTCGGTGGGAGCCTCTCCAAGCATTTTTCGGGGAGGGTCTCCCCGACGCCTTTGATACCACTAGGGTATGACAAGGGTGCTGACTGCTTAGAGTGTTTTCTTCTTTCTTTCTTTTGTCCAGTGACGAACATCTCAAAGGAACAACTCCTTGCTGTGGGGGAGGCTGATTCTGCCCAAGAGAAGGGCTCTCCTGTCGCTGGTGCAAAGGGGAAAGGAAAGGCGAAAGTGGTCGCGGCTAGCCCACCGACCTCCAATAGTTCCATCTGGGAGATGGACCAAAAGCCGAACCTTTTCAGGAATTATGGCATGCTGGAGCTGTATTCCTCTGAGGCAGGCCTGAAGAACATCCCAGGTCTGATGTGGCACCGTCTGTCGGTGCTGGGCGAGTCAGCTAGCCAGAGTCACGAGGGCTTTGGTGCCTGGAGCTGGGCACACATAGTGTGTGGGGCGCACTTGCCCCTAAGGAGTTACTTCGCCAATTTCTGTGTGAAGGCGGGGATTGTCCCCTTCCAGTTGATTCCTCCCAGCTACAAGCTCCTAGCGGGGTGGTTCATCTTTTGCAAGTCCCGGAGACTGAAAGCTCCTACCCCGGAGGAGGTGCTGTACTTTTACGGGTTGAAGTCTCAGCCTATGAGGGGTCATTCAGACAAGGTGGAGTTTTACAGGCTGGAAAGGCACCCGGACGTGATGTGCCCCACTTGTCATACCGCGAGGGTTCCAGACCTCCGGGAATACTGGTTCCTGACGACTGGCTTCCCGCTGAAGAGGGTGCCAGCCCTATCTTTGGACTTCAAAATCCCTGGTAAGTGCTCCTTCCTCTCCTTTTCAACTTTGTTTCTTTGCGTTTGATCTGCCTTTTGGGAGGATCTCTAACGCTTGTATTTGATTTTTGCAGAAGTCGTTCCGCGGACACCTCGCTGCGCGGAGATGATAAGGAGGTCCAAGTTCTACGAAGGGCTTTCTGAGGAAGAGTTAAAAGTGGAGGGACTTGTGACCTCCGAATCGTTGAGGGAGTATGGGCTACTCGCCTCTTTCCAAAACATCGAGCCAGTGAGTGGCAGGGGGCAAAGTCAGGTGTCAGCTGACATCCGGGAGCAGATTGCCCTGGAGCTGTCCAAGGTGATCACCCAAGCAGCCCGGGATGAAAATACTTTATCTCCTAGTTGGGCGGAGAGGTTCCCCGACCCCCAGCCGGAGGAAGAGGAGATCGAGGCTCGCCACGCCGCGGCTTACCCTAACGAAGGGGCTCCGGGGGCTAGTACCTCCGGGAGAGGTTAGACTAGTTTTCAATTGATCCACACCCCCAACCTGTCTGAGGTTTCCCGGACCTCTCAGATGGGGTTTGATCCCCGTTTCCTTAGGCTAGATCCGCGTAGGATACCCTTCGACAGATATTGCGATAGGGTAGATGAGCTCCTCGGGTGTCTGAGTGACGGTAGTCTGCCAGAAGGTGTCATCATGGTTGACCCTTCTTCCCTCAGCATGTCATTCCCGGACTTCAAGGAGTACGGGAGCTTCCTGGAGCAGGAAGCGATGTTTTGTTTTGCTCGGGGAAGGCCATCCACGTTTCTCGTGCATGGTCGTCCCTTTCAAACTTTTCTTTTTCTTGTTTCTTGTTCCCTGCTGGCGGGCTTGCTTGTGCTTTTTTGTTGATTGCCGCTTCTTACTTATTTTCTTTCTCATTGCTTGTTGGTTCGTTAACCTTGCTTTGTACGTTTCTTGCAGAGTATCCAGAAGCCAAGATGTTGGGGAGGGTTACTTTGCTCATTAAGAAGGCTGCCACTAGCCAAGACCCGTCCACGGGGAAAGGACGGAAGACCAAGGCTGGTAGGGGAGGTAAAACTGCCTTCCCCAAGAAGACGAGTGGCGAGGCGCAAGTGTCTCCGAGGGTAAAGAAGTCTCCTGCTGACGGGCCTTCCGAGACCATGATGGTCTCGAGTAGCAGCAGCGACGGGGAAGGGCTTGTGTTCCCCGTGAAGACAACTGGGGTGAGCAAGCGTCCCGGAGAAGATGCTGAGGGTGCTAAGAAGAAACGCCTTAGACACTCTTCTCCTGGTCGAAGGCAACAACAACAGCAATGACAGCAAGCACAACTACAACAACAACAGCAACAAGAACAATAGAGACAATCACCAACGTCACAGATGCAGCAACCACAACATCCAAACCAGCAGCGGCAACAAGGGCAATTACTTCTGCTGCCGCAGCAGCAAAAGCAACAGACCGGGGCCTTAATACCCCGTCTGCCTCCTCCCCCAGCCCAAAGGGGGTCCACCCTTCCGGGGTCTCCTTCTTCTCAGACAACCAACCTTCCTCTGCCTGGCCTGAAGTTCCACTTCCCACGGAAGCCAACCAGTTTCCCCGCTGCCCTCCTGGAGGGTGTAAGACGGGCCGATAGTTTTTTGAAGAGGCGGAGAAGGCTGTCACTCAGGGAAGGGCAGATAACTTGTCTGCCGTGAAGAGAGCTGAGCTGGCCGAGGGGGTGAGATCCCTTCACCCGGCCGGAGCGGTTTTGGATGGTCCAGCCTTGGAGAAGAGGCTGGTGCCTAGGCTCGGACGTGCATTGGCGCCGTTCGGAGCTGAGATGATGGAGGACATGGCCCTGAGCTTATGCGAGCTCAATTCTGAGAAATGGGCCATCAGTAGCAGCAAGGATCCGCTGTTGCTGACACACGCTGTGAAGCAGCAACTGTCCGGGGTAAGCCGTCAGTTGTTATTTTTTGGGATCATCTGTCTTTTGGTCCGGCTTTAGCTCATTCTGTTGTCTTTCCTTGCAGGCCTCTATGATCGCGGAACGCTCGTTCCGGGAGGTTGGTGCAGTTCTGGTTCAGCTGGAGGAGAGCCAACTGGCTCGCCAGGCCTTGGAGGCAGAGAAGCAGAAACTGACCCAACAGGCCTTGGAGGCTTCGGAGAAGATTGATCAGGCCCGGCGCACGGCTGAGGAAGAGGCGGACAAGAAATATCTTGCCAAATATCAAGAGTACCGGGCCAAGGCAGAGAATGAGTTTAGACAGCGGTCGGATGGGATGAAGGCCGAAAACTCCAAGCTCCGGGAAGAGCTGTCCCAAGCCAAGGTGGAGAAGGATACCCTGGAAGCTCGCTTGCAATCAAAAAATGATCTCCTCCTTAAGCGGCAAGAGGAATATTCCACTCTTCAGAGTAAGCTGCACGAGGAGGAGCAACTCCATAAGAGGAGCAGGGATCTCGTGTCTATGCTGCAGTTGGGGCTCGCCGAGAAGGATAAAGAGATCGGGGCCTTGCAATTCACTGCCAGGGGGCATGTGACCGAGAAGCAATCCGTGCTGAACCAAAATAGGGAGCAGTGCAAGGAGATTGATTCTCTTAAGGGGGAGCGGGATGCCTCCAAGACCGAAATGGAAAAATTGAGGGCTCAACTAACTGTCGCGGAGGCACAGCTGGCAACCTCCGAGGCGGAGCGCTTGAAGGAGAAGGAGGATGCTGAGGTGATACTGAACAGGACGATTAATATATCGCATGTGGTCCTCATGCATCAACTCTGGAAAGTGAACCCGGAGGTATTAGGCTATCTGGGAGATGATGCCGAAGCCATGAGGGAGAAGCTACTCGTGTGGGATCAAGGCCCAGAGGCGTACGTCCAAACTTTCAACATTGACGAACGTGCTGGAGCTCCTGAGGTGGGAGATCCCGGAGAGGCGGGGACCTCTGAACCTTCTCATGACAAAGTTCCGCCTTCCAATGAGCCGACTCCGCCAGTCTCAGTTGAAGCCGATGCCCCCGAGGCCGCGGTCGTGGAAGTTGCAGTTACCCCCAATGCTTGAAGGGGTTTTATCTTTAATTATTTTTCATTTTGAGTTTTTCATTGCGGACATATTTGCCATAATTATAGCATTCTCCTTTCTTTTCTGCCGAGTTCTTTATTTATCTTTGCTCTTAGGGTAGACTTTTATACGGTAGAAACTGTTGTAGGGGCGTATGAGGTTTTGGTTCCAACGGCCAAAACCTATGCACTTCCCACTTGAAGTTCTAACGGATGATGTCTTTTCCCACGTAGTTTCTAGGTTACGAAGGTTTCCTGGTTCCAACGGCCAGGCTCCTTTCACCGTATTTTAGCTTTCCTAAGGCAGATAGCCAATCCCGGGACTTGTAGTTATACGGTTCGCTGGGATTGCTAAGGTGAGTCGTTCCATGGTTTGGAACGGGAGTTCTTTTGGTGAGTGTCGCTAGACTTAAGGTTAGATCTTTGCGAAGAAAAACTAACCGTTATTGCGAACCTCATGGTGGCTGACTTCAGGGACCTGGCATGGAGCCCTGCGAGGCAAGGCTCGTTGCTGTCGGGGAAATCGCCACGCCCACCAGGTGTGATCTCGGAGCAGGGGCTTTGCGAAGCAAGGCCTGCCGTGAATGGTGGATCGACCATGTCTGCTCCTGGAGCTGAAACTTGCAATGGTCGAGGAGCTCGCCATGCATTATTTTGTGAGATCCGGAGCTGGAGTCTGCGAAGCAAGGCTTACAACGGTCGCGGATCTTGCCATCTTTCGCCTTGCGGGACCCGGAGCTGGAGCTTGCGAAGCAGAGCTCTACAGCGATCACGGATCTTGCCATCTTTCTCCTTGCGGGACCCGGAGCTGGAGCTTGCGAAGCAGAGCTCTACAGCGATCGCGGATCTTGCCATCTTTCGCCTCGCGGGACCCGGAGCTGGAACTTGCGAAGCAAAGCTCTACAGCGATCGTGGATCTTGCCATCCTTCGCCTTGCAGGACCCGGAGCTGGAGTTTGCGTAGCAAAGCTCTACAGCGATCGCGGATCTTGACATCTTTCGCCTTGCGGGACCCGGAGCTGGAGCTTGCGAAGCAAAGCTCTACAGCGATCGTGGATCTTGCCATCCTTCGCCTTGCAGGACCCGGAGCTGGAGTTTGCGTAGCAAAGCTCTACAGCGATCGCGGATCTTGACATCTTTCGCCTTGCGGGACCCGGAGCTGGAGCTTGCGAAGCAAAGCTCTACAGCGATCGCGGAGTATTCTGCAAAGGACTTGTCAGGGAGTTGGGGGTGTTTTGGCGTAGCTCTATGAACGTGCCTCAACCCCCAGTCCCGTCCATCGCTGGGCTACACAGGAGATAATTTTCATGATACATAATGGCAGGCATTTCCATGGCAATTTTCACATAAGCACATAATGCACATATGACACGTAATGCAAGCATGTTCATGGCAACAAATAAACCTAAGCTTAACAATTTAAACATTTCAAACAATTTAAAATTTTCAAACACAATGCTAGCACATAAGTGGTGTTCTGTGTACGTTTTGTTCAAGGGGCGTATGGCTATGCCTTAGCCATGTATACCCCCCAAGTGAGCGTGGGGTCCGGACGTCTCCGGACCGCGTGGTCACTTGTTAAAACGCAGCTTTGAACACAGGGATAAAAAGTACAGTAAAAGCGGAGTGAATCTCTCCGTGTTTCATTAAATTAGCCTGCTAGGCGTGAGTTTTACAACAGGGAGGATTATTTCCACATTTTTCACTTTTGCTAATTTCACCAAGGACTTCCGACTGGATGGTCCGGGGCCTACTGGTAGTAACGGCGGAGGTGCTCCGCGTTCCAGGCGCGCGGGACTTTAGATCCGTCGAGTCTCTTTAAGTGATACGTCCCATGGCCCACTTTTTCTTGGACTTCGTAGGGGCCTTCCCAGTTGGGTCCGAGGACTCCTACTCCTGGATCCTGCGTAGCAGGAAATACTCTCCGTAGGACAAGATCCCCAACTTCGAATGTACGGCTCTTGACTCTCGTGTTAAAGTGTCGGGCTATCTTGCCTTGGTACATTTTTAGTTGGACCTGCGACTGCTCCCGGAGCTCTTCGATCATGTCCAAGGACTCCTGGAGAAGGGCATGGTTCTGGGTAGGGTCGTAGGTATCTTGCCTGTGAGAGGGGATCATAGTTTCTACTGGGATGACGGCCTCGCAACCGAAGGTCATGGAATAAGGCGTGTGCCCCGTCGAAGTTCTCTCTGTTGTGCGATAGGCCCAAAGTACTCGCGGAAGTTCTTCCGGCCAGTGAGCCTTGCAGGCTTGGAGTTTTTTCTTCAACGTGGTCTTTAATATTTTGTTTACAGCTTCTACTTGCCCATTAGCCTGGGGTCTGGCGACTGCGGAAAAGCTTTTGATAATTCCATGCGAAGCACAGAAGTTCGTGAAGTGTTCACTGTCAAATTGCTTTCCGTTGTCGGACACAATTTTTCGTGGAAGCCCAAAACGACACACTATATTCCTGATGACAAAGTCCAGTGCTTTTTTAGATGTGACCGTGTTCATAGGTTCAGCTTCAGCCCATTTGGTGAAGTAGTCTACCGCGACTATGGCATACTTCACTCCACCCTTTCCAGTTGGGATGGAACCTACTAGGTCAATGCCCCAAACGGCGAACGGCCAGGGGCTAGTCATTAGGGTAATTTCTGTAGGCGGCGCTCGCGGAACCTTGGCGTACCTCTGGCACTGCTCACAGTTCCTGACATAATCCACACAATCCTTCTTCATGGTGGGCCAGAAGTATCCTTGTCGAAGGATCTTTTTGGAGAGGCTCAGCCCGGAGGTATGATCGCCACAGAAGCCTCCGTGAATCTCATGGATGATGGTGCTGACTTCGGTTCCGGCAACACACCTAAGGAAGGGTATGGACAACCCCCTGCGGTAAAGCTTTCCATCCATAACCACGTATCGGGGAGCTTGATATTGGAGCTTCCTTGCGTCAGCTTTATCAGTGGGGAGCTCTCCGGTGGTGAGAAATCTGAGGATGGGTCCTATCCAGGAGTGGGAATGGTCGATGATGGCGTTTATCCTTCGTGTCTCAGTACTGGGGGCTTCTAAGTGCCCGATGGGGACTAAGCCATACTGTTCAATCTCCGGGTCCGTTGCAAGCTTGGCCAGCGTGTCCGCGAGTGAGTTCTGGTCCCGGGGGACCTAGCGGATTTGGTAGCCTTTGAAATGCTGCAGTAGGTCGCGGGAGAGAAACACGTAGGCAGCCATCCTTTCGCCTTTCGTCTGGTATTCCCCGGATATTTGGTTTACCACAAGTAGGGAGTCGCTGTATACTTCGATTTTTTGGGCTCCGACTTCTCTGGCCAGTCGTAACCCAGCTAACATGGCTTCGTGTTCTGCCTCGTTGTTGGATGTTGGGAACGCGAAACGGATGGCGCTCTGGAGCTGATGCCCTTGGGGAGATATTAGGATGACCCCCGCTCCAGCTCCTTTTTCATTTGAGGCTCCGTCTACATAGACCTTCCATGTGGGAAGTTCCGGGACAGGATCTTCCGGGAGGTCATTCATTCCCGAGCATTCCACAATAAAGTCCGTGAGAGCTTGACCTTTTATGGAAACAAGTGGTTGGTAGTGGACGTCGAACTGGCTCAGTTCCATGGCCCACTTAAGCAATCTGCCAGAAGACTCGGGCTTCTGCAGGACTTGTCGGAGAGGGTGGTTGGTGAGTACTTTGATGGTGTGCGCCTGGAAATATGGCCTTAGCTTCCGTGAAGCAATTAGCAAGCAGAGGGAGAGTTTCTCGATCATTGAATATCTGGACTCGGCGTCCAATAACCTCTTGCTTACGTAATACACAGGGAGCTGGATACGGCCATCTTCCCGGACGAGAGCGGCACTCACTGCGTGCTCAGTCACAGCTAAGTATAAGAACAACGCCTCTCCTTCGACAGGTTTGGACAGAATGGGAGCTCGGGTTAAATGTTCTTTGAGGTGTTGGAAGGCTGCTTCGCATTCGGGGGTCCACTCGAACTTCTTGTTTCCTCGCAACACATTGAAGAAGGGGATACACTTGTCAGTGGCCTTGGATACGAAGCGGCTGAGAGCAGCTATCCTTCCGGTAACGCTCTGGACATCCTTATGTTTCCGGGGGGAAGGCATATCTATGAACGCCTTTATTTTCTCAGGGTTGGCTTCCACTCCGCGGGAGCTGACAATGAAACCGAGGAACTTTCCAGACGAGACCCCGAAAGTACATTTCTTTGGATTTAGTTTCATCCCGTACTTTCGGATCACGGCGAAAGCTTCCTCAAGGTCGTCACTGTGGTCCCCGGAGGTCTTGGACTTTACCAACTTGTCGTCCACGTACACCTCCATGTTCCTCCCCAGTTGGTCCTTGAACATTCTGTTTACTAGACGCTGGTACGTCGCCCCAGCATTCTTCAAACCGAAAGGCATGACCACGTAACAGTAGACACCCTTGTCCGTGAGGAAGCTGGTGTGTTCCTGGTCCGCGACATGCATCTTGATCTGGTTGTATCCGAAGTACACATCCATGAAGGATAAGAGTTCGTACCCGGAAGTAGCGTCTACCATCTGATCGATTCGCGGAAGAGGGAAACAATCTTTCGGGCAGGCCTTGTTTAGGTCCGTGAAGTCAATGCACATTCTCCAGGACCCATCAGGTTTCGGGACCAGAACTGGGTTGGCCAACCACACGGGATAGTGCGACTCCTGGAGAAAGCCTATGGACATCAATTTGTCCACTTCAGCTTTGACGGCTTCGGCTCTCACTGGGTCCAACGGCCTCCTCTTTTGGCGAATTGGAGTTGCAGATGGGTCTATGTTGAGTGCGTGGCACGCAACATTGGGATTAATCCCCGTCATATCAGCGTGGCACCATGCCAGGATATCCTGATTATCCTTCACAGTGGCCACGATCTTATCTCGAATGGCCGACGGCAGGTTTTTCCCCACCTGAATGACTTTGGTGGGTTCTCCCGGGTTGAGGATCACCTCTTCGACTTCCTCCATCGGCTCTATTGCTTTCTCGATTCCCACTCTTGGGTCGAGTTCGTCAAAGTATGCCTCCTGAGCACCCCCAGTTTCTGGTAATTCTTCCGCCAAAGGAATGGCAGCAAACGTCTCTTGGACCGTGTAGACGGATCGGACGGAGACGTTATAACAGCTCCGTGCACTTCTTTGGTCTCCTCGAAGGGTGCCAATACGCCCATCGTCGCATGGAAACTTCAAACATAAGTGGCGTATCGAGGTTATGGCCCCACAATCGATTAGGACCGGTCGGCCTAAGATGGCATTATACGCCGTGGGGCAGTCGACCACCACGAATGTGCTATGCTTGAAGGCACAAGCGTCGCTTTCTCCTCTGAGGGTGACTAGAAGTTGAATTTTGCCTAATGGCATGAGTGCGTCCCCATTGAACCCTTGAAGCTGGATGGGGCATGGGGCCAGGTCTGTCTCGGTCAATCCGATCGCGTGGAAGGCCGCTTTGAAGAGGATGTTTACGGAGCTTCCGTTATCGACCAAGATCCGTGAGACCTTCTTATTGGCAATCTGGGCTTCCACCACGAGGGGATCGTTGTGGGGGAAGTGCACATGTCGAGCATCGTCCTCCGTGAAGGTGATGGGAAGATCCATCATTCGGGGACGTTGAGCAGGTGATTGAACCAAGGCGCACATCTCCTCGACGTGTTCTAACTCCCTCAAGTACCTCTTCTGGGAGTTGCGGGTGCTTCCGGCAAGGTGCGGTCCTCCGGAAATGGTGGCTACGTGTCCGTCAACGGGTGGCGGAGCAAGGCCGGGCGGATATGGGTTGCCCGGTCCTGGAGCCAACAAGGCAATGGGCGCCGGAGCGGGTGGAGCAGGAAGCGCTGGGTACTGAGACCCGGGAGCTTGGGGGTGACCGGCTCCAGGAGCGCTAGCGGTCCCCCTCTGTCCCGGGGAATATGCAGCTCCGTGAACCACCCCCTGTCCGGGATAGATAATGGGTATCCTCACCCACTGACCGAGGTGTCCCGCTCTTGCTAGGGACTCGATCTCATCCTTCAGCTGAAGGCACTCGTTCGTGGTGTGCCCCACGTCTCCGTGGAACTCACACCTTTTATTGGAGTCTCGCGGACGTCTTCCTCCGTGAGACACTTTCGGGGGCTTCCTGTAGTTGACCATATTACAGGTCGCCCGATAGACATTCTCTCGCGAGTCTATCAAACTGGTATATTCCGTGAACTTGGGCTCATAGTCCTTCCGGGGCTTCTTTGAATGGTCTCCCCGGTTGGAGTTTCTTCCGCTTCGTTTGCTCCGCGATTGGCTCAAATTTCGTTCTGGGGCTTCCGCTTGCGGCTGCGGCATGCCAGGAGCGATACTACATCCGGTTTGTACAGCTCCGTACCCAGAGAAATGGGTTTGACTCGGCGTCTGAGCAGACGCGGAAGGTCCGTACACACTTGGAGTGAATTGGGCTCCTGGAAGCGTGAGGGCTGGTGCGGAAGCTTGCGAAGCAAAGCTCGGCGCAGTCACGGAAGGCATTGGAGCTGGGGGAACTCCAAAGGCCTGCTGGTAGGCATCCTCAAGGTTGATGATTCCCTGAGCCTTTGACATGAATTCGGACAGCGTTTCTGCCCGTCTCCTCTGCATTTCCCCCCATAGCAGGGAGCCGACAGTAAGGCCCGATTGGAGGGCGATCAGCTTCATGTCATCGCTGACCTTGGTCTTTGCAGCAGCTTCCATCATTCTCTGAATGAAAGCTTTGAGGTTCTCAGTGGGTTGCTGCTTGATGTTGGTTAAGGAACCAACCTCCATGTCGTGGTCGCGGGCAGCAATAAACTGCCTCCTGAATGCGGACTGTAGCTCCTTCCAACTGTGGATTGATCCGGGAGCTAATCTTTTCCACCAGTCCTCCGCGGACTTGGTAAGGGTGAGTGAGAAGCACATGCATTTGGCGTCCTCACTAACACGCGCCACTTGCATCATTTTGTTGTATTTAGCTAGGTGGGTACGCGGGTCTGTCCTCCCATCATATAATTCTATGTGGGGCATTTTGAAGTTATCCGGGAGGGACGTTTCCGCGATCCTCCGAATACATGGTTCCGGGTCTTCCTCCTCAGAGTCTGACAGGGCCCCACTTTGCTTCCGGACCAGCTTGGTCAAGGCAGCAATCTGTTCCTCGAGCCTCTTCGTATCATTCTCCGGGAGGTAACATCCCCGGAGCTTGTCATTAATATGATTTCGGAGGTCATCTCCGCGAGGCCGGGCCTTTTCTCCTTTGGCCTTTTCATACTTGGCCTCCAACCTTCTTCTTAGGTCCACCGTGGACCAGCTATCTTCGGAGTGCGAGTTCGCAGCCCGACCGTCCTGGTTGACGGAATCACTGGGGCGGTTGATCCTTCCCCTAGGCCTGGGTGCCTTAGCACCGGGCCCTTTAGGCACGGAGTGCCCCCTTGGGGCTGAAGGACGTCTGGGCTTAGGAGCGCCAGAGACCTTCTGCGCGCGGGGGGGGTAGTCGACCTTGTGATTCACGCCTTTAGGAGGTGCAGGGGCGTCAGCGCGCACAGGCTCTCCAACTTTTTCTTTGCCCTTGTTAGGGGCGGCTTTGGATGGTCCAGCAGCGGCTGGATCCGGCATTGCGGCATCAGCACCACCTAAAACAGAGGCGTCCTCGTCCGAGTCGCCTAGGTCTCCGAACTTGCTTTGGAGGCGCTCCATCATGCGCTGCATTTTTTCGAAGAGGCGCTCCTGCTCAGCAAGCTTAGCTTTGGTGACCTCCAGTTCTTCGGCTACTTGGACCAGTTCTGGGTCCTTCTCATAGTAGCAGCCGTCCTTGTAATAACCGTCTTGGACATACTCTTCTTCGTCTTCTAAGTATGTTTTATCTTCGGTACTGACCCGATCCTGGCGGGATGTCGGGTCTTCACCTTGGTAGTCCAAGGGTTCGCTTTGCACCACATCTTCCATCACGGTATCGGGGTTGACCGTAGCATTTTTGTCAACAGCGGATTTTCTCGTAGTCACCATCTCTTTAGTACGAAGTGAAAACAAAAAACGTACACAAAAAAAGAGCTGACTAACAACTTCCTACAACTCTCAATGAAAGCACCAAGATGTTTACCTAGTTTTTCGGAAACGAATACTAACAGAATAATAAAAAGATAAGAACTGTAGAAATGCTGAAATGTAACTAAACAAACAGTGTTTTTACGTGGTTCAGGCGTTAACAAGCCCTAGTCCACGAGTCGATGTTATTATACTTGGAAAAGGTTACAGTAAGATGGCTGGTGCACAAGAACTTCACACACTCACAGTGTTTCTCTCGGGTTCTCTTGAAGAAGATGAAGCTAGAGAGATTTTAGTAGAGTTTTTGCTATGTGATTTGTTCGTCGTCCCTCTTCTTATAAAATGAAGGGGTCTTTATGGCTAGGATTTCGGATTAGGGTTTTTCTCTACGTACATGAGTCTTAATTACACCAGCCATAAATAGGGGATACAATTACTGTAGTAGCATGGCTACAAGACTCTATGTGGGTATATTTACGTGAAAGTATGGGGAACACACAAAGTCAGCCGTCTTTTCCAAGTTGTCAGCGGAACAGTAGGCGAAAAGGTACCCTTAGGCGTGCTGGGATGTGTGCGGCTTTGACCTGACGGGCGTGTCAGGCGGGATCCTGTGTCAGACGGATATCATTCCAAATATGCCTTCTCCCGGACTCGACCGTTCGGTTTTGTTCTGTGCGAGGCACGGAACTGTTTCCGCGGAGACCACTCGAAGAGCCTCTCCTGGAAGGGGCTTCCCCGAGGGGTATCCTTCGGGAGTCCGGGAGAGTCGACGAGTTTCCGTGTTGTGCTTGCTTGGAAGAGTAATCCGGACACTAAACAGGAGAGGCGAAGCCTTTCTGTCCATCCGCGAGCTCTGGTCACCTACCGTGAAAGACATCGATAATTCTGCTTCCCCGAGGACATCAATCTAAACGCTATCCGGAAATCTGGATAACAGTATTGATTAACTTTGTTGCTACATATTCATTTGTTTCTAGTATGGTGATTCATAGATTGTGTAGACCTAGTGAGTACTGTATTGGGGGGTTTGGGACTATACTGCCTACATGGGAGCGGGTAGTTTCTAGGAGATGGATTAGAGCACTGCCAGTGATGGTTGATGGTAGGGAGCTATCAGTAGACCTGATTGAGTTAGGAATGGAGGATTTTGACATGATTTTGGGAATGGATTGGCTGGTTAGATACAGGGCTACTATTGATTGTAGGAAGAAGATGGTGACTTTGAGCCGGAGGGAGAGGATCCCTTTGTTTTTGTGGGTGCGATATGTGGACCTTGCATACCCATGATATCAGCGCTGAGAGCCAAAGACTTATTACAGGGAGGATGTATAGGTTTTCTGGCTAGTGTGGTGGATACTACCAGAGTTTTTCCAATAGGGTCGGGAGAGACTAGATTGGTTCGTAAATTCTTAGATGTATTCTGTAATGACCCAAAATTACTAATAAGGCTTAAGGGCCTTGATTAGTGTGCCGGGAGGGCATCCCTGGATTATGTGTGATTTAAATGATTAACTGCGTGATTATGTGATAAGCATGCTTATATGATTATTTGGATATATGAAATGCATGATTATGAGTATTAGTATGCATGTAGGCCCTGATTAGGTTATAAGGGCATATTCGTAATTTTGGCCCGTTGAGGGCATAAATGTAAATATTTGTGATAAATTGTTGATACCACATTATTATGTGGATATATCTACAGCTTGTGACTCAAGGCGGTCCTAGTGAGTGGTTTAGCAAAAAATTCACGGTGGGAATTTATACCCAGCTCGGGGAAGCCTGGGGGTATTTCTGGGAATCTAGGAAATATATTGGAGACTATTTGACATTGAGGAAAATAATTGGTGATTAGTTAGGTGTTGGGATGCAAGCGGTAATTATTAGGGACACTCGAGGAATTAGCGAGAATTGGGAGCAATGACCAAAATGCCCTTAGAATGTTTTAAGGTTTAGATTTTCATGGGAGGGCAAAATGGTCATTTGGTTTAATAAGGGATAAGAGTTAATTCTGCTTTTAGCCTTAGTGGAATATGTAGAATGTTTGAGAAGTTGAAGGAAAGCAAAAAGAAAGAAAAGAAGGAGGAAAGAAAGAAGGAAAAACAGAACTCATAAGCTAACCTTTTCTCTCACTCGGTTTACCATTCTCCACCATCTCTTGAGGATTTTTGGAGCTGTAAATTCAGGGGAAGCTCAAGCTGGAGCTTGGGGCTAAGGACCTTGGTGAAGCTAGAGAATTTAACAGGGATTAGCCACTCAATTGAGGTAAGTTTCAAGGTTTTGATGAGTTTCTAAACTATGTTAGGATTTATTTCTGAAACTTGGTTTTTGATGGAAGTTAAGGGAGTTAAGTTTTGGGAATTGAGGAGTTAAAGGCTGGAGAGGCTTGGAGGATAACCCAGGGTTGAATTCCTTCATTGAAGGTAACAATTTTTGGCTTTGAAGTTCTGAGTTTCTTAATTTATGGTTGAGTTCTTGAGTCTTAAGTTCAATTCTTGTTTTTCTTTATTTGATGGTGCATGTGGTTGAATTTAAGGTTGTTGGGCCTTGTGGGGTGAGATGTAGTGATTGGTAGGCTTGTTTTGAAGTATGGTTGAGGTTTGTAAGGGTTCTAAGGGCTTTTGGTTTGAGGGAAATCGAAGGAAGAAAAACAAAGTGTTGAAGGTTCTGTGACTAGCGCTGTAGCGCTAGCCTTTGGGCACTATAGCGCTAGGCTTCTGTTTTTCTGGGCCTTTTAGCTATGCTTGTAGCGCTGTAGCACCCACTCTATGGTGTTGTAGCGCTACCCTGCCTTCAGAAGTGGATTTTTGGGTTATTTCTTAGGGTTTTTTCCAGGGGGCTCAGGGTTTGATTCCACCACCCCGTTTGGTGGAATTAGGGCTTCCCGAGCGCTCGGGATTGGTCCCGTGGTTAGGTTATGGAATTGAAGTTTAGTGATGGTTCTAATTTGTGGTTGTGACTAGGCGTACGCTAGGTCTCGGACGGGATCGTGCTTGAGGGTCAGTTTCACTAATCAAGCTATCGGAATCTAAAGGTAAGAAATTGCACCCGGTTATGTGTTTGTGTTGGGACTAAGAGCTCCCTATATTCATATGTGATGTCATGAGATGGTATTATGCCATGGGACATGTGATAAAAGGCCTAAGCATGCCGGAATCAATATTTGTGTACAGGGCACGGCTCGGCCACTGGTAGCTGAGGAGAGCTTAATATTCACTGAGCTCGGTTTAAGCGGGCCGGAGTCGGTGGGATAAATAGGGGATGCGAACTAAGGGTGTCGACCCTAGTTAATATATGAATTGGTTATTAATGTAAATTTGATGAACTTGGTATGTTGAATGCCTAATCAAGTGAATATTATAGATGCTGAATATATGATTATGGTCTATGAGTTATCTGATTGATTGATTAATGTTTATACTCTGTTATCTGGTTTTCTTGTTGGGCCTTGGCTCATGGGTGCTACGTGGTGCAAGTAAAGGCAAGGGCAAGGTGGACTAGTCCTGAGTTAGAGAGCTTTGAAGCTGAATGTACATAGTCAGCTGATCGGCCGCCGCAGTCGAGGAGTGGTACATGACGGGGAAAGCCTAAATGTATGTTTTTCCCTTAGAGTGGCTAATAGTTGTACATATATTCTGGAATTTTGTAAACTGTCTTTTAAACTCTATTTCTTTTGGGATCCCATGTATAGAATGTTTATTTAAATGAAATGCATATTTTATGACCAGAATCTTTTAACCCTAGCTCAATTATGGTTTTAGTAACACGTTTCTAACTAAATGACTTGATTAGCAAGTCTTGCACCTTTCAAACACACAGTGTAACGATCATGGCTATCCAGGGCGTTACATATTCCTTGAGGATTTACCAGGGTTGTCGCTACACAGGGAGATTCATTTCGTCATTGAGTTGGCACCGGGGACACAGCCAGTGTCGAGGGCACCATATAGAATGGCACTGATAGAACTGAAGGAATTGAAGATGCAGTTACAGGAGCTTCTGGATTTGGGGTTCATCAGGCCTAGCTTCTCGCCTTAGGATGCTCTGGTTTTGTTTGCGAAGAAGAAGGATGGGACTCTGAGAATGTGTATAGACTATAGAGACTTGAACAAGTTGACCATCAAGAATAAGTACCCTCTACCAAGGATCGATGACTTGTTTGATCAGCTGCAGGGAAAGACGGTATTTTCAAAGATTGATCTTTGATATGGTTATCACCAGCTGAGGATCAAGGACGAGGATATACTGAAGATGGCCTTCCGTACGAGGTATGGGCACTATGAGTTTCTGGTCATGTCATTTAGTTTGACCAATGCCCCAGCAGCCTTCATGGATTTAATGAATCGGGTGTTTAAGGATTTCTTGAATCAGTTTATGATTGTCTTCATTAACGACATCTTAGTGTACTCCAGTTCAGAGGCAGAGCACGAGCAACATCTTCAACAGGTCTTGCAGAGATTAAGAGAACACCAGTTGTACACCAAATTTAAGAACTATGAGTTCTGGCTACCAGAAGTGACATTCCTCGGACATATTGTTGGTAAAGATGGGATTAAGGTTGATCCATCTAAAGTGGAGGCAATTAGAGATTGGCCGAGCCCAAGGAATGCCTTAGAGGTTCGGAGTTTCCTCAGGTTAGCAGGTTAATATAGACGGTTCATGGAAGGGTTCTTGAAGATTGCTTCACTGATGACAGAATTGACACAGAAGAATTTGAAGTATGTTTGGTCAGATAAGTGTGAGAACAGTTTTCAAGAACTGAAGCGGCGACTTATTACTGCACTTGTGCTGAGTCTTCCTTCGGAGGAAGGAAAGTTTGTGGTTTATTGTGACACGTCTAGTTGGGTTTGGGCTGTGTGTTGATGCAGAATGAGAAGGTTATAGCTTATGCATCACGACAGCTGAAGGAGTATGAGCAGCGGTACCCTACCCATGATTTGGAATTGGCAGCAGTGGTATTTGCACTGAAGGTGTGGTGACATTATTTGTATGGGAAGAAGTGCGAGATATACACTGAAAGAGTTTGAAGTACTTCTTTATCCAGAAGGACTTGAACATGAGGCAGAGGAATTGGCTGGAGTTGGTAAAGGACTATGAATGTGATATTCTTTACCACCCAGGGAAATCCAATGTAGTGGCGGATGCAATGAGTCGTTGAGGCTCAGGGAAATTGTTTAGTTCCACTCAGATATCGAGGGAGTCGGCTGATGAGATGTCCAGAGTGATGATAAAGTTGGTGGTGGGTCGGTTGGCCAACATTACTTTACAGTCGACTCTACTGGAGCGGATTAAGGAGGGTCAGTTGGTGGATGCATAGTTACTGGAGGTTAGAGAGAATGTCTTAGTCGGAGTAGCTAAGGACTATTCTATTTCCGAGGTTGGTTTACTACGGTATTAGGGTCAGATTTGTGTTCCGACTGATGTGGGGATTAGACGCGAGATACTGGATGAATCATACACCATGTCGTACTCACTTCATCCATGAACCAAAAAGATGTATCAGGATCTACAGACATTGTATTGGTGGCCCGGGATGAAGAAGGATGTGATGGAGTACGTGGCTAGGTGTTTGACCTTTAAACAGGTGAAAGCTGAGCATCAGCGACCAGCGGGGTTGCTTCAGCCTTTGGGTATTCCCGAGTGGAAATGGAAGGATATTACGATGGACTTTGTGGGAGGATTACCCAGGACAGTGGGGCTTCATGACTAGGTGTGGGTGATAGTGGAAAAATACACCAATTCAACTCATTTTCTTCCAGTGAAGATGACTTATACAGTGGATCAATATGCAGAGTTGTATGTGAGGGAAATCGTACGTCTCCACAGGGTTCCTAAGTCTATTATGTCAGACCGGGATCCTATCTTTACCTCCAAGTTTTAGGGTAGTTTGTAGAAGGCTATGGGTACTCAGTTGAAGTTCAGCATAGCCTTTCATCCTCAAACTAATGGATAGTCTGAGAGGATGATTCAGGTGTTAAAGGATATTCTTAGAGAATGCGTGATTGACTTTGAGGGATCTTGGAGTAAGTATCTCCCGTTGATTGAGTTCTCATACAACAACAGTTATCAATCAACGATTAGAGTGGCTCCATATGAGATGTTATATGGGAGGAGATGTAGATCACCCATTCATTGGGATGAGATGGGCGAGAGGAAGTATTTGGGACCGGACATGGTTCAGAAGACTAATGAGGCTATTGAGAAGATTCGAGCTCGAATGCTCGCCTCATAGAGCAGACAGAAAAGCTACATTGATCCTAAGTGTAGGGACGTGGAGTTCCACGTTGGGGACCGCGTGTTTCTGCGAGTTTCACCATTGCGAGGGGTGAGAAGGTTTGGGAAGAAGGGCAAGCTGAGCCCTAGATTCATTGGACCTTTTGAGATCCTGGAAAGGATCGGACAGGTGGCTTACAGGTTAGCCTTGCCACCATCGTTGCTAGGAGTTTATGACGTATTCCATGTTTCTATGCTTCGGAAGTACGTCTCAGATACCACACATGTGTTGAAGTATGAGGACTTAGAATTGCAGACGGATTTGTCTTATGAGGAGCGACCGGTTCAGATCTTAGACAGGAAAGATAAGGTTCTACGGAACAAGACGATTCCTCTGGCTAGAGTATTATGGAGGAATAGTAGGGTCGAGGAAGCGACCTGGGAACTTGAGTCAGCAATGCAGGATCAGCATCCCGAGTTATTAGGTAAAATTTCGAGGAAGAAATTCTCAGTAGGAGGGAATAGTTGTAACGACCCAAAATCATTAATAAGGCTTAAGGGCCTTGATTAGCATGCTGGGAGGAATAATTGGTTTATGTGTGATTGAAATGATTAAATTCATGATTATGTGATAAGCATGATTATATGATTATATGGTTATGTGAAATGCATGTTTATGAGCATTAGATATGCATGTGGGCCCTATTTAGCTTATAGAGGAATATTTGAAATTTTGGCCTGTTGAGGGCATAAATGTGATTATTTGTGGTAAATTGTTGACACCACATTATTATGTGGATGTATTTGCAGCTTATAGCTCAAGACGATCCTAGTGAGCAGTTTGGCGAAATAGTCACGGCAGGGATTTATACCTGGCTTAGGGGAGCCTGGGGGTATTTCTAGGAATTTGGGAAATATATTGGAGATTTTTAGACATTGGGGAAAAATTATTTGTGATTAATTAGATGATGAGATTTAAGTGGTAAATATTAGGGACACTCGAGGAATTAGCGGGAATTGGGAGCAAATGACCAAAATACCCTTAGATTGATTAAAAGGCTTAGTTTTTAATTGGGAGGGTAGAAGAGTCCTTTGGCTATTAGGAAAGATAACTCATATAATCTGTTTCCCTTAGACTATAGTAGAAAGAAGTAGAAGCACTGAAGGAAAGAAAGAAAAATAGAGAACACTCAACTCCCTCTTTCCCCTTTCTCACGATTTCTTTCTCTCTCACTCTACCTTGAGAATTTTGAAGCTAAGAACTCAAGAGGAACTCTGGGCTAGGTTTTGGGGCTTTGAACCTTGGAGTAGGTAAGGAGTTCAGCTGGAATTAGCTTCCAAATTAAGGTAAGTTTTAAGGTTTTATTTGAGTTTGCTGAGCTTTGTTGAGAATGATTTCTGAGTTTGGTTTTGGATGAAAGTTTAAGGATTTAAACTTGGGAATTGGAGGATCAAAGCTAGGAGGAGCATTGAAGGCAACCTAGGGTCGGATTCATTCATCAGAGGTAACAATTTCAGACCTTGATTATCTGGGTTTTCTGGTTTTAGATGGTGGTCTTGAGCTTTAGAGTTCAAGTGTTTGTTTTTTGTGCTTGATGAAGTTGTTAGCCAAGTTTTGGTGTTATGTGGGTGTATTGGTTGAGCTATAGTGAGTTGTCGATTCAATTTTGAGTTTAGTTGAGGTTTGGAGTGTGTTTTTGGAGCTTTGTCTCGAGAAAGTTCGATGGGAAAAACCTAGAATTTTGCATGTTCGGGTTACAGTGTTGTAGCGCTAGGCTGGGAGCGCTATAGTGCTAGGCTGTGTTCCTAGGGGGTTGGGTTTCTGTCTATAGCACTGTAGTGCCCTCTTGTAGCGCTACCCTGCCTCCAAAACTTGGTTTTTGGGTACTTTTTAGGGTTTTGGCTTGGGGGCTAGGGGGACGGTTTCACTAATTCATTTGGTGGAATTAGAGGTCCCGAGAGCGTGAGTTTGGTCCTGGGATTGTCCTTTAGAATTCAAACTTATCGAAGTACCATTTTATGGGTTGTGACTAGGTGTACGTTAAGGCTCAGAATGGGATCATGCTCGAGGGTCATCTCTAATAACTAAAGCACTCGGAATTAAAGGTAAGAAAACTGGTCCCTTCTGTGTGGCTGTGAAGGGACTAAGGGCTCCCTATATCTGTATACAATTGATGTATGAATATGATGTGCCATGTGAGGATGAAATAAACGGCCTAAGAGTGCCGAAACTGATATATGTGCAAAGGATGCGGCTCGACCATTGGTAGTTGAGGACAGATTAATAATCACTGAGCTTGGTTTAAGCAGGCTGGAGTCAGTGGGTTAAACACTGTGTTCGCCCTAAGTGAGCCGGAGATAGTGGGTTAAATAGAGGGTGCGGCCTAAGGGCGTCTACCCTGACTATTGTATGATGAATATGGATATGTTATTATTGTTGTTTGTTGATTATAACTTATTTAATACTAAGATGAATGGCTTATGAATAATTGTTTGACCTCTCTGAGTAGATGACTATTTTGGCATGCTGAATACCTGGTTAATAGGTTTATGGATTATTTGTTTGTCTATATCGTTTATGCTCTGCATTATGGTTTTCTTGCTGGGCCTTGGCTCACGGGTGCTACATGGTTTAGGTAAAGGTAAGGGCAAGGTGGACCAGTCTTGAGTTGGGGAGCTCTGGGGCAGAATGTACATAGTCAGCTGCTCTTCCGCCACGGCAAAGGAATAGTGGAGGGACAGAAAAACCTGAAATGCGTATTTTGCCATTTGAATGGCTTATGGATGCATATAACTCTGAAATTTTGAAAACTGTCTTTTAAAACCTGTTTTTGGGATCCCATGTACTAAACGTTTATTTAAATGAAATTTGTCTTTTATGACCAGAATCTTTTTAACCCTAGTTCGATTATGGTTTTAGTGTCACATTTTTAACTAAATGACTTGATTAACAAGTCTTGAACCTTTATAAACACACAGTGTAACGGTCTTGGTTATCCAGGGTGTACAATAGGTGCTCTTCAATACTTAACAATCACTCGTCCTGACATCACTTATATTGTCTCAAAGTTGAGCCATTTATGCAAAATCCTACGGTCATTCATTGGAAGGCTTGTAAAAGAGTGTTAAGGTTTCTAAAAGACATTATCACTTATGGTATTTGTTTCAGGCCTGAATCCACAAAGACACTCACTCTACAAGGTTTCACTGATACGTATTGGGCTAGCTTGTAACGCCCTGGATAGCCAAGACCGCTACACTGTGTGTTTATAAAGGTGCTAGACTTGCTAATCAAGTCATTTAATTAAAAACGTGTTACTAAAACTATAGTGCAACTATGGTTAAAAGATTTTGGTCTCAAAAGTCACATTTCTTATAAATAAACATTTTCTATTTACACGAGATCCCAAAAATAATAAGATTAAAACCATTTACAAGGATTCAAAATTTAAATACTAGCCACTCTAAGGCAAAACAGACTGTTAAGCATTCCTTATCCCGATCCACTCCTCGGCCATGGTGGCCGAATAGCTGGCTATGTACATTCAGCCCCACAGCTCTCCGTCTCAAGGTTGGTCCAACTTTCCTTTGCCTTTACCTGCACCACGTAGCACCCGTGAGCCAAGGCCCAGCAAGAAAACACAATAACAAAGCATAACCAATCAACAAACAGTCAAATATCTCATATCGCATAAGCATGTACTTAATCAGTTTAAGCATTCATGACAATCAAGTGTTCATCACACTAAGTATATCAATTCATATCAATAATCAATCCACATACAATAACTAGGGTTAGCACCCTTAGGCCGCACCCTCTGTTTATCCCACTGACTCCGGCCCGCTTAAACCGAGCTTAGTGAATGTTAAGCTGTCCTCGGCTACCAGTGGCCAAGCCGCCCCCTGTGCGCAAATATTGTATACGGCACCCCTTAGGTCGTTTATCACATGTCCCATGGCATAATAACATCTTTGACATTATACAGATATGGGGAGTACTTAGTCCCATCACAAACACATAACCGGGTGCAGTTTTCTTACCTTTAAATTTTCTAGCTTCGTTCACTTTGATCCTTGAGCACGATCCCCATTGAGCCCTAGCGCACACCTAGTCACAGCCATAGATCAGAATCATCACCAACCTCAAGTCCAAAACCTAACCTCGGGTCCAATCCCGAGCCCTCAGGAAGCCCCAATTCCACCAAACGGGGTGGTGGAATCGAACCCCGAACCCCCGGGCAAAAACCCTTGAAAATAACTCAAAAACCCCTTTCTGGAAACAGGGTAGCACTACAGCGCTCTTTGGAGGGCGCTACAGCGCTACAAACAGAGCCCAAAACCGTCCCAGGGTATATGGCCTAGCGCTACAGCGCCCAAAGGCTAGCGCTATAGTGCTAGTCACAGAACAGCAAATGCTGTTTTTCCCCCCTTCAATTTTCCCCGAGCCAAACCTTACTAAAACTTCTCCAAACTTCCTCCAAACTTAGAATCAAGCTTACTAACATGTCTAACTCATCCCAAGCATCCCAACCATACCAAACTTAAACACATGCACCCCTAAACTCAAAATTCACCATGGTTGAACCTCAAACTCAGAAACTTCATCAAACAATCAAAACCTCATAATTTAGAGCTAGAATTTCATACCTTCAATGGGGATTCGACCTTAAGTTAGCCTCTACACCTTCTTGGCTTACTCATCCTCAAACCCCTAGCTTGAATTCCCTAGAATTCCCATCAAATTTAGTTTAGACATCTTAGTTCAACATGGAAACCAGAAACTGAAGAAAACCTCAAAGTCTTACCTCAACTGAATGGTTTATTCTTGCTAAATCCTTGCCAATTCTTCAAGCTAGACCAAGGACTCTAGCCTCAAGCTCTTACTCTGGCTTTCCCTGAGTGTCTGCTCCAAAAGACCTCAATAATTGATGGAGAAAAGCCTAAACCGATAGAGAGAAAAACAGGCTTCTAATTCCCTTTCTTTCCTTCTTTTTCTTCCTTTTTCTTTTCTTTCAGACTCTAGACTTTTCCCACTAATTCATAAAGCAATAGTTATCCTTATCCCAGTTTTTAACTCAAATGACCAAGATACCCTTCCTTTTATCCCTAAGCCTTTAAATCAACCTAGGGGCATTTTGGTCATTTCACCCAATTCCCGCTAATTCCTTGAGTGTCTCTAATATTTATCGCTTACTTCCCGACACGTAACTAATCACCACTTATATTCCTCATTGTCAAAATTGACCCTAATATACTCTCCAAATTCCCAGAAATACCCCCAGGCTCACCCCGAGCCGGGTATAAATCTCTGTCGTGACCTTTTCGCTAAACCGCTCACTAGGATCGTCTCGAATCACATATCACAAATATATCCACATAATAATGTGGTCTCAACAATTTATCACATATATATACACTTATGCCCTCAACGTGCCAAAATTACAATTATGCCCTTCTAACCTAATCAGGGCCTACATGCATACTAATACTCATAGTCATGCATCTCATGTATTCAAATAGTCATTTAACATACTTTTAATTATTAAATCACATATATTCCAATTATGCCCTCCTGGCACACTAATCAAGGCCCTTAAGCCTTGTTAGTAAATTTGGGTTGTTACTACTATCCCCTCCTAATGAGAATTTCTCCTCAAAATTTACCTGAATAACTCGGGATACTGATCCCGCATTGCTGTCTCAAGCTCCCAGGTCGCTTCCTCAACCCTACTATTCCTCCACAACACTTTAACAAGAGGAATCGTCTTATTCCGCAATACTTTATCTTTCTGATCCAAGATCTGAACCGGTTGCTCTTCATAAGCCAAATCTGTCTGTAACTCCAAATCTTCATACCTTAGTACATGAGTTACATCTGAGACGTACTTCTGGAGCATAGAAACATGGAATACGTCATGAACTCCAGACAACGATGGTGGCAAGGATAACCTGTAAGCCACTTGACCTATCATTTCCAGGATCTCAAAATGTAATGCGCCAAATTTCCTAATAAGGTCTAGGACCTTGATTAGGAGGCCGGGAGGGCCATAATTTCTTAATTATGCTATTTAATGATAATATGCATGTTTAGGTGTATTAAATATGCATGTGAACCCATTTGTGATTAATTGGGTGATTTTCATATTTTGGTCATTTCGGGCATTTTTGGCATATATGTGAAATGGGCGTGGTGCTTTGTTATTATCTGGTTATGACAGGGTTACCCAGCACAAGACGATCCTAGGAGGTAAGCTAGTGGGAAAGTCACAACGGGATTTAAGCTTGACTTGGAGTAAGTCAAGGGGTATTTAGAGCATTACCGGGTTATTGGGTAATGGGAAGTAACATTTGGTGATAAATTGGAAGTTAGTAAGACCAGGGGGAAATTCTGGAAGTTTTGACTATAATGTTCCCGGGGGTGTTTTCGGGACCCCGAGCATTAGGTTTTATTGGAAGCTACTTAAGCTTGAAGTAACCTTTTAAGAAAATAAAAAGAACGTTCTGTACGTTCTCTCTCCCTAAAGTTCCATTTTCGTTCCCGATCGCATTTTCGAAGGTATCTTGAGTTCTAGGACTCGGAATCAAGCGAGGGTCGAGGCATAGCAATCCTAAGGAGAATTAGAAGCTTATTAGCCGGAGGATTTAGTTGGAAACAACTCAATCAGAGGTAATTCAAGTTTAAGTTTTAAGTTTTTAAAAGTTTTTAAGCTTGAATTGGACTTTGTGAATCGTTGAGTTTTTAGTTTATTTGAACCTCGGGTTTTGGTGGTTTTGGACCATTGGGGAGTTTGGGAACTTTGATTTGATGATTTGGGAATGTTTAGACATGTTTTTGGGAGGTTTTAAAAGGTTAAAACGAAGGAAAAATGGCTGCCCCGAAGTTGGGCCGCGGCCCTGTTCTTGGGCGCCGCGGCCCTTGCTCGAAGAAGCAGGTGTCAGGATTTGGCCTTGCTGGGCGCCACGGCCCTTGATGGAGGGCATCGCGGCCCTAGCCTCAGAGAACCCTGGGGGCCGCGGCCCAAGGTGCTAGGGCCGCAGCCCTTGCCCTGTTTTCACCCCGTTTGCTCGTTTTGACCCCGGAAACATGGTTTTAAGCCTCGGGATCATTCCTACTACCTGGATTAGTGAGGATTGATGTCTTGGAGGCTAAGTTTTAGTTCAAGGGTTGGTTTTAGAACTTGAACTCATTAGATCATCATTTGTGGTTGTGACTAGGTTAACACTAGAGGCTTGGATCAGGATCGTGCTTGTGGCTCATTTGTTGGTAACCTGTGCTTGGACCTAAGGTAAGAAAAATGCACCCCATATGTGACATGCATGGTTATGATTGATGCATGTTGAATGTTTAAATGTAAACATTGATAGCATAATGAATGCTTGGCAATCTTGCCCATTTGCATATGATTATTGTTGAGGCATACTGGATGATTAAATGTGATGCATGTGACGCACGAGAAACATGTGATTAGGGCATGCCATTAATGATGAGTATAAGATTGGTCAGAGCTTGAGTCTCTGAGTTTGTGCATGATCATAATTATGCTAGCAACTGTTAGTAAGCATGTTGAATGCCCTATTCTTGGATAATTGGCATACGATACACATTGATAGCATTGCTTACCTGTGCATGGTACTGACTAATTAGTCAGAATGGTCTTAGCGTGTATCACGCAAGCCATCAAAGATGAGGTCTAATTGACTGTCAGCATCGAATGACTCAAAGAACATTAATGCCAGACCGACCTCGAGGGTCGATGAATGAAATAAGCGCTTGGAGGCTGGTGGCTTACTTAGCAGCCACTCTTCCATTTGAAACAGTGACATGCTTGTCAGTCACTCAGTATGGTTTACCAGAACCTATTGAAGGCTAGTGGCTTACCTAGCAGCCACTCTTCCATTTGAATTAGTGACTTGCTTGTCAGTCACTCAGTATGGTTTACCAGAACCTATTGAAGGTTAGAGGCTTACCCAACAGCCACCCTTCCATTTGAATTGGTGACTTGCTTGTCAGTCACTCAGTATGGTTTACCAGAACCTATTGAAGGTTAGAGGCTTACCCAACAGCCACCCTTCCATTTGAGTTAGTGACTCGCTTGTCGGTCACTCAGCATGGTTCATCGGAATCTCAGGTGTTGCGACACTCATTTGATGAATATTATAAGCGCTTGAAGGCTAGTGGCTTACCTAGCAGCCACTCTTCCATTTGGTTAGTGACTTGTTTGGCAGTCACTCATCTGATTAGGATTGACTTAGTAGTCCTCCAATTAGAAGGCCAGGACTTCTTGTCCTGGATACCCCAGTATATGTTTGAACTCATTTGCATGCTGACTAGAGCTATGATAGCTAGGCATGCCAGATATGATTTGATATCATGATATGACTGTTTATGAGCATATGAGTTTTCTTGCTGGGCTTTGGCTCACGGGTGCTTTGTGGTGCAGGTAAAGGAAAATGGAAGTTGGACCATCCTTGTGTTGGAGAGCTTAGGTGATGACGTGTACATATGCAGCTGCTCGACCAATACTTGGGCGAGGTTTGAAAGTGGAACTAGGGCTGAACCCTGTTTTGCCGCTTAGAACGGCCTGTTGTAAACACTTTCTTGTAATAAACTCTGAAATTATATTTTTTTGGGATCCCAATGTATACAATAAACGTTCTAGTGAGACGTTACAACTTAACTAAAGTTTTTAATCCCTAAACCGCTAATCACACTTAGTTACACATTTATGGCCAAATGACTCGGTTAGCGAGTTTAGCACTGTTTGCAATGTGCACTGTAGCGGTCTCTGGAGTTGGGGCGTTACACAAAAGGTCCAATGAATCTAGGCTTAGCTTTCCCTTCTTTCCAAACCTCCTCACCCCTCGCAAAGGTGAGACTCAAAGAAACATGTGGTCCCCAATCAGGGACTAATCAGCGTAGCTTTTCTGTCTGCTCTGAGAGGCGAGCATCCTAGCTCGGATCTTTTCTATAGCTTCACTTGTCCTCTGAACAATATTTGGCCCCAAATACTTCCTCTCACCCATCTCATCCCAATGAATGGGTGATCTACACTTCCTCCCGTACAACATCTCGTAGGGAGCCACTCCAATTGTTGATTGGTAACTATTGTTATACGAAAATTCAATCAACGGGAGATACTTACTCCATGACCCTTCAAAGTCGATCACGCATGCTATGAGCATATCTTCCAACACCTGAATCGTCCTCTCAGACTGTCCATCAGTCTGAGGATGAAAGGCTGTACTGAACTTCAACTGGGTCCCCAAAGCTTTCTGCAAACCACTCCAAAACTTGGAAGTAAAGATAGGATCCCAGTCTGACACTATAGACTTAGGAACCCCATGGAGACGTACGATCTCCCTCACATACAACTCAGCATACTGATCCACAGTATATGTCGATCTTACTAGAAGGAAATGGGCTGACTTGGTGTATCTGTCCACTATCACCCACACCGAGGCATGAAGCCCTACTGTCCTGGGTAAGCCTCCCACAAAGTCCATCATAATATCCTCCCATTTCCACTCGGGAATACCCAAAGGATGAAGCAACCCTGCTGGTCGCTGATGCTCTGCCTTCACCTACTGACAGGTTAACCATCTTGCTACGTACTCCACCACATTCTTCTTCATCCCGAGCCACCAATATAACATCCGTAGGTCCTGGTACATCTTCGTGGTACCCGGATGAAGTGAGTATGGCGTCATATGAGACTCATCCAATACTTCTTGTCTGATCGTCCCTGATACCGAAGCAAACCAACCTCAGAAATAGAATAGTCCTTAGCTACTCCCGCTAAGACATTCTCTCTAACCTCTTGTAACTGAGTGTCTATCAACTGTCCCTCTCTAATCCGCTCTAGCAGGGTCGACTGCAAAATAATATTGGCCAACCGACCTACCACCAATTCTATCCCTGCTCTGACCATCTCATCAGCTAACTCTCTTGAGATCTGGGTGGAACTGTACAACTGACCTGGGCCTCTCCGGCTCAACGCATCTGCCACTACATTGGCTTTCCCTGGATGGTAAAGAATATCACAATCATAATATTTCACCAACTCTAGCCAACGCCTTTGTCTCATGTTCAAGTCCTTCTGTGTAAAGAAATATTTCAGACTCTTATGGTCAGTGTACACCTCGCACTTCTCCCCATACAAGTAGTGTCGCCAAATCTTCAGTGTGAATACCACCGCTACTAACTCCAAATCATGAGTGGGGTACCGCTGCTCATACTCCTTCACTTGTCATGATGCATAAGCTATGACATTCTCATTCTACATCAACACACAGCCTAAACCCAATCTCGATGCATCACAATAGACCACAAACTTCCCTTCCCCCGAAGGAAGACTCAACACAGGCGCAGAAATAAGTCGTCGCTTCAGCTCTTGGAAACTGTCTTCACACTTGTCTGACCAAATAAACTTCAAATTCTTCCGTGTCAATTCTGTCATCGGTGCCGCTATCTTCGAGAAGCCTTCCACAAACAGACTATAATAACCCGCTAGACCAAGAAAACTCCGCACCTCTGAGGCGTTCCTTGGCCTCGGCCAATCCCTACCTACCTCCACCTTACACGGATCCACCGTAATCCCATCTGCACCCACGATATGTCCAAGGAATGTCACTTCTGGTAACCAAAATTCACATTTCTTAAACTTGATATACAACTGATGCTCTCTCAACCTCTGAAGAACTTGTCGAAGATGAAGCTCGTGCTCTGTCTCTGAACTGGAATACACCAAGATGTCGTCGATGAAGACAATAACAAACTGATCCAGAAAATCCTTGAACACCAGGTTCATTAGATCCATAAAGGCTGCTGGGGCATTAGTCAAACCAAACAACATGACCAGAAACTCATAGTGCCTGTACCTTGTTCGAAAGGCCGTCTTTGGGATATCCTCATCCTTGATCCTCAGCTGGTGATAACCAGATCGAAGATCAATCTTTGAGAACACCGTCTTACCCTGCAGCTGATCAAACAAGTCATCAATCATTGGTAGGGGATACTTATTCTTGATAGTAAACTTGTTCAATTCCATGTAGTCTATGCACATTCTCAAAGTTTCATCCTTCTTCTTCACAAATAAAACTGGAGCACCCCATGGCAAGTAACTAGGCCTGATAAACCCCAAATCCAGAAGCTCCTGCAACTGTATCTTCAATTCCTTCAGTTCTTCCGATGCCATCCTATATGGTTCCCTCGACATTGGCTCTGTCCCCGACGCCAATTCAATGACAAACTGAATCTCTCGACGTGGTGGCAATCCAGGCAAATCCTCAGGAAACACATCCAAGAACTCGCGAACCAATCTGGTCTCCTTCGGTCCTACTGGTGAAACCCTGGTGGTATCCACCACACTAGCCAGAAAGCCTATGTATTTACCCTGTAACAAGTCTCTAGCTTTCAGTGCTGATATCCTGGGTACGCGGGGTCCATGCACCGCTCCCACAAAAACAAAGGGATCCTCGCCCTCTGGCTCAAAAGTCACCATCTTCTTCCTGCAGTCAATGGTAGCTCCATATCTAACCAGCCAATCCATACCTAAAATCATATCAAAGTCCTCCATACTCAACTCAATCAAGTCTACTGATAACTCCCTACCATCAACTATCACTGGCAGTGCTCTAATCATCTCCTAGACACTACTAGTTCCCCTGTAGGCAAAATAGTCCCAAACCCTAAAGTACAATACTCACTAGGTCTACACAGTTTATCAATCATCTTACTAGAAACAAACAAGTGTGTAGCACCGGAGTCAATCAATACAGTAAAAGGAGTGCCAACGCTAAAAAGCTAACCTGACATTAACGAGGGGCTAGCCTCGGCCTCTGCCTGCGTCAGGGTGAACACTCGAGCTGGAGCAAGTTGTCCACCTTCCCTGCATCTCCCTTCTTCACTGTCGAGCAATCTTTCTTGAGGTGTCCCACCACCCCGCACACATAACAGTCCTTAGCCTGACATTCGCCTGGATGGCGTCTTCTACACCTCGTGCACTCAAGATAAGTCCTCCATGTATCACCGCCTCCCTGACGGCCACCATGAGTACCTCGACCTCTCCTATCAGGACCAGAAAAGGTCGATGCATCAGGGGTCTTCCTCTTCAAATCACTGGGGCCTCCACCCCTACCAGAACCAGCATATGGAGGCACCGCCCTGCGACCCTCCCGTCTCACTGCACTCTCTCTCCATATATTATTCTCTGCTTCCTCAGCAATGAGAGCCTTCTCTACAGCCTAGGCATAAGTTGTCCCTCTAGGTACTGTTGTAATTCTCACATCCCGGGCTATCATAGCATTAAGACCTCTAATAAACCTGTCCTGCCTAGCTACATCAGTAGGCACAAGATCTGGTGCGAACTCGCAAGTCTGTCAAACTTCAGGGCATACTCTGTAACTGTCATGCTGCCCTGAACCAGCCCCACAAACTCATTTACCTTCGCTGCCCTGATGGCAACATTATAATACTTCTGACTGAACAAGTCCTTGAACCCTTCCCAAGTCAAAGCAGTAACATCCCTGGTCTGTGATGCCACCTCCCACCAGATTCGGGCATCCTCTCTCAGCATATATGTGGCACAAGCCACTCAGTCATGTCCTTCTACCCTCATAAAATCCAAAATGGTAGTAATCATGGTCATCCACTGTTCAACTTTCAGTGGATCTGGTCCTCCCTCAAAGATCGGGGGCTGCTATTTCCTGAACCTCTCATACAACGGCTCCCATCTATTCCCAACCTCAACTGGCTGCACAACAGGTACCACTGCAGGTGGCACAATAGGGGCAACACTCCCTGATGGAGCCTGCTGCCACAGAATTCGGATCTGTTCATCTTGGCTCTGTAGCTGAGCCTGCATGTCTGCCATCAACTGCTGCCAGTTTTCAAGGACTAGCAGAGGGTCTGGCCCTGGTCATTATCTCTAGTCCCAGACCTGTCGGCTAGTCGCATAGATTTTCTTGGACGCATAATAATCCAAGTCAATTTGCAATCAACGACTTGGCAATCAGACTATGATGACAGGGTAATAATCCTTTCATAATCCATCACTAGAACTCCAATCATTCACAAGCAATCAATTTCATAGCAATTTATCCAAATATCCATCCATATATTCATTCACATGCATAGCAATGCTAATAAACACGCCTCAAAATCATCATGAAATAGTCAAGGGCCAGGCCCTATCAGTATCTCATGCTCCCTATTAATCAAACATATATTAACAAGCATATCTCATTCAGATCGTTTAAACACATAGTCATATATACACAATTTACCAATCCCTGAGTCGAGCTTGGCTTTCGTGGTGAATGTACATGTCCAGCCAGTCTTCAGGAACCCATAAACCTAGGACGCTCAGATACCAAGTTGTAACGCCCTGGATAGCCAAGACCGTTACACTGTGTGTTTATAAAGGTGCTAGACTTGCTAATCAAGTCTTTTAATTAAAAACGTGTTACTAAAACTATAGTGGAACTAGGGTTAAAATATTTTGGTCTCAAAAGTCGCATTTCTTATAAATAAACATTTTCTGTTTACACGGGATCCCAAAAATGATTAAAACCATTTACAAGGATTCAAAATTTAAATACTAGCCACTCTAAGGCAAAACAGACTGTTAAGCATTCCTTGTCCCGATCCACTCCTCGGCCATGGTAGCCGAACAGCTGGTTATGTACATTTAGCCCCGCAGCTCTCCGTCTCGAGGTTGGTCCAACTTGCCTTTGCCTTTACCTGCACCACGTAGCACCTGTGAGCCAAGGCCCAGCAAGAAAACACAATAACAGAGCATAATCAATCAACAAACAGTCAAATATCTCATATTGCATAAGCATGTACTTAATCAGTTTAAGCATTCATGACAATCAAGTGTTCATCACACTAAGTATATCAATTCATATCAATAATCAATCCACATATGATAACTAGGGTTAGCACCCTTAGGCCGCACCCTCTGTTTATCCCACTGACTCCGGCCCGCTTAAACTGAGCTCAGTGAATGTTAAGTTGTCCTCGGCTACCAGTGGCCAAGCAGCACCCTGTGCGCAAATATTGTATACGGCACCCTTAGGCCATTTATCACATGCCCATGGCATAATACCATCTTTGAGATTATATAGATATGGGGAGCACTTAGTCCCATCACAAACACATAACCGAGTGCAGTTTTCTTACCTTTAAATTTTCTAGCTTCGTTCACTTTGATCCTTGAGCACGATCCCCCTTGAGCCCTATCGAACACCTAGTCACAACCATAGATCAGAATCATGACCAACCTCAAGTCCAAAACCTAACCTCGGGTCCAATCCCGAGCCCTCGGAAAGCCCCAATTCCACCAAACGGGGTTGTGGAATCGAACCCCGAACCCCCGGGCAAAAACCCTTGAAAATAACTCAAAAACCCCTTTCGGGAAACAGGGTAGCGCTACAACGCTCTTTGGAGGGCGCTACAGCACTACAAACAGAGCCCAAAACCGTCCCAGGGTATATGGCTTAGCGCTACAGCGCCCAAAGGCTAGCGCTGTAGCGCTAGTCACAGAACAACAAATGTTGTTTTTCCCCCCTTCGATTTTCCCCGAGCCAAACCTTACCAAAACTTCTCCAAACTTAGAATCAAGCTTACTAACATGTCTAACTCATCCTAAGCATCCCAACCATACCAAACTTAAACACATGCACCCCTAAACTCAAAATTCACCATGGTTGAACCTCAAACTCAGAAACTTCAGCAAACAATCAAAACCTCATAATTTAGAGCTAGAATTTCATACTCTCAATGGGGATTCAACCTTAAGTTAGCCTCTACACCTTCTTGGCTTTCTTCTCCTCAAACCCCTAGCTTGAATTCCCTAGAATTCCCATCAAATTTAGCTTAGACATCTTAGTTCAACATGGAAACCAGAAACTGAAGAAAACCTCAAAGTCTTACCTCAACTGAATGGTTTGTTCATGCTAAATCCTTGCCAATTCTTCAAGTCAGACCAAGGACTCTAGCCTCAAGCTCTTACTCTGGCTTTCCCTGAGTTTCTGCTCCAAAAGACCACAATAATTGATGGAGAAGAGCCTAAACCGATAGAGAGAAAAACAGGCTTCTAATTCCCTTTCTTTCCTTCTTTTTCTTCCTTTTTCTTTTCTTTCAGACTCTAGACTTTTCCCACTAAGTCATAAAGCAATAGTTATCCTTATCCCAGTTTTTTAACTCAAATGACCAAGATACCCTTCCTTTTATCCCTAAGCCTTTAAATCAACCTAGGGGCATTTTGGTCATTTCACCCAATTCCCGCTAATTCCTCGAGTGTCTCTAATATTTATCGCTTACTTCCCGACACCTAACTAATCACCACTTATATTCTTTAATGTCAAAATTGACCCCAATATACTCTCCAAATTCCCAGAAATACCCCCAAGCTCGCCCCGAGCCGGGTATAAATCCCCGCCGTGACTTTTTCGCTAAACCGCTCACTAGGATCGTCTCGAATTACAGATCACAAATATATCCACATAATAATGTGGTCTCAACAATTTATCACATATATATACACTTATGGCTTCAACGTGCCAAAATTACAATTATGCCCTTCTAACCTAATCAGAGCCTACATGCATACTAATACACATAGTCATGCATCTCAGATATTCAAATAGTCATTTACACATACTTTTAATCATTAAATCACATATATTCCAATTATGCCCTCCCGGCACACTAATCAAGGCCCTTAAGCCTTATTAGTAAATTTGGGTCGTTACATAGCTACTCAGATGATCGGAAATCCACAAGAGCTTGTTGCATGTATCTTAGTTCATGCTTGGTGTCGTGGAGTTCCAAGAAACAACATGTCATTGCTCGGTCTAGTACGGAGTCGGAATACCGAGCATTAGCCAATGCTGCTGCTGAACTGGTTTGGCTTAAAGCCTTGCTGAAAGCACTACAACGAAAAAGGCCATTTGCGTCAGTTTATAACTGCCACAATTGATTTTTTGCGTCAGTTTGATATGTGACGCAATTGCCCATGACACAAACCAGAGTGTCATTTGCGTCAGTGGGGCACTGTCACAAACTGGCATTTGTGGCAGTGCCCCACTGACGCAAACACCTGGCATTTGTGTCAGTGGGGCACTGTCACAAATCTGGCATTTGTGGCAGTGTCCCACTGACGCAAATGCCAGGTGTTTGCGTTAGTGGGGCACTGCCACTAATGCTAGTTTATGGCAGTGCCCCACTGACGCAAATGACACTCTGGTTTGCGTCAGTGGGGCACTGCCACAAATGTTAAAAATGAGTATTTTTTGCATCAGTTGGGCACTGTCGCATAAAGTATTAACCAGGGAAATTGCAAATGTTTATGCCAATTTCCCTGGCCTATTTTGATAAAAAAAAAAATCAGCACCAGAAACAGAAAAACAGCAGTATGAACAGAAAAACAACAGTATAATTTTTTTTAAACATTTATCTAGAGTTAACAGATGTGATTAAAACTATAAAAGTAATTCAGATATCAAAGTTAATATATGTACTCTTGTGTGTTCTAAATTTCTAAGTATTAAACCTACTTAAACTAAAATTTCCTCACCAACTTGCTCAAGTTACTAAATCTTACAAAAAATTGGGCAGCATTTCCCTTATTTCTATCATATTTCCCAAAATTTAAATAAACCTATATTCATCACATAAATACAACAAATTAAGCAATCAATCAAACATGTACAATTACAACCTTATATCACCGCAGCACACAGTCTCAGATCATGTCTCCACTATTTTATAATTCGTACATTCTACTAAGGTCAATATTTTAATTATACATTAAGGTTTAAAATATTAACTCTAATATAAAATCCTCCAAAGCTTGATCTCACCAACAAATTTGTCAACAAAATACCTACTCAAATATAACAATAAACAAAAAAATAATAAAAAAGTTAACAAAATATAAAGAAAAATATATTAAAGCTATATTGTAACTAAATAAACAATAAAGTGCTTAAAGAAAACAAATAATTTGTTATATGTACTCATTTATATACTTAAACCCGAAATATTTTTTTTTTTTTTTTTAAAAGTTAACAAATCACATAAAGAAAAATTGACTATAAATATCCTAACTAAATCAATAATAAAATATAACTTAAAAAAATAAACAATTTTAATATATACATATTTAACCAATTAAACCCAAAATTTAAAAAGTTAACAAAATATAAACAAAAATTTACTAATAATAATCAAACTAAACAATTAATAAAATTAAAGTTATACAAAATATATCCGTTAATATATATATATACACTCATTTATATAAGTAAATTCGAAATTAAATTAAATTAAAAAAAAAGTTAATAAAAATAAAATAAATTATAATAAAAAAATTCTAAAAAAGAATAAATATTAAAATGCAAAGTTTAAGCCTAAAACAATTACATAATCATTAATATAAAACTATCCAAAAATTAAAAAATCTGAAATTATGTCAATTTATAAAAAAAATCACAAAAATTAAATTTAAATCACAAAAATTAATAAAATTGCACTTACTTGTGGTAATTGAGCAATGTGGGTTCTTGATGTAGAAAACCACAAAAAACCAAGAAAGTTTATGGGTTTTCAAACTACATTCTTCGAAAATATAAAATCTATACAAAAAAGTTAAAAAAAAAACTATATATAAGTTATATAAACATATATAAATCATTATTTTTACATTAAAATTGAAGAAAAAAAATTGATAAAAACGTACCTAGGTGAGCAAATGTGGAAGGAGGCGCCGCTGGTTTCTCTGGTTTTTCAAGCATTTTCGTTTATGAACATTAGGTAAATGAGTCTGTACATGGGACGATGAGGGTTCATTCAGTTTATTGGGACCGTTTGCGTCAGTGGGGCACTGACGGTAACAGCCCGTTTGCGTCAGTACCGTCAGTCCCCCACTGACGCAAACGGTCCCTTACCGTCAGTGCCCCACTGATGCTGTTAACGGCCCGTTTGCGTCAGTGCGGCACTGACGCAAACGACCCCATTAAATAGCGTCAGTGTATGTTATGACGCAATTGCCCCATCATTTGTGGCATTGCCTAACTGTCACAAATGCTAATTTTTGGTCAAAAGCGTCAGTCAACTGCGTTGACTAATGCGTTTGACTGACACAATTGCCTTTTTTTGTAGTAGTGAAGAGATGCAAATACTAATTCAACAACTTCCTATTATATGGTGCGACAACATGGGTGCTGCTTCTTTGGCTACCAATCATGTGTATCATGCACGTACAAAGTATATTGAAATAGATGTGCACTTTATTAGAGATATGGTGATGCAGAAGCTGGTTGATATATGATATGTTCCTACAGATGAACAAATTGCAGATGTGTTAACAAAAGCGTTATCTGTAGAGAGATTTCTCAAGTTCAAAGACAAGCTCAAGGTGGTGAACTCTCCTTTTCGCTTGAGGGGGAATGTTGAGTCACTATGTATAACATATAACAAATTTGTTGGTGAGACTATGAGAGAAGTTAGTTGATATTGTTAGAGTTGTTATTACAACTCTTTGTAACTGCCCGACGACAATTCTGTTATGTTGTTTCTTGTATATGATTATAGTATAAATAACAATCTCTCTCCTCTCTGTTCATTATTCAGAGAGTTTTCATCATTTCAAAATTCTACTCATTTTACTTTCTTCACTGTCTCTGAGTATGGTGTGATCCTAGAGGATATTACCAAGTTGAGTTACACATTTCACTCAATTTCGTTTGGACACTGTAATAGAAACGCAAACACTATAGCACATTCCCTGGGAAAAATTGCTTTGAATATGGACTTTGCTAAGGTCTGGTGGCCTGGACTCCGATCAGTTGTATGGCCTTAGCCTCATTGTTATCATCTTTTGTATTATTGTTTGGCTCTAAGCTTTTTGAATGAAATATTTCATCCTTTCGAAAAAAAAACATTATTTGGAAATACTAATCGGGTCGGATATCCACCAAACACACTAAGAGAGTTGATGGAGCTCTGAGGTCGTAGTTGATGGGCGAAAGGAACAGAATCACCGGTTTTACTATAATTAATTATAAGAGATATTTGCGGCATAAGTACCCAAAGTTTGGGAAAAATACCCGGCATGGACCCAATTTTTTTTTTCTAGTGGGGAAAATACCCAATGTCACTAAAAGTGTAATTCCGTCTAGTTCCATCTGTTAGGTCTGTTAATGTGATGACTAGACTGACATGTGTCATCTTCTTTTTGATCGACCTAATAATTATTTTAAAAAATAATTTTAATTAATTTTTAAATAGAAAATTAATTAAAAATATATATATTTTTAAATAATATAAAATTTTAAAAAAAATTGATTTTAATTATATATATTTTTATATTTTATATCTGATTTTAACTTTTTTAAAAAATAAATTTTAAAATCCTAAAACTATACCCCCCTCTCTCTCCCCCAATCTCTATCTCTCCCTCTCCCTCACCTTCCCACGCAGCCTCTTCTTCTTCCTCGGCACCGGCATGCCACTCCCGCCTCTTCTTCTTCTTCAATTCTTATTCGGTTCTTCTTCTTCTTCCTTTATGCAGTGAGCAATGATGGAAGCTTTTCTAGTGGCCATCGAAGGAGGAGGCGAACGGGGCTTCTGCGATGTCGACGGAGTGAGGGCTTCTCCGACTGGGTTCTTCTTCTTCCTCACCTCTAGAGGTGACGAGGCTTGGAGCAGCAGGTGGGTCATAGGCGATGAGTGAGGTTAGGGTTTCAGATTCGAAATTTGGGGTTGGGGTTATGATTTGTATTAATGATGATATTTCTAAGTAATGAGTTTGTATTTTATTTGGATATTGAACTCATTTGTTGGTTGATTTGGGTATATTGATTGAACGATGGTTGCATTTTGGTATCAAAATTTTTAGGTTTATATTTGATTTGGGTATTTTGTAAGGTGTTCTTGAAGAATTTTGGATGGTTAATGGTTTAAGTGTTGTTGATGATGATGATAATGATGATGGAAAGTAAAGTTTTATTTTTGTTTGTTTTAGTTTAATTTAATTTTAATTTTTTTAATTAGTAAAGATTTAAATTAAATTGGATTTAATATTTCTCTTAAAAATTATTCTTATATAATTTTATTAAATTAAAATATATTTTTAATTTATTTTATATTTAAAATTATTTAAAATATTTAAAAAAAATATTTATGAGCTGGACCAATAAAAATATGACATGTGTTGTTCCAGTTATCACGTAACATAGACCTAATAATAACTAACCGTCTTGCCACAAAAAATTATAACTAAACCTCTTTGTTAAAAAAAAAAAAATTATAACTAAACCTCGCTTGTACTATTTGCCACGGCCACTTTCGAGTGTGAGATCTGAGATCACTCAGGGGCTGACGCCGTCCTCATCCCTGCGTCGGCGATTGGGTGCTGTCATCGTCGAGGTTGCTCTCTCTTTCTTCAACCTATGTCTCTTTTTGCTTCTATCGGTTTCATTTCCCTTCCCTGAATTTTATTTAGCAGTCAAAGCATTACCTCGTCTCCCTCGTTTCCATTTTTTCTGTTTGGTTCCCGAGAAGAAAAAACAAGTTTTTTAGTTTTTTCGAGCGTTTACTGTTCATTTTTAAAAGATTTTTTATCATTTGTGAATAAACGTTTCAGACACTTTATCAAGTTTTGATTTTTCGGGAACATATAATTTAATGGAGGGGCTAGTGGGTTCTTCTCAAGTCACGCATATTCCTACACATTGTAGACAAAGTCTCCTACCTTTTGTTCCTACACTTTTGGTGAAATTTGCACCACGTTCGTATAGAAGCCATTTCAGGATGAAGAACCTTCCCAACAAGTCTTTTAGCCCAATCGTTGCTTCGGTTCAACCACTGGAAGAAACCTCAGTCCCTAACCGATACGATAACACACAGCCATCCAAAGGTTTTATATATAATCTTTTGTTTGTTTGTTTTATTGTTTTTTTTGTGGCATATATGTAATAATTTTGAGCATTGAGATATTTGATAAAATGAATTTTTAAATGATAAGTTGATGGAAAACAAAAATTATAGTTGTAATGTTTCTACTTTGTGCAAAAACCCAGCTCTGTTAAAAATTTATTTTCAGTTCATGTGGAAGTTTGTTCTTATTTTGTTTTATTATTTTTGCCAAACCCTACAATATTTGAGGGACAAAAAACTATAGCAACCTAGGGGAAGTTGGTGTTGTTGAATGAAACAACTTTTGCATTAAGTTTATAAGTTTTTTGTGTTGGTATACAAGGACTTCATGAATTGGGAAATAAGAATTTGAGCTCATGAGATGACTTTTTTTTTTAAAAAAGAAAGAGTTTCTTGGCTGCTTTTGATGGTTGTTTTTTATCTGTAATATAAATAGGGGCCCTTGAGTTATGGAGAAACGCCAATGCAGTGTGCTTTGACGTGGATAGCACAGTGTGCGTGGATGAAGGCATTGATGAGCTTGCGGAATTTTGTGGAGCTGGAAAGGCTGTTGCTGAATGGACCGCAAGGTCAGCCGTACTTTGTTACTTACTGCAAATTCTTACACTTTTTGGAGTCATTGAGTTCTCATACCCGATTATTTTATTTATTTATTTTTAATTTGGATCTTTTCAGGGCAATGAGTGGTTCAGTGCCTTTTGAAGATGCCTTGGCTGCCAGACTTTCCTTGTTTAATCCTTCTCTGTCCCAAGTTCAGGAATTTCTTGAAAAGAGGCCCCCAAGGTAAAAGGGTTTCCTTCAAATTTTGTTTGCTCTAGGTATTATAATTGTAAATATTTAGTCTTGTTTTTTCTGAATATGAAGGAAATACTCGCATTATAGACTAGTATCATTTAAATAAAATGCAAAAGAATCTGGTTTATGACATCAATAAATAATGAAGGGGGCCACTGAAATGTCATCAAAATCACAATGTGTTGGTGAATACATATGGAATGTAGACTTTAAATTTTGTGGATTGGAGTCAATTATATGACATTGGAATGCATCTTAACTAGCATGTTTCTGCCATGGATCGGCAGTATTTCTATCTTCCTAGCTTACTATGTGATTTGTAATTTGACATCACATGTCATAGTACGCATATGTTATCAGTTATCACAATGTTTTTGATAATATTTTGTGCTATGTATAAAGTTATTATGTTTCACAAGAAATAACCTCAACTTACTTCAAAAGGTAGAGAAAGTTTTGCTACACAGAAAGTGAGAATTTGTTTCCTTTTTTATGAAGAGAGAAGATAGGATAGAGTTTGTTGGTAATGAAAGAAAGAAGTATCTTTTGATGTATGATGTTGATGCAAATTCAGCCCTGTAACTGAAAGTTATGTGCTTCTATTTCCTTTTCCAAATGATCAGAAATCTGTGTTTATTTCGGTCTTCCTAAGTCTGCTATTTTCCTGCAGGCTTTCTCCTGGCATAGATGAGTTGGTCAAGAAACTGAAGGTCAATGATAAGGATGTTTTCCTGATATCTGGAGGTTTTCGTCAAATGATCAATGTATGTTGTTGAATGATTAATGAGTATTTCTATAAACTCCACTCAACATCACTTGCGATTGGCTTCATCTTTTTCAACTTTTATTTTTTGGGAAAACACATAGCATAGTTAAGGAACTAAACCATGGTACACTTCTTTAGTCAACGTGATAGCAGAATAAGACCTCAGGCTTCTAAAGAGCCAAGAGACTTTAATAACTGGAAGTACTATATATTTATATTGATAGACCGTCATAACAGATGGATTGCTGTGTCTAAATCTTAAAAATCACACTTTTCTTAAGCATAAACCAATGATATCATGCTTATAGGAACTTTTTGTTCTCTTTTATATAATGGGGAATTAAACCCCTATCCCCTCCCCACACACTCACACACTCAACCACATGAGCTAGGCTCAAGTGGCGGTTATAGGAACCTTTTGTGTGCAAAATTGTGTATCCGAAGTCCAACTTTTAACCAAACCAAGAATAGACCGAATATTTATGTTCTTTTAATTTTAATTAATTGTTGATTGAGCAATTTTCTATGAAGCCTGTTGCATCAATCCTCGGTATACCTCCTGGCAACATTTTTGCCAATCAACTTTTGTTTGGAAGTTCTGGGGAGTTTCTTGGGTTTGACAAAAGTGAGCCTACTTCACGAAGTGGGGGCAAAGCTAAGGCAGTGCAGCAAATAAGGGAGGTCAGTTTTGATAGCTGATTAGCTTAATGCCTGTGTTTTGAAGTATTTTGCTCTCTGAACTGATTGAACTGGTCCTCTAGGCTCATAATTACAAGTCACTAGTCATGATTGGAGATGGAGCAACTGATCTTGAGGTAACTACAAAATACCTCAAATCTACAAATGCAGCAAAGCTTTGTTTCATTTATGCTAGCACCACATATAATATTCTGAAAAAATTTCTGGAAAGGATAAAGAACAAAGTCTATAATCATTTGACATTGTATGTTGATTATTATGATTTGAAGTCAACTTAGTTTGTAGGGTTATCAAGTGCAAACAACTTATCGTTAAACTAGTTTCATAGATAGGTAATGATTGACATAATAATATATTATTTTCTTTTCCACGTGGAATTTCAATTCATTGTAAGTTTATCTTCCTATTTTTCTTTTCTATACATAGGCGCGTAAACCTGGAGGTGCTGATTTGTTCATTTGCTACGCTGGTGTTCAACTTCGAGCTGCTGTTGCAGCAAATGCGGATTGGCTTGTTTTCGATTTCAAAGACCTGATAAGTTCCTTGGACTAACCTGGGTTCTTCGCTAGCCCTGCTCCATTCTTTGTTTTTGTTGTGGTTGCTTGCATGTTGGCACTATAGAATAGAACTATTTCATATTTGTGTAAGATGCTTTCTTTCCTTCATTACAAGGGGAAGTGTAAAAAACTCATATCAGAATGAATAAGCAGAGTTTGATGCTCTTTTCAGCCTGCAAATGAAAATGACACTTTCTTCTTTGGTTACTGCATGCATATTATTATATGTAATCATATTTATGATTAAGGGGATCTTATTGTGATTACTGGACTTCAGCAATTTCAATGAGTATACTGTATATGTTTATAATTGGGGGAAATGGATGGACTTACCCAAGCATTTAAACTAGCCTCAGCTGGCCTAGACCTTGTGATCAGTTTGTCAAAATATTTGACTTTTTATGAACAATAGTTTTTTTTTTCTGGGTCTGAAATTGTCTTCATTGAAAAAACCACTCAGTTCCATTGGGAGCAGAAGCTCATTGTTACAAAATACACAAGAGGGAAGAGCATGGATGCTTAAAACCCCATAACAGTCATGAAAAGCAGATGTCCCTAAAATAAGTCTCTAGTAATACTACTAAAATGCACAGAGGTCCCTAAAATAACAGCTTTCGGCAGATCAAGACCTACCCACCAGAAGGGAGCGCTAAAATTACTAGTCACAGTTTTCTATCACAGTTAAAAAAAATACATTAAAAATATCGCTCACTAAAACAATTTAAGAAAAATTACACACGCAAATAAAAACTACAAAAATGTCGAAATAATTATATTTACGAAAAATTATTTAAAAATACAAATATACAATGGTTTGGCATATTCCCAAATAGGTGTGGCAAAATATGGTATTTTATATGGGTTTTTTTAATAAAGTTTGCAAAAATATGGCTTTTTTTAAAAAAAAGAATTTATTCTATAGCTTCTTTTAAGAATTTTCATTTTTATGGGTTTAGTTTCCCATATTTTTTTTTTGTATAAAAGTTGGTTTATGTTTGTACGCCCTGATTTTCCCACGGGCAGACATCCCCAGGTCCGGAGTTGTTGTCGTAAGGTCCTACCCCCTTAGCTCGGGGTAACCTAAAGGTTCGCCAAGGTTGCCTAAGGACTGAGTCTGGACTCTGAAGACCGCAGGTCGAGGGAGGCATCCAGCTCCAGGCGCGAGCTGGGGTTTGAAGCTATGACCTTTTTAAAAGTCAATCACGCAAGGTAAACGTGCGCATATCAGACATCACATGTTTGATATATCCCTGACTTCTCGGACACACAGCAGGAACGTGCGTATTCAGACACCCACGACTGGGTTGGGCCGTGCGGCCCATTATCTCCTTACCTATTGATTTGACCACACTTATGTGTCAGGTTTAGGAATTAATCATGAATGTCACAAAGTTGACATGATAGGTAAGAAGGTCACGGGATGACCTTCTTACCAACTCCCAGGTGCCTTCTCCTATAAATATGGAGACCTTGGGAGTTAATAAGGGTTGGATGTTCAATTGTAAGAAAGACCCTGTAATCAAATATCCAGTATATAGCAATAATACTGACTAGTGGAGTAGAATGATTTTAACCTTTGAACCACCAAAAAAACGTATCCTGAGTCACCATTTTATTTCTAAGATCATTTATCTATTTCGGTTCAACCTAGGCACTAATCCCTTTCTCTTTTTTCTTAATTACCTGTTGGCGAAGAACCGCGTCAACAATGTCATAGTTTTACTCTTAATCAAGTTTCTCATATTTAGTTAATTAGCAATTATATTTCCCATAGTTTGTTTTTTTTAATAAATTTTCTCATACAAATTAGGAAAAGTATAATCCCCATATTTTTGCACATTAATGGCATAAAAGTCATTTATGAAAAAATCCCTAATTATAATGAGATATACCAAAATTATAGATAAAAATTTGAGAAAATTACACTGATACGTTTTTTTAATTTTAATTTAAAAAATAACATGTAAAACTTTATTATAAAAAAAATAACGTTTTTATACCCTTTTTTTAGAAACTTTGAAAACTCTTTCACTCTTCAAGTAAGTCGTCATATTTCGGCCACCATACTGCTACACGCGCTGGACGGGAGGGAAGACACTGTGCAGACGATCTCACGATCCAAACCTTGCCGCCATCCGATGTCGGAGAAGATTACACATGTAGATCAAAGTTGTCGGAGGTGCGACTGTGACTGCATTTTCTAGCAAACTCCGACCACCCCGAGTCTCAAGGGTGGTACTGTTGGAACGAGCTCTTCGAGAAGAACACAACCCAGCCATTCACTCTGGCTATATGTCTGCTTTTTTCCGGTGAGTTTGTGGGTATTCCGCGACTTTAGAAGCTTTTTTTGGCCACATCGCTAGTTATTTGGGCTCAAGAGTGGTACCATCGCGACCTACTCTTAAAGGTGGTCATTTTGGTATATGAAAAGCATGAGTTTCTTGACATCATTGGAGAAGATGATGGGATGGGGTAGTTTTTGTGTTGTGTTTAAAAAGTAACGTTTAAGTTTTTTTTTAGCTTTGTTTGTTAAAAAAACGGAAATGTTTCTTAATAATTGTAATAAGTAATTTATATGTTGTATTTAAAAATTAATTATGTAGTTGTTTTTTAATTTGATCAAACAAAAATTAATGATAAAAGATTGAAATGTGTATTTATTATTATAATTCGAAAGTAACTTTTAAGTTTCTTTTTTGTTTAATTAATAAAAAAACATTACTACTCCCATGTAAATTACATTAGTGAATAAAAAGTGAATTAATTCTTTTCATTAAAAAAGAAACTGTATAGTATACTACCAGTAACTTTTAATAATAAGCTATATAGTAATTTGTTATATTTTATTGTAACTCATTAGTTTCTAAAAAATGACTAATCGGCAACGTAAAAATATCTTAATAATAATAAGACACCATAATATAACATAAAAATGATTAATCGGTATCTTAAGATAAAAAAGTTTCAACAAATAAATTTTGGAGGTAATCAAAATGTATATAAAATAATATGCTCTAAAAATAATTTTTTTTTATGAAAAAGTAACTAATTGGTAACTTATTAACATTTTAAGAAACAAAAATATTACTTTTTTATACCCAGAAAGACGGGAAAACTGAGATTTCAGGAAAGTTTCAAATTCAAGTATATTACTTTTAGAATCCAGTATTTTTTGATGACATGACAATGTATTTTTGTAAATAAAATTTTGTAGGTGATTTTTGTAATTATTTTATATTATAAGTATATAATCGTAAAGATCCCGTTCTTAATCTCTCCTTTATTTAGATTTGTTTGTGTTCTTAATATATATATATATATATATATTTTACTAAAATCTCATTTTTTTTATAATTTAATATATGACAAAGTATATGATTGTAGAATCAGTCCTACCACCAAACACAATACAATAATCTAATCAAATTCAATTCAATCTAATCTAATCTAATTTTAATCCCATCTAATAGTCCACTTAAAAGCTGTAAGTAATATTCTTGTCTTGACTTTTAAATAATTATTTATTTATCATGTCTCCACTTACCAAGTCATATTATTTAAAAATTGTGATTTTATTTTATGTTCATTATATAAATAACATTTATTTAACATAATATGAGTATTTGAATTGATTTAGAATTCTATGTTCTATTAATACTTATTGACAAATGACAACATTGGATACTAATTCTATGTTCAATATATAAATAAAATTTATTTTAATTTTTTTTACTAAATATTTTTAATTTATCACTCTATATTTATTTTAGTGTATAATTACTATATGTATTATCAAATATATTAATGAAAATTCAAATGTAATTGATATCCAAACAAACCATGTATTTTAAAATACTATATAGTTAATAGAATGTGTAAGTATTTGCACAATGATTTCTAAACGTGTCTTTCCTTCCATTAATCAATATACATATTTGTTTAGTTTGAATATTACTCTAATAAAAAATTAAAATTGCATTTTTATCTATAAAATTTATTTATTTAAATAATCTACTAATTAGGAGTGTAAATTTTCCTTGTGCGAATCCACCCTTAATGGTGTAGGATTCTTTGCCTAAACAGAGAATTTCTCGTCTCCAAATGGTAAATAAGGTAGGGGTGGGGATGGCCCTACTTACCCTAATAGGGTTCCATTTAATTTTTTGTTTGTTTTGTTATTTATGTGTTTTTGTAATATATTAGTAATTTTTAAATATTTTTAATTTTATTTAAAATAATATTTAGTTTTTTGATTTACAAACATTGTGTAGTATTTTAATTTTTATGTAATTCGCTTTTTTTATTTATCATTTTTACTTTTATCTTTGCCTTTTAAATAATGGAGTTCCTATGGGAATTTCTTGTCTTGCCCTCAATAAGATATATGCGAGGACAAAATTAAACTTGTTAACAGACACAGAGACGAGGGTGAATGGAGCACTCCAACCCAATTTTCCACCCAATTTACATCCCTACGTACTAGTATAATAATTACATATAAATTAGTTTGTATTAATACTTGGTAATTAGAGTTAAGTTCATAATTCATTAATCTCTCTAATTACTTTCATCATTATGTATTTCAATTAACAATTACGTTATAATCTCGTCAATCAATTGAGCGTTTTATTGATCAATCTCATAATCAATACATAAGGGATTTATTCTTTGATTTCTCTAAGAAAGCTTTAAAATTCATCTTGTAACCAAATCGTTCAGTTACTCATTGTAATAATATGTAATTTATAGTAACCAAATTGATCCATTTAAAAAAAAATAACCAAATTGATAAAAAAATATTTTTGAGTAAATTAAATATGTAACCATCAATGAATAATTCAATTATTAGATTTTAGAAGTGAAAAAATTAATAAAATATTTTCAAAATAAATTATTAATTTTAATTAAGAAATTTTATATTACAGAAGAAGAAAAGATTACATAAATATAGAGTGAAAGTTAAGTAAGACAGATAAAATTCTATCTCAAAACCCATTAATGAAAAGAAGAATAATTTATATTCTTATATATGGTTTGATATTTACATATCTATACGTAGGACAATCAGACATCTTATCAATTCACCACCAAAATAACATCACTTTAAATAATACAAAAATTGGTAAATATAAAGATGTAGTGTTTACCAAACATGTATATCAAAACAAAAGAGCTTGCCTTTTAGATATTTTTTTAAAGTTGCCTAAAAAAAAAGGTTAATGATGTCTTAAATCGTCAAAAGTAAAATTTAAATTTAAGTAAAAAGTTATTTTTGTATAAGCAAAATATTTAAATTTTTATAAAATTAAAAATATAAGATATAAATGTAATTAAAGATATTTATAAAAATTACTCAATCACTCCCCGTATGTGAACAAAATTCATATGTATGTATACAATTTGGGTGTGAATAGGGATGCAAACACAAGACTAGGCTGGAGAAGGACTCATACTACCTAATTCTCGATTATAGAGACATATCTATAAAAAAATTATGAAATATATTGTTTGCTTATAAATTGCAATAATTAAGTTTCACCCGAATAATTCAAGAAAGAACCACTGCGAAAAATATACGATTAGAAATCAAGATTATTAAGTTGTGAAAAATAAACAATGAGCACAATATGGGAGTAGAAGATTAGGAAAGAAACCTCGAACATAAACAAATAAAGAAATAAAAGCAGGGAAGACAAAACACCAAGGTTTATACTAGTTCGGACAATTTGTCATAAGTCCAGTTGAGCACCATCATAAGCTTTATTGATCAATATCCGAACAGGTTTGTACAACCCTCATTCTTCACAGTTAAGAAGAACACACAATAAGTGACAGTACAAAATCCCTTGTACTCTAAACTTAACCAAGCTTTCTTGAAGCTTTCTATCACTTATGATTAAACCCATTCTCCCTCTTTCTTGAAGGATAAAACCAAATACAAAGCTTACTCTCTCTCTCTCTCTAAAGTTTACAAAAATGATTCTATTTTTCTAAAACAACTATCATAACACCTATTTATAGCTAAAAGTGTAACGCCCTACTTCTCTAAAGCCGCTACCATGTGATTTTAAAATGTGTCACTAGCTCGCTAATCGAGGTATTAGACCAAAAAGTGTAGATAATTAAAATGTAAACTCGTTTAAATAAAAATTTGGTGTAAAAGGTCGGTCATTCCTTTAAATCATGAAAAGGGTTGCATTGGGATCCAAAAAAAAAAAAACTATTCAGAAACATATTTACAACTCAAAAAGTTACTTTACAATTGGCCTAAACGACAAAATCAACACTTATAACCAGCTCCTCAAAATACCCCAGTCGTGGCGGCCAGGTAGGCCGAACATGTACGCACCGTTCCATGCCCTCTAACTCATGGTTGATTGATTTTTTTCCTTGCCCTTACCTGCACCAGAGAGCACCCGTGAGCTGAGGCCCAGCAAGAGAACCTCAAAGCACAACATACTATAATTTGTCTCAATAGATAAATACTTAATTCAGGGCAATAAACAATCTACAAACTGTTATTAGAATACGCAATAGCACGAAAACACAATAACATCACATCATAGTAGTATAATAGCACACAAGTACATCAACATAGCATCATAGCAATATATCAACTCATAAGCACAAAAGCATAACATCTTAGCAGTACAATATCACAGCAGCGGCCTCCTCCACTCATGGTGCGCTTCCAGGCACCAGGTCCGCGGTCTTAACCGAATGGGTGTATACAACACCCTTAGAGGATTTCGCCCTAGCGGCCTGGATTTAGCATGCTTGACGCCGATCTTGGCCCCTTGCCGCTCCCGGCTCTTGCCTCTCCCAGATTTTGCTGCTCCCGACTTTTTCCTCTCCCGACTTTTGCCATTGTAAGCTCTTGCCGCTCCTGGCTCTTGCCTCTCCCGGCTCTTGCCGCTCCCAGCTCTTGCCTCTCCCGGCTCTTGCCTCTCCCGGCTCTTGCCGCTCCCGACTCTTGCCGCTCAGTCACATTCACATGTTTGGCATAACAATTATAAGCAACACATACATTACAACACTCCACGTAGCTCTACGAGTACAAACAGTTCTCTTACCTTTAATCCGGGTGCTAGCAACCAAACAAGCAATCACGACCTCCGAGAATGATCCTCTTTTGAGTCCCAGCGGTAACCTAGTCACACACCACAAGTAACATTCTCATTACTACCCGATTTTATAATTTATCCCCGGAATCAATCCTGTGCTCTCGGGACCTCCCGTTTCCCCATACGGGGTGGTGAAATCGTCCCCCGAGCCCCCTGGGCCTAAAACCTAAAAACATAAAATTCAAGGCCCTGAAAATAGCCTAGCGTCGCGGCCCCCAGCAGGGGCTCCCTGTCCTAAATCATCCCGCAGCTCAGAAAGAACAGGGTTGCGACGCTCATATGTGAACCCAGAAAACTGGGTTTTTCCCACCATTTTCCCCGAGCCAAAACTTATCCAAATCATTCCCCAAGTATACCCAAGTTCCAATTCGACCCAAAACTCCAAATAAACAACATAGCAACACATAAACACCAGAATCAAACTCAAACACACATCCTAGCTCCAAATCACCTAGTGGTTTAAAATTTCATCAAAACTTAAACCACACCGGAAACTCATTTCAGAATTCAAAAGAGTCCTTACCTTAAGGAGGAATTCGACCCTGAGCTGCTTCCAATCCCACTCCAAGCTTAAATTCTAAAATTCCTAATCTTAGGCTTCTTAAAACTTCATCCCAAAACCAACAAAGTAGAACACAAATTCAGCTCACAACAACACCACTTCCAAGCAAAATTCAACAGAGAAATTTAGTTAGAAACTTACACTTGAACTTAACTAAGCATCTGAACTAATTCCTAGAATTCCAAGCTGCTATCATCCCAAATTCCAGCCTTGAACCCTTGAATTCCTGGCCTAAAGTCCTTCAAAACCCAAACACCATAGAGAGAGAGAGAGCTGAATGAGAGAGAAAGCTGAGAGTTCTTTTTGGTTCTTTTTTCCTTTGTTCCCTTCTATTTCATCTGAATTCTTCTAGAGTCCCAGCTCCCAAACTGTGTATATCCTCTTGCATAAAGGTCTAAATTGCCCCTTAGGTTTATCTAAATCCTCAAGTGCCACAAAAGGGCAATTTCGTCATAAGCCACATCCCGCTAAGTTCTCGAGTACTCCTACAAATCCCCATTAAATCCTGACATATCCAAATAACTACCAAATTACTACCCGTTATTCAATAAATCCCGAACACATACTACGTTCCCAAAATACCCCTAGGCTCCTCCCCGAGCCGAGTATTTTACCTCGTTGTGACTTTCTAGCTAAACCACTCCCTAGGACTGTCTCGGATCGTGCATCACAAATATATCACCACTCACACGTGGTTCCAATCACAATATACACAATATTGCATTTATGCCCTCAACGGGCTAAAATTACAAATATGCCCCTAATAGCCAAATGGGGCCCACATGCATATTTAATTCACCTAAACATGCATTTCTAATCATATAATCATCAAATTCATTTATTAACATAATTAAATTAATTATTGCCCTCTAGGCACACTAATCAAGGCCCTAAGCCTTATTAGCAAATTTGGGACGCTACAAAAAGTCTTGTAACCGACTTAACCCTCTTAACCAATAGGAAAGAGGCGTTTAGGGACTTCATCAATAGAAAAGAGACGACTAACTAAGTCTAGAAGGAATAATTACTACAAATTCCACCTTATTCCTTCACGACGAAGCCTTTATGAAGCTGCTCATGGTGGTATACTCTACCTTGGTGATCACTAGTGTTCAGCAAGTCGTGGTAATGAGCCAACTTGTTCTTCGTTAGAATCTTCGTGCCTAAATTTGCAGGATTCTCTTCATTGGGAACCTTCTCCAATTCTAGCACATTGTCTTCAATCTTTTCTCTGATCCAATGTAGACGAATGCCTATGTGCTTGCTCTTCTCGTGATATACCGGATTCCTCTGACTATTTGAGTAAATTATTCCTTTTTCCTTCAGCAACTTTAGTTCTAACAGAATCCCTTGTAACCAGATCACCTCCTTGAAAGATTCTATTGTAGCCATAAACTCTGCTTCTAGTGTAGACAATGCCACTACTTGTTATAACTGAGATTTCCAACAAATGCAATTCTGATTTAGCTGAAACACATAGCTGGTAGTTTACCTTCTATTATCCCTGTTTGAAGAAAAATCAGAGTCCACGAACCTGTTTAAGAATAAATTCCCTTGAACTTTCTGGTAGCATAATCCATACTTCACCGTGCCAATCAGATACCTTAGTAATGAATTATAATGCTCCATTCCCGAATTAGACATAAATCTACTTAACACACTTAGAGCATGAGCTATATCTGGTCATGTACCAACCATGATATACATTAGGCATCCCACTACCATTGTGTAAGGGACTTTCTCCATTTTCTCTTTCACGAACTCATCTTTTGGACTTTGTTCGCTACTTAGCTTAAAATGGCATGCTAAGGGTATGCTAATAACTTTAGCATCCGACATGTTAAACCTCTAAATCACGCGAGCAACATAACTTGGTTGACTAAGAATCGTTCTTCCTATTTTCCCTTGCCTTATAATCTCTATACCAAGGATTTTCTTTGCTTGCCCAAGATCTTTCATCTCAAACTCGCTTTCAGTTTCTCTTTGACACTTCTGATTACTGATCTGTCTTTTCTGACCAGTAACATATCATCAATGTACAGTAATAAGAACAATGTAGTTGGCAAATCCAAATCCTTGTAATAAAGGCATGGGTCATATTTTGATATGCTAAAACCAATTTCTTGCACGAATAATTTGAACCTCTTGTTCCATTGCGTTGGTGACTGCTTCAGTCCATAAAACGATCTCTTCAATAAGCATATCCGTTCACTACCCTTCTTTTCCACCTGAAATCCAGGTGGTTGTGACATGTATATCACCTTATCGAGGAATCCATTCAGAAAAAGTTTTCTTCACATCCATCTGTTTCACTTCCAACTCGAACTGAACTGCAATGGCTAACATCATTTTGATCGTTTTATACTTGACCACTGGCGAGAAAATGTTAGTGTAGTCAATACCTTCCACCTGAGTAAACCCCTTAGCGACCAACCTTGCTTTAAAATTGATATGTTCGTTATTACAAGTACCTTCTTTCACCTTGTAGATCCATCTACAATCAATTACCTTCTGATCCTTAGGTTTAACGACCAGTTCCCACGTCTTGTTCTTTATTAAAGAATCCATCTGTTCTTTCATCGCGATCAACCACTTCTTACTATACTTGCATGAAATAACCTCTTCATATGATGAAGATTCTTGAATGTCTTTTGAATTGATTACATTTAAAGCATTCGCGATCAGATTTGCTTCTTCAAGTCAAGTAGATGGCTTGATAACTCTTCGTGTCCTATCTTGTGCAAACTGATAGCCTTGCAACTTTGTTCGTTGAAGTGTTTCTGTTCGTTGAACATCTTCTGTTTGTTGGACACCACTAGTTTGTGGAACCTCTTCTGTTCATTGAACACCACTAGTTTGCGGAACCTCTTCTGTTCCTTGAACTCCATCAGTTTGCGGAACTCGATAAGTATCGAATTTTTCTATTTTTAATACATTATTCTTCAATGATTATGCACTTGATTATTTATTTATATATGATTAATTAGTTTATTTTGTGTTTTTAAGATTTCCAAGACATTTGGGGTGAAAAATAGTGAATTTGGGATGTTTTACACAAAATGGTTAAGCTCGACATTACGAGTCTGAAACTTCACACTTGATTTTGATAATTTTCCAATAATCTTTTGGAAATATTTCTAGAAATACAGGTTTTAGATACCTTTCTTAGTTTTTCATAGCTTTTTGAATCGTCTTATTCCAAGCTATATCGAGGATGTCATGGTTAGAATACGACCAGTGGCTGCAGCTAAAGAAAATTAAGAAAAGGGAAAAAAGTGCTATGGCCACTGCCATACAGGCAGGAGCTAATGGCCGCGGCTTGAGGTTGTGGCTTTGGATTTTCGACTGCTATGGTCGCGACAGTGCACATTTATGGCCCAGTCTGCGATAGTTTTTCAGCTTTTAAATTTTAAATTTTAAATGTAATTTCAAGGGGACTATAAAAAGGGCTTAGGGCTAACTTTTGGAATAATTTTTTATTACAAATTTTGGAGATTAGAGTGGCAAAGGAGAAGAAAAGACATCGTTATTTTCAACATTGAATCTAGTTTTTCTTCCTCTGTAAAACTTCTTTATTTTCAATTCATGTTTATGTTTGTGATCATGTTTGTGATTATGGAGTAGTTTTCTTTTAGGTTAAGGGTTATTTCAAAACCCTAGACATGAAATCTTGAATGCAATGATGAACTTTATTCCTTCTATTCCCTTATATTAAATTGTTTCTATTCTTCTAATTGAATGCTATGAATCTTGTGATAAATTATTAGGTGGCTAACTAATTAGGGTGTTACATTGTTATATTGTCATCTTAGGATTGTGATTCACCTAATAGTCTAGGGTTCTAAGTAGAGTGATAAATTGAAATTAAGTACTGTGACAAGTATTTTAATTGTGATGGAGAATAGAACCTAGGTTAAATGAATTGCATGCTTAATGAATTTATTGCCTATATTAACTTGTTTCCACTGAATGTAATGTTTTTCCTGAGTTAAATAGATCGCATGCTTAATGGGTTTATTTCTTGGTAAAAATGACTAATTAATGAGCACTTAGCTTTAATTAATTATAATAGGGAAATTGAGATAATTGATTGCTTAAGTGTTATATGCGGGGTTAATAGTTTAATTAGGAATAGGGAATTGTTGGGGTTTTATGCTCTAATTAAAACCCAAATTCTTTGTAATCTCATTTTATTATCAATAAAAAAATAGAAATCACCTTTTGACTTGGCCAATCACTTTGCTCACATGTTTTATTTTCATGATTATTTGTTTAATATAAACTTCTATTAAATCCCGAGCATATAACTAATCTTATTTATAGTGACGTAATCACAGTGGAATATAAATATGATTATACGTTCAAAATAAGTTAGTCCTAAGATTAGTTAGTGCACCAGATTTACACTGACTTGCCAATCTACGATATGATCTACTTAGACATTACAGTGTTATGTTCTTTCCAGAACATTAGGAAAGTAGATAAGATCGGATGTATTTGTTACATTGGACAGAACCGATATTGACAGTTGATAAGATAAGTAAACATACCGTTATTATCTATTCTAGTCATATCATATAGTTGACCATAGGTCAATTAAATCTCAATTCTAAGTGGTTAGTATTCTAACTGATTGTATTATTTGAGTTCTTTGACTTGTTCGTTACCAGCTTACCCTACGGACTAGCCCATACTTACATCTTGGGAACTCGGTAGTATAATTGAGTGGGAGTGTTAATCATAGATATGAACATTTATAGCTTCTGATGAAGAAGTGAAACAATGGTTTCCTTTTAGTTTGGTTCAAGGTGTTAAATGATAGAGATCTCATTTCATTAATTAAATTAGTTTACTGAAATATCATTTACAAGGAACTAAGTATTTTAAGGATAAAATATAATGAAGGGTAAAACAATATTTTAGTCCTATCTCATTGTAGACCATCTATAGAGGATTGAGTGACAATTGTGGTTGTAACAATGGATAATTAATAGCGTATCTATATTTGTTATAGAGCGTTCTATGAATTCAAGAGTGCAATTCCGAGTCTATGGTGTAGTCACAAGGGATTAATAAGTTAGTAAATTTATTTGTTAGATTTATGATAACTTATTGGAGCTTGATTTCATAGGCCCATGGGCCCCATTGTACCTTGGATAAAATCATCTAGATAGTCTCAATTAATTGATTTAATTATCAATTAGAATTATCAAAGTTGACCAGGTCAATTTTGGATAGTTTCACACAGTTGTGTAATTTTGAGAAGAAATGAGAAATTATGGTAGATTTATTAATTAAGATAAATTGGTATATAAATTAATAAATAAGTTTAAATCAAGGTTCAAATTATAAATAATTAATTTGATAAATGATTTAAATAATTAAATTAATAGAAAATAATACATGCCTTGATTTTAAGTCCAATGTGCTTATAATCAAATGAGAAATTTCACGGGCCTAAAGCCCATGATAATTTCGACCTAGGGCTTTAAAATGGCTATTATTTTATTGATTTTTTAATTAAATTAAATGGTCTAATTGAGTCTATAAAAGGAGTGCTTAGAGAGAAGTTACAAGTTCAGATTTCTGAGATGACACACAAGTTTAATCATTGGTTTTCTGATAGTTTTAGATTCTCTCTAAACACAAGTCATTTTCTAAGCCTCTTTGATTATTTACTCTTCTTCTTCTCTGTATCTATCTCATGTGTTGAGAATTTCCCACACTAGTCTAGGTGATTCTAAGGATACATTGGAAGGCTGTGAAGAAAATAGAAGATCGGTTCAGTTTCTTGATAATACTCTGCGACAGAGAGGATACAAGAGTTAGAGAAACTGAAGGAATGACTCTTTAATTCCGCTGCGTATACTGTAAGTATTCTATTCATTGTTTCTCTTTGAATTTAATTTTAGAAACATGTTTTAGGCTATCTCGTATTAATTTGTTTAATATTAGATATACATGAAAATAAATAAAGATCCTGTATAAGCTAATCTAATAGGAATAATGTTTGTCATTGCTGATTGATTAATTATTGAAGGTGGAGAATAATTTTTTAACTGTTCTTTAAAATTTTAGTTATCAATTTTTCTTTGTTTATTACTTTATTTTATGTTATTAATTCTTGAAACAAAATCCCTTTTTAATTCTTGTCTTTCTTTTGAATAATGAATTGACCAATAGTCATCATAGGTTCGACCTGTATTTACCATTATACTAAATAATTTGTAATACTAAAAATAAGATCTTTAGTAAATTTGATACGACATACGACACGCATCAAATTTTTTGCGTCATTGTCGGGGACTATTGTAAGTCTATTCATTATTCAAATTAATTAACTATTTACTAACTATTTCATTTTCTTGGCAATTTCAGGTGTATATGTCTGGCGACGATACTTAAGACAGACTACAAGCCATAAATCAATATCTTGGGACATTGTTGTCCCGTTTTTCTCGCACTATCACCGATAATCTACTCTTTCAATATTCAACAAGGACAGTTAATCATGTACAAGTATCATTACCATCTGATGACGATTCTAACGGTGATTCATCAATTACGCCTCAGATGGCTCAGGATAGGACGGTGAAAGAGTTGGTGGCACCGGATCTAGACCATCAACCGTTATGTATACGGTATCCGGCTCTGGATGTAAATTTTGAACTAAAGTCGGGCCTTATACTTTTATTGTCATCTTTCCATAGGCTACCAGTAGAGGACCCGAACAAGCATCATACATAGTTTCATATTTTCTGCTATGGTATGAAACCAGTTGTAGCGACTGAAGAACATATTAAGTTAAGAGCATTTCCATTCTCTTTGAAAGATGGTGCTAAGGAACAACTTTATTATCTTCCTCCCAAAACTGTGAACACATGGAATGAGATGAAGACTTTCTTCTTGGAGCGTTACTTTTCGGCATCTAAGAACGTGACTGGAGAGTCTTTGTATGAGTTTTGGGAGAGATTCAAGAGGTTATGTGCTAGCTTCTTTCACCATCAAATAGGTGAGAAACTCCTAATCCAGTATTTTTATGAAGGAATTTTACCATTGGATAGGAGTATGATTGATGCAGCAAGTGGGGGAGCTCTGGTGAATAAGACTCCTGCTACAGTCAGGAGCTTGATTTCTAATATGGATGCTAATTCCGAACAGTTTGGTGTTCGTAGAGAAGTACCAGTGAAAGGAGTTAATGAGGTGAATTCTAATGCAAAGCAGCTGCTTGCTCAGTTGACTACTATGGTGCAACAGATGGAAAAAGGTCAACAAGTTAGACCTTGTGGTATTTGTCAAGTAGTGGGGCATCCTGCTGACGCTTGTCCCACTCTTCAATAAAATGTCAATGAACACGCGAATGCTATTGGGGGATTCCCAGGGCAGCCAAGACAGAGGTATGGCCCTTATGCTATCACTTACAATGAGGGGTGGAATGATCATCCTAATTTTATCTATGGGAATCATCAACAATCTTATGCACCTCATCCTTAACAACCTCTAGCAGGAGTCTCACAAGATCAGAAACCATTTCTTACAGGTATGTTAAAAAATTTGGTGGCGTCTAATGTTCAAATGCAACAGGATCTTGTACAATTTCAACAAAACATACATGAAATTCTTCAAAGTAATCATATATCTCTTTAGAATTTAGAAAACACAATGGGAAAGATTGCTACATCAATGAGCAAGCTTGAAGCTAAAAAATCTGGAAGATTACCTTCCCAGCCAGAGAAGAACCCGAGAGGAAATGTACGTGCAATAACACTACGAAGTGGTACACAATACGAGCCACCCACACATCCTTCATCGCCAGCTCCAGTGAGAAAGAAAGTAGTAGACAACTCCATCCATGATGAGCCATTAACACAGAAAAATCCACCTAAACCGACTGTAACATCCAAAATTTCCTAATGTAGCTTAGTGCCTGGATTAAGGGGTCGGGAGGCAATAATTGAGTTATTATGTGAATTATATTATAATATAATTATGTTAGCATGTTAGAGATATTAAATATGTGTTTGTGTGATTGAGACCACGTTATTATGTGGATATATTTGGGTTACTCGACGAGAGGCGATCTCGATGAGCAAGTTAGCAGAAAAGTCACAACGGGGTCTTAATACACGGCTCGGGGTGAGCTTAGGGGTATTTTAGTAATTTAGTACATTACTGAGAATTAGTGGGTAATGAGAATTTATTGGTAACTGAGTGAGAATATTGAAAGAAGCGGGAATTATAGAATGTAAATTATGGATAGCGGGATTTAAGGCAAAGGACAAAATTGCCCTTGTGAACATTTGAGGAATAAGCTGAGGGAAAGGGGGCAATTTAGTCATTTCCACTCTAGTTTAGGACTTAGCTGGCTGGGAATTATCAGAAGGTTTGAGAAACTAAAGGAAAAAGGAACTCAGCAGCTCCCTTTCTCTCTCTCTCTCTCGTTTTCTCTATGTGCCATGGAAGTTTGAGGATTTTTCTTGGGAAGTTGAAGAGTAAAGTCTAGGAATCAAGGTGTTAGGCTTTGGGAAAGCAGAGGTTTAGCTCAAGTGGTTCAACTCAGCTGAGGTAAGAGCTCTGAACTGAAAGTTGTTATGGTTAATTATGCTGAATAATTTAGAACTATGGTGTTTATGCATGTTAGATAGTTGGAAGGTTGAGTTTGTGGATTTTGATAAGTTTTATTATGATATATGGTTGGGTTTTGTTTTTGGAAAGGGTTGTGATAATTATGGGAACTGAATTGGAAGGTTAGGGTGGAATTAGATGGGTTTTAGTTGGGTTCGGCTGAAGAAAAACCTAGAAAATTATGGGTTTTTGGGGCTGGGCCGCGACTCTTTTATGGTGAGCCGCGGCCCGCGAAGGGAATTTTGAGCCAGCAGGGGCGGGTCGTGGTGCCTCAGGCGTATGCCGCGGTGCGTGTTGGTTTCCAGGGAGGCTGAGCCTCTGAAATTAGAGGCGGGCCACGACTCGGGTGTGAGGGGCCGCGACCCTTAAGGGGAATTTTGGCTTAAATGAGATTTTTAGATTGGGAACCTAACCATTTGGGCTCGGGATCGATTCTACTTCCTTGTTAAGTGGAATTTGATGTACCGGAGGCTAAGAGTTGGTCTGGAAGTTGTTATTTACCTGTTGTTGATGGAACTTCCTTATTACGGTTGTGACTAGGTTTTCGCTAAGGGCTTGAATCGGGGATCGTACTCAAAGGGTTGTCGCTAATAACTTGCATACGGACTGAAGGTAAGAAAACTGCACCTGTTATGTGAATGCATGATTAGAGCTTAGTCAAGGTGATGAATGTGGAGATGAATAAAGCTTGGAATTTTTTTATGAACATAATTATAATTATGTTTGTGAATATCTGGTTAGGTACATTGTAATGTGCATAATTATGACTATGCGTATGACTGCGGTGTGAATGTATTATAATGCATTGTGATTGTTGATAAGTATGCTATATGGAACATGTGACCGTCTGTTATGACTGTGAAGCTTGGTTTATAAACTAGAGGGTTATTAGGGTGTTAAGTGGGGATCCGCTTATTAGTTGAGATTATGTTGAACTCTGGAAGACTCGCCTCATAATTTGAGAGTTCCAAGGCTTCAACTTATAAGTTGGAGGCATGTGGTGGCTTGACTTATAAGTCAAGGGCTTAAAGAACTTAGTTTATATGCTAAGAATGGCATAATGCACGTGGAGTGCAGGCCACCATGGCTAGGCCACCCTGGGAGTGCGACATGCGCTTGACTGGCTCGGATACCAATAACTTGAAAGAAAGTGCAACAAGCACCTGTGTGACTCTATGGTCTCTAGTTTGGTTTAATGAATATATCAATTTCAGTTATTACTGTTTGATAACCGTTTTATTCTGTAAGCTGTTTAATATGTTTCCTTGCTGAGTCTTCTGGCTCACAGGTGCTTTGTGGTGCAGGTAAAGGTAAAGAGAAGCTCAACCAGCCATGAGTCAGAGGGCTTTAGCAGTGGTATGTACATATGCAGTCTGCTCGACCACCACGGCCGAGATGCTCAGGGGAACTAGGGTTAAACCCAACTTTTGCCGCCTAGGTTGGCTTATTATGTAACCTGAGTATTGTAATTAACTTTTAAACTGATGTTTTTGGGATCCCATGTAAAGAACATGTTTTTAAATTAATGGAAATGTTTATGAGTTAACCAAAAGTTTTAATTCCTAAACCTTTAGTGGCATAATCACATGTTTAGTCCAAATGACTTGTTTAGCAAGTCCAGCACTGGCTTTAAACACACTTGGTAATGGACCCTAATTAGCAGGGCATTACACCAACTATGTAAACCTATGTTCCTCTTCCACATTTTCCAAGCAGATTAAGAAAGACTAAAAAGGAAGAGGTAGACAAGGAGATACTAGAAACATTTAGAAAGGTGGAGGTGAACATTCCATTACTTGATGCTATTAAACAAGTTCCTCGATATGCTAAAATTTTAAAGGAGTTGTGCACGAATAAGAAGAAACTAAAGGGTGATGAGAAGATAAGTGTGGGGGAGAATGTTTATGCTATTCTCCAAAAGAAGTTGCCACCAAAATGCAAGGATCTTGGAACCTTTACAATTCATTGTATGATTGGTAATAAAATGATTGAGCGATGTATGCTATATTTGGGAGCATCGATTAATGCCATGTCATATTCAACATATGTGTTTAACCCAATTTTGGACTCGGTGATGTGACATTTGGAAAAGGGACACGTGGCGAGAACCTACTCGAAAGAACTACATCAGAACCTGCTCAAGAGGAGAAGACTGGTGTTGTTATATGACGTTATTTGTAGATGGACATGCTCGATGTACGACACATTTTTCACCTGAAGATCCAGATTTCATGAGATACTGCAAAATATTCCAAGATATTTATGTAACTGATATTTGAATTGTATTATCTCCATATTATTTGAATTTGTAGTTAGTTGTAACAATCTCACACTACACATGTAGGGCCTAAATTAATTTTTTAAGGGCTCATATCCCATTAAGAGATTCTTTAAATATAGATGTTGTACCCTAAAATTAGCGCGAGTTCAACTACTCATCTCGGGTACAACTGGCAGATGAATGTATGGAAAAATAGCCAGGTAGAATATCTGGTTAACAATGGTGTGAACAACTGGAATTTAGGGTTTCGACAGCATGATACATCCAACTTTAGGCGTTCTGAGCTTACTACGAGCTAGGGTTCAGATAGTCGTTGAACACGAGCTCGGGGGATATTAAGCTCGTGAGAACCTGGACAAAATGCATACTGAAGGATCCCAAGAGATTTAGAGATTCTTTATATGCTCATTAAAGCCCAAGCTGTATCACATATCTATCATTTATTATCCGAGATAGCAGGTGTATATTTATTATATTATCAAATCATATCTCAATGTAAATGAGAATATTTTGTATTAATTATATACCTTATTTATTCACGCGGTTACCCAAACCTGTCCATCGAATTCCCCTATAAATACTAGGGAGAGTGGACAGGGAAGGGGACGACCATTTTTGTATTACCAAAACTCTGCAAAAATTGAGAGAGAAAAGTAATAATATTGACTCGTGGACTAGGTGGATTTTAACCACTGAACCACGTAAAATTTGTTCGTGTTCGAGAGAGTGTTACTATTTCATTACGGTTTATAATCTTTCACTAATCTACATGTTTAATTTCTTAATACACTGTTGGCGAAAAACCGCATCAACAGTTTAGTACTTTCATTGAGAGGAAATTAGTGCTTCACAAGTTTTAGTCGACTTTCATCATGATGCTCACTTGATCGATGCATGATAATGAGATGGAACAACCTAGTTGGCAGGAGGCCCATCATACCACTGTTCCCAATGAAAGGGGCCTAGATGTTCAACAACGTCCTGGAAAATAACTGGTGGGTCTAAACGCCGCTAGAAGTTCAGTGTCACTCCCACCAAATCCTAATCCAGGATATATGACTACCGTCGAGATGGAAAATGCCCAGTTAAGGAGTCATTTCGCTTGGGCGAACATGGAGATTGCAGAGGTTTTGGCTCAGTTACCCCCTCTTGCAACCGATTTTAATGTCGGAAAGAGGCAAAGTGGGTATCATAAGTCCCACAGGAATAACCGGTATAAATCGAGTCATTCTCTCAAAACTGCCACTCCGAGTATTGTGCCTACCGAGCGAAACCACCAGAGTGCTCAGCCCACTGGTCATCACAGGGGTCATCATCAACATGTCAGTCGGTCGATCAGGACTGCGACCCCCAGCTGTGTACCTTCATCACAGATTCCCAAAAATTCCTAAAACAACCCGCGGGGAGGGGCCGGGACAAGCTTGCGAAGGAAAAATGCTCCTGCGAATCCCTCTGTGCCACGGCCAGAGCCCGAGGCATAGAGAACTAAGGACATTGGAATAGAACCAAGGCAGGCTAATTTAGTTCGTCCTGATTGAACGAGGATAGCCTCGCCAATAAGGCATCCTCCGTCATCAGTAAGACATCCAACACCACCTCGTCCTCAACGAGATGCTTCAGCTTGTGGGAACAATAGGAGAAATCCTCCCCTGTCTATAAATACTTACGCCCCACAGACGCATGCTGAGAATCTAGGTCCTCGATCTAAGCCGTGAGCTGTAGGTTTCACAAATGGAAGTTACTGGACGGAGAGCCAGAGTGGAGGCAGGTCCGAGAGTGACATGAGAAATCACTTGAGTTCAGCACAAAGTCCTTGATATGATCCACAGTCCGACGTGTGCGATCATTTGAACTCACAAAGAAGGTATCCATCTCAGAATGAGGATGTTAGCTATACTCGGCATGAGGGAGGTCCATCCATTGTACGTGATTATGGGAATTTCCCACCTAACCAAGCTCGAACTTGGAGGGACAACAACCCATCAAACATGTATAATAGGATGGGAGCTGTTGAATAGCCCCCAGCTAACCTAGGGACCAGGGACCAAACCCTTGAAAGACTAGCTTTGATGGAAGAGAAAATGAAAAGACTTTTATATGGGAAGGGAAAGGACGATTGCAACTCAGATGAGGAGCTCGAACCTTTTGCTCTAAACATTGCAGCGACAACATATCCTATTGGCTTTAGGATGCCGCACATGCCGACATTTGATGGAAATGCAGATCCGTCTGATCACCTTGGGATGTTTAACACAATGATGATGGCCCACAATGTTGGGCTCAATCTAAGATGCATCTTGTTCCCTGCAACTCTGGTCGGACCTGCCAGGAAGTGGTTTAAATAATACAAGAGGCATTTAATAAGCTCGTGGAAGAAATTTTCCTCCGAGTTTAAAAGAGCATTACGGGCTTCATAAGCAGCCCGTGTTGAAGCCGATTCATTGGCCAACGTAAAGTAGCAACCTGGTGAGACACTGAAAGCATAATTGAGAAGATTTGCCAATGTTACTACGCGAGCTAGGGACGTTGATGATAGCTCCAAGTTCATGGCAATGAGAACATGAATCCTGGTGGGAGACGAACTGTGGCAAGAACTCCAAAGAAAATGAGTTAAAAGAGTAGACGAATTTCTGGCCCGAGCTCAGGAGTGGATAAACCTGGAGGAGGCACTAGCCTCTGTCGCGGGAACCAGCCAGACTCTTGTCCAACCCATTGGAGTAGTGACGGATGTTGCAGCTACGACTCAAACCGTTATCCAGAATAACTAAGGGGGAAATAACAAGAGGAAGAGGAATGGTGAGGGCGATCAGAACGGGACGAAGAAGAACAAGTTTATGGAGATATTCAAGCCCATTTATGCCACCTACACCGACCTAACAGACACCCAAGAGCGTATCTTCCTGGCTAATTCTAATTGCCTCCCATGGAAGAAGCCAGAACCTTTAAGGCACCAGAGGGTGAAGAGAGATCCTTCAAAGTTTTTCCGATTCCACAATGACATCGATCATAAAACTAATGATTGCCGGCAGCTAAAGGATGAAATTGAGACTCTCATTCGAGCTGGACCATTGGCCTAGTATGCTCGAAATCAAGGAGTCCCCAATCAACCTGTCGGGCAGAATTCTCAGTCAGCTCCAGAAGCTCCGATAGGCCAACCTGGAACTCAGACGAATCAGGTCAATCCTCCCCCAATAGTAGGAGGAGATAAAACTACTATTGTTGGAGGACCTCATTTGGCGGGCACAAGAAGCGGGGCTCAAAAGAGGTATATCAATGAGTTGAAGGCTCATAACGGTGTGGAGTTTGTCCCAGAGCAACGGTTATCGAAGAACAACGGTTGGAAAAACAACCAATCATTTTCATGAAAGAGGATGCTAGCCACGTCCAATTCCCACACAATGATCTGCTGGTGGTAACCGTGCAGCTCACTAACAGAAGGGTACGTAGAATACTAGTGTGTAACAGAAGTTCCATAAATTTACTTTTCAGGTCCTGGAAAAGATGAGATTGTCTGTATCTGATTTGAAGGTGACCTCAATGGCTTTGTACGGGTTTTCGGGTGAAGGAGCAGTGGCCATAGGGACAATCAGACTAGTGGTGAAATTGGGAGAAGAATCACGAGTTGTCTCCAAAATACTCGAGTTCGTGGTAATCGATTGTCCGGCCACATATAATGCGATTTTGGGTCGACCAGCACTGATGGCATTTGAAGCCATCACTTCAATCCGACACCTGACAATTAAATTCCCTTCAACCTTGGGGAGATGCACCGTAAGAGGAGACCAGCTTGCCGCCAGAGAATGCTATAACATTTCTATGAAGGGAAAATCACAACCCGGGAAGCAGACAATGGTCATAAATGAGGGAGATGAGGAGTCCCAAGGGGTGGAAGTCACTTGTGGGTCGGAAGAAGACGGTGAGGTCGCCCAACGAGACGATATTGATTCACGGATAGGAAAAGATAGGTATGAGCTTAAAGCCATAGAAGAACTCGAGGAGGTAAACATCAACCTGAAAGAATCTTCAAGGGTTGTAAAAATTGGGAAAAATATTGAAGACAAAAGGAAGAAGGAGCTGGTCAAGTTTTTACGGAAGAACCTGGAAGTTTTTGCCTGGTCGCACGGGGATATGGTGGGAATCAGTCTAAGTATAATAATGCATATCTTAAACTTGGACAAGAGCGTGCCTGCAAAGTCCCAAAAATGGAGGCTTTTGAGGATAGTACGAGCTGAAGCATTAGAAGAAGAAGTAGCTCGCTTACTGAAATGCGAGTTTATCAGGGAAGCAAAATACCCGATCTGGGTTGCTAATAACGTGCTGGTCCCAAAGCCAAACGGGAAGTGGAGAACCTGTATCGATTTCTCTGACCTCAATAAGGCTTGTCCTAAGGACTGTTTCCCACTACCACAGATTGACCAGTTGGTAGACGCCACTGCAAGTCACGAGCTCATGTCTTTCATGGATGCGTATTCTGGATATAACCATATCGCGATGAGCCCTGCAGACCAAGAGCATACCAGTTTCATGATCGAGCATAATGTATATTGTTACAAATTTATGCCATTCAGACTAAAAAATGATGGGGCTACATATCAAAGGCTGGTCAACAAAATGTTTGCTAACCAGATCGGGAGAAACATGGAGGTGTATGTCGATGACATGCTCGTCAAGTCAAAGACTGCCAATAACCATGTATCCGATCTGGAAGAATGTTTTGACATCTTGAGAAAGTATGACATGAAACTGAATCCCCAGAAATACACTTTCGGGGTGGCATCTGGAAAGTTTATGAGATTCATAGTCAACACAAGAGGGATAGAGGCGAATCCAGAAAAAAATCAGGTCGTTGTTAGATATGCCTTCGCCCAGGTCACGTAAGGAAGTTCAAAGCCTAACTGGAAGGGTGGTGGCTCTAAACTGCTTCATTTCAAAATCCACTGAAAAGTGTCTACCATTCTACAACTTGCTCAGGGGAAACAAGAAATTTGAGTGGACCGAAGAATGCGAACATGAATTTCATGATCTAAAAACGCATCTAGCTAAACCCCCCGTACTATCAAAGCCGATGTCTGGAGAGGGTCTATCTCTTTACCTGTCCGTGACAGAAAATGCAGTCAGTGCCATGTTAGTTCAAGAAGAGAACCAGGCGTAGAAACCCATATATTACGTAAGAAAAAGGCTTCTCGGAGCTGAATCACGATACCTACTGATAGAGAAGCTGGCATTCTGTCTCATTTTGGCTTCAAGAAAGCTCAGGTCGTATTTCCAGTCCAATTCTATTAATGTCTTAACCAACTAACCTTTAAGACAGGTGTTGCAAAAGCTGGAAATGTCGAGATGTTTATTAAAATGGGCTATCGAACTTAGCCATATCGAGATATTATACATGCCATGAACAACAATCAAGAGCCAAGCCCTTACTGACTTTGTGGCTGAGTGCACTGGTTTTTAAGATGACTTAATAAGGGAGCCAGTGCAGAAATTATGGAAAATATTCGTTGAAGGATCATCAAATGAAAATAGAGTAGGAGTTGGGATAATCTTAATCTCACCCGAAGGACATCGGTTCCATACAAATCTCAGGTTCGGGTTTGAAGCATCCAACAATGAAGCGGAGTAAGAGGCCTTATTAGCAGGGATAAAGGTGGCGAAAAAGCTGAAGGAAAAATCCATCCAATGCTATAGTGATTCCCAGCTCGTGGTAAATCATATATTGGGGGAATACAAAGCTCGAATCATCAAGATGGTAGCTTACCTGGCTAAGGTAAAGGGCGAGTTGTCTGACTTTGAGTTTAGCTCCGTTGAACAGATACCTCGCGAGCAGAATTTCAATGCTGATGCTCTGGCTCGACTTGCTACAACCAAAGAGCCTGAAACATTGAATGTAGTTCCGGTGAAGTTCTTGGAAAGCCTGAGTGTAATGGGAAAAATGGTGGAGGTCAGAATGATTGACATAAGACCAATCTGGATGACTCCTATAATGGAATACCTCATGACCAGAAAGCTACTTGATGATGGGAAAGACGCAAGAAAACTACTTTATCAAGCTCCACGGTATGTAATATGTAACCCCCTGGATAGCCAAGACCGCTACACTGTGTACTTATAAATGTGCAGGACTTGCTAATCAAGTCGTTAGTTAAAAATGTGTTGCTAAACCTTTAGGGAGCTAGGGTTAAAAGGGGTTTTGGTCCCAAAAAGATACATTTCATATAATTAAACATTTTACACCAGGGATCCCAAAAGAAACAGCGTTTAAAAGTTGGTTTACAAAACTACCAGAGTATAAACAACCACCAGCCACTCTAAGGGAAAAACTGACATTTCTGGTTCTCCTGTTCCTGTCTTCCTCTCAACCGTGGAGGCTGAGCAGCTGATCATGTACATTCTGCTCTTAGAGCTCTCCAAATCAGGGCTGGTCAAGCTTGCCCTTGCCTTTACCTGCACCACGAAGCACTCGTGAGCCAAGGCCCAGCAAGAAAACATATCATATTATATAACAAGAAACAATAACATTTGGATAACCCCTTAAGCATGTATATACACTTAACATACCACAATAATCACAAAGCATGAAGATTCAACCAAAGATTCAGCTAACCAATACCTAGCCATATTGCATAACAATCCACCAATCAATAGTAATAATCAAATCACACGGTAATCAGGGTCGACACCTTAGATCGCACCCTCTGTTTAATCCACTGACTCCGACCCGCTTAAACCGAGCTCAGTGCATAATAAGCTGTCCTCAGCTACTAGTGGCAGAGCCGCGCCCTGTGAGCTAGTGTAAACTTTTGCACTCTTAGGCCATTTGTTTACTGTTTACATGGCATAATACCATCCTTCACAAGCATACAAAATAGGGAACCCTTAGTCCCATTATAAATGCACTACCGGGTGCAGTTTTCTTACCTTTAGTTTCCAAGTGTACTGATCACGAGCGATGGTTCTTGAGCACGATCCAATTCCCGAGCCCTAGCTTAGTACCTAGTCACAACCAAGATAAGGAATACCTTCAATACTTGTAAAGAAGGGCTTCTAGACAAAGTTCTAATCTCTGGAACATCGAATTTCGCCAAGCACGATAATAGATTCGATCCTGAGCACCCTAGGTTAAATTCCCATGCTTAAAATACCAAAATCCCAAGTTCCCTTAAGCGTCACAGCTCAAGCCTCCCATGCCATGGCATGGCCCCAACCAGAGGCTCCCCCACGCCCAAAACCAGACACGGGCCGCGGCCCTACAAGCCCCATGCCGAAGCCCGCCCTCCTTCCTCAGCATGCATCAGCTTCAAAGGGTCGCGGCTCACCAAGAACAATGTCACGGCCCGACCCCTTCGAACCCAGAAAAACCTCTATTTTTCACTCTCAAACCTCACTCAAAACCATCCAAAACTATCCCAATTCCACAACTCAATTATCACAAACTTCTAACATGATTCCAGCAACATAATCCAATGAAAACCTAGCTTAAAAACTCATCAAAATCCCACTTCAATCTCTGAAACCCAAAAGCTCAAGAACACTAAAACCAGCCATGAAAACATCAGAATTCATATATTAAACCATAAATTCAAGCTTACCTTCACTGCAGAATCAATTCTCTAAGCAATTTCTGAGCTAACTCCCAAGTTCCTAGCTTCAATTCAGTCTTCAAATTCAAAACCCAAAAACCTCTTAGAACTCAATAAAAACCACAGAATTTTAATAACAAAAGGTGTGATTCAATCCTTACCTCAGTCCTGGTTGAATTTCTTTGCTAAATCTGAGCTAATCCCTCAAAACTCTAGCTCAAATCACAGAGTTTCCAACAGAGTTTTCCTTAGGTTCTAATGGTTTTCCTTTGAGAGAGAAATAGAGAAGGGAAGAAGGTCGATTCCTAATGTTCCACCGAATTCTGTGATTTATGTAGTCTATTCTAAGGCAATTAAGTTAATCCTGAGGCTTGAGGTACCGGAAACGTCCCCGAGGGAAAAATGGTAAAATTCCCCAGTATTCCCACCTAGACTTCCTAACCTCAAATATATCTCCAATTATTTATTTCCATAACCCGATAACCTAAATAACCATTCAATACCTGAAACACCCCTTGACTTGTCCCAAGTCAAGTATTAAGCCCCGTTGTGACTTTCCCGCTAACTAGCTCCCTAGGATCGCCTCAAGTCGCATGCTGCAAATTTACCCACATAATAATGTGGTTCTCACAATTATATCATATAATCACATTTATATTCATATAAACATACTAGCATGCTCATCATATAATCACGCATTAAACTTAGTAAACTCACACGTAAACCAGTTGTGCTCTCCCGACACACTAATCAAGACCCTTAAGCCTTATTAGTGATTTTAGGTCGTTACAACTATCCCCTCCTACTGAGAATTTCATCCTCGAAATTTACTTGAATAGCTCAGGATACTGATCCCGCATCATCATCTCTAGCTCCAAGGTCGCTTCCTCGACCTTGCTATTTCTCCACAACACTTTAACTAACGGAATCGTCTTATTCCGCAGAACTTTATCCTTCCGGTCCAAAATCTGAACTGGTCGCTCCTCATAGGACATTTCTGTCTGCAACTCTAAGTCCTCATACTTCAATACATGAGTCGTATCTGAGACATACTTCCACAACATAGAGACTTGGAACACATCATGAACTCCCGACAACGACGGTGGCAAGGCCAACTTGTAAGCCACCTGTCCAATCCTTTCCAAAATCTTGAAAGGTCCAACAAACCGAGGGCTCAGCTTGCCCTTTACTCCAAATCTCCTCACCCCTCACAGTGGCGAAACTCACAGAAACACGTGGTCCCCACCTTGAAACTCCACGTTTCTATGCTTAGGATCAACGTAGCTTTTCTGTCTACTCTGTGAAGCAAGCATCCTGGCTCGGATCTTCTCAATAACTTCACTTGTCTTCTGAACCATATCTGGCCCCAAATACTTTCTCTCACCCATATCATCCCAATGAATGGGTGACCTACACTTCCTCCCATATAGTATCTCATAAGGGGCCACCCCAATCGTGGACTGATAACTGTTGTTATACGAAAATTCAATCAGCGGCAGCATAGCCACTAGCCAATGGTCAGGTCGAAGCTATAAGTAAGACCCTCAAGGTGAGCTTGAAGAAAAGGTTGGATGAAGCCAAAGGATTATGGCCCGAGCAGCTCCCATAAGTACTTTGGGCCTACCGAACTTTGCATAGAACCTCCACGGGACATACTCCCTTTTCCCTAACCTTTGGAAGTGAGGCCATGCTTCCAATTGAGGCAATGGTGAATACTCACAGACAAAGGACATTTGATCAGGATCATAACAATGAGCTACTTAGTGCATCCCTCAATCTGATCGACAAAAAATGAGAGGCATTGCAGTTACAGCTCACCCATTATCAACAAAAGATCACGCGTTATTTCAATTCAAAGGTCAAGAGACGTAGACTCAGATTAGGCGATTTGGTTCTCCGAGGGGTCTTTTTGGCGAATAAAGATCCCAAGGATGGTGTGTTAGGCCCTGAATTGGGAAGGACTGTATAGATCATAGAGATCCTATGTGAAGGAAGTTTTAAGCTAGCCCGACTAAGTGGGGAAATAGTCCCACGGACCTGGAGTGATCTTCATTTGAAAAAGTATTATCAATAGTGATACCATTTATGTAAGGCTTAGAAAAGCCATTTCAATTCAATAATAGTTGGATTATTAAATAACCACTTCTTTGTTTTATTATTACGAGCTCACATTGTAAAAGCAACCAAGAACGTTTATACGTTCTGGTTACTTGGGGGGCACATAATCGAGGAAAGTTTTTGAGAAACCTAAGCTTACTTGAATAATGATTAAAAACTTGGGATTTTGGAGAAATTGATTATTCAATGACGTTCTAAAGCTTGAGATTTCAATAAACCTAAAGCAAACTAAGTTTGAGACATTATTAAAAACCATGAATATAACCAGGTCCGAGGCCTGATTCTTAATAGGTATAATGCTATCAAGTTTATTAAAAACCTTGGATATAACCAGGTCCGAGGCCTGATTCTTAACAGGTATGACACAAATAAGCAAGCAAAATCTTGGATAAAACTAAGATATCGATAAAATCTATCTCGATCTAAAAGTCAATCCCTGAGATTTTGAATGTACAAGAGTCTAAGGATTCATAAACTTGAGAAAATAATAAACAAAGGGAAACAAAAATAGATCACAAGTTAGATGTATATTCAAAAGTATATTGTCATCTCGAGGAGAAAAAACCTCGAACTAAGCTCGAAGGCAAGTGTTTTGAGTTCTTCATTTTCAGCCTAAAACCGATCTGCGCGATGACTCGCCTCCATGACCTGAGCCTGAGAGGTGGACAGGGCGGCCTTTGCAGATCGCTCGCCCTCCTGAGAAGAAGTCAAAGTAGCTTTGGCGGCTAGCTCATTCTCTTGAGTGACACTCAGGGTAGCTCGAAGTTCCTCGTTCCTAGCTTTAACGCGAGCTATGCTTCGATATTGGGCCAAGACAGATTGCAGAAGAATGAAACAGGTCATAAAAAAAAACCTAAAGAAAAAGGAAAGGTTAGGAGGGTGAAAGGGACTCATGGTAAGGTTCCCCCCATAGAAAATTCGAGGACGTATTTAGGGTTGCGCTCCTTTATAGCCCTCAAATCCCTGTCACTAGCTTTGTAAGCACAACCCACCATGTGGCTTGCTATCTCATATACAATACCCCGAAAGGCCTCGGGGATCTTGTCCAGGTCGTGTGGCTCAACCAAGATTCGGACAATGGGAGCCTCGCCTTGGTCACTTGAGGATTTGAGGGAGGTATGTGTCGAGGAGGAGGAGGAGGAGGATCTTGAAGAATAGTAACTGTTGTTACTGAAGCTGAGGGGAGCTCTCTTTGTGGCTGCTCCTGAGTGGTGCTGACACCCTTATCCTTAGACAGGGATTTAGTGATACCCTATGTCTCTGGAGTTGCTTTCTTTGCACCCTAGGCCTCTTCACCACGAGACCAGATCTGGTCCCACCGACCTTAAAGGCATCCCTCAAATCTGAAGCTCCTAGCAGTTCCATCTCGTCACCTGAAAAAGAGCGAACAGAGGATTCAATTCATAGGAGTAATACTTCAAAAATATTATAAACACAAGAAAAAGAGCAACAATCCCACCCTCTGGGCTAGGGGAGGAATCTATTACGATCAGCTCAGGGGTATTGACCGAGCTAGGCACAACCTCCAACTGTGGGATTAACAGAGGAAGGGGGAATCTAAAGCTATGACCTCCTGGATCCTGGGGGTTCAGGTCCTTCCTCGTGGTTGGACTCATCTACATATTGCCTAAAAATAGGGACATACGTGCCCTGAAGCAGGGAAGTCTAGGACCTAAGGTTTGTTCCATACTCCTAAAAAATGGTGGATCTAAAATGTAAAGTGTTATCAACTATGATGGTTCCTTTGGGATAGCTACGGTCATAACGTACCACCAAATGATCCACGCATTGGAGGAGGGTTGTGTTTAGGTCTGGGTCAGTAGGGTGACGACTAACGAGCTGGTTAGGGTTGAGTCAAATTAGCCTATAATTGACATCATCCCGATTTAACTCTCTGTAAGGGTATGGGTTACCTTGGCCGGAGGGACCGATTGCTTCCCCGGAGACAGCTCGTTCAGGATCGGGCCCTTGATTATCTTCAAGAGCTTGCCTTTTACGCACAAGCGGTGCCACTTTTTCTTTCTCCTCGGCGTCCTCATTGGTTCGGAAGGCCTCTTGAGAATGGGGGAGCTCGGGGATGATGGGAAGAGGAGCTCGCGTCCTCAGAGCTAATGTCTGGCCCTTGCTAATCAGATTGCAAGCCACCATTTTGGGATTGTTCACAATCTAACGATAATCTTTCTCCCTGAGAAGGAAGACTAGACAGGGTCTCGTACTAACCCCCAAGGGTCTCAGACCGCTCTATCCTAGCGAATATAGCTGTACAAAGAACGAACTCAGTTAGAATCTTTAAACAAAAAATATATAGTGCACAAGTGATAAGAAGTTCACATGCTGAATTCACAAAGATAGAAGACTTACGAGGGCGGTTGAAGTATCGATGGTTGCAGTTCTTGAACCCATTTGACATAAAGAATTAATCTTTATAGTCATTTGGGTGGGTGGGAAGGTCAATGACAGAGGCGGAGTTTGGGAAACGAGTGAGGTAGTAAAAACCATCACCTCACCCCCTTTGGTCGGGACTAGCCTTGATGCAGAAGAAGTACATGATGTCTGCCGGAGTGGGGACCTCCCACTCGTGCCTCAGAAAAAAATATTTTAACCCCGCTAAATGCCTGTATGAATTTGGGGGGAGGTGGAATGGAGCCAGTTTGACGTAGTTCAGAAAGTCTACGAAATACTGGTCCAATGGGAGGAAGGCACCGACCTTCAAGTGCTCATCGATCAAAGCCCTGTAGTCATCTTGGAGAGGGTTGCAGATCCACTCTCCCTCTAGCGTAGGTTGGGCAATAAGACCATCAGCTCCCATCTCTATCCTGTGACTCAGTAGGATCTTGTTCACTTTCCCCTGAGTCGTTATCCGGGAGACTATATGCTCAACCTCAAAGAATGCATTGGGGTCGACTACAATCTCTCTCTCCACCACAGGACCAAAGTGAGGGATGGGAGAATCAGAGGTGATCTGCTTGCCTTTATCTTTGTTCTGAGCAGAGGAGCTCGCAATATTCTTCTTTGTGGGTGCCATGATTCAGATTGCCTGACGAAAAAGCGGCCTATTAGTAGGCGACCTAAGATGGCTTTTAGCTACGGTTGTAGAGGTATGGGAAATCAAAGGTTTAAGTGGTTTACTTTCGAGATTTGAAAGTTTATACGAGCTAAGCTTTGCCCTAGCCTCAACGCGTGGTTCCACGCGAGGTCCAAGGCCACGTGCCTCGATTTCTTAAAATTCCCAGATACTTCGGGATTCGCGTGTTAGATCCGTCAGACCCACTACTTTCCTTTTGAAAGCGGTTTATGCCTAGTTTTGAAAGTACCTTACTTCTAAACGAATCTGATTTCATTCATTCAGCCTAAACCTAATCCTATTTCCCATTTACACTCGGACATAACCTAAACGATATTGAGAAAAGAGCATTTTTTGAAGTAATAATAAAAAAATCACTGGAAAATAAAGAATCGGAAAATTCAAACCAGGTGAAGAAATACTTATAAATTATATGCTCATTCAAGGAAGATGTTGATACATCCACAAGAAGTTCTTTGAAAGCTTCTGAAAGCCTGGAAGCCAATGGGGGGATTTTTTGGAATATTTTGGAGAAGAAAAAGGGAGGCTTGGGTTTTTGAAAATGAAAATTTTCGAATGCAAAGGTGGTAAAGTTTTGGGTCTGATCACCCTATTTATATGTAAACTATGGAAATTAATCCGGGCCACCGATTGGGTCAGTTCGAGATCCGAAGGCCAAGATTAAATGAACCATACAACGACAAAAAGTTGACAGGAAAGTTGTCTCAGTCCTCAAAACCCGAACGTACTTTAATTGCAAGAAGCCACATGTCCAGTACTTGAGTAATGGGCAAGCATGATTTTATATGGCAGAAGTCTGAAAGCCCCTACTGTGCATGTCAGAAACTGATGACATCAAGCATGAGCAGGAGCTTGGGGGGCAAATGTTGTACACTAAAATTAGCGCGAGTTCAATTACTCAGCTCGGGTACAACTAGCAGATGAATGTATGGAAAAATAGCCAAGTAGAATATCTAGTTAACCATTGTGTGAACAGCTCAAATTTGGGGGTTCGACAGCATGATACATCCAACTTTGGGCGTTTTGAGCTTACTACGAGCTAGGCTTCAGATAGTCGTTGAACACGAGCTCGGGTGAGATATTCAGCTCGTGAGAACTTGGACAGAATGCATACTGAAGGATCCCAAGAGATTTAGTGACTCTTTATATGCTCATTAATGTTGAGACTGTATCACATATCTATCATTTATTATCCGAGATAACAGGAGTATATTTATTATGTTATCAAATCATATCCAATTGTAAATGGGAATATTCTGTACTAATTATATACCTTATTTATTCATGCGGTTACCCAAACCTGTCCATGGAATTTCCCTATAAATATTAGGGAGAATGGACAGGGAAGGGGACGACCATTTTTGTATTACCAAAACTCTGCAAAATTTGAGAGAGAAAAGTAATAATACTGACTCGTGGACTTGGTGGATTTTAACCATTGAACCATGTAAAAGTTGGGCGTGTTCGAGAGAGTGTTACTATTTCATTACGGTTTATAATCTTGCACTAATCTACCTGTTTAATTTCTTAATACACTGTTGGCGAAAAACCGTGTCAACAAGAGATCTCTATTAGTCATTATTTCTAAGCAGAATTTTTAACGTCTTGTAAAATCTCTTAACATAATTTGCAAAAACATAACCATTTTCTAAAATAAGGTAACCGAAAATCCATATAAAAAAAAACTTTTCAAAACATACAATAATTCGGAAGTATGCACATACTTAAAAAGTGAATTACAATGTCATAATTTTAAAACATTCAATGAGCCCAAAATAAAATATTAGTTATCATTTGGATTCAAATCCCCAAAATGCAAATTCTAAAAAGGTCAGTCCATATGTACATCCTTGCAGATAAACTCCACACTCACTGATCCACTTTTCCTTTTAGCTTACCTACAACACGAAACAACTAGGAAAGCGAAATGCTTAGTAAGATTAACTTAACAAACATAGCCACATAAACAGAGCAAGAACTTAACTAACTCTAACTAGGCAATAATCAACCAAGAATAAGATTTTGATGAAACCAAACCCTAACATACATTTTAAGAATGTTCGAACGTCCTGGAAAACTTATGGTCATGCCTCATAACAAAAATTTATAACCTGAAGGAACACCTGCATGTAGAAAATCCCAGAGCATACATATAGTCTTAACTGGTAACATACATACTTACTTAGTCGTATCACAATAGTCATTCGTATCATATAATACATACTTACTAAGGGTTCCGGAGGAACCTTCAACATAGCTTTACATATCTCAACATATCTTAGCATATCTCACCATTGCGTTGACGGGTGTAAACTAGTTACACCAGTTACCCAGACACCTAGAGGAATTCAACATTCTTTCTTAGCCATAGAGATTTGATTCCGGAATTAACTTACTTACGTGTCACAGAGTTTAACCAGACTCTTATGTCACGAGTGTTAAGCCGAACTTCTTACATATCGTGATGGCCAATCGACTTTAGTCATACATCCATTGGTGGCGAACTAGACTTCTTACATATCGCGATGGCCAACCGACTTAGCCACACATGCATCGGTGGCGAACCAGACTTCTTACATATCGCGAAGGCATCCCGACTTAGCCACACAGGCATCAGTGGCAAACCAGACTTCTTACATATCGTGATGCCCAACCGACTTAGCCACACAGGCATCGATGGCGAACCAGTTTCTCACATAGTTCCTCGGTGGCTAGCAAGAGTTCATAGTTGTCACAGTAGCTAGCCAGACTGCTTACCTTAGTCATAAGTATGTGAATTCTCTAGGATCACGATGGTCTTGAGTAAACCTTCTAGGACTAGTTCAAATTATTAACTATTAACTCAGTTATCTAAACTAGTCATTAATGTGTTGTATCCAAACATATCATAAGTTGTCTTACCCAAATTCCTTAGCGCTTGCTTGTGGAAACCTTCTATCCAGAAGCGAGCCTTCACGCTTAGATAACACTGTAGTGAAACCACACAGTGACTCGGATTAAACTATGGCATATTCTTATAGTTAATATTCCCCAATAGCTACATGAAATAAATTCTTAGGGACTCTATACTATAGTCTCTTATACACTTCACATTGTCTAAGGCCGGATTTCGTTTCAGTCTTAATGGTAGCATAGGAAAATCGGTCTCGCCGCAACACGTTCACCGCCAAGCATTTTAATATTCTTTAAATGAAGAACTAACTTATCAGATAACTTGTATTTTGGTTTTAGGAAAAAGAAGTTATGCTCAACTCATATCTTTAGAAAATACCAACTTGTTGTCTACTTATGAAAATTTCCCATTTTGATCATTTACCAAAATACCGCTTATTGGCCCATTTCAAATAATATTAACAATGTCATATCGCTCTCTTAAAGGTTCTACAAAACCCAAACTCCCATTCTTACCAATTCTTACCCATAACCAAGGATCTCTCTTTATGTTGTTTTTTGAAACGAAGGGCAATTGGACCCTTAACTTATAAAATGGTAAGAGTTAACTTTTCATTAAGGTTTGAAATTGCTACCTTTCAGTTTTTAGAGCAACCTTAGAAAATTTATTTCCCTTAAACAATAACCCAGTTCTTTATAAAATTTTACAGGGATATTTATACATGTCTAGAATAGCTTCCTACAAAATTTCATAATTTTTGGAATAATAAAACAACCAAATGTTTAAAGCCATCTGGGCAGTGCTTGCTGCCCAGAAGTTTTGTTTCTAGATTCTAGGGCAAACTTTGAAAAATAATATCTCTTATACCTTAACATATTTTTTGTTAAAATTTCACAGTGAATTTGAAACATGTTTAAAATATAATCTAACAAAATTTCATAGCTTTTTTATTAGTAAAAATCGTTCAAAAGTAAAAACAATCTGTGCAGTGCATGCTGCCCAGAAATTTTCCAGATTTACATTAAGATGCCAAAAAGTTCATAACTTTGGTTTAAAAACACCTTTTTTCAATTTTCAAAAGCCTAAACTCAAGTAGTCATCTAAAAATATGCATACATATAAATTATTTCCACAAACAGGGGTATTAGGGTACAATCTGACCCATTGGAAGTCAGACCATAAAAACATGGCAGCATGCATTTTTACACATCCTAGCAAAACTAAACACAACTAGCAAAACCCTAGCCACATGCATGCATGCAAGCAAATAAACAAATCAACCAATCTAAGCAGGGACGGAGGCAGTCAAGCCTTTGGGTAGGCTTAAGCCCTCACTGAAAATATTAAAAAAAAAACAACATATACATATTCTTGTCTTTTTTTCCTTACTGTATGTATATATTTATTAAAAGAAAACAAATGTATATAGCTTTTATAAAACATAAGGCATTACATAAATTTGTTAAGCCTATTTATTTCAAACCAAACCCAGCCCAATAAATTAACAGAGGATAATTATATATTTAATACACAAGCAATTGTACGGTTCTATTTGTTTCCTATTAGGCTATTAGATTTTTTTTTTCTTTTATAGGAAGTCTCTTCAAATTCTCCAGAAACTTCCTTCTCAGACCAAATTTTTTACAGTCAAAGAAAATAAACTTTGAGAGCAAGCTGTCATCTCAAAAAAAAAAACCTTTGAATTGGAGAGCAAGCCATACGTCCTTGGTTGGTGAGGCAAGTGTGAGCCAAATTCAAAAGGGTCTTAGAAAATAGCACAACCAATTGCAAAAGTGAGTAACTTTTTCTTTCTTTCATTTAATTTTTTTTAATATAATAAATGGTTTCAATAGCACATCAAAGTAGTTAATTTTGTTTATTTTTCTTTTGCTTTTCAATTTCTGATAGTGATTGATTTTTTTTTCTTCTATTTGCATTTGTTTAGAAATTAGATGTCGTATAAAGATATATATATATTTCTTTTCTTGAGTGAACCCATAGAAATAGAACAAGGGGCCACAAACCATTAAACTAGATAAAAAAATTGAAAAAGAGGCATGAAAATAACCATGAGCAACACTAAATGTAATTAATAAACTTCAAGGAGAAAAAGTGGCCTTATATTCATTGAGGACATATAAATATATATATATATCCTTAAATAAATTGATGATATAATTTTTGAATTTATAAAAGAAAAACAAATTTACAATTACTTTAAATTGAATCTTTATTGAGGTATGTTGTGTGTTTTATAGTTGTTTGTTTGCTTCCTTGTTTAGATTCTAATTATGTAATATTCTTATATATTATAATTATAATCATATTCACAAGTCTTATTATTAATATTTCATATATTTAACTACAATAGGTATGAAGAGGAATTTTAAACGTATACAAAATTCCTCAACCTCTATAGGAAAAGAATGATAAAATTACAAAATCAAGTTATGCGGAAGTCAACATAAATCTTGAAGATCTTGACAGTGACCCAGGATTGAGAACACCAATTATGGACTATCCTTTAAAAATTCGTGATCAAGTTCGGCGAGCATATATGCAAAAAGGTCCTTGTCAACCTCATCTTAAGCCATTTCCATCAACAAAAGTTGGACCTCAATCAAGAGCATTCAAAGGTGCTAGGTATGAGGAATTTCAAAATTGGATTGAATATAGTGTATCAAAATATGGTGCATTTTGTCTATATTATTATCTGTTTAAATCAAATTACGGAGGACAATCAGGTGGTGATTCATTTGTTGGTCAAGGATTCAGAAATTTCAAAAATGGAAAAAGCAAGACTTTATATTCATGTTGGAGGTCCATCTAGTGTTCACAATCAAGCTAGGAAAATGTGTGAAGCGTTAATGAACCAAAAACAACATATTCAAACATTTTTTGAAAACACAATCGAAGCAAGCTCGTAATGAGTATCGAAGTCGTTTGGAAGCAGTAATTGATTGTATTTTTTTGTTATTGCGACATGGGCTTGGTTTTCGTGGTGATGATGAATCTGAAGAATTGAGTAATCAAGGTAACTTTCTTGAGATTTTAAAATTTCTTGCTGATCATAATGAAGACATCAAAGCAGTTGCGTAGACAAATGCTCCTGAGAATTTAAAATTAACATCACCTGATATTCAGAAAGATATTGTGAGGGCTGCAGCTTTTGAAACACTTGATATCATTATTAAAGAAATTGGAGATGCATTTTTTTTTCTATTTTAGTTGATGAATCTCGTGATATTTTAACAAAAGAGGAAATGGTTGTTGTGTTGCGATATGTAGATAAATATGGGCGTGTGATTGAACGATTTGTGGGAATTGAACATGTGGCCAATACCACAGCTATGTCACTTAAAGGTGCTATTGATAAATTATTTTCTAGTTATGGATTAAGCATATCTAAATTACGGGGACAAGGTTATGATGGGGCAAGCAATATGCAAGGGGAGTTTAGTTGTCTTAAAACTCTTATTTTGAATGAGAATCCATCAGCTTTTTATGTTCATTGTTTTGCTCACCAACTTCAACTTGCTCTTGTAGCTGTCGCAAAGAAACATATTGTAGTTGCTTATCTTTTTAGTGTGGTAACTATGGTGATAAATGTCGTTGGATGTTCTTCTAAGCGTTGTGATATTCTTAGAGAAAAGCAAGATGTTATTATTTCTGAAGCACTTAAGTGTGGTGAAATTTCAAGTGGAAGAGGGCTAAATCAAGAAACCAATCTTAAACGTCTTGGTGATATTCGTTGGGGTTCACATTATGCTACATTGGTAAGCTTGATTAACTTATTCTCCCCTATAACTAATGTTCTTCAAATAATAGTAGACGATGGCCGAGCAAACTCTGAACAAAGGTTTTAAGCAAGTAATTTCTTGTCTTTGATGTTAACATTTGATTTTATATTCAGTCTACATTTAATGAAAGCATTGTTGGTAATAACAAATGAATTGTCAAAAGCACTACAGAGAAAAGATCAAGATATTGCAAATTCCATGAAATTAGTGGAAATTTGCAAGAAAAGATTACAAGAAATGAGAGACAATGAATGAGATTCCTTTCTTAATCAAGTCTCAACCTTTTGTGCTAAATATAATGTGGATGTTCCTGATATGGATGATACATTTGTTGCCCAAGGTCTATCACAACGCAAAACTCAAGAAATGACAAATTTACATCACTAACGTGTGGAATTCTTTTTTGTTGTTATTGATATCCAACTTCAAGAGCTAAATGAACGTTTCAATGAGGTAAACACCGAACTACTTCTTCGTTTAGCTTATTTGTGCCCTGGTGATTCATTTGTATCTTTTGACAAAAAAAAGTTGGTCCGGTTTGCTGAGTATTATCCCAAAGATTTTTCTACTTTTCAGCTTATGATACTCAATGATCAACTTGAAACTTACATTATTGATGTATGTTCTACTGAGAAGTTCTTGGGTTTAAAAAGTATTGGTGATCTTTCTCAAAAAATGGTCGAGACAAAGAAAAATATTGTCTATCCACTGGTGTATCGACTTATTACATTGGCATTGATTCTACCTATTGTTACTGCTACGGTGGAAAGAGTATTTTCTGCTATGAATATTTTGAAAAATAGATTTCGTAATCGAATGGGAGATTAGTGGATGAATGATTGGTTACTTGTGTACATTAAAAAAGACATCTTCAATAGCCTTGACAATGAAGTTATCATGCAACGATTTCAAAACATGAAAACCCGTCGAGGTAGATTGTAATTTTTATTTTATTTTATTTTATATGACAATGTCATATTTTATTTTGTTGAACATGAAAATTTATAAAGACAATTTATTAGTTATTTTTGAATTAATATTTGTCCAAGCCCTCACTGAGCAGAATTTTTGGCTCTGTCACTGAATCTAACACTCAAGCTGAAAATAAACTTAAACAAAATAACCTATACAACCAGATCTAACATCAATAACCAAAAACAACTCAAAACCAACCAAAAATCTACCTTTGATGGTTCTAGCTTGGAGATGATAGTCCTTAGCTTGTCCAAACTTCCTTATTGGATTCTATACCCTCAGACTGAGCCCCATAGGTTTCACATACAAATTTTTAAGAGAGTGTTAGAGTAGGAGATTTTAGATGAATGGAAAAACACAAAAATTCTAGAACCCTTACCTTTGTTTTCACTAGATCACCAAAAAGCTTCAACTTTGAGATCCTCCTAGAAAAACTCCCTTGAACCCTAGAACACAAGATCCATGACATGCATGGCTATTAGATCACATGAATGCATATTCCACCCCTTAGGGTTTCAGAATTGAAGAAGAAAAGAAGTGAAATGGACAAGGTTTCGTACTTACTTCTTCACTAGTCTTCCCTTGAGCTCCTCCTTCCTTCAACGGAGAATGAGTGAACCAAGCTTGTGAAGAGAAGAGAAATGGAAGCCAAGGGGCTTAGGGCTTTCAATTTTGGGAGTGTAGAGTGGAAGAGAGAAAGTTTGTTTGAGTGGACAAAATGATTTTTGAGGGAAGTGTGTAGTTTTGGTGAAAAAAGATTAAGGAAAAAAATGTGGAAGAGCACTAATCATTAGGGTAGTCTCTTAACCTTCCCTAGGATATGTGTCATAAGACACTTGAGTGCATAGGCATAGCCTAGCCGCCCACCCTTCTCTCTCCTCCCTTGTGAAAAGACTTTTATGCATTTGCCAAATTTTACCACACTTTAAGGCATTCAAGGACCCTTTGGTAATTTCACTCCTAATTTCTAACCAAAATTTTACCCTATAGTTTTTAAATATCTAAAGCTAAAATTAATTAAATAAATATGACCAAAAATAAATTTTGTCACATAACACATAATTTTGGTAATTTACTCAAATTGACCAAAATGCCCTAAGGGCTCGGGCAAGAATTTCCATTCTTATACTCGATCGATTGGAATTAAATCCTCAATCAATTTTTCTTAAATTTATTGGCTCGACTATAAAGTCCCAGTGTCAGAAAAAATTAATATTTTTTATGCCATAGTATTTCCTATTTAATTAATCTGAGATTTTTACCCGATTAGGGTTTTTGACCCGGTCCACGACCAAAGGTCTTAGTTTCTAACGAAAACTGCACTTACCACAACATGGCAATCATTGACACATCACAACTTAATGTAACATAAAATGTTCACTTGTCGTAGTACATAATATAGGAAAAATACTCGAACTAGGGTTTTACCCGGTGCCCTAAACGCGGGGTGTTACAATACCTACAATTTATACAAGTTTCATCCTCAAAACTTATAACAACTGCGGGTATAACTCTCTCATCCGGTCTTCAGATTCCCATGGTTCTTCTTCTACCCCATGGTTACACCACTGCGCCTTAACCAAGGGTATAGTCTTATTACGCAATACCTTATCCTTACGATCCAGAATCCTCACCGGTTTTTCCTCGTAAAAAAACTTCGGATCCACTTCCAACTGTTCATAACTAAGTACATGACTCGAGTCTTCAACTTATTTCCTCAGCATAGATACATGGAATACATCATTGTAACGACCCAAATTTCCTAATAAGGCTTAGGGCCTTGATTAGGGGGCCAGGACGGTAAATTATGGAATTATATGATTATGTGATATTTATGTGTATCATTATGTGATTATGTGAGTTATATCATAATATGACTTGATATGAATGTTTAGGTGTATTAAATATGCATGTGGACCCATTTTCATAATTTGGCCCGTTTTGGGTATATTTGGCATATATGTGGTATGTGTGTGGTACTTCATTATTATTTGGTTATGCTTGGGTTACTTAGCATGAGGCAATCCTAGGGGGAAAGCTAGTGCGAAAGTCACAACGGTATTCATACTTGACTCAGAGTGAGTCAAGAGGTATTTAGCACATTACCGAGACATTGGGTAATGAGAATTAATATTTGATGATAAATTGGGAGTTAGTGAGATCTGGGGGAAATTCTGGGAATTTTGACTATTTTACGCCGGGGGCATTTTTGGGACCCCAAGCATTAGGATTTGCTTGAGGTTACTTAAGCTTGAAGTAACCTGTCAGAATAATAAAAGAACGTTTAGAACGTTCTCTCTCCCTCCCGTTCCCTTTTCGATACCCGATCACATTTTCGAAGGAAACTTGAGTTTTAGGATTCATATTCAAGCAAGGATCGAGGCATATCGATTCTAGGAAAGATTAGAAGCTTATTAGCCAGAGGATTTAGTTGGAAAACGACTTAATTGGAGGTAATCCAAGTTTTTAAAGTTTTCAAGCTTTGATTGGATTTTATGTTTTGATGAGTTTTTGAATGAATTGAAGCTTGGGTTTTATTGGTTTCAGGAAATTAGGATGTTTGGGAACTTTAATTTTGGGATTTGGATATGTTTGGGTATGTTTTGGAAGGATTTAAGTGGGAAAAATCGAAGGTTATAGCTGGTTTCGTGGTCAAGTCGCGACTTGGATGAAGCTAGAGGCCAGGAGGAGGATGCCTGGGGGGGGGGGGGGGGGGGGGCGCTGCGACCCAAGAGGGGTCAAGTCGTGGCCCGCCCTAGTGCCCAGGCAAGGGGGCTCTCTGACTTGGGACAAGTCGCGACCGGCTTGGGCATTTTTTCCTAGGTTTGGTTTTTAATCATGGGAACTTAATTCTAAGGGCCTGGGATCGATCCTACTACCCAATTGAGTAGGATTCGACATCCCGGAGGCTAGGTTTGGGTCTGGAAGTATTTATTTACTCATTTTTATGAGGTTTTATATTATGATTATGGCTAGGTAATCACTAGGGGCTTGGAAACAGGATCGTGCTTGTGGCTCGTTTATTGGTAACCTGTGCTTGGACCAAAGGTAAGAAAAACTGCACCTAGTATGTGACATGCATGGTTATTGATGAGGCATGTTGAGTGATCTATATATTGGCATTGATTGCATAGTAAATGCATAGCAGCTTTGCTTATCTATGTATGGCACTAACCTATGAGTCATAATCGGCAATGGTGTCAGTATTGACTGTGAAGTTGTGACTTATTAGTCAAGTTCGACAGTAGTACTGAGCACTGGTCGTATGGAATTGACCTATGTGTCAAGAATGGTATTAGTGTGTTTAACGCAAGCCAAAAAGAATAGATCTAATCAACATAAGCATTATCAACATAAGTATGAAATGCTTGATCGACCCTAAGTTCGATGAAAACTAAAAGCGCTTGTCTAGTCTAAAGGCTAGTTACTTAGAGCCAAGGCCAAAAGGCTCAGGTGACTATAACGTCACATGGTTTAGGGTGCAGAGCCCAAGTTTGTGACTCCATAGTCACTTATCTGGTTCAAGTTCGTGACTCCATAGCCACTAATCTGGTTCAAGTTCGTGACTCCATAGTCACTTATCTAGTTTAAGTTCGTGACTCCATAGTCACTTATCTGGTTTAAGTTCGTGACTCTATAGTCACTTATCTGGTTTAAGTTCGTGACTCCATAGTCACTTATCTGGTTCAAGTTTGTGACAACATAGTCACTTATCTGGTTTAAGTTCGTGACTCCATAGTCACTTATCTGGCTCAAGTTTGTGACTCCATAGTCACTAATCTAGTTCAAGTTCGTGACTCCTTAGTAACTTATCTGAATGGGCTGCAAGCCCCAGCATGATTACCAAAATCATTATTGATATTCACTTAGGATTGACTTGATAGTAATCCATATAGGAGGGCAGGGCCCACAATCATTTATTTGGACTTGCTTGCATGCATGAATAGGGCTATTATTGCTAGGCATGCTATTATGATTCAGTGACATGTTATTACCTATTCATGAGCATATTGAGTTTTCTTGCCGAGCCTCGGCTCACGGGTGCTATGTGGTGTAGGTAAAGGCAAAAGAAAGCTGGACCATCCTTGAGTTGGAGAGCTTAGGTGACAATGTGTACATATGCGGCATCTCGACCACCACAGCCGAGGGTTTAAAGAGGAACTAGGGTTAAACCCTATTTTGCCGCTTAGGTTGGCTAGTTGTAAATATTTTATTGTAATTAACCTTTAAAATATATTTTGGGATCCCAATGTATACAGTAAATGTTTTAGTGAAACGTTGTATCTTTAACCAATTTTTTTAACCCTATTCCGTTAATCACACTTAGTTACATGATTATGGCGAAATGACTCTGTTAGCGAGTCTAGCACTGTTTAAAATGCACAACATACCGATCCTTGGGTAGTAGGGCGTTACAATCATTTACTCGAGCCAACGCATTGGTAGGCTACCATACCCATTTTTCTCCACTATCTCAAAAGGTTTGATATATCTTGGACTCAATTTTCTTTTCATACCAAAACGCAGAGCTCTCTTCAACGGAGCTAACTTTAGAAGCACCTTATCTCCGACTTCAAATGCCAAGGGTCTTTGGCATCGGTCTGCATATTTGCGTTGTCGATCTATGGAGGTCTGTAGCCTCTCTTGAATCTTCTTGATATCCTCAGTAACTTTGTCCACTTCCTCTGTACCCAAGAATTTTCTTTCACCAGCTTTGGGCCAACGAATTGGGGATCGACACTTTCGCCCATACAGGGCTTCATACGGTTCCATCTTAATAGAGTTGTGGTAGCTATTGTAGTAAGAAAATTCCATCAGCAAATGTTTTTCACTCCACGACCCCTAGATGTCGAGTACACATGCTCTCAGCATGTCTTCCAGGGTTTGGATCATTCGCTCACTTTGGTCGTCTGTTTGGAGATGGAAAGCAGTACCAAACTTAAGTTGAGTCCCCAAACCTTCTTGCATCCTTTTCCAAAATGCCGAGGTGAAATGCCCGTCTTGGTCTGAAATGATGGACTTAGGTACTCCATGTAGTCGTACAATCTCTGCTATGTATAAGTCTGCTAACTTATCCACAAAATAAGTTATCTTAATGGGTAGGAAATGTGCTGACTTGGTCAATCTATCAAAAATAACCCATATCTTATCTTGACCCTTAGGAGTATTTGGCAGTCTAGTGACAAAGTCCATTGTGATCATCTCCCACTTCCATTCTGGAATTTCTAGCGATTGCAGCAGCCCGGCTGGTCGCTGGTGCTCCGCCTTGGTTTGTTGGCAGGTGAGGCAATGAGCCACATATTCTGCTACTTCCTTTTTCATTTTCGGCCACCAAAAATATTTCCTTAAATCCTAGTACATTTTTGTGGCGCTGGGGTGCATAGCGTAAGGGGCATTGTGTGCCTCATAGAAGATTTGCTTCTTAATCTCTACATCGTTGGGAACACAAATTCTACCTTTAAATCCTAACATCCCATCTTCCGACATGTGGAATCCCGGTTGCATATCCTTCCTCACCTTGTGTTTAATCTGATCATACCAATGTTCCAAAAGCTATCCTCCTTGTATGGCTTCCATAATGGTGGGTTGCACCGAAAGATTTGCTAATTTGCCAAGAACCACCTCGAGATCCAACGTAGAGATGTCACCTTGTAGTTCCAAGGGCATTTCTTGCACTATCATCACGTACGCCATCGGTTGCCGACTTAGAGAATCTGCCACCTTGGCCTTTCTAGGATGGTATAGTATGTCACAATCATAATCGTTAAACAATTCTAACCACCAGCGCTGCTTCATGTTCAATTCCTTCTGGGTGAAGAAATACTTGAGGCTCTTGTGGTCGGTGTAAATATCGCAATGTATCCCATAGAGATAATGTCTCTAGATTTTTAATGCGAACACTACTGCAACCAACTCTAAGTCATGCGTTGGGTAGTTTTTTTTGTAACTCTTTAGCTGTCAGGGCGCATAAGCTATCACCTTGACATGTTACATTAGTACCGCTCCCAGTCCTTGTCTTGAGGCATCGCTATAGATCACGTATCCCTCTGTCCCATTGGGATAGTCAGCACTGGGGAAGTGTTCAACCTCATCTTTAGTTCTTGGAAACTCCTCTCACACTGTTCGGTCCATACAAACTTAGCCTTTTTACGGGTAAGAGTGGTCATTGGCTTTGTTATTTTTGAGAACCCTTCTACGAACCGCCTATAATACCCTGCTAATCCGAGAAAACTTCTCACTTCCTAAGCATTTTTCGGAGGTTTCCACTGACTTACTGCCTCTATCTTGGTAGGATCCATGAATATCCCTTCTCTTGACACCACATGGCCCAAGAAACTCACCTTTTCCAGCCAAAATTCACACTTGGAGAATTTGGCATAAAGTTTTTGTTCATTCAAACACTGAAGAACCATCTCCAAATGCACTGCATGTTCCTCCGGGTTCCTCGAGTATATCAAAATATTGTCACTAAACACAATGACAAATTTATCCAGAAACTTGCTAAAACACTCGGTTCATGAGGTCCATGAATGCGGCGGGTGCATTGGTGAGTCCGAAGGACATCCCCACAAACTCGTAGTGAGCATACCGCATCCGAAATGCTCTCTTAGGTATGCTCGACTCCTTAACTCTGAGCTGATGATAACCTGATCGGAGATCTATCCTGGAGAATACCGATGCTCCCTAGAGTTGATCAAATAGATCATCGATCCTGAGAAGCGGGTATCGGTTCTTAATCGCCACCTTGTTCAGCTCCCAATAGTCTATACATATTCTCATGGAGTCGTCTTTCTTCTTTACAAACAATACCAAGGCTCCCCATGGAGAATGACTTGGTCTTATGAACTTTTTATCCAACAACTCCTGCAGTTGAGCCTGCAGCTCCTTCAATTCTGCTGGTGCCATCTGGCACGGATCTTTCAAAATGGGCGCCGTCCTTGGAATAATCTCTATATTGAACACCACTTCTCACTCCGGTGGTAGGCCGGTAAGTTCATCGAGAAATACTTTAGGATATTTGCATATGATGGGTAATTCGGCTAGTTGTAACATGCCCTCTTTATCCTTATCAACGACGTTTGCCAGGTATCCCATGCAACCGTCCCCTAACATCTTCCTTGTCTTCATGGCAGAGATCATTACAAATTTCTTTTCCCTAGCTGCACCTTGGAACATAAATGGCTCTTCTCCTGCCGGTTTGAAAAGCACTATCCTCTTCATACAGTTCACTATGGCACCAAACTTAGATAACCAGTCCATCCCTACTATTACATCATATTCGTGTAGGTCCAAAATCAACAGGTCTACTGACAATTCTCTTCCCTTTACCCAAACTGGTACGACTCTTACCCATGACCGCACCAACATATCTTCCCTTGAAGGCAACGACACCCCATAGACACTAGGCATAGGTTCAGGCATTCTATTCAATTTTTCAACAAAAGAGGTAGCTACAAAAGAATGTGATGCACTAGTGTCCATCAATGGATATGCTGAGGTTTGGGCAATAGAGATCTGACCTGACACCATCTAAGATGGTCCGACTTCTTTGTTGCCGTGGGTAAGAGCGTAGACCTGTGGCGGGGCTCCTATTTGCTTTTGTTGGTTGTTGACGCCCTTCCAGTTCAGACTTTGGAAATTCTTAGCGAGGTGCCCTGGTTTTCCGCAGGCATGTCATGCCCTCTCCTTGCACTCACCCAGATGTCAATGGCCATACTTATCACAAATAGGCCAGTGCTCGAATTCGCGCCTGGGTTGTTATTGGAACCCCCGATTCGACTATCAGACGATCCTCCTTTTCTCTTGTTATTCCCATTGCTACTCAGCCTTGAGCCTCGTCGGGTTCCAAAATTCCCTTTATTGCGGTTGGTCCTAGGGAAAAACATTCCCTTGGAGCCATTCCGGTTAGCTTAGGTCTGACCCGGATTGCCAAAGGTAAACTTTCTTTCTTCAAACTTCTGGGATTCCTTCCTTTCCAGTTCAGACCATGACTCTTGGCGAAGCGCTCGCTCCACTGCTTCTGCATATGTTTTCGGGCTTGTCTTCCCAGTGTCCACAAGTTTTCGATCTCTCCTCGAAGTCCTCTCATATACTTCCATACTTTGGTTGATTCAGTATTAACCAAATCCGGTGCGAATCTGCATAAGTGATCAAACTTCCTGGTATATTCCTTGACGCTCAAATTTCCTTGCTTCAGAGTCGTAAACTCTACCACCTTATGGTCAATCATGGTATGGCTGTAATATTTAGAGTTGAACAAGACTAGGAATTCTGGCCATTCCATTTCGGCCACATTATGACCCTTCTTTACAGCATCCCACCAGATGCGGGCATCTTTTCTCAACATATAAATTGTACAAATCACATTTTCATGCTCAGTAGTTCTGAAATCGAAGATCCTTTCTAGTATGCTGATCCATTCTTCTGCCACCACTGGGTCAGTAGTACCTTCAAAGGTGGGTGGGTTCTGGCGACTAAACAATTCAGAGATGGGTTTTTGTTGGGCCACCCTCGGTGCCTCAACCTGTGGTTCATCCCTTGCCTCACCAGCCGGTGGATCCTGGTGCACTACTTCAGCCGCAACTACTTCTGGTTCATTCTGATTGTTAGCCGGTGCTGCTGGGAGGCGTTGGAGTAATGTCTGAAACATCTCTGTTTGGTGGGCATTAGAGTCCACCTGTCTTTTATGGCCCTGCTCAATGCGAGCATTCTCAGCTTCAAAATTTCTACGGAGCTCCTCCATCTGAGCAGCTAAGTCAATTCCTTGATTCGCTCCCTGACCTCGACCTTGGCCCCTCACTCGGCCTCGGTCTCTGCCTCGGCCCCTACCTCAACTTTGGCCTTGACCTGCTGAAACTTGCGGGTTCGTAGCCAGTTGCTCTACTGGATCCTGTGCATTATCGGCTTGACGACCTGCCCTGGCTCTGGTATTAGGAGCCATGAAAAGTTCCTACGTATATATATAGACAACGATGAGCGATTACTAAAAGTAACAAACTAGTAACAGCAGCATACACATGCTAATCTTTACACAAGTGATCAACAACAAATCATAGAACTCATTCATTAGACAAAAGATTGCATTTTAACATATGAAACCATATCATAATAGTCAACACAAAGTCTGAAAGGGTTTACAAAAGTAAATAGGAAGGGAATCTAACCCTAGTCAGGGCTCAGGGTTTCTAGCATAGGACCCTTAATCAGAAGTGATACAAAACAGTGAAATTTGAAAACGATAGTGTTTTTCAGAAAAGATAATAAAACAGACGATCACTATCCTAATCGATATGCATGTCCCCATCTAAATCCTCATCTGAACTCTCAGGTACTTCCCAAACCATGCCATTCCCAGCTGCCTCGTGTTCCTGGCCCTTAGTCGGATCCTCACCGGGATTTTCTTCGGGATCTTCTTCTTTTGGTTCAGCTCCGGCCTCCAAGACCTGTCTAGGGTTTTGATTTGCCGCAGCCCTATCCTCAGGCTAGGCTCCTGCAGGTACTAGAAAATCCTGCACCACCAGTTGTGCCCATTGATCACCCTCTGCCGCATTATGAATGCGTTGCGCTATCAGGCGCTCATGGTACTCTGCATACCATGTCAATACGTCATCAAAAGAGTCAAATGCAAGCTCAATGGATGCCCGAAAATCTGTCCAAGAGGTAGTTTCCAGTCTTAGTTGCCATATCTGAAACCATCAAAAAGCCTCGTCTCGCAGGTAAAAGCTAGCCAATCTCACCATGAAGCTCGGAGGAATCTCCATATCCTCGAAGATGATTGCTAGTGAATGAGTCCAAGACCAAACATCATACGAGTTGTCAGTTTCCCTAGTGAATACGCAGGGATAGGCACTATGGAATCCCTGATAGAATCAAAGCTTTTTCCCTAAGGTATATACTATAAATGGGTCCTCTAGGACGGGGTTATCTACATCGGGTTGCTCAGCCATGTAACCTACAATTTATAGAATTTAAGTAGGTAAACACATAGATATCATATGAACATAACTTAAGACGTTACTTACAGTAAGTGCCGGTCTATCTTTGCGAATGTACATGTGGGTTTGTCTACAGAATCGGTTTAGCCCGGTGCTCTGATACCAACTGTAACGACCCGTAAAATCTCTTAACATAATTTACAGAAAACATAACCATTTTCTAAAATAAGGTAACTGAAAATCCATATAAAAAAACTTTTCAAAACATACAATAGTTTGGAAGTATGCACATACTTAAAAGTGAATTACAGTGTCATAATTTTAAAACATTCAGCGAGCCCAAAATAAACTATTAGTTATCATATGGGTTCTAATCCCCTAAACATAAATTCCCAAACGGTTGGTCTACATGTACATCATCGTAGATAAGCTCCAGCGCTCACTAATCCACTTTGCCTTTGAGCTTACCTACAACACGAAACAACTAGGTAAGCGAAATGCTTAGTAAGAACAACTTAACAAACATAGCCACATAAATAGAGCAAGAACTTAACTAACTGTAACTAGGCAGATAATCAACCAAGAATAAGATTTTGATGAAATCGAACCCTAACATACATTTTAAGAATGTGCGAACGTCCTGGCAAACTTATGGTCATGCCTCATAACCAAAATTTATAACCTGAAGGTACACATGCATGCAGAAAATCCCAGAGCATACATACAGTCTTAACTGGTAACATACATACTTACTTACTCAGTGGTATCATAAAATTCATACGTATCATATCAGACATAATTACTTAGGGTTTTGTAACGCCCTACTTCCTTAGAGCGGTTACCAAGTGAGTTTTAAGACAAAACAGTGTGCAATTAACTCGCTAACCGAGGTTTTTAAAACAAAAGTGTGACTAATAAAAAGTTAAGGCTGTAATCTTTGAAAATGCGTCGTTTCATTAAAACTTCTAGTATTAAACATTTGGGATCCCCAAATAAGGTTTGAAAACTATTTACATCATGAAATACGTTTACAGTTGATTAATCATAAAAATCATAGATTATTACAGCCATTTTCGAATAAACCCCCAACCAAAGCAGTCGGGCAGGCCAAACATGTACGCGTCGCTTCACGCTCTCCGTACTCATGGTTGGTTGACTCAGTCATTGCCCTTACATGCAACACGGAGCACCCGTGAGCCGAAGCCCAGCAAGAAAACTCATGCAGAACATAACATATGCAATTTATATAGTTTATCATAGCAGATAATTCACAGATAAACAAGTCAACCATTAGACTAAGAAAACACGGCCATGCCGCCCCAGAAGCCTTACCGAAGCCTGGGGTCTCGGTCCTCACCGTAGGGATATCACACGTATCCCCTGGGTCCTACCCTGACCATAAGCATCCCATGTGCTAGGTGTTACTTCCGGCCCCGCTGCCGTTCTCGGCCTTGCCGCCCTCGGCCATAGCCGTTCATTTCACTATAATCATATATAGCATAAATCAAACAACATTCAAACAATTATCAATTCATTTAAGTCTACACCCTAACATGTAATGCAATATAGGGCCATGCCCGGCAATCATCTCATCATGCAACATGCAATATAGGGTCGTGCCCCGCAATCACACTATGGGCCCATGCCCTATCCTACGGGTGTTATAGTTTTCTTACCTGTACTCCGAGCTTCCTGATGCACTAAAGCTGCGAGCACGGTCCTCTAGCACGAGCCTCTCCAATATCCTAGTCACAACACACATGAAACACCCTTTAATACTAATCGATTCAAAACCACTTCCCGGGACCAATCCCACACTCTCGGGACTCCCAAATTCCTAAAACAATTCATCGGAAACATCCCCCGAACCCTCGGAGCAAAAGCTCAAATTTGCAAAATTTCCCATCCTGAAAAAGGCGTAGCGCGCGGCGCTACCCGCAAGGGCCGCGGCGCCCAGAGAAGTCAGAGAGTTCCCTGACTGCAAACAGCCTCGCGCCGCAGCGCCCAAGAACAGGGCCGCGGCGCTCCTTCGCGAACCCAGAAAAACTGGGTTTTTCTCCTTCAATTCCTTCATCCATAATACCTCCAAACCAACCCAAACACATATCTCAACCCCAAAACTCAATTCCAAACTTCATATGAACAATCTAACAGCCTATAGGCACTAGAATCAAGATCAAAACATCAACACACCCAAGATCCACACCTTTGATCTCTAATTTCAGCAACTCAAACCAAAACCTTGAAAAGCTTAACTCAAGCATTAAATTCCTCAAATCAACACAGAAACCAAATTTAAGTGTGTATAAAATCCATACCTCAAGTGAAGAATCCACCCAACAAGCTTCCTTGATCTCCTCCTAAGCTCCCAATTCAGCCTTCTACCATTCTTCTTCTTTTCTTTTTTTTACTTGCCCTAGCTCTTCTTTCTCCTTCTCTTTCTTCTCTTCAATTTCTATCAAAGCATCAAGTGACCAAGCCCCCCAAACCGTGTACCCCTTAATACCCAGCTGCAATATATCAATTTCCCAGCCAAATGACCATTTTACCCTTTCATCAAAACCCTTTGCTAACTACACCTCAAGGGCACTCTAGTCCTTTCTCCTATATTGCAATTCTACCATTTCTTTCACCTAACTTGTTACTCTCAGCAGTAACTAATGGTTACCCAGGTTACTAAAACTCCAATAACCATTACCCGCTAAATCTCAACTTAACCATAAAATTCCCAAAGTACCCCTAGGCTCCTCCCGAGCCGGGTATAGAAATCCCGTTGTGACTCTTAAGTTAAATTTGCTCTCTAGGACCGTCTCGGCACGTGCATCACAACAATAACACCACACTCACGTGGTACAATTCACAGAATACAATTATCACATATATGCCCTCAGCGGGCTAAAATTACCAATTTACCCCTATCGTGCAAACGGGGTCCACATGCATGTTTATTGCACCTAACATGCATACTAACCACGTAGTCATGCATCTCGAATGCTCAATTAGTCATATAACATGCTTTAAATCATACTCATGCATTTAACTCATAAAATCACACATAAATCCCAACATGCCCTCCTGGCACACTAATCAAAGCCCTTAAGCCTTATTAGCGATTTTGGGTCGTTACAGGTTCCGAAGGAACCTTCAACATAGCTTTACAAATCTCAACATATCTTAGCATATCTAACCATTCCTTCGATGGGTGTAAACTAGTTACACCGATTACCCAGACTCCTAAAGGAATTTAGCATACTTTCTTAGCCATAGAGATTTTATTTTGGAATGAACTTACTTACGTGTCACGGAGTTTAACAGACTTTTATGTCATGGGTGTTAAGTCGAACTTCTTACATATCGCGATGGCCAACCGACTTTAGCCACATAGGTATTAGTGGAAAACCTGACTTCTTACATATCGCAATGGCCAACTGACTTAGCCACACATGCATCGGTGGCAAACCAGACTTCTTACATATCACGATGTCCAACCGACTTAGCCACACAGGCATCGGTGGCGAACTGTACTTCTTACATATCGCAATGGCCAACCGACTTAGCCACACATGCATCAATGGTGAACCAGTTTCTCACATAGTTCCTCGGTGGCTAGCCGGAGTTCATAGTTGTCATGGTGGCTAGGCGGACTGCTTACTTTAGTCATGAGTATGCGAATTCTCTAGGACCACGGTCTTGAGTAAACCTTCTAAGACTAGTTCAAATTATTAACTATTAACTCAGTTATCTAAACTAGTCATTAACGTGTTGTAGCCAAACATATAATAAGTTGTCTTACCAAGATTCCTTAGCGCTTGCTTGTGGAAACCTTCTATCTATAAGTGAGCCTTCACACTTAGATAACACTGTAGTGAAACCACACATTGACTCGGATTAAACTATGGCATATTCTTATAGTTAATATTCCATAATAGCTACATGAAATAAATTCTTAGGGACTCTATACTATAGTCTCTTATACACTTCAGGCCGGATTTCGTTTCAGTCTTAACGGTATCATAGGAAAATTGGTCTCGCCGTAACACGCTCACCGCCATGTATTTTAATATTCTTTAAATGAAGAACTCACTTATTGGATAACTCGTATTTTGGTTTTAGGAAAAATGAGTTATACTCAACTCATATCTTTAGAAAATACCAACTTATTGTCTTCTTATGAAAATTTACCATTTTTATCATTTACCAAAATACCGCTTATTGATCTGTTTCAAATAATATTTAACAATGTCGTATCGCTCTCTCAAAGGTTCTACAAAACCCAAACTCCCATTCTTACGAATTCTTACCCATAACCTAGGATCTATCTTTATGTTGTTTATTGAAAAGAAGGGCAATTGGACTCTTAACTTATAAAATGGTAAAAATTAAATTTTCGTTAAGGTTTGAAATTGCTACCTTTCAGTTTTTAGGGAATCCTTAGAAAATTTATTTCCCTTAAAGCGTAACCCATTTCTTTATGAAATTTTACAGGGATCTTTATACATGTATAATTTATCTTCCTACAAAAGTTCATAATTTTTTGAATAATAAAACTTAACCAAATGTTTAAAGCCATCTGGGCAGTGCTTGCTGCCCAGAAGTTTTGTTTCTAGATTCTAGGGAAAACTTTAAAAAATAATATCTCTTATACTTTAACATATTTTTCTTTAAAATTTCACATTCTCCCTTAAAAATGTTTAAGCTAACATCTTAAAAAATTTCATATCTTTTTTATTAGTAAAACCCATTCAAAAGTCAAAACAATCTAGGCAGTGCATGCTGCCCATAAATTTTCCAGATTTACATTAAGATGCCAAAAAGTTCATAACTTCAGTTTGAAAACTCTTTTTTTTCGAGTTTGAAAAGCATAAACTCAAGTACTCATAAAAAACTATGCAAACATATAAAGTATATCCATAAACAGGGGTATTAGGGTATGATCTGACCCGTTGGAAGTTAGACCACGAAAACTTGGCAGCATTTTTACACATCCTAGCGAAACTAAACACAACTAGCAAAACCCTAGACACATGCATGCATGCAAATAAAAAAATAAACCAATATAACCCTCAAGCATAAAATAAACTTAAAAAACCAATAAAATAACCTATACAACCAAATCTAACATCAATAACCAAAAACAACTCAAAACCAACCAAAGATCTACCTTTGATGGTTCTAGCTTGGAGATGATAGTCCTTAGCTTGTCCAAACTTCCTTCTTGGATTCTATACACTCAAAATTAGCCCCATATGTTTCACATGAAGATTTTTAAGAGAGTGTTAGAGTAGGAGATTTTAGATGAATCGAAAAACACAAAAACTCTAGAACCCTTACCTTTGTTTTCACTAGATCGCCAAAAAGCTTCAACTTTGAGATCCTCCTATAACAACCTCCCTTGAACCCTATAACACAATATCCATGCCATGCATGGTGATTAGATCACATGCATTCATATTCCACCCCTTAGGGTTTCAGAATTGAAGAAGAAAAGAAGTGAAATGGACAAGGTTTCGTACTTACATCTTCACTAGTCTTCCCTTGAGCTCCTCCTTCCCTCAATGGAGAATGAGTGAACCAAGCTTGTGAAGAGAAGAGAAAAGGAAGCCAAGGGTCTTAGGGCTTTTAGTTTTGGGAGTGTAGAGTGGAAGAGAGAAAGTTTGTTTGAGTGGACAAAATGATTTGTGAGGGAAGTGTGTAGTTTTGGTGAAAAAGGATTAAGGACAAAAATGTGGTAGAGCACTAATCATTAGGGTAGTCTCTTAACCTTCCCTAGGATATGTCTCTTAGGACACATGAGTGCATAGGCATAGCCTAGCTGCACACCCTTCTATCTCCTCCCTTGTGAAAAGACTTTTATGCCCTTGTCAAATATTACCACACTTTAAGGCATTCAAGGACCCTTTGGTAATTTCACTCCTAATTTCTAACCAAAATTTTACCCTATAGTTTTTAAATATCCCAAGATAAAAGTAATTAAATAAATGTGACCAAAAAGAAATTTTGTCACATAACACATAATTTTGGTAATTTACTCAAATTGACCAAAATTCCATAAGGGCTTGGGCAAGGAATTTCCATTCTTAAACCAGATCGATTGGAATTAAATCCTCAATCAATTTTTCTTAAATTTATTGGTTCGACTATAAAGTCCCAGTGTCAAACAAAATTAATATTTTTTTATGCCATAGTATTTCCTATTTAATTGATCCAAGATTTTTACCCGATTAAGGTTTTTGACATGGTCCACGACCAAAGGTCTCGGTTTCTAACAAAAATCGCACTTACCACAGCATGGCAATCATTGACACATCACAACTTCTTGTCACATAAAATGTTCACTTGACATAGTACATAATACAATGAAAAATACCCAAGCTAGGGTTTTACCTGGTGCCCTAAACGTGGGGCGTTACAGAATTTGTACGCAGTTTACATAAAAAAAATCCCTAGTGAATTGTATTCTTTTTCTCTCAGGATTGAGAAACTTAGTTGATCCTTGTTTTTTCGTGATCTTGAGTCTGGGACTTCTTTGATTAATAAAAATGCAAGTGGATGTAGGTCATTACCATCTCTTGGGGTCGAACCGCTATAAAATTATGTGTGTCTTTTACTTGATTTCAGTTCGTTTTATTAATTCCTGTCGTATAAATTGACTAAGTGTTGTTGACCAAAACGATGATCAACATTTTGGTGCTTTCATTGAGAGCTGAAATCCAAGATCCCACTTTACTAGAACCATCTAAAATAGTGGCTATTACTACTAGAAGCGAGAGTCAAGAACCACATGGGGGAACCCTAACACTGGACATCCTGATCGCCCATCAAGTAGTTAGATTCCTTCTTTATGTCCCACTCACCAGGTTCCTCCTCTTGGAAACCTACCTCCACCAGCCACATTTGGGTATGATGAGCCCCATGTGGACTTAGGGGAAGATCTTCACCCAGACCTTGAATAATTGAAAGGAATCGTGGGACAAATGCAAGAACAATTTGTTGCCATGCATGAGTCAGGCAACAGCTCAAGAGGCTAAATCAATGCCCACAATAAGAAAAGACAAGATTTCTAAGTCTGGATGGATCAAAGGCAATGAGCCATTGAGGCCTATCAAGAGGAAGCTGACCATCGCAATGCTGAGGCGACAAGGTAACTAGAGGCTGTCTTGTCACAGAATCAAGCAGCAAGACCCCAAATAGTGAATCCTCAGCCTGAAAACACTGTCTAGGAAAATCCTGAAGTCCAACGACCAACTGGTCGGGCCCCAGGACCTACTCAACCATCCCGGTCTCGGGACCAAGTAGTTCCCCTTGGGCAAACTCGGAGTCGACACTCCAACAGACGGGCTCATCCAAGAGTGCAGCGACCACTTCATCATGACGAGTAAGTACTGCCCAACAGAGAGCAGGGTTGTGACAAACAAGTGTCTAGAACTAGAAGGCCTGCTAATGAACAATCAAGGCATGCTGCCTCACGGGGAGGCTAGCCTCCTAATCTTGAAGCTGGTCAGCAATTCCGACAACCAAGGAATGAAAGACTAGCTAGCTAGAGCTGAGGCCAGCCACCTCGACATGTTGGATACACTTATGGCCATCTTCATAGAAGAGATAGAAGGATGAATGATCAAGAAGCCAGTAGAAGTCATCAAACAACATACAAAGATTGTTATGATGATGAGAGGGATAGCCAATACTACCACCCCGTGATTATCAATATTATGATGACCGTCGCAATGATGGGCATCCAAGAGAACAGTTTGTTCCACCAAGGCCACCTCGGCCTCAAGATATCCCACCTAGGGAAAATGTGCAGCATGAAGATCGTTTGTCCCACCAAGGCAGCAATAGCCAACAAACTCCCAAAGAGATGACCTCTTGGCCCTCCTTGAGCAGATAGCCAGAATGCTGGGGGTAGCCTAAAAGAGAAAGCATCTTCAATAGGCTTTGGAATAGAGGGCCCCGACCTGCGAGATATCCTCAACCAACTCTGGGAGGGCAATGGTTCTAATGTTGAAGGACCCGTTGCACCAGTAATCCCACCCGCACCACAAGTAAGAGCTGCTGCAATCCCAGTCGCTGCTCCAGTAGTCGTGCCATTAGTTGCTCTGGCAATCCAAGCGCAACTAGATACCCTCACTCACTAATATTGATACAGAGAGAAGGAAATGATCTCCTTTCTTTGAATAGATTAATGCTCTTATAATCCCTCCCAAGTTCAAGATGCCAACTTGAAAACTGTATACTGGATGAGAAGATTTCATTTCACACGTCAACAACTTTGAAATACGAACGGATCTTCAAGGAGTAAGAGATTATGTCTGTTGTAGGATTTTCCCTGCTACCCTAGCCGATTCTGCTCAACAATGGCTCTTCAAGCAAGAATCAAGAACCATTACATCCTGGGATACATTTTTTAGGCTCTTCTACTCACAATTCTTTGTTGCTCATATCCCACCATTCGAGCTCAATGACCTTGTTGACATCAAGTAAGGGCCTATCAAACCCCTCAAGGACTATGTACAGCGGTTCATGCATGAAGCTTCTAGGTCAAAAAAGGTTAGTGATGATGGAAAGATGATGGACATCATGGCTGGGACCCAAGTAAAAGGTCCTTTATGGACTGATCTCAGAAGAAAGATTGTCTACTTAACTAGAGAGTTTTTAAATTGAGCAGATGAGTTCATTAAGTTGGAAGAAGGTATTCGAAGAGCAGATCAAGCTAACCAAGCAGGCACCAATGTTGCTCTAACCAAAAATACTGCTACACCTAACCAGAACCAAACAACCAATGGTAATGGTAATAAGAAAAGCCAGAATGGTGGAGAACGAAGTAATAATTCCAACAGGGGCAACAATAATGATAACAAACAGTAAAAAACCAATGATAAGCCACGAGAGTACACTCCTCGTTTTACCACCTATTCTACGCTCTTGGGGTCATGAGCAGAAGTCTTTCAAGCTACACAAGCTGGAGTGCCTTATAGGAAACCCAATCATGTAAGGAAAGATATAAGTAAAAGAGACACGAACAAGTTCTGTCGCTTTCATAACGACTACGGACATGACACCAATGAGTGTAACCAGCTCAAGGATGAAATTAAATTTCTCATCTGCCAAAATCACCAGGCCATAAGAAAGATATATTCGACGTCCCGCTGAATAGAATCAGGCTACTGCACCCAATATGGATGCACCGGCACAACCACTGCAACCAACCCCAGTAGCTTGTCATTTAGACATGATTTGTAGAGGACCACACCTGACAGGTGAAAGTAGAAAGGATTTAGAACATTATGCGCAGACACTTTGACATGAATTGAAAGATGAGGTGTTAGCCATCGAGGAACGTACTCCCAAAACACATCGGTATGAATGTAAGCCCATAAAATTCACCGAGATTGATGCCACACATGTCAAATTCCCGCACAATGACCCTTTTGTGATAGAAATCCAGATTTCCAATATGATCGTTGCCAGAACAATGATAGATCATGGTGTTGGGAATTGTGCCCTTAAAGTAATTGTAGTTGACAATGGTTTTAATGAAATAAATGAATTAATTGAATTATTGTATATATGTAGCTTATATACTATATTATTGTTAATAATATTAAGTAAATATCATAAAATTCCCAAGTTCATCTATGTGGTCTCAATCTCATATTGGTATGAGAGGATCGAGATTGAGATAATGGACTTAAATAGTTTGCAGTAAAATAAAGTTGTGGAATCTTTAGATTAATTATTGCTAGTACGGTCCACTAGTATTATGAATACATGTGACCTAGATCCGGGTTACTAGTGTAGTAGGACACTTTAGTGGAGGTACTTTGCATACTGGGAGTATGTAGAACCGGACCAGATGTGATTTGATAATACATGTTTAAATACCATTTCATAGTATTATAAAACACATCAACTGATGATCAAATACAAACTGATCTTAATCCTGAAGTTACTATGAACTCCTATATATATCATTTGATCCTTTGATTCATGTGTTACGGTTTTTCAGAATGATCAGACTAAGAACTATTGCTTTGGGGACTCAATGGTGTATATGGATGGGGACATAACTTAACAGATATGGAATTTATACATTCTTATAGATTGAATGATGGTTTCCTATTGGGTTGGATTTTGGAACTGAAAAGGTTATTAACATCAAATTCATAATCAGACTATGAATTAACCTTCACTAGTAAAGTCAATGGTACACTAGGAATCAAGATATAATTAAAAGGGTAAAACAGTAATTTTATTCCCACTTAATTATGAATCATCAATAGATGATTAATTTGTATGAAATGATTATATCAATGGACACTTTATGGTTACAATAAAGTACTCAGTAAATATATGTCTTTAATTCTCAAGAGTGTAGTCTCATATTTATAGTGGAGTAATCATGAGATTAATAAATATGATTATTGAATCAAAGAGTTTTAGTGAATAATCTTTTATTTATTGGAGCTTGGAATTATTGGTCCATAGGTCCCTAGGGCAGCTCTATCAACACTATTTAAGGTAAGAATTGATACAAGGGTCAAACTTTGAATTGGCTATTTGAGATAATATTTATTCTTCAGGATAAATATACAATTATGTGATAATTGAAGTTGTACAATTTATTATTGCACTAATGCAATTTTCAAAATTGTATAGAAATAAAAGAAGTTGATTTTATCAATTATTTTATTTAAGTAAGAAATGATAAATATGGATAGTCAAAATTAGTTTTGATTATTATATTTATTTAATTAATAATAAGATGATAATGAAAATTTAAATTTTGAATTTTGAATTTTAAAATTTAATTTGTTATCTTTTCTTTAAAAAGACGATACCTTATTTTAATTTCTAATTATTAATTAATTAAAATAAATATGCATGAAAAATTAAATCTCCTTATTTTAAGAAGGTGTTACACACATAGGGCTTCCTAGACTGCCCTATGTGTGTACCACTACTGATAGTGATTAATCATTGGTTTTTTATTTAATTTAATTAATTAATTAAACATTTTGAAAATAGTTTTTAAAATGGAATGTAAGACTTTGTCTTTAATTATCATTTATTTTATTATTATTAAGATGATCAATTTTATTTGATTATTATTATTATGATAATAATACCTATATATTCTATATAATATAAAATAGGAATACAGAAGTTTTTTTTAAGAAAAACATCAGTAAAAGAAATCATCTTTTTCTCACAAATGGAAAACCTTTCTCTAGCCTATAATCAAGAGTCTCATGTGTTGAGAATAATTTTGATTTACAACTTTGATCCTTGTTCTCTATGTGCCCACCAACATCTTGAGGTGTAGAGAACGTCTTGGAATCTTTAGATTAATTACTGCTAGTACGACCCACTAGTATTATGAATACATGTGACCTAGATTCGAGTTACTAGTGTAGTAGGACACTTTAGTGGAGGTACTGTGCATGCTGAGAGTATGTAGAACTGAACCAGGTGTGATTTAATAATACTTGTTTAAATACCATTTCGTAGTGTTATAAAAAAACATCAACTGATGATCATATACAAACTGATTTTAATCCTGAAGTTACTATGAACTTCTATATATGTCATTTGATCATTTGATTCATGCATTACAGTTTGTCAGAATGATCAGGCTAAGAACTATTGTTTTGGGGACTCAATGATGTATATGGCTGGGGACATAGTTTAAAAGATATGGAATCTATACCTTCTTATAGATTGAATGATGGTTCCCTATTGGGTTGGCTTTTGGAATTGAAAAGGTTATTGACGTCAAATTCATAATCAGATTATGAATTGACCTTCACTAGTAAAATCAATACTACACTAGGAATCAAGATATAATTAAAAAGGTAAAACGGTAATTTTATTCCCACTTAATTATGAATCATCAATAGATGATTAATTTGTATAGAATGATTATATCAATGGACACTTTATGGTTACAATAAAGTACTCAGTAAATATATGTCTTTAATTCTCAAGAGTGCAATCTCATATATATAGTGGAGTAATCATGAGATTAATAAGTATGATTATTGAATCAAAGAGTTTTGGTTAATAATCTTTTATTTATTGGAGCTTGGAATTATTGGTCCATAGGTACCCAGGACGGATCTATCAACACTATTCAAGGTAAGAGTTTATACAAGAGTCAAACTGTGAATGGGTTATTTGAGAGAATATTTATTCTTCAGGATAAATATGCAATTATGTGATAATTGAAGTTGCACAATATATTATTGCATTTGGGAAATTTTTGAAATTGTGTAGAAATAAAAGAAATTGATTTTAATCAATTATTTTATTTAAGTGTGAAAGGATAAATATGGATAGTCAAAATTGGTTTTGATTATTATATTTATTTGATTAATAATAATATGTTAATGGAAATTCAAATTTTGAATTTTGAATTTTGAATTTTGACATTTAAGTTGTTATATTTTCCTTAAAAATATGACACCTTAATGAAATTTTAATTATTAATTAATTAAAATAAAAATGCATAAATAAATCAAATTCCATTTTTCAGGGAAAATGCTAAACACATAGGGCTTCTTGGACTGCCCTATGCATGTACCACTACCGATGATGATCAGTTATTCGTTTTTTTTATTTAATTAATTAATAAAACATTTTGAAAAGGGTTTAAAAATGGAATGTAAGACTTTGTCTTTAACCATTTTTTTTTTATTATTATTGTTGACCCTTGATTTGGTCAACGACACGGAGTCAATAAAAACGACATAAATAAGATGAATTCAACTCAATAAGATAAATGACACAAGGATTTATAGTGGTTTGGCCCCAAATAATTGCAATGACCTACGTCCACTTAGTGTTCTTATTATTTTAGGACTCCAAAACTTGAAATCGGTGAACTAGGGTTCACAAGTTTCACAAGCTTGGAGGTGAATACAAATTTCGTGAATGGAACACACTCTTGACTATTCAGAACGAAATTCCTCCCCCCCCTAAATGAGTCCCTTGAATCTTATTTAAAGGCTCAAGGATCTATCTATGGGCCAATGGGCCTTGTCCATTTGATACAAACTTATTTAAATAATAATGGAAAATGCAATTTTTACATAAATATAAGATCAAACATCTTTAGGAAATATCTGATATACTGCGACCAGTCCTGGTCACATATGAAATACGCCCTCTGCCGTACGAATTCTCTTATGGTCGATGGTCGACCTGACGTAACCACTTAAATAGTCACGCGCATCCCACGTGCGTACTAATCTTGCCACGTCAGCAAGTAGGCGTGATTTTGGGTAAACATTTGCCCCCCAAGTATATTTTACTGCGACCAGCATTTAATAAACTTACTCGATCAGCTACCCGTCTGACCTATCACATCTGTCAGTACCTTTTCAGGAAAGCAAGCAATCATGACCTTTATAGTTTCCCAAAAATATTTTGACAGTTATGGAAATTCCCCATACATCGAAATCCCATTCCAATCATTATTTTTCAATAGCACCACGATTAGTATAAATATATTACCCTTCCAACTTTCACTTCTTACTGAAGCTTTCTCTCCCTTCAAGTACTCCGAAATTTTTTCCACGAAAAATCCAGAATACCTCTGTGATCCGAGATGCCTTCGACCAACTTCGAGCAAAAATCATCGTGATTTCTTTTACAAATCATATTCCAAGTAAGTTATAAACCCACTTTCTCTTTTATGCAATCTAGCATAGATTTCGCGAGTTTTTGTTATTGCCTCTCCATTGTTTTTGAGAAAAAGTTTTTTGGGTAATCGGGGTCAAACAAAGATATATAGAAGCATGCTAGAATAGGGATTTTAGGTAGTATAGAATACTTGGTAAGGCTTAGAAATTAATGTGGGACATAGGAGTACTGATTTAGGGTCCAAAATCGAAGTGAAAATTCGATTTAGAGGTTTTTGGAAAAACTGGGTTTTTCTCACCTGTTCTTCGGAGTCGAAAAGTTTTCTTGAAAAAACTTTTCACATTCACTTTTTAATCTATTTTTTCAAACTGGTCGCATGTTTATAGTGTTTATACCAGGATACTGTTGGTTGTATAAAATCTTAACTTTTATACACGAGCAACATTATCCTTGTTATTCTCTTTCTTCTATCTATTGGTCGTAGATTCGCACTTCCCCCTTTGCTCTTCTCAGATATTCATGCATGATCCTTGGGGAGGTGAGAGACCAATAGACGATGATCTTCTTGCATTATTGTTCGAAGATTGAGAACAACCTTCTTTGACCTTTCCTGAGTCTTCACCTCCACAACAAAACCCTACGCCCAATCCTCCACAACCGAACATGGGTCGTGTAAAATATATTGCTCGCATGAAAAAGAAAACTACCAATTCACCTTCTAACCATCCTGCAACCAACACTGAGGGTCCGTCAAATGACCCTCAACCTCTAAATTTTTCACCACCAGATATTCAGCCGAAAGCCCGTCCTTGCAATGGCCCTCAAGTAGAAACAGACTGGTATGTTGCCCCTCCTAGTGTCATATCAACCAGGATGGTGGCCAAGTATTCCAAGAAGTATGGGCTTCCTGGTATCACCTTACATAAACCTACACCCGACTAAAGGGAAAACGTGCCTGGAGGCGCCTTCAGCGCTTGGTCGAGGTATCACATCCAGGCAAGGGAAATCTTGCCCTTGCACGATTTTTTCCAAGGGGTGGCCAATTATTTCAAGGTCGCCCCTTTTCAAATAACACCCAATGGATATAGAGTACTATCAACACTCTATATCCTTTACAACCACAAAAAATGGTCTGTGCCTACCCCACATGAGATCAACTATCTGGTCGATCTTAAATCCAACCCAACTAAAACAACACGGGGTTTCTCCACTTCTGCCACCAGGAATCTTCTCACATATTCCAGAGTGATGTTACCCATAAGTCCAACATAGGAAAATACTTCCAGGAGTACTTCCTCACTACAGACTTGGTTGTTGACAACTTGGCCTTCACACGAGGAGGTAAACTTTTACATCTCTGGTCGGACTTTTCTGGTTGTTCATTTTTGTTAGTTTTTCCTTTCCTTGTCCTTAGTAATTTGGTGTTGCGCCTAGGTCCATGGCATCGACCAGACCCCACTCAAAAGATGGAGATGAGGGCCACAGCCCTAGCCAGCAAGACAAACATAGAAAATAGCGTCAAGGAACTGGTCACTGGAAGCAATTTAAGGCTGGTCGGCCTTCTGGAACCTCATCAAAAAGTGAGGGAATCCACTGCGGGGAGTGCCACTGGAGAGGGCATCGAAGGACAAGAAATCCCCGAGAAGCAGCAAGATGTGTCACAACCCCAGAGGCGATGACCAACGTGAGTGACCATCCGAGAACCATCAAGAAACCCACGGGCTGTTGCTACCCCTGCCCACCATGGGAGGGGAAAAAAACTAATGGAATATACCGACCCTATATTCGAATCCTCTGATGAGAACGGTATAGACTTCTCACTCTTAGATAACTTGCCCATCCCCTGTCACTTATTTGATAGGGATGGCAACTTTAAATTTACGACCAGTAATTTTAATTCGGAATTCTTCGAGGAAGATAGTGAGTGTAGTTGTAGTTCTATAGATAATATATCGACCAGTAATAATAGTTTGGGTATACTACTTAGAATTTCTCTGTGCATTATTTCATTATTACCCCAAACTATTTGGTCTGATCGTTTGTTTTTATTTTGTAGTCATGCCGTCTGAAGATGCCTTCGACATGTATGCCTCTGTTAAAGCTCCTTCAAGCAAGAAGAAACCGAGCAGAAGTCATCCCGGGGAGAGCAGTAGTGAGCCTTCCAAGAAAAAGGCTTGATCAGAAGACCCTCTGGCTCCAACTCCTTCTAGAACTACAATGTCTCCTCCACCTCCTTGTAGCGGCCCTTCCTCCGAGCAGGCAGGGAGATCCCTGGCCGCTGATTTGCTGAACAGTGCTTTTAATGCTACCTACGAGAAGCTGCAAACATTGTCCAGGCACTGTCGCGGCTAGGAGGCCTTTTCTCATCTTCCCCCACTGAAGCACAGTCAGGTCATGAGTCGCGGACTTTTTGAAGTCCTCAGTGTAAGTGTTCTTTTTTTTTTAGTCGAGCAACATTTTCCCTAATTGCCTCTAACCGTTTCAATTTTTTTCTGATTGCAGGGTATCCTGACCATGAGCCATGGTTGGCGTCGTGCTGAGGAGATCGAGGCCAAACATGCCGAGGAGATCAAGGTGATTGAAGGTAAAGTCGCTGATTTAACCGATGAGCTAAAAAAGAGCCAAGAAGAGCTAGCCAAAACCATTGCTGCGAAAGAGAAGTTTAAGGAAGCTTTGGAGAACAACTTCAAGGAAGCAACCAAACTCCAAGAAGACTTGGCGGTCAGCATGAAGGAGGCTACTAGGCTAGAGGAGCGGGTCAAGCTTCTCGAGGAAACAAAATCCCAAAACCTAGAGAGGTTCAGACAAGCAGTCTTCAATTACTTCTATTTGTTTTTGAAGAACAACCCAGGGGCGAATTTCGACTACCTTCCCGAGCAGATGAGGCAGGTCGAACTGGCGAAGTGCGCTACTCGCCTAGAAGAGGAAAAGAATGCTCAGGAATCTCCTGAAATGTCTCTGGTGACAGGCATCAATGGTGTTGAAGAATATACGGGAACTACAGTCGACCAACAATCTCAGCAAGACCCTCCTCCAGCTGCCCAATAATTTGTTGTAAATTTTAGTTAACTTTGTAACTAAAATATGCAAACAATCAGTTCGTGTTGAAACAATTTTGCTGCCTAAGGTAGCTTTTCTTTTACATTTTAATTACATCCAAGCAGCAATTGCTCGTGGTGTAAAGACGTTTCATTATGATATTATAATATTTTATATTATTATAACATCTGTTTGTATGACCGAACTTAGCATAACACTTTGTTTAGATTTTACAAAATTAAACCAATTTTTTTGAAAAATAATCTAAGTGTCGTAGTATGCTTTCCCCTATTTTCTTGTGCGTTTACATATGCCTGTTGATATGCTTTGCTTACTTAGTATTTTATATGCCCCCAAGTGATTGATGAGCTTAAGGTTCTCAGTCACTCACCATGACCAAGTCCTGTTCGAACATTACTATCCCCGTACTTATAAACAATTAACGATAATATAGCAAAACAACACACGTAATGAGCAAATACTTGTAATAAATATAATAATTTGCAAGAATAACTTGCTGAGTTCCTTTTATTTCTCGTAATAAATGGACAAAAATCGTGTCTGTACAAGTGATAAAAAACTGATCTTACACTTGTAAGCGACCAATCATATAACTGACTAGCCCTTATTTATAAACTTGTAAAAAGTAAAATTAATACAAGCCAATTCTTTAAAAAGAATTTTTCATTGATAATACTTGCGCAGGTGTTCTCCATTCCAATAGCGAGGAACGAGATCTCCATTTAAGCGAGCAAGTTTATATGTTCCTGGTTGAAGGATTTCTTCAATTTGATACGAACCTTCCTAGTTTGGTCTGAGTACTCCAGCAATCTGATCGCGAGTGTTGAGAAAAAATCTTCTAAGTACCAAATCCCCCACGTTAAATTTTCTTTCGCGTACTTTAGAGTTAAAATATTGAGCGACTTTTTGCTGATAAGCTACTACTCGAAGTTGAGCTTGATCGCGCCTCTCGCCAACCAAATCTAAAGACTCCATTAACAATTGGTTATTTGCATTCTGGTTGTACGTAAGCCTTCTATGCGATGGTGGGTTTAGTTCAACATGCAACATGGCTTCATACCCATAGGCCAAAGAGAATGGTGTATGGCATGTTGTTTTTCTATGAGATGTCCTATACGACCAGAGTACTTCTGGCAACTTTTCTGGCCATACCCCTTTTTCTTCTTCGAGTCTTTTCTTCAGTGTGTCCTTTAAAGTCTTGTTAACGACTTCCACTTGTCCGTTGGCCTATGGATGAGAAACTGATAAAAAACTCTTTATAATTCCATGCCTTTCGCAGAAATCAGTGAAAAGATCGTTGTCAAACTATGTGCCATTATCTGAGACAATTTTCCTTGGCAACCCATATCGACATATGATGTTTTTGACAACAAAGTCCAATACTTTCTTGGTCGTTATTGTTGCGAGTGGCTCAGCTTCGGCCCACTTAGTAAAGTAGTCCACAACACCTACTGCATACTTGGCATTCCCTTTTCCTTCAGGTAAAGATCCAATTAGATCACCCCCCCACATCGGGAATGGCCACAGGCTTTGCATCTGTTTGAGCTCATTTGGGGTTGCTCGCGGTATCTTGGAAAATCTTTGGCATTTGTCACATTTTTTAACGAAGTCCATAGAGTCCTCATTCATGGTAGGCCATAAATACCCTTGCCTTAGAATATTTTTCGACAAACTCTGCCCCCCAGCGTAGTCTCCACAGAAACCTTCGTGGGCCTCTTCCATCCATTTTTTTGGCTTTCTCCTTAGAAACACACCGTAACAAATGAATTGAGTATCCTCTTCTATACAAAATTCCGTCGACCAGAATAAATCGAGCTGATTGTCTTTGAAGCATCTTCGCTTTGTTCCTTTCTGCTGGTAACAATCCCCGTTCGAGATATTTGATAATGGGCGTCATCCATGTGTCTGACGCTTGGATCACTAGCAAGGATTCTTCCATTTGATTGCTCGGTGCCAACAAATGTTCAACTGGTACTATGCTCAAGGTGTCAGCAACTTTAGCACTTGCCAACTTGGCTAAGGCATCAACATTTGAATTCTGATCGCGGGGAACTTGTTGGAGAGTACACTTTTCAAATTGTGCTAGTAAGTCCTTTGCTTTGTTAAAATAAGCAACCATCCTAAGATCCCAAGCTTGATACTCTCCCATGATTTGATTAACTAATAGCTTGGAATCGCTATATATTTCTAGTGATTTTATATCCATATCCTTAGCAAGTCTTAATCCTGCGAGCAGAGCTTCGTACTCGGCTTCATTGTTGGAAGCCGTAAAGTTGAATCTGATCGCATAGTGGAACCGATGTCCCTCGGGTGTGATCAAAATCAAACCTGCCCCTACATTGTGCTCGTTGGAAGAGTCGTCTACAAACAACTTCCAGGTAGGAGATTGATTTTAACTTTTAGTTTCTACTATCGGTTCGCTGACAAGGAGTCCGGTGAATTCTTCGAAGAAATCTGCTAGAGCTTGCCCTTTCACAGTTGCTCATTGTAAATAAGAAATTTTGAACTGCCCTAGTTTGACTGCCCATTTTAATAACCGACCAGTGACTTTTGGTTTTTGTAATACTTGCCGTAATGGCTCGTCGGTGAGTACTACGATTGGGTGAGCTTGAAAGTAGGGTCACAGCTTCCTAGAGGCCAGAATCAAGCAACAGGCCAACTTTTCTATGGGCGGATACCGTAATTCTTCTCCCACTAGCCTCTTGCTTACATAATATACTGCTTTCTGAATGTTGTCTTCTTCTCTAATTAAAACAGCACTAGCAGTATATTCTGTGATTGCCAAGTAGATGAACAAAGTTTCTTTCTCGACTGGTTTGGACAAATTGGTGGTTGCGGCATGTGGCATTTTAGCGCTTGAAAGGCCTGCTCACATTCTTCTGTCCATTCAAACTTCTTGTTGCCTCTGAGTAGAGTAAAAAATGGAACACAGTTGTCTGTTGATTTAGATATGAATCTGCTCAGGGCGGCAATTCTTTCGGTTAGGATTTGAACATCTTTGATTTTGGTGGGAGACTGCATCTCGATCAGTGCCTGAAGTTTTTTGGGATTAGCTTCGATTCCTCGTGAGTTTACTATGAATCCCAAAAGTTTCCCTAATCCAACACCAAAGGAACACTTAAGAGGGTTCAACTTCATCTGATATTTGTTGAAGATATTGAAGCATTCTTGCAAGTCCTTTATGTGTTCTTCGACTTTTTTTGACTTAACCAGCATATCGTCGACATATACTTCCATGTTAACACCGATTAGCTCTTTGAACATATGGTTTACTAGTCGCTGGTAAGTCGCACCAACTTTTTTAAATTTGAAGGGCATTACTTTATAGCAGTAAAGCCTTGTATCTGTTCGAAAGCTAGTGTGATCCTCGTCAGGTGGATACATGCTGATTTGATTATAACCGGAGTATGCATCCATGAACGACAAAATTTCATGCCCTGATGTAACATTGACCAGCTGGTCGATTCTTGGAAGTGGGAAACAATCCTTCGAGCAAGCTTTATTAAGGTCTGTGAAATCCACGCACGTCATGCTCTTGCCATTCGGCTAGGGAACTAGTACGGGATTAGAGACCCAAGATGGATAAAACGCTACCCCTAATGAATCCACTTTCCTTTAGCTTCTTAACCTCTTCTTTTAGGGCCTTAGATCTATCTTTGTCAAGCAGCCTTATTTTTTGTTGTACAGGTGGAAAGTTTTTGTCTATGTTCAAAACATGGCTGATCACCGTTGGGTCTATCCCAACCAAATCTTTATGCGACCAGGCAAAGACCTCTTGGTGCTCCTTCAAAAATTCCACCAGTTTGTGTTTAGTTATTGTCTCTAAGTTTTTACCGACTTTCACAACCCTGGTCGGATCGGTCTCTTATAATTGGACCTCCTCGAGGTCCTCCATGGGTCCAACATTCTCTTCAAGATCCCCAAAGCGAGGATCTAAGTCCCTATCCTCACTTTGGGCAACACCTTATTTGGTGACTAGTTCACCTAATTAAGCTTGTGTTTCATTTGTTACCAGCAACCTTTTTCGGCTCTTTCCCCCAATCCGCCTCTTTTTGCCTTTGTAATCGAAGAGTTGTAGCATTCTCGTGCTTCTCGTTGGTTTCCCAACACGCATCCAATTCTTGTGTCGGTTGGAAACTTCATGGCCAAATGCCATACTGAGGTCACGACCGGCAGATCAACGAGAATGGGCCTTCCAATCACAGCATTATACGTGAATGGATAATCCACTACTATGAAAGTAGCGAATAATATCCTGTTCGCAGGTGCAGCCCCTGCTGTGACTGGGAGTTTAATTGACCCCACTAGGGCGAGCCTTTCGCCAAAAAAACCATAGATGGTTTGGTTGCATGGCTCTAAATCTTACACTAATAAGTTCATTATTTCTAGTGCAGATTTATACAAAATGTTGACCGAGCTTCTCGTATGTAACACCCTGGATAACCAAGGCAGTTACACTGTGTGATTATAAATGTGCAAGACTTGCTAATTAGATCATATAGTTGAAAACGTGACTCTACAGTCATAATTAGGTTAGGGTTAAAATATTTTGGTCATAAACGGGAAATTTCTCAAATAAATAAATGTTTGATACATGGGATCCCAAAAACAAGGTTTTAAAGGACAGTTTACAAAATTACAAAAGTTATGTACAACCACAAGACACTCTAATGGAAAAATAAGCTTTTTAGGTTTTTCTGTCCTTGTACCATCCCTCGGTCGTGGCGGACGAGTAGCTGAATATGTACATTCTGTCTCAGAGCTCTCCAACTCAAGATTGGTCCAACTTGCCCTTGCCTTTACCTGCACCACGTAGCACCCGTGAGCCAAGGCCCAACAAGAAAACCATAATGCAGAGCATAAACAATATAGTCAACCAACAATCCATAAAGTTGTGAACCAAGTATTTAACATGCCATAACAGTCACCTAATCAGAGAGGTCAAATCACTATAATCCATTCATCTCAGTATTAAACAAATTATAAACAACAAACAACAATGATAAAATTTCAATAATCATCATACAATACTCAGGGTCGACGCCCTTAGGCCGCACCCTCTATTTAACACATTGTCTCCGGCTCACTTAGGCCGAGCACAGTGTTTAACCCACTGACTCCGGCCCGCTTAAGCCGAGCTCAGTGATTATTAAGTTGTCCTCAGCTACCAATGGCTGAGCCGCGTCTTGTGCACAAATATCAATTTTGGTACTCTTGGGCCGTTTATTTCATGCTCTCATGGCATATCATAAATCATACAACAATTACATTCAAATATAGGGAGCCCTAAGTCCCATCAGTCACATACGGGTGCAGTTTTCTTACCTTTAATTCTAAGTGTTTTGGTTAATAAGACGACCCCCGAGTACGATCCCATTCTGAGGCCTAGCGTACGCATAGTCACAATCCATAAAATGGTACTTCAATAAGTTTTAATTCCAAAGGTTAATCCCGGGACCAAACTCCTGCTCTCAGGAACTCTAATTCCACCAAACGAGGTGCTGAAACTGTCCCCCCTAGAAAGTACCCAAAAACAAAGTACTGAAGGCAGGGTAACGCTACAACACTACCATAGGGGAACTACATCGCTATAGTCAGAAACCCAGCCCCCCAGGAACACAACCCAGTGCTATAGCGCTCCCAACCTATCATTACAACCCGAACATGCAATTTTCTGGGTTTCTTCTTCGCCTCCCCCGAGCCAAAACTCCAAACATCTACCCCAAACCTCAACCAAACTCAAAATTAAACCTATAACTCAATATATCTCATCAAAAACCACCTAACAACATAAAAAACTTAGCTAAAAGCATCATCAAACACATAAACCAAACTTGAGCTTTGAAGCTCAAGAACACCATCTAAAACCAGAAAATTCAGACAATTAAGGTAAAAAATTATTACCTCAGATGGATGAATTTGACCCTAGGTTACTTCAATTTCCTTCCAAGCTTTAATTCTCAGATTCTCAAGCTTAGGTTCCTTACAACTTCATCCCAAACCTAGATTTCAGAAATCAAAATCCAAAATCTCAAGAACATCAAGCAATATTCAAAACCAGAAATTGAAGTTCTTACCTCTTCTTGAATTCGAAATTCCTAAGGATTGCTAGCTATAAATCCTCCTCCAAAGTTTAATTCTACTCCCAGTACCTCAATAAATTCAGTTGCTTAATTCCATCTCCTCTTTTCCCTTTGAAACCTTGAACCAAATGACCAAAAATCCTCTAGAAAAGCCTAAAACGTAAAGGCTAATTTCAGCTGTGTTTTACCTCATATAATGCCTAAATGACCCTTCTACCCCTCCTTCTAATACCCTTCCTTTATAAACCTCAAGGGCAACCTAGTCCTTTTACTCTTTGCAAAAATACCACTTTTTACTTACTATTTCAGTAACAACACTAATTCTCAGGTTACTAATAGTTACCAGCTTCACAACTAAATACCAATTTCGAAACCCCTAGCTAACATCGCGGAACAAGATCTCCTCATGTCAGAAGCACCGCACATAACTCAAAATCATACCCTCAATGGGTTCAAATTACAAATATGCCCTTCTCAACTAATTAGGGCCCACATGCATATTCAATATTCATAAACATGTGTTTAATGATTTATTCACATATAATCATATAATCATGCTTATCACATAATCATGCATTTAATCATTTAAATCACACATAAACCAATTATGCCCTCCTGACACGCTAATCAAGGCCCTTAAGCCTTATCAGTGATTTTGGGTCATTACACCGTATCGACCAACACTTGTTTTACCATCATGTTGGTGATCTGAACATCCATGACCAGAGGATCTGAGTGGGGAAATTCAACATAATGAGCGTCTAACTGAGAGAAAGTTATTGATTCTTCCTCTGTTTTAGCCTTTTTGGGAGATCGCTCCTCGACGCTCATCATTTCAATATCTTGATCGTGACGTAGGGTTATGGCATATCTTTCTCTTGCCTTCCCACTATCACCTACTATGTGTGGTCCTCCGCAGATGGTCAACAATGTACCAGCAACTGGAGCTGGCTGTAAAGGAGGCTGTTATACCCAAAAATTGGAGAATGCATCCTAGGAGGCTAAGGAGAATGCATCTAGGAGAGTGCCTCCTAGGAGAGCTAAGGGGAGTGGTCCTAGGAGACTCCAAGGAGGATGTGGTCCTAGGAGACCCCAAGGAGGGTGTGGTCCTAGGAGACCCCAAGGGTGTGTAGGAGGCAAGCCTCCCAAGGTTTTCTAAGTGTTGGCTCGAACGTGTCCAAGGTAAATAGCTAAGGAGGAGGAGTCTCATGCAAGAGAATGGAGACTTAGACTTTCATAAGGAAAGTCTATACAATGTTCGATCGGACATGTTTGGGAGATGCTTGCCTCAATGTTGTCCAAGGTGAGGTTGCCTCAATGTTGTCCAAGGTGAGGTTCCCTCAATATTGTCCAAGGTGAGGTTCCCTCAATATTGTCCAAGGTGAGGTTCCCTCAATGTTGTTCAAGGTGAGGTGCCAAGGAGGTTGCCTCGGACCACCTTAGTCCGAGGAGAAGCCAAGGAGATTGGTTCAAGGAGGAACATGGCATGCTAGAGGAGAGTGCATGTTAGAGGAGAGAAGTGCATCTCCTACCACCATGCACGTTCAACCTACCACCATGCACGTTCAACCAGCCCTTGCATGGGTAGCGAGTAGGAGGTGGACCAACTAGCTAGAGGAGACTAAGTCAGATACAACTTCAACAACATGCGCGGGAATCTCTCATTCTTCCCACAAATGGGGAGTTTGTTACATTTTGAATGTTGAATGTTTATTTGTAATATAAATATAATAAATATAGTAAAATATCCCTATTATAAGGGGATATCAGCTGAGGATCCCATCTCTATAAATAGAGAGCTTATGAGATGAGAGAGGGACTTCTTCTGCTTATTCTTTCTAGAGAGATAAAATTGGGTCTGTCTATTCTAGAGAGAGAAAGTGCTGAAATTAGAGAGAATTCTTGTATTTTCACAATTTATACTGAAGAAACTCAGTTGGCATAGTCCATCTGATCTTGAGTATAGATTTATAAATCACAACTCTAAGTGGATTAGGCTATTACCGACAATCGGGGCTGAACCACTATAAAAATCTCCTGTGTTCTTTACTTTTCTTGTTTATACCGTCTGTTGTCGTTTACATTCTCTTGAAGGTTCGTCGTATTTGACGTTCTCACGTCGTTGGCTAAAAACGCAGTCAACAGAGGCGAGCGTTGGCGTACAGGTTCTTGCTCGTTGCCTCCATGAGCCTCTTATTGAGAACCTCCAACTGCTCGCACATACCTCCTCAGATGTTCTTATCGAATAAGGAACTCAATCTCGTCCTTGAGCTGGTTACACTTGTTGGTGTTATGGCCATAGTCGTTATGAAAACGACAGAACTTGGTAGTAACCCTTTTGGATATATCTTTCCTAATTGGGGCTGGCCGCCTAAAGGGAACAGTAGTGTGACTGGCCTGGTATACTTCCGCTCGGCTATCGACCAAGGTTGTGTAATTGGTGAACCTTGGTTTGTACCTATTTTGTTTTGGTTTTCCCATATCCATTGGCAGCTTTGGTGGGGTCTTCTTTCTGGCACTTTTCATCTGTGGGAGACTTTCCTTCATTAGCGATTGCCTCCTCAAGCTTAATATACTTGTTTGCTCGATCCAGAAATTCTTGAGTGCTCTTGACTCCATTCTTTTGCAAACTACTCCAGATGGATGAATGACATCGTACTATAACGGTGAGAGCCATCATATTTCCCTCATCCCCAACTGTTTTGGCTCAAGTAGCTGCTCGCATGAATCGTTGGATATACCCCTTTAGGGTCTCTCCTTCCTTCTGCCAAGTTTCGACCAGCTGATTGGTCTCGGTCAGATGTATTCGACCAGCATAAAACTGTCCATAAAACTCATTTACGAACATTTCCCAATAAACTATACTGGATGGATGGAATTTGAAATAGCACTCCTAAGAAGTTTCAGATAAAGTGGCAGGAAAAATTCTGCACCGAGCATCATCTGACACTCTGTATCTCAAACTTGTTAACGTGAGATACAGGATCTTCCAATCCTGTAAAGTTGGGCAAAGTTGGCATTTTAAATTTTCTTGGAGTTTTTTCCACAACAATTCTATGCACGAATGGCGTGCCCTTACTCCGATCAAATTCTATATGGGATGCTCTATTCACAAGCAGTTGTTGGACGACCTGATTTAAGACATCTATCTGGGCCTGTATAGCATCCGGTACTGCTGGAGCGACCGGTGCTGGGGGGAAGTACTCATTGTGCCTTTCCCCTCGATCCTTGAGTACATCCCTCAGATCTTCTTCCCTACGCCTTTTCTCGCTTGCACCGAATCAGTTAAAAACATTGGGTTGTTTAGGTTGCCCCCCAACATTCTTGCTTATTGGTCGGTTCTCCATTGGTAGAGGGTTTTTCCCTTCACCCCTCTCTTCCTGCCATCGACCAGAATTCCTCCTGCTAGAGTCCACTTTGTTATAATCATGGCCATCTCTAAATTGCAACCTATGATGGTGCGACCTGCTGTTCTCACTATTTCCCTCTCTCCCTGTTGGTACGTCCTGATAGACAGGGCGAGGCCTGCGTTGGTCGGTAGGTCCCCTGACATTACTATGTTGTGGGGGACCTCTGACCGCAGAGCCTAACTCCATCTGTCTTCTGCTTCCCGAGGGACGTGGTCCTCTGCTGAGAGGGTTTTGTTCCCCAGCTTTCTGGCGTCTAGGGCTCCTGGGATGCTGCTCAGCCCTATTCTGCCTTTGCTGCTGGGCATTATCTCGACCAACGCGAGAGGGTGGTTGTTGCTCAGGATCCTGGACCGGCCTCTCCTGTTGAGCAGCAAGGGGTTGCTCTGGCCTTTGAGGATTCCTTGGTTGCAGTGGATTATGGTGATACTAGGGATGCTCTGAATGTGGATTTTGTTGAAGATGAGTGATGGGTGGCGTATCCAGTTGGTAAGCAGGCGTGGGCTCTCATCGTGCCAATTGAATGGATGCTTCAAAGGTAGCAATGGCATCCCTTTGTCAGCGGTCCATATCAGCTTGTCTCTCATTCAGTTCTTGACGCTGCCGGCCAATCTCCCTTTGCTGCAACACCACTGTTTCAACCACATTTTCTTGATTAGCTCTCAAATTAGCTAATTCCTCTTGCAACACAATCAAAGTCGTCCACAAAGTTTCAGAATCCATCTCATCCTCTTCCAATTCCATCTGTGGCTCATCCTCTATTACACCTTGTGGAGGAGGTTGATTGGGCACATTCCCAGAGGTTTGCCCAGTTTTCTTGGTTGTTTTCACCATTTTATCTTCCTGAAGGTCTTGAGTTCAACTCTCAATGAAAGCACCAAAATGTTGACCCTTGATTTGGTCAACCACACAAATTCAATAAAAACGATAGAAATAAGATGAATTCAACTCAAGAAGATAAATGACACAATGATTTATAGTGGTTCGGCCCCAAATAATGGCAATGACCTACGTCCACTTCGTGTTCTTATTATTTGAGAAGGACTCCAAAACTTGCAATCAGTGAACTAGGGTTCACGAGTTTCACAAGCTTGGAGGTGAATACAAATTTTATGAATGGAACACACTCTTGACTATTCAGAAAGAAAAATTCCTCCCCCCCCCCCCCCCCCAATGAGTCCCTTGAATCTTATTTATAGGCTCAAGGATCTATCTATGGGCCAATTGGCCTTTGATACAAACTTATTTAAATAATAATGGAAAATACAATTTTTACATAAATATAAGATCAAACATCTTTAGGAAATATCTGATATACTACGACCAGTCCTGGTCGCATATGAAACACGCCCTCTGTCGTACGAATTCTCTTCTAGTCGATGGTCGACCTGACGTAACAACTTAAATAGTCACGCGCATCCCACGTGCATACTAATCTTGCCACGTCAGCAAGTAGGCGTGATTTTGGGTAAAAAAAAATATTAAAGATGATAATTTCTTATTATTATTATTATTATGATAATAATGTCTATATATTCTATATGATAGAAAATAGAAGATAACTTTTTTCAACAGAGAAGAAATACTAATCATCTTTTTCACACAAAAAGAAAAACTTTTCTCTCTAGCCTATAATCAAGAGTCTCATGTGTTGAGAATACTTTTAATTCACAAATATTGATTCTTGTTCTCTATGTGCCCACCCACATCTTAAGGTGTAGAGAACATCTTGGAGGATCTAGGTGTGAGTACTCTAGCGAGGATAGGATGATCGAAATATATACGAAAAGATTCAAGGATTCTTGATAGGCTACAAGAGGTAAATCATTTCGTATTATTTTTAAATATACATATTATATTGATTAACATATTTCATATTAAAGGATCCTCATATAAATTTGTTTATATGATTTTTTTTTGTTTTATACGATACTACCATTACCGTAATTTCCGTTGCACACTAGGAACTGTTCCAAATAAGTAGTTGCCCAAAGCAAAGGAAAAGATATTGATCCTCGCTTTGGGGACTTTGATACTGGAGTGAGACCAATTGAAGACCTGGAGGAAGTTCACTCGACCAGAATGAACTGACCAGAATAGTAAAAATTGGAAAAAAACTTAGCTGAAGAAGTCAAGTCTGAACTTATAAGTTTTTTGAGAAATAACCAAGATGTATTCGCCTGGTCTCACAAGGACATGGTGGGCATTAACCCCACTATTATCAGCCATGCCTTGAACATTGCCAAAGACAACTTAAAACCTGTGCAATTGAAAAGAAGGCTGCTCGACAAAGAAAGTTCTAAGGCCTTAAAAGAAGAAGTGAAGAGACTGAAAGAGAATGGATTCATAAGAGAAGATTTCCATCCTTAATGGGTATCTAATCCTGTCCTAGTACTGAAGCCCAATGGAAAATGGAGGACTTGTGTGGACTTCACTGATTTAAACAAGGTATGTCCCAAAGATTGTTTTCTTGTACCAAGAATTGACCGGTTGGTTGAGCCACCATAAGACATGAAATCCTTACATTTATGGATGCCTACTTGGGGTACAATCAAATCAGCATGCACCCTCCCGACGAGGAGCATACCAGCTTCAAAATGGACATAGGCTTATACTGTTACAAAGTAATGCCTTTTGGACTCAAAAATGCTGGAGTGACATACCAGCGACTTGTGAATATGATGTTTAAAGACCAGATAGGCAACAACATGGAAGTCTACGTCAATGCCATGCTGGTAAAGTAAAAAAAGGTTGGGGGCACGTAGCGGATCTAGCAGAATGCTTCACCATTCTCAAGAATTATTATATGAAGCTTAACCCTTTAAAGTGCTCATTTGGGGTAGGCCAGGGCAAGTTCCTTGGATTTATTGTAAATGCAAGAGGTGTAGAAGCTAATCTAGAGAAAATCAAAGCTTTAATTGACATGAAATCCCTGACCAAGATAAAAGAAGTAGAAAGCCTAACAGGACGGATCGCAGCTCGTAGTAGATTTGTCTCAAAATCAACTGACAACTGTGTGCCATTTTTCAACCTGATAAAGGGAAATAACATGTTCAAGTGGATAGAAGAATGTGAAGAGGCTTTCCAAGCACTGAAAGATCATTTGGCACAACCACCAGTCTTGTCAAAGCCGATTGATGGGGAAACACTTTACTTATATCTAGCAATTATGGAAAATGTTGTTAGTGCAGCCCTTATTAGAGAAACAAACAGAATCCAACATCCAATGTCTTATATAAGAATCGTTATATTGTGTAATTAAAATAGTGCTTAACTCTCTAAACGAGTCGTTTGGACTTAAAATGTAAACTAACACAAGTTTTAAGCACTAAAAATTTCAGTCAAACAGTAACCATTTTAATAAAAATAGTTTAAGTTTTACACGAGATCCAAAAAAGAGTTTATAACTGTTACAAACACAAAATGAATACAAAAGGTCGACCTAAGAAGAAAAATTAGGGTCTAGCCCTAGTTCCAACATATACCCTTGGTTGTGGTGGTTGAGCTGGCCGCATATGCACACCCCATCCCTGAAGCTCTCCAACTCATGGCTGGTCCAACTTTTCTTTTCCTTTACCTGCACCATATATCAACCTTGAGTCGAGGCTCAGCAAGAAAACATAATAATGATCATAAGACGTTAATAAATAGATTAGCGAATCATAATTAACATGCCTCGCAGTAATAACCATACCCGTTCATGTGTTTAACCTACATAAGTGACTATAGAGTCACGTCGGGGGCCCATTGCTCTATTTCCACCAAACTAGCCTAAGGGCTAGCCCAGCGCATCTTGCGCTTTATTTTTTAGGTGGCCATAGGGTCGTTCAAGCGTATACCACGCTTTTGGGTTAGCTTAACCACATCGGCTTGCGTTCAACATGTTGTTGTCGCCCTGGACTTATAAGTTAAGATTTTCAATCAGATATGTCAAATAAACAACATTGGCCTGTGTTTAGCACGTTGTTGCCCCCCTCAACTTATAAGTCGAGCTTCTCAATCAGGTATAACAAATAAACATTCATCATTTAACACAGGTATGCACAGCGCAATCAACATGTTTAATAAAACATTCTAAGCTTGGTTATAACCAAATTCAATAAATAGGCTTGAGCCCTAACCATAGTCCAGGTGCAATTTTCTTACCTCAGGTCCTGAGCGAATAGAGTATGGCGACCCCGAGTGCGATACTTTCCTCCTGAGCCTAATGGTTCACCCTAGTCACAACCATAACAAGGAATAACTATCAAGAAACGAACCAATAAAGTCTTCTGAACCAAGTCTTAGCCTCTGGGACCCTGAATTCTACTAAATCGGGTAGTAGAACCATTCCTAAGGATTTAGGTTTGGGTTCCCACAACCAAACCACATTTTCCTCACTTTTCCCCATTTGAGCCGTGGTGCCCCCATAAAAGATCTGCGACACTCAACTAAGAAAAGAATTGCCAAAATCCCCTGCACACGCGCCACGACACAACCCACCATGCGCCGTGGCGCTAAGGCGGTTCGAGGCTCCCCTGCCTCGACCAAGTTCACAAGGGTCATAGCGCTCCAAGAATAGCGTCGCGGCGTGACCCTTCGAACTCAAAAACCAGCGATTCCAAAAACCGCAAGTGACCCCAAATCTGTCCCAAAAAACAGTTTTGACCATAATAATGGTCCCAACAGCTCAGGAACACAATAAAAAATCTCAAAAACTAACTAAAACTCAACCTCCAAGATTCTGTCAAAACATTTAAAACAAAACCAAAAGCTTAAGAAAAGAATAATTACCTCTGCTAAAACGGTTTCCCTAAGCTTAACAGCTTCCAAATCCCTTAGCAAGCTTTCTTCCAAGCCTTAGAATCAAAATTCTCTTCCAAAATCTCAATTACTTAGAGAGAGAGAACGTGAGAAAGAGAACTTGTTTTCTATTTTCTGAGTTGAAAAATGCAGCTGGGCATATATCAATCTAATGGTCCAAAAGACCAAAATGCCCCCACTTACTTACTTTCCTCTCAAAGTCCACTAAGGGCAAAATTGTCATTTTACACTCCCATCTCACATTACACCTATAATTCCTAATTAATTCTTTCAATCCCGGATTATCATTATTTGTCCCAAAATATGACTCATACTCTAATGAGTCCTGGTAACTCACAGAATTACCAAAATAGTCCTTGGCTCGCCTTGAGCCGGGTATAAATCCTTGTTGTGACTAAACCTCTTTCTTGCGCAAAAGGACCGACTCCTGCCGAATATCTCAAATATATGCATATAATAATGTGGTTTCAATCATATAATACAATATAATCATGATTATACACTCAGCCAGCCAAAATTACAAATATGCCCCTTTAAATAAAAATAGGCTCGTTTCTCACACTTAATACATTTAAACATGCATAATCAGTCATATCATAATATAACTCATTCAATTCACATAATCATATAAATATTCATTTAAAATCACATATTAACACATACTAATTCAATAATTTTCTCATGGCCCCCTTTTCAAGGTACTAAGTCTTATTAGGAACTTTAGGACATTACAACTATCCCCTCTTTATAGAAATTTGCCCTCAACATTTACCTGAACAGCTCGGGATACTGGTCCCGCATATCTGAATCTAATTCCCAGGTCGCTTCCTCGACCTTGATCTTCCTCCATAATAACTTAACCAAAGGTATGGTTTTTGTAACGCCCTGGATATCCAAGACTGTTACACAATGTGTTAAATAGTGATAGACTCTTTAAACGAGTCTCTTGGCCATAAACGTGTAACTAAACGTGATTAACAGTTTAGGGTTAAATTTTTTTGTCAAAAGGAATAACCATTTTATTAAAATGTTTACGTTCATACATGGCATCCCAAAATAACGTTTAAAAGGCTAATTACAGTTCAAAACTTACAACTACTCGACCTAAGCGGCAAAATAGGGTTTAACCCTAATTCCTCTGAGAAACCTCAGCCGTGGTGGTCGAGCAGCCGCATATGTACACATCGCCACCAAAGCTCTCAAACTCATGGCTGGTCCAGCTTCCCTTATCCCTTACTTGCACTACATAGCATCTGTGAGCCAAGGCTCAACAAAAAAACTTAAACGTACTCATAAGCAGTTAATAACATATCATAGAATCATAATAAGCATGCCGAGCAGTAATAACCCTACTCATGCATGCATTCTATTTAGATAAGTGATTACAGTGTCACACTGGGTCCCGTCGCCCTAGATACGTGACCATAGAGTCACCCTGGAGCCCACTGCCTTATCCTCTGTGTAACCAGCCTTAGAGCTGGCCCAGCGTACCTGGCGCTTTAATTTTCCAATGACCACAGGGTCGGTCAAACGCATATCACGCTCCTGATTAGGCTTAACCATATCGACCAGTTCTCAGTGTGCTATTGCCACCCTTGACTTATAAGTCAATGCTTTGCAATCAAATAATGCAAATAATCATACATCATCAAATAATGCTGTGCTATTCAAGCATGCTTAATCAAGCATTCAAAGGCACAATCATAATCATGCTCATTCACATGGGTCTGAGCCCTAATCAAATCTATATTTAACAACCAGGCCAAGCCCTGATCACATATATCACGTATTGGGTGCAGTTTCCTTACCTCTGGTCCAAGCACAAGTTAGTTAACAACGACCCCCAAGCATGATCTTGTTTCGAGCCTTAGCCAGGGACGGAGGCAGTCAAGCCTTTGGGTAGGCTTAAGCCCTCACTGAAAATATTAAAAAAAAACAACATATACATATTCTTGTCTTTTTTTGCCTTACTGTATGTATATATTTATTAAAAGAAAACAAATGTATATAGCTCTTATAAAACATAAGGCATTACATAAATTTGTTAAGCCCATTTATTTCAAACCAAACCCAGCCCAATAAATTAACAAAGGATAATTATATATTTAATACACAAGCAATTGTACGGTTCTATTTGTTTCCTATTAGGCTATTAGATTTTTTTTTTCTTTTATAGGAAGTCTCTTCAAATTCTCTAGAACCTTCCTTCTCAGACCAAATTTTTTACAGTCAAAGAAAATAAACTTTGAGAGCAAGCTATCATCTAAAAAAAAAAAACCTTTGAATTGGAGAGCAAGCCATACGTCCTTGGTTGGTGAGGCAAGTGTGAGCCAAATTCAAAAGGGTCTTAGAAAATAGCACAACCAATTGCAAAAGTGAGTAACTTCTTCTTTCTTTCATTTACTTTTTTTTAATATAATAAATGGTTTAAATAGCACAACAAAGTAGTTGATTTTGTTTATTTTTCTTTTGCTTTTCAATTTCTGATAGTGATTGATTTTTTTTCTTCTATTTGCATTTGTTTAGAAATTAGATGTCGTATAAAGATATATATATTTCTATTCTTGAGTGAACCCATAGAAATAGAACAAGGGGCCACAAACCATTAAACTAGATAAAAAAATTGAAAAAGAGGCATGAAAATAACCATGAGCAACACTAAATGTAATTAATAAACTTCAAGGAGAAAAAGTGGCCTTATAGTCATTGAGGATATATATATCCTTAAATAAATTGATGATATAAGTTTTGAATTTATAAAAGAAAAACAAATTTACAATTACTTTAAATCGAATCTTTATTGAGGTATGTTGTGTGTTTTATAGTTGTTTGTTTGCTTCCTTGTTTAGATTCTAATTATGTAATATTCTTATATATCATAATTATAATCATATTCACAAGTCTTATTATTAATATTTCATGTATTTAACTACAATAGGTATGAAGAGGAATTTTAAAAGTATACAAAATTCCTCAACCTCTATAGGAAAAGAATGATAAAATTACAAAATCAAGTTATGCGGATGTCAACATAAATCTTGAAGATCTTGAAAGTGACCCATGATTGAGAACAACAATTATGGACTATCCTTTAAAAATTCGTGATCAAGTTCGGCGAGCATATATGCAAAAAGGTCCTTGTCAACCTCATCTTAAGCCATTTCCATCGACAAAAGTTAGACCTCAATCAAGAGCATTCAAAGGTGCTTGGTATGAGGAATTTCAAAATTGGCTTGAATATAGTGTATCAAAAGATGGTGCATTTTGTTTGTATTATTATCTGTTTAAATCAAATTGCGGAGGACAATCAGGTGGTGATTCATTTCTTGGTCAAGGATTCATAAATTTCAAAAATGGAAAAAGCAAGACTTTATATTCATGTTGGAGGTCCATCTAGTGTTCACAATCAAGCTAGGAAAATGTGTGAAGCGTTAATGAACCAAAAACAACATATTCAAACATTTTTTGAAAACACAATCGAAGCAAGCTCGTAATGAGTATCGAAGTCGTTTGGAAGCAATAGTTGATTGTATTTTTTTGTTATTGCGACATGGGCTTGGTTTTCGTGGTGATGATGAATCTGAAGACTCGAGTAATCAAGGTAACTTTCTTGAGATTTTAAAATTTCTTGCTGATCATAATATAGACATCAAAACAGTTGGATAGACAAATGTGTAACGCCCTACTTCCTTAGAGCCGTTACTAAGTGAGTTTTGAAGGCGAAATAGTGTGCAATGAACTCGCTAACCGAGGTTTTGAGCAAAAGTGTGACTAATTAAAAGTTAAGGCTGTAATCTTTGAAAATGCGTCGTTTCATTAAAACTTCAATCATTAAACATTTGGGATCCCAAAATAAGGTTTGAAAACTGATCATATCTTGAAATAAGGTTACAGTTAAGAAATCATAAAATCATAGATTATTACAGCCATTTTCGAATAAACCCCCAACCAAAGCAGTCGGGCAGGCCAAACATGTACGCGTCGCTTCACGCTCTCCGTACTCATGGTTGGTTGACTCAGTCATTGCCCTTACCTGCAACACAGAGCACCCGTGAGCCGAAGCCCAGCAAGAAAACTCATGCAGAACATAACATATGCAATGTATACAGTTTATCATAACAGATAATCCACAATAAACAAGTCAATCATTAGACTAAGCAAACACGGCCAAGCCGCCCCAGAGCCTTACCGAAGCCTGGGGTATCGGTTCTCACCGCGAGGATAACTCATGTATCCCTTGGGTCCCACCCTGAATATAGCATAACACATGTATCCACCGGGCCCCGCCCTGATTATAGCATCCCATGTGCTAGGTGTTACTTTCGGCCCACGGCCGCCCCGGCTTACGCCGTACTCGGCCCTTGCCGTTCATTTCATCATAATCACACATATAGTACATTTGAAATAATCATTCACACACATCATGATTCATTTAAGGTTAAACATTTGCACATAATACAATCTGGGGCCATGCCCTAACCTCGGGTGTTATAGTTTTCTTACCTGTATTCCGAGCCTCCTGATGCACTAAAGCCGCAAGCACGGTCCTCTAGCACGAGCCTCACCAACAACCTAGTCACAACACACAAGAAACATCCCTCAATACTAATCAACCCAAAACCACTTCCCGGGACCAATCCCGCACTCTCGGGACCTCTAAAACCTTAAAACAACACCCCGGAGACATCCCCCGAACCCCCGGAGCAAAGGCCTAAAATTGCCAAAAATGTGAACCTGAAATTTGCCTTGTGCCGCGGCACAACTTTCTTGTGCCGCGGCACACATCAGTCAGGGACTCCCTTGCCGCGGCACGAAAAACCTGTGTCGCGGCACGCCTTCGCAGACCCAGAATTCTGGGTTTTTCCCCTGCATTTTCTCCGAGCTAAAACCTCCCAAATCGTCCCAAACTCACACCCAAGCTCCAAAACCAACTCAAAACTCCAAATAGACCATACATCAACCCATAAACATCATAACCCAACTCAATAACACAATCACACTCAAAATCACCCATTTGATTCCAAATTTCAGAAAACTCAAACCCAAAGGCCAAAAACACAACCCAAGCTTGACAAACCTAAACCATGGCTTCAAAATCTTAAACCACAACAGAAAAGAAAACCCAAGGATGTTTAAAACTCTTACCTCAATCAAGAATCCAACCTTAAGCTTCCTTGGTTCATCCCCTTAGTCTTCAAGTTTCAGCTCCCTTCTTCCTCTTCATGCCCTAGCTTTTTCCCTCTCCTTCTTCTTCTCTTCAAATTATCAAAGCATCAAATGACCAAGCCCCAAACCATGTACCCCTTAATACCCAGCTGCCATATATCCAATTCCCAGCCAAATGACCATTTTACCCCTCCTTGCCTATCCTTTCCCAACTAACCTCAAGGGCACTTAAGTCATTTTACTTCTATTTCATTTCTACCACTTTCTATCTAGAACTTGTTACTCTCAGTAGTAACTAATGGTTACCCAGGTTACTCAATCACCAATAACCATTACCCGCTAAATCTCAATCTTAGCCATAAAATTCCCGAAGTACCCCTAGGCTCCTCCCGAGCCGGGTATAGAAATCCCGTTGTGACTCTTAAAGTTAAATTGCTCTCTAGGACCGTCTCGGCACGTGCATCACAATAATACCACCACACTCACGTGGCACAAATCACGGAATACAATTATCACATATATGCCCTCAGCGGCTAAAATTACAATTATGCCCTTTAAACACAATCAGGGCCTACATGCATACTAATACACATAGTCATGCATCTCAGATAAACAATTAGTCAAATAACATGCTTTAAATCATAACCATGCATTTAACTCATAAAATCACACATAAATCCCAACATGCCCTCCTGGCACACTAATCAAGGCCCTTAAGCCTTAATAGCGATTTTGGGTCGTTACAAAATGCTCCTGAGAATTTAAAATTAACATCACCTGATATTCAAAAAGATATTGTGAGGGCTGCAGCTTTTGAAACACTTGATATCATTATTAAAGAAATTGGAGATGCATTTTTTTTTCTATTTTAGTTGATGAATATCGTGATATTTTAACAAAAGAGAAAATGGTTGTTGTGTTGCGATATGTAGATAAAGATGGGCGTGTGATTGAACGATTTGTGGGAATTGAACATGTGGCCAATACCACAGCTATGTTACTTAAAGATGCTATTGATAAATTATTTTCTAGATATGGATTAAGCATATCTAAATTACGGGGACAAGGTTATGATGGGGAAAGAAATATGCAAGGGGAGTTTAGTTGTCTTGAAACTCTTATTTTGAATGAGAATCCATCAGCTTTTTATGTTCATTGTTTTGCTCACCAACTTCAACTTGCTCTTGTAGCTGTCGCAAAGAAACATATTGTAGTTGCTTATCTTTTTAGTGTGGTAACTATGGTGATAAATGTCGTTGGATGTTCTTCTAAGCGTTGTGATATTCTTAGAGAAAAGCAAGATGTTATTATTTCTGAAGCACTTAAGTGTGGTGAAATTTCAAGTGGAAGAGGGCTAAATCAAGAAACCAATCTTAAACGTCTTGGTGATATTCGTTGGGGTTCACATTATGCTACATTGGTAAGCTTGATTAACTTATTCTCCCCTATAACTAATGTTCTTCAAATAATAGTAGACGATGGCCGAGCAAACTCTGAACAAAGGTTTTAAGCAAGTAATTTCTTGTCTTTGATGTTAACATTTGATTTTATATTCAGTCTACATTTAATGAAAGCATTGTTGGTAATAACAAATGAATTGTCAAAAGCACTACAGAGAAAAGATCAAGATATTGCAAATTCCATGAAATTAGTGGAAATTTGCAAGAAAAGATTACAAGAAATGAGAGACAATGAATGAGATTCCTTTCTTAATCAAGTCTCAACCTTTTGTGCTAAATATAATGTGGATGTTCCTGATATGGATGATACATTTGTTGCCCAAGGTCTATCACAACGCAAAACTCAAGAAATGACAAATTTACATCACTAACGTGTGGAATTCTTTTTTGTTGTTATTGATATCCAACTTCAAGAGATAAATGAACGTTTCAATGAGGTAAACACCGAACTACTTCTTCGTTTAGCTTATTTGTGCCCTGGTGATTCATTTGTATCTTTTGACAAAAAAAAGTTGGTCCGGTTTGCTGAGTATTATCCCAAAGATTTTTCTACTTTTCAGCTTATGATACTCAATGATCAACTTGAAACTTACATTATTGATGTATGTTCTACTGAGAAGTTCTTGGGTTTAAAAAGTATTGGTGATCTTTCTCAAAAAATGGTCGAGACAAAGAAAAATATTGTCTATCCACTGGTGTATCGACTTATTACATTGGCATTGATTCTACCTATTGTTACTGCTACGGTGGAAAGAGTATTTTCTGCTATGAATATTTTGAAAAATAGATTTCGTAATCGAATGGGAGATTAGTGGATGAATGATTGGTTACTTGTGTACATTAAAAAAGACATCTTCAATAGCCTTGACAATGAAGTTATCATGCAACGATTTCAAAACATGAAAACCCGTCGAGGTAGATTGTAATTTTTATTTTATTTTATTTTATATGACAATGTCATATTTTATTTTGTTGAACATGAAAATTTATAAAGACAATTTATTAGTTATTTTTGTTAGTTTCGAATTAATATTTGTCCAAGCCCTCACTGAGCAGAATTTTTGGCTCCGTCACTGGCCCTAGCAGTACCATAGTCACAACCATAATAAATGATATCCATCAATATTGAAAAAATAAAGACTTTCGGACTGAGTCCTAGTCTTCGGGACCTCAAAATCTACTGAACCGAGTAGTAGAGTCCTTCCCGAGCCCTTAGGTTTGAGTTCCCGCCACCAAAATTCCTCATTTGAGCCACGGGGCCCCTCACAAGGGCCGCAGTTCTCCCCAAGTCAGAGAGCCTAGCCTTCTTTTCTCTGGACACAGGCCGCGGCGCGATGGCGGTTCAGGGAATAGCTCTGGCTTCAGGGTTCATGAGGGTCGCGGCGCGGCCTCTTGAACCCAGTTCTTCAAACGTTTTCTTCGACATAATTCCCTTAAAATTCACCCTAAAAAATAGTACCAAACCCATAACTGAGTCCCAAGACATCATCAACACACCGCAGGTAGCAAAACCCAACTCACAAACGAATCAAAACTCACCAAAACCATAAAATTCAATAAAAGCTTAAGAAACTTAGAAAGACAAAACTCAGAAACTTAATAGCTCGAATTACCTCTGAAAAATCCATTGTTCAACTAAATCTCCAAGCTATCAAGCTTCTAATCTTGCCTAGAATCACTATGATTCTAACCTCGCTTGAATCCGAGCTCTAAAACTCGAGTTTCCTTCGAAAACGCTAACGAGCGTAAAAGGAGAACGGGAGAGAGAGAGAACGAGAGTGAGATTTGTGTTTTTTCTGAGTTACTGAACTCAGTTAAACCCTATATTCAAACTGTCTCAAATGACCAAAATGCCCTAACTCAAACCGCTTCTCTCTTAATACCTCATAAGGGCGAAAATGCCATTTTCACTCTCTAATCCCACTCTATACCCAAATCTCCTTAAATAATTCCGGTAAACCTGGAATATTGCTATTTCTCTCAAAGTATGACTCACGCTACAATGAGTCCCGGCGACTCTCCAGATCACCCAAAATACCCATTGGCTCGCCCCGAGCTGGGTATTACTCCCTATTGTGATTAAACCACTAACTTGTTCCCTAGGATCGTCTCGTACCGAAAAATTCAAATGTATCCACATAATAATGTCGTTTCAATCAATATGCACACACATATATATACAAATATGCCCTCAACAGGCCAAATTACAAAAATGTCCTTCTAATAAGAAACAGGCCCACATGAATGCTTAATACACTTAAACATGCCCATATAGTCATACTATAATATAACCCACATAATTCATATAATTTTGCATATCATCAAATAATAATGCAATTAAATCAATTAACTCCCTTCTGACCCTCTAATCAAAGCACTATGACTTATTAGGGAAATTGGGACGTTACAATTATCCCCTCCTTACATGAATTTCTTCCTTGAAATTTTACCTGAACAGCTTGGGATGCTGATCCTACATGTTGGACTCTAATTCTTAGGTCGCCTCCTCGAACTTGCTGTTCCTCCATTACCTTAACCAAAGGTTTGGTTTTGTTTCTCAAGACCTTGTCCTTCCTATCTAGTATTTGGACTGGCTGTTCTTCATAGGAATGATCTGCCTGCAACTCTAGATCTTCGTAACTCAATACATGAGTCACATCTAACACATACTTCTGAAGTGTCGAAATATGAAACACATTGTGTACGACCGACAATGCCAGAGGTAAGGCCAATCAATAGGCCACCTGACCGATCCTCTTCGGGATCTCAAACGGTCCTACAAATCTAGGGTTCAACTTGCCCTTCTTCCCAAATCTCTTCACCCCTTTCCATGGTGAAACTCATGGTCTCCCACTTGGAACTCCATGTTCCTGCACTCCAAGCCAGCATAATTTTTATGTCTACTCTGAGACGCGAGCATTCGAGCTCTGATCTTCTCAATAGCCTAATTGGTCCTCTTAAATGCCTCAAGACCCAAGTATTTCCTTTCTCTTTTCTAATCCCAGTGAATGGGTTGTAACGCCCTGCTAATTAAGGTCCATTACCAAGTGTATTTAAAATTAGTGCTGGACTTGCTAAACAAGTCAATTGGACTAAACAAGTGACTAACCACTAAAGGTTTAGGTATTAGAATTTTTGGTCAAGTCATAAAAATTTTAATTAATCAAAAACTTTATTCTTTACATGGGATCCCAATTATATAATAAGTTGACCTAGGCAGCAAAATTTGTATTCAACCCTAGCTTCCTCGAGTATCTTGGTCATGGCGGTCGAGCGAACTGCATATGTACATGTCACTGCTATTGCTCTCCAACTCATGACTAGCCAATCTTCTCTTTACCTTTACCTGCACCACAAAGCACCCATGAGCCAAAAGACTCAGCAAGAAAACATATTAAATAATTCGCGGAGTCATATATTGGACTAATAGTGATAACTGAATCTAGCATAAACGTTATACAAATCAACAACCATAGAGTTGCACAAGTGCATGTGCACTCCCTTTCAATATGTTTGGCATCCGAGCCAGTTAGGTGCTTGGTGCACCCCCAAGGTGGCCCAGCCATGGTGGCCTGCACTCCACGTGCGTAATGCCAATCTCAACTCATAAACCAAGTCCTAGTGGTGTTTGACTTATAAGTCAAGCCTCACATGCCCCCGACTTATAAGTCGAAGTTTTAAGACCCTCGACTTATAAGCAGAGCCCCTCAAATCAGATATGCCCTCGACTAATAAGTCGATCTCTAACTAAATATCACAATAATTCCCTGGTTTATAAACTGAGCTCCCTAGTCACAGCAGACAATCACATATTCCATTTATCATACATATATACAAATACAATGTATTATAATACATTTAATCAAACATACATAAGCACAAGCATAGTCATGCGCATTCACAGGCCTAACGCCTAAATCAAGATTATACTCAGCATTCGGGCCAAGCCCCAATCATGTACATCATATTCTGGGTGCAGTTTTCTTACCTTCGGTCCAAGTGCAAGCTACCAATGACAATTCTTGAGTACGATCCCTGATCCGAGCCCTTAGCATTGACCTAGTCACAACCATGATAAAGAATTCCATCAACAACAAGTGAACAAAGGCTTCCAGACTGAGTCCTAGCCTCCGGGACATCGAATTCTACTAAACACGGTAGTAGAATCGATATCGAGCACATAAGGTTGAGTTCCCACACTCAAAACCTTCTCGGAGTCCAAAAATCCCCTAAAAGTCGCGACCCCATGCCTTTGTGCTGCGACCTGCCTCAACCAGAGGCTCAGCCTTCCCAAAATACTAGACACACGTCGCGACCCAGCCTAAGTGGCGTCGCAGCCTGCCCTCGCAACAGAGACCTCCTTGGCTCTCCTTTGTTCTAGAGGGTCGCGGAACACCAAGAGAAGGGCCGCGGCCCAACCCCTTCGAGCCCATAATTCTTGGTTTTATCTTTGGCCAAACCCAATCATAATTACCCCAAATAAAGCTTAAACCCTCAATTCAACACCCATAATTAATTCAGAAACTCACCAACAACTAAACCAACTTAGAACTAGACTGAAAACTCATTAAAATTCTAGAACACAATCATTAAACTCTCTCACATGCACACTCCAAAATTTCTACAGAAATCATCAGAATTGATATGGAAATACTAACTTTAAACACTTACCTCAAAGATATGATCACCCAGAATTGAATCCCCAACTCAACTAGTCCAATCCTTCACCTTTCTAAGCTAGATAACTCCAATTTCCTCAAAATTCTAAAGCTTCCAAGAAGAAGGAGAGAGAGTTACGGGAGAGAGAAAGAGAGTGCTCAATAATTGATCCTTCCAAGTAGTTCTAAATCTCAGCTGTCTAAAACCATGTATATCTATTTTGACAAAAGTCCAAAATACCCTTGCTACTAACTTAAACCCTCTAGTGGCCTCAAGGGAAATTCCGTCAATTGCCATTTCCCGTGAATCCCCGAGTGTTCCTCTAAGTCCCCAACTACCACAAAATAATAATTATTTAATCTCCCATTACCTGATAAATCCCGACAATGTACTAAATTACTAAAATAACCCTAAGCTCACCCCGAGCCGAGTATTTTGCCCCGTTGTGAATTTTTCTCTAACTTGCTCACCAAGATCGCCTCGCGTCGAGTAACCCAAATATATCCACATAATAATGTGGTATCAATGACACAGACACATATTTGCAATTTTACCCTCAGCGGGTCAAATTACCAAAATGCCCTTCTTATAAGAAATGGGCCCACTTACACATTTAATATTTCTAAACAGAAAAGCATAATTATATTATAATATAATTCACATACCAACATGCTCATACAATATTAACATATAAGTAAAACAATTATTGCCTCCCGACCCCCTATTCCAGGCACTAAGCCATATTAGGGAATTTGGGATGTTACAACTATCCCATCTTTACAAGAATTTCGTCCTCAAAATTTACCTGAATAGCTCAGGATAATGGTCACGCATGGCTGATTCCAACTCCCAGGTCGCCTCCTCGACCTTGCTATTCCTCCATAATACCTTCACTAAAGGTATGGTTTTATTCCTTAGGACCTTGTCCTTCCAGTCTAATATCTGGATTGGCTACTCCTCAAAGGAAAAATTCGTCTGTAGCTCCAGATCTTCATAACTCAGTACATGAGTCTCATCAGATACATACTTCCGCAGTATCGAAATATGAAACACGTTGTGCACGATCGACAATGCTTGAGGTAATGCCAACCTATAGGCCACCTGACTGATCCTTTTCAGGATCTCAACAGGTCATACGAACCTAGGACTCAGCTTTCCCTTCTTCCCAAACCTCCTCACCCCCTTAAGTGGTGAGACTCTAAGGAAGACATAGTCTCCCCCTGAAGCTCTGATCTTTTCAATGGCTTCATTGGTCCTCTAAACTGCCTCAGGACCCAGGTATCTGCACTCACCCAACTTATTCCAGTGAATAGGTGATCTGTACTTCCTACCATACAACATCTCATAAGGAGCCACACCTATGGTAACCTGATAGCTGTTGTTGTAGGAAAACTCTATCAGGGGTAAATATTTACTCCAAGACCCCTCAAAATCCAGTACACATGCTCTCAGCATGTCCTTCAGTATCGGGATAGTCCTCTCAAACTGATCATCAGCATGATAAGTTGTACTAAACTTCAGCTGCGTGCCCATTACCTTCTGTAAACTTCCCCGGAACATGGAAGTAAATGTGGGATCTCGATCTGGCATGATCGACCTTGGAGCTCCATGAAGATGTACTATCTCTTTTGCATAGAGATCTATATACTGGTCAATGGTGTAATCGTCTTCATTGGTAGAAAGTGAGCTGATTTGGCATATCTGTCTATAATCACCCATACCGAATCGTGTTGCCCTACCGTCTTGGGCAATCCCACCACAAAGTCCATTGCGATGTCTTCCCATTTCCACTATGGAATATCTAAGGGTTGTAATAGTCTTACAGGCCTCTGATGTTCAGCTTTGATCTGCTGACACGTCAGACAATTGGCTACATACTCTGTTACATCACCCTTCATCCCCGGACACCAATAAAAAGTTCTCAAATACTGATACATCTTCGTGGTGCTGGAATGCAAGGAATACAGAGTGGTATGAGATTCATCCAGAATCTCTCGTCTAATAACAACATCCATCAGAACACAGATCCGACCTTTATATCTGAACAAACCCATATCTAATATAGTATAGGCTCTAGCCACTCCAGCTAGGACGTCCTCTCTAATCTTCACCAATTGTGGATCTTGTAACTGACTCTCCTTTATCCTTTCTAGGAGAGTAGACTGCAAGGTAATGTTGGCTAACTGGCCCACTAGTAATTCAATCCCTGCTCTGGTCATATCATCTACTAACTCCTTGGATATCTACCTCACACTATACAACTGCCCTGGACCTCTCCGACTTAGGGCATCAATCACCACGTTGGCTTTCCTTGGATGATAAAGGATATCACAATCATAATCCTTCACCAGTTCCAACCAATGCCTCTGTCTCATAGTCAAATCCTTCTGTGTAAAAAAGTACTTGAGGCTCTTGTTGTCTGTATATATATATCACAGTTCTCTCCATAAAGGTAATGTCTCCATATCTTTAATGCAAAGACCACCGCTACCAACTCCAGATCATGGGTTGGGTATTTCTAATCATAATCCTTCAACTAACGTGACGCATACACAATCACCTTCTCTGCCTACATAAGGAAATATCCTAACCCCTGTCTCGAAGCATCGCAATAAACCATAAACTTTTCCTGATCTGTCGGAAGACTCAAGACAAAGGCGGCAATCAAACACCGCTTTAACTCCTGGAAGTTGTTCTTGCATCTGTCCAACCACGTAAACTTCTGATTCTACGTGTCAGTTCTGTCAGTGGGGTCGCTATTCTTGAAAATCCCTCCACAAACTTCCTATAATAGCCTACAAATCCGAGGAAGCTTCTAATCTCGAAGGCATTCCTTGGCCTTGGCCAATTTCTAACAGCCTCAATCTTAGCTGGGTCCACCTTAATCCCACCCCTACTAACAATATGACCCAAGAAAGTCAGCTGTGGTAGCTAGAACTCACACTTCTTGAACTTCACAAATAACATGTGTTCCCTCAGTCTCTGCAAGACCAATCCGAGGTGCTACTCATGCTCCTCCTCTGCCTCAACTAGAGGCTCAGCCTCCCAAAAATACTAGACACGCGCCGCGGCCCAACCTAAGTGGCACCACGGCCAGCCCTCGCAACACCACGGCCAGCCCTTGCAACAGAGCCTTCCTTGGCTCTCCTTTGTTCTAAAGGGTCGCGGCACACCAAGAGCAGGGTTGCGGCCCAACCCCTTCGAACCAGAATATTCTGGGTTTTATCCTTGGCCGAACCCAATCATAATTACCCCAAATAAAGCTTAAACCCTCAATTCAACAAACATAATTAATTTAGCAACTCACCGGCAACAAAACAAAGTTAGAACTAGACTGAAAACTCATTAAAATTCCAGAACCCAATCATCAATCCCTCTCACATGCACACTCCAAACTTTCTATAGAAATCAGCAGAATTGACATGGAAATACTAAGTTTAAACCCTTACCTCAAAGATATTATCACCCTGAATTGAATCCCCAACTCAGCTAGTCCAATCCTTCAACTTGCTAAGCTTGATTCCTCCAATTTCCTCAAAATTCTAAAGCTTCCAAGAAGAGGGAGAGAGAGTTAGAGGAGAGAGAAAGAGAGTGCTTAGTAATTGATCATTCCAAGTAGTTCTAAATCCCAGTTGTCTAAAACCATGTATATCTATTTTGACAAAAGTCCAAAATACCCTTGCTACTAACTTAAACCCTCTAGTGGCCTCAAGGGAAATTCCGTCAATTGCCATTTCCCGTGAATCCCCGAGTGTTCCTCTAAATCCCCAACTACCACAAAATTATAATCATTTAATCTCCCATTACTCGATAAATCCCAGTAATGTACTAAATTACTAAAATACCCCTGAGCTCGCCCCAAGCCGAGTATTTTACTCCGTTGTGACTTTTCCGCTAACTTGCTTACCAGGATCGCCTCGCGTCGAGTAACCCAAATATATCCACATAATAATGTTCTCTCAATGACACATACACATATTTGCAATTATACCCTCAGCGAGTCAAATTACTAAAATGCCCTTCTTATAAGAAACGGGCCCACATACACATTTAATATTTCTAAACTTACAAGCATAATTATATTATAATATAAGTCACATACTAACTTGCTCATACAATATTAACATATAATTATTACAATTATTGCCTCTCGGCCCCCTATTCCAGGCACTAAGCCATATTAGGGAATTTGGGAAGTTACATGGGCGATCTACATTTGCTACCGTATAACATCTCATAAGGAGCTACTCCAATGGTCGACTGATAGCTGTTATTGTAGGAAAACTATATCAAAGGCAAATACTTACTCCAGGACCCTTCAAAGTCCAGTACAAATGCTCACAGCATGTCTTCTAATATCTGTATCGTCCTCTCAGATTGTCCATCTGTCTGAGGATGATAAGCAGTACTAAACTTCAGCTGTGTACCCACAACCTTTTGCAGACTTCCCCAAAACTTGGAAGTAAATGTGGAGTCTCAATCTTACACAATCGATCTTGGAGCCCCATGAAGGCGCACTATCTCTCTCACATTGAGATTTGCGTATTGATCAACTGTATAATTAGTCCTCACTGGTAAAAAGTGAGTTGATTTAGTGTATCGATCCATGATAACCCACACCGAATCATGTTGACCCACGGTCCTGAGTAACCCAACCACAAAATCCATTATGATATCCTCCCATTTCCACTCTGGGATATCCAAAGGCTGTAGTAGCCCTGCTGACCTCTGATGCTCATTCTTGACCTGCTGACATGTCAGGCACTTACCCACATATTCAGTCACATCCCTCTTTGTAACGTCCCAAATTTACTGTTAAGGCTAAGTGCTTGGACTTCAGTGCCTGGAGGGCATAATTATATATGCATGTTGAATTAATTGAATAAATGTGTGACTACGTGACATACATGATTTATATGATAATATGGATTTAAATGCATGTTTATGTGTATTAGATATGCATGTGGGCCCATTCTTGATAATAAGGGCATATTTGTAATATTGGCCCATTGCGGGCATAAATGTGATTATATGTGTGTAAATGATTGAGATCACATTATTATGTAGATATATTTGCAATATTCATCTCAAGGCGATCCTAGTGAGCAGATTAGGGAAATAGTCACAACAGGGTCCAATACCCTGCTCAGGGCGAGCCTAGGGGTATTTTGGGGACTTAGTGTGTATTTAGGATTTATTGGTTAGTGTGAAATGATTTGGTGTTTAATTGGATATGTTGGGATTAATTGGGAATTTATAAGACAATTCGAGGATTAGCGGGGAAGGTTCCTAATGATGTTTTTGCCCTCGGGGGCATTAGAAGATAAGGGTATACATAGGGGCATTATGGTCTTTTTGGTTAAGAGGATAGACTTACCTGTGGGTTAGTTTAGGCAGTGGTAACTGGTAGAAACTCAAGGAAGCAAGGCCAGGGCACTCTCTCTCCTTCCAATCGACCCTCTCCCTTTCTCTCTCAACTTTGGTGAATTTTTGAGGAAGCTAAGGGGAATTGGTGGCTGAAAGCTTGGGGAATTGAAGACTTGAGGCCTAAAAGTTGGTTAGCTGCAGCTATAGGGAGTAATTCACAGCTAAGGTGAGTTTTAATTGCTATTTCAATGGTACTCTGTTTTGGGTTTATGGTTGTTCTTAGCTTTAAGGTTTAAGATTATGAATTTGAGTTTGGATGGAAGTTTGAGTGTGTTGAGCTAGGGTTTTGTTTCTGGTATCATATTGGTGTTATGCTGTGGATTGAATTATAGTTCTAGGATTTATTTGGGAAGTTTTGAAGGATTTTTGGCTAAGAAAAAATAGGGAAATTCTGGGTTCGTAGGGTCAAGTCGCGGCCCTGTTCTTGGGGCACCACGACCCAAGTGAACCCAAGCCAGGTAGGGGCCCCTGCGTTGGAGGCACACCGCGACTCTTTAAGGCAAGTCACGGCCCGCATCCCGATTCCATTCGGGGGCTCTTTGACCTGGGAGGCACGTCGCGGCACTTAGGGGGAAGTCGCGGCCCACCTGGTCATTTTTAGGCCACTTCAGGTTTTAATGACAGGAACTTTAACCTAAGCGCTCGGGATGAATGCTACTACCCAATTTAGTAAAATTTGAGGTCCTGGAGACTCGTATATTATCGCAAAACTTTTAATTGGTTTAGGATTTTAATAGTTATCCATTATCGCTTTGTCACTAGGTTATACCGCAAGAGCTCAATATTAGGGATCATGATCGGGGTTGTCATACGCTAGTTGCTCGGGAATTGAGGTAAGGAAACTGCACCCGAGTTCTGCCTCTGACTTAGAATAAACTAGAATATCATTGATGAACACGATCACAAACTGATCTAGGTAATCTTTGAACACCCTGTTCATCAAATCCATAAAAGCAACTAGGGCATTAGCCAATGCAAACTACATGATTAAGAACTCATAATTCCCGTATCTGGTACGAAAAGCAGTCTTCGGTATATCTCCCTCCTTGATCCTGAGCTGGTGATATCCAGATCGAAGATCCATCTTTGAGAATACCGTCTTACCCTGCAACTGATCAAACAAGTCATCTATTATTGGCAGAGGATACTTGTTCTTAATTGTTAACTTGTTTAGTTCCTTGTGGTCAATGCACATCCTCATAAAACCATCCTTCTTCTTTACATATAGGACTGGTGCACCCCATGGTGAGAAACTAGGTCTAATAAAACCCAAGTCTAACAGCTCATGTAACTATACCTTCAGTTCTTTCAACTCTGTTGGGGCCATTCTCTATAGTGCCCTAGACACTAGCTTCGTCCCTGGTGCCAGATCAATAACAAATTCTATCTCTCTGTGTGGCGACAACCCTGGTAAATCCTCTGGAAACACATCCAAAAACTCACAGAATAATCTAGTCTCTCCTGGTCCCACTGGCATGACTTAAGTGGTATCTATCACACTGGCTAGGAATCCTATGCAACCACCTTGCAATAGGTCTCTAGCCCTCAATGTGGATAGCATAGGTAAACGGGGTCCATGCACAATGAAAACAAGTACAAAGGGATCCTCACCCACAGGCCCAAAGGTTACCATCTTCTTCTTGCAATCTATAGTTGTCCCATACTTCACTGACCAATCCATAACAAGGATCATGTCAAAGTTGTTCATAACCAACTTTATCAAGCCAACCAACAACTCTCTGCCGTCCTCTGTCACTGGCAGTTATTTAACACATCTTCTAGAAACTACTAACTCCCTAGTGGGCAATAAGGTTCCAAACCCCACAACATAATAATCACATGGCCTACACAGTCTATCAATAATCATACTAGAAATAAAAGAGTGTGTAGCATCATAATCAATCAAAACAGTATAAGAGGTTCCAGCACTAGAAAGTTGACATGTCACTACTGAGGGACTAGCCTCAGCCTCTGCCTATATTAATGCGAGCACTCGAGCTGGAGTTGAGCTGCCCGCCTCCCTTGGTTCTTATTTCTTTACTCTCGGGCAATCTTTCTTTAGGTGTCCTGCTATCTCGCACAAAAGCAAGCCTCTGGCCGACACTCTACCACATAGCGTCTCCTACACCTAGTGCACTTTGGGTAAGTCTTACAGCCCCCATTGCCACCCTGGCAGCCTATCTGTATACCACGTGACCTCTTGTCGAGGCCAGGAGCTGAAAAGGCATCTAGAGCCTTCCTTTTCTGATCACTGGGGCCTCTGCCCCTACCTGAACCCATAAATGGAGGTCCCATCCTCCTAGTGTCTCTCCGGTCGCATTCTCGTGCCAAATTTTTTTCTCTGCGCCCTCTTCAGTAAGGGCTTTCCACCACCTGTGCAAAAGTTGTCACTCCAGGCATGGTGGTAATGCGAACATCCCGGGCTATCATAAGTTGTAGCCCCTGAAGGAATTTCTCTTTCCTTGTCCCATCAGTGGGTACCAAGTCTGCAGCAAACTTAGCTAATCTGTCAAATCTCAATGCATGTTGTGTCACTAACATGTTTCCCTAAGCAACTTACTGAATTCCTCTGCCTTTGCAGCCCTAGCTGCACCATTATAGTACTTTTCATTGAAAACCATTCTGAACTCCTCCCAATCCATAGTATTTGTGTTCGTGATCTGGGATATCACTTCCCACTAGATTTGGGCATCCTCCCAAAACATATAGGTGGCACAGGCAACCCTTTCATTACCAACTACCCTCATAAAATCTAGGATAGTGGTAACCATGCTCATCCACTGCCTGGCCTTAGCCGGATCTAGAGGGTACTGCTTCCTGACCCTTTCAAAGAGAGGTTCCCATCTATTCCTAGCCTCTACCAACTGTACTACGTCGGCACCAACACAAGGATACCTCTAGCTGAACGTTCCCTGCAGGAACTTGTTGCTGTCTCAAGAGGCAGATCTCTTTTTTTTTCCTCTGTAACTTGGCTTGCATATCAGCAAGCACTTGCTGCCAATTCTCAGGAGTTGGTGGAGGGTTCTGACCCTGATTATCATTCTCGACCTTAATTCCTTGGCTGGCTTGCAGATCTGACTGCCCTGGAAGCATACTTCCAAGCCTGTACCTTGCTGCAGTAATCAATTTGGCTAGTTGGGTAGTAATAACTATACATCTTGCCGCCCTACGTTGCAAGACCGAACAAACAAGCACTCACACTCAACAGTCATGCTAATAAGCATGTCGATTCATATTCATACTGAAACATGGTGCTAATAAGCACTTCCTAACATTTATAAGCAAGTAACAATGCAAATAAGCATTTTCTGATATTCATAGACAAATAGTGATGCTAATAAGCATTTCATTTTCATTCACAAACAACATAAGTGATAATAAGCATTCTTTATCAATCATTCAACAGTCAAGGGACAGACCCTATCAGAATATCTCATGCTCCCTAATAAGGCAGGAAGATAAGGCATTTATATCCTATTTAACTAGTTAAACACATAACCACATAAACAGTTACCAAACTCTGAGCCCAGCTTGTCTTTAGAAGTGAGTGTACATGCCTAGCTAGTCTTTAGGAACCCCTAACCTTGGCATGCTCTAATACCAAGTTGTAATGCCCTGGATAGCCAAGACTGTTACACTGTGTGTTAAAAAGTGATAGACTCTCCAAACGAGTCTCTTGACCATAAAAGTGTAACTAAACGTGATTAATGGTTTAGAGTTAAAATTTTTGGTCAAAAGGAATAACCATTTCATTAAAATGTTTACGTTCATACATGGGATCCCAAAATAATGTTTAAAAGGCTAATTATAGTTCAAAAGTTACAACTAGCCGACCTAAGCAGCAAAATAGGGTTTAACCCTAGTTCCATTGAGAAACCTCATCCGCCGTGGTCAAGCTGCCGCATATGTACACATTGCCATTGAAGCTCTTCAACTCATGGCTGGTCCATCATCCCTTTCCCCTTACCTGCACCACATAGCACTCGTGAGCCAAGGCTCAACAAGAAAACTTAAACATACTCATAAGCAGTTAATAACATATCATAGAAACATAATAAGCATGCCTAGCAGTAATAACCCTACTCATGCATGCATTCTATTTAGATAAGTGACTACAGTGTCACACTGGGGCTCGTCGCCCAAGATATGTGACCAAAGAGTCGCCCCGGGGCTGCTTCCCTAAATAAATGACTAATAAGTCATACTGGGGCCCGTTGCCCTAGGATATGGGACTGTATAGTCACCCCGATGCCCACTACCCTATCCTTTGTGTAACCATCCTTAGAGCTGGCCCAGCGTACCTGATGCTTTAATTTTCCAGCGACCATAGGGTCGGTCAAGCTTATATTACGCTCCTGATTAGGCCAAACCATATCGACCAGTGCTTAGCGCGCTATTGACGCCCTTGACTTATAAGTAAATGGTTTTTCATTTAGATAATTCAAACAAGCAAACATCATTTAACCATTATCAACATACAGGGTATTCATGCATGCTTATTCAAGCAATCACAGGCATAATCATAATCATGCTCATTCACAGGGCCTCGAGCCCTAATCAAATCTATATTTAACAACCGGGCCAAGCCTTAATCACATATATCACGTATTGGGTGCAGTTTCCTTACCTCATATCCAAGAAAAAGTTAGTTAACAATGACCATCGAGCACGATCTCGTTCCGAGCCCTAGCAGTACCCTAGTCACAACATGATTAAATGATATCCATCAATATCGAGTAAATAAAGACTTCCAGACCGAGTCCTAGTCTTTGAGACCTCGAATTCTACTAAAATGGGTAGTAGAATCCTTCCCGAGCCCTTAGGTTTGAGTTCCCGCCACCAAAATCCTAACTTGGCCAAAATTTCTCATTTAAGTCGCGGCACCCCTCACAGGCGCGACAGCTCTCCCCAAGTCCGAGAGCCCAACCCTCTTTTCTCTGGACACGGGTTGCGGTGCAGCTCATCAGGCGCCATGGAAGTTTAGGGAACCGCCCAAGCTTTTGGGTTCATGATGGTCGCAGCGTGTCCCCGCGAACCCAAATTTTCAAATGTTTTATCCGAGTTAACTCCCTTAAAATTCACCCTAAAAATAGTACCAACCCCATAACTGAGTCCCAAGACATCATCAATACACACAAGTAGCAAAACCCAACTCACAAATGAATAAAAACTCACCAAAACCATAAAATTCAATCAAAGCTTAAGAAACTTAGAAAGACAAAACTCAAAAACTTAAGAGCTCGAATTACCTCAGATAAATCTGTTTTCCAGCTAAATCCTCGGGCTATCAAGCTTCTAATATTCCCTAGAATTGATATGATTCTAACGTCGCTTGAATCTGAGCTCTAAAACTTGAGTTTCCTTCGAAAACACTAACGAGCGTAAAAAGAGAACATGAGAGAGGGAACGAGAGTGAGATTTGTCTTTTTTCTGAGTTAATGAACTCAGCCGAACCCTTATATTCGAACAGACTCAAATGACTAAAATGCCCCCACTCAACTCGCTTCTCTCTCAATACCTCATAAGGGCAAAACTGTCATTTTCACTTTCCAATCCTGCTCTATACCCAAATCTCCCCAAATAATTCCGCTAAACTTGGGATATTTCTATTTGTCTAGAAGTACGACTCACGTTACAATGAGTCTCAATGGCTCTCTAAATCACCCACAATACAAATTAGCTTGCTTTGAGCCAGGTATCACTCTTCATTGTGACTAAACCACTAACTTTCTCTCTAGGATCGCCTCGTGCCGAATAATTCAAATGTATCCATATAATAATGTGGTCTCAATCAATATACACACACATATATAAATATATACAAATATGTCATCGATGGCCCAAATTATCAAAATTCCATTCTAATAAGAAACAGGCCCACATGCGTGCTTAATACACCTAAACATGCCCATATAGTCATATTATAATATAACCCACATAATTCATATAATCAGGCATATCATCACATAATAATGGAATTAAATCAATTATTTCCCTCATATCCCCCTAATCAAAGTACTAAACCTTATTAGGGAAATTGGGATGTTACAGTTTTGTTCTTTAAGACCTTGTCTTTTGTATCTAAGATCTATATCGGTCGCTTCTCATAGGACAAATCTGTCTGCATCTCTAGATCCTCATAGTTCAACACATGAGTTACATCTGACCCATATTTCTGAAGCATTGAAATATTGAATACATTATGAACCCCTGATAGCGATGGGGGTAAAGCCAACCTATAAGCTACCTGACCAATCCTCTCCAGGATCTCAAAAGGTCCCACAAACCTAGGGCTCAGCTTGCCCTTCTTCCCAAACTGCTTCACCTCTCTCAAAGGTGAAACACGGAGGAAAACATAGTCCCCAACCTGGAACTCTATGATTCTACGCTTGGGATCAGTGTAGCTCTCTGTCTACTCTAAGAAGAGAGCATCCGAGCTCTAATCTTCTCCACAACCTCATTGGTCCTCTGAACTGCTTCAAGACCCAGAAGGTACTAACCTTCATTTGTGTACCGATAGCCTTGTGCAGACTTCCCCAAAACTTGGAAGTAAAGATGGGGTCCCGATCTGACACAATTAGGAGACCCAAGAAGGAGTACTATCTCTTTCACATAGAGATCATCGTACTTATCCACTGTAAAGTTCGTCCTCAATGGTAAAAAGTGTGCTGACTTAGTATATCTGTCCATAATAACCCACACTGAATCATACTGACCCACTGTCCTGGATAATCCCACTACAAAGTCCGTAGTAATGTCCTCCCACTCCTATTCAGGAATACCCAAAGGTTGTGATAGGCCTGTTGGTCTCTGGTGTTCATCTTTCACCTGCTGACATGTTATGACCTTAGCCATATATTCAATCACATCATTCTTCATCCCAGGACACCAATATAGTGATTTCAAATATGGATACATCTTCGTAGTGCCTGGATGGAACGCGTACGGTGTGGTATGAGATTCATCCAAAATCTCTTGTCTGATAGTAGAGTCCATCGGAACACTAATCCGCTCCTTGTATCTTTGTAAACCCGTCACTGAAATAGTGTAGTCCTAGCCACTCCAGCTAGGACGTCCTCTCTGTGCCTCATCAACTGAGGGTCATTCATCTGCCCTTCCCTAATCCTCTCCAAGAGTAGACTGCAAGGTAATGTTAGCTAACTAGCCCACCGCCAACTCTATCCGTGCTCTAGTTATCTCCTCTGCCAACTCCTTAGATATATGTTTCAAACAGAATAATTTTCCCGGACCTCTTTGACCGAAGGCATCTGCCACCATGTTGGCTTTCCCATGGTTGTAAAGAATCTCAGAGTCATAATCTTTCACCAACTCTCGCCAACGCCTCTGTCTCATGTTCAGATATTTCTGGGTAAAGAAATACTTTAAGCTCTTGTGGTCAGTGTATATCTCACACTTCTCCCCATAAAGGTAGTGTCGCCATACCTTCAATGCAAAGACCACCACTGCTAACTCCAAATCATGTGTAGGGTACCACTGTTCATAATCCTTTAACTGTTGTGATGCATAGGAAATCACTTTTCCAGCCTACATAAGGACACATCCTAACCCCTATTTTTATGCATGCAATAGACCACAAATTTCTCATGATCTGAAGGAAGACTCAGAACTGGAGCAGTGATCAACTGCCTCTTCAACTCCTGGAAGAACTCTTGATGTGTAAGCTTCGTCAGTGGTGTCACAATCCTTGAGAACTCTTCCACAAAGTGCTAGTAATACCCTGCCAATCCAAGGAAACTCTTGATCTCAGAAGCACTCCTTGGCCTTGACCAATGCTTGACTGCCTCAATCTTTGTCGGACCTACCTTGATCTTGTCTTTACTAACAGTGTGACCGAGGAATGTCACCTGAGGTAACCAAAACTCACACTTCTTGAACTTGGCATACAATCTATGCTCCCTCGGTCTCTGCAATACCAACCGAAGATATTGCTCATGCTCTACCTCCGACTAAGAATAAACCAAGATGTCATTGATGAAGACAATCACGAATCTGTCTAGATAATCCTTGAACACTATATTCATCAGATCCATGAAAGCTACTGGGACATTAGTCAATCCAAATGACATGACTAAGAACTCATAATGCTCATACATGGTATGAAAAGCTATCTTTGGAATATCCTCATCTTTGATCCTCAGCTGGTGATAACTAGATTGAATATCAATCTTTGAGAACATTATCTTGCCCCGTAGCTGATCAAACAAATCATCGATCCTCGGATGTGGGTACCTATCCTTGATAGTCAGCTTATTCAGCTCTCTATAATCAATATACATCCTCAGGGATCCATCCTTCTTCTTCACAAATAAAACTAGCGTACCCCATGGAGAGAAATTGGGCCTAATAAACCCCAAGTCCAGTACCTCCTATAACTGAACCTTTAGTTCTTTCAATTCTGCTGGAACCATTCTATACGGTGCTCTAGACACCGGTTCTATCCTTGGTGGCAATTCGATAACAAATTCTATCTCCTTGTGTGGCATGAGCCCCGATAATTCTTCTGGGAATACATACAGAAACTCAAAGACTAACTTGGTCTCCTCAGGTCCAATTGGCACAACCCTAGTGGTGTCCACCACACTAGCTAGGAATCCTATGCAACCACCTCGCAATAGGTCTCTATCCCTTAATGTTGATATCATAGGAATGTGTGGTTCGTGCATAGTTCCCACAAATACAAATGGGTCCTCGCCCTCAGGTTCAAAAGTTACAATCTTCTTCTTACAATCTATGGTCACCCAATACTTGGCTAGCCAATCCATACCCAGAATCATATCAAAGTCATCTATGACTACCTCAATCAAATCCATTGTTAACTCTATGCTATCCACCTATACCGATAATGATCTGACCCATCTCCTAGAGACCACCAGATCCTTAGTAGGAAATAAAGTCCCAAACCCCACAACATAATAATCGCATGGTCTACACAAGCTATCAATCACTCTACTAGAAACACAGGAATGTGTAGCCCCAAAATCAATCAACACAATATAAGAAGAACCAACACTAGAGAGCTAACCTTTCACAACTAAGGGACTAGCATCAGCCTCTGCCTGTGTCAATGTGAACACTCAAGCTGGATCCAAGTTGTCTGCTTTCTTTGGTTCTTCCTTCTTCACCCTCGGGCAATATTTCTTAAGGTGCCCAACTATACCGCATAAAAAGCATGCCTTTGCTTGGCATTCTCCCAAATGATGTCTCCTACATCTGGAACACTCTGGATAAGTCCTCCAGCTTTCACTGTCGCCCTGGCGGCCAATCTATATACCATTTGGCCTCCTATTTGGACCTAAAACTATAACATTGTCTAGTGTCTTCCTCTTCTGGTCACTAAGTCCTCCGCCCCTACCAGATCAAGTAAAGGGAGGTCCCACCCTCCCTGTGTTCCTTCTGGCCGCGTTCTCATGCCAGATCTCATCCGCTACACCCTCAGCAGTAAGGGTCTTCTCTTCTACCTGAGCGTAGGTCATCACTCCAGGTATCGAGGTGATTTTGACATCCCGGGCTATCATAACATTTATCCCTCAAACAAACCTTTAATTTCTTATTACATCAGTTGGGACCAAGTCAGAAGTAAACTTGGCCAACCTATCAAATTTCAGGGTGTACTATGTCAATGTCATGGCGCCCTGGACCAAATTACTGAACTCATATGCCTTTGTAGCTCTGACTGCATCATTATAACATTTCTTGTTAAATATCTCTCTGGACTCTTCCCAACTCAGTATCTTCACATTTCTGGTTGGCCAAGATACCATTTCCCACTAAATTCGGGCGTCCTCTCGAAACAAAAACGTGGCACAGGCCACTCTCTCATTACCTGCCACCCCCATAAAGCCCAGAATGGAGGTTGTCATACCAATCCACTGCTCGGCTTGCAGTGGATTTGGCCTCCATCAAAGGTAGGAGGGTGTTGCTTCCTGAAACTCTCATATAGAGGCTCCCACCTATTCTCAGGCCCCAGTTGGTGTTATACATCTGGTACCACAACAGGTTGCATAACTAGCGCAATGTTCCCTATTGTAACCTGCTGCTGTCTCAACAAGCAGATTTCATCCTCTTGTCTCTATAGTCTAGCTTGCATGTCAGCAAGCACTTGTTGCCAATTTTCAGGGGCTGGCACAAGGTTCTGACCCTGGTCATTATTTCTGACTTGAATTTCGGCACTGACTTTCTCATCTGATTGCCCTAGAAGCATACTTCCAAGTCTATCTGCAATCAATGACTCAACTCATCAAACATTAATAAAGGTGCCCATCACTACCCTATGGTCCAAAAATTGAACAAATAAGCACACACATGCAATAAAAATGCTAATAAGCAGTTCAGTAGCTTTCACATGCAACAATCATGCTATTAAGCATATATTTTCACATTCATGCTCACTCATAGTGTTAATAAGCACGTTTTTAACATTAACAAGCAAATAATGGTTATATAAGCATTTCCCTAGCTTTTAGAAGCAGCAGTAGTGCTAATAAGCAGACACTAAGAAGTTATAAACAAATAATAGTGCTAATAAGCAAGTCTTTTATCATACACATAACAGTCAAGGGCCAGGCCTATCAGTATAACTCATGCTTCATATTCAAGCATCTAGATAAGGCATATATACTTCAATCAAGCAACTAAGCACATAGCCACATTAATAGTTACTAAACCCTGAGTCGAGCTTGTCTTTAGTGGTTAGTGTACATGCCCGACCAGTCTTCAGGAACCCTTAAACCTAAAACGCTCTAATACAAAGTTGTAACGTCCTACTAATCCAGGATCGTTCCATTGTGTAATAAAAATAGTGCTTAACTCACTAAATGAGTCATTTGGACTTAAAATGTGTAATTGAAACTAACACAAGGTTTAGGCACTAAAAATTTCGGTCAAATAGTAACAATTTTACTAAAAAGGGTGTAAATCTTTACACGGGATCCCAAAAAGAGTTTATAACTATTACAGACCCAAAATGAATACAAAAGGTCGACCTAAGCGGAAAAATCAGGGACCAACCCTAGTTCCAACAGATACCCTCGACCGTGGTAGTCGAGCAGGTCATATATGCACACTGCACCCCTAAATCTCTCCAACTCATGGCTGGTCCAACTTTTCTTTTCCTTTACCTGCACCATATAGCACCCGTGAGCTAAGGCTTAGCAAGAAAACATAATCATTCTCATATGTCTTTAGTCAACAGATTACAAAATCATAATTAACATTCCTAGCAGTAATAACCATACATGTGCATGTATTTAACCTATATAAGCGACTATAGAGTCACACCGGGGGCCCATTGCCCTATTTCCACCTAACTAGACTTAGGCTAACCCAGCGCATCTTGCACTTTATTTTTCAAGTGACCATATGGTCATTCAAGCATATACCACGCTTGTGGGTTAGCTTAACCACATCGGCTTGCATTTAGCACGTTGTTGCCGCCCTCGACTTATAAGTCAAGCTTTTCAATCAGATATGTCAGATAAACAACACAGCCTGCATTCAAAACGTTGTTGCCTCCTTCAACTTATAGGTCAAGCTTCTCAATCAGGTATAATAGATAAACAATCATTATTTAACACAGGTATGCACAGTAAACAATCTTAATAACTAACTAAAACTCAACCTCCAAGAAATTCTTTCAAAACTTTTAAAACTAAACCAAAAACATAAGAAAAGCATAATCCCTTAGCAAGCTTGCTTCCAAGCCTTAGAATCAAAATTCTCTTCCAAAATCTCAAAAACTTAGAGAGAAAGAACGTGAGAGAGGGAACGTGAGAGAGAGGAGTGAGAGAGGTAACTTGTTTTCTGTTTTCTGAGTTGATAAACTCAGCTGGTCATATATTAGCCTAATGGTCTAAGACTAAATTGGATTGTCAAAGACTAAATAAAGATTGAGAAAGACTATGCAAACCCAAGTCGGTAAATGATCTTCTTCAACCTTAATGAACCTTCAAAACCCTAGTAGAACCACCACTTTGAGAAAATCCTTAAAACAATGCAAAAGCACAAAACCAAGGCTTATACATGTTTCTTAACGTTATCCTAATGCTCTATTTCCTAGCCACCATGAATGCTTTAGGCCTTTTCTATGAGGAAATAAGGATTGAGATTGAACAAGCCTTTAAACTCACAAAGTCAAGCACTTTCTTTATGAGTTCATGGAGAAAACTTCAGATTCTTGGATCTAGAGAGAGAGAGAGAGACAGGGTAGAGAGAGATTGGAGAGAGTGATTAAGTCTTCTAAAACTCTATTTTAACCCTTGTATAGAGTGGGCACCATCATTAGGTCTAACCAATAGGATTAGACTTGTAAAACACGTCATTTAGAGAAATTTACATAACTTGTACAAACTCCCATAGGCGACACACCCCCTGCATGTAGGCAATGCATCTCCTGCCAGGAATGTCTTCTACATGCAGGCGATGCATCGCCTGCTAGGGTTTTTTGAAACCCTAAGCATCAAGCGATGCTATGCCACTTGGGTGGCAACACATCGCCACCCTCTCTGTTTTTGGACACTTCCAAAGTTCCTAAAAATGCTCCAAATGCTACCAAACTTTTTGGGAACCCTTAGATAACTTCATGTATCACTTTGGACCCAAAAGCACATTTTTAAAGTGCTTACAATTGAAGCTCAAATTTCATATCTTCACTATGTGAAATTCACTAAGTGTTTATACCTAGCTTGTATTTTAACACTTATCTTTTTGTATTTTACCAATCATAACACCTTCTCGTTGGAAGGGTAAGTTATCTATGACTAGGTTAGTCATCATAAAATATTCCTTGAAATAGCCACCCACGTTTCTCCTAAATGTAGGTTTAGTTAGGAACACCCTGGTCGTGTCCCTATGGCAGAAATAGAAGAATCCAGTGCCATGCTAGCCTAGGTTCGACTTTAAGTCAAAAAGGTAATGGGCATCATGAGGAGTAGGATAAGTCCACCCTTGGTCGCAATAAAGAATGTATAATGTTGAAATCAATAAATATCCATTAGGTGTTATTTGAAAATGGGAATGTCAAAGTATCTAGCAATGTTCCTGATTTAGTTAAGAAAGAGGAGATTAGCGCTAGCCAAGACGTGGAAACACAATCAGGCACTAAAGGAACAACTAGGAAGGTTAGCACGCTTGTAGGCTCGAGGAGTAACCATATTTATCCCCCTGATTCCATACATTTTGGGGTACTCCTCGAGAAGGCTACTTGAGAGGGAACTAGCATGGACTATGTATCGGGGCACATTCTTACTCTTACGAGGCCCTTGCTTGGCATAGAGTCTTATGGTGTCGGTCACTTGCTCTTGCTCTTGCGGTAGCTATTGTTGTCGTTCCTCTTCTTGTTGTCGCCTTTGTTGTTGTTTTTGTTGCTGCTACTGTTGTTGTGGAGGTTGTTGTTGCTGTTGTTATTATTGCCCATTAGTCGCATGCCTTGCGACCTGGGGATCTGCAGCCGATCTTTGTCTGGCCATTTATTTAATTCTAGCCATATCTTGAGAATAGAAAGCAACAATTACGACCTCTTTAACAAATGTAGACCTGCCTTTTGCCTTCCCATTGGTCGAAACATTTCGACCTAGAGTGGATCAACTGAGTTAAAGTAGATAACAAAATTACAACCAGTCTGAAGGAATTTCCTTATTCCTTCGTCTAATGTCTCAACCATACGACAATATTCCTGATTGTGAACAAAGTGAAAATCATAATGAGAATGTTCACCAGATTCATCAGTAGGTTCTGGATCAATGTCTGGTCGAGTGTGTTCCACTTCATCGACCAACATTTGTAGCAAATCTGGGTCAATTGAATAATCACTTCCCCAATGATCACATGCATACATCTGATAACAGGTAAAGGGTAAGTGAGTTATTCGATCAGCTTATGTCTGTGCCTACTAAATGTTAGTTGCTCAAAAAACACAATTTTGCGCCCGAGCAAAAGCAAGGTTGGATCCAAAAGGCAGTTAAAAAGTTTTTTGCGAAAACTTTTCACTTACCTTTTGGAGGGAAAATTTCCACCATTTTTTGTAGAAAACAACAAGCACTATCTCCTCGATTTTTTGTAATTTTCTCAATATATCAACACGATGAAGTATATTCCGAAGCCAAAATCATTTTACTACTTCCTAAACAGATATTTTCCCATAAAATCGTTGGTTTTTACAAGAAAAAAAAAAGTAAAGTTTTCACGTTAAGATCAAGAACATCAAAAACACAAAAGTGTAAAATCTCCAAAAATGCATGAAAAACAATGTAATGAGTAACAAAAAATCATGCAAATGCAAATAGAAGTTCAAGAAACTTATTGTTATAGAGATTTTGAGAAAGGGTTTGGAAAAATTTTAAGGTCAAGAGGAAAAAAATGGAGATTCGGGTTTGAGAGAGGAAAAGTTTGAGAAATTGGAAAGAGTAAAAGATGAGAAAAGAGGTGAAGGCCTCTTTATAGGCAACGGATCACGTGCGAGCAGATGACGTCATCCAAGAAATTCCATCATGAATTTTTGGGTTCATATGATGTCACATGCGTGGGTTGGTAAAAAGTTTCCTTTTTTTTTTACTAAAATGGTACAACGATCGGTGTGTAGAGAAGTGTGTCAGACGCCTAGAAAACCCAAAAGTCACCAATTTTGAAATCGAGAAGACGTGATCATTGCCTATAAAGGTGATACTATGAGCTGTAAATATCAAAAGTTGAATAGGCGCTAACCTGGTCGAGGCATACAAGTTTATCTAGTGTTGGTCGCACTAGGATAAACTTGGGGGACAATGTTTAACCCAATTTTGGACTCAATGACGTGGCATTTGGAAAAAGGACACGTGGCGATAAACAACAATGAATGCATAGGGTTGGTCGAAAAAGGAGTAGCTGCTCGAAAGAAGTACATCAAAACCTACTCGAGAGGAGAAGACTGGTGTTGTTATATGACGCTACTCGAAGATGGACTTGCTCGATGTACGACACATTTTTCACCTGAAGATCCAGATTTCACGAGATACTGCAAAATATCCCAAGATATTTATGTAACCGATATTTGAATTGTATTATCTCCATATTATTGGAATTTTTAGTTAGTTATAACAATCCCACACTACATGTGTAGGGCCTAGATTAATTTGTAAGGGCCCATAGCCCATTAAGAGATTCTATAAATAGAGATCTCTCTTAGTCATTATTTCTATGCTCAATTTGTACGCACTTCACATACATAACCCTAATGAATTGTATTCTTTTTCTATAAGGCTTGAGAAACTCAGTTGAACCTGGTTTATTCTTGATCTTGAATCTAAGACTTCTTTGATTAATAAGAGTGCAAGTGGATGTTGGTCATTACCAACTCTTGGGGCCGAACCACTATAAAATTTTGTGTGTCATTTACTTAATTTCAGTTTGTTTTATTAATTCCTGTCATATAAATTGACTTAGTGTCATTGACCAAAATTCTGGTCAACAATATGCTTCCTTAAATCTTGGGCTACTAAAGGAGACAGGAGTTATTATTCAACTGGCAGATCGCACTAATGCTTATCCTTTAGGGGTAGTTGAAGATATTCTGGTAAAGGTTGATGGACTTGTCTTTCCAGTGGATTTCTATATACTTAAATGGTGGATGCATCAATACCCAATCCAACACCAATTTTATTTGGGAGGCGATTCTTGCTAACAACAAATACAGTTGGATGTTAGAGCAGGAACGCTGACAATGGAATTTGATGGTCAAGTTATCAAATTCAATGTGTTTGATTCCACTGGTGAGAACAAGGGGAAGATGACTTCATTGAAATACCCAATATGAAGATCCTAAGAGTAGCATTCAGTCGAGCTAATAATGTTAAACAAAGCGCACTTGAGGGAGTTTTCTTTTCCTTATCTTTCATTTTATTTTCATTGAGGACAATGTACTATTTAAGTGTAGGGGAATAGAAAACTGCCTATTTTATTTTTATTTGTCATTTCTTTAGTTGTTATTTTGTGTTTGTGTTATGTTTAGTTATTTTAAGTGTCATTTTTTTTCAGTTTTGTTTGTTTTTAGGTTGTGAAAAGCATGGTTAAGTTGAAAGAAGTATGTCAATGAATTGTTTTTGATTGAGATGGAAATAATTCTTGGAAATTGATGAGTTCTACATGAATTGTGTGCTTAACTCTTGTTTTGGATGTTACTTAAGCTCGAACTTATATTTTTCGAATGATGAACACAATTGAATTTACCTATTTCACTAGTACTTGGAGAGATTTATGCATGCTATTATATATATGGTCTCGACCACTCTAGAAAGCATTGATTAATTGTTTGAGGCGAAATAATAATTACACATGATTAAGGAAAGTTCTTTGGATTGTTTGAGCCTTTCTACGATATCTAATTTCCTATTTTTTCATTTTTGAGTCATAATGACTAATCTTTTTCTTCTATGAATCCAATATCTAAACCTTTGCCGCTATGAAAATTTTATTCCTTTTTGTGACCCATTACACCATGGTTATACGTGAATAGTTAAATTTTGGGGGATGGATATTGTAGAAGGGAAAATATGTATTGGTTTGTTGGGTTGTAATTTGAATGTTCATGATCTAATATTTCTCCCTATGTTGTTAAATTGAATAAAAAATTGCAATGGAAAAAAAAAGAAAAGAAAAGAAAACTTCAAAAGTATATATGTGGAGGAAATAGTAAGATCAATGTGGAAAGAAGAAAAGAGAAAGATTATGTATTTTTTAATTTTATCGGAAATTTGTGGGAAGATCTAAAGAATAGAATAAATCTAGGCTATGGTGTGTTTGAGCTTAAATATGTATTTTTCATCTACCTTTAACCTTAGTCTTATATTACAAGCTTACAAAGACCTTTTGATTCTTGTTTATGTGTGCTTATATTGGTGGAGAATAATTCGTTAATATCTATGGAGTGGATGCTTTTCATGATAGTTATTATATGTACAAAGGGACACTTTGAAACATATTTTGGCATGTATAAATTGATTCAGGTGCATGTGAGTTGGTAAGTTTGATTGTGCATAAACATAAAAAGAACTAGTATAAGTGGTGATTGTACATTGAGTTGAAATTCTAAAGAATGTAGAATTCAGATTTTTCCTAAGAATTATTTGTTTGTTCAATTTTCAAGACAATCATCGCTTTCAACAAAACCATTGCTTATGTTTTTTAGATTTTATTAGTTATTTTGTTTGCTCGAGGACGCGCAAATGTCAAGTGTGGGGGAATTTGATAAGTATCGAATGTGTCTATATTTAATTCATTATTCTTCAATTGATTATTTATTTACATATGTTTAATTATTTTATTTTGTGTTTTTAGGATTTCCAAGACATTTGGGTGAAAAATAATGAATTTGGGATGTTTTACACGTAATGGTTAAGCTCGGCATTACAAGTTTGAAACTTCACACTTGATTTTGACAATTTTCCAATAATATTTCTAGAAATACAAGTTTTGGATATTTTTCTTAGATTTTCATAACTTTTTGAATCATCCAATTTTGAATTATATCGTGGACGTTGTGATTAAAATATAGTCAGTGGCTGCAGCTGGAGAAAAATGAAGAAAAGGGAAAAAGTGTTATGGTTGCGGCGGTGGACATTTATGTTCGCGACCATACAAGCAGAAGCTAAAGGTCGTGGCCTGGGGTGTTGTTGGCCATGGCCTGAGGATGTGGCTTTGGATTTTCGACTACTATGGCCACGGCGGTGCACAACTATGGTCGTGGCCTGCGATTGTTTTTCAACTTTAAATTTTAATTTTTAAATGTAATTTCAATGGGACTATAAAAGGGTTTAGGGCTAACTTTTAGAATAACTTTTGATTACAAATTTTCGAGATTAGAGTGACAGAGGAGAAGAAAAGACATTGTTATTTTCAACATTCAATCTAGTTTTTCTTCTTCTCTAAAACTTCTTTATTTTCAATTCATGTTTATGTTTGTGATCATATTTGTAATTATGGAGTAGTTTTCTTTTAGGTTAAGGGTTATTTTAGAATCCTAGGCATGAAATCTTGAATGCAATGATCAAATTTATTCCTTTTATTCCCTTATATTAAATTGTTTCTATTTTTCTAATTGAATGTTATGATTCTTGTGATATCTTGTTAGGTGGCCAACTAATTAGGATGTTACATTGTTCTTTTATCATGTTAGGGTTGTTATTCACCTAATAGTCTAGGGTTCTAAGTAGAGTGATAAATTACAATTAAGTTCTGTGACGAGTATTTTAATTGTGATGGAGAATAGAACTTAGGTTAAATGAATTGCATGCTTAATGAATTTGTTGCCTAGATTAACTTGTTTTCATTGAATGTAATGCTTTTCATAAGTTAAATAGATTGCATGCTTAATGGGTTTATTGCTTGGTAAAAAGGATTAATTAATGATCATTTAGCTTTAATTAATTATAATAGGGAAACTGAGATAATTGATTTCTTAAGTGTTATCTACGAGGTTAATAGTTTAGTTGGGAATCGGGAACAATGTTTGTCATTGCTGATTGATTAATTGTTGAAGGTGGAGAATAATTCTGAATTGTTCTTTAAAATCGTAGTAATCAATTGTTCTTTGTTTATTACTTTATTTTATGTTATTAATTATTGAAACAAAATCCATTTTTAATTCTTGTATTTCCTTTGAATAATGAATTGATAAATAGTCCTTGTGGGTTTTACCTGTATTTACCATTATACTAAATAATTGGTAATACTGAAAATGAAATCTTTAGTAAATTTGATATGGAATACGACATGCATTAGAACCTCTACTGTTGGTTGAACTCCAACAGTTTTCAGAAACTCTACTGTTCATTGAACTCCACTAGTTCGCAGAACCTCTTCTGTTCACTTTTCTTGACTTGTTTTAGGGTATGTTCGCTCATCCATGCTTTCTGTTAGTTTCATTTCTGATCGCATTTCTTCAAGAACACGTAAATTTACCTACATCATTTGAAACAGCTCCTTTCTCGGCCTTTAAGTGAGTAAATTCTTGTTCATTGAACGCAACATCTCTTGAAATAATAATTTTTGGTTTATTATTTTCAAATGAGCATAATCTATAACCCTTAGTACCTAAAGGATAACCTAAGAATGTGCATTTGATTGTTCTAGCATCTAACTTGTCTTTTCTATCATGAGAATATGTTGTGCAACCAAAATCTCTATGATGTCTGAGATCAGGAACTTAGTTCATCCATTTCTCATATGGTATTTTACAATCTACAGCGTCATCATAAACCATAACCGTTACACTGTGTACTTTAAATAGTGCGAAATTTTCTAATCAAGTCCTTTGGTTATAAACGTGTAACTAAGGTTAATGACAAGGATTGGGGTTAAAAATTTTGGTCAAAATGAAACGTTGACTTTTCATTAAAAATATATTCATTCATACATGGGATCCTAAAATAACATTAAAGGGGTAATATAGCTCAAAAGTTACAAGCCAAGCCGACCTAGGCTATAAGGGCTTTTTCCACTACCTAAGCATAAGTGGTAGTCCTCAGCTCCAATGTTATCTTGACATCCCGGGCTATCATTACATCCATCCCACGTACAAAGCGATCCCTTCGTGCCATATCAGTAGGCACCAAGTCTGGTGCGAACTTAGCCAACCGGTCGAACTTCAAGGCATACTTTATGGCGGTCATTCTGTTCTGAGTAAGATTGATAAACTCATCCACCTTTGCACCTTGAACTGCAACACTATAATATTTCTCATTAAAGACGTATCTGAATTCATCCCAAGTCATAGCAGTCACATCTCTCCTCTGAGACACAACTTCCCACCAGATGCGGGCATCTTCCCTCAACATATAAATGGCACAAGCCACCCTCTCGTTCCCTTCCACCCTCATGAAATCCAAAATAGAAGAAGTCATGTTCATCCACTGCTTTGCCCACAGTAGGACATGACTGCCCTCAAAGGTGGGAGGGTGCTGCTTTCTGAACCTCTCATACAAAGGTTCCCACCTATTCTCCATCACAGGCTAGGCTGGCACTAGTGCCACAGCCTGTGGAACATGTAGTCCAACGTTCCGAGGAGGAGCCTACTGCCTCAGCTCTCGGAGTTCATCTTTAGTTCTCTGAAGTCTAGCTTGCATTTCTGCAAACATTTTTTGCCAGTTCTGTGGGGCATGTGGAGGGTCATAACCCTGGTTGTTATCTTCAGCCATATTTCCACATATTTACCGAGTTTTTCAGAAACTATAAATATATTATGAAATAAGAGCAGGATAGAAAGGATAAGAGATGAACAATCATAATTTTCATGTGGCTGGGGCGTTAATGAGCTTTAGTCCATGGGTCACTAGTATTAGGCTTTAGAGAGTTTTAACAATGGAGGTTTTCTGCAAGTGCAGCAGAGTTTTTCTTACAAAAGAATTTATGGGATCCTACTAATGTGCACAACTGACCCTATTTATAAGCAATAGCCTGGGCCGGACTAATCTGTTCCCAATAAGGATGTAATTACAATTTTCTCGCTAACGGAGCCATAATACAAAGAATGTAACATAATTAGATGCTGTTTATCTGGGCCCATTAGGCTGGCTTAGGCATGGTCAAGACTTACAACTGCCCTTTGTTCATTAGTACAGACTGATTTGCGTGGGCTACCAAGGGGATCATGGGGACAGGATCTATCAAAGTAGTTGTAACGCCATGGATAACCAACACCGTTACACTATGTGTCTTAAATAGTGCAAGACTTGCTAATCAAGTCATTTAAATGAAAATGTGATCCTAAAGTCATAAAAAAGTTAGGGTTAAGAGATTTTTTCCATAAACAGACAACTTCTCATTAAAACAAATGTTTGGTACATGGGATACCAAAAACAGGGTTGAAAGGATAGATTTACAAAATTCCAAAAGTTACATACAATCAAGGCCACTCTAATGGCAAAATACACATTTTAGGTATCCGCCCCTGTACAATCCCTCAACCGTGGTGAACGAGCAGCTAATAATGTACACCTCGCCCCCAAAGCTCTCCAACTCATGGTTGAACCATCTTACCCTTGCCATTACCTGCACCACGTAGCACCCATGAGCCAAGGCCCAACAAGAAAACCATAACATCATAGCATAAACAATAATGACAATCAAATAATTTACAAGACATAAATCAGATTTTCAGTAGGCCATAGTATACACATAATCAGTGATGAAAATCAAGGAATCATCAGTTTATCATCTAGGTATTCAACAAGCCATAAACATTAGATTAACAATAATAAACATAACATACTCATCATACAATACTCAGGGTACCCTCTATTTAACCCACTGATTCCAGCTCGCTTAGGCTGAGCTCAGTGATTATTTAATTGACCTCAGCTCTCAGAGGCCGAGTCGCGTCCTGTGTACAAATGTCAATCCCGGCACTCTTAGGCCATTTATTCCATGCTTACATGGCATATAATAATCATACAATATTTGTATTCAAATATAGGGAACCCTTAGTCCCATCACAGCCACACAAAAGGGTTCAGTTTTCTTACCTTTAATATTTTAGCGGAGAAGGTGAAATAATTCCGACCAGGATCCTTAGCTCCACACCTTGGTGATAAACCTAGTCACAATCCATAAATGGTACTTCGATGAGTTTAAATTCCAAAGAACAATCCCAGGACCAAACTCGCGCTCTCGGGACCTCTAACTCCACCAAACGAAGTGGTGAAATTGTCCCTCGAGCCCCTGAGCAGAATCCCTAAAAAGTACCCAAAAACCAAGTTCTGAAAGCTTAGTAGCGCTACAACGCTAGAGTCAGAGACCCTAGCCCCCCAGAATCGCATCCTAGTGCTATAGCGCTCCCAACCTAGCGCTGCAGCGCTAGTACCAGAAATGCAAATTTCTGGGTTTCTCTCTTCGAACCTCCCTGAGCCAAAGCTCCATAAATCCTCCCCAATCATCAGCCAAACACAAATTTGAGCCCATAAATCACTATAGCTCACCCAAAACAACATAGTAACATCAAAACTTAGTTAAGAACCTTACCAAACACAGAAATCAAAACTGAGCTTTGAAGCTCAAGAACCCTAACTAAAAACTAGAAAACTTCTCAGAATTGAGCCTACTCTAAGCTTCAAAATACTCATCTCAATTCTACATAACTAAATCAAATTCATCTTCTAATTATACCCATAAATCCAGCAAAATCCAAAGTTGAAAACCACAATCCTTACCTCAATTTGGGGCTCAATTTTCCAGCTGAATCCTCACACCAACTCAGCTCAAATCTCTAAATTTTCCTTTGATTTCCAACTCCAATTCCAGCTTAATTCCCCTTCAATTACTTCAAAGATCCCAGCCCCAAAGACTAGCCTAGGCTCCTTTTGATTCTTAGCTTCAAATTCCACAAGGCAGAGTGAGGAAGAGAAGAGAACGTGAGAGAGAGGAGGGATGAGCTGAGAGAGAGTTTTCTTTTCCTTTCTTTCCTTGATTAATTCCACAATGTTCTATTTTGTTCTAAGAAAATGTTGAATATACCCTTAGACTTAGGAAAAGACTATTTTGCCCTCCCAAATAAAACTAATGCTTTACTCAATCTAAGGGTATAGTAGTCATTTGTTCCCAATTCCCGTTAATTCCTTGAGTGTTCCAAATATTTACCACTTAAATATCGTCCTCCAATTAATCACCAATTATTTACCCAATGTTTAATAATCCCCGATATATTTTCTAAATTTCCCAAAAATACCCCCTGGCTCCCCCGAGCTGGGTATAAATCCCTGTCGTGACTATTTCGCCAAACCACTAACTAAGACAGTCTCGAGCCATATACTGTGAATATATCCACATAATAATGTGGTCTCAATAATTTATCACATATAATTACATTTATGCCATCAACGGGCCAAAATTACAAATATGCTCTTATAAGCTAAACATGGCTCACATGCATATTTAATACTTATAAACATGCATTTAATTATATCCATATAATCATATAATCGTGCATGTCACAAAATCATGCATTTAATCATTTATTCGCACATATATACCAATTATTCTCTCCTGTCACACTAATCAAGACCCTTAAGCCTTATTAGCAATTTTGGGTCGTTACAACTATCCCCTCCTTATTACAATTTCGTACTCGAAATTTATTCGAACATATCATGTAATAAATATTATTCATCTGACCATAACTCCAGAGTCCAATTCTTTACCTTTTATCATTTAATAACACTCATACTAGAGTGACAATCTTGTTCCATAAGATCTTATCTTATAACTATAATTTCATTAGCCTTTCCTAGCACAATAACTCTGCTGAAACCCCAGGGTCTGCTTATCTCATCAACGATCATTTTTCATCTTGTCATTGGCACCAGTGATACTCATAAGCCACCACCCACACCAGGGTAAGGCTAACGTGTAGGCCCTTGGCTTAATCCTTGGTACGATCTCGGGATCCTTCTCAAATCAGAAATCCAAAAATCCTTCTTTCTTTGTCAAGGTATCATACTCTTCCTTGTCTGCAATGTTTGGAGAAGTACAAATCTCCCGTCCTGGAACTTCGTGTTCCGATACTTGAAACTTGCGAGCTCTTACATCCTTTTAGTTAGGCAGATACTTCTGCCCTAATAATTCTAACAACTTCATTGGTTTCCCCCCGAACCAATATTGAATCATGATACTCTCTATCTTCCATAACCTTACTTCTTGCTTTCTATCTTACCACATCTCATGTCAAGTCACCTTACCCGTAATCCGATATTCATCACTGTGACTGTTCATCAAGGGACTATACTTTTCTTAATATCCCAAACACTTGCACAATTAGTGCGTAATTCTTTAAAATAACCATTAATTATTCATGTTGCCATTCTATCTGTAGATAGCCAATAATTCTAGGTTCCAACTTTATTCCCTTCGTTCTCTATTTTCTTTCTAGAACTTGGAAATTTTAAGGGTCTCAACTTGACACTATCAATTATCATGCTACGCCACCCGTTCACACGAACCAAAGCGTGTTAACTCAATCTTCTAAGTTGCAACCTTCCATATCCAATCATCTTACTTGTAGTCTAATGTGGTCCACTCCTACGATCCACCACTATACCATTCTACCTTTCAATGTACGAATTTGAAGTCTTATCATCCATTTAAACTTCCTGGTTACAATATGCTTAAGGAGGTAGTACAATGTTCATTTAGGATCTCCATTTCAACTCCAGATTCTATCGGATCACTCGTCCGATCTTCATTTTTTAATTCATACTACGATGGTAGGATAAGATCCTTTTTCTGAATTTCATTATCCATAGAAATATATACCTATCCACAACCAATCATAGGTGTTATATCAATCTCAATTGTTATCTTGTTTGACCTTACTGTAATATGTGGCGTCCTATCCAACCGACACAGACCTTCTCAAGTAAGAGATCAACTTCCAAATTAATTTCCCCTTGTACAGTCAAGGGTTTTCTAACATGAATCACCCCTTAAGTCTCATTAGATCTTGATCATAGGATTATTCCTTTACAAATGACTTGCGCTCAAATCCCTTACGTTATGCATTCACCATTAACAAGGTGTTCCATGTATACTGACCATGATCCCATTCTTTCACCTACCGCGAGGCTCAAACCATCATTCCTTCAGTATATATCTGGGTGCGTCTCAGACTTTGATGCACCGCTTACAGTTTCATGTTTTAAACAAAGACAAGGTCCTTCACATTACCCTTCAGTATCCATCCATTACACACAGATTCCTATACCACGGGGTGTTAACCAATCCTTATTCTGTCTTTTGAAAATATGATACAAAATTATCCATTCAGTCTAACTTTAAGTTCCTCTACCCTACTCACCTCTGGTATAGCTGTTTTCGAAGATACTTCATGTAGTAGACGACATGTCCACTGGTCTTATTGTGCCTCTTATTCCTCAGACGTTCTTCAATAATTTCTTTGTGGCTTCTGATTGAATCTTTTCATGCTTGATCCCTTCTCTTCCTGTACCGTGACCTTAAATACCCTTGGAGACATCGAAGCTAACACCTTCTGGAGCCTTACTTGTTACCCTGCTTCTTCAATCTTAGTATCATCAGTGTAGTATTCATTCGCATTCTGCTTCTAACTGAGAGGTAGTTACATGCATCCTTGACGAACCTAGATGTGACTCGTTCATATTGTTCCTGTACTCTCTACTTTTAGAACTTACCTGTGTTGTTGAAGCATAAGTCAGTTAAGAATCTTCACTGATAATCTATCACACCCCACTTGGTACAAGTAATAATTCCTGAAATGTCTCTTTCCTTGATCCTCAGCTAGTAATAACCAGATCGAAGATCATTTCCTGAAGACATTGTCTTGTCTTGTAACCGGGCATTTAAAATCTTCATCCTTAATAGGCGATGTTAATGAATCCCACGATACGATGCTCTGTCTAATCCATCCCTAAGTCAATTACTTCTTTAATTGAACCAATAATTCTTTCTGCCAAACTAATACCATTCTTCGTAATCCCCTGATACTGAATCTGTCCATAGCCAAAACCTGAAGCATACCCAACCACTCCTTACATACCCATCTGAATCCTTACTGACCAATTCAGCTTTCATTCAGTCCAACTAATATACTATAAGTGATGACCTCTACAATCCATGGTTGTCCCTTATCTAACAAATTAGCCCTCACTCAAGCCCATAACAAGGCTCTTATATGACATGCTCTATCACTTTCATTACAAACCCCTTTACTACTTGTATTCAAATTCTACTATTAGAAGTTTCTAATTCATCCCAACAAGTACTAATATTTCAAGCCCCTCGTACAATGACCTTGAGACATATACTTCATATTTGAATCTCTCTTGGGAGATACTCAACACCGAACTCTTTCAGCTCATTATATAAACAAGAATGAGGACTATCAAGTCAACTGGTCACCTCCGAGGAACTAGCCTCAGGCTTCGAATGTAACAAGGCATTCCAGTCTTCCATTCTCTAATCTTGGGCAATCCCTAATCCGCCCTAACGTACTAAACCATTCCATGTAGAAAACGTGCCCTTACCTGGCGTCTTTCCAGATGGCGTCTCTTGCTTATGGTACATACTAAACAACTTCACTGGGCCTCATCACTGTCCTGACGGCTAACCTGTAAACTATACCCCTTCCTATCAAAACCAGGAGCCATAGATCTGTCAGAGGTTCTACTTTTTCGATTACTGAGCATCTGCCCTTACTAAATCCAACAAATGGGAATACCGTCATCCACATTTCTTTCCCTATGGAATTCGCGCTCCATAACTCATTCCTTATATCTTAAACAACATGGCCCTCCATGCTGCCCAAGCACGGATGAAAATCTCATGCACTGGAGTGGCCCTGATGCTCTGGGCCATCCTAGAGTTTAATCCTTAAATGAATCATCATCTCCAGCTACATCCACTTGTATCAACTTCCAAGGCGGATTGACCAACCCACAAAACTTATTAACATATTATGTCATTATCTTACCATTCTAAAACAAATTCATAAATCCATTAATCTCCGCAGGTCAAACTACGTCATAATAACCTCTTTTATCAATTCACTGCATGAATTCCTCCCAAACCATCATGACAACATTTTGGTTATGAGTACCAATTCTCACCACTTCCGGGCATCCTTTTGCCACAACTGCGTAGCACAACCACTCTGTCACGACCTATCATTTTCTTAATGTCATGGGCGGAATTAGCTATGCCCATCCACTAATCAATTCTCGAGCAAACCCAAATGTTTCTCAAAACTAGAGAATAGTGCTTCTAAAGCCTTCCACACAGCAATTCTTATCTGTCTATACCCTCAAGTTAACCAACACTGGTGCCCCTAATATCAAACTATACAAAGCAACTCTTTCCCCAACAAAACCCGCTGTTTCACCCATCTAATCTCCTTTATCAGACCTCACAGCTTTACTCACATACTGGCGAACGTCTGTTATAAATTTCAGGGGCAGATGGAGAATTCCAACCCTAGCTATCATCTGCAACCCTTACTAGAACAATACCAAGTCCATTTAACCATTCTGAGCACATACAATTTGAATTAATCTACAATCACCGACTAAACCCTTCAGCCCTGATGTTCATATCCAGAACCATCCCACGGGCAGGTCCAAACAACCACAATAATCATACACACAAAGCATATCAAACAAAAATCTACATTACTATGCATTAGTTATCAAATTTCATTGCTACTACATACAATCATATTCATCATGCTTTCCATATACCAACAAGCAGATAAAATATATAAGTTTAATTTAAACAATGAACCACATGCAATCAATATACAAATCATTATCCAAATATTCATCCACATGCGATAGCAATGCTAATCAGCATGCCTCAATATTATCACACAACAGTCAAGAGCTAGGCCCTATCAGAATCTCATTCTCCATATTAATCATACAAATTACTGCATTCATATTTCATTCAAGCACTTAAGCATATAATCTCATGTATTCCATTACAAAACCCTAAGTCGAGCTTGTCTTTAGCGGCAAGTGTAATGAAAAAGTAGTTGTAACGCCATGGATAACCAAGACCGTTACACTATGTGTCTTAAATAGTGCAAGACTTGCTAATCAAGTCATTTAAATGAAAATGTGATCCTAGAATCATAAACAAGTTAGGGTTAAAATATTTTGGCCATAAACAGACAATTTTTCATTAAAACAAATGTTTGGTGCATGGGATCCCAAAAACAGGGTTTATAGGATAGATTTACAAAATTCCAAAAGTTACATACAAATAAGGCCACTCTAATGGCAAAATACACATTTTAGGTTTCCGTCCCTGTACAATCCCTCGACCGTGGCGAACGAGCAGCTAACAATGTACACCTCACCCCCAGAGCTCTCCCACTCATGGTTGAACCATCTTACCCTTGCCATTACCTGCACCACGTAGCACCTGTGAGCTGAGGCCCAGCAAGAAAACCATAACATATAAGCATAAACAATAACGACAATCAAATAATTCACAAGACATAAATCAGATATTCAGCAAGCCATAGTATACACATAATCAGTGATGACAATCAAGGAATCATCACTTTATCGTCCAGGTATTCAACAAGCCATAAACATTAGATTAACAATAATAAACATAACATATTCATCATACAATACTCAGGGTACCCTCTATTTAACCCACTGACTCTGGCTCACTTAGGTCGAGCTTAGCGATTATTTAATTGACCTCGGCTCTCAATGGCCGAGCCACGTCCTGTGCGCAAATGTCAATCCTGGCACTCTTAGGTTGTTTATTCCATGTTCACATGGCATATCATAATCATACTATATCTATATTCAAATATAGGGAACCCTTAGTCCCATCACAGCCACACAAAAGGGTGCAGTTTTCTTACCTTTAATTTATGAGCGGAGAAGGTGAAATGGTTTCGAGAATGATCCTTAGCTCCGAGCCTTGGCAATAAACCTAGTCACAATCCATAAATGGTACTTCAATGAGTTTAAATTCCAAAGAACAATCCCAGCATCAAACTCACGCTATTGGGACCTCTAACTCCACCGAACGAAGTGGTGAAACCGTCCCTTGAGCACCTGAGCAGAAACCCTAAAAGGTACCCAAAAACCAAGTTCTGAAAGCTGAGTAGTGCTACACCGGTACCTGATGGGCGCTACAATGCTAAAGTCAGAGACTCTAGCCCCCCAGAATCGCAGCCTAGAGTTGTAGCGCTCCCATCCTAGTGCTACAGCGCTAGTACCAGAAATACAAATTTCTGGGTTTCTCTCTTCGAACCTTCCCGAGCCAAAGCTCCAAAAATCCTCCCCAATCATCAGCCAAACACAAAATTGAGCCAATAAATCACTATAGCTCACCCAGAACAACATAGTAACATCAAATCTTAGCTAAGAACCTTACCAAACACAGAAATCAAAACTGAGCTTTGAAGCTCAAGAACCCTAACTAAAAGCCAGAAAACTTCTCAGAATTGAACCTACTTTAAGCTTCAAAATACTCAGCTCAATTCCACATAACTAAACCAAATTCATTTACTAATTATACCCAGAAATCTAGCAAAATTCAAAGTTGAAAACCACAATCCTTACCTCAATTTTCAAGTTGAATCCGCACACCAACTCAGCTCAAATCTTTGACTTTTCCTCTAATTTCCAGCTCCAATTCCTGCTTAATTCCCCTTCAATTACTTCAAAGATCGCAGCCCCAAAGACTAGCCTAGGCTCCTTTTGATTCTTAGCTTCAAATTCCACAAGGGAGAGTGAGGAAGAGAAGAGAACGTGAGAGAGAGAAGGGATGAGCTGAGAGAGAGTTTTCTTTTCCTTTCTTTCCTTGATTAATTCCACAATGTTCTATTTTGTTCTAAGAAAATGTTGAATATATCCTTAGACTTAGGAAAAGACTATTTTGCCCTCCCAAATAAAACTAATGCTTTACTCAATCTAAGGGTATAATAGTCATTTGTTCCCAATTCCCGCTAATTCCTCGAGTGCTCCTAATATTTACCTCTTAAATCCCATCCTCCAATTAATCACCAATTATTTACCCAATGTCTAATAATCCCTGATATATTTTCTAAATATCCCAAAAATTCCTCTAGGCTCCCCCGAGCTGGGTATAAATCCTCGCCGCGACTATTTCGCCAAACCGTTCACTAAGACCGTCTCCAGCCATATACTGTGAATATATCCCCATAATAATGTAGTCTCAACAATTTATCACATAAAATTAATTTTATGTCCTCACCGGGCCAAAATTATAAATATGCCCTTCTAAGCAAAACAGGGCCCACATGCATATTTAATACTCATAAACATGCATTTAATCATATCCATATAATCATATAGTCATGCATGCTACAAAATCATGCATTTAATCATTTATTCACGCATATATACCAATTATGCCCTCCCGACACACTAATCAAGGCTCTTAAGCCTTATTAGCAAATATGGGTCATTACAGTAGTGGCAGTAATGTTTCCTAGGAACAGTGTGTGTTCCGTGCGTACCCCATTCTGCAGGTTAGTTCAGGAGACCAACCTCCGGATTTCTTGGGGACACATCAGCATCAGGGAAAACTAGACTTGTACTATCCGCACATAGGGTCCATGTTCATTTACAAATATCTAGGAACGTTTACCTAAGTCCTGGTTCATTTACCAGGACCCAGGTTCATTTACCTAGGCTGATACCTTGTGGACAACATCTTCTCTTGGATCCCACTTGATGGGATCCGTCTCCTGGAGTGAGCCATCCGCCATCACCATTTACATCCCCAAGGACGTAGGTTGAGAGTGGTCAGGGATACGATATGGGCCTGCACCTTGGTTTTGATCCCCTCACTATGCTTATGGTACTTGCCCATCATTGGGCTCAATATGGTTTGAGCCGCCAAGGTTTCCTGATTCGTTGTTCACTGGCCCAGGTTTGGCCCGGACCTCTTCGGAAGGCCCATGGACCTGTTTGGCCCTGCCACAAGTCAAATGTGGAAAATATGGATAACACTGCATAATCTAGTTGATCGTTGAGGCATAACAATAAAATAGAACAATAGAGAACTCAATACTAAATATTAATTCAATGGAATAAGAATTAGGGTTATTAACTTCATCAACTAGCCACCTATGCCTCTCTAATTTGAATTTAAGAATTCCTATCTCTATTGTGATAGCGATTTACAATTGTAAATTATATTCTTACTAGGACATATAATTCTCTATGATAAGAAATCTCCTACATCTTTGTGGTAAACTAACATATTGCAATCATTAAGCACGTAATCCATAAGCTACACAAATCATACAAGTACTCTCGTCCAATATAAGTCTATGATTATTTGACTATAGCATATTTATCCTTCACTTCTCTCAGATAAAAATAATATATATCATGTAAATGGTTATCAAGCTTTTAAACACAAGTCAAACTGTTGACTGCCTTTTTTTCTATCAACCTACAGATGAGAGATTAAAGAAATAAACAACAAGAACACAACAGTTTTTACGTGGTTCAGGCTATAAAAGAGCCCTAGTCCACGAGTCTCTGGTATTAAGGGGATTGGAAGCTTGCTAGGGAAATCTCCAATGGAGTTTCTTAAGCAGTGTTTATATTGCTCTGAGTACAAGGCTCTCTTCCTGTAAAAACTCTAAACCCTTTACAATGAGATCCTCAGCCCTATTTATTGAGGCTGGGGTCATTAATTGTTAATCATCTACAATTAATACACATTAGGCTAATTAATACACCTTATCACCATTATTGGGGTATTAATACCACTTTAATGCATTGGGCTGCATTAACTAGAGACCACGGCCCAGGCGAAAAATGTGAGGCCCACTGCAGAAAGTTACCTACTTTATGGGAAACATGCCCCTGGCACTGTCAAGGCATTTTGCGCATATTTCCTTGTCAGGTAGCGTAGTGGAAGTGCGCATTGTCGACTCATACAATTGACAACACTGTGGATAGATCGCAAAAAATATTTTCAAGCGATCCTCTAACGCTGCAAACCTGCATTGGTTGACACCTGGCTAGCTTTCTAGGTCCCGAGGACAAGGTCCTTGTCCTGGAAGACAACTGTCTATAAGGAAATCAAGGACTACTAACCAGTTATTAGGCATGGCCTTGGAGAGACGTCCATGCCCTACCTTTATCCGATGGACGTGGCTTCGAGCCTAGATATCAACCCTCCGAGGACTGACCTTCAGGGTGTAGCCTTACTCAAAGAGGCACGTGTCCTCGCCACATGCCCTACTCAAATTGCCACATGTCCTTTGGTGAAAACAAGGACAACATTTGCCCCCCAAGTCTCTACTCGTCCTTGAATAGTGGAGACTTAAAATTAGGGAGAAATTGAATAGTTCTCGGATGGAAATATTTGGACTTCTTCTCACATCACTACGATATTTCTAGCCATGTGTTGAGCCCCCATTGTCAGGCCCATCAATCCGTGCAATTAATGAAGGGTCAGGTCTGAGGCCCAAAACGTCTTTTCCGTACCCTAGGTGTACTTTCAGCCTATACTATAGATTTCCTTTTCCCAATACCAATGATCACGATCCACACCTTTCTGATCTCGACCCTTGGATTGCTCTCGAGTACTTATGTCTTAGGTAATCCAATGGTCGAGGTGAACTTACTTCGCCCCCAAGCACAGGACATATAAAAGGTCGAGAACAAACTCTCCAATGTTACTTTGGCCCATTTTAAATTTCTTATGTTTTCAACTCTTCAGCCTCTCTCAGCCTCCCAACCCATTCTCTGGCCTTGCATCCTTTCTAATTCTTCTGTCATTCTAGAAGATTGGCGTGAAGCTTCTTACTTCTAGGCAAACAGCAAGCAATTCTTCAGGGTTCGCACACAATTCAGTACCATCTGATGCTTCATTTCGAGTAAATGCCTCTGAACTGTGACTCTATTTTTGTGTGTGTTTGGTGACTTAGGATGCATTTTTAGGAGTTGTTTTTGAGCTTTTTAGAGGTTGCTTGGCCTTATTTGTCGTCAAAAATGGTCTAAATGACCTATTTAGACGTTCTAGGCATTTTTCATTATTCTGGACCTTCGACCGAAATCTGGAAAATCTCCAGATTTCGATGATATTCATCTTTTCCGGTGGTGTCTCTGGTGCCAGGTGTCTAGCTCCGAGGACACCCCAATGTCATTAGTTTTTCTTTTCAATCCCTTTCCCCGAGCAATAGTCTTTGGGGTTCTCGTTTTGGCCTAGCTTTCTTCGAGCCAAGGCGCTAACTTCTTGGTGTTTGTTTCATATGTCTGAGGAGCTTCATTAGCTCCATCAACAAGGTTTCTATGCCTTTGACAATGAGATCCTTCAGATGGCCCGAGAAGCGGGACAACGCCCTGAGAAGGGGAAACAAGTGGTTGGTAGTAACGAAGCTCTCGCAGTACGGGAGAGCTTAGAGCTGGTGGCGACGAGACCTCTCAAAGCTAGTCTCTCAGAGGAAGAGGCTGCTACAGGCCCGACGCCTTCAGACTCCTCTTACCCTGCCATAGGGTTCAAAGCGAAAGACCTCTTAAGCAAGCTACGGCACAAAGGTGCCTTGCACAGGATCCTCAAAAGCTACGGGGTAGACGACAGCAAAATACTAGTGTGCCTAGCACATGAGGACGAGGGGGCACATGAGAGCATTCATGGGCTCGGGCCCTAGAGCGCCTCTCATCTCCAAGCGGGTGCAGTCCTACCGCTGCAACAATACTATGTCGACTTTCTTAAGTTTTTCAGCATAGCTCCTTTCCTACTGTCCCCAAACAGATACAAAGTACTGGCAGGGTTGTATATTTTGTACAAAAGGCATAATTGGCCTACTCCATCCCCTGCTGAAATACTGTACATCTACAGTTTCTGAAAATACGCAAAGAATGGGGAAAAAATAGGGATATTATACCATGATGAAGCACACAGTCCCAGGGAGAGGCTACAAATCCCCGAGCGGCAACGAGAATCACTTTCGGGCCTACAAGGACCAGTTCTTTTGGGCGGATGGTTTCTCGTTGAGAACCTACCCCACTTTACTCCTGGACTTAACTATAGTTGGTAAGTACTACTGTCCTTGCGTAAGTTAGTATGATAGTATTTAGTTCACAACTCATCCCTATCCATGTCGTCTTAATCAGGTCTGTTTTGTCGCAGTCCCTTCGTTGACTCTTTTGCAAAAAGGCTTCGGGCTATGGAGTCCATTCGCAATGAGGAGCTATAGCTTGGCTTCCTCGTCACCGATGCCCACCTCTAAAAATACATGTTATTGTAGGCAAGACAAAGCATAAATCTGGTGGTGTTAACCGAATTCCTGGATTTGAAGCAATCTCAGAATGTGCCAAGGCTACACACAGAGTACATGGCGGCCAAGATGGATCATCAATACGTACAACGCCTTCGTGAGGAGCACGCGCCTCGCCATCAAGGCAGCCATAGAGGCGAAGGAAGAAGAGGATCTTGAGGTGAAGCTCGACGCGGGGATCGAGTCATCTTCCATGGCTCAAGGTAAATCTCTGATCATACTTTACTATGTTGGGCATTTAGGGGAGGGAACTAGTCCTGACCATCATCCTTTTCTCCCTCCCTTCTCGAATGTGGCCAAGTCTCGGGGCGTCGCTAGTCTGAGGAGGAGTACCAAGACTACCAGGACCTCATTGATGTGTTTCTCCGCAACTCGAGGAGGAAGAGGCACCTTCAAGGCTTCATACCTCTTGATGAGAAGACTACCACGCATGCCTCTTGGTTTTGTCAATACGAGAGCAACCTCACACAGGAGATGGGTCGACTTGTACGCCAATTTTCTCATTCTACCCTCCATTCTGAGGAGCCTGATCATGATGGGGCTCCTGAGGAGTTTTAGATTTGGTCTCACGTTTTATTCTTTTGTGATTTTCTTTTCTTTTATCAAGACTAACTAGCGTTTTTCCTTTGTGCAAAAAGTATGGGCCATTCTTATCTAGTGCGGTCGAAATGTCAGAGGGTTTCGGGGCCTTCTGAGAAAGACACCTAAACTGCTCTAACTGCAGTGCCCACACCCACATCAACTTCCCAAACACCCTTTGTCGCAACTCCACCGATCCCTACTCCGAGCACAACAACTGCCGTTGAGTTCATTGACCTCGAGGCCTCCTCCCCCCGAGATAAGGGATTATATGGGAAGGGCAAAGAGATCCCATCCAACTCCCCTCAAGCCAGGGTTCCTCGGCTGGTTATCTTCCCAGAGCACTATGAAAGGGATGACTCAGCTACACAGGGAGGTTGTTGAGTATTACAACGCTCGTATCGGGGAGGGTAACGAGGACTCTCGACTCTTGGTTGAATATCTGCACGAGGACTGGCCAAAGGAACTCGTCATCCCTCCTCGCCGCAGAGAGCAAGAACCTCTCCTTGCGGGCAGAATAAGAGATAGGGCCTTACTGTTCGACATGGATCTCATGCATGGACTAGTAGCGTCCCTATGCGAGATGCCTGCCAGCAGCTTCGCCCTTTTCGGCAGAGAAAATGAAGTTGCGCTGGTGGCTACCAGCCATCACTCTTCCACGATAGTAAGTCTCCTAATTTTTGCCTAAGTTTAGTCTATATTTCTGTCTTTTTGGTTGACTTGATATTCTAAATTTGCAGACTACGACCCTCAATCAATGGCTCAGGACCTTGTGCTGACACGGTCTCTCAAGCTGAAGAAAACTCGGGAGGAGCTAGCCCGGGTCCAGGTGGAACTGGCTCAACTCCAAGAGACCGTAGTCCCCCTCGAGGAACAATCGTGGCTCCAAAAAGAAGTAGAGGATACCAAGATTCGTGTCCGCGAGGTGGAGGATCTACTGGTCACCGAGTGGTCAAAGTTGTCTACCTTAGAGGAAACATCCTCCAAGTTACTGGAAGATGTTACGGGCTGCACACGGACCGTGGCGGAGGAGCTGCCCCAAGTCTGCGAGGAGCTCCAGTTGAGCCGGGCGAAGTCTCTAGCTCGTGCCGATGAGCTAGAGAAAAACAAAAGAACAACCGAAGAACTGAAAAAAGACCTTGATGTAATGGTTGAGGACATGCTCTTTTTTGCCTGGCAGAGCAATAGAGACATGGAACTCTTGTTCATAGAGGATCCCGATATGAAGACCAAGTTCGAGGCACATCTCGAGGCGGACCCTACCCATGCGACTCAGGAGAAAGAGGCTTCGGCAGCGAATCGTGTCCCCGAAGTTAACCTGGTGATCGAGCTGGTGGTAGAGGTGCCCCGAGGTGAAGGGCCCTAGTGACTGTCTTGTTTATAATTTTTTATTTTTAAAATGTGTAGGCCTACGTGCCATAGCTTATTGGGGTATATACAAACAACGCTCGAGCCCTCAAGCATAGTTGTAACTATTTTTCCGTCTAAAACTATGTAGTTTGCACTACTTTTAAACTCCTTTGATTCTTTAGTTCGTCATAACATTGCATTCACGAGAACAAGAACCCTAGATCTTCTTTACTTCGTTTGGTTCTATAAATTCAACGTAACCTAGCCGCCACGAGAATAAGCACTCAAACCGTTTTAAATATTTTATTTGGTTCTGTAAATTCAATGTGACATTACTGCCACGAGAACAAGAACTCAAAATTGTTTTAAAATTTTGATTTGGTTCTATAAATTCAACGTAACATTATCGCCACGAGAACAAGAACCCAAAATCATTTATAGGTGATTTCTAGCATTTAGTCTCTTCTAGGCTCGTAGTCCTAGAAGTAACTTTAACGTGAAATTTAGCATTAATCTAACAGAGCTCGGCGTCCTCAAGTTCGTAAGACTCAAGATGGAGTCGTCCTATTGTGCTCGAACCTTTAGACATTTAGTGTTTGCCAAGGCTCGGAGTCCTCAAATTAACTTTTTGTCCTCCTGTGTCCCCGTAGTCCAAAGACTCATGTTTTCAGGAGTTCTTGCACACCGACTACCTACCCCCCGAGTCAGCAATACCCAGAAGGTCAGTTAGGGGCTTTAACTTTGCCCCCCCCCCCCCCCCCCGCCCCCGAGCGTATATCTCGGGGCTTCTGTTCGCCTTTCAAGATCATCTCACAACCCCCCGGGTTCGATGTCCTCGGGAGGTGATGTTAATTCGTACTAGTGCTACTAAGGGTTACTTTTAGGGTCCACTCCTCCAAGTATTTAGATCAGATCCCGACAACAGGTCAAGACTATGACTCGGGTAAGGGTTCTCGAGTGCGATGTCCACGGGAGGTGTCCAAGTAAAAATGACTCAAGCACCCGTTCACATCTCGAAGATTAGGATCTGGTTATTACTCCTCAGGCATGCGATGTCCTCGGGAGGTAACCTGAATCTCTAAGTTCGCGTTACTGGGTTTTTTATGCTAGGTTTTCTCAAGGTATTTTAGCTATGGGATCCTATGACACTAGGGGTGCTTCACTCATCGACTCGCTAAGCTCCCCATGTCATGGACTTCCCGACACTATAATATTCGAGGCATTATGAGGACTTGGGCATAACTCCTCGGCGCAGTTTCCACGAGAGGCATCCCAAGTCTACCCCGGGACCAAGTACGGAGTACTCGATCTTTCATTCGCATATTGAGATCAAATACTTGGTTAAAGCTCCTTAAGCTTGATGTCTATGGGAGATAACAAAAGTCTATTCTTGCACTACTAAGATTGTCTAATTTCTAGGTGCTAAGCCCTATTCTGCTTGGAACAGGCCTAGTCTCCTAGGATAGACTCGATTATCTTCCTAGGTTCTTCTATACTCAGGGTGGTGACACTAGGATTACTCCTCTTAACAAGTTTAGTTTCCTCAGTCATTCCCCGCAAGTTGTGACGATGCCCTAACTCCATGCCCCCCAAGTGATCGGAGACTAGTCTGCGTTCACTTGTTCAGGCTAGCGAGCGAGTGCTCTTATACATAGCAATAACAGAATGAAGGAAACTAAGAAATATAAGCAGACAATAAAGTTCTTTCTTACTGTGTTGTATATACACGATTTTCATTAAATGTGCCCGAAGGCTACAAAGGGTACTGTAGAAATTGACAAAGTTCATTGCTCATATTACTGGTAATACCGGTGAAGATGCTCGGCATTCCAGGCGTGGGGAATCAACACCCACTTAGTAAGGCCAATTTGTATGTCCCTGGACACACAATGCTCTCGACTAGGTATGGGCACAACACTCCTGCACCGAGGTCTCGGGTGGCTAATAAGACTCTTCGCAACACCAAGTCTCTGACCCCAAGCTTTCTATCCTTCACTTTAGAGTTGAAATACCTAGCTACCTTCTGCTGGTAGGATGCTATGCGGAGCTGAGAAGCTTCACGGAGCTCCTCCACGAAGTCCAAGGATTCTCGCAGTAAAGCATGGTTTGTGGTCGGGTCATACGTATCCCGTCGATGCGTGGAGGTTGCTGCCTTAACTGGGAGCATAGCCTCATACCCATAGGACATGGAGAATGGTGAGTGGCCGGTAGAAGTCTTAGCAGTGGTGCGATAGCTCCATAATTCCCTAGGAAACTCCTCAAGCCAAGCTCATTTTGCTTGTTCCAGTCTTTTCTTCAAAGTGGACAGGAGTATCTTATTAACTGCTACCACTTGGTTGTTTCCCTATAGGTGGGCCATGGAGTAGAAGCACTTGATAACTCCATGTCATTGACAGAAGTCCTTGAATACTTGACTATCAAATTGCAACCCATTGTCGGAGACTATCTTCCTCGGGAGCCCGTACTGGCAAACGATGTTTATAATGAAAAAAATCCAAAGCCTTTTTAGAGGTGATCGTTGCGAGCGGCTCGGATTTGACCCACTTCATGAAGTAGTCTACGACCACTATGGCATACTTCACCCCTCCCTTTCCTGTAGGCAGGGACCCATTAAGGTTGATACCCTAGACAACGAAAGGCCATGGACTAGTCATCTGCGTAAGCTCATTTGGAGGTGCTCGGGGAATGTTAGCGAAACGCTGACACTTGTCGTACTTCTTCACATAATCCATCGCATCTCCATTCATTGTGGGCCAAAAGTATCCTTGACTTAAGATCTTTTTGGAAAGATTTTGCCCCCCAGCATGGTCCCCGCAAAAGCCAACGTGTACTTCTCGGAGTATTAGACTGGCTTCTTGCTGGGACACACATTGAAGCAAAGGCATAGAATAACCTCACCGATACAGATTATTGTCCATGAACACGTACCTAGGTGCCTGATAGAGCAGCTTCTAAGGGGCCTTCTTATCCAGGGGCAACTCCCTAGAGACAAGATATTTTATTATTGGTTCCATCCACCCATCTTGGGGTTGTATAGCTTCCACCTCATTGGGAGCTGAGATGCCTTGGAGCATCCAAGTAGTCAATGGGGACCACATTGATCAACTCAGAATCTTTGGTGGTGGCCAACTTAGCCAAGGCGTCAACATTGGAATTTTGCTTTCGTGGCACTTGCTGAATAATGAATCTTTTGAATTTCTTGAGCCTTTTCCAGATACGCTGCCATTTTTGTTCCCTGGGCCTGGTACTCTCCAAGTACTTGGTTTACCACGAGTTGAGAGTCACTAAAAATTTCAAGGCCCTCTGCCTTGAGCTCAAGTGTTACTCAGAGTCCAGCAATTAAGGCCTCGTATTATGCTTCGTTGTTAGAGGTGTTGAATCCAAAACAGAATGCGATGTGCACTCTATGTCCCTCGGGGGAAACCAAAATGAGTCCAGCTCTGGCACCATTCTCATTTGAAGATTCGTCCACATACAATTTCCACACTGGTTCGACCATTGGGACACGTTCAGGCTTCTCATGATTCCTTGTACACTCGACGATGAAATCGGCCAGTGCTTGACCTTTTATAGCATTCCTCAGATGGTAAGTGTTATCGAACTGACTCAACTCCACCGACCATTTCAAGAGTCTTCCCGATGACTCTGGCTTTTGAAGGACGTTCCTATAGGGATGGTTTGTGAGGACCTTAATTGGATGTGCCTGGAAGTAGGGTCTTAGTTTTCAAGAAGTCACCATGAGGCAAAAAGTTAACTTCTCCATTAGAGGGTTCCTAGACTCTTCTCCGAGGAGTATTTTGCTAATGTAATAGACAGGATGCTAAACACAGCCTTCCTCCCGCACTAATGCAGCACTGATAGCATTCTCCGAGATAGCCATATAGAGCAGGAGAGCTTCTCTGTCTACTAGCTTGGAGAATCGGAGGGTTTTCCATGTGTGCCTTGAGCTACTAGAATGCCTATTTACACTCTTTTGACCATTCAACTCTCTGACTCCCTCTGAGAACATTAAAGACAAGGATGCACTTGTCTGTTGCCTTGGAGACAAAACAACTCAAAGTTGTGATCCTTCCTGTCAAGCTCTGCACGTCTTTGTGCTTCCAAGGAGACGGGATCTCGATCAGGGCCTTCATCTTCTAGGGGTTTTCCTCAATTCCTCGATCGCTGACAATGAAACCTAAGAACTTTCTGGAGGCCACCCCAAATGTGCACTTTTAGGGATTTAATTTCATTCCAAACTAGCAGAGCACTGAGAAAACCTCAGCCAAGTCACCCACATGGTTGGGAGTTGTCCTATATTTGACCATCATGTCATCCACATAGACTTCCATGTTCTGCCCTAGCTTGCTCTTGAACATCTGGTTTACCAGTCTCTGGTAGGTGGCACCAGCGCTCTTCAGTCTGAAAGGCATCACAATCAGTAGACACCCTTGTCGGTCCGAAAACTTGTATGCTTTTGGTCTGCAACATGCATGGATATCTAGTTCTAGCCCGAGCATGCATCCATGAATGACAACAGATCGTAGCCAGAGGTAGCATCGACCATTTGATCTATCTTGGGGAGTGGGAAGCAGTCTTTTGGGCAATCCCTGTTCACATCTGAGAAATTGATGCATGTCCTCCAAATGCCATTTGGCTTTGGCACAAGAATAGGGTTAGATAGCCACTAGGGATATTGGGCTTCTTGGATAAATTTTTTGGTGAGGAGCTTGTCTACCTCGGCCTTGAGAGCCTCTTTCTGAGTTTGATCAAACGCTTTTTGCTTTTGTTGGATAGGAGTGAAGTTGGGATCGACATTTAAGGCGTGGCAGATGATGTTTGGATCAATTTTAGTCGTGTTTGAATGCGACCATGCAAATACAACTTGGTTTTCTCGAAGGAAGTTCACCATTGCTTCTCAGACTTCCAACTTCAAGCTTCCCCCAACATTTATTTTTCTATCGGGGTGGAGGTATCAATAAATACCTCTTCCACCTCTTCTATTGATTCAATGGCCTTCTCCTCTTCAACCCTCGGGTCCAACTCGTCGGGCCCGGTCTCCTGGACCACCTGTACTTCCAAAGCCTCAGACTGCTTGGGGACTATTGTCTCCACCATCATGATGGGGTTCTTGAGAGACACATTGTAACACTATCTCGCTTCTTTCTGGTCTCCATGAATGGTACCAATCCCCGCCTCCATGGGGAACTTTAGGCACAGGTGGCGGATGGAAGTGACGGCTCCAAAATCTATCAGGGCAGGCCATCCCAGGATGGCGTTATATGCCAAGGAGCAGTCCACCACCACAAAGGTGCAATATTTGAAGGCCTGGCAAGGGACTTCTCCAAGTGTTACAGGAAGCTTTATCTGCCCCATCGAGATGAAGACTTCTCCCAAGAATCCATAATGGGTTGAGGCGCACGAGGAAAAATCTGCAGTGGTTAGCCCTATTGTCTCGAAGGTTGATCTAAACAAGATGTTCACTGAACTCCCATTATCCACTAGAATCTGCGCCACCATTTTGTTGAAGAATTGGTTCTCAATTACCAACGGGTCGTGGTGCAGGAAGTGTACTCTCCGAGCATTGTCTTTGGAGAATGTTATGACTTGGTCAATCATTCGAGGCATTTGGGCAGGCAACTGAGCCAAATCTATCACCTTGTCGTCATGATTTAAAGCTCGTGCATACCTGTTCTGCGAGCCTCGGGAGGTGCCCCCATGTGGGGCCCTCTTGAGATAGTTCATACTTGGACGTTCACCAGAGGAGGTCCTCGGACCACTGGATGTTGCAGGGCCATAGGAGCGACTGCTGGGACCTGCAGGCCCACTAGCAGCACGAACACTCCAACCGTGGGGAGTTGGACCTAGCGCACTCCACCCTTAGCATATTGGTGGAGATGACCCAACTTAATGAGGTTTTCGATCTCATCCTTGAGCTGGCGGCACCCATTGGTGTGGTGCCCTATGTCATTGTGAAAATGACAAAACTTGCCTGGATCTCGCCTTTCCCTATCCCTCCGAATGGGTTGTGGCTTTCGATAGTGAACATGTTATTCCGTGGCCTCGAAGATATTCTCTCGGGAGTCCACCAAGTCAGTATACTCAAATTACTGTGAGACATACTTCTCACCAGAGCTAGTTCCCTGCTTGGCCAGTGCGTTTCCATTTCCCTTGGGCTTTTGGCCCTTGCCTTTACCCCCACATCTACTGCCAATAGGGGTTCAACTGGGTGCAGCAGATTGGGAAGGAGCAGCAACTTCGGCACTGAATGCAGGTTGTGTTGGGAACCTTATACAGAATCTTTATTTATTTTCATGTATATCTAATATTAAACAAATTAATATGAGACAACCTAGAACATGTTTATTGTTATCCAAAAAATTAGCATTGATGACGTGGCAAGTGATCCCTGGACACGTGGCTGACGCCTGGAAAAGCTCTGCTAGAGTATCGACCAGAAGACGCATTAGAAGCAGTAAGCAGCCTAGTCTTACCTGGGACCAGTCTGGTCGGTAGTTCCGCATACAAAACAACATTAATGAGAAGATCTTTGTAAATCCCCAATTTAACTCACACAATCTCCTGAGTATCCAATGATTCAGGAAAGAATATCTGTAACAATCTTTTGTAATCCCCCTTGAGCCTATAAATAGCAAAAGATAGATCAAGGATGGGACTTTTGGCTTTTGAATCATTTGAGACTAAAGTAATTTTCCTAGTGATATTGTATTGTTCTTGAGAGGTTAGTGAAACTCATTGAACCCTTGTTCTTTGATCACTCCTTTGGTTCTCATATCAATAACAATCTAAGTGGACGTAGGTTATTACCAGATCCTGGGGCAGAACCACTATAAAAATATCGTGTTGTTATTACTTTTCGTCATTACGTTCTTCTCTACATAATCATTCATATCAAGCATATTCTGACTCCGTGTCAGTTGGCCAAATCTTGGGTCAACATTCTGGTGCTTTCATTGAGAGCTTGATTAATCATTGCTGAGAAAACTAATGGCGAAAACTGGAAGGAAAGCTGGACAGGCGGCCGCTGCTGCGCCATCGAATCCACCTCCTCCTCCCCCTGCAAGCGTGGCGGAGGATGAGCCACATCTGGACTTTGAGGAGGAAGAAATGGATGATGCAATGCTGAAGAGTACCCTGGGCGTGTTGCAGGAAGAGCTGGTTAGTCTGAGAGCCAGTCAGGAGACTGCTGCCGGAGTTGTGGACGGCAGCAGCAGGAAACTGAATGGTAACGCGCGGAACTAAGCGAAAGGCAGGCGGAGATGGACCGCCGCCAGAGCGAAGCCATGGCAGCCCTCGAGGCGGCCTTGCAACTGGATAGAAATCAGGCCGCACCTACCTCGCAGCCTGACCAACCTGCCAATGGGCCACCCCTGAGGGGTCCTAATCCAAGCCCACCGATCCAGCCTTCAAGTCCACAAATGCCAGAGCAGCCTCAAGCGCCCCATGACGATGTCCCGCTGGACCCTGAGGCGCAGCCACCATCCCAGGCTGGTCGTGGCAATCCCCCCCAACAAAGGCAGAATAGGGACGAGCATCAACCTCGTAGTCCTAGACGCCGTAGGGGTGATGAGCCAAACCTACCGAACAGAGGTCAGTATCCCCCTGTTAACAGGAGGGACTCAGAGTTAGGCTCTGCGGTCCGAGGTCCCCCACGGCACGATGATGCACGGGGACACCATGACCAGGGCAGGCCGCTCTCTAACGCTCGGGACGTTTCAGCCAGAAATGGATATCGAGGGAACAGTCGATCCCACCATAGCCAGTCGAGGTTCAGAAATGGCCATGGATATAATGAGGCTGACTCAAGCAAGGGGAACGCTGGCCGAAGGAATGAAGAAAGAGGTAAAGGCAGGAGCCAGGTACCTCAAGATGACCAACCCAATAGATGGGATGCCGGGGGGCAGCCCAAACAAAATAATGTCTTCAACAGGCTCGGGGGTAGCGAGCAGCGGAGAAGAGATGAGGATTTACGTGACATACTCAACGATTGCCGCGAGCGGCATGGCGAGAACATCCCCCCGCCAACAGAGGCCACAGTGATTCCTGCCGCTGTACAGGCCCAGATAGACGCCCTCAACCAGGCAGTGCAACAGCTGATCGGGGGAAGGACATCTTACATCGAGCACGATAGGAGGAAAGGCACTCCTTTCGTACAGAGGATAGCTAATGCCGAAACTCCAAGCAAGTTCAAAATGCCTACACTCCCAAACTTTGACGGGTATGGAGACCCAGTGTCTCATGTCAACAAGTTTGAAATTCAAATGGACATTCAGAAAGTGTCCGAAGACGCTCGGTGCAGGATCTTCCCTGCAACACTTTCTGAAGCTGCGCAGGAATGGTTTTTTAAGTTCCCTCCTGAAAGCATAGTTTCCTGGGAAATGTTCGTAAGGGAGTTTTACGGACAGTTCTATGCAGGTCGTGTGCATCCAACCGAAGCAAACCAGCTGGTCGAAATTCGCCAGCAAGATGGGGAGTCAGTAAAGGACTACATCCAGCGCTTTATGCGAGCGGCGGCTGGAGCAAAAATGGTGGGGGACGAAGGCAAAATGATGGCCATTACCGCAGGGGTAAAACGTCGTTCTCCCCTCTGGAAAAGTCTCTGAAAGGAAGGAGTGAGAACTACCCAAGAATTTTTGGACCAGGCTGATCGCTACATCAAGCTTGAAGAAGCCATCGCTGACGACGGAAAGCCCTCAAGCAAGGATAAGAAGGCTTCCGAACCTGCCAAAGTCGCCAATGGTTCCAAACCTAATGGCAACGGCAAAGGCAACGGAAATGGCAACAGCAATGGCAAGAATGGTGGAAAACGGCCGTATAACGAGCCTTCCACCTCCGACAACAAACGAGCCAAGGGTAATCGTTATGAACCTCAGTTCACTAACTACACTGCCCTCATTGAGTCTCGGGGAGAGGTTTATCAGGCCACAGGTTCTAGTGTGCCTTACAAAAAACTTGGCCCCATTCAGAAGGATATTTCGAAGAGGGACACTACCAAGTTCTGTCGTTATCATAACGACTACGGACATGACACCAATGAATGCAACCAGTTGAAAGACGAAATCGAGTTCCTTATTAGACAAGGACACTTGAGAAGATACGTACGGGCCTCGGGAAATTCCCAACGAGAAGCTCCGGGTGGCAACGAGCAAGCGCCCACGCGCCAACGCTCGCCACCCTTACAGCCTGCCCCCGTGACTGGCACACTCTTAACCATCTGTGGAGGCCCGCAGCTCGCGGGAAATAGCGGAAAGGCCAGGGAACGATATGCTCGGACTCTGCGCCACGACTAGGACATCGAGATGATGACTGTGGAGGACCGTGCACCAAAAAAGGCTCGGTCAGAGGAAGGTTAGATAACCTTCTCTGATGGCGACGCCCAACACGTCAGGTTCCCACATTCTGTTCCGCTAGTCGTGGACATCCAGATGGCCAACATGATGGTGAAGAGAGTACTGGTCGATACAAGAAGTTCAGTGAATATCCTATATAAATCAACACTGGAACGCATGAAATTTTCCGTTAAGGACTTGGAGCACTGCAACCAAATGATATACGGCTTCTCTGGAGAAGGACTCGCCCCCGCCGGATTGATCAAGCTCCCAGTAACGACGGGTACATCGCCTACAACAAGGACATTACTCACCACTTTTGTAGTGGTCGATTGTCCCTCGGCGTACAATGCCGTTATTGGAAGGCCCATAATGGTTGATCTGCGGGCCGTCATCTCTATGTGGCACTTGGCCATGAAATTCCCAACAGACGCGGGGGTAGGACGCGTGTTGGGAAACTAGAGGGAAGCCAGGGAGTGCTACAACGCCTCAATCACAAAGGCGAAGAGTGGAACGTCGAAGAGCGCTGCCTCAGATTGGTTGCAGATGGCAGTTGATACACAAGCCCAATCCGGTGATGAAGTCACCAAATAAGGTGTTGCCCAAAGTGAGGACAGAGATTTGGATCCTCGCTTTGGGGATTTTGAAGAGAATGTTGGACCCGTCGAGGACCTGGAGGAGGTCCAACTCGACAAAGAAGACCCGACCAGAGTCGTAAAGGTTGGGAAAAACTTAGAGCCTACCAACGAAGAAAACACTGGTGGAATTTTTGCGAAAGAACCAGGAGGTTTTCGCCTGGTCGCATAAAGACATGGCTGGGATAGATCCCGCAGTTATCAGCCATGTCCTGAATATAGACAAGACCTTCCCACCCGTGCAACAAAAGAAAAGGCTGCTCGATAAAGATAGATCAAGAGCCTTAAAAGAAGAAGTCGAAAAACTAAAGGAGAATGGGTTCATCAGGGTGGCATTTTATCCATCGTGGGTCTCCAATCCGATGCTGGTTCCCAAGCCTAACGGCAAGTGGCGGACATGTGTGGATTTTACAGACCTCAATAAAGCCTGCCCAAAAGACTGCTTCCCACTCCCAAGAATCGACCAGCTGGTCGATGCAACTGTAGGACACGAGATCCTCTCATTCATGGATGCATATTCAGGCTACAACCAGATTAGCATGCACCCCCCTAAGGATCACACCAGCTTTCGGACCGATACGGGCTTATACTGTTACAAAGTAATGCCCTTCGGACTGAAAAACGCGGGTGCGACTTACCAACAGCTAGTCAACCACATGTTTAAGGAGCTAATCGGAGTAAACATGGAGGAATACGTGGACGACATGCTGGTAAAGTCTAAGAAGGCAGAAGGACATGTGAGGGATTTACAAGAGTGCTTTAGTGTATTGAACAAATACTAGATGAAGTTAAACCCCCTCAAATGTTCCTTCGGAGTTGGATCAGGGAAGCTTTTGGGGTTCATTGTAAATTCAAGAGGAATCAAGGCCAACCCTGACAAGATAAAATCCCTGATCGACATGAAGTCGCCAGAAAGGATCAAAGATGTACAAAGTTTAACAGGAAGAATCGCAGCCCTAAGTAGATTCATTTCGAAATCAACAGACAAGTGTGTCCCTTTTTTCAATCTACTTAGAGGAAATAAGAAGTTTGAATGGACAGGAGACTGCGAGCAAGCATTCTAGGCCTTGAAAGCCCATATGGCACAGCCTCCCATCTTATCAAAGCCAATTGAAGGAGAAACTTTGTTTATTTACCTGGTGATTACTGAAGTTGCTGCTAGCGCGGTACTAGTACGAGAGGAGGAAGGCGTACAAAAGGCAGTCTACTATGTCAGCAAAAAGGCTGATCGGGGCAGAATTGAGATATCCACCAATCGAGAGGTTAGCATATTGCTTAATCCTGGCCTCTAGGAAGCTACGCCCCTACTTTCAAGCTCATCCTATTACAGTTCTAACTGACGAGCCCCTTCGGCAAGTCCTCCAAAAACCAGAAGCGGCTGGACGATTATTAAAATGGGCAGTCGAACTGGGGCAGTTCGATATAACTTATTCACCGCGAGTAGCATTCAAGGGATAAGTCTTAGCCGACCTTATTGCAGAGTTCACCGAACTCCCAGACAGCGAGCAGTGCGAACAGCTTGAAGTGCCTGAGCCTCAAGACAAAGCTCCTTCGTGGAAGTTATTCACGGATGGGTCCTCCAATGAAGCCTACGCTGGAGCGGGAGTGATATTGATAACGCCGGAAGGGCATCGATTTCACTGCGCCATCAGGTTCGACTTCACCGCGTCAAATAATGAAGCAGAATACGAAACACTCCTCGCTGGATTGAGGATGGCAAAGGATATGAGCATAAAGACGCTTGATATCTGCAGTGACTCGCAGCTAGTGGTGAATCAGGTCCTAGGAGAATATCAAGCGCGAGGCTTGAAAATGATGGCCTACTTAAATAAAACAAAAGACCTGCTAGCCCAGTTCACGAAGTACACCCTCCAGCAAATCCCGCGAGATTAGAATTCAAATGCAGATGCCTTAGCCAAACTCGCGAGCGCGAAGGATGCTGACACTTTGAACATCGTGCCAGTAGAGAGACTGAGTGAGCCAAGCATTCAAACAATCGAATCCAGTATGGAGATACGGGTGGAAGATACATGGATGGCACCTTATTTGGAGTATCTGACAAATGGTACGCTACCAACAGATAGAAACAAAGCCAGAACTCTACAAAGGCGAGCCGCTAGGTACATACTGGTCGATGGTGTTATGTACCGAAGAGGATATTCAATGCCACTACTCAGGTGCGTTACACCAGAAAAGGCTAAGGAACTCATGAAAGAGGTGCATGAAGGCTTCTGCGGGGATCACGCTGGGGGGCAAAGTTTGGCAAAGAAGATCCTAAGGCAAGGCTACTTCTGGCCAACTATGAACGAGGATTCGATGGAGTTTGTACGAAGATGCGATAAATGTCAAAGATTCTCCAAGATTCCACGAGCAGCTCCAAACGAATTAAAATAGATGCGAATTCTGTGGCCTTTTGCAGTATGGGGGATAGATTTGATTGGATCCCTACCTACAGGGAAAGGCGGAGTAAAGTACGCAGTCGTAGCAGTCGATTACTTCACCAAATGGGTCGAAGCTGAGCCGCTCGCTACCATCACGACCAAGAAAGTCCTTGACTTTGTTATCAAGAACATTGTCTGTCGATATGGTTTGCCTAGGAAGATAGTTTCAGACAATGGAAACCAATTTGACAGCGATTTATTCACCGATTTCTGCGAAAGACATGGAGTCATTAAAAGCTTTTCTTCAGTTGCACACCCCTAGGCGAATGGGCAGGTCGAAGCCGTGAATAAAACTCTTAAAGACACCCTGAAGAAGAGGCTCGAAGAAGCTAAGGGAGCGTGGCCAGAGCAATTGCCTGAAGTCCTCTGGTCGTATAGAACGTCTCACCGAACAGCGACAGGACATACCCCATTTTCCTTGGCCTACGGATATGAGGCGATGTTGCCTGTCGAATTAGATCCCCCCTCACATCGACGTCTAACATACGACCAGGACCAAAACAGCCAACAGATGATGGAATCCCTAGACTCGATTGACGAAATACGGGAGAAGGCCCAACTCCGAGTTGCTACATACCAACAAAAAGTCGCCCGGTACTTTAACTCCAAAGTTAAAGAAAGAAAATTCAACGTCGGAGACTTGGTGCTACGACAAGTTTTCTTAAATACCCGCGACCCTACTGCTAGAGTGCTTGGACCTAATTGGGAAGGACCTTACCAAATTGAAGAAGTCCTTCATCCGGGCACCTACAAACTTGCATGCTTAAACGGAGATCTCGTTCCGCGTTATTGGAATGGAGAACACCTGCGCAAGTATTATCAGTGAACAGTTCTTCTTAAAGGACTGGCTTGTATTAATTTTTCTTTTTACAAGTTTAGCAAAGAGGGTTAGCCACGCTATATGGCTAATCGCTCGTATTTGTAAGATTCTATTTCAGAATCACTCGTAAAGACATGTTTAGTCCATTTTTAATACGAGATTATAAGGGACTGTGCACAGCCAGTCATTCTTGCCAGCCTTTGTGAATTTATATTTGCAAGTATTTGTTCATTACGTGTGTTGTTTTGCTGTATTACAAGTATTATTTTTACACACGAACAGGAATGTTCTGACAGGTCATGGTCAAGGCAAATGACCAAGGACCTAAAGCTCCTCGATCACTTGGGGGGCATATAAGGCACATCGATAGCAAAGCATACCATGAGGTATGTAAACACACGAGCAAAATGAGTGAAAGCATGCTAAGGTACTTAGAGTATTTTTCAAATTTTATATTTTTTTAAATCTTGCCAAAGTACTATGCTAAGTTCGGTCATACGGACAAATGTTATAATAAATGAAAATATTATAGCATCATGCAACCTTTTACACCGCAAGCATCACTGCTTGGATGTAATTGTTCAAGTAAAAGAAAAAGATTTACTGCCCGTGCAGCAAAGTTTAAAATAAAAATATTGTCTTTACATCACGACCCGTGGGTCGTGTAATCAAAAAGAAAGAAAAAATAATGGAAAAGCTCAAGAGGCATTTGGGGCCGGAGGGTCATTAGCGGCATTCTGGTTGACAACATCCTCAACAGCCCCTCCTTCTTCTTAAGCACCAGCCAGACTTGGGGAAGCAGGGATCCTCGCTCTTGCCTCCTCTTCAGCCAGTTGGGCAGTGCAGCGAGCCAGCTCGGCAGCCCTTATATCCTCTGAAAGATAGCTGAAGTCGGCTCCCTGATTGTGTTTCCAGAAGTTTTAGAAACATCGGAGCGTCGTCCTCTTATACCTTTCCAGATTTTTGGAGTTGTCGAGCTCCAACTGCTTTACTTTGCCCTCGAGAGTGGCGATGGCCTCGTCCTTGGGTTTGAGCACCTCTTCCAATCTTCTGATTTCGCGAAGGTGGGTGCGACTGGCATCCTAATAATCCTGCCTCGACTTTATCGCAGCTTCCTTCACAGCTTCAGCCTCCGACAACTTTGTCACCGCAGCATCCCTCTGTTGGACCATCGCCTCCAACTCCTTGGTGTGCCTGGCCTCTGTAGCCGAAAGCTCCTCGGCTGCCTTCACTTGGTACCCCTCAATGGCCTTTGCCCTAGCCTGCTCGATGGTGGCTTGGGTGCGGGTGCGAGCAGTGGTGGCAGACAGCAAAGCCTGAAGACAAAGGATAAGAGTTAGAACCTGTGGCAAAGACTAAAAGACTAAGGCCAAAAGGATTAAAGAAGTACTTACGTTGGCTATTTCGTTCAAGGTCCTATTCAGGATCAGGTTGACCGTCATATTTTCTGCCTCAACCATTGCATCCTTGACGCGGTCATTTTTCCCAATGTACACGATGCGGTCTTTTGCTACTCGTACGACACGGCTTGAGAGTTTGGCCCCAAGGGTCTCTTCCCGCTTGTCTTGTTCCCTGCTGGGTGCAGCCGGAGGAGGGTTCTTTGGAGCCAGAGGAGGGATCTTTGGAGTGGGAGGAGTCTCTTTCTTGGCAAGGGCCGGAGGATGAATAGAAGTTTGCCCAGCTGGCACGTCCCTGGGAGGGTCCTCTGTTCGACTTTTCTTGGCCGGTCTCTGGCTTGTTTCGCCAGTTTGTCTCCGCGACGACTTCCTTCGGAGCTAAGGAACTTCTTCTTCCTCCTCAGCATTGTATAAATCGAAGACGTTGGGAGTGGCCATATCTGCACACGAGAAAAAGCATGCAAAAGGGTAAAGATAAGAGCAGATGAAGACTATCTATCAAAACGAAAAAGAAGGTCACAAAGTTAGTACCCGAGCTACAACTACTGGTCGGTATACTATTGACTCTATTAGTCATACACTCATTATCTGGCATGAAGAAATCTGGCCCTAAATTTGGAGTATATGTAAAGTTGCCTTCCCCGTCAAACAAATGACAGGGAATTGGCAAACTATTTAAAAGTAAAATAATTTTACCGTTCTCATCAGAAGATTCCCCAAAGACCACAACTGGCTCTTTGGCTTTTCGTTTCCCCTTGCCTTGGGGAGCAGAAGGCCTTTCTGCAGAAGGATTGCCCGTGGGCTCCCTGATTGTAACCCCCATTGGCCTCCTCCAAGGAGGGGACGCAGGAGGTTACTGCTCGGGAACCTCCTCGGCAGTGTCATCGTCTACCACGGACCCTTTCGTTTCATGGCGAGGAGCCAGGAGGCCGGACAGCCTCAAGTTTTCATCGACAACCAGGGACTTGACGCTTTTTTCTGCGTCTGTCATCCTGGCCAGTCTATTGGACCTCAACACCATGTCTGGTGTTGGGGTCGGACGTAACCATGGGCTTGAAAGACAGATTACAGTTTGAGAAAAATGAAAGGAGAGACCTTGATTAAAAGTATCGACCAGTCAAAGGCAGGCACTTACCTCCTCGAGCGAAGGCCAGGTTGTTGCTGGTTATGTCCGGTGTAAGGAAGTACTCCTTACTGTACTGCCCCACGTTCGATATATGCGTGGTGTCACTCAGGAACGTCCGGTTGGTCTCCTGGTGACAGAAGTGGAAGAAACCCGTTCCATATTGTTGCGGGTTGGATTTAAGGTCAAAAAGATAGTTGACCTCATGAGGGGTAGGTTCTGGCCATTTCTTGAGTTTATACAGGATATAGAGTGCGGCCAGCATTCTATATCCATTTGGAGTAATTTGGAAAGGGACGACACCGAAATAATTGGCCACCCCCTCATAAAAAGGATGTAGAGGGAGGTAAGCCCCCGCCTCTAAGTGATACTGAGACCAGGCACTATATACGCCCCCAGGGAGGTTAGCCCTTTGGTCTGCGGCAGGAATTGTAATAGAAACCCCTGTAAGAGGGTATTTCCTGAAGTAGTTAGCAACCATCCGCATGGTCACCGAGCTGGTCGGAGAAGTATACCACTCGACATCAGGCAAATTCTGATGGTGAGGGCGGGCCCTGGTTTGGAAATTAGGGTCAGGAATAGGATTTTCTCGACCACTGGTCGAGGGAGCCCTAGCCTGCGAATCAGGCTGGGGAGGAAGGTTTGGACTGTTTTCAGACTCAGGTCTTTTCTTGCCTACGGATTTGGAACGGGCCATTTGAGGAGGAGAAGGACGAGGTCTAGTGGAGGATCGTGAGAAGGGAATCTCGTGAACTCGGTCGGCCGGTTGTTCTTCGCCCTCGAGCAGCTGGAAAAGAAGGTCGTCGTCGATGGGCCGTTCACTTCCCCACAAATCTGGCATCAATGTCTGCAAACAGAAGAATGGGGTGGTGAGGATAAAGAAATTTCAAAGGCTTTTTAGAATGACGCTGGTCGAGTATAAAATCCAAGCTTTTATACAACAGCATTCTAACAAAAAGCTAAGTGTTCCATACGAACAGTTTGAAAGACAGATCAAAGGGTGAAAGTAAAAAAAAATTCAAGGAAGCTTTTTCAACTCCCCTTAGGGCGGGAAAAACCTATTTTCCAACTAGCCTAAAGACCGAATTTTTACTTCGATCTTACATCCTAAAAGTATGATCCTGACCATTAAACTAACTCGTAACCCCTTTTTGCCTACAAAACATTCTACTCACAAGCATCTCAAACCAGAAGCAGATGGACTCAAACAGTCAACATATAAAAGCATCACCACGAAAATTTGAAGCATAAGAATTCGAAAACTTACCAAGAAAATGATCGTGGAGATGGAAAAAGGGCCTTCGGAGATCAAGGAATTCTCGGTCTGAGCCTTGAAAATACAGAAGAAACGGTCTCCGGGGACGATTAAAGCTCTGGTTTTTAGGGTTTCTTGAGAAGACAATGGCGTACGTAAAAGGAAAAGGAAGATTTCGAAGGTATTATATAAGTTTGTCTGTGGCATTAAAAAGGTGTAATCATCAGTTTCCCTTTTTTTGAAGTATGGGGAAGCGGAATGGCCGTCGAATTATTTCTGAGGAGTCGAAAAGACGTGATTAGACAGAAGTAGGTTACTTTTTCCAAGAACACACGAAGAGTTCTGACACGTAAGGCGGGGTTACCAAAGATTCGTTCATCCAAAAGTTTATTTATTGCTCGTGATAAATAAACTTGGGGGGCAAATGTTATCCAAAAAATTAGCATTGATGACGTGGCAAGTGATCCCTGGACACGTGGCTGACGCCTGGAAAAGCTCTGCTAGAGTATCGACCAGAAGACGCATTAGAAGCAGTAAGCAGCCTAGTCTTACCTGCGACCAGTCTGGTCGGTAGTTCCGCATACAAAACAACATTAATGAGAAGATCTTTGTAAATCCCGAATTTAACTCACACAATATCCTGAGTATCTGATGATTCAGGAAAGAATATCTGTAACAATCTTTTGTAATCCCCCTTGAGCCTATAAATAGCAAAAGATAGATCAAGGAAGGGACTTTTGGCTTTTGAATCATTTGAGACTAAAGTAATTTTCCTAGTGATATTGTATTGTTCTTGAGAGGTTAGTGAAACTCATTGAACCCTTGTTCTTTGATCACTCCTTTGGTTCTCATATCAATAACAATCTAAGTGGACGTAGGTTATTACCAGATCCTGGGGCAGAACCACTATAAAAATATCGTGTTGTTATTACTTTTCGTCATTACGTTCTTCTCTACATAATCATTCATATCAAGTATATTTTGACTCCGTGTCAGTTGGCCAAATCTTGGGTCAACATTTATAAAATTGAATTCAAAGAGAAATAATGATAAGAATACTTACATTATACGCAGTGAAATGAATGAGTCCATCCTTCAGTTTCTCTAACCCTTGTATCCTTTCTGTCGCAGAGTCTTACCAAGAAATTGAACCGGTCTTCAATTTTCTTCACAGCCTTCCAAAGTATCGTTGGAATCACCTAGACTAGAGTGGTCAATTCTCAACACATGAGATAGATACAGAGAGAAGAAGAGAAAGAATAATGAGGCTTAGAAAATGACTTATGTTTAGAGAGAATCTAAAACCTATCAGAAAACCAGTGTCTGTCAACTGATTTCAACTCTCGCTTAACATTCCTTTTATAGACCCATTTTGGTCATTTATTTAATTAAAAAATCAATAAAATAATAGCCAATAATCAGCCCTGGGTCGAAATTATCATGGCCTTTAGGCCCGTGAAATTTCCCATTTGATTATAAGCCCGTTGGACTTAAAATCAAGGTCTGGATTATTTTCTATTGATTTAATTATTTAAATCTTTTATCAAATTAATTATTTATAATTTGAACCTTGATTTAAACTTATTTATTAATTTAGATACTAATTTATCTTAATTAATAAATCTGCCCTAATTTCTCTTTTCTTCTCTGAATTGTATAACTCTGTGAAACTATCCAAAATTGACCTGGTCAACTTTGATAATTCTAATTGATAATTAAATCAATTAATTGAGACTATCTAGATGATTTTATCCAAGGTACAGTGGGGACCATGGGCCTATAAAATCAAGCTCAAATAAGTTATCATAAATCTAAGAAATAAATGTACTAACTTATTAATTCCTCGTGACTCCACTAAAGACTCGGAATTGCACTCTTGAATTCGTAGAACGTTCTATAACAAATATAGATACGCTATTAATTATCCATTGTTACAACCATAATTGTCACTCAATCCTCTATAGACAGTCTACAATGAGATGTGACTAAAATACTATTTTACCCCTCATTGTATTTTATCCTTAAAACACTTAGTTCCTTGTAAATGATATTTCAGTAAACTAATATTAATTACTGAAATGAGATCTCTATCATTTAACACCTTGAACCAAACTAAAAGGAAACCATCGTTTCACTTCTTCATCAGAAGCTATAGATGTTCATATCTATGATTAACACTCCCGCTCAATTATACTACCGAGTTCCCAAGATGTAAGTGTTGAACGAAAAAATATATATAAAATAAAAATATAATAATATATATTATTATAAAAAGTGGTATCATTCAAATTAGTGGATATAAATATCTCCACTTTCCCACGTTCTACTCTCACCACTCTTCACATAACGTAAAATAGAGTCTATAAAAGGGGAAATGAATCAGACACAAAAAAAGGGAGGAAGAAAAGAGAAAACTCTGACAAAATTCTGAGAGAGATTACGATAAAAAATAAAAAAGTTAAGTTTTCATTCTTCGGGGAATTCTACAAAGTAAGCACTAGGGCTTGTCCTTATTTTTCTTCTCATCTTTTTAAGTATCATTTCTCCTCTAGTGATTCTCTTCTTTTGTCTTTGGTCCACTTTCGCCTAGGTTTTTTAAGCCACAAAAGGTCTCCAAAAGTGAGATATAGCCAAGGGGGAAAGAAGAAAGTCTGATATCTTTATCCCATTTACTGGCTAAATTTCTCTAAGGATTGAAATCAATTTTTATGTTCTTCATGGTCCACTTTGACCTAGGCTTTTTAAGCCACAAAAGTTCTCCAAAAGTGAGATATAACCATGGAGATGTAACAAATCATCAAACAAAAAAACTTAAATGTAGTTATGCTGCTATATTGAAGAAATTCAGTATAATTACCTTTACAAAAATCCTTCTAAATATTACTGTTGGATTAATATTCAACTTTGCTATATTCAAAGTTAAGGTTAACTAAAAAAAAAAAGAGAAATCGTCTAAAACAAAAATCTTTTTTGACTGGGTGCTTAATCGTAGGCTTCCTAAAACAAACCATATATTTCTAAATATATATGTTTAATAAAGAATGATCGTAAAAAAAATTAAATTTCACAAGTCTCAAACCTTAAATGATATATATTCCTTCACATGATATGTAACCATAGGGGGGCACGGTAAAATAAAATACTCATGTATATATATACATTTATATATAAATTTGTCATTTCATTTATACAAAATAAAAAATGGGTCTTTATTTTGGTTGTTTGAAAAGTCAAACATGGATCTCAACATATATATATATATATATATATTTATCATTTATGTTAAATTTATACAAATATATACATATATATATGCATTCGTGCATTCGTCTGATGTATATATATGTATGTTGAGAAATTAAAAAATTGGGGTTATACGTGTGCATGCTATACATTTACAGCATGTAACATGTAGAAAGATATATAAATATATGTTTGGTATGATACAAAAATAAATAAAAAATCGTACTCATATGCATATATTTTATATATGTAAACGTAAATTTTGTTTACCAAAAGTAAAGAAGCAAACTGTTTTGAGGAGGATTCCTTAAATCAAGAAATAAATGGCATTTGAAGATAGATAATTGGCACAAATAAACATTTGTCGTCTCCTAAAAAATATATAAGAGATTAAAACTATATATTTATATAATTGTTTATGATATAAACAATCAAGGAGAACAAATATACATACCCAAATATATGCTTCACTTTTTTCTCAAAGTTAAACCATGTCTCTCAAGTTTTGAGAACTTTGAAGAATGCATCATGATTGAGTATGGTAGAAGGTTTAAATAAACAAGAGATGATATCTTATTTCGATTCCAAATTCAAATTTAAATTCAAATTGAATTTTAGAATATAAAATAATGATATTATCTTATATATATCTATATATTAGATTTTATCACAAATTCTAAATTCAATTCTCTAAAATTAAATTTAAATTTTAGTATATAGATATTATCTGATATAAAATTTAATTATTCACTACCAAATTTTGGAATAATTAATTTAACAGATTCTAGAATCTGCAAAAATTAGTTTTGATCTCTTTATTTTATAAAAATAATTTTCTATAAATAAAGAGATTTCAACATAAAATAAAATTCTAAAATCATATCAAATGATGAAAAGAATTTTAAACATGAGGTCTTTCACCTAAAATTTTTCAAAACATCACAAAAAATAATTTTGAACAACATTTGACTTGATTCCTCTAAAGGATATGTAGGCAACTTAGTCACTAAAACTAAGTGCAATCACATGAACCACAAATTCCCAAAATTCTCAAATATCAACACACAACTCTCAAAATTCCATAAAAGGTCATTCACCTCAGAATTTTTCATAACTTCCAAAACACTAAATGATTCCATGATATGGTCTTCTACCAAAATTTCATGAATTTTTTAAACATACCATGAATTCCTATGAATGATCATTTACCGGAATTCTTCCACTCATTTTCCACAATATCTATCTAGAACTACAAGTGACTTGATCCTTCATAAAGAAGGTATATAGGCAGCTTAGTCAGTCAAATTCACTGAGTGCAATCACAATTCCAAATTCCTCAAAATTTCCTCAAAATTTAACAAGTACTTAATATCATCATAATTGTAATCAAAAGGTTTTCCTTTAAATAAAAAGGGTAGTAATTAAGAGGTTATTCTTATAATCTTCGATGGGTCGAACTCAAATTAATAAACTCTTATGCTATAAAATCAGCATAGGTGAAATTGTGTTTGGAAATAATTTTAATATATTAAATTTGAAATTTTTGTCAAACATGATTTTTGGCACACCTGGTGGGACCCATTCTCATTTTCATCTCCAAATATGATGATTTTACAAAATCAAAATTTTAGTGCTAACATTTTTGTTTATATTACAGGAGGAAAATGGCACCACAAGTTATTGTTTACTTCAATCAGATACTAATTGTCGGCCCTAACAATGGATAGAAGTATAAAAGGAATAAGATTTTGGCCGCATTCTCTATTGGCAGGGTGTTTATCACTTACAGTGTACCCAAACCAATGTTGAACTTGAAAACCACCACCGAAGCTCGAGAAGCCTTTAAAGTCAAGGTTACTAGAGGCACCACCAAAACTCAGGAAGCCTTGAAAGGCAAGGCAGCTAAAGGTTTCAAAAAGAGGAAAAACGCACCATCAAAAGAAACAACGCCAAAACGGGGAAAGCTTCTGCACCATTGCTTTCTAAGGTAGTCAAAACTACCAAAGAAAAATCACTAACAATCAGGAGTTACTCAGTTAATAATCAAAGGGAATCAAACCAACAATTTGTTCAGATTGTGATTGGTTCTATCCCTATCAACTTGCCCATGGTGGCATCTGTGATGGTCAATTTGGTCGTGGATGAAGAAATTGTACCAACTCCCCGAACTTTGAGAACCACAAAGGAAAAAAAATCTCCATCTACACCAAATACTCCCAAAATGTCTAGTAAAAGGTGACTCTATTATGCCCAAAGTTGGAATACTGGTAAAATCTGCACAGTCAGAAATTCCAAAGAAAAAGCTCATCAAGTCATCAAAGGCAGCAACAACCACTCATTGAAGAGACTAGGCATCCGTTGGATAACCTAAGATTAGGTGGAGGGTTAAAGACACTTTCCTATTTCCCAAAGAGGGCTAGAAGTTCACATTCGTGAGTCCCTAAAGTAAACCCTTGCTCATTCTTCAACAAAAGAAAAGGATGGTCAACAATTCAGAAGGGACAAAGTAAATGGGTATTTCTTCCAGGGTACCAGCCAACAAGATTTCAACAAAATATCGAGTCTACACCCTACACGGGGCTTGTAACTCATTCAAGAGCCCACACTATAAGCAAAACAGGTACTGAAAAACCTTTAAAATCCTTGACTCAAGATGTAACGACCCAAAATTACTAATAAGGCTTAAGGGCCTTAATTAGTGTGCCGGGAGGGCATAATTGGAAGTTATGTGAATTAATGGTGAAAATGCATGATTATGTGAAGTGCATGTTTATGAGTACTAGATAAGCATGCAAGCCTTGTTTAGCTTGTAAGGGCATAATTGTAATTTTGGCCCGTTAGGGCATAAATGTGATAAAATGTTGAGACCATGTTATTATGTGGATATATTTATATTGGCACGTTCGGCACGAGACGATCCTAGGGAGCAAGTAGCAGGAAAAGTCACAACGGGACCTGATACTTGACTTGGAGTGAGTCAAGGGATATTTTGTCTATTAGACAGTTATTTGGATTATCGGGTTATGGAAATAAATAATTGGAGATATATTTGAGGTTAGGAAGCCTAGGTGGGAATACTGGGGAAATTTACCATTTTGACCTTGGGGGATGTTTTTGGTACCCCGAGCCTAGAAATTAACTTAAGTAACTAAGACAGATCAAAAAAATTAAGAAAAATAGTAGAAGATATCCAAACCGACCCTTCTCTTTTATCTCTCCTTTTCTCTTAAGGCAAACCACAGAATCAAGGAGAAGCTTGGCTGGAAACTCAAGGAATTGGGTTGAAACTTTGGGAGATTAGCTCAATTTTAGCTATGGAATTGAACATGAATTGAGGTAAGTCTTGAATCATTTTCTTGGTCAATGAATTATGTAGATTTGGGCTGAGTTCTAAGTGTTTTGGGGTTCTTGCTTTTGAAGATTAAATTGGGGCTAAAGCGTGGGAATTAACTCAGGAACTAGTTGGTGGTCTTGCTCTTCAGCAAAGGTAAGCCTTTAATAATGGTTTAGCATCTGAATTTTTGGGAATTACTGCATGTTCTAAGGTGTTCATGAGCTTATGGCTTTCAAAATCAAAGTGTTATATTGGTGAGTTTCTAAGTTAGGATCTTGTTGGGTTTTATTGCTGGAAACGTATTAGGATGTTTATGATAGTTGAATTACGTTATTAGGATAATTTTGGGTTAGTTTGGTTGAGATTTGATGGATAAAAATAGAGTTTTCCTGGGTTCAAAGGGGTCGAGCCGCGGCTCAGTTCTTGGTGTGCCACGGCCCTCTTGAACGGAGGTGCGCCACGAACGAGGGCGGGCCGCGACATTGGAAGCTTAGGGCCGCGGCCCGTGTGTGTTTTCTAGGGAGGCTAGGCCTCTAGTTAGGGGCGGGCCGCAGCATGGAGGGCTAGGGCCGCGGCTTTAAAGGGCATTTTTGGCTTTATGGATATTTTAGGCGCGGGAACCTAACCCAGGGTGCTCGGGATCAATTCCACTACTGTGTTTGGTGGAATTCAATGTCCCGTAGGCTAGAACTTGGTTTGGAAACCAATAATCATTTATTATTGATGGAATCCTTTATCATGGTTGTGACTAGGTGTACGCTTGGGCTCGGGGCAGGATTGTGCTCGGGGGTCGTCTTTCTTAATTAAAGCACTTGGAATTAAAGGTAAGAAAACTGCACCCGTTTATGTGGATAGGGTGGGACTAAGTGTTCCCTATATTTTTATGCATTATTATATGATTGTGATAAACCATGTGAATATGTTGGGACTAAGAGCACCCTATAACTGTAAGAATGTCATTGGTGGTATTATGCCATGGGGACATGTGATAAACGGCCTAAGAGTGCTGAAATCAATACTTGCGCACAGGGCACAGCTCAGCCACTGGTAGCTGAGGACAGCTTAATAATCACTGAGCTCGGTTTAAGTGGGCCGGAGTCAGTGGGGGGAACACTGGGCTTGGCATAAGCGAGCCAAAGATAGTGGATTAAATAGAGGGTGTGGCCTACGGGCGTCGACCCTAGTTATTGCTTGACATGTATACCATTGTTTAAATGATGTATATGATATGCTGAATGTCTGGAAATTGGATCATTGGTTATTGACTGATGTCCTTGATTGAATGAATGTTATGGCTTGCTGCGTAATTGATTAATGTCTTGTAAAACATTTGGTTATGCTATGTGAACTACTTGGTTATTGATATTGATTGTGCTATGATATTATGTTTTCTTGCTGGGCCTCGGCTCACGGGTGCTACGTGGTGCAGGTAAAGGCAAGGGTAAGATGGTTCGACCATGGGTTGGAGAGCTCTAAGGGCGAGGTGTAGATTGTCAGCTGCTCGGCCGCCACAGTCGAGTGTTTGTACAAGGACGGAGACCTAAAACGTGTATTTTTCCATTAGAGTGGCTTGATTATTTGTAAGATATGGAAATTTTGTAATTATGTTGTTTAAACCTTGATTTGGGATCCCACGTATCAAACATTTGTTTTAATGAAAATTATTCATTTATAACCAAAATCTTTTAAACCTAACCTGTTTATGTCTCTAGATTCACATTTTTATTTAAATCACTTGATTAGCAAGTCTCGCACTATTTCAAACACACAGTGTAACGGTCTTGCTTATCCAGGGCCTTACAATTTGGTATCAGAGCATCTAGGTTTAAGGGTTCCTAAAGATTGGCTGGATATGTACACTCGCCGCTAAAGACAAGCTCGACTCAGCGATCTGTAATTGAGTATATGAGATTATATGCTTAAGTTCTTGATTGAAATATGAATTCATTATGTTGTATGATGATAGGAAGCATGAGATAATGATAGGTTCTGGCCCTTGACTATTGTGTGATGAGATTGAGGCATGCTGATTAGCATTGCTATTGAATGTGAGTGAATATCTGAACAATGGTTTGTTTACTGATGGTATGTGGTGAACTGCATAAATTGTACTTATATGTTATACTCGTTCATTGGCTTGTAGGAAGCATGATAAAGTGTGAGTATATCTGGTTGTAAAAAAATGTGGTAGCTAAATGTATAGAATTATGGATTAGTGTTTATTATGCTTTTGTGGGCATGATTATTGTGGTTATTTGGACTTGGTTGTGGATTGGTTCGGAGTGTGAACCTCAAGGCTAAGGAGTTTAGTCGGAGTGGCAGAAGAATTCAAATTGTTTGCGCCCATAATGGTTAAGTGGACTTGGTGTGGTGTTAAAGGGGGTTGCAGATGATAGTTAAGGTTGGAAACCTCCATTTGCCCCTGAAAGTTGCAGCAGATGTTCGCTAGTATGTGTGTAAGCTGTGGGGTCTAATAGCGGAGACTAGATGGAAGAATAGCAGACTTTTCTGGGGAAAGGGCTGATTTGTATACTTTGACAGTGAGGATACTAGTGTTGGTTTGATATGAGGATACAGACAGATAAGAGTATTAAATGGAAGGCCTAAAAGGCATTATCCTCTGGCTTTGAGGAGAGTTTGGGTATGTCCAATAATTGGTCAGTGGATGGGCAAAGCTAATTCCATCCTTGGTTATATGAAGGCGAGAGGTTATAAAGACATAGTTTGAACTGCAGAGACTAATAGGTTTATAAGCCTGATTTGGAATGATAAGGTAACGACAATGTATGTCAATGAATTTTGTGAGTTGAACAATTCATTTTAGAAATTGATACAGGCGGGTGTGGCTGGAAATGATGACCCATTTAGGATTAAACTCTGGAATGGTCTAGAGCGTTAGGGTCACTCCAATGTGTGAGGTTTTCATCTGTATTTAGGCAGCAGAGAGGGCCATGTTATTTGAGATCTGTGGAGTGAGGTAAAGAGCATGGATGACGTAGGGCAAGAGATGCAAATGACAGTATTTCCATTGGTGGAATCTAGTAAGGACAGATTCTTGGTGATCGAAGTAGAAGAACCTCGAATAATTCTATGGCTCCTGGTTTTGACAGGAAGGGGTCTGATTTGCAAGATACCCGTCAGGACAGTGATGGGAACCAGTGAGGTTATTAGTTTGCACCAGAGGCAGGGGACGTCACCTGGAAAGATGTCAGGTAAGGACACGACTTCTACATGGAATGATTTGATATGTAGGGATGGATTGCCCATGACTAGGGAATGGAAGACTAGAATACCTTGTTACATGCAAAGCCCGAGGCTAGTTCCTCGGAGGTGATCAGTTGACTAAAAAGTTCACGTTCTTGGTTATATAATGAGCTGGAAGAGTTTGGTGTTGAGAATGTCCCAAGAAAGATTCAGACATAGGGAATATGCCTCGAGGGTACTGTGCCAGAGGCTGAAGATATTAGTGCTTGTTAAGGGGGAATTAGAAACTTTTGGAAGAGGAATTGGGACACAAGTAATAAAGAGATTCGTAGTAATAACAATAGAGCTTGTCATATGGAAGCCTTGGCATGAGTCAGAGTGAGAGCTAATTTGTTAAGGGATAACCATGGATTATGGGGGATATCAATTGGAGTACTTTAACTGGACTGAATGGAAACTAAGCTGACCGGTAGGGATTTAGATGGGTATACAAGGAAGGATTGGGTACGCTTCAGGACTGGGCTACGGATGGGTTTGGTATTAGGGACATTATGGAAAGTGGTAATGGTTTGACAGAAAGAATTACTGAAGCAGCCAAAGAAGTTTGACTTTAGAGTGGATTGGGCGAAGCATCATATTGTTGGAATTGTTGGCATCATCTATTAAGGATAAAGAGTTTAAATGCCTGGTTACAAGATAGGACAATGTCTTCAAGAATTGATCTACGATCTGGTTATTACCAGCTAGGGATCAAGGAAAGAGACATTTCAGGAATTACTACTTGTACCAAGTAGGGTGTGATGAATTGGTAACAAAGGTTCTCAATTGATTCAAGCTTCAGCAACACATGTAAGTTCTACAAGCAGAAAATATAGGAGCAGTGTGAACAAGTCACCTTCAGGTTTATTGGCAATATTTTGGACTACTCTTCAGTTAGAAGTTGAATGTGAACGACCATTACGTCGATGATGTTACTACTAAGGAATCAGGGTCACAGGTAAGGCTCCAGGAAGTGTCAGTTTCAGTCTCGCCAGGGGTATTCAGATAATGCTACAAGAAGAGAAGGGGTCAGGTATGAAGAGATTTGATCTGTAGCCACGGAGAAGCTACTGAAGAATGTCTGAGGGATAGGGAGTACAACGAGGCCGGTAAACACGTCGCCTACTACATAAGTATCTTTGAAGGCAGCAACACCAAAGGTTAAAATTACTAATAAAGCTTGAGGTTAGACTAAATGGATAGTGTCAGATCAGATGTTCAGAAGACAGAATGAGGATTGACTAGCATTGAGTGACGTAGGAATATGTGTGTTATGGATGAGTACAAAAGGGTAGCATGAAGGACCAAATTACTGATAAAGATATGAAATTGTGAGTGGTACATCACAGGTTGAGATGCACCCAGGCACAGACTGACGAAAGGATGGTTGAGCCTCACGGGAGGTGAAAGAATGAGAACGTGGCCAATATACATGGAACGTTACGCTGGCAGTGAATGCGTAGAGTAAGGTATAAGCGCGTTTGGTTAGTTGTAAGAAAGATATCCTTGAGACCAAGATTTAGTGAAACGTAATGGATTAATGTTAGGAATCCTCGACTATATGAGGAGAAGATTTAATTGGAGGCGGATCTCTTACTTGGAAGGTGTATGTCACTTGAACAAAACGCCATGGGCTACAAGGGAATGAACAAGGTAACAATTGAGATCGATACAACATCAGTGTGTGGTGATGAATAGATGTGTATTCCTTTGGACAATAGAATCCAGAGTGATGGTTTTGTGAAGACGGGGAAGAACCCTATGAGTGTAATACGAGTTAAGATACAAGGATCGGATGAGTGGTCCAATTGGAATTTGGCGTGGAGATAAGAATTCTAAATGGATATCATTCCACCTCCTAGGGTATGCCGTACCGGGAAGCGTAAGTGGGTGACAAGATTTAATATGCTCAGATATCGAAAATTAAAGTAACAAGATGGTGGATCGTAGGAATAGACCACATTAGACTATAGTAAGGTAGTTGGAGGGGGAAGGTTTTAACTCAGCTGAATGAGTTAATGCAACATGGTTCGTATGAACTGGTAATGGAGCAGAGCATTGATAATGCTAAGTTGAGACCCTATAGTTCTCCAAATTTTGGGAAGGAACTAGAGAACGAAGAGAATAGAGTGGAAACGTGGAGTTATTGGTTGATTGCAGATGGAATAGTTATCTGAAGACTTAACAGTTATTTTAAGGGATTATTCACTGAATGTGCAGATATTTAAGATATTAAGGAAACTGTAATCCTTGATGAGGTAGTCACAGAGATGAATGCTGGGGTACAGCTAAGGTGACACAGTATAGGACATGGTGAGATAAAAAGCAAGGGGTACTGTTCTAAGCAAAGAATGAAAGGTAGTGGATACCACGATTCAGTATTCGCTAGGGGGAAAACCAAAGAAGTTGTTGGAAATTCTCAAGGCAGGAGTATCTGCTTATTTAAAAGGACATAAAAGCTTGTAAATTATTAACTTCGGAATACGAAGTTCCAGGATGAGAGAAATGTATATCTCCAAGTAGTGCAGACAAAGAAAAATATGATATTCTGGGAAGGAAAGGGGAGTTCTGACTTCCAATTCAACAGAAATTCTGAGGTTGTTCCAAGGGTTAGGCCGGGTGTAACGACCCAAAATCACTAATAAGGCTTAAGGGCCTTGATTAGTGTGCCGGGAGGGCATAATTGGGATTAGAATGGATTTTGTTGTGACAGTCAGAATCTCGTGATCCGTAAGGGGAAAGACCGGGTAAGCTGTGCAATCCCACACTGCCTGGGGAAGGTCAAGTGTGATGATTCTAAGACTGTGTAGGTATGGGACTACACAATTGAAGAGGGCTTAAATGGATTGATGGGTACTACCTATATCAACAAGATGCATCTTCTTTTCGGTAGCCCATCACTTGAGAACTCCAAAGTTAAGCGTGCTTGACCTGGGGTAATCTAGGGATGGGTGACCTCCTGGGAAGTTTTCCTAGGAAGCATGTGAGTGAGGACAAAGCACGCTGAAAAGACTCGTGTTGGTTTGTAGGGCCAGTCGTCATTCCAGAAAGCAGCCATAGTGACGTGGGGCGTTACAAATGGTGTCAGAGCCTTGACCCCAACCATAAGTGTGGCCGACGGGGACGTCGGGCCCGTAAGGGGGGGTGATTGTGACAGTCAGAATCCCGTGATCCGTAAGGGGAAAGACCGGGTAAGCTGTGCAATCCCACACCGCCTGGGGAAGGTCAAGTGTGATGATTCTAAGACTATGTAGGTATGGGACTACACAATTGAAGAGGGCTTAAATGGATTGATGGGTACTACCTATATCAACAAGATGCATCTTCTTTTCAGTAGCCCATCACTTGAGAACTCCAAAGTTAAGCGTGCTTGACCTGGGGTAATCTAGGGATGGGTGACCTCCTGGGAAGTTTTCCTAGGAAGCATGTGAGTGAGGACAAAGCACGCTGAAAAGACTCGTGTTGGTTTGTAGGGCCAATCGTCATTCCAGAAAGCAGTCATAGTGACGTGGGGCGTTACACTGGGGGCCTATAGGCTGGTCTTACCCTGGTAGGGGTGGTGACTCATAGGTATTTCTGGTATCAATGTTAAGACAATGAAGCAAAAGTTGATGAAGTAAGCAAACCCTGAAGTTTCAGCGGGTTTGAGGTACAATCGAAGGTTAACGAAACAATAGTTATCAGGAAAGATCTTGTGGAACAAGATTGTTACTCTCACAAGAGTGTTAACGAAGAGTAAGAAGTAAAGAAAATGGACCTTAGAATTATAGTTAGAGGTACGAGATCTACTATCTGATGTGTTCGAGTAAATTTTGAGGAAGAAATTGTTATAAGGAGGGGATAGTTGTAATGACCCAAAATTACTAATAAGGCTTAAGGGCCTTGATTAATGTGTCGGGAGGGCATAATTGGAAGTTATGTGAATTAATGGTGAAAATGCATGATTATGTGAAATGCATGTTTATGAGTACTAGATAAGCATGCAGGCCCTGTTTAGCTTGTAAGGGCATAATTGTAATTTTGGCCCGTTAGGGCATAAATGTGATAAAATGTTCAGACCACATTATTATGTGGATATATTTATATTGGCAGTGTTCGGCACGAGACGATCCTAGAGAGCAAGTAGTGGGAAAAGTCACAACGGGACCCGATACTTGACTCGGAGTGAGTCAAGGGATATTTTGGCTATTAGACAGTTATTTGGATTATCGGGTTATGGAAATAAATAATTGGAGATATATTTAAGGTTAGGAAGCCTAGGTGGGAATACTGGGGAAATTTACCATTTTGCCCTTGGGGGATGTTTTTGGTATCCTGAGCCTAGAGATTAACTTAAGTAACTAAGACAGATAAAACAAATTAAGAAAAATAGTAGAAGATATCCAAACCGACCCTTCTCTTTTCTCTCTCCTTTTCTCTCAAGGGAAACCATAGAATCAAGGAGAAGCTTGGCTGGAAACTCAAGGAATTGGGTTGAAACTTTGAGAGATTAGCTCATTCTTAGCTAAGGAATTCAATAGGAATTGAGGTAAGTCTTGAATCACTTTCTTGGTCAATGAATTATGTAGATTTGGGCTGAGTTCTAAGTGTTTTGGGGTTCTTGATTTTGAAGATTAAATTGGGGCTAAAGCTTGGGAATTAACTCAGCAACTAGTTGGTGGTCTTGCTCTTCAGCAAAGGTAAGCCTTTAATAATGGTTTAGCATCTGAATTTTTGGGAATTACTGCATGTTCTAAGGTGTTCATGAGCTTATGGCTTTCAAAATCAAAGTGTTATATTGGTGAGTTTCTAAGTTAGGATCTTGTTGGGTTTTATTGCTGGAAACATGTTATGATGTTTATGATAGTTGAATTATGTTATTAGGATGATTTTGGGTTAGTTTGGTTGAGATTTGATGGATAAAAATGGAGTTTTTATGGGTTTGAAGGGGTCGGGCCGCGGTTCAGTTCTTGGTGTGCCGCGACCCTCTAAAACGGAGGTGCGCCAGGAAGGAGGGCGGGCCACGGCATAGGAAGCTTAGGGTCGCGGCCTGTGTGTGTTTTCTAGGGAGGCTAGGCCTCTAGTTAGGGGCGGGCCGCGGCATGGAGGGCTAGGGTCGCGGCTCTTAAAGGCATTTTTGGCCTTATGGAGATTTTAGGCGCGGGAACCTTACCTAGGGTGCTCGGGATCGATTCCACTGTCGTGTTTGGTAGAATTCGATGTCTCGGAGGCTAGAACATGGTTTAGAAACCTTTAATCATTTATTATTGACGGAATCCTTTATCATGGTTGTGACTAGGTGTACGCTTGGGCTCGGAGCAGGATCGTGCTTGGGGGTCGTTTTTCTTAATTAAACCACTTGGAATTAAAGGTAAGAAAACTGCACCCGTTTATGTGGATAGGTTAGGACTAAGTGTTCCCTATATTTGTATGCATTATTATATGATTGTGATAAACCATGTGAATATGTTGGGACTAAGAGCTCCCTATAATTGTATGATTGTCATTGGTGGTATTATGCCATGGGGACATGTGATAAACGACCTAAGAGTGCTGAAATCAATACTTGCGCACAGGGTGCGGCTCAGCCACTGGTAGCTGAGGACAACTTAATAATCACTGAGCTCGATTTAAGCAAACCGGAGTCATTAGGGTGAACACTGCGCTTGGCCTAAGCGAGCCAAAGACAGTGTATTAAATAGAGGGTGTGGCCTACGGGCGTCGACCCTAGTTATTGCTTGACATGTATACCATTGTTTAAATGATGTATATGATATGCTGAATGTCTGGAAATTAGATCATTGGTTATTGACTGATGTCCTGGATTGAATGAATGCTATGGCTTGCTGGGTAATTGATTAATGTCTTATAAATCATTTGGTTATGCTCTGTGAACTACTTGGTTATTGATATTGATTGTGCTATGATATTATGTTTTCTTGCTGGGCCTTGGCTCACGGGTGCTACGTGGTGCAGGTAAAGGCAAGGGTAAGATGGTTCGACCATGGGTTGGAGAGCTCTGAGGGCGAGGTGTAGATTGTCAGCTACTCGGCCGCCACATTCGAGGGTTTGTATAGGGACGGAGTCCTAAAATGTGTATTTTTCCATTAGAGTGGTTTGATTATTTGTAAGATATGCAAATTCTATAATTATGTTATTTAAACCCTGATTTGGGATCCCATGTATCAAACATTTGTTGTAATGAAAACTATTCGTTTATAACCAAAATCTTTTAAACCTAACCTGTTTATGTCTCTAGATTCACATTTTAATTTAAATGACTTGATTAGCAAGTCTCACACTATTTCAAACACACAGTGTAACAGTCTTGGTTATCCAGGGCGTTAAACAAGAAGTGGGAAGTAGTATGTCAGAAACCTCCATGAATGATACTTATTTCAGTAATCAAGAAGAGGTGGTTCCCAATGAGCTCATTTCTCAATTTGAAGCACTAACAATCGGTAATGATAAAAATATGCTAGTGTTAGTAACTGGGCTAATGAGTCTAGAAGAGGAGGTGCAAGAGCTTCGCAAGCGATTTGCAGAAAGGGACAAAGAAGTTGTTCGACTTTCTACACAATTAGCACAACAAGCTAATGTTAATGAATCAAAACAAAAAGAGGTTGAAGTTGGGAAAAAATCTTCATCCTCAATACCTCCGCCAGCCAGTATGCAACCTCCTCCAGTCAGTGTGGAATCACCACCAGCTGGTGCGCAACCATCATCAGATCTGAAAACTTTGATCATGGAAAGTATTCGAGAGTACCAGGCTGCAACAAGCATGCCTATCCTTGGATATCACAAACCTTATCCGACCTATTATGATCAAATTCCGTTTCCAGCAATCTACATCAGACAAAAATTTGAAAATTTTGATGGAATCAAAAGGTCTCCCCATGAACATCTGGCATATTTCACCTCTGCGTGCGGTGAATCCGCTCAGTCAAATGCACTTTTGATCAAACAATATGTGCAATCACTAAAGGGAGCAGCCTTTACATGGTATACCCAACTTCCACCAGGGTCCATAAATGTAATGCCCCAAATTTCCTAATAAGGTCTAGGACCTTGACTAGGAGGCCGGGAGGGCCATAATTGCTTTATTATGTTGTTTAATGATAATATGCATGTTTAGGTGTATTAAATATGCATGTGAACCCATTTGTGATTAATTGGGTGATTTTCATATTTTGGCCATTTCGGGCATTTTTGGCATATATGTGAAATGGGCGTGGTGCTTTGTTATTATCTGGTTATGCCAGGGTTACCCACCACAAGACGATCCTAGGAGGTAAGCTAGTGGGAAAGTCACAACGGGATTTAAGCTTGACTTGGAGTAAGTCAAGGGGTATTTAGAGCATTACCGGGTTATTGGGTAATGGGAATTAACATTTGGTGATAAATTGGGAGTTAGTAAGACCAGGGGGAAATTCTGGAAGTTTTGACTATAATGTCCCCGGGGGTGTTTTCGAGACCCCGAGCATTAGGTTTTATTGGAAGCTACTTAAGCTTGAAGTAACCTTTTAAGAAAATAAAAAAGAACATTCTGTACGTTCTCTCTCCCTAAAGTTCCCTTTTCGTTCCCGATCGCGTTTTCGAAGGTATCTTGAGTTCTAGAACTCGGAATCAAGAGAGGATTGAGGCATAACAATCCTAAGGAGAATTAGAAGCTTATTAGCCAGAGGATTTAGTTGGAAACAACTCAATCGGAGGTAATTCAAGTTTAAGTTTTAAGTTTTTAAAAGTTTTTAAGCTTGAATTGGACTTTGTGAATCGTTGAGTTTTTAGTTTGTTTGAACCTCGGGTTTTGGTGGTTTTGGACCATTGGGGAGTTTGGGAACTTTGATTTGATGATTTGGGAATGTTTAGACATGTTTTTGGGAGGTTTTAAAAGGTTAAAACGAAGGAAAAATGGCTGCCCCGAAGTTGGGCCGCGGCCCTGTTCTTGGGCGCCGCGGCCCTTGCTCGATGAAGCAGGTGCCTTTTCTGTCTTGCTGGGCGCCGCGGCGCTTGCTTCTGGTGATGCTGGGGGCTGCGGCTCAGGCAGGCTTTTGAGCCTGTTTGGGTGTTTTGACCCCGGGAACATGGTTTTAGGCCTCGGGATCATTCCTACTACCCGGGTTAGTGAGGATTGATGTCTTGGAGGCTAAGTTTTAGTTCAAGGGTTGGTTTTAGAAGTTGAACTCATTGGATCATCATTTGTGGTTGTGACTAGGTTAACACTAGAGGCTTGGATTAGGATCGTGCTTGTGGCTCGTTTGTTGGTAACCTGTGCTTGGACCTAAGGTAAGAAAACTGCACCCCATATGTGACATGCATGGTTGTGATGGATGCATGTTGACTGTTTAAATGTAAACATTGATGGCATAATGAATGCTTGGCAATCTTGCCCATTTTCATATGATTATTGTTGAGGCATGCATGAAGATTAAATGTGATGCATGTTATGCACGAGAAACATGTGATTAGGGCATGCCATGAATGATGAGTATGAGATTGGTCAGAGCTTGAGTCTCTGAGTTTGTGCATGATCACAATTATGCTAGCAACTGTTTAGTAAGCATGTTGAATGCCCTATTCTTGGATAATTGGCTTATGATACACATTGATAGCATTGCTTACCTGTGCACGGTACTGACTAATTAGTCAGAATGGTCTTAGCGTGTATCACGGAAGCCATCAAAGATGAGGTCTATTTGACTAGCAGCATTGAATGACTCAAAGAGCATTAATGCCAGACCGACCCCGAGGGTCGATGAATGAAATAAGCGCTTGGAGGCTAATGGCTTACTTAGCAGCCACTCTCCCATTCGAATCAGTGACGTGCTTGTCAGTCACTCAGTATGGTTTACCAGAACCTATTGAAGGTTAGAGGCTTACCCAACAGCCAGCCTTCCACTTGAATTAGTGACTTTCTTGTCAGTCACTCAGTATGGTTTACCAGAACCTATTGAAGGTTAGAGGCTTACCCAACAGCCACCCTTCCATTTGAGTTAGTGACTCGCTTGTCGGTCACTCAGTATGGTTTATCGGAACCTCAGGTGTTGCGACACTCATTTGATGAATATTATAAGCGCTTGAAGGCTAGTGGCTTACCTAGCAGCCACTCTTCCATTTGGTTAGTGACTTGTTTGGCAGTCACTCATCTGATTAGGATTGACTTGATAGTCCTCCAATCAGAAGGCTAGGATTTCTTATCCTGGATACCCCAGCATCTGTTTGAATACATTTGCATGCTGAATAGAGCTATGAATGCTAGGCATGCCAGATATGATTTGAAATCATGATATGACTGCTTATGAGCATATGAGTTTTCTTGCTGGGCTTCGGCTCACGGGTGCTTTGTGGTGCAGGTAAAGGAAAAAGGAAAGCTGGACCATCCTTGAGTTGGAGAGCTTAGGTGATGACGTGTACATATGCAACTGCTCGACCAATACTTGGGCGAGGTTTGAAAGTGGAACTAGGGCTGAACCCTGTTTTGCCGCTTAGAACGGCCTGTTGTAAACACTTTCTTGTAATAAACTCTGAAATTATATTTTTGGGATCCCAATGTATACAGTAAACGTTCTAGTGAAACGTTTTATCTTAACCAAAGTTTTTAACCCCTAAACCGCTAATCACACTTAGTTACACGTTTATGGCCAAACGACTCGATTAGCGAGTTTAGCACTGTTTGCAATGTGCACTGTAGCGGTCCTTGGAGTTGGGGCGTTACAATAAATACCTGGGACGATATGCAAAAGGCCTTTTTAGCACAATTTGTCAGTTCAAGATAGGTGATAAACATCCATGATCTGGTGAAAACCAAACAAAGGCCTAATGAAAATGCTAACGAATTCATTACAAGATGGAGAAGTCTCAATCTCCAATGTCTGGAATGGCTATTGGAACAAGCTGTAGTTTCGATGTGTGCTAGGAGCCTCAACCTCGAGGTGGCCACTTTTGTCTGCACAATAGAGCCTAAAACCTTAATGAGCTAGTATCAAAAGCATGTAATGTGGAGATTCAAATTGCTCGGCAAAAGGGCGGCTTACAAAAGTCCTACCCAAAAATTGATAACAAAAGGGCACCGAAGAAAGGGGAGTCAATGGCCACCTTTGTTAATGCTGAAAATAATAAGGATAGGGGAAAAACGCGAGAGCCACCAAAGAAATTAACTCTCAAAGAAAAAAAAGAAGTCAAATATTCATTTGATGATGAAGATGTTGGACAAATTTTTGATGAGTTAATAAATTCCAAAGCTATTAAGCTCCATGAGCCTAAAAGACCTAACGAAGTCAACAAGATTAATGATCCAAATTACTGTCGATATCACAGAATTGTCGACCATCCGATGAAGGACTGTTATGTCCTTAAAAACATTATTGAAGGCATGATTAAAAGAAAAGAGATTGAGATAGACTCTTCTTTTGCAAAAGCAACTACGAATGTAACTTCATTAATTGAAAATGATCAACCATTACATTAAGATGTAATTTCTATAGCATTTGAAGTTGATAAAGAAGTTACAATAGTTCAAGCTCATTCCAAGATGCCAAAGTTAAGAAATCCAAATATTCCTACTTTGTATGAACTTATGACGGAACCAAATCTGAAGTTGTGGGACGACTGGTCCGATGGTGAAGAAGAGTTAGAAAGTACGTGGCAGACGTGTTCTCGAAGAAAATCTACTAAAGTTCAAGGTTCATCCTTAACAAAAATATTTCCTCTGAAAGTTCTGGAGTCAAATTCTGGGGCAAAGCAAGACCAAAGAAGAGCGGGAAAAAAAGGCCAAAAAGCAAAGGCCTATCCATAAAGAGGATGAGCACGAGCAAAGAAGAAATTTCATAACTCTAGAAGAGTTCATGCCAGAGAAGCTGCGTAAAATGACTGTCACTCATAATGAGGATGAAGTGTTGAGTTGTTGCATGGCTATGCTTCTAGAAGAAAATCATAATTCTGCCTTATTGGAAAATGAAACTGAGGTAGAAGAGATTACTTTGCAAGATATGCGCAGGAAAATCGTTGCAAAGAAGGCAAAAGAGCTTGAAAAAGCTAAGCATGATATTCAATTCGGAAAACCTTCATCCTCAATCAATAAAGAAATATGTAGTGATAGTTGCCAAAGCAAAGGTAATGGTGAACACGAGATGACGCGAGCAAAATATGACATATTGTCTCATTTAAAATGCATCCCTGCTCTTTTGAGTGTCTACGATGCTTTACAAATGTCTCATGAGCATAGAAATGCTCTTGTTGTTGCATTAACAAGTCCTAAATTTTATACGGAGCAGATAGAGCCAATTAAACCTACGTCACTTGAGGGAAATGCTTCTTGTATGACATGCATTACTTTTGATGATGAAGATCGTCAATTAGGAGCCGCTTTGCATAATCGACCTCTCTATGTGACAAGTATGATTGCCAATATTTGCATATGTTGGTTTGCAACCACGTCAATTATCTCCATCATCATTAACAATCCAAGAAATCAACCAAGTTGGAGAAAAAGTAAGGGGAAGTATCACATTAAAAGTGGAAATAGGCGAATTAAAATCTGAGGCCCTATTTCATGTTATTGACTCCAATACATCCTATAACGTGTTGTTAGGGCGACCCTGGCTTCATGAATATGAAGTCATTCCTTCAACACTTCACCAATGCTTCAAGTTTTGCAAAGGATGAAAAGTTAAAACAGTTAATGCAGACCCAAATCTTTTTTATGGGCAACAAGTGAATTATGTTGATTTAAAATTTTACAAGCCAACTAATGTCACTATATTAAAAGGGAAACCTGAGGAAACAAAATGTTGTCCTAAACAATTTGAGGGCTCAACTTTAAAAAAATCCCCACAAATCAAACAATTACCCCCTATGAAATCTTCTCAAAAGGAAGAGGAGAATTTAAATGTGTCTTGTCAAAAAAGAATCTTTAAATATACTCCTAAAAGTCAACGGGGAATGGAGAAAAAAGCATTAACACCTATTGAAGATATAGTGACAACCCTAATGATGAGTTTCACCTTACCATTATGAAAGATTGATCAGTCACTTCCCAATGGAAAAATGCAAATATCAATAACTTTTGGTAAAAATGGCAAAACAAACAAAAGACCCGTTACTCTTAGCAAAAGATCATTGACTGCTGTAACTCCAAAAGCCTTCAAGATGGAAAAGAAAAAATTCCATGTTAAGAAACAAAAACAAATCACAATTCATCAAAATAGTGATTGTTTAAAGGCCTCATTTGAGCCTGATGAGTTAACAGAAGAGGAACAAAGGATGTTTCTTGGTGATGAAATAAGTACATCGACCCCACGGGTGTCGGTATTCGAAAGACTCGAAGTAGGCACATCCACTCCACGAGTGTCAACATTTAAGAGGCTTGAATTTCCATCTATTTCTCAACCAAATGCATTTAGAATGAGTAAGAAATGGAAGTTAAAACAAAAGAAACATTTGAAAATTACTTCTCACCAAAATGAGGGGTAGAAGCACAAGAGGATAATGAAGATGTGGTGCAAGTTAGCTATCTTTCTTTTGAAGAAAGTTTAGTTGTAGATGAAGAAAACTCAAGCTCAAATTCTTCAGAAGATTTTGTGGATGTCATTCAACCAGCACCTCAAGAACTAGAAGACGGGGGGCAAGCAACAGTTGATGATTTAACAAAACTCAATCTTGGTACCGAGGATGATCTAAAGTTTGTATTTGTCAGCTCGTTATTAAGTGAAGAGGAATTGCAAAAGTACAAACAATTCCTTTATGAATATAAAGATGTGTTTGCCTGGGGGTATCAAGATATGCCAGGCTTGGATCCAGATGTTGCGGTACATAGGTTGGCAGAATCAAAAGATGTTCCACCTATGAAACAACCGCAAAGAAGAATGCGACCAGAGTTAATCCCAAAAATTAAAGCAGAAATTAACAAATTGATAGGAGTTGGCTTCATTCAAGAAGTTAAATACCCAACTTGGCTTGCAAACATTGTTCCCGTGTTAAAGAAAAATGGGCAAATTCGTATGTGTGTGGATTATCGAGATCTAAATCGTGCCTGCCCAAAAGATGAATTCCCATTTCCCATTACTGAATTGCTAGTAGATGCTACTACTGGATTTAATGCATTATCATTCATGGATGGGTTTTCTGGGTATAATCAAATAAAAATGGCACCTAAAGATGAAGAGCTCACTGCTTTTCAAACACCAAAAGGCATTTATTGTTACACAGTTATGCCATTTGGGCTTAAAAACACAGGGGCAACCTACCAAAGGGCAATGGCCATTGTCTTTGAAGACATGGTTCACAATACTATCGAATGTTATGTCGATGATTTGGTGGTGAAAACTAAAGAAAGGATAAATCATCTTGATGACTTAAGGCGAGTCTTTGATAGACTTAGAAAACATCAGCTCAAGATGAACCCTTTAAAATGTGCATTTGGGGTAACATCAGGAAAGTTCCTCGGATTTGTTGTTAGACATCGAGGAATTGAAATTGACCCCACAAAATAAAAGAGATTTTGGAAATGCCTCCCCCATGCAACTTGCGTCAACTACAGGGACTGCAAGGAAGACTGGCTTATATCCGAAGGTTCATCTCAAACCTATCTAGTAAATGCCAACCTTTCACAAGACTAATGCAGACACTACCCCAAATTCACACCATTTGCTACCCCAAATTTACAAACGACAATGACTGGCGCCAACCAATTATTAACTATATCCAAAAAGGAGTCTTGCCAGAAGAGTGGATGTAAAAAGAAGAGCTCTTCGATTTTTTTTCTTCAATGACACATTGTATAAACTTTCTTTTGATGGGATATTACTAAGATGTCTTTCAAAAGAAGAGATCACGTGCTCTTCAAGAAACTCATGCTGGTACATGTGGTGCACACCAAGCTGGCCCCAAATTGTTAGCTCAATTGAAATGGTTGGGTTAGTATTGGCCTACTATGGTCCAAGATGTGATTAATTTCGCCAAATGCTGCAAGCTATGTCAACTACATGGAGATTTTATCCATCAACCCCCTCAACCACATTATCCTTCAATATTGTCATGGCTTTTTGAAACATGGGGAATGGATGTCATTGGTCCTTTCACGCCACCATCTTCCAAAATCCATAAATACATCCTGGCCGTTATAGATTACTCATCCAAGTAGGCTGAAGTTGTACCCTTAAAAGAAGTACATGCAGAAGATGTCGCCAACTTCATAAGAACTCACATAGTTTATCGTATGAGGTTCCATCAAAAATTATATCAGACAATGCTCTTTACTTCAAATGTGAGACACTTTTCAAACTAATGGAGAAGTAAAAATTCTAGCATAGTTTTTCAGCCGGTTATAATCCTTCTTCAAATGGCCAAGCAGAAGCATTTAACAAAGTGTTATGCAAAATCTTGAAGAAGATGGTAACCAAGAATAAAGGGGTTTGGCATGAATGCCTCCCAAAAGCTTTATGGGCTTACAGGACCACTGTAAGAACTACCACTGGCTATACACCTTATAGCTTGGTGTTTGGGGTTTGAAGTAGTGTTACCCTTGGAGGTTCAAATTCCTTCATTAAGAATCGCTACTCAATTAATGACCCCAGATGAGAATGTGCAAGTTCGTTTAGCTGAGCTCGAGGCATTAGATGAAAAATGACTTGTTGTCCAACAAAAGCTCGAAATATACCAAGCACAAATAGCTGGGGCATTCAACAAGAAAGTCAAATTCAGATGCTTTTTAGTTGGTGATTTGGTACTAGCTGTAAAAAGACTGGTTGTTATAACTAGAAGGATGAAAGGCAAATTTGAAGCTAAATGGGAAAGGCCATATGTTGTTACTAAGGTCTTCTTAAGAGGGGCATATGAACTTTTTTATTCAAAAGGCCGACGCATCTACCCATGTGTAAACGGAAAGTACATCAAGAAGTTCTACACTTAAACAAAAAGGTTTTCACCTAATGTGTAGATCTCACACTTAAAAAAAAAAGGTTGTGTAATGACCTACAAAAGGCTTGATCACACTTTGGGTGCGTAGGCAATCTAGTTTATAACTAGGCCCAGCCACAAAAATAAAACAACTCATATTCCCCTATAAAAAAAAAAAAAAGAACTGCGGAATGCTTGATCCCACTTTGGGTACGTAGGCAATCTAAAATGAAATATATTATTAATTTAGATGCAGCAGCAAAATCAAAACAAAACAATTTCTCCACTCAACGGAGTTAAGGTTCATAAAGATCCAAATGACAAAACTACCATCAGTCTCTAATGCTGATAAACAAAAAAAAATTATACTAAAAGTTTTGAAACTAAAAGAAAATGATGAGATCTTCAGTCTATCTTGAGGAATGAGGTCAAAGAATTGTGGATCTTCTAAAATTCTTCTTCATGAGCTTTGATTGCAGCTTTAGCTCTTTCGACTTCATAGAATTTTTCCACACCAGCTTCAAGCTTTGATTGCTTTATCCTCTCATCAATCTGTTGATGCTGCTTCAATCAGTCTTCAAGATTAGAAAGATCTTTTTCGGCTGATGCTTTTTCAGTCTCATATTCAGTTCGTTTTTGTTGTAACGCCAATTTTGCTGCGATAATTCCTGCCTCCTTGATCTTAAGATCTTCCAAAACTTGTTTCTTGTCTGACACAGATATAGACAATCTATCCATGGTAGCCAAATTTTCTTCACCGCGATTAATTATATCATGGATGAGAGATATATAAATATCTATGGCACTTTCAACATCCTGGGAAGCAACTGCGAATTTTTCTTTCAGGGCAAATGAATCATTGACAGAACTGATAAACCATGCAATCACTGGAGATTCGACATTCATCGTCCTACAAACAGCGTCCAATAAGTCAAGCTTCTTAATTGCTTCAGCACGGCATTCCAAAATGTATTTTGTTGGTCGGGAAGGAGATAATAAATTAAATGTCATTCATAATGCCATTTACAAACTCCTTGTTGTATTCCTTTAAATTTGAGTTGGTAATTGCTAAAACAGACATAGATGAGATTTGTTTTGGTGAAACAATATTTTCTCGAGACAACATTTCATCAGAAAATTCAACATTAACATAGTCATCAGACTCATCAAAATCAACAAGTTCATCTACTCTGGAATAGGAGGCATCAATATAAATGTCAAGGGGTGCATTAATTGAATCCTGTGTAATTGGGAAAGCTATATTTTTATCTTGATTAATTTCAAGGGTTTTCGTATGCTTTTTCCTTTTGAAATGTACTTCTGAGGTATCGTCACTATCTGACCCAACATCAACATAGTTGGCATTAGAAAATTCAGTATCATTGGGAGTACACTTTATAAAGACTTCATCAAGAGTTGAATAAATCTCTCGAATGTCCCTAATGATATATTTAGGATCCTCTTCTTCATAAGGTTGCTTCGAGAGCTCTAAATGAAGATTCTTGACAGATCTCCCTAAGAAAGGCATACAAGTCCTTGCCCACCAACAACAGTACCACCACGTACACTAACCCATACAAGTCATACTAGGGATATGAAAATGAATACCAGTATTTCTCCTTAAAAGCAAGGCCCAGGCTTCAGCAACACCACCTATCCCACATTGTGTTCTTCGAGAAAAACTATAACGGAGTTCATTTGAGGGCACACATTGATCAAAACCAAATTGGCGAGCAAATCTATTGGGAAAGTATGGCTCAACATATAGTTCTTTACCTACTCTCACAGGTAACATAGAAGAACGCATAGAAACCAACATCTCAAATCTATCATCAGATAGGTCTTCATTGTCCATACAATCAAAATCTTCTTCAGCAGGGAAAGAATATGGCCGGTGAATGACATAATCTTCTTCTCTTAAAATACGGTGGGCTGCATTAAGACTTCGATTCTCAGCTGGTACCCCAGCATATTTGCTTAAAAAAGGCAAATCAATAGAGGAGCTCCAATTGCTATATAGGTCACGAAAATGTTCAGCCAACCAGCCTAATACATAATGTATATGCAGGAAACTTTGGCCTTGACCTTGCACATGTGTAGCTGCAATATTTAAACCATGATAAATATCTCCTAAAACAAAAGGTGCAAGTGAAACTCTGACCCCTTGTGCCATTAATAAAGCCATATAAAATGTTTCGGGCCTCACATTATAACCCTGATAAAGAAAAACAAATTGACTTAACCAGAGGATATGAAAGCTGCAATAATACACTCCTTGGATGTATTTAAAGGAAGAGAGCGTACATCAATTCATTTTTTATCTTTCCTTTTTAAAGTTTTCTTTGAGGGTTTGGAGGTAGAAGCTCTCTTAATACCTTCAAAAATCGTTTGCCCTCTGTAAAAATATTCGACCCATTGCTTCCAAGTTACTTTTGTACCATTCAAATGGTCACAAATTTGACCATGAGTCCTTAAAAGTTCCACAACAATTGGGCTATGCATAGGCCCTTGCATCAATTTAGCATTTAAAGGAATAAATTCCTCATAAGGAATCCCCAAAATTGGTAAGCCACCAATGACTTTCAAGTCATAAAAAGAAATTCCCATTTCGGCGCTGCTGTGGTGAAAGGTATTAGCTAAAGGCGCCCAAAGTTCCATAAAAGCTCACCATATGTTAATCTCAATTAAAAAAGGGAACCTAGATACAGCTATGGCACCATAAATCCCTGCATCATTCAAAGTACCACGATGAAGACGTAAAATTGTTTCTGTCCATTCCATAAGATAAGAAAGAAATTGAGCTCTCCCTCTAAAGGAAAAGTTACCACGGGTTTTCTTCTCCAATAAGATGCGATGAAGGCTAGGAAAAAACTCACTCATAACCTTATGAGTAGTATCACCATCATCTCTGTTAACAACCAACTCAAGAAACTTAGCCTTGAAAATAGGACCATAATGTCGCATATGTTGGACAGCTTCTTAATCATTCAAAAAGTGATATCGCAAATCACCAGAACTAACATCTTCAATTTTGGACAAGGAAACAAGGTCATGTGGAGTCACTGAAACCCGAATTTCTTTCAATGGTACAGAACATTGATAAGATGGCCCAATCTTAATTTCAGATCCTGTTTCATCAGGAGCCCGCAGAGAATGGAGAGTACCGAAGGCAGACATTTTAGGATAACTCTCTCACTATAAAAAAAAATTATTAGTAAAGAAAAAAAAACTCAAGCATGCACATGTACATAAATGACACGCACATGCTTGAGGGGGCATCTGTTGAACGAAAAAATATATATAAAATAAAAATATAATAATATATATTATTATAAAAAGTAGTATCAGTCAAATTAGTGGATATGAATATCTCCACTTTTTTCTCCACCTTCCGATGTTCTATTCTCATCACTCTTCACATAACATAAAATAGAGTCTATAAAAGGGGAAATAAACCAGACACAAAAAAGGAAGGAAGAGAAGAGAAAACCCTAAAACAAAAATCTTGTTTGACTGGGTGCTAAATCATAGGCTTCCTAAAACAAGCCATATATTTCTAAATATATATGTTTAATAAAGAATGATATAAAGAGGGGGGCACAATAAAATAAAATAAAATGCTCATATATATACATTTATATATAAATGTGTCATTTCATTTGTACAAAATAAAAAATGGGTCTTTATTTTGGTTGTTTGAAAAGTCAAACATGAATCTCAATACATATATATATATATTTATCATTCTTGTTAAATTTATACAAATATATATATATATATATGCATTCGTGTGATGTATATATATGTATGTTGAGAAATTAAAAAATTGGGGTTATATATGAGCATGCTATACATTTACAGCATGTAACATGTAGAAAGATATATAAATATATGTGTGGTAAGATATAAAAATAAATAAAAACTCGTACTCATATGCATATATTTTATATATCTAAACGTAAATTTTGTTTACCAAAAGTAAAGAAGCAAATTGTTTTGAGGAGGATTCCTTAAATTAAGAAATAAATGGCACTTGAAGATAGATAATTGCCACAAATAAACTTTCGTCGTCTCCTAAAATATATATAAGAGATTAAAACTATATATTTATATAATTGTTTATGATATAAACAATCAAGAAGAACAAATATACATACCCAAATATATGCTTCACCTTTTTCTCAATGTTAAACCATGTCTCTCAAGTTTGGAGAACATTGAAGAATGCATCATGACTGAGTATGGTAGAAGGTTTAAATAAACAAGAGATGATATCTTATTTCAATTCCAAATTCAAATTTAAATTCAAATTGAATTTTAAAATATAAAATAATGATATTATCTTATTAATATCTATATCAAATTTTATCATAATTTCTAAATTCAAATCTCTAAAATTAAATTTGAATTTTAGTATATAGATATTATATGATATGAAATTTAATTATTCACTACCAATTTTTTGAATAATTAAATTAACAGATTCTAGAATCTGCCAAAATTAGTTTTGATCTCTTTATTTTATAAAAATATATTTCTATAAATAAAAAGATTTCAACATAAAATAAATTTCTAAAGTCATATCAAATGATGAAGAAAATTTTAAACATGAGGTCTTTCACCTAAAAATTTTCAAAACATCACAAAAAATATTTTTGAACTACGTTTGACTTGATTCCTCTAAAGGATACGTAAGCAACTTAGTCACTAATACTAAGTGCAGTCACATGAACCACAAATTCCCAAAATTCTCAAATATCAAACACAACTCTCAAAATTCGATAAAAGTTCATTCACCTTGGAATTTTTCATAACTTCCAAAACATTAAATTATTCCATTATATGGTCTTCTACCGAAATTTCATGAATTTTTAAACATACCATGAATTCCTATGAATGGTCATTTACCGGAATTCTTCCACTTATTTTTCAAAATATCTATCTACAACTACAAGTAACTTGATCCTTCATAAAGAAGGTATGTAGGCAGCTCAGTCAGTCAAATTCACTGAGTGCAGTCACAATTCCAAATTCCTCAAAATTTTCTTAAAATTTAACAAGTACTTAATATCATCATAATTGGAATCAAAAGGTTTTCCTTTAAAGAAAAATGGTAGTAATTAAGAGGTTATTCTTATAATCTTTGATGGGTCGAACTCAAATTAATAAACTCTTATGCTATAAAATCGGCATAGGTGAAATTGTGTTTGGCAATAACTTTAATATATTAAATTTGAATTTTTTGTCAAACATTAAGTATGGGCTAGTCCGTAGGGTAAGTGTAGCGCCCTAGATAGCCAAGACTGCTACACTGTGTATTTATAAAGGTTCAGGACTTGCTAATCAAGTCATTTAGTTAAAAACGTGTCAATGAAACCATTAATGAACTAGGGTTAAAAGGTTTTGGTCACAAAAGATACATTTTATATAATTAAACATTTTGTACAAGGGATCCCAAAAGAAACAGGGTTTGAAAGTCAGTTTACAAAATTTCCAGAGTACAAACAACCACTAGCCACTCTAAGGGCAAAACAGATATTTATGGCCCTCCTGTTCCTGTCTCCCCCTCAACCTAGATGGCCGAGCAGCTGATCATGTACATTCAACCTTCAGAGCTCTCCGACTCAGTGTTGATCAAGCTTACCCTTGCCTTTACCTGCACCACGTAGCACCTGTGAGCCAAGGCCCAGCAAGAAAACATGACATCTTATCACAAACAATGATAACAATTAGATAACTCTTTAAGCATGTGCGTAAACTTAACAGTCCACATTAATCATATAATTCATACACATAACAAGAGAATCCACAAACCAACATCTAGCTATTTAGCATGACAAGTACATTAATCAATAATAATAATCAAATCACATGATAAGCAGGGTCGACGCCCTTAGGTCGCACCCTCCATTTACCCCACTAACTCCGATCCACTTAAACCGAGCTCTGTGATTAATAAGTTGTCCTCAGCTACCAGTGGCTGAGCCGCGCCCTGTGCGCCAATGTAATATCCGGCACTCTTAAGCCGTTTGCTTGTTATTCACATGGCATAATACCATTCTTCATAAATCATACAAAACAGGGAACCCTTAGTCCCATTATAAATTCACAACCGGGTGTAGTTTTCTGACCTTTAATTTCCAAATGTACCGGTTACGTGAGATGCCTCTTGAGTACGATCTATTTCCCGAGTCCCTAGCTTATACCTAGTCACAACCAAGATAAGGGATACCATTAATAATTGTAAAAAGGTTTTCGGATAAGGTTCTAGCCTCCGGGACATCGAATTCCACCAAACACGGTAGTAGAATCGATCCCGAGCACCCTAGGTTATGTTCCCGCGCTTAAAACCTCCAAAAGGCCACAAATGTCCTTAAGGGTCGCTGCTCAAGCTCCCTATGTTGCGGCATGGCCCCTACCAGAGGCTTAGCCTCACCCAAAAACTAACACGGGTCGCGGCCCTACATACCCCATGTCGCGACTCGCCCTCCATCTCCAGCACCCATCAGCTTCAGAGGGTTGCGGCACACCGAGAACTATGTCGCGGCCCGTCCCCTTCGAACCCAGAAAAACCACCATTTTTAACACTCAAACCTCACTCAAAACGACCCATAACCATCCCAATAATATACTCCAATTATCACAAACATTTTTGCATGATTTCAGAGGCATAAGCCAGCAAAAACCTAATATAAAAACTCATCAAAACACCACTTTAATTTCTGAAACCCACACACTCAAGAACACCAAAACCAGTCAGAAAAACCCAAAATTCAAACACTATATCATAAACTCTAGCTTACCTTCACTGAAGAATCAATCCTCCAAACACTAACTGAGCTAACTCCCAAGCTTTCTGCCTTAATTCAACCCTTGAAGCCAAAACCCATAAACACTTTAGAAGTCAGTCATAATCACAAAATTTAATCACCATGCATAAAACTCATAGCTTACTTTAACTCTTGATTGAATCCTTGAGCTAATCTCCTAAATCACTGCTCCAATTCTCTGATTTCCAACCAAGTTCTTCTTGGTTCCTTGTGGTTTCCTTTGAGAGAGAAAGAGAAGAGGAATGAAGGTCAGTTTGGCTTTTGTTCTACTGTTTTCTAGATTTTACTTAGTCTATCCTTAAGCAATTAAGTCAATCCCGAGGCTCGGGGTACCGAAAACATCCCCGAGGGCAAAATGGCAAAATTCTCCAGTATTCCCAACTAAGCTTCCTAACCTCAAATATATCTCCAATTATTTATTTCCATAACCCGATAACCCAAATAACCATCTAATACCCAAAATACCCCTTGACTTGCCCCAAGTCAAGTATTAGGTCCCGTTGTGACTTTCCCGCTAACTAGCTCCCTAGGATCGCCTCAATTCGCATGCTGCAGATTTACCCACATAATAATGTGGTCCTCACAATTATAACATATAATCACATTTACGCCCTCAACGGCTAAAATTACAAATATTCCCCTTTAAGCTAAACGGGGCCTACATGCATACTAATACTTATAGACATGCATGTCACATATACATTCATATAACCATACAAGCATGCTTATCACAGAATCATGCATTAAACTACTAAATTTACACATAATCCAATCATGCCCTCCTGGCACACTAATCAAGGCCCTTAAGCCTTATTAGTGATTTTGGGTCATTACAGTAAGCTGGTAACGAACAAGTCAAAGAACTGAAATAATACAATCAGTTAGAATACTAACCACTCAGAATTAAGATTGAATTGACCTATGGTCAACTATATGATATGACTAGAATAGATAATAACGGTATGTTTACTTATCCTATCAACTGTCAATATCGGTCCTATCTGATGTAACAAATACATCTGATCTTATCTACTTTGCTAATGTTCTGGAAAGAACATAACACTACAATGTGTAAGTAGATCATATCGTAGATTGGCAAGTCAGTGTAAATCATGTGCACTGACTAATCTTAGGACTGATTTATTTCGAACATATAATCATATTTATATTCCACTGTGATTATGTCACTATAAATATGATTAGCTATATGCTCGGGATTTAACAAACAATCATGCAAAAAAAAACATATAAGCAAAGTGATTGACCAAGTCAAAAAATGATTTCTATTATTTTATTGATAATAAATGGGATTACAAAGAAATTGGGTTTTAATTAGGGCATAAAACCACAACAGGTTGAAAAGCACTGTATCCATTGGTCGCTGCTCCATATCCTATTAGGACCATGCTGAAACCAAGAGTTGGCACGACATTGAAACCAGTGGGCGGGATGCTCAGGTTGGGCTGGATTCCTCCCAAGCCTGGTTGGACAGGAGCGTAAAGGGAATACTGGATTCCCGAAGCCACGGGGCCAGATGCGATTAGATCGGGGAAGGTGACGGGTCCTCCGGACGCTCCATTCTGAGTATCCTCCCATCTTATATACTCTTGTGCCCGATGAATGAAGTTGTCTAGCTATCGGCATCTCCTCCGTTGGAGGTCATCCTAAAGTGGGGACCCCGTGCGAATGCCCGCCTGCAAGTCCATCAACTGTTGGCCATCATTAACTCTCTTGGTTCACCTCCTCCTTGAAATTTTTGATGTATGCCTTGAGGGTCTCAAAGGGCCCTTGTTTAATGATGGCCAAAGCATTGACCTCGAAGCTCACCTTTCGAGCTCCTATGAATTGTCTTTGGAAGGTTGATGACAGCTGATGCCATGAGTGAATGGATCATGGTCGGTGCTTCTTGAACCACTCGTCTGCTGGTCCCATTAGAGTGATCAAGAACATGTGACATTTAGCATCGTCGGAGACGTGGTGCACTGACATCAACCTGTTGAACTTAGAAAGGTGGTCGGTGGGGTACCAGCCAACATCGTAGGGCAGGATGGCCGACTTCTTGAAGCCCTGGGGCAAGGGGGCTTCCACAATGTGGGGAGTGCATGGCTCTACTTCTTCTTCTTTCAAGTCTGAGTTGTGGCCTTGCCATCTGACCATTCTTAGCATGATCTTCTTTAGACACTCTAACTCCGAACAGAGCAGATCGTGGTCTCGGTTGACACTCTGCTCTAGGTTATCTATTCTTCGGGCGTTGAGGTTATCCCCTAGGTCTGATAGACCTTTCTTCGCAGGTTCACACCCATTGGCCTTATTACATCTTCGAGCATTAAGGTTTTCTCGCATGTCAGTTTGACCTCGGAACACGCCGTTATCTTCGGAACGAGCCACCTCGGTCTCTCCGTCGGATTCAATAATCTCATCATTTATTGAGATACTGATGCCACATTCTCAGTTCTGTGAGACATTCCTTGGGCAAAGCCCTAGACCGTTGTTCCTACTGGGTTGGCAAGGTCCCTAGGGGACACAACCTCCAGGCCTCGCGTGATCTTTATAGGCACGTCGGGATGGAACGCCCTGAGCTCCATAGGCACTGACAGCCTGGCGGTGTCCTTGGGCCCCTGGGCTATTACCTTTACCAGCCTACTTGGGAACCTAGTGGCCCTTGGGGTCTTGACGAGCCCTCTTATGCTTTGGAGTAGGATTATCGTCAACTTATCCTTCGCCACAATCTTGTGGCAGCACTAGGGTTCCAACTCCAACTAGATGCTTAGTGGGCACTCCAGCTGGCGGATCTCGTGCCTCTTCAGCTGGGTGCTCGGGGGGCACATCGGCTGTATTGATAGGTGGCACTCCAACAATGTGCACAGGTGGCACGCCAGTTGGGTACCCAGCTCGTACATACCATTGGGGTCCACTCGTAGCCCTTGGGCTACAAGAGTGGCCTTCATGGCCAGTACCATCTCCTGTAGGGCTGTGATGTTACCCTCTTGGGCATCAATCTTTTGCTGTTGGGTGGCCACCTATTAACGGAGCACCACCACCTCCAATGGTTCCTCCGCGTCCATGGGTGATCTGTAAAATCTGTACGCAAGTATATGTAGTCGTGTCAAGTAATAAAGTCTGTAAAAACAAAGATCGTCCCACAGAGACTATTAACCAATTACCAATAAATGTTTTTCACTTCTATTTGGTGATTAAAATTAAGATGAATAATTATAAACTATGAACTTAATTTAAATAACTGGAAACAGAATAATAAATTAACGAATTAAAAATCAATAATAAAAAGGCGTGGAATTAATTTCATCGACTTTTCATTCTATTAATTTTACTAATCAATTCTAAATCTCTTCTTCCTATTCTAATAGCAGGATAACATAATCGATTCCTATTCTTCTTCAAGATATAAGATCTCGGCCTATATGCAGGTTTTCTACATCTTTGTGATAAACTTAAACATATAGAAGGCATTATGCATGGAAACCTAATTACTACACAAGTCATACAGGTATTTTCGTCCAATATGCAACCTATGTCTATATAATGATAGCATATTCAATTCTCATCTTTCGAATTTTGAATCAAAACCATTAAATCAAGTAAATAGTGATTAAGTATTTACTAGCATTAAACAAACATCATATAGATTAGAATAGAGAAGAAGAATTAATAGAACATTATAATAACATTAAATAGAAATCCAAGTGACTACATTAACCCCTAGATAAAAGATTTAGTTCATAGCTAACATAATGAAAATAAACTTCATATAATTATTCATAGAAAATAACCTAAAGAATTCAAATAAAGAGAAAATTCTAAAAAGTCAGGAAACGAAATCTAATTACAGTAGCATTTTCTAAATCTAGGGTTTATAAAACTAAAACTGCTTCCAAAATTCGCAAAATAATGTCCTTTAAATAGTTTTCCAAGGCTCCCAAGTGAAAAGATTGTTTTGTCCTTCACAAAGTGGCTAAAATTCTGAAAACCGCGTCAATAACGCTGTAACGCTAGGTATTAGGCACTGTAGCACTATCAACAGAGTCAAAATGCATCAAAAATTAACTTACTACCACTGTAGCGCTACTCTTCAGAATTTCCAAGTGTCGTAGCACTAGTTTTGTAGCACTGTAGTGCTACTGACAGATTCAAAAGCTTTAAAAGTCTCCTTTCTAGCGTTGTAGCACTGCTATGATAGCGTTGGAGCGCTATTCACATAAACACTATTTGGACTTCTTGCTCCCGAATGACTCGATTTTCTCCAAAATAACTCCATTTTCTTCCACTTTCACTTCATTCCACTCTTTTCACCATCTTAGCATCAAAAACCTGAAGCATGAACAAACAAGCATAATTCTGCAATAAAATAGCCCTAAACTAATGAAAACCTTCCTAAAACCTAGACCATAAACGAGCCTAAAACTCGTTTATCAATGGGTTGAGGGTATTCTTCCTCATAATACTCCTGGTCGCCACCGTCATCTTCAACATCGTACTCGGCGTCTTCGTCATAATCCACCACCATTTCAGGCATGTCCTAAGGTAGTTGTCGACTAGTTTCTCCTCCTTCAACTCCGGTAGGAGGGACTACATTGTTTGTGACATTTCTTCGAGTGGTTACCATGGCTGTAAATGTTCTAAATGCTTTCTTCAAGCTCTCAATGAAAGCACCAAAATGTTGACTGCCTTTTTTGCTATCAACCTAAAGATGAGAGATTAAAGATGTAACGTCCCAAAAATTCTAATAAGTTTTAGTGTTTTGATTAGCATGCCAAGAGGGCATACTTGGATATATGTGCGATTAGTTAGTTAAACTGTGTGACTATGTGGCATGCAATATGTATATGATAATATGAATATATTTATATGCATGTTTATGAGTATTAAATATGCATGTGGGTCTATTCTTGTTTATAAGAGCATATTTGTAATTTTGGCCCGATAAGGGCATAAATTTGATTATATGTGTTAAATTGTTGGGACCATATTATTATGTGAATATATTCCCAGTATATGGCTCAAGGCGATCCTAGTGAGCGGATTAACGGAATAGTCACAGCGGGGTTTAATACCTGGCTCAGGTGAGCCTAGGGGTATTTTGGGTAACTTAACATATATTTGGGATTTATCGAGTAATGAGTAAGTATTTCGTAATTAGTTGGGAATGTCGGGATTAATTGGGAATTTGTAGGATAACTTGAGGAATTACCGGGAAATAGGGAAAATGATTGTTTTGCCCTTATGGGCAACAAAGGGGTTGGGTTAGTTTAAGAGGCATTTTGGTCATTTTAATTAAGGGATATGGTTAGAAAGTTTCTGGGTTTGGCTGGAATATCTCAGAACACTCTCAACACTCTCCCTCTCTCTTACTCTCACATGTCTCTCTTTTCCCTTTGGAGTGCTTTGAAGCTGAAGGAAATTCTTGAAGAGAAGCTTGGATTTGAGCTGGGAAATCCGGAGAATTTAAGCTAGGAGTAGACAAGGAACAGCTGAGGGAATAAAGCTATTAACTAAGGTATGGTTTCAGGTCCTAAGTTGTTGAAATTCTTGTTAGGTTTGGACATGCTTAGGGATAATTGGGTTAGTTCTGATTTTAGGATTTGAGGAAGATTGAGCTGATACTATAGGCTATATGTGTTGTTGGTAGGGTGGTATTGAGAGTTCTGAACCTAATACTGGCCTGGGTATATATTTAAGGTTGAATTGTGAGGCTTTGAGTTTGGGAAAAATGCAGAAAACCCAGGGATTTCTAGGTTCACAGGAGCGCGCTGCAACCCAGTTCATGGGCGCTGCGGCCCACGTGACCCAAAAGGCCCTGGGGGGCTTGCTGACTTGTGTGTGTGCCACGGCCCTAGAGGGCATGTCGCGGACCGCCTCCCCCTGGGACAAGAGGCTGGTGCCTCTGACTTGGGGAGCGTCGCGACCCTTAGGGCCAAATCGCAACTCGCCTAAGCAGCCGTAGCCAAGGTTGGTTTTTAGGCTTGGGAACTTAAACCTAAGGGCTCGAGATGAATTCTACTACCTGGTTTAGTAGAATTCGAGGTCTCGGAGGCTAGTATTTGATTCCAAAGCATTTAATTGGATAAGATTTTGATATTTATCCATTGTCGCCTGTGACTAAGGTTACTGTTAAGGCTCAAGATTAAGGATCGTGCTCGGGACCGCTCAACATTCTCCGCTCAGGACGCAAGGTAAGAAAACTACCCCCAAGTTTTGAATGGGACTGAGATCCCTTGTGAATGAACATATGTGTTTTGTAACCTGTATATATCTTTTATGTATGATGTGAAAGTACTGCCTAAGGGAGTCGGGGCTGATGTTGAGCATACTGAATGCAGCTCGGCCTAAGCAAGTCGGGAACGGCGAAATAACCAGAGGGCTCAGCCTGAGGGCACCGACACCTATTTAACTGTATTAAGATTGATTTACATAGTTGGATTAAACTATTATTTTTGCCTAGTTTAGCACTTGTATTTTGTTGTTAATTGAACTGATTAATTTAAAGTTTACTATGTACACTTTGTTGTCATCTATGCTTGTTGGTTATGGTTTTCTTGCTGAGCCTTGGCTCACGGGTGCTACGTGGTGCAAGTAAAGGCAAAGGAAAGCTGGACCATCCATGAGTTAGAGATCCTTGGGGGTGATGTGTACATCGGCAGCTGCTCAACCACCACGGTTGAGGGAATTACAGGGACTAGAGCCAAAATTTATATTTTTCCATTTAGGCTGGCTGCAGTTGTATTAGCTTTTGAGGGTTGTAACCACCGTGTAAACATTATTTTTGGGATCCCATGTATCAAACTCTTATTTTAATGAAAGTCAACCATTTTATGATCAAAATCTTTTAACCCTAACCTATTAGTTGACCTTAGAAACATCTATGTTCAAACGACTTGGTTAGCAAGTCTTGCACTATTTTAAACACACAGTGTAACGGTCTTGGTTACCCAGGGCATTACAAATTGGTATAATAGCAGTCTAGGTTTAAGGGTTCCTGAAGATCGGTGGGGCATGTACACTCGTTGCCAAAAGCCAAGCTCGACTCAGGATTGGTTAACCATATATGTGATTATATGTTTGAATGTTTAAATGAAATATAAATGCTTTATTTGCACGTTTATTAGGGAGCATGAGATATACTGATAAGGCCTGGCCCTTGACTGTTATGTGAATATGATAAGGCGTGCTTATTAGCATTGCTATTGTATGTGAATAATTGTTTAAATGCATGTTTGTATTATGATTGTGCTTTGTTGGTTGAGTTTCGGTGTTGGACTGTGGGGTGATATAAACTTATTATCATTGCCTAACCAGCCATGTCGTTGATTGCAGATAAACTTGGAGAGTTATGCCTCCAATGCGATCAATTCGACTAGCCGGCATTGGGGTTGAGGCTAGAGGTGATGAACAGGGTCAGCACCTTCCACCAGTTCCTGAGCACTTATAGCGGTTGTTTGCCTATATGCAAGCTAGACTTTAGAGTCGGTGATGGTGGATAGTAGGGAACTATCAGTAGATTTGATTGAGTTGGGTATGGATGATTTTGATAAGATTTTGGGGATGGATTGGCTTGTCAAATACGGGGCCACTATAGATTGCAGGAAGAAGATGGTGACTTTTGAGCCAGAGGGTGAGGACCCTTTTGTTTTTGTGGGTACTATGCACGGACCCCGCATTCCTATATTATCAGTGTTAAGGACCAGGGATCTATTACAAGGGGGTTGTATAGATTTTCAGCTAGTGTGGTAGATACCACTAGAGTTACGTCAGTGAATCCATGGGAGACTAGACTGATATGCGAGTTTTTGGATATGTTTCTTGAGGATTTATCAGGATTGTCATCGCACAGGGAAATTCAGTTCGTTATTGAGTTAGCGTCGAGTACAGAGCCAGTGTCGAGGGCACCATATAGGATGGCTTCAGCAGAGCTAAAGGAGTTGAAGATACAGTTGCAGGAGCTATTAGATTTGGGATTTATCAGACCTAGCTTCTCGCCATGGGGTGCTCCAGTTTTATTTGTGAAGAAGAAGGATGGGCCTCTGAGAATGTGTATAGACTACAAGGAGTTGAACAAGTTGACTATCAAGAACAAGTACCCCCTACCAAGGATAGATGACATGTTCGATCAGCTGCAGGGTAAGATGGTATTCTCGAAGATTGATATTCGATCTGGTTATCACCAGCTGAGGATTCCAAAGATGGCCTTCCGCACGAGGTACGAACATTATGAGTTTTTTTTCATGTCATTTGGATTGACCAATGCCCCAGCATCGTTTATGGATCTGATGAACAGGGTGTTTAAGGACTTCTTAGATCAGATTGTGATTGTTTTCAATGATGACATCCTGGTTTACTCTCGTTCAGAGGTAGAGCATGAGCAACATCTCCGACTGATATTTTAGAGGTTGAGGGAGCTTCGGTTATATGCTAAATTTAAAAAGTGTGAGTTCTGGCTCCCGGAAGTGGCATTCCTTGGACATATTGTCAGTGGAGATAGGATTAAGGTGGATTCGTCCAAGGTAGAAGCAGTTAGGGATTGGCCGAGGCCAAGGAACGCCTCGGAGGTTAGGAGTTTCCTTGGATTAGTTGGATATTATAGACGGTTCGAGGAAGGTTTTTTAAAGATTGTCGCACCATTGATTGAGTTGACATGAAATAATCTGAAGTTCACATGGTCGGAAAAATGTGAGGGTAGCTTCCAAGAGTTGAAGCGACGATTGATTACTGCTCTGATACTGAGTCTTCCTTCGGATGGGGACAAGTATGTAGTGTACTGCAACGCATCGAGACTGGGATTGGGACGCATGTTGATGCAGAATGAGAGGGTTATTTCCTACACGTCACGGTAGATAAAGGAATATGAGCAGCAGTACCCTACCCATGATTTGGAACTATCAGGGGTGGTATTCGCACTGAAAGTATGGCGACATTATCTGTATGGAGAGAAATGTGAGATATACACCGACCATAAGAGTTTGAAGTATTTCTTTACCTAGAAGGACCTAAACATGAGATAGAGATGTTGGCTAGAATTGGTGAAGGATTATGACTGTGACATTCTTTACCACCTAGGAAAAGCCAATGTCGTGGCAGATGCTTTGAGCCGGAGGGGTCCTGACAGTTGTTTAGCTCAAAGCAGATATCGAAGGAATTAGCAGAGGAAATCACCAGAGCAAGGATAGAATTGGTTGGGTGCCAGTTGGCCAATATTACTCTATAGTCTACCCTCTTAGAGAGGATAAGAGAGGGCCAAATGAGTGATACACAGTTGCAGGAGGTTAGAGGAAATGTCCTAGCTAGAGTGGCTAGGGATTATTCCATCTCAGAGACGGGTTTACTAAGGTATAAGGATCGGATCTATGTTCCGATGGATATGGGTATTAGACGAGAGATCCTTGATGAGTCCCATACTATACCATACTCACTTCATCCAGGCACCATGAAGATGTACTAGGATCTACGGACTTTGTGTTGGTGGCTTGGGATGAAGAAGGACGTGGTTGAGTACATAGCTAAGTGCTTAACCTGTCAGTAGGTAAAGGCTGAACACCAGCGACTAGCGGGGTTGTTACAACCTTTGGGTATTCCTGAGTGGAAGTGGGAAGATATTACCATGGATTTTGTAGGAGGTTTTCCCAGGACGGTGGGGTAACATGACTCGGTGTGGGTGATAGTAGACAGGTACACCAAGTTAACTCACTTTCTGCCAGTAAGAACGACTTATACTATGGATCAGTATGCAGAGTTGTATGTGATGAAGATTGTACGATTGCATGGGGTTCCTAAGTCTATAGTATTGGAACGGGGTCCCATATTTACCTCCAAGTTTTGGGGTGGCTTGCAGAAGGCTATGGGATGGGAACTTAGTTGAAGTTTAGTACAGCCTTTCATCCTCAGACAAACGAACAGTCTGAGAGGACGATTTTGATATTGGAGGACATGCTTAGAGCGTGTGTGTTAGACTTTGAGGGGTCTTGGAGTAAGTACCTCATGTTAATTGAATTTTCATACAACAATAGTTATCAATCAACGATTGGAGTAGCTCCATATGAGATGTTATATGGAAGGAAATGTAGATCACCCATTCATTGGGATGAGATGGGGGAGAGGAAGTATTTGGGACCAGAGATGGTTAAGAAGACTAATGAAGCTATTGAGAAGATCCGAGCTCGAATGCTCGCCTTGTTGAGTAGATAGAAAAGCTGCGCTGATCCCAAGCGTAGGGACGTGGAGTTCCAGGTCAGAGACCACGTATTTCTTCGAGTTTCTCCACTGCATGGGGTGAGGAGATTTGGGAAAAAGGGCAGTTGAGCCCAAGATTCGTAGGACCGATCGAGAACCTGGAGAGGATCGAGCAAGTAGCCTATAGATTGGCTCTGCCACCATCATTATCAAGGGTTCACGACGTATTCCACATCTCAATGCTTCGAAAGTACATCTCAGATACAACCCATGTATTGGGATATGAGGATCTGTAACTACAGACCAATTTTTCATATGAGGAGCAACCAGTTCAGGTCCTAGACAGGAAAGACAAGGTTCTAAGGAACAAGATGATTCCTTTAGCCAAAGTATTATGGAGGAATAGCAAGGTCGAGGAAGCGACCTGGGAGCTAGATTCATCTATGCGGGATCAGTATCCCGAGTTATTCAGGTAAATTTCGAGGATGAAATTTTCAGTAGGAGGGGATAGTTGTAACGTCCCAAAAATGCTAATAAGGTTAAGTGCTTTGATTAGCGTGTTGGGAGAGCATACTTGGATATATGTGTGATTAGTTTATTAAAATGTGTGACTACATGGCATGCATGATTTATATGATAATATGAATATATTTATATGCATGTTTATGAGTATTAAATATGCATATGGCCCATTCTTGTTTATAAGAGCATATTTATAATTTTGGCCCGATAAGGACATAAATGTGATTATATGTGTTAAATGGTTGGGACCACATTATTATGTGAATATATTTGCAGTATATGGCTCAAGGCGATCCTAGTGAGCGGATTAGCGGAATAGTCAGAGCGAGGTTTAATACCCGGCCCGGGGTGAGCCTAGGGGTATTTTAAGAAACTTAACATATATTTGGGATTTATCGAGTAACATAATTATTTGGTGATTAGTTAGGCATGTCAGGATTAATTGGGAATTTGTAGGACAACTCAAGGAATTAGCGGGAAACGGGGCAAATGACAGTTTTGCCTTTATGGGAAACAAAGGGGCTGGGTTAGTTTAAGGGGCATTTTGGTCATTTTAAGTAAGGGATATGGTTAGAAAGATTCTGGGTTTGGCTGGAATATCTCATAACACTCTCAATAATCTCCCTCTCTCTTACTCTCACGTGTCTCTCTCTTCCCTTTGGAGTGCTTTGAAGCTGAAGGAAATTCTTAAAGAGAAGCTTGGATTTGAGCTGGGAAATCTGGAGAATTGAATCTAGGAGTAGACAAGGAACAGCTGAGGGAATAAAGCTATTAACTAAGGTATGGTTTCAGGTCCTAAGTTGTTGAAATTCTGGTTAGGTTTGGGCATGCTTAGGGATAATTGGGTTAGTTCTGATTTTAGGATTTGAGGAAGATTGAGCTATTATTATAGGCCATTTGTGTTGTTGATAGGGTGGTATTGAGAGTTCTGAACCTAATACTGGCCTAGGTATATATTTAAGGTCGAATTATGAGGCTTTGAGTTTGGGAAAAATGCAGAAAACTCAAGAATTTCTAGGTTCATGGGGCGCACCGTGACCCAATCCATGGATGTCACGGCCCACGTGACCCAAAAGGCCCTGGGGGGCTTCTGACTTGTGGGCGCGCCGCAGCCCTAGAGGGCAAGTCGCGGCCTGCCTCCACCTGGGACAAGAGGCTGCCACCTCTACCTTGGGGCGCGCCGTGACCCTTAGGGCCAGGTCGTGGCCCGCCTAGGCAGCCATAGCCAAGGTTGGTTTTTAGGCTTGGGGAAGCTCGAGGACTTAAACCCAAGCGCTCAAGACGAATTCTACTACCCGGTTTAGTAGAATTCGAGGTCCCGGAGGCTAGTATTTGATTCCAAAGCATTTAATTGGATTAGATTTTGATAGTTATCCATTGTTGCTTGTGACTAGGGCTACCGCTAAGGCCCAGGATTAAGGATCGTGCTCCGGACCGCTCCACATCCTCCGCTTAGGACTCGAGGTAAGAAAACTGCACCCAAGTTGTGAATGGGATTAAGATCCCCTGTGAATGAACATATGTGTTATGTAACCTATATATTTGTTATGTATTATGTGAAAGTACGGCCTAAGGGAGTCGGGGCTGATGTTGAGCATACTGAACGCAACTCGGCCTAAGCAAGTCAGAATCAACTAAATAACTAGAGGGCTCGGCCTAAGGGTGTCGACACCTATTTAACTGTATTAAGATTGATTTATATTTTTGGACTAAACTATTATTGTTGCCTAGTTTAACACTTGTATTCTGCTGTTAATTGAACTAATTGATCTAAAGTTTACTATGTACACTCTGTTGTCATTTTTTCTTGTTGGTTATGGTTTTCTTGTTGAGCCTTGGCTCACGAGTGCTACGTGGTGCATGTAAAGGCAAAGGAATGTTGGACCTACCATGAGTTGGAGAGCTTTGGAGCTGGTGTGTACATCGGTCGCTGCTCGACTGCCACAACCAAGGGAATTACTGGGACTAGAGCCAAAATTTGTATTTTGCCATTTATGCTGGCTGCAGTTGTATTAGCTTATGAGGGTTGTAACCACCGTGTAAACATTATTTTTGGGATCCCGTGTATTAAACTCTTATTTTAATGAAAGTCAACCATTTTACGATCAAAATCTTTTAACCCTAACCTATCAATTGACCTTATAAACACATTTATGTTCAAATGAATTGGTTAGCAAGTCTTGCACTATTTTAAGTACACAATGTAACGGTCTTGGTTACCAAGGGCATTACAAAAGAAATAAACAACAAGAACACAACAGTTTTTAGTGGTTTAGGCTATAAAATAGCCCTAGTCCACGAGTCTCTGGTATTAAGGGGATTGGAAGCTTGCTAGGGCAATCTCCAATGGAGTTTCTCAGGCAGCATTTATATTGCTCTGAGTACAAGGCTCTCTTTTTGTAAAAAATTTGAACCCTTTACAATGAGATCCCCATTCCTATTTATAGAGGTTGAGGTCATTAATTGCTAATCATCTACGATTAATACGCATTGGTCCAATTAATACACATTCTCCCCATTATTGGGGTATTAATACCACGTTAATGCATTGGGTTTGTAACGTCCCAAAACAACTAATAAGGCTTAAGGGCCTTGATTAGTGTGTCGGGAGGGCACGATTGGTTTATGCATGAATTAAGTAGTTTAATGCATGATTCTATGATAAGCATGCTTGTATGATTATATGAATATATATGAAATGCATGTCTACAAGTATTAGTATGCATGTAGGCCCCACGTAGGTTAAAGGATGTATATTCGTAATTTTAGCCCATTGAGGGCGTAAATGTGATTGTATGTTATAATTGTGAGGACCACATTATTATGTGGGTAAATCTGCAGCATGCGACTTGAGGTGATCCTAGGGAGCTAGTTAGCGGGCAAGTCACAACGGAACCTAATACTTGACTTGGGGCAAGTCAAGGGATATTTCAGGAATTAGATGGTTATTTGGGTTATCGGGTTATGGAAATAAATAATTGGAGATATATTTGAGGTTAGGAAGCTTAGGTGGGAATACTGGGGAATTTTACCATTTTGCCCTCGGGGACGCTTCCGGTACCCCGAGCCTCGGGATTGACTTAATTGCTTAAGGATAGACTAAGTAAACTTTAGAAAACAGTGGAACAAAAGACAAACCGACCTTCCCTCCTCTTCTCTTTTTCTCTCAAAAGAAACCACAAGGAACCAAGAAGAACTTGGCTGGAATTCAGAGAATTGGAGCTATGATTTAGGAGATTAGCTCAAGGATTAGCTAAGGATTAAATCAAGAGTTAAGGTAAGCCATAATTTTTATGCATGGTGGTTAAATTATGTGGTTATGGCTGAGTTTTAAAGTGTTTATGGGTTTTGGCATTAAAGGTTGAATTTGGGCAGAAAGCTTGGATGTTAGCTCAGTAATTGCGTAGAGGAATGAGTCTTCAGTCAAGGTAAGCTCCAATTCATGAGATAGTGTTTGAATTCTGAGTTTTTATGACTGGTTTTAGTGTTCTTGAGTGTGTGAGTTTCCGAAATTAAAAGGATGTTTTGATGAGTTTTTAGATTAGGTTTTTGCTGGCTTATGCTTCAGAAATCATGCAAGAATGTTTGAGATAATTGGAGTATGTTATGGGGATGGTTATAGGTGGGTTGAGTGAGGTTTGAGTGTTAAAAATGGTGGTTTTTCTGGGTTCGAAGGGATCGGGCCGCGGCATAGCTCCTGGTGTGCCGCAGCCCTCTTAAGTTGTTGGGCGCGGGAGATGGAGGATGCGCCGCGGCATGGGGTATGTAGGGTCGCGGCCCGTGTCAGTTTTTGGGTGAGGCTGAGCCTCTGGTTGGGACCATGCCGCGGCATGGGGAGCTTGAGCCGTGGCCCTTAAGGTCATTTGTGGTCTTTTGGAGTTTTTAAGCTAGGGAACATAACCTAGGGTGCTCGGGATCGATTCTACTATCGTATTTGGTGGAATTCGATGTCCCGGAGGCTAGAACCTTATCAGGAAACCTGTTTACAATTATTAATGGTATCCCTTGTCTTGGTTGTGACTAGGTATAAGGTAGGGGCTTGAGAAACAGATCGTGCTCAAGAGGCATCTCACATAACCAGTACATTTGGAAACTAAAGGTAAGAAAATTGCACCCGGTTGTGAATTTATAATGGGACTAAGGGTTCCCTGTTTTAAAAGCTTTATGAAGGATGGTATTATGCCATGTAAATAATAAATGAATGGCCTAAGAGTACCGGAGTTTATGTTGGTGCATAGGGCGCGGTTCAGCCACTGGTACCTGAGGACAACTTATTATGCACTGACCTCGGTTTAAGCAGACCGGAGTCAGTAGGGTGAACAGAGGGTGCGACCTAAGGGTGTCGACCCTAATTATCATGTGATTTGATTGTTATTATTGATTGGTGGAATTGTCATGCTGAATAGCTAAGTGTTGGTTTATTGATTCTTTGATTATGTCTATGGACTATGTGATCAATATAGTATGCTAAATATATGAACATGCGTTAAGGGTTATTCAATTGTTATCATTGTTTGTGCTATAACGTTATATTTTCTTGCTGGGCCTTGGATAACGGGTGCTACATGGTGCAGGTAAAGGCAAGGGCAAGCTTGATCAACCCTGAATCGGAGGGCTCTGAGAGCATAATGTACATGATCAGCTGCTCATCGGCCACGGTTAAGGAGAAGACAGGAACGGGAGGACCATAAATGTCTGTTTTGCCCTTAGAGTGGCTAGCAGTTGGTTGTACTCTGGAAATTTTGTAAACTGACTTTCAAACATTGTTTCTTTTGGGATCCCTTGTTTAAAATGTTTAATTATATGAAATGTATATTTTATGACCAAAACCTTTTAACCCTAGTTCATTAGTGATGTCAGTGACACGTTTTTAACTAAATGACTTGATTAGCAAGTCACACACTTTTATAAATACACAGTGTAACGATCTTGGCTACCCAGGGCATTACAGGGTTGCATTTACTAGAGACCACAGCCCATGCGAAAAATGTGGGGCCCATTGCAGAAAGTTACCTACTTTATGGAGAACATGCCCCTGGCACTGTCAGGGCATGCCACACGTATTTCCTTGTCAGGCAGCGTAGTGGGAGTGCGAATTGTCGATTCGTACAATTGACAACACTGTGGATGGATCACTAAAAAGGTTGTCAGGCGATCCTCTGATGCTGCAAACTTGCATTGGTTGACATCTGGCTAGCCTTCTCGGTCTCGAGGACAAGGTCCTTGGCTTGGAAGAAAACTATTTGTAAGGAAATCGAGGACTACTAACTAGTTCTTAGGGCATGGCCTTGGAGAGACGTCTGTGCCCTAACTTTATCTGAGGGATATGGCTTTGCACAGAGATATCAACCCTCCGAGGACTGACCCTCGGGGTGTGGCCTCACTCGAAGAGGCACGTGTCCTCACCACATGCCCTACTCGAATTACCACTTGTCCTTTGGTCAAAACACGGACAACACAAACAATTCACAATATTGATAGGGAATTCATATAAACTTCATTAAATCATCATAAGGTTCTAAGAGAATCCATTAACACCCTAAATAAGAAAATTAGTTCATGTTATACATAATCAAATCCATCAAACTAAATATAAACATCACTACAAGATAAAGTAAAAGAAGAAGATAAAGAAAAATAATGATAGAACTAGTTGATCTCCAAGCTTTTGGCTCCACAGAGTATTTCCTTTAGTCTCTTCTTAGGGTTCTCCCCTCAAAAATCGTAATAATGTTGCTTAAATAGTAGTTTGTGCTTTGAACGTGAAATTCCACTTTTGCCCCTCCATAAAATGCCCTAATCTGCACATTGACCGCCTCAGGCACCGCGACCTCATAAGTGTGCGTCGCGACCCGTGTCCACGATTCGAAATCATCTTTTCTCTGACTTGACCAACTCTGCGACCCTTCTATGTCTGCATTGTGGCTCTAATTCCTCAACTAATAGCGTCGCGGCCCTCGTTTGCCCAGAACCTTCAGCTCTTTATTTCATCGCAGCGCTGCAGCTCAAATACTCAGTGTCGTGGATCTAATGTCTGATTTTCGCCAATTTACTTCTTTTTGGGGCCAAACTTAATTTTTTCATTAATTCTTCCATAAATTCTAAAAAAAATTAATAAACAAAGGCAAAAAAAGCGTCATACTGCACAAACATAACTAAATAAGCTCAAAATTCCCTAAATTTACCCTCTAAAACACTATAAAAACTACTCAGTCAAACTCCCCCAAACTTAACTTTTTCTCGTCCTCGAGTAAAACTATTGACATTTCTAAGACAACTAAAAACAAACATGAATCAAGTTATAACCTAGCAAGCCTCAACCTCAAAAACACCATGCAATATAAGCTCAGAATTTTCAACTACGTTTCATCCAGAATTTTATTAAAATCAATTCAATAATCAACTTCAATCTTTGCTACACCAATCTGCCTTAACCAATAAATAACACACAATCACAATACCATATACATGTCAAAATCTTCAAAGTCATCATATGCTTGCATAATTCATCAATCTCCCCTAATATGATAACACATGCTCAAGAATCAAAATGACTTTTTAAGCTTATAACGAAAGGCTTAGGCTCAGGTAGGTAAATAAAAATTCATTTAGGCTCAACTATACCATAAGCATACAACTCAAACAAACTAATTTTTCTCAACTTGAAAACCCACAAACAATCCCCAACTTTCCCAAAATTTCATACTTTGAGAAAATTCATATTTCTGGATTTTTTTTCTAATGATACTACACTCCCCCAAACTTATTTCTTTATATTCTTATTTGGAGTGTAGTTCATTTTCAATATTTTTTTTTCTTCTCTCAATTTTTATTCTTCCATTGACACAAATTTCCAAATATAAACTTCATTACAAACCATCCCCCAATCACTTTTCATATGCTCATGGTATATCAAAACGAAAGATAAATAACAAAGTTTCAACCAGGCTCAAAATAAGTGTCAAACAACAAAAGAATCATGTTAGGCTCAAAATTTGGATAACTAGGGATTTAATACATTAAGGTTGGCTTGAAACGCTCAATCGTTCCAAAGAATTGCCTAAATAATCTTCCTAAGCATGCATCATTCCAATTTCAGCTCAATCAACAAACTATGAAAGTTCAAGAATATTTTCAAATCTCGATCTACAAACCCACTTAACATGCATATATTAAAGGATTGTAAGAAATTTATTAATTAAGGCTTTCATGGCAATTAAAACTCATATCAAAGCTAATCACTAAATTAATTTCACCAAGCACACATATTCACATAGTTCTAAAAACATCACTCACATCACATGGTTATAAGTATCATCGGCTCCAAAACAACTTGACTCACAAACTAACAACTAAAAACATGCAAAACATGAAAACCAACGAAAAAAAAAAGTAAACTCTCCCCCAAACTTAAATTACACATTGCCCCCAATGTGTCACGAAACGAATAAGGAAAGAGGGTGTACCAAATCACGCACCACATCAGTATGGTGGTTGTTATTTTTCTTCTAGGTAGGCCTGGCATAGCTCATTTCTCGGGCGTTGCGGTGTCTGGTTCTCTCCGAAAATCCCTGAGCCTCTAACTTCTCAAGGATCGTGGCACTAATAGGGAGGCACCCCAGCTCAAAATAGGTACTTGCGTATTTTTTTATGTTTTTCAAATTTTCTCTATTTCCACGGTTCAAAATTGACAAATTAAAGTTTAATTATAAAAAAACACAAAAAAAAATTAAAACTAAACATAGAAAAATTTCCCAAACTTAAACAAAATAACAAAACAATGAAAGGATTGGGATGCCTCCTGTGAAAGCAAAAAATGGACCAAGGAAAAAATCTTTGGCCCCTAGTTAGACCACATGGCTAAAGGTCGGGTATTCATGCTATTGAGCTCGAACCTGTGGGTCTTGGGAATATGGAATAATTTCCCTTAGAGCTTTCTTCGATAGAAGTATGGAAATTATAGGTGAACATTTCCCTAGGCCAATGGCCTCACACCATCAAGGTGATTCGCGCCTCAGATGGGCTTCATGCCTAGAAGGGTGTCTCGCACCATGCCACGCCTAGCCTCACGCAGCGAGACACTACAGGCCTCACCCAGCCTCGCGTAGCGAGGCACTTCATGCCTCGGCCAGCCTCACACAGCGAGGCACTCCTTGCCTCGTACAGCCTCGGCCAGCCTCACACAGCGAGGCACTCCAGGGCTCACCCAGCCTTGCACAGTGAGGCACTCCTTGCCTCGCCCAGCCTCGCACGGCGAGGCTAAGCGTCTTGTGTCTCGCACCATGCCACGTGGAGCCTCGTGCACCCGAGGGTCTCGCACCCTCGTACCCTCGCAAGCGCCTCACACCAATGCATGCCTCGCCGCGCACCCGGGGGTCTCACACCCTCGTACCCTCGCATTCCTCTCCATGCACCTGAGGGTCTCGTACCCTCGCAAGTGCCTCGCACCAACGCATGCCTCGATGCACACCCAAGGGTCTCGCACCCTCGTACCCTCGCATGCCTCGCCATGCACCCGAGGGTCTCGCACTCTCGCACCCTGTCATGCCTCGCCATGCACTTGAGGGTCTCGCACTACGTTGGGCCTCGCACCCTCGCATGCCTCGCATGCATAACCATCAGGTAGAAAGCACTCATACGTGTACTGGTGCAAGACGTACGACCATGAGGAGGACAGAAGCATGACCATGACTTCTGTGTCCTACAAGTAGTGGAGGTACAGATTTGTACAGAGAGTGGAAGCACTACATGCATACCTTTGACTATGTACCAGGCCGACACCATAACCTTCTGCTCCACCACGACCTGTGCCACTACCTTGACAATGTACCTATGTACATTCTCGTCCCCTGGGACCACAATGTATGGGGAGCCATTAGAGCTCCAGTATAAATAGATCATCACCCCTCCAGAAAAGGGGTTGGGAAAATTCATTGTATGCTGAGGCTGTTAAGCAATATACAAATTTTACTCCATTGTAGTTTTGCATATTTACTCTTTCAAGTTCTCTCAATCTTCTTCTAAGATATCTTTGGCAATACTGTCTCAATTTTTTAACCTTATATCATTGACGAGATTTCATCATCAACAGTTTGGCACCATCTATGGGAAGAACAAGCATCAAGCCAACGTTCTTTCGTCACTTCTAGCAAAGAAAGATGATAAGGCATTCAAAACGCCTATGGAAACTACAAGATGATAAGGTTCGCCAGGACGGAGTAGAGCAGAGGGCTTCCGAGAAAGACCCCCGTCTGTCTAAGCATGGAGGTAGGCCAGAGGAACCTTTTCCCCCAAGGGAAGAGAAGGAAGCATCGTCCCCGGCTTCCCGGCCCCCCGGAGGTCATTCAGAGCCGCTAGTGCATCTAGTTCACCGACCCTCGGTGGCACCACGCTCAGGCCACCAAGACCAAGGTCCGTCGAAGCACGGGCCAGGCAGGGGTCCCAGGGTGCACTCGGTAAGTTCCAGCTCAAGGACTCGTTTCTACAAGGATGAGATTCAAGAGTTACATAAAAAGAGTCAAAGGCTGGAAACCGCAATAGAGGGCATGCAAGAGGTCTTAAACGACCTACTACAAGGAAAGTCAAGCAAACCCATTCCTAAGCGTAAAGGGAAAGAGCGTGAGAAAGGGGAAAATACTGTCCCCACAGACGATGGGAGAACCCGACTTTCCACCAGTAAAACTCACCAGACAAAGTACCATGAGGGACCTAAGCCGGCGAAATGCCCCCAGGAGCAAAGTGTAACGCCCTGGATAGCCAAGATTGCTACATTGTGTGTTTATAAAGATGTAGGGCTTGCTAATCAAGTCATTTAGATAAAACATGATACTAAAACCACTAATGAACTAGGGTTAAAAGGATTTGGTCTCAAAAGTGTACATTCTATATAACAAAACATTTTATATGTGGGATCCCAAAAAGGAACAGCGTTCGAAAGTCAGTTTATGAAATTGACAAGGTTTAGACAACCATTAGCCATACTAAGGCAAAACAAACATTTCTGGTTCCCCTGCTCCTGTTCTCCCCTCAACCGTGGCGGCTGAGCAGCTGGTCATGTACATTCAACTCGCAGAGCTCTCCAAGTCAGGGCTGATCGAGTTTTCCCTTGCCTTTACCTGCACCACGTAGCACCCATGAGCCAAGGCCCAGCAAGAAAACATAATATGCAACATAAACAACAATAAAAGATGAATAACCCATTAAGCATGATCAAACACATATTAATCACATAGCACGTATGCAGAAACAGAGATGCAACTAAATGTTAATAACAATCAAGTCACATGATAATTAGGGTCGACAACTTAGACCGCACCCTCTGTTTACCTACTGCCTCCGGCCCGCTTAAACCGAGCTCAGTGCATAATAAGTTGTCCTCGGCTACCAATGGCCGAGCCGCGCCCTGTGCGCTAGAGTAACATTGGGCACTCTTAGGTCATGGGTTACTGTTTACATGGCATAATACCATCCTTTCAAAGTACACACATATTAGGGAACCCTTAGTCCCATTACAAATACACAACCGGGTGCAGTTCTCTTACCTTTAATTTCCACGTTCACTGTCTACAAGCGACGTCTCTCAAGCACGATCCGCTTCCCGAGCCCTAGCTTAACACCTAGTCACAACCAAGGTAATGGATTCCATTAATATTCAAATAAAGGTTTCCGGGTGCAATGCTAGCTTCCGGGACATCGAATTCCACCAAACACGGTGGTGGAATCGATCCCGAGCACCCTAGGTTAGGTTCCCGAGCTTAAAATCCCCAAAAGATCAAAGATGCACCTAAGGGCTGCGGCCCCTGAAACCTAGCTGCGGCCCGCCCCAGAAATAGAGGCTAAGCCTCTCTAAAGACAGACACGTGCCGCGGCCCTGCCCTGTGGCGCCGCGGCGCTCCCCTTCAGCCGAGCCTCCCTAGCTCCTTTGCTTCGTAGGGCCGCAGCGCTCTAGAACAGAGTCGCGGCCCAACCCTTCGTGCCCAGAAAATCCACCATTTCTAACATCCTAACCTTATTCAAAACCACCCCAAAGCACCCTAATACCAAAACCCATTAATCACAAGACTTTTAGCATGATCCTAACAGCATAATCCAATAGAAATCCAGCTTAAAAACTCATTAAAACACCACTTTGATTTCTGAAACCCAGCAACTAAAGAACTCAAAAACCAGTCATGCAAACTTAGAATTTAGGCTCTAAACTTCTAATTGAAGCTTACCTTCTTTGATGGGCCACTTCCTTAACAACTTCTGAGCTAAAATCCAAGCTTCTCAGCTTCAATTCAGCCCTTAAACATCAAAACCATAAACACCTTAATATTCAGCCAAAACTCAGAATTCTAACACCCAAGAACAAAACTCAATTCTTACCTTGGCCTTGGTTGAGTGCTCCTTGGTTAGAGCTGAGCTAATTCCTCAAACTTCAGCTCAAATCACAAGATTTCCAGCTGAATTCACCTTAGTTTCCTATAGCTTTCTTGAGAGAGAAGAGAGAAGATGAGAAGATGAGAATAATTATTAAAGGGTCAGTTTATCTCTTTTGTTCCACTAGTTTCGGTTTTGTTAAGTCTAACCTTGGTTAATTAAATCAATCCCGGGGCTCGGGGTACCGGAAACGTCCCCGAGGGCAAAATGGTAAATTTCCCCAAAATTCTCGCCTAAGCTTCCTAACCTCAAATATATCTCCATATATTTATTTCCATAACCCGATAACCCAAATAATTATCTAGTTCCTGAAATACCCCTTGACTTGCCCCAAGTCAAATATTAAGCCCCGTTGTGACTTCCCCGCTATCTAGCTCCCTAGGATCGCCTCAAGTCGCTCGCTGCAATCTACCCACATAATAATGTGGTTCTCACAGATATACATTTAACCACACTTACATTCATATAATCATTCAAGCATGCTTATAATATAATCATGCATTAAATCAATAAACTCACACATAAACCAATTATGCCCTCCCAGCACACTAATCAGGGCCCTTAAGCCATAACAGTAATTTTGGGTCGTTACACAAAGGCAGAGGGAAGGCGATGGTCGTAAGAACGAAGTATAAGTCACCTCAAAAGAGGCGCCCCCTGGCCTAAGAGAAGAGCTCCATGGGAAGAGGTCAGAAGTAAGAAACGCACCCCCCACGGCTCCTCCAAGGGGCACAACCAAGGCAAGGGATCAGCCTGAGAACCCGCAAGACTCCTTATGCAAAAAGAGGAGGGAACTAGACATCAATATGTTGGTTTTTATTGATCAAATCAGAGATTATGCGCAGCAGAACAACAATCAAATTGTCAGATTAATCCCATAAGATTTCTAGATCTACTTCTTCACACTCATATATATATTGAATCAAGGACAAGAACAGAAAAATTACCTCAGGTCCTTCCTTGCTACTATCTTTTCGTATGGCTGAATCCTTGAGATCTCACACCAAGATCTTCCAAAATGTTCTTAGGCACACAAAGAACGAGTGTGGGCTCGCTATACAAATAATAGGCAATAACTATTTATGAGATGTTCTCAACACATGAGATCTGATAAAGTTTGGACCTAGGTTTTGTGAAGAACAATGACCTTTGTTTTTGTCACTGTTCTCTTTTCTCTGAGAGAATCCTAGATATTTTTCTATCCCTGAAAAGTTACGTTCTGTGAAAAACTGACATCCAATATTTAATAATATCCAATATATTAAAATATTTGTTATTTTAAACAAATTCAAAATAACTGATCAGTTATCAGATTTTTGTTTAAATAATAATATTTTAATCATATTAAAATATCTCATTATTTATTTAATATTTAAATAACTAAAATTGTGGAATCAAGAGACTGAGCAAACTCTCTTATGCGTGTAGCACAGTGCCTGTGCACTGTGCCACACGTGTACCACATGCCTGTGATGGCATGTGATTTTTCCCAATTTTTATTATTATTTAAATAACAAAAATCCCAAAAATAAATTAATTCAAAATTAATTATATTTTTGTTAAATCAAATAATTAATTAATTACACATAATTAAGCAATAATTATGTTTGATACATAGAAAAATATTTTACTTATCACATAAGTCCTTTTTGCCCATTTTTTGTATTTGCCTTTGACAGTGATTGTTTGAGCCATTTCGGGGACCATGGACCTATAACATTAAGCTCCAATAAATTGAAACTAAATAATTAAACTCTTTAATTATAATAGTTAATTTATTAATTCTGATATTACTCCACTATAAATTCAGAATTGCACTCTTTATGTTATAGATATACTTTTACAGAAATCTTTTTCTTAAGTCGTCCATTAATATAACCATCTTACAATAGTTCAACCCTCTAATTAATTAGTTCATAAATTAGAATGGAAGAATTACCATTTAACCTTTCTAATTTACTTCTTATTCCTTAAGTACCATTAATTCACTAGTGAATAATTAATCTATAATCTAATTATAGATTTGAGCTCAAAATCATTCAGTTCCAGAATTAACCCGTAAGGGAACTAATATACGATCCGTTAGGAAAGATTAGATTCCATATTGTTGATACATGTTCCCAGCCATCCATGATATTAAATCTCCAAAACAAAAGTCATTAGCCTCATTCTTTGAAGAGACCTTAACGAATGAATCAAAAGATTTAATAAACATGAACAGGAGTTCATGAACACTCAGGATTTAGGTTGATCTATAAATGATCATCAGTTATGATATGAATTACAAGTCTTTATTGTTAAATGGTTTTTGGATAAAGACTCTAATTCATATCGGTCCATGTCATATATAATCATATCATATAAAGCACCTTTACCGAGATGTCTTTCCACATCAATAATCCGAATCTAGATTATTTGTATCATTATGATACTCAGTAAACCGTACTTATAACTCCAATTAAAGAATTCCATAACTTTAATTTGTTGTTGTTGACTATTTTTATTCATTCATGTGATCTTAATTCTCTCGTAATAATACAAGATCACATCCTCAATAATGAATATGGAATTTTTCTGATATTTACAAAATTATTCAAAAAATAATTTAACAATCTAAATATGACAATAATAATAAACCATTGTATTTATTTATTCACAGAAAAAACAAATGTCTTTACATGCTTTTAGGACACACTCCTAACAATCTCCCACTTGTACTTAAAGCAAGTGAGGCATTTCTCTCAATCCCATATTACGTACATGACCCTTGAATTCCTTTTGCAGGAAGCATCTTCATAAACGGGTCTGCAAGGTTGTGTTCTGATACGACTTCAGAATGGACACATCTCCTTTATGTACAATTTCTCTGACTAACTGGTATTTGCGCTCTATATGCTTTCCCCTCTTGTGGCTTCTTGGTTCTTTAGAATTGGCCATTGCTCCACTGTTGTCACAGTAAAGAACAAGTGGTTTCTCTACTTCTGGAACAATTTTCAGATCAGAGTAGAACCTTTTTGAGTCACAGAGCCTCCTTAGCTGCTTCACAAGCCGCTATATACTCGGCTTCTATGGTGGAGTCTGCAATGCTGGTTTGCTTAATGCTTTTCCAGACTAATGCTCCTCCTCCAAGAATAAACACTGATCCAGAAGTCAATTTCTGACTATCTCTTTCTGATTTAAAATCAGAATCAATGTAACCAGTGGGGTTCAGGTCTCCACCTGAATATACAAGCATATAATCTCTAGTATTTCTAAGATACTTGAGAATATTCTTCACTACAATCCAATGACTCAATCCAGGATTGGATTGATAACAGCTGACTATCCCTACTGCATAACAAATGTCAGGTCTTGTACACTGCATGGCGTACATTAGACTGCCTACAGCTGACGCATAGGGATACTTTCTCATATCCTCTTGCTCTTGTGGTGTCTTAGGACACTGATCTTTGCAAAGATAAATTCCATGTCTGGTCGGCAATTGACCCTTTTTGGAATTCTCCATAGAGAATCTTTCAAGCACTTTATCAATATAATTTGCTTGTGAAAGTGCTAGGAGCTTGTTCTTTCTATCTCTTAGAATTTTAATGCCTAGAACATAACTCGCTTCTCCCAAATCTTTCATTTGGAATTTTTCAGCCAACCATTTCTTTACATTTGATAATGTCTCTACATCATTCCCAATGAGTAGGATATCATCAACGTAAAGAACTAAGAAAACCATAATTTTTCCTTTGATGTATTTATAAGCACATGCTTCGTCAACATTTTGTTTGAAACCATATGTTTTAATAGTTTCATCAAATGTTAAGTTCCAAGATCTTGATGCTTGTTTCAATCCATATATGGATTTCAATAATTTGCATACCTTTTGATCTTGATCCTTCTTTATAAACCCTTCTGGTTGTTCCATATAAATGGTTTCATCAAGGTGGCCATTCAGAAAAGATGTCTTGACGTCCATTTGCCATATCTCATAATTATAGATGGCAGCTATGGATAAGAGTATGCGAATGGACTTAAGCATGGCCACAGGAGAAAATGTTTCTTCATAGTCCACACCCTCTCTTTGTGTGTAGCCTTTGGCCACAAGCCTTGCTTTATAGGTTTCTACCTTTCCATCTGCATCCCTTTTCTTCTTGTAGATCCATTTGCATCCAATGGCATTAACATTTTCAGGCAGATCTACAAGTTCCCAGACTGAATTGGAATACATTGATTCCATTTCTTGATTCATGGCTTCTTGCCACTTATCAACATCAAGGTCTTCCATTGCTTCTTTAAAATTCAATGGATCATCCTTTTCAGTATCTGATACAAGAACGTGTGCCTCATGTTCGTAGCGAATAGGTTGTCTCACAATCCTCCCACTACGACGTTGCACTGGTTTTTCCTTTTCAGGAAATGTGGTTTCTTTGGTTGTTTTGTCATTAACCGATGAAGAGGATGGAGATGAAATATTATCTGTCATTAGTTCCTCTAAAACTACTTTGCTCCGAGGTTTAAAATCATTCATATAGTCGTGTTCTAAAAAGGTTGCATTTGTCGAAATAAATACCTTTTGATCACTTGGGCTATAGAAATATCCACCTCTTGTTTCTGGAGCATAGCCCACGAATATACACACTTCAGACCTAGAATCCTATTTTCCAGATTTAGGTCTTAGCACATGAGCAGGACAACCCCAAATACGGAAATGTCGTAAACTAGGTTTACTTCCATTCCATAGTTCCAGAGGTGTCTTTGTCACAGCTTTGGACGGAACTACATTCAAAATGTAGTTAGTCGTTTGTAGTGCATATCCCCAAAACGATAAGGGAAGTGAAGAGTAGCTTAACATAGACCTGACCATGTCCAACAGAGTCTGGTTTCTTCTCTCTGAAACTCCGTTTTGTTGTGGCGTTCCAGGTGCTGTGAGTTGGGATAGAATTCCATGCTCCAGCAAGAAATCTTTGAATTCAAAATCCAAATATTCACCACCACGATCAGATCGGAGTGTTTATAAATATTTACCTAATTGCTTCTCAGCAAAAACTTTGAAGTCTTTAAACCTTTCAAAAGTTTCTGACTTCTTAAGCATTAGGTACACATGACCGTATCTAGAATAGTCGTCAGTGAATGTGACAAAATATTCATAACCACCTCGAGCTTGAATATTAATTGGACCACATACATCACTATGTATTAGCTCTAGTGTTTCTTTGGCTCTATTTCCCTTCGAAGTGAAAGGTCGTTTAGTCATTTTCCTTCTAAACAGGATTCACAAACCGATAGGGTTCCAACTGTTAGTTCCCTTAGAGGTCCATCTTTAGTTAATCGGTTTATCCTATCTAGACTGATATGACCTAATCTTAAGTGCCATAGATACGTGTCATTTTCTTTAGAAACCTTTTGTCTTTTGTTACTTTGTGGAACAGCTAAACAATTCAGAATTATTGAACGATTTTTCTATTGGATTAAGCATGTACAGTCCGTCCTTTTGTTTTGCATGACAAATATTGTTCCCATTCCTTGAAATAAAAATCATATTATTATTAAAAGAAATGTTAAAATTTTGTTCATGTAACAAAGATAAAGAAATAATATTTCTAGTAATTTCAGGAATAAATAACTCATTATTCAAAACTAGAAAATTGTTCTTAAAATTTAAACGGATTGTTCCACATGCTTTGGCTGAAACAAGCGCTCCACTTCCCACTCTCATAGTCATCTCTCCTTGCTCCAACTGCTTTGCGGACTCAAGCATCTGCAAACAAGAACAAACATGGTTAGTGGAACCAGAATCAACTATCCATGATAATTTATCTTGTTCCACCATACAAGCTTCGAGTACAAGTAAATCTAATTTACCTTTCTTTTTCTCTTTTAGCTCGGCGAGATACTTTGGACAGTTTCTCTTCCAATGACCATCGACATTACAATGGAAACATTTTCCTTTGGGTGCCTTTTGTTTGGGGTCATTGTTCTTTTTGTTCTCGGGCGCCTTGGATGACTTCTTTGCCTTTTTCGGATTGTCATTTTTAAGTTTGTTGTCATTGTTATTTCCTTTTCTTTTCTTCTTTGAAGAAGATGGTTTTGCTTCAGCAACATTTGCTTCAGCCTGACTTGAGATGGTCTTATTCAAAGACTCAAAAGTTTGTAATTCATTCAGCAATTGTGTCATGTTAAAATCTAATTTGTTCATGACATAATTTGTTGTGAATGCAGAAAAGGCAGGAGTTAAAGACTCAAGTATAATGCTTACTTGTGTCTTTTCATCCATGACTGCTCCATGCGTCTCAGCTTCATGAAGTACACTGATCATGTTCAAAACATGCTCACGCACAAATTGACCTTTCTTCATCTTAGCATTCATGTAGGTTCTAGTAGCCTCATGACGGCTTTGATCAAATGGGCGCCCAAACATTTCCTTAAGAGATTATAGTATCTCCAAAGCAGTTTCCATGGATTCATGCTTTGTTCGTAAGACATCACTCATGCTTACAAGCATATAGCACTTGACTTTGTTATTGGATTGAATCGATGCATCAAATTTTTCCCGAACATGTTTCGGGGCATTGGCGCCAGGTTCTTCAGGACATTCCTCATTTAGGACAAACTTGTGGTTTTCACTAACCAACAACAGATTCATATTTGATTTCCATTTTATGAAGTTATCACCAGTTAATTTTTCTTGTGCAATCAAAGCAGTGATGGGATTTCCAAAGATAGACATATTCTGAATAAAAAAATACAAATATATTATTATTATATTTAGAAAAATAAATATCAAAGTTTCGGAAATTAAACGTGATGCATGAGAACAATTAAAACACATAAAATAAAGATTAATTTCCACGATAAAATTTTCTAACAATTAAAGTGTCGCCTTAGGGTCGGTCAAATTAATTTTAGAGAATTTATAAGACATTCTTATCTTTATTGTTTAATACTTAAAATAACTCTTTATTTTCTCATTTAAACATTAAAGTACCGCTTAGTTTGGTCAAGTTATGATTATCCACTCTCAAGCTTAATCATAACTTTGTGAGTGTAACCCATTATTTCGGAGTTCATGACTTAACTTAGGACATGCCACCTTAGGGTCGGTCAAGCCTAAAATACATCATTGATTCCTATCTATGAATGAAATATAACCTTGCTATTGATATGTCCAGACACCTTCCTTAGGGGGACGAAAACAAAGCCGTCGCGAGGCGCTATTCATATCTCACGGTGTCATATTAATAATGGAGACCATGGGTTATGTTTGAGATATCAACCCTCTCCCACTCACTATTTTGAAATAAGTGTTTTTAACCTAATTAATTCCAAATTAATTACATTTTCTTTAAACTTTATGAACATAATTAAAATTGGAAAGAAAGCGAGTTTCTAGGTGCATATCCAATTTTAAATTACCAATCATGTTCATCTAAACTTTACTAAAAAACACCTTTTAAAATAAAGTTGGTTTAAAGAAATCAAGTCATAAAGACTTAAAATTTGGTGTGATATTTTACCAAGTTTTCAAAATAAAACTAAGTAATTTACATGCAATTGATTTCACAAAACAATTCATATAAACATATAGGACAATCCTAATAATCATGTTTCTACTAATGAGATGCATGATTATAACTGTGTGGGTTTTCATGTATGGCATACAATGCATGAACATGTTATCAATCACATTAACCACATGAATATAATTATTTAAATAAATAAACAATAAATGTTGAACCGGGTGCTTTTGGGTATTTCTAATTTCATGTAGACGCTTGCAAAAAGGGTCTCAACGTAGACGCTCACAAAAAGGGTCGCACCATGCCACGCGGAGCTTCGCGCACCCGAGGGTCTCGCACCCTCATACCCTCGCAAGCGCCTCGCACCAACGCATGCCTTGCCGCGCACCCGAAGGTCTCGCACCCACGTACCCTCGCAAGCGCCTCGCACCAACGCATGCCTTGCCGCGCACCCGAAGGTCTCGCACCCACGTACCCTCACAAGCCTCATGCACCAAGGGTCTCGCACCCTCTTACCCTCGCAAGCGCCTCGCACCAATGCATGCCTCACCGCGCACCCGAGGGTCTTGCACCCTCGTACCCTCGCATGCCTCACCATGCACCTGAGGGTCTCGTACCCTCACAAGCACCTTGCACCAACGCATGCCTCGACGCACACCCAAGGGTCTCGCACCCTCGTACTCTCGCATGCCTCGCCATGCACCCGAGGGTCTCACACTCTCGCACCCTATCATGCCTCGCCATGCACCTGAGGGTCTCGCACTACATTGGGCCTCACACCCTCACATGCCTCGCATGCATAACCATCAGGTACGAAGCACCCATACGTGTACGGGTGCAAGACGTACAACCATGAGGAGGACAGAAGCATGACCATGACATCTGTGTCCTACAAGTAGTGGAGGTATGGATTTGTACAGAGAGTGGAAGCACTACATGCATACCTCTGACTATGTACTAGGCCGACACCATAACCTTCTGCTCCACCACGACCTGTGCCACTACCCTGACAATGTACCTATGTACAATCTTGTCCTCTGGGACCACAATGTATGGGGAGCCATTAGAACTCCAGTATAAATAGATCATAACCCCTCCAGAAAAGGGGTTGGGAAAATTCATTGTATGCTGAAGCTGTTAAGCAATATAGGAATTTTACTCCATTGTAGTTCTGCATATTTACTCTTTCAAGTTCTCTCAATCTTCTTCTAAGATATCTTTGGCAATACAGTCTCAGTTTTCTAACCTTATATCGTTGACGAGATTTCACCGTCAACACCTCCCAAGGGCACTATCGTCAACGTCATTTATTTGGACGTTGAATTCCTCTTCAATTTCAACTTGGATCAAGTCCACCCCTCACGTCCTTGAGAGCCATAATGTCATGAGTGGACCCTCATTTCTTGTTATTGCAAATTGGTAGAACTTTCCATGGCTCATGTAACATTCCAATCTTGTCACTATGAACTTTTTTAAATGATGACACACTTTTTGCATACCACTTTTAACCATGGACCTTTGCTTAGAGACTTCCAACTTGTTCTCTCCTCTTTTTACCACATCAACTCTACAACAAGTTGGAATTTTCATTGCTGCGAAGACATTAAATGTTACCTCCTCTTTTTGCACTCGCAGCTTCAACTCACAATTTTGTACATCGATTAATGCCTACCAGTAGCCAAGAATGGCCTTCCAAGAATTATTGGAATATTTTCATCTTTCTCCATATAATAATAATAAAGTCCGTAGGAAAGATGAATATGTCCACTTTCACCAATACATCCTCAATCACTACACGAGGATGTTTAACTGAATGATCTGCCATTTGTAAGGACATGGTAGTAGGTTGAGCTTCTCCCAATTTCAAATTGTGAAATATTGATAGAGGCATTAGATTCACACTGGCCCCTAAATCACATAAAGCATTCGTCACCACTGAGCCCCCTATAGAGTATGGGATATTGAAACTACCAGGATCTTTAAGCATGGGAGGTAGCTTCTTTTGAAGTATCGCACTGCACTCCTCAATAAGTTCCACTATCTCATAATCCCCCAGTTTCCTTTTCTTTGACAGAATTTCTTTCATAAACTTCACATAACTTGGCATTTATTCAAGTGCCTCAGCAAATGGAATATTGATGTATAGCTTTCGAAAAATATCCAGAAATTTAGAAAACTACTTGTCAAACATATTCTTTTGAAGCCTCTGAGTATATGGGATCTTGATATGGTAATCTATGCTTATTTCTGGCTGCTTCTCCAGGTTCTCAGTAACCTTTGACCCATTCACTTCCTTCTCTTTATCAACCACTTTTGGCTATTTTAACTCCTTGCCACTCCTCAAAGATATTGCATTGCACTGCTCTTTTGGGTATACCTCGGTAGTGCTTGGTAAGTTCCCTTGAGCACGGTTTGTTATCAAAGTACCATCTACCCTATTTGAGTCTCCAAACTCCTGAGAGATGCCTTGGTTTTGGTCATGAACTGGTTCAGTGCATCAGACTGTACTTCAGGTTATTTCATGTGTATTAGCTATTGTGGTTGTGACTGTGGAGGTGGGAATTGTTGCTGATTTTGAGGGAAAAGCTGTTGTGCGACTTGGTTATTCATCCATGAGAAGTTAGGGTGATTTCTCCACCCTTGGTTGTATGACATCGAAAAAGGGTTGTTGGTTGGCCTTTGAAAATTTCATATGGCTTGGACATGTTCCATAGGTATATTATTCATATCCATGGCAGGACACTAATTTAATGGATGGGCACTCTCAGATGCCCCACATAAACTCTGTACTTGCATGGCTTGGGCTGACAGGTTGCTATGTTGTAACTGTTTCGTTAAAGTTGTCACTTGAGTTGTAAGCATGGAAACATCATTCAATTCAATCATACCGGCCACCTTATTTGTTTGTACCCTCTCATTAGGCCACTGATAATTGTTTATAGCCCTCTCTTCCAGTAATTCATATGCCTCATTAGCACTCTTGATCATGAACGCACCCCCTGTTGTACGAGTAGTACCATTCAAATCATTATAAAAGTTGTGGACCAGCATCCACTTCTCATTATAAAAGTTTTGGGCACTTCCTTAACAACTCTTTGAATCTCTTCCATGCATCATGAAATGATTTTCCCTCCATCTCATAGAAATTATTAATTTCCTCTCTCAACTTTGTAGCTTTTGCTGGAGGGAAAAACTTTGCTAGGAACTTCTGGGCTAAATCCTCCCATATTGTGATAGAATTGGCTTGCAGCGAAATTAGTCAACTCTTCGCTCAGCCTCTTAGAGAAAATGGGAATAATCTCAGTCTGATTGCATCATCACTCACCCCATTCATCTTAAAAGTTGCACACAGCTCCAGTAAATTAGCTATGTGCAAATTAGGATCTTCAGTAGGAAACCTCCCAAACTAAACAGTAGACTGCACCATTTGTAGTATTGGTGGCTTGATCTCAAAATTATTCGCAGCAATAGTGGGGTGTCTGATGCATGAATGAACTCTCGTGCTCGTAGGAAGCACATAATCTCTAAGCGACCTTGGTCCTTGTTCCACTGAAACCTCTGCTGCATTTGGAATATTATTAACATTAGCAGCATTTTTTGCTGCATTCCCTTGATTCTCAGCCATGGAAAAGTCCAGCCTTCTCTTAATCTTTCAGTTTTTTCTACAAGTTCTTTCAATTTCAAGATCGACCAACATAAATTCCTTTTGCCTACTTCGTCACATATACCAATATTTTTTGAAAGCACAATACCAGCCACAAACCGAATGAGTACTAAAATAAAAAGCAATTTAGAATAAAAATCAGCTATATTGATATCAATAATACAACACCCGGCAATAGCGCCAAAATCTTGTTGGGAGAATTTTGAACAACGTAAGTATACGCAATTGTCGTCCCAAAATTTCTAATAAGGCTTAGCACCTTGATTACTATACCAGGAGGGTATAATTGGATATAATGTGTTAGTATGAGTTCATTTTGATTATATATATGAATTCTATGAGTTATATTACGATATAGCTATTGATGCATGTTTAAGTGTATTAAATGTGCTTATAGGCCCGATTCTGTTAAAAATGGTAATTTTGACCTGTTGAGGGTATATTTGTATTATACATACTTTATGGGTGAGACCACATTATTATGTGGATATATTTGAGATGTGTGGCCCAAGGCGTTCCTAGCTAGCAATTTGCCGAAAAAGTCACATTGGGGATAAATACTCGGCACAGGGTGAGCATAGGGGTATTTTAGTAAATTGTTGAATTACAGGGGGTATTAGAATATGAGTTATAACTGAGGGAAAATATTATTGTTTGGAAGATTATTGGGGGTTAGTTGGAAATTTATAGTGTTATTTGAGGTTTAGGGGGAAATGATGGCAAAGGAAAATTTTGCCCTTGGAGGCAATAAAGGACTAAGGTTGAGGCTAGGAGCGTTTTTGTCTTTTCCCTAGCCTTGGATTACCTTAATTCCCTAGAAACCCTTAGAAAATCATAACAAAACAAAAAGGAAACACTTAGCAGCTCCCAATTTCTCTCTCTCCCTCTCTCTCATTTGTTCTCTCTCTCTTGGACACTTGGGGAACTCTTAAAATTTTAAGGGGAAAGGCTTGGAATTTTGGTGAGCTAGGAGGAGTTTAGGGCTGGGGATTTTTTGGAGATTCAGCCTAGTGTCAAAATCATTCAGCTGAGGTAAGAGTTATTCCCTGTCTTGGTAAATTTCTGGTTTAAGTCCTTTGTGTTTTTTAGCTTAGAAGCTCAAGATGGATTTTTTGTATTAAGGGAATTTTGGTTAAGTTTTTAGTGTTTCTGTGTTTTTTGAATTGGGTTATAATGACTTTAAGGCTTAGTTTTGTCCTTGGGACTCCATTGGGATGAGTTTTTGTGGATTTGGTTCGGGGAAAAACGCAGGAAAACCCATAATTTATGGGTTTGTGGGGTTGCGCCGCAGCGCTGTTCTTGGAGCGTCGCGGCCCGCACAAACTCAGGGGCTAGAGGTGGTTCTCTGAACTGCCTTAGCGCCACGACGCTGGGTGGGTTGTGTCGCAGTGCGTGTCTAAGGAAGTAAGGGAATTGGCTCTTGACTTGTAGAGGGTCGCGGCTCAAATTGGGGATTTTGGCCAGATGGGGTTTTTAGGGACGGGAACTCAAACCTAAAGGCTCATAAAGGATTCTACTACCCGGTTTAGTATAATTTGAGGTCCTGGAGGCTAGGAATTTATCTTGAAGCTTTTAAATAGTTTGGCTCTTGATGGTTATCCGTTATTATGTTGTGAGTAGGTTATAGCGTTAGGCTCGGGAGTAAGGATCGCGCTCGGCGTCGCCATACATTATCTGCACGAGACTCAAGGAAAGAAAATTGCACCCTGGTTGTAATTAGGGCTCGGGCCCCTGTTAATGAATATGACTATAATTATGTCTATGATTACTCGATTAGGAATTCTTGTATACATTGTATCTGATTGTGTGATAGGAAAACTATATGTTTGATTATAAGATCTGAAAGCTCGGCCTAAGAGAGTCGGGGTCGACAATAAGATCTGAAAGCTCGGCCTAAAAGAGCCAAGGTCGGCAACAAGCGTGCAGAACGCATGCCATTTTGGCTAGGGAAATCCGGGAGTGCAATATGCACTTCTTTGGATCGAACTCCACCTAAATAATTAGGATTGCAGTCTACACTTGTCTAATTCATTGGGTGTTTAAATTGGACTGTGTGTTTGATTGAGTTGGGTTATTACCACTAAACTTGTTATTTATATTCGGTTGCTTATTTGAATCTATTGATTTAAGTTTTCTTGTTGAGCCTTTGTAATGACCCAAATTTCCTAATAAGGCTTAGGACCTTGATTAGGAGGTCGGGAGGGCCATAATGGATTTATTATGTTATTAAATGATTATATGAATGATTATGTGAATTATACTATTATATGATTATAAATGCATGCATATAGATCCATTTTTCATTATAAGGGCATTTTGGTAATTAGGCGCATTTGTATATTTTCATGCATGTTGGTGAATTTTGAATAAGGCCACATCATAATGTGGATTTGTTCGAGCCATTCGGCATGAGAGGGTCTTTGAATGCAAGTTATCGATTTGGTCATAACGAGGTTAATTTCGGGGCTCGGGGTGAGTCTCGGGGTAATTTGGAGATTAGTACATTACCGGGAATTAAAGGGTAATGGGATATGATTTATTAACATTTGAGAATATTGGGAATAACAGGAATTTTAGGGTGTTAATTATGATTAACGAGATAGACGGGAAATGATGATTTTGCCCTTGGCGGCTGTTAAGGGTTTTATTTAAGCTTAGGGGCATTTTAGTCTTTTCACCTAAGGATAGATATCATCCATAAGAAACTGTGGAAGCTTAAGAAAACAGAGTGTCTTCCTTTCTTCTCCCTCTCATCATTTCTCTTCCTTTCATCTTTGAATTTTGAGCGCCATTTGAGGAATCAAGCTAGGGAAATGAACCTTGATGGTCTAGGGTTATGTTTCACCATTGAAGAGGATTCCGTACTGAGCTTGAGGTAAGTTTCTAGCCATTGAAACTCTGGTTTCGCTCTGTTTTTCTTATTGAGTTTCAGTTGAGATTTTGATTTTAAAGTTGAGAATTGATGGGAATTTTTGGCTATGATTTATTAGGTTTTGATGCCTAGGACTTGTAGAGTGGAGATTTGGGTGCATTTGGGAGTTTGAATGAAGTTTGGAATTAGTTTTTGAATCTTGGAATTGGAAAACTCGAAGGAGGAAGAACCAAGGTTGTTTCAGCCTGGTTCTAGCGCTATAACGCCCAAGGGAGGGCGCTACAGCGCTGTCAAGGGCCAGACAGCTCTGGTTGTAGCGCTGGGCGCTAGGGGGGCAACATTGTAGCGCTACCCTGCTTTTCCTTATTCATATTTAGGGCACTTTTGAGGGTTTTTGGCTTGGGGTTTCAATTCCTAAGGCTCGGGATCGAATCTACTAACCGTTTGGGTACGATTCGAGGTCCCGGAAGTGAGGTTTAGGTCAAGAACCTTTTAGTGTTGATTTCATTAATTGGATTCCATATTTGGTTATGACTAGGTGACCGCTAAGGGATCAAAGGATTGATCGTTCTCAAGGGTCGTTCATTTGTTATTTCTTGCTTGAACCAGAGGTAAGAAAATTGCACCCAGTATGTGATGCATGAGATGTTAGAGAATATATGTTATTGCTCAATGGAAAAGTGGAAAAACCAAAATACAACTCTATGCAAAAAATACAATAGACAAGGTAATTGATTAAATAAATATTACAACTCAATTGCTCAAAATACAAGTAAATAGAAATAAGAGAAGGAAGAGAATTATAAGAACTAAAACCCTAAAACAAAAGATACCAATGGATATGTGTATAGATATAGAAGTAGAGGATTACAAATTCAATACACTAATAATACAAGAAGAACAACAGAATGAAAAGAAAACCAATAAAAGGGACAAACTCTCACACAACCAAAGTGTAGAGTAGGGGGATCACCAACTTGAACAAGGTTCAAAACCTTTGTCCAAAAGCTTATTTTCCCCTATTCTCTAAGCACTAAGGGATCTCTAGGAAATAGCTCTCTAGAATTATCAAGTCTCTATGATGTATTTCTAGCCAAGTGCTTTGTGGATGGAAAATGGTGTGTCTTACAAGTGAGCATTAGGCTCCTATTTATAGAGTTTGAGATACCCTTTGAATTTCAAATTCCACCAACCCCCATGGTTGTTACCAATGTTTAATTGGATGTTTACGGAATTAAAATGGAGATTTGGGAGTTATTTGGGATGTTAGAACCGTTCAATTTGGAAAAAACTGAAAAACCAAATAGGTTGTTAGCCTCACTGGTCGCAGCCACGACTTTTCAGTGGCCGCGGCCACTAGTTTCTGTCCCCCAGGCCGCGGCCACTGGTTTCTGTCCCCCAGGCCGCGGCCACTGAAAGTCAGTGGCTGCAGCCACAAGCCATTTTCAGCACAAAAAACTTATTTTTCCAAAACGTTCCAAAAATGTCCCAAATCCATTCCCACATGATTTTGTAACCTCCAAACACCTGTTGGGAGTTAAAAACATGTCTCCAACAGCCATATTTCATCATGGCTTTGTGAAATCCAATCTCAAATGTGTAACATATAATATACACATTATTGGGAAATGTTTGGGAGTTACAAATTTGTAACTGATTTTGTAACTCCAAAATATGTCACATTTGGGCACACACATGTGTCCAATTTTTGTGACTCTCAATAATATGTTACAAGGTGTGACAAATCACATTTTGTCACATTATTTAATCTAACATTATATTATATGAAATAATATAACATGAGAAACATGTGATTAGGGCATGACATGAATATTGAATATGAGAATGATTAGAGCTTGAGTCTCTGTAATTGTGCCTGATCATAATTATGCTAGTGATTGTTAAGTAAGCATGCTGAATGCCCTTGATTTACATATTTGACATATGATATATGCCTGGTTGCATTGCTTACTTGTGTGTGGCACTGACCCATGAGTCAGAAATTGGCACGAGCCGTATGGTATTAGCTTAAGAGTCAAGAACAACACTGATGTGTTCAACATAAGCCGAAAAGATTAGATCTAATCGACATAAGCATTGAATGACTCATCATGAGCATTAATGCCTGACCGACCTCAAGTTCGATGAAAACTAAAAGAGCTTGTCTAGTCTAATGGCTAGTTACTTAGAGCCAGGGCCAGAAGGCCCAGGTGACTGCATCGTCACATGGCTATGGGCTACATGCCTAGCATGATTATCAGAATCTCAAGTGTTAAACCACTCATCTGATTAGGGCTACATGCCCCAGCATGATTATCAGAATCTCAAGTGTTAAATCACTCATCTGATTAGGGCTGCAAGCCCCAACATGATTATCAGAATCTCAAGTGTTAAATCACTCATCTAATTAGGGCTACAAGCCTCAGCATGATTATCAGAATTTCAAGAGTTAAATCACTCATCTGATTAGGGCTACAAGCCCCAACATGATTATCAGAATCTCAAAGTGTTAGTCACTCATCTGATTAGGATTGACTTGATTGTCATCCACACAGGAGGGCAGAATCCACCATCATTATCTGGACTTATTTGCATGCATGAATAGGGCTATTATTGCTAGGCATGCACATTATGATTTAGTAACATGTTATTACTGATCATGAGCATATTAAGTTTTCTTGCTGAGCTTCGGCTCACGGGTGCTATGTGGTGCAGGTAAAGGCAAAAGAAGCTGGACCATCCTTGAGTTGGAGAGCTTAGGTGATGATGTGTACATATGCGGCTGCTCGACCGCCACGGTCGAGGGTTTAAAGAGGAACTAGGGTTAAACCCTATTTTGCCGATTAGGTCGGCTGGTTGTAAATATTTTGTTGTAATTAACCTTTAAATTATATTTTTGGGATCCCGATGTATACAGTAAACGTTTTATTGAAACGTTGTATCTTAACCAAAAAATTTAACCCTAAACTGCTAATCATACTTAGTTACACGATTATGGCCAAATGACTCGATTAGCGAGTTTAGCACTGTTTAAAATGCACACCGTAACGGTCCCTGGGTAGTAGGGCATTACAACTTGGTATCAGAGCGAGCCAAGGATAAGGGTTCCTGTAGACAAGCTGGGTGTTGACGGTAAGAACTCGTCAACGAAGTTATGTTGGAAAAATTATCAAATCAAGATTGCTAATTAGAAAGCAGTAAAAACTTGAACAAAAACTCGAGGACAATGATGGCACAATAATGGAGAAATCAATCTTTCATTCACACTTAAGGCTCTGCTACAGTAAAAATTTTCAACCCCCCCTTAGGTGGCCTTGGAGTTCATTTTATAGTAGGCTCTAATAGCCTTAGGTACATAGTGGTCCAGGGGACCAAGTGGTACATACGTACTGCACTAGGGGAGTGGCTTCAAAGGTTGTGGTTGTACATCCTATACAGGAGCAGGTGTCAGGAGGATGTCTCCACTACTTGTCTGTACCCATGTCTGATGCGTGGTGGCAGGCGTATTGGCACAGGAGGTTGTGGTGTCGGCTCTGACCTATGGCCGTAGACGTACGGACCATGATCCTTACCCCAACAATCCCACTGGCACTGGTATCCGTACTTAGTACTTGGTCGTACAAATATGTCTCATTCGACTCGTACTGGATCTCCTAAGCATAGGGATCCCGAGGTGTAAGGAATCGGACCCTTGGCGCTTGTACCGGCCGTGGCGTTGAGTATGAATCTTGGGTCCTTAGCACGAGATGTCCGAAGCACCCTAAGGTCACCCACGGGCGCAGGCGGTAAGCGCGTGGCCTCGCTCTACGTCTTAGTGTGCGAGGCAAGATGCCTCCTCTGCAAGCCTTCCCCTTCGTGTGACTTCCCCTACATGGCCCCTACTGGTGTGGTTTGGGCCCATACATGTCGAGTGATGAGGTGTCGGCCTCCTGAGGAGATGGTGGGCTGATGGACCTCCTGGGGCGCGCGCGCGTGGGACCTTGCGCGGCCTCGCGCATGGGGCGTCGTTGACGGCCTCGCAGCCTCCCTCGGCCTCGCATGGTGGGAGTGGCCCAAGGGCCTCGCGAGACGGGGTGGCTTTTCTCATGTGATGGCCTCGCGGAATGGTGGCCTCGCGAGACGGGGTGGCTTCGCCCATGATTGGCCTCGCCCATGTGGTGGCCTCGCGAGATGGTGGCCTCGCGAGACGGGGTGGCTTCGCCCATGGTTGGCCTCGCCCATGTGATGGCCTCGCGAGATGGTGGCCTCGCGAGATGGTGGCCTCGCAAGACGGGGTGGCTTCGCCCATGATTGGCCTCGCCCATGTGGTGGCCTCGCGAGATGGTGGCCTCGCGAGACGGGGTGGCTTCGCCCATGGTTGGCCTCGCCCATGTGATGGCCTCGCGGAATGGTGGCCTCGCGAGACGGGGTGGCTTCGCCCATGATTGGCCTCGCCCATGTGGTGGCCTCGCGAGATGGTGGCCTCGCGAGACGGGGTGGTTTCGTCCATAGTTGGCCTCGCCCATGTGGTGGCCTCGCGGAATGGTGGCCTCGCGAGACGGGGGTTCACGAGGCTATTGAGTCTTGGCACCCGTGCCTTGCCAATGTGGGCCACCTGGCATCGACTCCACGAGGAGCGTACCCAGACTCATGTCGGGATGGTGCGATGGCTTGCCGAGACGAGGGCGGCCTTAGGGCTCTGCCTCGGCCTTACATTTTCTCTTGATGAGATTATGAGCATCAACACTTGCCCCCTAGTCTAGGAGAGGGCCTTTAGGTGCTCTTGTAGACTATTCATCTTGGTTCCTATAAATAGGCCTTCATGCATGGCTTAATATGTACACCTTACTTCCTTGGCTTAGTGGTAGTTAGACCCTTGCTCCTTTCAAGAGGTAAAGGGTTCAATCCCCCACAACCACACTTTTTCCATAGTTTCATCACTTTTTCATTTTTTTTTTTTTTACATATGAGCTAATTTCTTGGTGTGTATATTTTATGACTAACACACGTTTCTGGTTAATTCTTGCAGACGCGCATTTTCGACGCTTTGGTGCTTTTCGCTTCCCGACCTTCTTTGGACCCCGACCTCGTTCTTTTAATCGCTTGAGGTATATTTTCTTTCCTCCTCCTTTTTAATTATTTATTACTCTTTTTTTTTTTTTTTACATCGGGTCCAAACTAGCAGTACTCGGGGTGGGGTACATTAGCCCGAGCTTGTAGTGAGTTTGACCATATGCACGCCCCTCCTCCTTTTTTTTTATATATACCCTGTAGTAGTCCATTTAGGGCGTTTGCATCTAGAGGTATTAAGCCTATTCCTTTGTGTTTTGTAGCCTTCCCCTCATTTATACGTGAGCCCTTTTTTGCTGTTGGGACGTGGTTTCATGGCCAGTGATGGCCCGTCCGACATACCCCCAAGGGCTGAGTTTATTGACCTGTCCTCAGACTCAGAGTCCCCTAAGGGCAACCCTTACCAGGACTATGATTCTTTGAGGCAAGCCCGCATCCGCCACCTTGAGTGCATGGCTGATCTTAGGCGCAAAATTTGGGTGGTAGAGAGCGAAATTGACTCGGTGTCGAGGGGAGATGGAGGACCTTCACCCCTGGGCCTTAGCGACCATATAGCGTGTCTTAGGATGACCCTTTTCGAATTGCGGTGGGAGTTAGAGTTTATGGAGGGACACATTCCGCCAGAACCTCCCACTCCTTCCTCGTCTGATGACAGTCATGGGGCCGCCAGCTCCTGTCCCCAGCCCCTAGTCTCAGTTTATCCTAGCTTAGCGCTTCCGCCATCGCTCCCTCGATGGAAAACTCTTGCTAGGAAGAAAAAATGGAGGGTTAAGTGTTCTGCCTCTTCCTCACATATTTCTTTTGATTTTGCAGATATGCCGAGAGCACGCAGACAGGTGTCTGTCCAGGAAGAGGACGACGCCCCTCCACTGGCATCCAGCCTAGTGTCCCATGTGTCCTCGAACAAATTGAAGGGGATAGTGAAGCACTATCGCATTCCTCCAGAGTACGCCCTATACGCTCCTAAGGAGACCTGCCGGGCCGACCGCCCTGAGATGGGTTTTGTGGCTTTGAGCGAGCAGATTTTGAAGGCGGGTGGCACCGTTCCTTTGCACCCGTTCTTTGTGGCGGTTCTTAACTACTTCGACTTGGCCCCTCTTCAACTGTCACCCAACAGTTGGTTGACTTTAAGCTGTCTTTTCATCTAGTTCAAGCAGAATGTCGAGCGCGCCCCGACGGCGCAAGAGGTGCACACCCTGTACAACCTCATGGCGGTGCACAAGTCTAAGGGCTTCTTCTACCTGCAGAAGGCCAACAACGATCTCCCTTTAATAGAGGGTTCAGTGTCTAACCCAGGGTTTTGGAAGCAAGACTTTTTCTGGGTAAAGGGCCCTCTCTCTGTTCGCGAGGACTTTTGCTCCGGCCCTAGTAAGTACCTTGGTCCCTTCTTTTTTTTATTAGAACTTCCTGTTTCATACTCTTGCTTGTGCTGACATTGGTGTGACTCATGCAGATCAATTCGCTGATCCTTCGGCGATTGGGGCAGAGGCGGCGGCTATAAACAAGCTTATAGATGCAGACGCCGCCTTGAAGAAGGCGGCGGTCCTATTTACTGTGACGAACCTTAACCTCCACCAGCTATCCCCGGTTTCTGACCCTAAGTTCCTGTGGTCAATTACTGTGTCTAAGAAGGTTGTGGCTATGCCGATTGGGCCGTCCCTACATGATGGCGAGGCTGAGGAGGAGATGGAGGATGCCCCCCCGTCCCCCGGGGGATGCCCTCTCTATGGCCCACATGACCAGGACATGGCTTTTCCATCTCTGGACCCGCAGGCCGCGACGGGATGTTACGCCCCTCCTGGCCTTGATGGCACGGACGTCTTCCCTCAGGTCCCCCATGACATTGGCATACCAGATGCTGACTATGTCGACCTCTCGGAGCCCCCTTCTAATGCACCAGGGTCCCAGTTTTTTCCCTTCTCTGCGCCGCCTCCTGCTTCGGCGAGTGGGTCATCCGTTCCTGTCCAACCAGATGTTCCTAGGGTGGAGGCAGAGCCTTGGGTGACCAGGATGGCCTCAGTTTATGGGCAGCGTTTCGTTCCAATAGCTGCGAGTCTCCCTGTCTCCGACTGGAGAGGCCTGGGGAACGTGACTCAACAAGACCTCGGGGAGATGCTAAGGCGTGCCGCGGCCTGGGTGAGGCTTTGCACCTTGCGTTGATTAGTATTATGCATAGATGCACATGTGTTTTTCTTTTTGTTACTTATCACTGATGCCATTGATTTTCTTGTGCAGGTCTATATCGTGTCTCTTCGGCATGCTGACTCGTCTGGCGTCCTCTCCACATCTACCACTGAGAGGGATGGCCTCATAGTCCAGGTCCAAGAGCTCAAAAATGAGCTTAGCGCAACCAAGGTCCAATTGTCAAAGGCCCGGACTAAGTATGCCAAGTTGGACTCGAATAATGAGAAGCTGAAGGCTAGGATCAAGGAGCTGAAGGGCAAGGCTAAATGCTTGGAGCGCGAGCTCCCGGGGGCCAAGGCCGCTGCGTCCGGGTCGCATGAGATGGTTATCCAAATGGGGACTGAAGTTGAGGCCCTTAGGGCTAAACTACAGTCGGCTCAGGAGAAGGTCGCTTCCTTGGAGGCGGAGAGGGCTTCCTGGGAGGCGGTGAGAGCTTCCTTGGAGGCGGAGAAGGTCATAATCGAGCGCAAGTCTATAGATCGGGCTCTTTACAATGTGTGGAAGCAAGATCCCAACTTCGACTTCTCCTCTTTTAGCGAGCAGGCCGTTGCCTGAGCGGCCTGGTGGAGTGCCCACTACGGGAGGCCTTGAAATAGTCTCGCTCCTTTTTTGTTTTTATTTTGTAACATCATCACCAGTGTTACTTTTCTGTTAGTAACTCTTGTATTATCTCGAGAACTCTCTTTTTTTTTCTAATGTATAAATATATATGATGTTGCTGTTTATTTCTTGTTCTATTGCATTCGAGGCCCTTTTAAGCCCGTGTGATGGGGTTTAGTTGGTTCCCCTCTTTTATCTATCGGACTGGAGGTCCTTTGGAGCCCATGTGAAAGGGTTCGCTGGGACTTCTTTTGGTGCCTCTTGGTTGCTTTCATAAGGATATTTTGACCCCTTGGGTCGTAGTTACCCTTTTATTTTTTTCTTGCGCGCGCTTATTATTTCTTTGCGAGAAGCGTCCTTCTCGTCGTTATTCATAGAACTATTTTTGCAAGGGTCTCCTTTGGGACCCTTTTTGGCTAGGCGGCTTGGTGGCCGCTCTAGACTTATTATTATTGTCGTCACCATGCGTTTTTTTTTTGTAAGTCCCTATGACCTCCCTTGGTGTTCATAAGGGTAGCTAATCCTTACGATCCCAAGGGGTGCCTTGTAAGGACTTTCGTTGAAGGCCCTAGTATAGGGGGTCTTTTTTGGTTTTAGGTCATTTCCTCTTGATAGAGGGCCCTTTTTTTATTTTTAGGATACTCTTGGTAGAGGGTCCTCTTTTTTTAGGAAGGCCAGGGGTCTTCTTGGTAGAGGGTCCCTTTTAGGGGCCTCGTTTTTAGGAGGGCAAGGGGTCCCTTTAGAGGGTCCCTTTTAGGGGCCTCGTTTTTAGGAGGGCAAGGGATCCTCTTGGTAGAGGGCCCTTTTAGGGGCCTCGTTTTTAGGAGGGCAAGGGATCCTCTTGGTAGAGGGTCCCTTTTAGGGGCCTCGTTTTTAGGAGGGCAAGGGGTCCCTTTTTAGGATCCTTTGATATAGGGCCCTTTTTAGGTTCCCTTTGCTAGCTGCCTGCTGTCGCCTCCTATCCTGCCCCCCAAGTGCCTGGTGAAATTTATTTCGGCAGGCACTTTGGCTGATGCCCACGTAGTGAAGGAAAATAATACATGAGGTTGAACAGTTTTACCCACAACATGCAGTTCCATTCATCACATTCATAATAAACGGTCTCATACAAATAGTTGCAATGGTACATACGAAGTTTTTTTTTATATATAAAACAACAATAAAAGACTCACACCTACTTAGGAGGCTATCTAGGTAACCTCTTTGATTTCTTCCTATCATATTAAGGCAGTGTGCAACACGTGTTCCTTTTCCATCGAACATGGGCGCTTTACTGGTAGTACTTCCTCTGGTGTTCCGCGTTCCATGCTCGGGGTATGAGGGTGTCATCCATGCGAGCCAGCTTGTAAGTGTTCGGGGGGATGCACTGAGCAATCTGGTAGGGCCTTCCCAATTCGCCCCCAGCACTCCCGTGCCTGGGTCTCGTGTGTTTGGGAGTACCTTCCTTAGCACCAGGTCACCAACTCTGAAAGTTCTCTCTCGCACCCTCGAATTGTAGTACCTTGCGGGGCGCTGCTGGTATACCGCCACCTTCATTTGGGCTTTTTCTCTCTTCTCCTCCAGCATGTCTAAGCTTTCGGCCAGGGCTGCGCGGTTGGCTTCGTCTCCATATGCCTGTACCCTGTGGGACTCAACTCGCATCTTGACTGGTAGCACGGCCTCGCATCCATAGGCCAGGGAGAATGGGGATTCCCCAGTAGTCGAGCGTGGGGTGGTCCTGTAAGCCCATAGCACGTTTGGTAGCTCATCTACCCAGGCTCCCTTCATTTTTTCCAGCTTTGTCTTCAGGTTCTTCTTAAGGACCCTGTTTATGGCTTCCACTTGCCCATTGGCCTGGGGGTGCACCACCGCGGAGAAACTCCTCCTTATGCCTCTTTCCTTGCAATATTCATCGAAGGCTCCTCCTTCGAACTGGGTACCATTGTCGGAAATAATCTTGTGGGGTACTCCATATCGACACACAATGAATTTGTTGACAAAAGAGGTGATGTGCTTGGCGGTTATCTTCACAAGGGGTTCCGCTTCTACCCACTTAGTGAAATAATCTACTGCCGCCACCGCGTACTTGGCTCTACCCCTGCCTGTAGGAAGAGCACCGATCAAGTCTATCCCCCAGATGGCGAAGGGCCAGGGGCTGGTCATGCTGGTCAGTTCACTTGGGGGTTTCTGAGGGTAGTTGGCGTGCCTCTGGCATTTGTCGCATTTCGTGGCAAATTCATGCGCATCTTTCTCCATGGAAGGCCAGTAGTATCCTTGTCTCATGGCCTTCCTAACCGTAGAGGGTCCGCTCTCGTGGTTGCCGCACTCTCCCTCATGTATCTCCTGTAACACTCTCAACGCCTCCTCTTCTTCTACACACTGCAGGAGGGGCATTGAGAATCCTCTTTTGTAAAGGACCCCATCTATCAGGGTGTATGTTGCGGCCTTGTACACCAATCTCCGGGATTCGTTTCTATCCGCAGGCAAGGTTCCTTCTTCCAGGTACCTCTTGATTGGCTCGGTCCATGATCTCCTCGGGGCATTAATCATGTGTACGTCCGCGCCTTCGATACTGGTAAGTACTCTACGGGTATTGATTCCAAGACATCACTATCCTTGGTAGATGCCAGCTTTGCGAGTGCATCGGCATGGGTGTTCTTCTCTCTGGGGATTTGCTCTATAGTGTATGCCACTAATCGTCTGAGATGGCCCTTCACCTTCTCCAAATAGGCTGCCATCTTAGGTCCCCTTGCCTGGTACTCCCCCTTTATCTGGCATACTACCAATTGCGAGTCGCTGAAGATATGAAGGCGCGTTACTCTCAGTTCCTGGGCTAGACGCAGGCCAGCCAGGAGCGCCTCGTACTCTGCCTCATTATTGGAGGCCTCAAACCCAAATCGAATTGCGCAGTACATTCTGTGTCCCTCGGGCCCTGTCATCATGATGCCCGCTTCTGATCCTCCTTCATTCGACGCCCCATCAACGTGCAAACTCCACTCCTCTGAACCTCCTAGCTCCTCCTCCGTAACAGGCTGCTCTCCTTCTTCATTCCTTCCTTCACTCGGCTGATGGGTGAGTTCTACTATAAAATCTGCCAGCACCTGTCCATTGATGGAGGCCCTTGGAGTGTATACAATATCAAACTGACTTAGCTCAATTGACCATTTCATTAGTCTCCCTGAAGTCTCTGGCTTATGTAAGACTTGTCTCAAAGGACTATCTGTTAAGACATCAATTGTATGTGCATGGAAGTAAGGCTTCAACTTCCTTGACGCCACTACTAGCGCATAGGCCAATTTTTCGATCTCTGGATACCGGGTCTCCGCGTCCACCAAACGCTTGCTGATATAGTATACGGGTTGTTTCTGCTTCTTCTCTCCCTTAACCAGGGCTGCGCTGATGGCGTGCTCAGACATTGCCAAGTACAGGTACAACTTCTCGCCCTTCTCCGGCTATGCTAACAGGGGCGGCTTCCCCAGGTGCTCTTTCAGCCTGATAAATGCTTCCTCACATTTTTCATCCCAAGCGAACTTTTTGCTCCCTTTGAGGATGTCAAAGAATGGGAGGCACTTGTCGGTGGACCTTGAGATGAACCTATTAAGGGCCGCCACCCTTCCTGTTAGGCACTGCACCTCCTTCTTATTCTTTGGCGGGCTCATTTCTATGAGTGCCTTTATCTTGTTAGGATTGGCCTCGATGCCTCTGGAATTGACCATGAAGCCCAAGAATTTTCCTGAGGATACCCCGAAGGTGCACTTGGCTGGGTTCAACTTCATCCGGTATTTTCTGAGCGTGTCAAACATCTCACCAAGGTCTTTGTTGAGCTCTGCTGCTACTTTGGTCTTCACTAGCATGTCATCCACATATACCTCCATATTCCTTCCTATCTAATTGGCGAACATTTTATTCACCAGCCTTTGATAGGTGGCTCCTGCGTTCTTGAGCCCGAAGGGCATCACCTTGTAACAGTATAGCCCTTTGTCTGTAATGAATGACGTGTGCTCTTCATCTGCCGGGTTCATTGGGATTTGGTTGTATCCTGAGTAGGCGTCCATAAAACTTAGTAACTCATGCCCCGCTGTTGCATCTACTAACTGATCTATCCTGGGAAGTGGGAAGTGGGAAGCTGTCCTTTAGACAAGCTTTATTCAAATTCGTGAAATCGACGCAAGTTCTCCACTTCCCATTTGGCTTTGGCATGAGTACTGGGTTCGATACCCACACAGGGTAGAAAGACTCACGGATGAAACCGTTAGCCTTCAACTTGTCAACCTCCTCTTTTAACGCTGCGTATCTTGTTGGGTCTAGCGCCCGCCTTTTTTGCCTGACGGGCCTTGCTTCTGGGGAGATGTTCAGGTGGTGGCACATCACGCTGGGGTCTATGCCCACCATGTCCTCATGACTCCATGCAAATACGTCTAGATTATTCTTCAAAAATTCCATCAACTCCTCCTTAACGTCACCTTGTAGGCTTCTCCCTATCTTCAATTTCCTTAAAGGTTCCTCTGTCACCGTAATCTCCTCTACTTCTTCCACTGGTTCTCCTCTTGCCTCATCCACGACCCGAGGGTCCAACTCCTGCGGACCCCCCGTGGGCGTACACAGCGCCTCATGTACCACCATGGCCATTGGCTCACGCGGCTTTGCAGGCGTGCAGAGTGAGGTGTTGTAACATTCCCTCGCCTCCTTCTGTTCTCCTTTCACACTTGCGACCCCTCCTGGAGTCGGGAACTTGATAACCAAGTGATATATTAAAGTTATGGCTTTCAATTCTCTCAGGGAGGGCCTCCCTAATACCGCGTTGAAAGCTGATGCACAATCTACTACAACAAAGTTAGACATGACTGTAGTTTGGAGGGGTTGCTCCCCCATGGTAAGTGCCAATTCGATCATCCCAAGGGGTTGCACTGAATCCCCTGTAAATTCGTATAGGGACGACTGGCAGGGCTTCAGGTGACGAATGCCCAGTCCCATCTTTTCTAAAGCAGGGCGATATAAGATGTCCACCGAGCTCCCGTTGTCCACTAGGACTCGATGCACACGCATATTCGCCAATTGGACTGTCAACACCAGCGGATCATTATGGGGAAAGTGTACCCCCCATGCGTCCTCCTCAGTGAACGTTATAGAGTCGTTTTCCCCCTTGAAACTCTTCGGAGGTCGTTGTTCTAAACTCATGACGCAGGGAGGCAGACTTCGCCGAGCCTCTCTTGCATACCTATCTCGCCCCTTCCTAGAGTCTCCCCCAAATCCTGGACCTCCAAAAATGGTTCGGACCTCCCCCTGTATTTCTGGGGCTCGCTCTTGTGCCTGGGGTGCTGTGGGCTCACCTTCTGGCCTTTGCCTCTCTCTCCTGACATAGCGGCCCAAGTGCCCCCGGCGGATAAGCTCTTCAATTTCCTCCTTCAGGTAGATACACTCTGCCGTGGTGTGCCCGATGTCCTTGTGGTATTGGCAGTATCTACTGGGGTCCCTTTTGGACCGATCCTTTCTCATTGGCGGGGGCTTTTTGAAGGGCACTCGATCTTCGTTGGTGATGTAAATATGCTCCCTGGTGTCCGTGAAGTTCGTATAATGAGTATAGGTTGTTGGCCTATGATCACCCCCTCACTTGGTCTTCCTCTGCTGGTCATCCCTCGACCCATCGTACGTCCTTTTCTTCTTTGCTACATTCGACCCGTCGTTAGTTGGGGACTTCGCGTGGGGCTCCTCCTTCCCTGCCTTCAGGTTTGCGTGGCCATCCTCCACACGGATGTACTTCTGTGCTCTTTCATAGAAGTCATCCAGGTCAGTGACTTCCCTCTTTAACATGTTGTCCCACAATTTGCTTCCTGGGAGCACTCCAGCGGTAATGGCCATTTTTAACTCCCGGCGCGTTAGGCTCCCCACTTTTGCGGCCTCCATATTGATCCGGTGAATGTAGCTCTTCAGGCTTTCCTTCTCCCCTTGCTTCACGTTGGCCAGGCTGGTACCTGGCATCGTGTAGTCCTGCACGGCATGGTGCTGTTGGAGGAACTCGTCAGAGAACTGCTGCCAGGACCTGATGGACCCTGGCCTTAGCCTTTTGAACCATTTGTAGGCGGGTCCTTTCAGAGTAACAGCGAAGCAATGGCACCTAGCACCACTTCCGATCCCCCTCAATTTCATCAGATCATTAAACGCATCCAGGTGGTATTTTGGATCCGTGTTCCCTTCGTAAGGGGTCATATTGGGCTCCTTAAAATTGGCAGGGAGCTGGATTGCCTGAATTTCTCGCACAAAGGGCGACTCATGGTCGAAGTCTTCCTCAAAGGCCTGGCCACCCGACGCGGTGACGATCTTGCTCCGCAAGCTCCGCATCTCCGTGTCTAGGTCCTGCCTCCTTTTGCTGAGGGTGTCTCTCAGAGTGGACGGGCTAAGATCTGCCTTTCCCTTGCCTTCTCGAGGCGCCACCGGGGGCGTGGTCCCTTTGCCCGCCCTCTTCTTATTGAGCTCCTCCCGCAAGTCTGGGGGTGTTCTTTTGGAGGTGACCTCATCCTCATGGCGAGGGGCAGCGTTGGTTCTCGGCGCTGGCTTCTGGGCCTGCTTAGGCGGTTCGGGGTGATCATGTTGCTTTGCGCGGGGGGTGTTGCTAGTTGAATGTCGGGTTCTTCCATCATCTATCGCCACAGTGGTCTCTACCCCATCCTTGCCTTTCTCCTTTCCCTTAGGCAAGGTTATGCTGGACTTACCCTGCAGTAGGTCGTTAAGGACCTCTTGCATGTTTTCTAAGGTAGTTTCTAACCTTTGGTTTTTACGGTGGAGCTCACGTATCTCCTCTTCGTAAAATCGGGACTTCGAACTCGAGCTCACGGAGTGGACCCGGGGGTGTTTGTCAGGCCTATGGGCAGAAGGGCCCGGGTCTTACCGGCCGGAGTTCGGTGCCCGCGGCGGTTTTGGAGGAGGGAACTCATCAGCGTGTACCGGTGGTGCTCTGGGAGGACTCCCTCCAGGTGGAGCGGCCGACGATGAGGCCACCCTGTCTCCTCCGTGAACCTCAGGGTCTTTCGAGGGCTCCACGTCCCTGGGTGGAGGGGCGTCCTTCATGGAGGCCTTCAGCTGGACTCCGTTCAGGTGAACTTCTACCTCCCGCGTCTCCCTCAGTCGTTTCGAGCGTCTTGGCATCTCCTTCTTGTCGGAAACAATGGTGGAACAGTAGCTTGAAACTAACGTTCCCACAGACGGCGCCAAACTGTTGGCGGTAAGAACTCGTCAACGAAGTTATGTTGGAAAAATTATCAAATCAAGATTGCTAATTAGAAAGCAGTAAAAACTTGAACAAAAACTCGAGAACAATGATGGCACAATAATGGAGAAATCAATATTTCATTCACACTTAAGGCTCTGCTACAGTAAAAATTTTCAACCCCCCCTCAGGTGGCCTTGGAGTTCATTTTATAGTAGGCTCTAATGGCCTTAGGTACATAGTGGTCCAGGGGACCAAGTGGTACATATGTACTGCACTAGGGGAGTGGCTTCAGAGGTTGTGGTTGTACATCCTGTACAGGAGCAGGTGTCAGAAGGATGTCTCCACTACTTGTCTGTACCCATGTCTGATGCGTGGTGGCAGGCGTATTGGCGCAGGAGGTTGTGGTGTCGGCTCTGACCTATGGCCGTAGACGTACGGACCATGATCCTTACCCCAGCAATCCCACTGGCACTGGTATCCGTACTTAGTACTTGGTCGTACAAATATGTCTCATTCGACTCGTACTGGATCTCCTAAGCATAGGGATCTCGAGGTGTAAGGAATCGGACCCTTGGCGCTTGTACCGGCCGTGGCGTTGAGTAGGAATCTTGGGTCCTTAGCACGAGATGTCCGAAGCACCCTAAGGTCACCCACGGGCGCAGGCGGTAAGCGCGTGGCCTCGCTCTACGTCTTAGTGTACGAGGCAAGATGCCTCCTCTGCAAGCCTTCCCCTTCGTGTGACTTCCCCTACATGGCCCCTACTGGTGTGGTTTGGGCCCATACGTGTCGAGTGACGAGGTGTCGGCCTCCTGAGGAGATGGTGGGCTGATGGACCTCCCAGGGCGCGCGCGCGTGGGACCTTGCGCGGCCTCGCGCATGGGGCGCCGTTGACGGCCTCGCAGCCTCCCTCGGCCTCGCGGAATGGTGGCCTCGCGAGACGGGGTGGCTTCGCCCATGATTGGCCTCGCGAGACGGGGTGGCTTCGCCCATGGTTGGCCTCGCCCATGTGATGGACTCGCGAGATGGTGGCCTCGCGAGACAGGGTGGCTTCGCCCATGATTGGCCTCGCCCATGTGGTGGCCTCGCGAGATGGTGGCCTCGCGAGACGGGGTGGCTTCACCCATGGTTGGCCTCGCCCATGTGATGGCCTCGCGGAATGGTGGCCTCGCGAGATGGGGTGGCTTCGCCCATGATTGGCCTCGCCCATGTGGTGGCCTTGCGAGACGGGGTGGCTTCGTCCATAGTTGGCCTCGCCCATGTGGTGGCCTCGCGGAATGGTGGCCTCGCGAGACGGGGGTTCACGAGGCTATTGAGTCTTGGCACCCGTGCCTTGCCAATGTGGGCCACCTGGCATCGACTCCACGAGGAGCATACCCAGACTCGTGTCGGGATGGTACGATGGCTTGCCGAGACGAGGGCAGCCTTAGGGCTCTGCCTCGGCCTTACATTTTCTCTTGATGAGATTATGAGCATCAACACTGGGCATGTACACTCGTCACTAAAGATAGCTTCACTCAGGGAATGGTAACTATTTTTCTAGTTATGTGCTTAAATACTTAAATAGAATGTAAATTCTTTACCTGCACATTGTATTAGGGAGCATGAGATTCTAATAGAGCCTGGCTCTTGACTATTAAATGATTATATGATTACATGCTCCGTGAACATATATGAATGTGATTATATGATTACCTGCTCAGTGAATATATAAATGTATTATTTGCATGCTAGAGTTGGAGGCATGGTGTGAATGTTGGAAGAGAAGGGATTATGATTGATGTATGAATGCCATGGGCATGTGTTTACCACTATAGTAGCTTGTGAATGTAGTGTGGTAAGATTGTTCCCGTGAGGAAAGCTCTTGGTATGCTGATCATGTTTAATGGGTCAACTTTTTAACTGCAAATTCAATCAACAGGTATGTATCCAAGGCAGATAATGAGACCTAGTGGTGGCTACACAGAGGCTGGGAGTTACAGCCAGGGTTTGAGTTCTTCATCTACCCCTCAAAATTTTCAACAAATGTTTACAGATTTGTAATTAAGATTACAGAGGCAAGAGGAAGAGATTAGGTGTTTGAAGCAACAACGGAACATGTCGGGGAACACCTCTTTCTTTGTTTTTCCAAGAGTGGCACCATTTTTGGCTCAGCCTAGGGTTGAGAACAGGTGGGAATTTCTTTGTGGAAGATTCTAGGAGTATTACCCTCTAGTCTTTGAGGGATACCTAGATCCATTCAGAGCTAAGCATGGGCATGATCAGTTCCATTCTCGACAGTATGGGGGTGGTAGGTCACAATTGGGTGATCTGTGCTACATATGTATTGCGGGATGATGCCCGGACGTGGTGGGAAGTAGTATTCCAGACACGAGATACAGCTGTGATGGACTGGAAAGAATTTAGGCAGCTGTTCAATGAGAGATATTACTGTGATGCAACCAAGACTGCTAAGATGAATGAGTTTCTGAACCTTGTTCAAGGCAATGCAACAGTAACCGAGTATGTTAACAGATTTTATGGGTTATCCAAGTTTTCTTTTGACATGGTACCCACGGATGTAGCTTGGAAAGAAAGGTTTATTCAGGGATTGAATTCTAGAATAGCTTAGGGCATTAGAGTTGCCCCAGTGCATGAAACCTCTACCTACGCTCAGGTGGTAGGGAAGGCTCTTGCTATTGAGAGCACAAGAAATCAGATTGAGAAGGAGAGTGCTGGAGAGCACGGAGCTCAAACAGTGATACCTCCATTCATTAGTTCGAGCAAGAATAAGAACTGGAGGACTTACCCAGAATGCACTCGGTGTAAGTGGCATCATCTGGGGAAATGTCGAGCAAAGGCATGTTTCTTATGTGAAATGGTTGGGCATTTCAAGAAAGATTGCCCAAGGCAAAGGAAGGTTAAGCAAAAGGGGGTGGACAGCTCGACTCCGGTTCGAGTGTTCGCTCCAATGGAGTCAGATTCGGAGACTGAGGCTGGTTCCTCAAGGGTGGTAGGTCAGCTTTCTAGCTCTGATTCTTGTATTGTGCTAACTGGTTTTGGTACCATGTTGTTTCTTTGCTTGTTGCATATAGAGAGGCATAGATATGATATGTAGATCACATGGTTATGTTGTGATGAGTAGATTATGATGGAAAGGACTCATCAGTTGATTTGATAGGGTTGGTTGTGACTGACTTCAGAATGTTCTTGGATATAGATTGGTTAACCAAGTGTGGGGAAATGCTAGATTGCAAGGAAAGAATAGAAACTCTTGAGCTTGAGAGTTGGAAGGTCTTATGGTAGTTGGCACTATGTTGATGACATCTGTATTTAGAGCTAGAGATCTATTGCAGGAGGATGCATAGAACTCCTAGCTAGTGTGGTGGATACCACTTAGATTGTGTCAGTGGGATCAGGATAGATTGGAATAGTCTGTAAGTTTCTGGATGGATTTCCAAGGGAATTGTGATAACTCTACAATATAGAGTTATTTTACCACATTTTGTATGCTAACTATTGCTTAGTCTTTGAGTTTTTAAGTGATTTATTAAGTTTGTAAGTAATTGTGAATTTATTAGTCTTATTAGGATTTTTTTTTATTTTTGTGTGTTTTTATAGATATATTATTATAATATGTTGTAGTTTAATTATTTGAAATTTGTGTTGTAGATTATAAGTTAAAAAATGTGATTTTATTGAACTTAATTGCCAAAGTAAATTATATTTCAATTAATATTTTCATGGATTTAATATGAGTTATTTTATAATTGAAAATATTTTATTCTAATTTAATGTTTACTTATTTTGTAAAATGTACTTTGCACTTTTCATGCTTGAAAATAAAGAAGAGAAAAGAAAAGAAAAGTGATAATTTTGTGAGAAAAACAAAGAAATTTTGGCATTTTTCAAAGGCCCAATGCCTCCAGCCGTGGCCATCTCCTCCCATAGCAACTCCTTCACCCAAGTTGTCCCCAGCCATCACACACCTACCTCTTCAAGCCCAATATGGCCCACAACCCTCCAAGCAGCCTTCAGCACATCACCACACGCCACCTGCCTCCTGAGCCGCCTACTATCCCAAGCCCAATGACCATCTCCACCAACAAGTCAGCAGACCCACGGCCCTCCTGCCCAGCTCTTTGCCTGCCAGCCAGCCCCCATGGGCCTCATCCCAATTCGGCCCAGCTAGGCCCAATGCCAACATCACCTGGCCAGCCGACTGCCACACCCACCAAGCCACCACTTCTTGAGCCCATAAATTGCCTAAGTGTACCCTTTGTCCCCTATGTCCAAAATGCCAACTTTTTACCCATTTTTCTACACATTTTCACCACAACATCATCATTACACCCTATAATTTACCTCTACATACCATATTTATTTTATTTAATTAATCTAATCAATTTAATTAATTTAAATTGATTATTTTAACAATCTTATTTTGGCTATAAATATGGTATTTCAAGACCATTTGGGGGTGCTTAATTGTTTTGGTTACCATCTTCTTCTACCATTTTCTCTCTTCCATTTTGGGGTTTTCAAGAGCATTTTCAAGTATGTATGTCATTTATTTTGTAATTTCTATTCTAGTTATGTGCTTCCAATCTTTTTCATAAGATTATTAAGATCATGATGAAGCAACTTGTAACTAGGTAATATTTATGTTGTATGTTGATTTCCCTTGTAATGCAACAAAGTTTATCGATTTTTCTTCTTCATATATGTCTTTCATCTTTAATATCTCATATTTTGGATTGTTAGATAATATGCACTTTGTTCTTCATTTTGCAAAAAACATAATATTCTTTGTGTAAGATGTGTCATTAAATTGTACACATCAATGCTTAGAACAAAAATATTATGTTTTGCCTTATAAATAATGTTATTTGATTTTTTGTTGTTTCATTAGGTTGATTCACATTAAATACTTTGAAATTATAATTTTTGAAAAGTGAAGAAAAATCCAATCTTTTTAGAAGTAATTTGTGCTTAAAATTATAAATCTATTTGGAAAATGAAAGTTTGATTTATTTTAACTATCACTAAAATTTGGGAATCAATATACTAATAAATATTATTAAACTTGCATTTTGTGGATTCTAGTATCTTAATAATCTTTCCTTTTACCACTTATTTTCAAATCATTATTGGTTTATTTTTAGTCTCTTAAATAGTTTTATTTTCAATATTTTATTTTATGTTCATAACATTAAAACTCATCAATCTTTGGAGCTAGGTTAGAATTTATTAATTTTGGTTTAAAATAGTTCTCTTTTTTATTTTAGACAACTCATTTGGGTTCGATCTCGTGCTTACACAAACACTATATTCCATATACGATTTGTGCACTTGCGAGTATAAATTTTTAAAACATACCCATTTTGGGTCCATCAAATTGTCAGGATTGCATTTACACAAAGAGGATAGAATGGTGATTGGATTGGTGCCAGGGATGGAACCAGGTCTAGGGCACTGTGTTGAACGGCTTCAGCAAAGTTGTAAGAACTTGAGGCTCAGTTATTGAGTAAGATGGTATTCTCCAAGGTGGATCTTTGATCTTGTTAGTACAAGATGAAGGTCAGGGAAAAGGATATGCAAAAGACTGGTTTTATATCAGATAAGAGCACTGGGAGTGCTGGGTGATGTTCTGAGAATTTGGTTAATGCTAAGTTGTTTTTATGAATCAGATGGACAGAGTATTTTGAGATTATCTAAATTGGATGTGTGATCATCTTGATCGATGGTATTGTGATATATTCTTGGTTGGAGAATTACCAAGGTCAAGGAACGCCGTAGGGGCAGGAGTTTCCTTAGACGGGCAGGATATTATATGTGTTTTGGGAAAGAGTTCTGAGTCTTCTTGTACATCAGAATCAGTTTGCAGGTTGTTATGACACCTCAGTGATAGGGAAAAAAGGGGTTGCCTATGCATCATGATAATTGAAGGATCTGACCAGAACTAGAGTAGAGTGTCTGGTGAGCCAGGTGGCTAGCTGCATACTTGAGTTTACTCTGGTAGAGAGGATTAAGGGAAAACAGTTAAGTGACCCACAAATGGGAGAATTGAGGGGAAATTTCTTAGCTGGATTAGCTAAGGAGTATGCAGTGTCAGGTATGCATTTATTGTGGTATGAGGATCGGATCTGGAATCTAATGGACACTGGGATTAAACGAGGGATTCTGGATGAATCTCGTACTACTCTCTTAATCTCTTCATCCAGGCATCATGAAAGATGTATTGGGATATGAAAGCTTTATATTGGTGGCCTGGGATGGAGAGGGATGTAACAGAATATGTGGCAAAGTTCTCAACCTGTTAGCAGGTCAAGACAGAGTATCAGAAATCAGTAAGGCCATTGCAGCCTTTGAGTATTCTAAAATGGAATTAAGGAAACATCGCGATAGGTTTCATGGTGGGGCTGCCCAGGAGAGTGGGTCAGCGTGATTTGGATTGGGTCATTATGGACCAGTATTGAAAGTGAGTTCACTTCTATCAGTAAGGACAAGTAACACAGCTGATCAGTATGCAGATCTCTATATGAGAGAGATAGTACACCTTCATGGAATTCAAGGTCTATCTTATCAGATGAAGACTCTATTATTACTTCCAGGTTTTGGAAAGGTTACAGGAGGCAATGAGTATATAGTTGGAACTTAGTACAGTTGATTATCCTCAGACTGATGGTAAATCAGAGAGAGTTATCCAGTATTGGAGAGGCACCTTATGAAACGTTGTATGGTAAGGAATGTATATCACCCATTCATTGGAATGAGTGGGTGAGATGTTTTATCTGGATCGTGAGGTAGTTCAGGAGATCATTGAGGTTATTGAAAAGGTTAGATCTTGGACGCTCACTTCTCAGAGTAAATGGAAAGTTTTGTTGAATTGAAAAGCAGGAACATGGAGTTCCAAGTAGAAGATTGTATCTTCCTCAAAGTATCACCATGGAAAGGGGTAAGGAGATAAGGGCAAGTTGAGTCCTAGATTAGTAAGACCGTTTGAGTCCTGGATAGGACCGGTCAGGTTGCCTTTGGATTGGCCTTATCTTTGGCACTGTCAGCTATATACAGTGTATTTTATATTTCCATGTTGAGGACATAGGTTAGAAGAGACTCATGAGTTGAGTAATGAGAATCTAGAGATTGAGGCTAAGTTATCTTGTGAAGAGTAGCCAGTTCAGATTTTAACAGAAAGAATAAGGTTCTGAGGAACAAAGTTGTACCTTGGGTTAAGATATGATATAGAAACAGTGAGGTCGAGGGAACAACCTGGGAAACTGGAATCAGTTGTGCGGAATTTATATTCCGGGCGGTTCAGATAAATTTCGAGGACGAAATTTCTGTAAGGAGGGGATAGTTGTAATGACCCAAATTTCCTAATAAGGCTTAGGGCCTTGATTAGGAGTCCGGGAGGGCCATAATGGATTTATTATGTTATTAAATAATTATATGCATGATTATGTGAATTATATTATTATATGATGATAAATGCATGCATATGGGTCCATTTTTCATTATAAGGGCATTTTGGTAATTTGGCCCGTTGAGGGCACATTTGTATATTTTCATGCATGTTAGTGAATTTTGAATAAGGCCACATCATAATGTGGATTTGTTCGAGCCATTCGGCATGAGACGATCTTTGAATGCAAGTTATCGGTTTGGTCATAACGGGGTTAATTTCGGGGCTCGGGGTGAGTCTTGGGGTAATTTGGAGATTAGTACATTACCGGGAATTAAAGGGTAATGAGATATGATTTATTAGCATTTGAGAATATTTGGAACAACGGGAATTTGAGGGTGTTAATTATGATTAACGAGATAGGCGAGAAAGGACGATTTTTCCCTTGGTGGCTGTTAAGGGTTTTATTTAAGCTTGGGGGCATTTTAGTCTTTTCACCTAAGGATAGATATCAGCCATAAGAAAGTTGTGGAAGCTTAAGAAAATAAAGTGCCTTCCTTTATTCTCCCGTTCATCATTTCTCTAATGTTGACGGTAAGAACTCGTCAACGGAATATGGATGGAAAACTCAAAAACTTAAATCAATATCTAATGAACACAAATGAACTTATAGAAACTTGAAGGGAAATTCCAAGTAAAAATAGAAAGAAAACTCGTATATTGCTCTTAGATTAATATGATCTTACAAGAATTTTTCAACCCCCTTGTTTGAGGGGTCAGGATCAATTTATAGTGGATCTCTAATGGCTTATGATACATTGTGGTCCCGGGGGGCCATATGGTACATGGGTACATCATCAGTGTTGTAACGACCCAAAATCACTAATAAGGCTTAAGGGCCTTGATTAGTTTGCCAGGAGGGCATAATTGGTATATGTGTGAATTTATTAGTTTAATGCATGATTCTGTGATAAGCATGCTTGTATGGTTATATGAATGTAAATGTGATTATATACTATAATTGTGAGGACCACATTATTATGTGGGTAATTCTGCAGCATGTGACTTGAGGCGATCCTAGGGAGCTAGCTAGCTGGAAAGTCACAACGGGACCTAATACTTGACTTGGAGCAGGTCAAGGGGTATTTCGGGTATTGGATGGTTATTTGGGTTATCAGGCTATGGAAATAAATAATTGGAGAAATAGCCAGGGTTAGGAAATTAGGTGGGAATACTGGGGAATTTTACCATTTTGCCCTCGGGGACGTTTCTGGCACCCCGAGCCTCGGGATTGATTTAATTGCTTATGGATAGACTAGTAAACTTTAGAAAATAGTAGAACCAAAAGCTAAATCGGCCCATCTCTCTCTCTCTCCCTTTCTCTCTCAAGGGAAACCACTAGAACTTAAGGAATTCAGCTGGGAATTCTGTCGATTGAGCTGAAGTTTTGGAGAATTAATCTAGTGTTCAGCTAAGGAGTTCAACCAGAATTAAGGTAAGCCATAAGCTTTATGCATGGTGGTTAAATTCTGTGTTTATGGCTGAGTTTTGAGGTGTTTATGGGTTTTGACATTGAAGGATTGAATTGAAGCTTGGAACTTGGAAGTTAGCTCAGAAATATCTTAGAGAGTTGGTTCATCAGAGAAGGTAAGCTCCAATTCATGATTTAGTGTTTGAATTCTGAGTTTTATGACAGGTTTTAGTGTTCTTGAGTGTGTGAGTTTCAGTAATTGAAAAGGTGTTTTGATGAGATTTTAGATGAGGTTTCTGCTAGCTTGTGCTTCTGAAATCATGCATAGATGTTTGTGATAATTGTGGTATATTATTGGGATGGTTTTGAATGGTTTTGAGTGAGGTTTGGGAGTTAAAAATGGAGGTTTTTCTGGGTTCGAATGGGTCGGGTCGCGACATAGTTCTTGGTGAGCCGCGGCCCTTTGAAGCTGATGAATGTTGGAGAGGGAGGGCGGGTCGCGGCATGGGCTATGTAGGGCCGCGGCCCATGTCTGGTTCTGGGTGTGGGCGAGCCTCTGTTTGGGGCCATGCTGCGGCATAGGAAGCTTGAGCTGCGGCCCTTAAGGAAATTTGGGTTTTGGGGATTTTAAGCTTGGGAATTTAACCTAGGGTGCTTGGGATCGAATCTACTACTATGTTTGGCAGAATTCGATGTTCCGGAGACTAGAACCTTACCTAGAAGCCCTTTTACAATTATTAATGGTATCCCTTATCTTAGTTGTGACTAGGTATAAGCTAGGGGCTCAGGAAACAGATCGCACTTAAGAGGCATCTTGCGTAACCAGCACACTTGGAAACTAACGGTAAGAAAACTGCACACGGTTGTGGATTTATAATGGGACTAAGGGTTCCCTGTTTTGTATGCTTTATAAAGGATGGTATTATTCCATGTAAATAATAAACAGATGGCCTAAGAGTGCTGGAGTTTACACTAGTGCACAGGGCGCGGCTCAGCCAAGGGTAGCTGAGGACAGCTTATTATGCACTGAGCTCGGTTTAAGCGGACCGGAGTCAGTGGGGTAAATAGAGGGTGCGACCTAAGGGTGTCGACCCTGATTATCATGTGATTTGATTGTTATTATTGATTGGTGGACTTGTCATGCTGAATAGCTAAGTGTTTGTAACGCCCTACTTCCTTAGAGCCGTTACTAAGTGAGTTTTAAAACGAAAAATGTGCAATGAACTCGCTAATCGAGGTTTTTAAAACAAAAGTGTGACTAAGCAAAAGTTAAGGCTGTAATCTTTAAAAATGCGTTGTTTCATTGAAAACTTCTAGTATAAAACATTTGGGATCCCAAAATAAGGTTTGAAAACTATTTACAACTTAAAATAAGTTTACAGTCGATTAATTATTAAAATCACAAATTATTACAGCCATTTCTCAAATAAACCCCCAACCAAAGCAGTCGGGCAGGCCAAACATGTACGCGTCGCTTCACGCTCTCCGTACTCATGGCTGGTTGACTCAATCTTTGCCCTTACCTACAACACAGAGCACCCGTGAGCCGAAGCCCAACAAGAAAACTCATACAGTACATAACATATGCGATTTATATAGTTAACATATCAGATAATCCACAGATAAACAAGTATTCCATCAGACTAAACAAACACGGCCATGCCGTCCCAGAGGCATTACCAAAGCCTGGGGTCTCGGTCCTCACCGTAAGGATATCCCCTGTATCCATTGGGGTCCCACCCTGTCTACAAGCACTTCCCGTGCTAAGTGCTACTTTCGGCCCCACTGCCGTTCTCGGCCTTTCGCCGTTCTCGGCTCCCTTGCCGTTCTCGGCTCCTTGCCGTTTCGGCTCTTTTGCCGTTCCCGGCTCCGTTGTCGTTCATTCTTACTATAATCACAAATAGCATAACTCAAATAACATTCAAACATATATCAATTCAATTAAGTCTGCACCCTAACATGTAATGCAATATAGGGTCGTGCCCTGATATCAATTCAATTAAGTCTGCACCCTAACATGTAATGCAATATAGGGCCATGCCCTGATATCAATTCAATTAAGTCTGCACCCTAACATGTAATGCAATATAGGGTCGTGCCCTGATATCAATTCAATTAAGTCTGCACCCTAACATGTAATGCAATATAGGGTCGTGCCCTGATATCAATTCAATTAAGTCTGCACCCTAACATGTAATGCAATATAGGGCCGTGCCCTGATATCAATTCAATTAAGTCTGCACCCTAACATGTAATGCACTGTGGGCTGTGCCCTGCAATCACACTATGGGCCCATGTCCTGTCCTACGGGTGCTATAGTTTTCTTACATGTCAATTTGATAGCTTCATCACTTGACTCCTTGAGCACGATCCCACTCGAGCCCTAGCGCACACCTAAACACACCCATAGGTCAAAGTCATCACCAAACCTCAAGTCCGAAAACCTAGCCTCGGGACCAATCCCGAGCCCCCCGGGAAGTCCTAGATCCACAAAACAAGATGGTGGAATCGAACCCCGAACCCTAGGTCAAAATCCCTTAAAAATAACCCAAAAACCCCTTTCTGGGAATAGGGTAGCGCTACAGCGCTCAAAAGAGAGTGCTATAGCGCTACAAGCAGAACCGAACCACCCAGAAACAGGGCCTAGCGCTACAGCGCCCAAAGACTAGCGTTGTAGCGCTAGTTGCAGGCAGGCAACACCAGGTTTCTTTTTCTGCGATTTCTTTGAGCCAATCTCAACCCAAACTTCCCCAAATCTTCACAAAACTCAAAATCAAGCTTATAAACACTCTCCACTCATCCCAAGCATCCCCAAATCTCAAAACCCAAGCTCATGCATCTCAAATCTCAAGATTCACCATAGATGAACCCTAAACCCAGAAATTTAGTCAAACATCAAGTTAAAGGCTTAGAATTCATACCGTTGATGCAATTTCGACTTTGATTCAACTCCTAGACCTCCTTAGCTTGCTCTTCTCAAAGCTTGCCCAGAAATTCCCCTAAGTTTCCCATCAATCCATCTTAGATACACAGCCCAAACCAGTCAAAACCCAAAACTAAAAACTCTAAAAACTTACCTCAAACATTGATGTGATCTTGCTAATCCCTTGCCAAATCCTCAAGCCTAGCTTAGGATCCTTGATGCTCAGCCTATCCAAGCTCTCCTCTGAGCTTTGCCCCAAGAAATTTGAAGAGAAATGGTGCTAGAATCCTCAAACCGCCCCTTTTAGGAAAACCCTCTGTTTTTCTCACTTTTCTTTTTCTTCCTTTTTCTTTCTTTTCTTTCTTTTTTTTTTCCACAGCCATCACACTCTCTCTATAAATCCCACTAAGTATATAAAGCCCCAATATACTAATCTCTAAGAAGCCAATTGACCAAAATGCCCTCCCTATTAATTCTTAACCCTTTTGTCCACATAGGGCCATTTTAGTCATTTTACCCAATTCCCGCTAACTCCTCAATTGTCTCTAATATTTTCCCGCTTGCTTCCCAATACCTGCTAAATCACCAAATATGTATTCCTCATTATCAAAATTAACCTCAATATATTCTCTAAATTTCCTGTTTATACCCCCAGGCTCGCCCCGAGCCGGGTATAAATTCCCGCCATGACTTTTCCGCTAATCCGCTCTCTGGGATCGTCTCAAGTCACAAATCACAGATACATCCACATACCACTGTGGTCTCAACAATCATCACATAACAATACAGTTATGCCCAAAATGGCCAAAATTACAATTATGCCCTTCTAACACAATCAGGGCTGTTGACTGTATTTTTAGCCAACGACGTGAGAACGTCAAATACGACAAGCCTTCAAGATAAATAAAAACGACACAGACGGTTTAATGAACAAAAAGTAAATAACACAAGAGATTTTATAGTGGTTCAGCCCCAATTGTCGGTAATAGCCTAATCCACTTAGAGTTGTGATTTATAAACTTGTACTCAAGATCAGATGGACTGAGCCAACTGAGTTTCTTCAGTACAAATTGCAAAAATACAAGAATTCTCTCTCTAGAATACTCAGACCCAACTTTCTCTCTCTAGAATACACAGTCCCAATTTTCTCTCTCTAGAAAGAAGAAGCAGAAGAAGCCCCCTCTCTCATCCCATAAGCTCTCTATTTATAGGCCTGGGATCCTCAACTGATATCCCCTTATGATAGGGATATTTTATTATATTTATTACATTTATTACATTTAAACATTCAAAATTCGAAATTTAACAAACCCCCCATTTGTAGGAAGAATGAGAGATTCCCGCGTATGTTGTTGAAGCTGTCTCTGGGAATCTTGACTTAGCCTCCTCTAGCTAGTTGATCCACCTCCTACTGACCACCCATGCAAGTGTTGGTCGGACGTGCATGGTGGTAGGACATGCACTTCTCTCCTCTAACATGGCACTCTCCTCTAGCATGCCATGTTCCTCCTTGAACCAATCTCCTTGGCTCCTCCTCGGACCAAGGTGGTCCGAGGCAACCTCCTTGGCACCTCACCTTGGACAACATTGAGGCAACCTCCTTGGCACCTCACCTTGAACAACATTGAGGCAACCTCCTCCATGACATCTCACCTTGGACAAGTTCAAGGCATTCTCCTTTAGCATCTCCCAAACATGTCTGATCGAACATTGTATAGGCTCTCCTTATCAAAATCTAAGTCTCCATCCTCTTGCATGAGACTCCTCCTCCTTAGCTACTTACCTTGGACACATTCGAGCCAACACTTAGGAAACCTTGGGAGGCTTGCCTCCTACACACCCTTGGGGTCTCTTAGGACCACATCCTCCTTGGGGTCTCCTAAGACCACTTTCTCCTTGGGGTCTCCTAAGACCACTCCCTTGGGGTCTCCTAGGACCACATCCTCCTTGGGGTCTCCTAGGACCACTCCCCTTAGCTCTCCTAGAATGCATTCTCCTTAGCCTCCTAGGATGCATTCTCCAATTTTTGGGTATAACAATGGCCTACATGCATACTAATACACATAGTCATGCATCTCAAATAGTCAAATAGTCATATAACATGCTTTAAATCATAATCATGCGTTTTACTCATAAAAATCACACATAAATTCCATTATGCCCTCCAGGCACACTAATCAAGGCCCTTAAGCCTTATTAGCGATTTTGGGTCGTTATAGTGTTGGTTTGTTGATTCTTTGTTTATGTCTATGGGCTATATAATTAGTGTGATATGCTAAGTGTATGAACATGCTTTAAGGATTATTTAGTTGATATCATTTTTTGTACTATAATGTTATGTTTTCTTGTTGGGCCTTGGCTCACGGGTGCTACGTGGTGCAGGTAAAGGCAAGGGCAAGCTTGACTAGCCCTGATTCGGAGAGCTCTAAGAGCAGAATGTACATGATCAGCTGCTCAGCCACCACGGTTGAGGGGGAGATAGGAATAGGAGACCCATAAATGTTTGTTTTTCCCTTAGAGTGGCTAGTGGTTGTTTGTACTCTGGAAATTTTGTAAACTAACTTTTGAAACGCTATTTATTTTGGGATCCCTTGTGTAAAATGTTTAATTATATGAAATTATCTTGTGAGACCAAAACCTTTTAACCCTAGCTCATTAATGGTTTCAGTAACACGTTTTTAACTAAACGACTTGATTAGCAAGTCCTGCACCTTTATAAATACACAGTGTAGCAGTCTTGGCTATCCATGGCGTTACAAGTGTGGTGGCACAGATAGTAGTGGTGCAGAAGGTCATGGTGTCAACTCTAATACATGGTCAGGATCTGTGGGAATGCCTCCATTTTAGAACCTGAATATGCCTCCACTACTTATTTAGTATGAGTGTCAGAGATTGGCTGGTAAGGACCACAGCAGGTACTTCATTTGTACGACCACTACTTGTCTGGTGTGTACATCGTGTCCATACTCTAACACCTCTCGGATTGTAAATGCACTCCATACCTCTTCTGACATTGCATCGAATCGTTGTGAGGGTTTCCCTATCCTTCCTTTAATGCGTGTTAAAGAGGTCCTCGACTTTACATCCTATGAGACCCACAAGAAGAGAGGTGCCCCATTGGTGGTGCTTATCTCAGGGAGAGAGATAAGGCCTCTGCAACGAGGCATGCTACGTATGCGAAAAGACTTGATGCCCATGTGTGAGTCGAGGGTCTCACTTCGTGAGACCAATGCCCTGTGGTCCCCATGCGCGAGACGTAGGCACTAGGGGCTGCGAGACGCTCGAGGTGAGGTAGGGTCATTTGAGGGCCGTGAGACACATGCCCAGGCAAGGCATGGTGTGCCTCGCTGTGCAAGGCTCTTCTTGTGGCGCGGACCCGAATGCTCGAGACACCTTGGCGAGGCCATGCCTCACGAGATGGAGGTGGCGCGAGGCGCCTTGCTGTGCTCGAGGCGAAGCGGGGTCATTTGGGGGTCGCAAGACACTTGCCCAGGCGAGGCATAGTGTACCTCGTTGCGCGAGGCTCTTCTCGTGGTGCGGACCCAGATGCGCGAGACACCTTGGTGAGGCTATGCCTCGCGAGATAGAGGTGGCGCGAGGCGCCTTAGGGCGATCGAGGCGAGGCAGGGTTGTTTGGGGACCCGAGACACTTGCCCAAGCAAGGCGTGGTGTGCCTCGCTGCGTGAGGCTCTTCTCGTGGCATGGACCCAGATGCGCGAGACACCCTCACGAGGCGATGCCTCGCAAGATGGAGGTGGCACGAGGCGCCTTGGGACGCTCGAGGCAAGGCGAGGTCATTTGGGGGTCGCGAGACACTTTCCCAGGTGAGGTTCTTCTCGTGGCGCGAACCCGAATGCATGAGACACCCTCGCAAGGCCATGCCTCACAAAATGGAGGTGGCGTGAGGTGCCTTGGGGTGCTCGAGGCGAGGCGGGGTCCTTTGGGGGCCGCGAGACGTGACGTTAATTTCGAGGGGTGATTCTGTCTGAGCTTGTGCATGAAACGAGGCTCTATAAGAGAGGTGTATGCCTTACGATGCCCTTGGCACAGGGTGCAAGGTCGACCTTGACTACTTGCCTTCCAGGCATTTACCCTGAGGTTCATGAGTCGGGGTCTTGTGCGACTAAAATTCTGATATCCACATCTTCCTTTTCTCTTTGAATTTTGAGCTCCATTTGAGGAATCAAGCTAGGGAAGTGAACCTTGATGGTCTAGGGTTTTGTTCTACCATTGACGAGGGTTCCATACTGAGCTTGAGGTAAGTTTCTAGCCATTGAAACTCTGGTTTTGCTATGTTTTTCTTATTGAGTTTCAGTTGGGATTTTGATTTGAAAGTTGAGAATTGATGGGAGTTTTTGGCAATCATTGATTAGGTTTTGATGCCTAGGACTTGTAGAGTGGATATTTGGGTTCATTTGGGAATTTGAATAAAGTTTGGGATCAATTTGTGAAGCTTGGAATTGGAAAACTCGAAGGAGGAAGAACCAGGGTTGTTTCAGCCTGGTCCTAGCGCTATAGCACCCAAGGAAGGCGCTACAGCGCTGTCCAGGGCCAGACAGCTCTGGTTGTAGCGCTGGGGCACTAGGGGGGCAGCGCTATAGCGCTACCCTGTTTTTCCTGATTCGTATTTTGGGCACTTTTGAGGGTTTTTGGCTCGGGGTTTCAATTCCTAAGGCTCGCGAATGAATCTACTAACCGTTTGGGTACGATTCGAGGTCTCGGGAGTGAGGTTCAGGTCAAGAACCTTTTAGTGTTGATTTCATTAATTGGATTCCATATTTGGTTATGACTAGGTGACCGCTAGGGATCAAAGGATTGACCGTTCTCAAGGGTCGTTCATTTGTTATTTCTCGTTCGAACCAGAGGTAAGAAAACTGCACCCAGTATGTGATGCATGAGAAACATGTGATTAGGGCATGACATGAATATTGAATATGAGATTGATCAGAGCTTGAGTCTCTGTATTTGTGCATGATCGTAATTATACTAGTGATTGTTAAGTAAGCATGCTGAATGCCTTACATTTGGATAGTTGACATATGATATATGCCTGGTTGCATTGCTTACTTGTGTGTGGCACTGACCCATGAGTCAAAAATCAGCATGAGTCGTATGGTATTGGCTTAAGAGTCAAGAACGACACTGATGTGTTCAACACAAGCCGAAAAGATTAGATCTAATCGACATAAGCATTGAATGACTCATCATGAGCATTAATGCTTGACCGACCTCAAGTTCGATGAAAACTAAAAGCGCTTGTCTAGTCTAATGACTAGTTACTTAGAGCCAGGGCCAGAAGGCCCAAGTGACTGCATCGTCACATGGCTATGGGCTACATGCCCCAGCATGATTATCAGAATCTCAAGTGTTAAATCACTCATCTGATTAGGGCTACAAGCCCCAGCATGATTATCAGAATCTCAAATGTTAAATCGGTCATCTTATTAGGGCTACAAGCCCCAGCATGATTATCAGAATCTCAAGTGTTAAATCACTCATCTGATTAGGGCTACACGCCCCAACATGATTATCAGAATCTCAAGTGTTAAATCACTCATCTGATTAGGGCTACACGCCCCAGTATGATTATCAGAATCTCAAGTGTTAAATCACTCATCTGATTAGGGCTACACGCCCTAGGATGATTATCAGAATTTCAAGTGTTAAATCACTCATCTGATTAGGGCTACAAGCCCTAGCATGATTATCATAATCTCAAAGTGTTAGTCACTCATCTAAGTAGGATTGACTTGATAGTCATCTACACAGGAGGGCAGAATCCAACATCATTATATTGACTTATTTGCATGCATGAATAGGGCTATTATTGCTAGGCATGCATTGTAATGACTCGGATTTTCAAGACTCGATAAAGCGGAAATATAAATTTTTTCATTTAACAAAATGTCTCAAAAACCTGTATATAAAAAAAACTTTTTAAAAAGTCGTATAGCCATACTTAATATTTATTTACAAACATATTTTATAACGAGTAGAGTGAGCCTAGTTTAGGAAAATTACACAACATTTCCAAAGATAAAACGGCTTCCCAAAAGGTTGGTCCACATGTACATTTGCAAGGTAGACTCCAGCGCTCACGACTCTTCTTTGCCCTTGCTCTTACCTACAACATTAATCAACTAGGTAAGCGAAAATGCTTAGTAAGTTCAACCTTAAAACAAAGCATGCAGAGAATTAGGGTTCTAAATCCATCCGGACCCTACACAATCAATTTCAAGAACGCAAAAGTGTCCTGGCAAACTTATGGTCATGCCTGATAACCAATGATAAATTATTTCATATAAACAGATAAAACCCTACACGTAGAAAATCTCAGAACAAGCAGATATATTATATCACAACTATTTCTTATTAACAAATATATCCCTGCACTTAGAAAATCCCAGAGCAAGCAGATATATCATATCACAATATAATTCGAGACCAAGGCTCGAAAACTTCCAATAATCCGGGCATAACACGCCCTCCAACATAAATGTTGATCTGTAAGAGAGAACCGAGTCTCAACACTAAGATCTAGCCAATAAATATCTCCATCAAGGGTAACTATCGTGTTACCTAGAGCATCGCTACTTATCCAAGAGTGTAATCGAATTTACACAGTTTTACAGAGTCCTCTATGTTAATCAGTGGTGCTGGTGAGCAGTTTCCCCTAGGGTGTTCAGCCTCACTTAAACTTGGCAACCCCTAGTATCTCTAGGCACTCTCACTGAATGGCCAATATTCACAGCTGCTATCCGAGAATAACTTATCAGAGCACTTGCTCGGGTTCTAACCATTCACTGATTAAGTAAGCATGAGGGCCCCTAGGTCCCATTCATTTTGGTGCCCCTAGGTTTAACCTGCAATCCTCACCTCTTGGCCACTCGTCGCGGTACTGAACCGAACATAATAAAATCAAGCAGTGTGACGGGGATCAGCCGTCTAGGATATGATGGATATTTACCGTTCGTATTTTTCTAAATCAGCCATCACTAGACTAACGTCTCTAAGCAACTTTCTACGACAGTGTATATATGTGCATGTGTCCCTATACTAACATACAATACAATAATTGTTTCATGTTGCAGCCACACAATATAAGTTGACTTACTTGGAGTCCTTAGCACTCAGCAGGTTTTCACCCTCCAACGTTCAGTCCAGTTACGCTAGCCAATACTGTAGTTATCCATACAGTATACTCGGATTAATTATGACACTCATAATTCATTATTATTATTATTTTAGGCAGTTTGGTCATTTTAATAAAAATTATTTGTAAGGATTAATGATCCTTATTTGGTTTTTAAACCCATTAAGGAAATTCATACAAAAATATTTGAGACTAAACCCTAATTCTCGGGGAGACCTATCCTATGATCTCGATACATAGGCTCGGGTATCAAAATAGTATTTTCCCACAATTCGCTAAAAATCTTGTTCTTTAAATGCATCCCTGTTGACCCGTATTTTCAACAAGTCGGTTAAATATATGGAAGATTTTAGCCAGTATTATATCTAGAAAATACTAATTAATTCCTTAATTATTTTTAAAGAAAATAAACTCTTAATTTTCCTTTTATTTTTCTTAAGGTTTTAGTCTCTAAAAATCGTTTTAAGAAAAATAGCCTAATATATCTTAATTAGGAAAACCGTTAAAAATTTCCCATCTTGACTAGTTAATTTTTCCAAAATCAATTAATCAAGTTTACTTACTACTGATGGTGAGAACTCGTCAACCAAATTAAGTTAGAAAAATTGAAATATAGAGCTTTTCAATGAAAAACTTCAAATATCTAATCAGAAACTCAAAGAATAGTTGCAGAAAGAAAATGGTGAAATGAACTTGTATTTTTTTATGGTGTAGTGCTACAATGTTTTTTCCAACCCCCTTCCATGTGGAAGTAGGGTTCCTTTTATAGTGGGCTCTAATGGCCCTTAGTACATTGTGGTCTAGGGGACCAGGCGGTACACAAGTACGTTGTCAGGTGAGTGGTCTCAGGGGTAGTGGTGTTGGCTCCAGTACATGGTCAGGTTCTGTGGGGATGTCCCCACTACTTATTCAGTACAAGTATCAGAGGAGTGGCACCAGGCGTAGTGGTGCTGGTGCTGGTGTCGACTCTGACATCTGGTTAGAAGCGTACAGGCCATGTCCCTTCTCCTAGTACTCCCACTACTTGTCTGGCATGAGCTTAGTGTCCGTACTTCTTCTGACTTGGTGTGAATTGCTATGGAGCCCTTCAAATTTGCCCTTATTGGTGTGTTAGAGGGATCAATGATTTTACCCCTTGTTGGCCTTATGGTAAGAGTGGTGCCCAGTGGTTGGAGCCAATCTTAAGGGGTGAGATAAGACCCCTCTAGTGAGACCAATTTTGGGGAGGTGACCCCTTGTGGTGCGGATGAGGTTTGGTAGGGTCGAGTGCACCAAGAGGAGGCATGACGCAAGGCTTCTCGAGACGCCTCCATCGAGGCATGGCTGCTAGGAGCGAGGCCCTCGCAAGACGCACCTCGCGAGGCGATGCATCTGGGTAGGCCGAGCGGTGGCGCGCTGCCTTCGCGAGGCGCGGCTGCTAGGCGCGCGACCCTCGCGAGACGCCCCTTGCAAGGCGATGCGCCTAGGCAGGCTGAGTGGTGGCGCACGGCCTTCACAAGACACCTCCAGTGAGGCGCGGCTGCTGGGCGCGAGGCCCACGCGAGACGCCCCTCGTGAGGCGATGCACCTGGGCAGGCCGAGTGGTGGCACGCGGCCTTCGCGGGACACCTCCAGCGAGGCACGACTGCGGGGTGCGAGGCCCTCGCGAGACGCCCCTCGCGAGGCGGTGCACCTGGACAGGCCGAGTGGTGGTGCGCGGCCTTCGCGAGACGCCTCCAGCGAGGCGCAGCTGCTGGGCGGGAGGCCCTCGCGAGACGCCTCTCGCGAGACGCCCCTCACGAGGCGGTGCATCTGGGCACGCCAAGTTTTGGCACATAGCCTCCAACAGCCTTGCGAGGCCTATATTTAGGCGTTTATGGGACTTGAGCATGTGCTTTGGGTCTTTTACAAGCATGAAATTTTGAGCATCCACACTTACTATAAAATAATTTACTTAATCATTTTCTCAAAATATAGGGTTTTAAACCCTCTTTTAATTTATTAACTATTAATAAATTAAATCTTTTATTTTTAAAAAGAATAAAAATTCTTTAATAAAAATAATTCACACTATACTCAAAGTGGTAATTTTAGTCAAAATATGTTTTCAAGACTTACCAAGATTTTATCTTACAATAAGCAAAATTTTTCTTTTTACCTTAAGTTCCAAAATCTCATTTTTGCACTAAGTGTGAAAACCCTATTTTTTCACATTTTTAACTACATACTTTGTTAGTTCATAACTTGAAATTTACTTACCCAATTGTTACCAAAATTTCTCAATTCCATTTTTGGTATGTCATTTAGATCTTTGTAAAATCTTAGGTCAAAATGAGTATTTTTTATTGGTGAAATTATTTTCCAACAATGAAGTAAAAATGACCTTATTTTCAAGTCCTTAATTTTTCCAAACTTTGACACTTAATAACTTTCAAACCGTTCAGTATTTTCTTACCAAATTTTACAGTGGAATACTAGATTATTCCAATAATATGTCCACCAAATTTTAGAAAAATTGGGTTCAATTTCCCTATACAGTGGCTGTCCAAACTTGGTTCCGAAAATAAGAATACGAAAAAAAAACAGTTTTTTTACCTAAACTTTGAAATAGCATAACTCACTCATTTTTAAATATTTTTGAGTGTTTCAAAAGCTCAATTTTATGTACTGAATCTAAACAACATCACAGTATAATTAAATTTTACAAAATCAATATACAATGGATGATTAACCCCTTGGAAGTCACAGCTCAAAACATGTATTTTGTTTTTAAGGTTTCCTACAAAACCTTTGGGGGTTTTGATCCCTATTTCAAAAAATTAACACACAAGCATCATAAAAATTATGAAACAACTACCATAACCTTATTACATCACCAATAAGAAACTTTAATCATTAACTATACAAAATAATGCTTAAAACTAAAAATCATACAATAACAACCATAAAAGTAAATTTTTTTACCTCTTTGATGTTCTTGCTTAAGGTGTGGATCTTCCTACTAGCTTTGGCTCCTTCAAAACCTTTTAAAAACCCTAACCAACTCCCCCCAACAACATAGATAATTAGCTATTTGAAAATCTATGGTTTAAAACCTTACAAAAGTCTAGTTTATTGAAACTTTACCTTAGAGAAAACCCTTCCTAAACCAAGGCTTAGCTTCCAAGTCTCCTTAGTGTTATTGAGGTTGAAGATGGAGAGAAAAATTGAGAGAATTTTCAAAAAAAGATGATAGTGAAAGTGAGAGAGTGAGTGGTCGGTTTGGGGAAGGGGTTGGAAGAGTTTATACAACTCTAATTATAACCTAAAACACTCAAGTGTTTTACCCACTTGCCTTTATCCCTAACATTTAAATAGATAGGATTTAAAAGTTAATTAATTTTTGTTCAAACCACTTTAAAGCCTCACATGGCCGGCCAACCTTTCCTATATATGCATTTATCTATATATATATTTTATAAAGGTGAATCAATATTTCCTAAGAAGAAAAGTCCAAATTGACTTTATATACCGTTTACTCTATTTAAGTTTTAAAAACAAAACTTAACACATAATAATTAAATTAAATGTCTCTCACATTTAATTTAATTAATCACACAATAAAATTTTACCTAAGGCCCGTTTATGGAATAAAATTTCTCATTTCGGTAAAATTAAGCATTTAACACAAAATGCCCTAAAATTTCCATTTTCTCTTAGGTTTATTATTTTTTACCAAAATTTAATTTTTATTAATGTATTTTATGCCCAAAATATATTTTCCATATCTTTTCATTTTATTTTCTGAGATTTTTACCCGATCAAGGTTTTTGTGCCGGTCCAGGACCAAAAGTCTTATCTTGACTTTTAAATCACAAAATTCATAATTTGGCTAGCAATAACTCATGGAATAATTTCCAAACAAATATAATATTATTTAAAATAATATTCTTAACTCGGGGAAAAAATCCCAACCCGAGTCGTTTAAAGGTACCCGAAAACACAGGGCGTTACATGCACATTATGATTTAGTAACATGTTATTACTGTTCATGAGCATATTAAGTTTTCTTGCTGAGCTTTGGCTCACGGGTGCTATGTGGTGAAGTAAAGGCAAAAGAAGCTGGAACATCCTTGAGTTGGAGAGCTTAGGTGACGATGTGTACATATGCAGCTGCTCGACCGCCACGGCCGAGGGTTTAAAGAGGAACTAGGGTTAAACCCTATTTTGCCGCTTAATTCGGCTAGTTGTAAATATTTTGTTGTAATTAACCTTTAAATTATATTTCTGGGATCCCAATATATACAGTAAACGCTTTAGTGAAATGTTGTATCTTAACCAAAAAAATTAACCATAAACCGCTAATCATACTTAGTTACACGATTATGGCCAAATGACTCGATTAGCGAGTTTAGCACTGTTTAAAATGCATATTGTAACGGTCCCTAGGTAGTAGGGCATTACAGCCTTGGCTCACGAGTGCTTTGTGGTGCAAGTAAGGGCAAGAGTAAGCTGGACCAGTCATGAGTTGGAGAGCTTTAGGGGCAGTGTGTACATATGCAGCCTGCTCGACCGCCACGGCCGGGATTACTTGGGAGGGACTAGGGTTGAACCCTTTTTTTCTGCTTAGGATGGCTAGTTTATATTTTATTTGTCTTTTATCAGTCTGTAAACCCTTTTTAGGATCCCGTGTATAAACTAAACACTTTTAATGAAAAATGATTACTTCGTTGACCAAAATTGTTAATACCTAACCTTGGTTTAGTTTTCAATTATACATTCAAGTCCAAATGACTCGCTTAGCGAGTTAAGCACAATTTTAAACGCACGGTGTAACGGTCTTGGCTAACCAGGGTGTTACACCAATCGTAACAAGTAATAAAGTGATAAATCAAGTATCGTTCCCACAAAGACTGTTATTAAATACCAAAAATTAAACTTTAATTCTAATTGATTGACAAATAATGAATTCCGAATTTATAAAACTAAAGGAATAAAACAATAAAATAGAACAATAGAGAACTTAATACTAAATATTGATTCAATGGAATAAGAATTAGGGTTATTAACTTCATCAACTATCCACATATGCCTCTCTAATGTGAATTTAAGAATTCATATCTCTATTGTGATAGCGGATTACAATTGTAAATTATATTCTTACGAGGACTTATCATTCTCTACAATAAGCAATCTCCTACATCTTTGTGGTAAACTAACATATTGCAGACATTAAACATGTAATCCCTAAGCTACACAAATCATATAGGTACTCTCGCCCAATATAAATCAATGATTATTTGACTATAGCGTATTTATCCTTCACTTCTCAGATCTCAGGTTAAAATCATGTAAATAGTGCTCAAGCATTCACAAGCATTAAACACAAGTCAAACAATTCACAATATTGATAAAGAATTCATAAAAACTTCATTAAATCATCATAAGGTTTCAAGAGAATCCATTAATAGCCTAAATAAGAAACTTAGTTCATGCTAAACATAATAAAATCTATCAAACTAAATATAAACATCACTACAAGAGAAAGTAAAAGAAGAAGAAGAAAAATAATGATAGAACTAGTTGGTCTCCAAGATTTTTCCTCCACAGAGTGTTTCCTTCGGTCTCTTCTTAGGGTACTCCCCTAAAAAATCATAATAATGTTGCTTAAACAGTAGTCTTTGCTTTGAACGTGAAATTCCATTTTTCCCTGCTTAAAATGCCCTAATCTGCACTGTTGACCGCGTTTTTGGCCAACGACGTGTAGACGTCCAAACGACAAAACCTTCAAGAGAAATAAACGACACAGACGGTTTTTATAGTGGTTCAGCCCCAATGTGTTGGTAATAGCCTAATCCACTTAGAGTTGTGATTATAGATCTGCACTCAAGATCAGATGAACCTGAGTCAACTGAGTTTCTTCAGTGCAGATTACAAGAATACAAGAATTATCTCAAGATACAAGTACTCTCTCTCTAGAAAATTAGAATTCGAAAAAGTCCAAAAGTCCTCTTTATGATGCCATAAGCCTTGTATTTAAAGGCTCAGGATCGTACAGATGATATCCCCCATAATCAGGATATTTGGTTATTCTCACTATATTTAATTTACAATAATATTCAAAATATAACGATACACTATATTCATGGGATAAACTGAGAGATTCCCGCGCAAGCCAAGACCGATTCTTATTGAAGCTGTTTCTGGGATTTTTTACGTAGCCCTGCTCTGTCTAGTCGATTCATATCACATTCAAGCTGGTCGGCCAAACCTTGACTGGGCAGACATGCACCTGACTGGGCAGGCATGCACTTAGCTGGGTAGACATGCACTTGGCTGGGCAGACATGCACTTAACTGGTCGGACATGGTCATGACCGGTCGGCCAAGGTCATGCCTGGTCGGCCAAGGTCATGCCTGGGCAGATAAACATGTGACTGGTTGGATAAGGTCATGCCTAGGCAGACAAACATGTGACTTGTAACGCCCTGGACAGCCAAGACCGTTACACTGTGTACTTATAAAGGTGCAAGACTTGCTAATCAAGTCATTAATTTGAAAACGTGTCACTAAACATGTAGGAGTTAAGGTTAAAAAGGTTTTGGTCTCAAAAGACTCATTTAACATATTTAAACTGTAATAATATGGGACCCCATACAAAAACATAGTTAAAGAAAGTTTACAGACTCCCAAAAGTAAATGAGTAACCACTAGCCATACTAAGGCAAAACAGACAGTCTTCAGGTTCCATGTCCTTGCCTAGACCTCAACCGTGGCGGCCGAGCACCTGGCTATGTACATTCCGCTCGCTAAGCTCTCCAGTCAGGGCTGATCTAACTTGCCCTTGCCTTTACCTGCACCACGTAGCACCCGTGAGCCAAGGCCCAGCAAGAAAACATCATAGATAACTCAAGTAATAATAACAGACAAATAGCTCAGTAAGCATGTATACCCATCAGATAATCCACAACAGATATTTAGCATAAACAATCCAATACAAAATACATTCTATCACATATAATATTCATATCACATAATATTCAGGGCCGACGACTTAGGCCGCACCCTCTGTTTAACCCACTGACTCTGGCCCGCTTAAACCAAGCTCAGTGCATAATAAGTTGTCCTCGGCTACCAGTGGCCGAGTCGCGCCCTATGCGCTAGTGAAACCCTTGGCACCCTTAGGCCGTTGGTTCACTAAATGGCTTGCATGGCATAATACCATTTGTTCAAGCTTCTACAGTAGGGAGCCCTTAGTCCCGTCACATATATTCAACCAGGTGCAGTTTTCTTACCTTTAGTCTGAACGGTTATCGAATTACGAGCAACGCCCCTCAAGCACGATCCATTCCCGAGCCTAAGCTTTTATCACCTAGCCACAACCAAAGTATAGGGTTTCATAAATACTCAAATATAGGTTTTCAGTTACAAAACTAACTCCCGGGACTCCTAATTCCACCAAGCACGAGGGTGAAACCAAACCCGAACACACTAGACCACTTCCCCATGCTTAAAACCCTCAAAATCTCAAGTGTGCAACCAAGGGCTGCAGCCCCCAAAGCCTAGCCGCGGCCCTTCCCCAAAACAGAACCTACTCCCACACTGAACCACACACGCGCCGTGGCCCTTGCCTTGGGCGCCGCGGCGCGCCCCCTTGGCCGAGCCCCCTTGGCTTCTTTGCATGCTAGGGCCGCAGCGCTCTAGAACAGAGCCGCGGCCCTCCCCTTCGAACCCAGATTTTACACCATTTCAAAGCTCAAAACCTTACCTTAAACCATCCCAAAACTTCCCAACTCTTAACCAATCAATTCCCAACTTCTTTAGCACGATCTAAACAACATAATTCCCAAGAAAACACAGCCTAACACACTCTAATCTCCTCCTTTCCATTTCTGAAACCCAAGTGCTACAAACACTCAAACCAGCCACTCAAACTTAATTTAAAACCTCTAAATTTGGAGTTGAAACTTACCTTTGCTGCAGATTCACTTCACCAAGCTATAACCAAGCTAAGCTCCCAAGTTTTCCCTCTTAATTCTGCCTTAGAACATCAAAATTATACTTGTTTCAACACTTAACTAAAATCCAGAATTCTAACCACAGAGAAGAAAATTAAAAGCTTACCTTAACCCTGTTTTAGTGCTTGATAAATCCCTGAGCTAGACCTCCAAATCCTCACCACAATTCCAGAATTTCCAACTAGTTTCCCCCTTAGTCTTTCTGTGTTTCCTTCCCTTGGTTTTCCCTTAAGCGTGAGAGAGAGAGCTGAGTCTAAGTGTTTAGTCGGTTTTTTTTTCTTCTAAAAACTTCCTAAGGTCTATCTCACATATTAAGTTAATCCCGAGGCTCGGGGTGTCGGAACCGTCCCCTAGGCCAAAATGGTAAAATCCCCCAATATTCCCGCCTAGACATTCTAACCTCAAATATATCTCCATATATTTGTTTCCATGACCCAATAGTCCAAATTGCTACCCGCTATCTAAAATTATCCCCGACTTCTTCGAAGTCATATCTTAAACCCTGTTGTGACTTTTCCCACTATCTGGCCCTAGAATCATCTTGAGTCCACATAATAATGTGGTTCTCACATATATCACATATCATATTACCACATAATACAATCAATTATCATATAAACATTATTAGACATGTAATTACTCATTAAATCACAATTATTCCACTAATGCCCTCCTGGCACACTAATCAAGGCCATTAAGCCTTATTAGCGAATTTGGGTCGTTACATGACTGGTCGGACAAGGTTATGCCTGGTCGGTCATGACACTTGACTGGCCAGTCAACATTCTTCACTGGTCTACCGAGTCACTCCTAAGCCAGATCACCCAACCATTCCTTGCCATTTGTCATTTCTATTGCCACGTCATCGTTTTCAAATTTTGGGGATAACATTTGCCCCCCAAGTTTATTATATGATGCTCTCACATAATAAACTTTTTTCTCCACATCTAACGGCACAATTAAAAAAAATCAACTGTTCATCTTCCCGCCATGCAACAGACCACGACTCCACAGACCACGATCACTGCAATTAACTGCTCATAGTCTTGGGGAGAAAAAATATCTAAGGAATTCCAAGGGTCCAAAAATAAGTGGCAATTCCCACTTTTTTCCTTTAAATAGACCCCTATACTCCCACACTTCCACACACACACAAGAGAGCAAAAACAAAAATTTCCCTCATCTTTTTTTTTCATCTTTGGCCGAAACCCCATAAGCCTTCTCCTTGGCCGAAAAGTTCAAGGATTCTCAAGGAAAAGCTCTCATTTCTTCAAGCAAATCAAAGGGTTCTTCAAGATTGGGTAAGTCCTCTCCTTCATCTTCACTTGTGTTGTTATTTTTTTTTTCAAAATTCCATGAAAGATACATGTGTTGGCTGAAACTTCATAGGGAATTTTTTCTTAAGTTTGTCTATGAATCTTTGAAATACAATGTGTTTTGTGGTTGTTCTAATGTTATTTAGGTTATGGGTAACTCAATCTTGTCTTCAATTTCATGGAAATTTGAAGACAAATGAATTTTCAACCTAAATTGCATGTATGTGTTTATGGGTATTTGATGATATGAATGTGGTCTCTAGAACATTAGGAACTTTACAAATTCCCTATTTCGATCTTGTTATGGTGTATTTTGGGTGAAGAACTGTGTTTGTGCTAGATGGAATTTAGGGCTTTATTTTTTTTCGAAATGGGTTTTGGTTGAGTTCGGGTATGGGGAATGGACGATTGGCCATTACTCATGGCACTTTGAAAATGCTAGTCTGATCAGACCCTACAACATCCACTCAGACCTAAGTCCCATCCGATCGAATGCCCATGCGCTGGCCCCTCGGACACCTAATGATGCCCCTCGGACAAGGACACGTCTGCTCGGATACCTCGGCGCTGGGCCTCGGACGCGCGCTGCTCCTGGTCGGATGCTCTCGGCAAGCCCTTCGAACACCAGGCGAGCCGCTCGGACACCCTCGGCGTGGCCCTCAGACACCAGGCGAGCCGCTCGAACACCCTCGGCGTGCCCCTCGGACACCAGGCAAGCCGCTCGGACACCCTCGGCGTGCCCCTCGGACACCAGGCGAGCCGCTCAGACACCCTCGGCTTGCCCCTCGAACACCAGGTGAGCCGCTCGGACACCCTCGGCGTGCCCCTCGGACACCAAGCAAGCTGCTCGGATGCCACATGGGCCACTCGGACACCAGCCCTTTTTTAACACTCTTAGCACTTTTAGGCACTAAAATTATTTTTTCCTCATGCACGCTAAAATTTTACTACTTAGATAAATTTTTTCTAAGTAGAAAAATAAACATTGCTCTGTTGACTTATATTTGTATGGTTACTCACCTCCCCATTTTTATTTTTTGTAGATGAATCGCTTCGACTATAGGGGAGGTGACAACCACAAAAACTTTGACACGTCCATCACGCAGTCAAGTGACACCCCTCAGAGCAGCGACTCTTCGTCAAAGTCCCCTGACAGTCGCACTCCTAAGGATCGCCTCCGCCGCTTTAAGAAGATCCTCCTCCGTTCAGCTTTATACTTTCTTCATGAAGAGCAGTTCCTTCATCAAGCTGAACAGCCGACAATGAGGGTAAAGAAGTCCAACAGACTCTCGCAGGACTAGGATCCTCAAGTAGCCCGCAGAGCGGTACAGAAAGTGGTGGACCGCAGTGAGGTCCGAACTGCGGCTTCTTCGAGACCACCCCACCAGACGCCAAAACCAAACAAGCCTCGGAGAAAGATTACCCAGAAATTCGCTACCGAGATCCAGCGTCTGGCTGTCCAAAAACCAAGGAAGGAAGGAGAAGAAACACCTTCTTAGTTTACCGCCAAGCCTGCGAAGCTCAATCCTGGGATGTTTGACAAACACATCCAAGCCTTGGGCTTGAGAGGGGTGAATGTGATATGTCCGCACCCCCATCAGAGGGCTAACAGGCCTGGCGAACCGTACTATGCCTGGTCTAGGCACCATATATATGCAGGAGCTACTATCCCGCTACACCCCTTCTTCCGGTCAGTAGCGGATTATTTCAACGTTTCTCCCTTCCAGATCGCTCCTAATGGGATTCAGGCGTTGTCTGCCCTGTTCATTCTTTACTTCCTACAAGGCTGGGATGAGCCTACTCCTCACGAAATACACTACCTATTCGACTTCAGAACCAACCCGAGCCATAAGAACACAGGTGTTTTCCACCTCTTTCATAGGCATAAAGGGGTTAAATACCTTTATGGCATTGCTCACAAGTCGAATCCTGGGAAATACTACACAGAGTATTTTCTTACGTCGGACATCAAAGCCAACAACCTGGCTTTTACGCATGCGGGTCCATTCCAGCAACCCTTGCCCACAAAATAAATGTCTGGCCGAGCAGAGGAGTTGGCCAACATGCGCATCAAGGAGAAGGATGTGAAAATTTTGGTTACTGTAGACAATCTTCAGATGATGGGCCTGCTACCAAGTAACCAGAACATCACAGTGGAGAGCACTACTGAGGAAAATAATGCAACTGATCAGTCCAACGCCGGCACTGAGGTAGTGACCGATCAGTTCTCTCCTGGACCATCTCCTCACTCCTGCACACCAGGTGATCTCATCATTAGGGAGCCCCAGCCAGAGGACCATCGTAGTCCTGCTATTCCCACACATCCTGGGAAGGGGAAGGCCATCCATCTTGAGAGGGACTTAAGCTCATCATCCGACGACGAGGACGACTTTCTCGACCAAATCCTCAACTCAGGTCTAGTAGTCATAGTGAGATGTTTAATAACTTGGTTATATGGAATTTATAGAACTGTCTAGTAGTAGTAATGTACTTATCCACATATTGCTTTATTGTTATTATTTTTTTTTACTAACAAATCTTGTACTTTCTCTTTTGCAGATTCAGAGATGTTTAGGCATTTCAACGCCCCTCCTGCCCCGAAGAGGAAGTCTGGAGAAGGGAGTGGCTCCACCCCTCCGAGCAAAGTCCCGAGGATAGTACCGCCTAGCCAAGGGAGACAACCCGAGGGGTCGGTTGCAATCCCGCAGCTGACCCCTTCCTCGCTTCCTCCCTCTGCGAGCCTAACCCCCACTCGCTCGACTGGCTTGAGTGAGGCACTTCGCACTGCTGGTACTATTGGGAAGGAAGTGGTTGATCAGACTCTTCATGACGCTTCAACGATTCAAAGCTTTGAATCCTTTCCTCGACTTAGTGTTGATGTCGTCTTACAAAGAGGGCTTGCTCAGTTGGCGAATGTAAGTATTCTATCACAAGACAGTTTGTTATTTATATTTATACTTGTAGTAACCTCTTGTCTTTCCTGCAGACGCTCATCACCATCAGTCATGCTCAGCACCAAGTAGTAGACTACAAGGAGTTGATCAAGGTCTTAAATGATCAACTAGTGGAGGCCCAAGCTAAGGTGGATACTCTGACTTCTTCAGAAAAGGTTCTTATATCCCAGTTGGAGCAGTCATAGGAGACTGTAGCTGAGTGAGATGAGTCTCTTAGGAGACTGTTTGATGAGAGTCAACCACAAGTTCAAACCAACAAGTCACTGACCGATCAGCTGGAGAAACTGACTCGTGAGAACGAGGAGTTGACTAGCGAGAATGAGGAGCTAAGGCGGGAGAAAGAAGCCGATCTAGTTCGCTACGAGGAAATCTGCTTCAACTGCTTTTACCAGGTGTGGAAGCTGAACAAGCCTCTCAACCTTGACTTTCTCACAGAGGAGGTCAAGGCGGAGGAGCTTGCGAAATGTGAGGAAAAGGCTATCGAGGAAGCAGCTAATCCTACCGGCACAACATCGGTTTCCCCCACGCTGTCATTCCAACCGGAAGGAGCAGCTGATGCTGAGGAAGGGGTTGATCAACCTGCCAGAGCTGACCAGTGATCTCTCATCGGACCAGAGAGGCCTCCATCCGACCAGACAAGTTGTCATCCGACCAGCTCTCTAGTAGACTTTTGTTTTGTATTTTTCTATGTACTCTTGCTCGTATGGCCGAGCTATTGGCATTTATACTTTACTTTTTCTTGGCTAACTTGAAACATTCTAAGTCTTTTTAGACTTAAAACATTATAAGTTTTTTGTGAATAGCAAAGTCACTCTGATGTATGCCTTATATTTTCACATGAGTACTTATTTTTCTAACTTAGAAATTCTAGACATTTCATAAGTCCATACTAAGTATACTTTCTCACACTCTTATTGCTCTAACATTTTATGAGCATAATGTTTATTGTCACACAAATATCTGCTTCTAACTTAAGATTTTTAAAAAATTCCAAGTTACTTAAGCTTTGTCAAACAAGTTAGCTTAATGGCCTTTTTGGACTTCGAAAATTTACAAGTCAGCCTAAAAACAAATATCTTTGCTCGTGCTCTTATTGCCTGTGTTGAAGTGTACGCCAGTATACCCTATGTGCCCCCCAAGTGATTGAGGGTTAAAAAATCCTTGATCACTTGCTACTTGACCGAATTTTTCCGAGCAGTTATTACTCGTGAAACACATAGAATATACAAAAGATATTTCAACAGTTAACCACTGCAAAAACATGCAACTATTTAAACGTTGGTATTCTTCTGATGGATACCGACCAGTTGAACACTGCCCGGTATTTCTTTTTAGAAGACCTTTTTTTGTTTTAAGTTGTAATGACAGTTGAACACTGCCAAAGCAAGAATAATCAACACATATGCAAAATTTGTAGCAAGATTCGACCACGTTGCGCGTGATCTCTTTTATTACTCGTAAAAAAAAATGACAAAACGTGTCTAATTACAAGTCTCAAACAAAATAACATTGTTCAAAATAACATGACTGGTTAGCAAATAGCCAGTTCACAAACAAACTTAAATAACAAGTTAAGCACTTGATACAAAGCTACTACTCTATAAGCAGTATTCATTGATAATATTTCCTCAAGTGCTCGCCATTCCAATAGTTCCTAATCAGCTCTCCATTTAACTGAGCAAGCTTGTAAGTGTTGGGTGGCAAGACTTGCTCAATTTGATACGGTCCCTCCCAGTTTGGTCCTAGTACTACAGCCGCCGGGTCTCTGATGAACACCTTTCTGAGGACCAAATCTCCGACCTGGAACTTTCGATCTCTGACTTTGGAATTAAAATAGCGCGCCACCTTTTGCTGATGAGCAGCAACTCTCAAGCTTGCTTTTTCTCGTCTCTCCTCGAGGGAATCTAATGATTCAGCTAGCAATTGGTGATTCTCCTCCTGGTTGTACATGGTCCTTCGATGAGATGGTGGGTCTACTTCCACAGGTAACATGGCCTCATACCCATATGCCAAGGAAAAGGGGGTATGACCAGTTGCTGTCCGAGCAGTAGTCCTGTATGACCAAAGGACTTCTGGAAATTCTTCCGCCCAAGCACCCTTAGCTTGCTCTAAACACTTTTTTAAAGTGTCCTTCAGAGTTTTGTTTACTGCTTCAACTTACCCATTGGCTTGCGGATGGGCTACCGAGGAGAAACTTTTTGTGATGCCATGCCGAGTGCAGAAATCGGTAAATATGTCACTGTCGAACTGAGTGCCGTTGTCAGACATTATCTTCTTGGGCAGACCATAACGACATATTATATTCTTAACCACAAATTCTAACACTTTCTTTGAGGTGATCATGGCTAGTGGTTCGGCTTCAGTCCACTTAGTGAAATAATCCACAGCAACCACCACAAATTGTACTCCTCCTTTCCCCTTGGGTAATTTCCCGATCAGATCAATGCCCCATACTGCAAAAGGCCATGGGCTCTGCATTTGCTTCAAGACATTCGGAGGTGCCCTTGGCACTTTAGAAAATCTCTGGCATTTATCACACTTCTTTACGTACTCCATAGAATCCTCATTCATTGTAGGCCAGAAAAATCCTTGCCGCAAAATCTTTTTAGATGGACTCTTCCCCCCAGCATGATCTCCACAGAACCCCTCGTGCACTTCAGCTAATAAGTTTTTTGACTGGCCGGGTGCTATGCACCTGAGTAGAGGCAAAGAGTACCCTCTTCTATACAGCACCCCATCCATCATAATGTGCCTAGCAGCTTACCTCATAATCTTCTTTGCTTCTTTACGATCATCTGGGAGGGTTCCTTGCTCAAGGTAAGCAATGATGGGTGTCATCCAAGTGTCAACTATTGTGATGGGCATGGCTTCTTGATCACTAATGCTCGGCTCCGCCAAGTATTCCACCGGTACTATATTCAGAGTTTCAGCATCTTTTGCACTAGCTAGTTTTGCTAAAGCGTCTGCGTTGGAGTTCTGCTCCCATGGTACCAACTTAATGGTGTACTCCTCGAATTGTGCTAGCAGATCCTTGGTCTTATTTAAGTATGTCATCATGCGTAGGCCCCTTGCCTGATATTCCCCTAAGACTTGGTAGACCACCAATTGGGAATCACTGTTCACTTCATCCGACCGGGCACGAACATCTCTAGCCAAGCGCAAGCCTACTAGGAGGGCTTCATACTCCGCCTCATTGTTAGAAGCATTGAATCTGAATCTTAATGCGCAATGAATTCGGTGCATCTCTGGAGTGACCAATATAATTCCACCTCCTGAATGATGCTCATTCGACGACCCATCAACAAAAAGTTGCCAATTAGGAAGTTCCTCTTTCTGCCCAGTGACACGCTCTTGCTGGTCGGGAACATCAGCGATCCCAGTACATTCAGCAATGAAATCTGCCAAAGTCTGACCCTTAATAGCAGATCTTGGTTGGTACTTAATTTCGAATTGGCCCAATTCAACCGCCCATTTAAGTAGCTGACCAGATGACTCTGGCTTCTGCAAGACTTGACGTAGGGGCTAGTCGGTAAGGACTTTAATGGGGTGTGCTTGGAAATAAGGCCGCAACTTGCGAGATGCAAGTACCAAGCAATAGGTCAACTTCTCGATCATGGGATACCGGGATTCTGCTTCTATCAATCGCTTGCTAACGTAGTACACCGGATGCTGCACTTTATCTTCTTCTCGTACTAGGGCAGCACTAACAGCGTGCTCCGTGACTGCTAAGAAAATAAAGAGGTCTTCTCCATCAACTGGCTTTGAAAGAGCAGGAGATTGGGCCAATTGTTCCTTTATGGCTTGGAAAGCCTGCTCACATTCTACCGTCCATTCAAACTTCTTGCTCCCTCTAAGCAGGTTAAAAAATGGGACACACTTGTCCGTCGATTTAGAGATGAACCTGCTTAGAGCAGCAATCCGCCCAGTCAAGCTTTACACATCCTTAATTCTAGCCAGAGACTTCATTTCTGCGAGCGCCCTTATCTTTTCTCGATTTGCCTCTATTCCTCGGGAGTTCACCATAAACCCAAGAAATTTTCCAGAACTTACTCCAAATGAGCACTTGAGGGGGTTTAACTTCATGTTGTACTTTCTTAGTATTGCAAAGCACTCCTCCAAGTCTCGTACATGTCCTTCAGCTTCCTTTGACTTCACCAGCATATCGTCTACGTACACCTCCATGCTCTTGCCGATTAAGTCACGGAACATACCATTCACCAGACGCTGGTAGGTAGCTCCAGCATTCTTCAATCCAAATGGCATGACCTTATAACAGTACAGCCCTTTGTCCATTCGGAAACTGGTATGCTCTTCATCAGGAGGATGCATGCTGATCTGGTTATACCCCGAATACGCATCCATGAAGGACAATGTTTCATGACCAGAGGTCGCGTCCACCAACTGGTCTATTCTCGGCAAAGGAAAACAGTCCTTTGGGCATGCTTTGTTCAGGTCGGTAAAGTCCACACAAGTCCTCCATTTTCCATTGGGCTTGGGCACTAACACTGGGTTTGAAACCCAGGCAGGGTAATATGCTTCCCTTATAAACTCGTTCTCCTTTAGCCGCTCCACCTCCTCCTTGAGAGCCTTTGCTCGATCTTTGTCAAGCAATCTCCTCTTCTGCTGCATTGCTGGATAGCTTTCATCCACGTTGAGCACGTGGCCGATCACAGTTGGTGAGATACCCACCATATCCTTGTGAGACCAGGCGAAGACATCTTGATTCCTTCGCAAAAAATCTATCAGCTGTGCCCTCACTTCTGCCTTCAACTTTTTTCCAATTTTGACCCCTCTGGTCGGGTCATTCTCATCTATTAGGACCTCCTCTAACTCCTCGGACGGTCCCACCTCACTTTCATAATCCCCAAAGCGAGGATCAAAGTCCCTTCCCTTGCTTTGGGCAACGCCCTATTTGGTGACTTCATCACCGGATGGGGCTTTTTGTTCTCTTAAACCAAGAGTGCTTTCTTGGCCAAACTCTTCTAACATCTCTTCCTGATCGGTTACAACTGCAAAACTTAGGTCGACATCCATCTCGTCTACCTCCTCTCTCTCGGCACATACAATCATGTTGTTTTCCTTGGCTCCCTTCCTTGCTTTAGCTACCGAGGCATTATAACATTCCCTAGCCTCTCTCTGGTCTCCTCGGACGCAGCCTATGCCTGCACTGGTTGGGAACTTTATGGAAAGGTGCCATATAGAGACTGTTGCGTGCAAGGTTGTGAGCATTGGTCGACCAATAACCACATTAGAGGCGGACGGGCAGTCAACTATCAAAAACTTTGTCATCACTGTCTCATGCTTGGGGGCATTCCCCGTTGTGACTGGCAACTTGATCGTTCCAGCTGGTGACAATCCTTCTCTAGTGAACCCATAAATGACTTGAGAGCATGGCTTCAAGTCATTGATAGATAGCTTCATCCTGTCAAAGGATGATTTATAAACAATGTTCACAGAACTCCCTGTGTCGACCAAGCATCTCTTCACCTTCATATTCGCAATTTGAACTGTCACGATGAGAGGGTCATTATGAGGATACCTCACGTGTCGAGCATCATCTTCAGTGAAAGTGAGGGACTCACTTTCGTATCGTGGGTTCTTCGGAGGCCGCTCCTCCACAGCCATAACTTTGGAGGTTGATGCTGCATCCAACTCATGACGAAGGGTGCGAACATACCTCTCCCTTGCCTTGTTGCTATCTCCAGCCAGATGTGGACCTCCACATATGGTTTCTAGTGTGAAGTCCACAGGCTCAGGTTGCAAAGGTGGGGATCGTTGCCGCTTGAACCCAAGATTGTTTCTACTTCCCTCTCCTTGGGTCTTCTCTGCTCGATACTTTTTCAGTTTTCCCGACCTGAGGAGAAACTCTATCTCATCCTTGAGATGATTGCACTCATTCGTGTCGTGACCATAGTCTCCATGGAAGCGACAGAACTTGTTCATATCTCTCTTACTCATCTCCTTCTTGATTGGTGGGGGTTTCTAGTAGGGGACCTCCTGATGACTTGCCAAATATATCTCAGCTCGGGTCGCCGAAAGAGTGGTGTAATTGGTGAGCCGAGGTTCATATTTAGTTGGCTTGTCGTTTGATCCTGACTTAGCCTTCTTTTCATTGTGGCGGTCAGACCCGTTATTCCCACGTTTCTTACCACCACTTTGATCATTTCCACCATTCTTGGGAGGATCAGTCGATCCGCTCGGATTGTTTAGGCCCTTCTCTCCCCTCTCAATTGCATCATCCCATTTCATGTACTTGTCCGCCCGGTCAAGAAATTGTTGTAACGTTGAAATTGGATTGCAATGAATGCTATCCCACAAAGGACTCCGATGGATTATGCCGGAAGAAATTGCCACCATCTTCCCCTCATCTCCAACTGCAGTAGCTCGGTTAGCTTCTCTCATGAACCTTTGTATGTAGTTCTTGAGAGACTCATTCTTCCCTTGCTTAATATCCGCCAAATGATTGGCGTAAACTGGAGGGGTCCGAGCAGCACTAAACTGCCTGCAAAACTCCTTTCTAAAACTTTCCCAAGAAGTGATAGAGTTAGGCTTAAACTTCCAATACCACTCCTAGGCAGTGTCGAATAATGTAGTAGGAAGACTCTACACCGATAGTCATCACTCACTCCAAGCAGCTCCATCTGATCTTCGAATTTACCCACGTGCCTTATCGGATCTGCCTTTTCTGTATAAACTGGCAGTACCAGTGCTTTGTACTTTGCTGGTGGCTGGGCAACTCTAATTCGAGCACAGAACGGGCTGCCACTCCTGTGGTCTACTGGATCGATCACAGAGGGTCGTTTCGACACACCCTGAACTGCTGCTGTCAGAGCATCAAGCTGGGCTTGGATGCCTGGGGCCACTGCTTGGGACTCCGCCTCGGGACCGCCTGGTCGGGCGCTCCTACCCGGCATACCATCATCAAGTATTTCTACTTGATTGGTAGGTCGGTTCGGATCTCGCCCTTCGACCGGGACGGTCCTTCTCCTATCAGCAATGACGTCTCTTAGATCCTTCTAAGCGGTATGCTTTCCTAACCGATCGAACACCGTACTCCGAGTTTTTTCGGAAGGCTTGCCATGCGAAACATGCTCCTTGCCACTGCGCTGGTTAGGATGCAGTGGTGGCCTTCCTGTCTGTGTTGGGCGGTCTTTTCCTCCTCGATGGTTATTATCATTCTTCTCCTTCGACTGGTCAATGTGATGACTATCAGCTTCATCATGACCATGCCCATCTTTGAAGTGTGAAGTTTCTTTACCTCGAGGAGCTCTATTTTGCTCCTGCTCAGGTGGAGTTTTCTTGCTACCTGATTTATGACTTCCTGATCTAGATGTCTCTGATCGGTGGCTCCTTGAGGGGGTTCTGGAGTTCCCCCTTTGGGTTGAGGCAGTGCCCGACCGTACCCCATCTTCTTCCCGACCAGGTGGGTTACTACCACTCCTGTTTGGCCCTCGAGAATGGGGTCTATCAGTGTTCTTACGACCAGCTTCTGTGGTCCTTGCTCCTGGGGTGGCTGCTCCTCATGCTGCAGCTTGGGCATTGGCCTGGGTCAGCTGTGTAGTTGCCTCCAGAGCGAGTGCAGCCTCGCGATGTCGCCTATCGATCTCCTCCTACTGTCGCTGGATCTCCTCACTCCTGGCCTCCATCTCCTGTCTTTGTTGCTCGAATGCAGCTTTCTGCCTAGCCATTTCTTCAGCGAACGCCTCCTGTCTGGCGTTGAATTGTGCCATTTCCTCCTGGAAAGCCCCCATGGCCTCCTGGAGTTGTTCAACCTCTGGAGTCACGTCCTCGAGCACGACTCTAGGCTCAGTCTCACGGTCTTGAGGGCCAGGACCTTTTAATCTGGCAGGCTCTTTAGAGGAACTTGTCTTCTTGGGGGCTGCATTGGTGTTCTTAGGCGCCATAATACTTCAGGGATCATCTGTCTTTCTCTTCAAGCTCTCAATGAAAGCACCAAAATGTTGACCGCATTTTTGGCCAACGACGTGTAGACATCCAAACGACAAAAACCTTCAAGAGAAATAAACGACACAGACGGTTTTTATAGTGGTTCAGCCCCAATGTGTTGGTAATAGCCTAATCCACTTAGAGTTGTGATTATAGATCTGCACTCAAGATCAGATGAACCTGAGTCAACTGAGTTTCTTCAGTACAGATTACAAGAATACAAGAATTCTCTCAAGATACAAGTACTCTCTCTCTAGAAAATTAGAATTCGAAAAAGTCCAAAAGTCCTCTTTATGATGCCATAAGCCTTGTATTTATAGGCTCAGGATCGTATAGATGATATCCCCCATAATCAGGATATTTGGTTATTCTCACTATATTTAATTTACAATAATATTCAAAATATAACAATACACTATATTCATGGGATAAACTAAGAGATTCCCGCGCAAGCCAAGACCGATTCTTGTTGAAGCTGTTTCTGGGATTTTTTACGTAGCCCTGCTCTGTCTAGTCGATTCATATCACATTCAAGCTGGTCGGCCAAACCTTGATTGGGCAGACATGCACTTAGCTGGGCAGACATGCACTTAGCTGAGCAGACATGCACTTGGCTAGGCATACATGCACTTAGCTGGTCGGACATGGTCATGACCGGTCGTCCAAGGTCATGCATGGTCGACCAAGGTCATGCCTGGGAAGATAAACATGTGACTCATGCCTGGGCAGACAAACATGTGACTGGTCGGACAAGGTCGTGACTGGTCGGTCATGACACTTGACTGGCCAGTCAACATTCTTCACTGGTCTACCGGGTCACTCCTAAGCCAGATCACACAACCATTCCTTGCCATTTGTCATTTCTATTGCCACGTCATCGTTTTCAAATTTTGGGGATAACATGCACATTGACCACCTCAGGCGTCGCGGCCCCATAAGTGTGCGTTGCGGCCCATGTCCACGATTCGAAATTGTCTCGTCTCTGACTTAACCAGCATCGCAACCCTATTAGGCCCATCGCAGCTCTAATTGCTCAATTAATAGCGTCGCGGCCCTCGTTTGCCCAGAACCTTCAACTCTCTATGTCATTGCACAATGTGGCTCTAATGTCCAATTTTTTCCAATTTACTACTTTTTAGGGCCAAACACGGTCGTTTCATCAATTCTTCCATAAATTCTGAAATATTAACAAACAAAGGCAAAAAAAAAGCGTCATATTGCACAGACATAACTAAATAAGCTAAAAAAATTCCCTAAAGTTACCCTCTAAAACACTATAAAAACTACTCTATCATATATTTTCCGAGTACACATGCTTCACAGAAAATCAGTGATCCAGCCTTACGGATCAAAACTCTTTTGTGCAACTCCTTCAATCCCTGTTCGGTCATTTTACTTGTTCGTCTATGCCACATTTCCATCTCAGATTCGTGTTCATGTACAACATCAGCTTCTTCCATGTGAACAGTCTCACTTTTTAGCAAATATAACCTGTGAAATTTTTCTCCTTTCATCACGACCAGGTATCTTCTTGAAACTTTCAAGTTTCCATTAGCTGATCTAAAGCTATACCCTCGTATTCAAGTGTGCTTAGAGAGATCAAGTTCCTTCTTAACTCTGGTATATGTCGAACCTTATTAAGACGTTTGATCGTTCTATCAAAGTGTCTAATCACTACTATACTGATTCCCATCACTTTGCATGATCTATCATCTCCCATCAAAATTGATCCCAAACTAACTTGTTTGTACTCAATGAAGCTTTTGCGACCAGGACACATATGAAATGTGCACCCTGAATCAAGAACTCATTCTTGAACAACCTTCTTATCAGCCACCATGAACAAATCACCATCTGAACTGTACTTTGAGTTTTCAACGACTGAAGCCGAATCTTGCATTCTAAGACCACCTTCCTTGAGTTTCTTCTTGTACTCAAAACAAAATCTCTTCACATGTCCGATTTTCCCACATAAATAACATTCTTGAATCTTTTGCATACTTGCCTCTTGACTTGGATCTTGATGGAGATTTATGGTGCATTCTTTGATGATATTTCTTGGTCAATCTTCCCCTAACAAAATAAGCTTCTTCTTTGTTTGACTCTTTTTCTTTAATGATCTCACATTCCTTAGACTTTAACGCAGAAACGACATCATCCATTGTCAACTCGTCTCTTCCGTACTTGATGACAGCTTTAACTTCCTGATACACAGAGGGCAAAGATCTCAATAATATCACAGGTTGACTAGCTTCATCTACAATATGATTAGAATTAAATAAACTGATAATAATTTGGTTAAAAACATCTAAGTTATCATCAAGAGATAAAGAAGAACTCATTTAGTAACCGTATAGCCTCTCTAATAGGCTAATCTTGTTGGGCAGAGATGGAGTCATGTATAGTTGCTCAAGTTTTGTCCACAGTCCTCGTGTTATTTTCTCCGATTGCACTTTTCTCCTAACAGTATTGGAAAGATGCATAATTATCAAGTAATAGGCTAATTCCTCCATCTCTTCTATCTCCTCTAGCTTCTTTCCTTCAAGAGCTTTCTTATCTCCAAGAGCCTTTGAAATCTTTTGATGCACCATGATTCCCTTCAGACTTTCTCTCCATAGTCCGAAATCTCCAGTCCCGTCAAACTTTTCCAACTCAAATCTAGTCGTCGTTGACATTGTTTCTTGATCTAGCTTTCATGAATCTTTCTAACAAAGGGTTGAAACCTGGCTCTGATATTGTTTACTTATAAATTACAATAATCAAGATTCACTTGAATAATTCAAGAAAGAACCACAAATGGAAATACACGACTAGAAACCAAGATTATTAAGTTGTGAAAACAAACAATTAGCACAATATGTGAGCAGAGCATTAGGAAAGAAACCTCGAACAAAAACAATAAAGAAATAAAAACAGGGAAGACAAAACACCAAGATTTATCTAGTTTAGACAATTTATCATAGGTCTAGTTGAGCACCACCACAAGCTTTATTGATCAATATTCGAACAGCTTTGTACAACCCTCCTTCTTCACAATTAAGAAGAACACACAATAAGTGACACTACAAAATCTCTTGTACTCTAAACTTGACCAAGCTTTCTTGCTTTCTTGAAACTTTCTCTCACTTATGACTAAATCTATTCTCTCTCTTTCTTGAAGGATAAAACCAAAAACAAAGCTTACTCTCTCTCTCTCTCTCTCTAAAGTTACAAAAATGATTATATTTTTCTAAAATGACTATCACAACACCTATTTATAGTTAATAGTTTTGTAACCGACTTAACTCTCTTCACCAATTGGAAAGAGGCGGTTAGGGACTTGACCAATAAGAAAGACACGACTAGCTAAGTCTAAAAGGAATAATTACCACATATATATAATGCTATGATTTCATAATCCAATTGTAACAATGTTGATCTTTCACTCAATCTCTCTTTATTAAGATCTTATAACTCTATTGGACATATAATTAGAAATGGGCTCTTTCCAGCCGGACTAAAGGAAAAGTCAAATTTCATATGACAAATATTTTATTTTCTTATTAGTTTTCCTTTTTCATAAAGAATATTGCTACGAGGGACTAGTGATATCTACCACTACCTAACACGGCATACTACTATTGGTGCAAATTAGTATCAAGCCACACATAAATATTATATATGGGACTCGATATTAAATTGTACCAATTATTATTTATATGGGTCTGGATACAACAAGCTGCCTAGAGTACCTTGTATAACATTTGTAGTTATTTTGTTGTTTTCTCTCTCTAGTTTTTCATCACATAATACAACTTTGGTTAGCTGAATTGCATTTGGTGTGATAGGGCCAAGTCAGTCACCATGGACCCTCCCAAATGAAATGGTTCACCTATCTTATTACATATATTTAGAAAAGTGGTAGTAGTGCTAACTCACTCACTAATCTCTAATCATGTTCATCACTAACTTTTCGGATCTGTCATAAGTAATACTTTGTAGTATAATATATTTGAAAAAGAGTTTAACATTAGTACTATGGCAATCAATATATGTATTTCTTTCATATAAATAAGAGTGTTACTACGTACTTGCAAATCATTAGTATTTTGACAGTCATATATAATTAGAATCATATGTTGTTTGTATTAAAAAAATGTTGTGATTGAATATTGATGTGTACCGAATGTGTATAAATCACTTTGATGTTGTTCAGGGGAAGAAAAAAAAAAGTTGATTGCTAACAACTAACTAACAAGTTGCCCATAATTGATATTAAAATCACTACAATGTGGTTATGAACTCAAATATCAGTAGCACTCATAATAATTGCACATTATTTTTTATTTTTTTTTGGCAAATGATTTTGCATAATTTGAACTGTTATTTTTCCCATGTTATTAGTATTTAATATGATATCTATTTTATGCCCATTTTACACGTTATATATATATATATAGGTGCACTCTTAATGGTTACTACCCATGGATGGTTACTTTAATATTAACTATTGGATTAAGATCAATGGTCCATATTTATAGTTGTTAATTAATACTTCTAAAAATAAATTTTGATTTTTTCAAATTTTTAGAAGGGTTACCTAATGAAAAACGTGTATTTATTATGAAAATATAATATTGTAAGCTTTTCATTTTTCAAATGCATGTCAATTTCTAAATATAGCTAGTGTCTCTCATTGGTTGGAAACAACATTAATTATGACAAAAAAAAATAACTAAATTCGAAATTAATATAGAAAAAAATTTTACCTATTGGTGATTTGCTATACCAAGTAACTATATTGCCACATCATCGTAATTGTTAGTACCCATCTATAGGTAGTAACCATTGAGAAGTCTTCCATATATATATATATATATCTTTTCTATATAATAAATGTGTAGATAACGGAAATTTCTGGTTTTAACGGTTTTTTTAATTTTTTAATATTAACTTTAGCGGAATATTCTTATATTTAACAGGATATTCTTATATTTAACTGTAGTTTGTAAACACTTAAACTTAAATAAAATAAAATAAATAATTAAAAAATTAAAATAGGATATTTTTGAGATATTTTACAATGATAATTATTTTAAAATAAATAAAATTCAATTAAACTTAAACCCACTTATTAGAATAATATCATATTAAACATATAATATAATCTTCTATTAGAACTTCAAGGAGATTATGTAAGATATAGATATATAGATAGTTACATGTAACTACATTTTTTAAAATTAATTAATAAAAAGAGTAAAAGAGTAAAAAAAATTACTGTTATTATGTTAATTCATAAAATGAATAAAAAAATTATATTAAATGAGAAAATAGAAAAAGTGCTTTGAAAATAATTTAGAGAGTCATATAATCTCTTTGAAGCTCTCCTTTATATATATATAAATAAATTTATATATATATATATAGATTTAAGCTAAATAAATTTTTAATCAAATTAATATGTATATATATATTGATATTTTTAATTGTTAAGATATTTTATAAAATAGAAAATGAATAAAAAAATTAGATTAAATGAGAAAATAAAAAGAATGTTTTGAAGAAATTTTAGAATGCCACATAATCTCCTTGAAGTTCTAATAGTAAATTATATTATATGTTTAATATGATATTATTCTAATAAGTAAGTTTAAGTTTAATTAAATTTTATTTAAGTTATAAAACGTATGATTTTATTATTTTTAAATAATTATCGTTATAAAATATCTCAAAAATATCATATTTTAATTTGTTTAATTATTTATTATTTTAAATAATTATCATTGTAAAATATATGAAAAATATCATATTTTAATTTGTTTAATTACTTATTATTTTTTATTTAAGTTAAAGTGTTTACAAACTATCATTAAATATAAGAATATTTTGTTAAATATAAGAATATTTTGTTAAAGTTAATATTAAAAAAATAAAAAATTGTTAAAATTAATAATTTTATTTATTTACATATTTATTATATAAAAGAGATGTATATAACTTGTATATAAATATGTATGATATTCTTGCCTTATTATTATTATTTTTTTATAAAAAAAAAATCAATCTTATCTATTGTTTACAAAACATGAAGCCTCCAAAGATAGCATTTTGTTAGTTTTATGTAATTTGTGGATTTTAACTTTTAATTTTGTTAATAATTATAATTGTATATTATGTTTAGTATGCTTTGATAGTATGTTGTGATGTGATAACGTTATTTTGAGATTTTTTTTTGGTTTCGGTGGGGAATTTATCATGTATATGGTAATATTATATATATATCTTACTTATTATATAAATGGCTATCAAACAGAATTTTGTGTGCTTAACAGAATTTTATATGTTTAACAGAATTTGATATGACTTTAACAGAATATGCTAAAAAAAAATTAAATTTAGATAAGTCATCCAAACTGAACAATTGCTTCTATTCTCAAAAAATACAATAATTGCTTCTTTACACAATCAAATGATTAATGTTAAAAAAATTAAACAATACAACACTTCAGAAGTACACACCCTTTCAAGAGTACACAACCTTTCACATTGAGTCACACATTACAAATACATAAATATTATCTTATATAAATATTATAGGTTGCATCCAAACTTTTCACATAAGCGTCCCTCACCTCCGTGCTGATAGAAAATGAAAATATCAATTAATTGAACACAGCAATGGAAATAAAACCCCAAACACTACTGCTATCAGTTTTTGATAGAATTGAAGATACAAATGCAGGTGAAAGTTTTGATGATTATGATACATCTAGCATACAAAATCACATACTTAAAATCTCTTGAAAAATAAAGTGTGCACCTTGTTGACAAGATCAAAAGCTAAAACGGCTCCATATTTCTTCCTTAAGTCCAAAAAATGTCGCTCTATCGATATCTGATTTTTTTTAGGGAGATCACCATATAAGAATTGTGGATTAGTCGTGTAAGAGCTTGTGATATATGTTGGTGAAGAAGAAGGCCGGGTTTGAGAGAAAAGGGGAGAAGTTGAGGCTGAGAAAGGGAAAAGTGATTTAGGGTTACAAAAAACTTTATTATTATTATTATTAGAGTTTTTTTTTTTTTTTTTTTGCACTTTTAGGGAATAATTATACCATATTCACATTAAATACATATGCATATTTAAAAGCTTTAGAGAATATTAGTAATGAATTCGGGTATATGCTATTTACATATGTTTCTCACCAAAACCAGAATAGGAGAGATACAGAAAGGTTTTTAAGGATGAAACACTTATTAAATAATTATTTTTTCTGTTTTAATTTTTTGAAACTTAGCTATATTTTTTTTTTTTTAAAATCCAAACAAACGTGAAATCAATTTTGTCAAAACAATAAAAATAAAAGTTAAATAAATTTTTAAACTATTTAAAAAATATTATGTCGTTCTTTTAAAATATTATTTTTCTGTAATAATTTAGATTTATACTTATATTATAGTATAATAATATTATAAAAGTTTGAATCAATAAATTTAAAACAGGTTTATAATAATTGAAAAAAATAACAAAACTAACTAACTATATATTGTGTAACGACCCAAAATCGCTAATAAGGCTTAAGACCTTAATTAGTGTGCCAGGAGGGCATTAATGGAGTAATTGTGATTTAAATGAGTAATTATATGTTTAGTAATGTTTATATGATAATTGATGATATTATGTGATAAATGTGAGAACCACATTATTATGTGGTAGGTTTGTAGGTCACGACTCAAGACGATCCTAGGGTCAGATAGCGGGAAAAATCACAACGGGACTTAAGATATGACTTTGGGCAAGTCAGGAGTATTTTAGGTATCGGGTAGTGATTTGGACTATCGGGTTACGAAAATAAATATATGGAGATATATTTGAGGTTAGGATGTCTAGGCGGGAATATTGGGGGATTTTACTGTTTTGGCCTTGGGGACGGTTCCAGCACCCCGAGCCTCGGGATTAACTTAACGAGTAAGATAGACATGAGGAAGCCTTTAGAAAATATAAACCGACCTTATTTTCTCATCCTTACCTCTCTATTCTCTCTCAAGGAAAACAAGGGGAAGAAACACATAAACTTAAAGAGAATTTGCTAGAATTCAGCTAGAGTTTGGAGGATTGAAGGGGGGTGATTTGGAGGCTTAGCTCAGGAGTAAATCAAGAACTAAAACAGGGTTACGGTAAGATTTTAATCTTCTTCTCTGTGGTTAGAATTCTGGGTTTTGGTTAAGTGTTGAAGCAAACATGGTTTTGATGTCTTAAGGCAGAATTGAGGAGGAAACTTGGGGACTTAGCTTGGCTTTGGCTTGGTGAAGTGGTTCATCAGAAGAGGCAAGTTTCAACTCATGGTTTAGAGGTTTTAAATTGGATTTGAATGGCTGGTTTGAGTGTTTATAGCTCTTGAGTTTCAGAAATTGAAAAGAGAAGATTAGTGTGTGTTAGGCTGTGTTTTCTGTGGAATTATGTTGTTTAAGTCATGTTAAAGGAGTTGGGATTAATTGGTTGTGAGTTGGGGAGCTTTGGGATGGTTTAAGGTGAGGTTTCAAGCTTAGAAATGATGGGTTTTCTGGGCACGAAGGGGAGGGTCGCGGCTCTGTTCTAGAGCGCTGCGACCCTAGGATGAAAAAGGGCCAAGGAGGCTCGGCCATGGGAGGGCGCCGCAGCGCCCAAGGCAAGGGCCGCGGCGCGTGTCTTGTTCAGGATGGGCTTGGTTCTGTTTTGAGGCTAGGGCCGCAGCCCTTGGTTGCACACATGAGTTTTTGAGGGTTTTAGGCATGGGGAAATGGTCTAGTATGCTCGGGATTGGTTTCACCACCGTGCTTGGTGGAATTTGGATTCTCGGGAGTTAGTTTTGTAACTGGAAACCTATATCTGAGTATTAATGGAACCCTATACTTTGGTTGTGACTAGGTAATAAAGGATTAGGCTCGGGAACGGATCGTGCTTGAGGGGCGTTGCTCGTAATTCAATAGCTGTACAGACTAAAGGTAAGAAAACTGCACCTGGTTGAATATATGTGACGGGACTAAGGGCTCCCTATTGTAACGCTTGAAAAGATGGTATTACGCCATGCAAGCCATTTAGTGAACCAACGGCCTAAGAGTGCCAAGGGTTTCACTAGCGCACAGGGCGCGGCTCGGCCACTGGTAGCCGAGGACAGCTTATTATGCACTGAGCTCGGTTTAAGCGGGCCGGAGTCAGTGGGTTAAACAGAGGGTGCGGCCTAAGTCGTCGGCCCTGAGTATTATGTGATATGAGTGTAATATGTGATAGATTGTATCTTGAGTCTGAATGTATGTGCTGAATATCTGTTGTGGATTATCTGATGGAAATACATACTTAATGAGTTAATTGTCTGTTATCATTGATTGAGTTGTATAAGATGTTTTCTTGCTCGGTCTTGGCTCACGGGTGCTACATGGTGCAGGTAAAGGCAAGGGCAAGTTAGATCAGCCTTGATTGGAGAGCTCAGAAAGCAGAATGTACATAGCTAGGTGCTCGGCCGCCCCGGATGAGGTTTAGGCAGGGACGCGAGACCTGAAGACTGTCTATTTTTCCTTAATATGGCTAGTGGTTACTCATGTACCTCTGGGAGTCTGTAAACTTATTTTAACTCTGTTTTCTTATGGGATCCCGTGTTTATAATAGTTTAAATATATGAAATGAGTCTTGAGACCAAAACCTTTTTAACCCTAGCTCTTACATGTTTAGTGACATGTTTTTAAAATAATGACTTGATTAGCAAGTCTTGCACCTTTATAAGTACACAGTGTAGCAGTCTTGGCTATCCAAGGCATTACATATTGTTTTTGAGATTTTTATTTCACGCAATCAATTATATGTTACTTTATCACACACGGACAAAAATAACATTTACAGTAACATTTCTATACGACCAATATCCATGGAACAATGTGGAAAAAACTACACATAACATAAAAAAAAAAGTGAAGATAAATTGTTTTAAAATTAAAAACAACATTTTAATTATATATTTATATATAAATCATATACAGTCCACAGTCCACGGAATAAGAGAAAACAATTATCTTTATAAATTATTTTTATATTATCAAGGATTTTGCTTACAATTATATTGAAATTTTACTGTGATCGTAATATTAGGATTTTGCTTACTATTATACTAGAATTTTGCTTATAAAATTATGAAAATATTAAATATATATATATTATATTTATACAAATGGATAATTTAAAAAACTTATTCTACTTTTGATTTATTTTTCTCAGGTGTTTTGTTATAATACATTGTGATTTCATCTCAGGAACTTTTAAAAAAAAATTCGAAAAATCCAAAGGTTAGTTAAATTATTATTATTCTCAATACATTAATAAATTTCAATTTATTATTTATACATAAACTAAACTACTACATAATTCAACATCGTTTACAATCCGAATAATCCAAAGGTTAGTTAAATTATTATTATTCTCAGTACATTAACAAATACCAATTTATTGTTTATACATAAACTAAACTACTACATAATTCAACATCATTTCACCAAATAAAATGAAAATCAAAGCAAACATGATTGAATACCACTTTCAAATATTTGACAATTTGTATTATATTTAGATTAAGAAAAAACTAAGAGTTATATATCAACCACACTTCAAAAAAATTAAATAATCGTTATCCTTTACCAAAATCGAAAATAAAATGAGAAATAATTATTAGTTGTGCTTTTTAAAGTTTGTTACTTATAAATATTTTAAAAAAATAATTTTTATAAATTACTAATATCATTATTATCGAACACAGTCTAACTTTTATGTTTTGGCTATTAACCAGAGTCTCGTGACTATTTAAAAAAGAATGTTTAAAGATAGATAAGATAGATAAAATTTTGAGACTATGAGACATACATGGCAGTTGATGATTGATTTCCATATTGGAATAATATGGAGATTGTGGATTTGATTTTTATTACTTTCATAGTTGGAGAAGGTGATGAACAGATAGGGCAGAGCTATCCTGTGTGTTTGGAGGAATTTGAAGTGAGAATGAGCTATGCACATATACCACAATGTTTACATTTGTTTTATGTCGACTGTATTGTTAACTAGCTTCGTCGAAATCTTTCTTGCCCAATTTGTCGAGCTCAATTATTTCATTTAATTTGGTTTTAACCAGTTATAGATTTAATATATTATGTTATTGAAATAATCACTATTTGAAAAGGTACCTCAAATTAATTCTTTACGTAATACGACAACAACTTTTCACTTAAATCATGTTGTACATTTTAATAATTATGTTATTTATTATCTAATTAATTTTTTAAATATTACATATTGGACATATTTTATACTTAGTATATATATATATTTCTATCTGTTGATTAGTAGCTAGAGAGTTTTAGGCCTCCACAATCTAATTATATAAGTTTAGAAGAAATTTAAATTCTAGTCGAAAATATTTAATGTACTTTTTATGTTTTTTTTTTCAGTATTATCGGCATAACTTAATATAATTATTTTAGTGGAACTCATTTTATCCATAAAAATAAACCTCCAAAGAGCCCACCACTCAGTTTTTTCTTTTGTTATATATAAGAAAACAGGTCTCGTTTTTCTTTAATATAGTGTGACAATTTTATTTTAGTGCTGGAAAAGTTTGGTGAATTAACAATAATATAAAATCAGAATTTGGTTGATCAAACATTTTTTTTTTCCTTCTTGTAAATGGCGATTATATCAAAGTCATGACAAAGAAAAGGCAACTTTTCTTTTTTAAAGTCAAATTCTACGTGCCTATTTCCCAAAAATCAAAAGCCTGTCAGCCAAAACTTAGTATTTTACCAACTTACCATCCCATATTATACAACCATTTAGCCATGTGTGAACAGTTATTGTGCACTATTCACACAGCAAGACTTTTCTTTTTTTCTTGTTTTAATATATATAATATCTCTTTTAAAAAAATATAAATATATTTATATCTTATATATTATTTTATTAAAAAATAATATAATAATAAATAATATATTTTTTGGTATTGTGGTTGAAATAGAAAAAAATACAGTGGTAAATTTTTTTAGTTTTTGTGTTGATGCAACATTATATATAGTGTTATGAGTTGGAGATGTCAATTGTGTATCTTTGGTTAAATTACTTCACTCAAAAAAAAAACTTTGGTTGAACTAACTTTATATTAGTTAAAATTATTTAAATATTGAGAATGTTTTATAAAGAGCAATAAATATATGTTGGCATGAAAATTTGTGTAACTATTTTTGGTTGTGACATATATTTTTTGTATATAAATATTAGAAATATAAATAAAAAAATTTACTATGTTTATTATATATGAGAACGATATATATTCAATAATTATGTGTAAACTAAATATTTTAATAATAAAAAATAATATTGTGAAGCTCACTTATCTATGTAGGTTTCATTTTATCTTTAAATTTTTTTATATATTTACAACCTTGTTCTACTATAAAATAAGAAAATTTTCCATATATTCTTTTTGTCACACTAACATTATTAATTATAAGTTTTTGAGATCAAATTCCAAGTTCTTTTGGAATTTAAAAAAATAAACATCTATTTTATTTTTCTCTAAAAGAGTACGTTATGTTTTTGCTATAAATAATTTGTATTTTTTATTAAAAAAATAATATAATTTTTATTTTATTTATTTTAAAATATCTATGGTATTGGTTTTCGAAGGGTTTTTTATTTTCAAAAAAGATAAATGAAATGAATACCCTACCAGTTCACACAAGTACATCAGTTGAAAGAGAAATACGAAAAATCCCCTACCAAAAAAATAGCTAATTCAAATAAAATAAAATAAAACCCTCGTTTATCAAAGGTAGAATTCGTAGGGTGTTCGTTTAGATAACATTGTGATGGGCGGTGCTCTTGTTCCTCCGCAGAGAGTCCATTTAAGATTTACGAAATTGGGTCTCTTTTAGATTTGCCTCGTAAACACAAAGTCCTTTAGCATTCTTAAAATTAAGCTTTCTTTCCCACCTGAAGCACCATAGCCATTTTTACCTTGTTTTTCTTCTCGTTTATGTTACTTAACTCGTTCTGTTTTTATATCCTTAAATGGGTTCTGCCCATTGATGGGTTTGGCAGCCCAAAGTCTGTTCACAAAAGGGCATAGTTGGATTATTGATTCTTGTGTACCTATAGGTGTTCTGGGATGGTGGCTTTTTCTTGTTAGTCAATGATTTTTATAAGGTATGGAGCTTAATCTTTGATGGTTTTTGAAGTTTCAAGATTTCTTTCAACTGGGTAGAGCTAAGTCTTTTTATATATTAGGCCAAGTCGTTAACTTGGGGACACCTGTGTTGTGTTGCACCTGTTTTCGTGTATACTTGATTCATCATCGTTTTGGGGATTGGGAGATTGGTCTCCGACCTTTGGTTACTTCCTAGAAAGTAGCGAAAGATTTTTGACATTAATTCCTAATCCACCTCTGAGGAGTTTTGTATCTTTGGGAGTTCAAAGCTGAAATTTGAGGCTGAGGAAAATATGTTTTTTTGAGTTACTCTTTACATTCATTTCAAAGGAAATTGTTTCAACTAAAATTTACACTTTGTTATTATTTATAACCCCAAAAGTTTAAGAGGGTTTTGGATTCCAAGCTCAGGCATTTTTGGAGAGGGCTGAGAATTGAAATAAAGATGAAACTTTGGAGTTAGGGTAATGTTTTCTCTGTGGAAGGGAGATCAAAAATGGATTTTTGGCTTGTTGCAGCTGCTGCTGGTGCTGGATATTTGGCCAAGTATTGGCAGAACATTCCCAAAGATAGGGATAAGTTGTTACAATTGTCAAATGGAGATTCAGATTATAAGAAGCCTGAATCCCCGGGCGGCCCCTTCCGCAGTTTGAAACACAGATCAAAACGACCAGGCAATGCTGCTAAAGATAGTACATTTGACAATATACTTCCAGATATTACTTCACTAGATGATGCTTCTACTAGTGGGAACAGTGAAAAGCTTGGGAGCTTAACAAGTTGCCAAGATTTGGATGTACTTTCTGTATTAAACTTGCAGGCAGGAAAGTTGGGGAATGAAAACCTTAAAGAGCATGAAGGAGGAGGAAATAGGTTAATTGGTGATGTTAGTGATAATTGTTATGATGTATCACTATCACCAAAACCTTCTGCTGAAGAAATGGATTGCATAATAAAGAACAGAAGCTCCATTAGAACTAAACGGTATCGTGGTCATTTAAATAAACCAATGAATTCTTTGGAGAGTTGCCTTATGGCTCAATTATACAATGAACATGCTCAAATGGAAGAGTATGTGCTTAGTTCTGCTCCATCATCATCAACACCAGCTATGAAGACATTGTTTGTGACTGATGGAAGCCGTGTCCTCGGCAGTGCATACAATAATTCTCTTAGGGCCCAAACTGGAACCAAAGCATGTTTAGAAAAGAATGAAAAAGTTTTTGGAGTTCCACCACTACCAAAAGTTGGGTCTACGTCTCATTCGAAGAAGACGAAATCTAAGACAGGAAAGGGACAGAATAGAAAGTTGTGCAGTTCCAGTAAATTTTCCATCGGAAAAGGCTTCTATTCTCAAGGTTGTATGATCTCAGTTTCTATTATTTTATTTTTTTACTTAATTGCTAAACAATTCTAAACAAGCTAATATTTTCAATTTTTTTTCATGTAAAAACTTTTCTAAGACAAAAATTATGATCAATGTTTCCTTAAATCCTCATAATAACCTCTTTTCTTGTTTAGGAGGAAATAGCTTTTTCTTTCATATCCTAATTAAATTTCATAGGAAAGTATCACGGGCTTTGATATCTTGTCACTTTCATACAAAAATTTAGCTCTTTTTTAAACAAATATGATTTTCTCTGTAGTGAAAACCTGTTGGGAGTCTTTGCTGTATAATGCTAGGCAATTGATTGGTGCATACATTAGCATCTTCAGTGAAAACTCTGCTTCTTGCTTTCTAATCAAAATCTTTTCTGGGAAACCAATCTACAGTACTTAATACATTCTCCAATCTTCCTAAGAATTAAGTTGCTAGTTAATTAATGGAATCTGAATTCAGTACTTCACTAGCGCTTCTTTTGTTTTGAAAAAGTTAATACCCTAATGTTGACTCTCTTCTCCTCAGGTTCGCTGGATGGAACAGTGTTATTCTTTCTTGGCATCTCTATTGGCATAATATCTTCTTTCATAACAAATAAAAGTGAAGTTGACAAGTTGAAGGAGTTGTTGAAACAAACTGAGAACTTAGTTCAGGATTTACATGATGAACTTGAAATGAAAGATTCGTTGACAGTGAAGGAGCTGGCTAATGAGAATTATGAATCACAGGATACATATGATTATTCCACTTCTGAGAGGGCCCCAAACACATTATTCTCTGAACAAAATATTGATGGTCCTACCGAAGATGATGGTAGAGATTCATATTTACAGAAAGCAGAGGAGAGTTCAGAGTCTATGAGCAAAATTGAGGCAGAGCTTGAAGCTGAACTGGAGAGGTTGGGGCTAAACGTAAATCCATCAACTCAGCAGAGAAGATTGTCTGATGTTGTTGAGGTAAGCATGAGGTTATTATCACATCTTATTTCTTTTGTTTCAGCTTGACAGTTCTGTTCAATTTTATCTTGACACTGCATGCATGCTCTAGTGGTTCTTTTCCTATTATTCTATATGATCATAGAAGCTTTTGATTTCTTCTATAATATTGATTGTGCCACACTCCATAAAAACTACAATATGAGATTAAGAACCTTAATTATAGTACTCTTTTGTTGGTTTATTTTTGGTGTTTTGTTTAAATCAAGTGAGATTGAGTGTGTTTTGTCATTCTTCATCTTCAAGCGGAATACTTGTTGTTTTGTACTTCAAAAAGTCATTGAATTTTTTGCAGCTTGAACCAGACTTTGTGGCGGATTTTGCTCAAGGTGAGTTGAGAGTGGACATGCTTGGAGGACAAGCTGTTGCCAAAACCAAGTCAAATGAAGATGGAGCTAGCACCTCCACAACACATCACTCTGCAAATTATGCAGTTTCTCCTAGGCAGCTTAGCTTGCGGCTGCATGAGGTTATTCAATCAAGACTAGAAGAACGTGTAAATGAGCTTGAGACAGCACTTCAGAACAGCCAGAGAAAAATACGAGTGATAGAATCAGAACGTAAAAATTGGGGGGAGCCCTTAATCGGTCGACTAAAATATCCCTCAATGCAAGAAAGTCCTGTTGCTAGAGAAGAATGTAATTCCGTGTCTCAACCGCTAGTCATGGCTTTATCTGGGGAAGCTCTTGATGCTTACAATGAGGCTCATGAAGAACTGATGAAGATGAGCGACTCGGATGAAGAGGATTCGCCTTGCAGGTTCTACGAAAATCCACAAGGCTCGTGTTCTTTCAGTGACGTTATGTCTGAGTGTCAAAACGGTGAGATAAATGGTTCTATGGAACATTCAGCAACAGCTGAAGAGAAACTAGTTGGTAAATTCTCTCAGACCAGCTTAAGAATGCAGGAAGAGCATATTTCCTTAGTTCCTGGATCAAACGAGACTTCGGATAGTCAAGATGAGGTTAGTGATGCTGATGATGAGATAGAGAAGCAACTGATTAAGCAGATTGTGGAGAGGACCAAGAAAGGGTCTCCTGTTGTTTTGAATGCACAAAGGCTGCTGTTTTCATTGGACGAAAATTAGAATCAAATGGAAAAGAAGTTCTAAGTTTTGCAGTCTGTATATATAATATAGATGAGGATGTTCATTTATCTCAAAAGCTAACAACCTTTGTTTTGTTGTACTTTATTTCATTGGAAGCCTCTCATCAAAGTTTACAAACCTTGTCAGATTTCGAGTTCAAGCACCAAATAGATTTAACGTTAGTTATTAATATGAAAATGACTACAATTTCACCATTTGGTAATTTTTTTATACCATTCTAACACGAACATTTCCCATTCTTCAATTTTTTCAAATTTTAGACCGCATTGTCTAGACATCTTAATATATTTCCATGATATTCTAGCCCGTTCATTTTAAAGTCTGATGAAAAAAAGACAACGTAATGCAACTTCAAATGATTTGCGGAAAAAAAAATTATATCAATATTCTAAAATTGATCGATTACAACTGCTTATATTACTCTTATAAAGTATCCAAAAACAAATTCACTTCACCAAATGCACATCTTTGCGACAGCGGGAGATCATAATAACCCTTAAAAACAGAATTATTTCAGATTTTATCATAGGGAAAAGCAGTTTATAACCCTGCATCTGCAGTCCATGTCCGAGAGCCAAAACCAAAAATAAAATAAACAATTCGGTGACAAAGGGAGTTGATGAGACTAACAAGCTATAACAAAAAGGAAAAGAAAAAAAGAGGGGGAGGAAAAGAAAGAGCAGTCTACTTAACAATGAGAGAATGCAATATGCACCACTCCCCACAGTTAATTTCTTTTCTCACGCTCTTTTGGCAAAGTCATTAGAATCATCATCGTCCCTGTAACTTCCTTCCAATGGAGCATCTGGTTTGTTATCTCCGAACGAATTGTCAAACCCAGCAGCATTTCCACTGCTGCCAGCACTTCCATCAAATCCACCACCGAAACTTCCACTCCCAGAAAAGTTATCAGTGCCAGGGGGACCAGCAGCAGCAGCATTGTAACTCCCAGCGTTGCTGCCGAAGTCAACTGAATTTCCACCGTAACCAGCACCATAACTTCCTCCACTTCCAAAGCTATCACCACCACCACTGCCTCCATAGCTCCCACCAGCAGCACCACCACCATAACCACCTCCACCTCCAGAGTAGCCACCACCGCCGTAGCTGCCACCACCACCTCCGTAGCTGCCGCCACCATAGCCGCCGCCTCCGTAGCCACCACCACCGTAGCCGCCACCACCTCCTCCAAATCCAGCACGCCTATCAGTGGCATAATTCACCCTTACTCGTCGACCATGAAGATCCTGAGAGAAAAATATTTGACCCAAAACAGGCATCAGAAGAATACCTATCATTATATGATCTATCGTGATAAAGAAATCCAAAAATGTCTTTGGTTTAAATTATACTGGATTCTATATTTGAATGCATTTTCAAACATAACTATCAACACCATAATAGATGGATCACCACCCTTATTTTGGTCTTTATTCGTTGTAGATGAAAATGATGTGCAAGACAGGCATCGAAACAGATAACATAACATGACACGACAGTAACATTACAATGTTAGGATTAATGAGAAAAAAGTGGTAATTGCAGCAGCCACAGTTTACAAAGAAGTCGGAAGAAGCTGAAGCAATAAAGATCATCAGGGAGAGCAATAAATTGCAAATAAGGCTACTAACTCAACAGAACCAAAAAAGATCCTAACCAGCTATTGATCGATGTTGTTCAGGACAATGAAATAAATAAATAAGGAAATAAATAAAAGTACCTGTCCATCCAAAGCCTGGATAGCACTGGATGCCTCTTCACTAGAAGTGAAAGTGACAAATCCAAATCCTCTGGATCTACCGGTATCACGATCGACAATAATTCTTGCTGCAAGAAATTCAGTCGATAAGTATTTATTGCAAAAACAAACAAATAAGCAGAAACCAAATACTACTTGCAGCTTTTCACGACCAATAAAATAACATCATGCCAAAAGTAAATAAAAAACAAAGGTGCATAAATGGGACAAGACCATCCCATTAGTTGAACTTAAATCTAGAAATACTCCAAAGTAACATGACCATGCCAGCAAACGGAAGAAGCATGTGCAAACTGAAACTATGACTTGCCAGCCATAATCTCTAGCAAAAATAGCTATGAACTTACCATCAACAATTTCACCATACTTTGCAAAAGCCTCCCTCAAACTTTGTTCATCCGTCTGATATGAAATACCTAAACTAAAAATTGTGAGAAATCTAAATATGAAAAAAAAAAAATGGAAACAAGGAATAGATAGATAACACTGGAAAATAAAAATAGGGAAAAAACGCAATTTTACCTCCAATAAAAAGTTTTGAACTTGCCATGGAGCACATGCATCTTACTGCTTGGGACATAGAGAGCTTAAAGGGAGACACTTCAGAACTAATCTGCTTGGCTGCAGATTGCCTGAGTATATTCCCGAGCTTGCTAAAGAAAGCCATTGCAATAACCTGCAACAAATTGCAAAACTTAGGATTCTGTCGTTCAAATCAAACAGAAACTAAGAATTTCTTTATGTCAGCACTCGTACAATAATAAACAAGTATTTTCATACTATGCTAACCCCAAAAAACAAAAAACTCTAACCGCCCCAAAACACCACCACATTAACAAACGTCACTATTACAAGTATGTCTACCGGATGACGGTTAACTTAACAAACTATGTATCTCTATCTACATGCCAAGAGTAACCAAACCCAGAAAACAATTAAAAAAAAACCACAAATAACAACCAATTTTCTCGAATGAAACAGCTCCATAAAACATAGAAATCAAAACTTCATCTTCCCTTTCTTTCACTTTAACATCTAGAAACTTACCGAAAAATAAAATCGCACGTAAAATAAAAATCCGAAACAGAAAAATACCCGACACGAGAACACCTCCCTCGAATTATAAACTAATAAATAAATTAAATCGGCCATCATATACCCAAACACAAGCGTTAAGAAGTACAGATAACCCAACACTGTAAATATATATATACATATCAAATCTTCCAGAATACAGGAAGAAAAACAGAAACGACCGATGAGATGATTCCGTCGGAGACGTACCTTCGGTAATGCTCGATCCTTCTCTCAACTCAAAGACTGACTAAAACCCTAAAAGCTTCGGTTAGGGTATGGTAAGGGTTTATGAAAGCGAAGGAGAGAGAAGGTTTATATCGGCTGCAATAGAAAATCTGAAACGTTCGATTGCTAAAGGAGCTGTTACAGCCGTTGGATGTGAAGATCGATGATGAGGTGTTGATTGCTATTTGTGTAGCTGGGTGACGTGGGACATTACTATTGGGTTGTGCTTTTCTTTTGTAAAATCTGTTCCAGCGAATTTGTCAATAAAAATATCCCCTTTAATAAAATTTACTTTTAAAACTAAAATTTTATAATTATCACTCCCGTAAATATTATAAATCTTGTCTATAATTTTATTAAAATTTATTTACTATTATTTTTAAATATATATTAAAATAAATTATAATATTATAATATATATCTTTTCTATATAATAAATGTGTCGATAACAGAAATTCTTAGTTTTAATGATTTTTTATTTTTTTAATATTAATTTTAATGAAATATTCTTATATTTAACGATAGTTTGTAAACACTTAAACTTAAATAAAATAAAATGAATAATTAAAAAAATTAAAATAGGATATTTTTGAGATATTTTACAATAATAATTATTTAAAAGTAATAAATAATTAAACAATTTAAAATAGGTTATTTTTAGATATTTTACAATGATAATTATTTAAGAATAATAAATAATTAAACAAATTAAAATAAGATATTTTTGAGATATTTTACAATGATAATTATTTAAAAATAATAAAATCATATATTTTATAACTTAAATAAAATTTAATTAAACTTAAACTCACTTATTAGAATAATATCATATTATACATATTATATATTCTACTGTCAATTAGTAACAAATTGCTTTTTTTTTTAAAAACTAACAAAAAATTTAAATTTAAAATACACGTATAATATTTAATATTACATTAAACATATAATATATAATCTCTTTATATCACTCTCAAATTCAAAAATTAGAACAAACATAAACTTAAATAAAATAAATAAATTATTTAATATTATAAATAAAACTAAGCAAATGTGCATATTGTACGTTGGTTGCATCTAGTATATATATATATACATTTATATCTACATATATGACATCTAAATAAAACATTGACATAGATATATATATACATGGTTAAATGTCATATATATATATATTACAATAATATTTAAAAAAAATTAATAATAGAAATAAAATAATAATAGAAAAAGTGATAGTACAGACAGTAGTAAACATGTATCAACTATTTTTAGTTTCTAATGTATCTGTCAATGTCCTTTGGTGAATTTGATGAAGAAAAAGAACTTCAATCACTTGATAAAAAACAAACTATCACACAAATTTATAAGATAAAAAAAATGATATGTATGACTTTATTATTTTTAAATAAATATAATTTAATTATTAAATAAATATAATTTAATTATTTGAATTGTCATACAATATCTTTAAAATATCATATTTTAATTAATTAATTTTTGTTTAAGTTTATGTTTGTTCTAGTTTTTGAATTTGGCAGTGATAACAAGACATTATATATTATATGTTTTATATAATACTAATATTATACATGGATTTTAAATTTAAGTTTATCGCTAGTTAATAGTAGATTATATTATATTATATATTTAATATGTTATTATTCTAATACTTGAAGTTTAAGTTTAATTAAATTTTATTTAAATTATAAAACGTGTGGTTTTATTATTTTTAAATAATTATCATTGTAAAATATCTAAAAAAAATATATCTTATTTTAATTTGTTTAATTACTTATTTATTTAATTTTATCTAAGTTTAAGTCATGTTTACAATCTACCTTTAAATATAAGAATATTATGTTAAATATAATAATATTCCGTTAAAGTTAACGAAAAAAATAAAAAACTGTTAAAACTAATAATTTTCGTTATCTACACACTTTTTATATAGAAAATATATGTTTTTGCCAAATTATACATGTAAAAGAATACATTACACTTTGAATATTTTTTAGATATATTGGCAGCAAAAATACTTAATTTTTTAAAATTTGCATTTAAACACCTAAGTCTTATTTTATGATATAAACTAGATAATATAATCGCGCTTCGCACAGTCTTTTGTAATTATTAAAAAATATACATATTTTAAAATATATTTTGGGAGATTGTAGGGTAGGGATTCATTTTCACCCTACTCGTACAACATGTTCTTTATATGGACACGTGAGTGCGTCTTGACCACAATTTTTTTTTCATAATGGTGTTCATTGTATAGCAAACCTCTTACAAGTTTTTGAAAAATTCTGAATAATTAAAGTGCCGAAAACAAAGTTCAAAAAGTTTGTTGTACGTGTGCTTTTATTTATTTTTATTATCATTATCATCCCCTTTGCGTGATTTTTCTTTTATAAAAAGTCTAAATTATTTATAAGAAAAATTATGTTTTGTGTAAGATTTATTTTTGGCCAATTACCCGTTTGAACTATTTATTTTTTAAAATTAACTTTTAGACCTCGTGTTTTGTGAAAAGGTTAAATATAAGAATGGATCGATCAATTATTTGAACATTGTATTTTGGCTGATTACCCGTTTGACCCTTTATTTTTGAAAATTAATATTTTGACCATGTATTTATTCAGAATGTTCAAAATTCTTTATAAAAATTAAATTATATATAATTTATGTTTTTTGTAAGGGTTCTGTAACGCCCCACATCACTATGGCTGCTTCCTGGAATGACGACTGGCCCTGCAAACCAACACGAGTTTTTTGAGCGTGCTTTGTCCCCACTCGCATGCTTCTTGGGAAAACTTCTCATGAGGTCACCCATTATGAGACTACTCCAAGTCAAGCACGCTTAACCATGATTTTCCCACGGGCTGATTAACGAGCTGAGATACGGCCTAATCATGACTACCACGTGGACATCCCCACGACCGGGGCTGCCATCGTAAGATCCTACCTCCTTAGCTCGAGGTAACCTAAGGGTTCGCCAAGATTGCTTAAGGACTGAGCCTGGACTCTGAAGGCCGCAGGTCGAGGGAAGCATCCAGCTCGTGGTACGAGCTAAAGTAGGAGGCTGTGACCTTTTATAAAGTCAACCACGCAAGGTAAACGTGCATATATCAGACATCACGTGTCTGATATGTCCCTGACTTCTCGGACACGCAGCAGGAACGTGTGTATTCAGACACACACGACTGGGTTGGGCCGTGCGGCCCATTATCCCCTTACCTATTGATTTGACCACACTTATGTGTCAGGTTTAGGAATTAATCAATGGAGACCCTGGGAGTCCCAAGGGGTTGGATTCTATACTGTAAGAAATACCTTGTAAAAGAATACCCAGTATATAGCAATAATACTGACTGGTGGAGTAGAAGGATTTTAACCTTTGAACCACCTAAAAACGTATTTTGTGTCACCATTCCATTTCCAAGATCATTCATATATTTCGGTTCAACATAAGTACTAATCCCTTTCTCTTTTTTTTCTTAATTACCTGTTGGCGAAGAACCGCGTCAACAGTTTGGTGCTTTCATTGAGAGCAAGTCAGATTAGTGCTGTCGCAAACATCCAACTATGGTGACCACTCGATCCAAACACGGTAACGAGACGGAACAACATGATGGGCAGGAGGCTCATCATGTCGCCATCCCCGACGAACAAATTCCTGAAGTCCAACAGCGGCCAGGAAAACAGTCGGCGGGCCAAGATGACACTGGAAGTTTGGCGCCCCGGCCACCTAATCCAAACCCATGTTATTACACTGCGGTGGAGATGGAAAATGCTCAGCTGAGGAGCCAGCTAGCAATGGCTAATCAGCAGATCAAGGATGTGCTAGCCCGACTACCCCTTCTCACAACCGATGTTAACATCGGAGAGAGGCAAGGCGAGGCTCCTAAGTCTCATCGGGGTAATCGGTCCAGGCATAGCCGCACGGACAGACTTCCGACAGCCAACTCCATTCCTTCATCGCACCATCGAGAGGAAAACTTCGGAGAAATGCCTAGAGCCGGACAAATAGTAGTACAACCGTTCGGTCAGAACTTCAACTCCCAGCTCCCAACCGGCCTCGAGCGCACCCAGGAGAGCTCGAGGAAATTCTAGAAGGAGGTCCGGGGAGGGCTCGCAGCATCAGCCCGTCCCCAACAGCCGTCCTGCGCCTCGTCCTAATCACCAGGCGCGGGGCCCGCAGGTTGGCAGTGCCGAGAGGCCCCCACCTAACCTCATCCGTCATGACGGAACCAGGATCGCCTCTCCGGTCAGGCATCCTCCCTCTCCAATAAGATATCCATCTCCCCCTCGGCCCGTCCGAGATATCCCGGCCTATGGAAGTAGCAGGAGAGACCCGCCTTCCGCAGGGCCCTCCCGACGTAGCAGGGCGCCGAGAGAAAGCCCAGATCCTCACCGCCAAAGGCGGGCTCCGAGCCTCTCTAGCAGGAGCTACTAGACCGGCAGTCGCCGAAGTGATCTCTCTGGTGGAGACCTACGTCAGCGTTTAAGTTCGGCGCAAAGCCCTCAAACCACCCAGGGGGGCGACCTGCGAGATCGCCTTAACTCTCATAGAGGGGAGCAAGTAGGAGGTGACAACCATGCTTGCTCAGGGGGAGCCCTGTTCGAAGTACGTAACGGCGGGAATGCCCCAAATAACCTATCTCAAGATAGGAGGGGCAATAACCCACCAAATATGTACAATGGGTCCGGAGCTGTTGAACAGCCCCGGAATAACCAGGGAAATCAGGACAAAACCCTCAAGCGCCTGGCTCAGATGGAGGAGCTGATGAGGAAGCTCCTGTCGGAGAAAGAGAAAGATGAGTATGATTCGGGGGACGAGTTGGAGCTATTCGCCCCCAGCATAGCAGCAACGGCTTACCCACCCAGTTTCCTTATGCCGCACCTGTCCAAATTCAATGGGGACGGAGACCCGTCGGATTCAGCACCCTGATGATGGCCCACAACATTGGCCCCGAGTTGAGGTGTTTAATCTTTCCTTCCACACTGACTGGACCAGCTAGGCAGTGGTTCAAGCAAGGCAAAAGACATTCAATCAGCTCCTGGAAAACTTTCTCGGCTGACTTCAAAAGGGAATTTCGAGCCTCTCAGGCTGCCCGCGTTCAGGCTGACTCTTTGGCTAACGTGAGGTAGCAGCCCGACGAAACTCTGAAAGCTTACCATAGCAGGTTCGCAAACGTCGCTGCTCGGGCCAGAGACGCGGATGACAGCTCCAAGCTCATGGCCATGAGGACTGGAATCCTCGTCGGAGGGGAACTCTGGAAAGATATACAAAGAAAGGGAGTTAGCTCGGTGAACGAATTCCTTAACAGGGCCCAAGAATGGATCAACTAGGAGGAGGCCGAAGCCTCAGCTGCAGGGACCAGCCAGGTCCCTGATTAGCCCGCTGGAGTGGGGATGGATGTCGTGGAAGCGACCCAAAACGTCACACAGAACAACCAGCTCAGTGGAGGCAAAAGAAAGGGGAATGGCGAGGGCAGCCAGCACGGCCCAAAGAAGAAGAAGTCTGTAGACAAGTTTAAGCCCGTCTACGCGACTTATACAGAGCTCACCCAGTCTAGGGAGAATATCTTCCTAGCCAACTCTACTCGCCTCCCCTGGAAGAGGCCAGAGCCGTTGAAGCACCAAAAGGGGAAGAGAGACACCTCCAAGTTTTGCCGTTTTCACAACGATGTTGGCCACAATACTGATGATTGTAGGCATTTGAAAGATGATATCGAAACTCTCATCCGAGCCAGCCCCTTGGCCCAGTACGCGCGGAATAGGGTTCCAGCAAGTCGACCTGCTCCGGAGGTCCCAGTCAGTCAGCCCGGGTCTCGGGTAGATCAGGACGTCCCTCCCCCTGTGATAGGAGGAGAGATATCCACAATATCTGGAGGTCCGCATATGGCTGGCACGAGCAGGGGCGCCCAGAAAAGATACATAAACGAACTCAAGGCGCATAATGGAGTAGAGTTCGTCCCGGAGCAGCGTCTGCCAAAGCAACAGCGATTGGAGAAGCCACCGATCATTTTTACGGAGGAAGATGCGGGCCATGTCTAGTTCCCTCACAACGACCCCCTGGTCGTATCAGTTCAGCTCGCTAATCGGAGGGTTAGGAGGGTGCTGATCGACAATGGGAGCTCGGCGAACCTCCTATTCCGGTCCACACTGGAGAAGATGGGTTTGACTATCGCCGAGCTGAAGGCGACCTCCATGATGCTGTATGGTTTTTCGGGAGAAGGATCGGCGGCTATAGGGACTATCGAGCTAGTGATCACCCTAGGAGAAGGACCTCGGACAATCTCCAAACTCCTCGAGTTCGTGGTCATCGACTGCTCCGTCGCATACAACGCAATTTTGGGATGACCTACACTCATAGCTTTTGAGGCCGTCACTTCCATTCGCCACCTCGCGATGAAATTTCCTACCTCCACGGGAATATGCACTGTCCGTGGCGATCAACTCGCTGCCAGGGAATGCTACAGCATTTCCATGAAGGGAAAATCGAAACCCGGGCAGCTGGCAATGGCCATCCAAAATGGTGAAGAGGAATCTCAGGAACCCTTAGCTAATCCTGAGATTGAAAAACCTCAAAGCGCCGAAGGGGAAAATATCGTCTTAAGTGAGGATATTGACCCTCGAATAGGCGAGGACAGGTCCGAGCTCCAGGCTATTGAGGAGCTCGAGGAAGTAAACATCGACCCGCAGAACCCGTCATGGATGGTCAAGCTTGGGAAAAACCTCTGTAGCAAGAGGAAAGCGGAGCTGATCAGATTTCTGCGGGATAACCTGGATGTGTTTGCGTGGTCACACGAGGATATGGTGGGAATCAGCCCGAGTGTCATCATGCACACCCTCCATCTGGATAAAAGCATTCCTTCAAAGGCCCAAAAGCAGAGGCGCCTTGGAACAACCCGGGTTGAAGCCTTAGAGGAAGAAGTAGCCCGGCTCAAGAAATGCAGCTTTATCCGTGAAGCCAAGTTTCCAATTTGGGTCGCCAACCCCGTGCTGGTCCAGAAGCCCAACGGGAAGTGGCGGACCTGCATCGACTTCTACGACCTGAATAAAGCCTGCCCTAATGATTGTTTTCCATTGCCAAGGATTGACTAATTGGTGGATGCCATGGCGGGGCATGAGCTTATGTCCTTTATGGACACGTACTCAGGCTACAATCAGATCGCCATGAATCCGGCGGACTAGGAGCACACCAGCTTCATGACCCCGACTAACGTTTATTGTTACAAGGTCATGCCATTCGGGCTGAAGAACGCCGGTGCTACGTATCAAAGGTTAGTAAACAGAATGTTCGCAAACCAGATCGGGAAGAACATTGAAGTGTACGTCGATGACATGCTAGTCAAGTCAAAGACTGCCGATAACCATGTTTTCGACCTGGAAGAATGTTTCAAGGTACTGTGGGAGTATGGCATGAGGCTTAATCCATAGAAGTGCACTTTTGGAGTCGCATCGGGAAAATTCATGGGTTTCATCGTCAATACCTGAGGAATTGATGCAAACCCCGACAAGATCAGGTCACTACTCGAGCCTCCCTCACCCAGGTCGCGCAAAGATGTCCAAGGCCTGACAGGAAGGGTGGCAGCCCTCAATCGGTTTATTTCAAAATCCACCGATAAGTACTTGCCATTCTACAACCTGCTTCGAGGAAATAAGAAGTTCGAATGGACAGAAGAGTGCGAAAGCGCTTTCCTCGATCTGAAGGCACATCTGGCCGAGCCACCCGTACTATCCAAACCAAAAGCAAGAGAGCCTCTTTTTCTCTACCTGGCTGTCACAGAGGATGCAGCCAGTGCCGTATTAGTCCGGGAAGAAGACCGGATTCAGAAACCCGTCTACTACATCAGCAAGAGACTTCTCGGAGATGAATCCCGGTACCCGTTGATGGAGAAATTGGCGTTCTGCCTTATCACGGCCTCGCGAAAGCTCAGGCCGTCTGCCAGTCCCACTCAATACACGTCATGACCGATCAGCCTTTAAGGCAGGTTTTGCAAAAACCTGAAGCATCGGGACGTCTGTTAAAGTGGGTCGTCGAACTCAGTCAGTTCGAGATTTTGTACACCCCACGAACTGCTATCAAGAGTCAGGCCCTGGCCGATTTCGTAGCAGAGTGCACAGGATTCAGGGAGGATCCTGCAAAAGACTCACCCCAGGTCACCTCGGCCCAGGCGTCGTGGAGGATCTTCGTGGATGGTTCATCCAACGAGAACGGCTCTGGAGCTGGAATCATTTTGATATCCCCTAAGGGACATAGATTCCACTCGGCGCTAAGATTCGGGTTCAAGGCCTCCAACAACGAGGCCGAATACGAAGCTTTGCTGGCCGGGCTGAGGATAGCCCAGGAGCTGAAGGCGGTCTGCGTCCAGTGCTTCAGTGACTCCCAGCTAGTGGTAAACCAGGTTCTGGGCGAATACCAGGCACGGGGACCTAAGACCTAGCAAAGGTAAAAGTTGAGCTATCCGCATTCGGGCGAGGCTCGATCGAGCAGATACCTCGGGAGCAGAACGCTAATGCGGACGCTCTCGCCAAGCTCGCCACCTCCGGGGAGACGGAGACCTTGGGGTTAGTGCCGATAGAATTCTTGGAGAAACCAAGTATAGAAGAAGCCAGGACGGAGGTCAAGATGATCGACGCCAGGCCGACCTGGATGACCCCCATCCTTGAGTATCTCGCCGAGGGAAAGCTGCCTGAAGGGCGTAATGATGCGCGGTGAGTGTTGTATCAAGCTCCTAGGTATACGATAGTAGATGGGGTGCTATACCGACATGGGCACTCCCTACCTTTCCTACGATGTGTTCTTCCAGACGGAGCAAAGGCCATCCTGCAGGAAGTGCATGAGGGTTTTTGCGGAGATCACACTGGGGGGCAAAGCTTGGCCTTAAAGGTCCTGAGGCAAGGATATTACTGGCCCACTCTGTCCAAGGACTCGACCTCATATGTGAAGAAGTGCGACAAGTGCCAGCGATTCGCCACAGTTGCCCGAGCTCCCCCAGTCGAGCTGAAGATGATCTCGTCCCCATGGTCGTTTGCAGTTTGGGGGATCGACTTGGTTGGGGCCCTCCCTACTGGAAAAGGCGGGGTCCGTTACGCCGTGGTGGCCATCGACTACTTCACGAAGTGGGCGGAGGCAGAACCTCTGGCAACAATAACTTCCAAAAAAGTCCTTGACTTCGTGGTTAAGAGAATTATCTGCCGATTCGGGTTGCCCAATAAGATTGTTTCCGACAATGGGACTCAGTTCGACAGCGACCTGTTCACCGAGTTTTGTGAAAGGTACGGAATTGTGAAAAGTTTCTCCTCTGTGGCCTATCCTCAGGAACGGCCAGGTCGAGGCTGTCAACAAGACTCTAAAGGCGAGCCTCAAGAAGAGACTAGACGAAGCGAAGGGGGTCTGGCCAGAACAACTCCCCCAGGTTCTCTGGGCATACCGGACCTCGCATCGGACTCCTATGGGTCATACTCCTTTTTTCTTGACCTTTGGGAGTGAGGCAGTCCTCCCTGTGGAGGTTAAGGTGCTTTTTCATAGGGTCCAGTCATATGACCAGGACCGCAACCACGAGCTACTCTGCACTTCCCTTGACTTGGTTGATGAAAGACGAGAAGATTCGCAACTCCAGCTCGCCCATTATCAGCAGAAAATCACTCGCTATTTCAACTCAAAAGTCAAGAAGCGTGCCTTTAGCGTTGGCGACCTGGTCCTCAGGAGAGTTTTCTTGGCCAGTAAGGATCCCAAAGATGGGGTATTGGGACCAAACTGGGAAGGACCATATCAAGTCATCGAGGTCATTAAAGAGGGAACTTACAAATTAGCTCGGCTAGGTGGAGGGGCAGTCCCACGAACTTGGAACGCCATCCATTTGAAGAGATATTACCAATGATTTCCTTGTAAGGCCTAAAAGGTCATTTTTTTTATGTATTAAGCAATGAGAATTAACTTTTCGCTTATGATTGTACATGTTTACAAGTGTAATCTAAAGTAACCACAAAAGACCCTTTCCCAATTACTTGGGAGGGCATATGGTACCTGGATATAACCATGTCACCTTAAAGACTTAGAAGTTGATTCATATCGATTGATCGCTGTTCTTCCTAAAGAGCACGAGATATTGATAAAAATTAACACAAACTAAGTCCTATCCTGGATATAACCAGGTCATAAAACTTAGAAGTTAATTTAAATCTATTGATCGTTGTTCTTCCTAAAGAGCACGAGATATTGATAAAAGTTAACACGAACTAAGTTTTCAAATTAAGTTCCTGGATATAACCAGGTCATAAAACTTAGAAGTTAATTTAAATCGATTGATCGTTGTTTTTCTTAAAAAGCACGAGATATTGATAAAAATTAACACGAACTAAGTTTTCAAATTAAGTTCCTGGATATAACCAAGTCATAAAACTTAGAAGTTAATTTAAATCGATTGATCGTTGTTTTTCTTAAAAAGCATGAGATATTGATACAAATTAACACGAAATAAGTTTTCAAATTAAGTTCTTGGATATAACCAGGTCATAAAACTTAGGAGTTAATTTAAATCTATTGATCGTTGCTTTTCCTAAAGAGCACGAGATATTGATAAAAATTAACGCGAACTAAGTTTTTTAAAAATTGTAACTGAAATGCATAAAGGCAAAAGGGAGTAAACCAATTTAAAATAAAAATTAATTGTCTCGAGGTGGGAACACCTCATGCAAAAGTTACAACAAAAAAAATAAGAATGAAAGAGTGGGGGTAAAATGGAAAGGCCCTAGGTTCCACCAATTTCCCCTTGGAGGTCACCGTCTTGCCCTGCTCAGCTGCGCCAGAGACTTCCCCAGCCTCGGAAGGTGCTTCTTTCTCGAGGCGAGCTTTGAACTTCTCCAGCAAGGGCTCCCAGACATCCGCTGCCAAGAAGGAGAAGTCGGCGCCCTGGTTATAAGCCCAGCAATGGTAGAACATGTCCTCCATGGCGGTGCCTGAAGTTGCCTGCTCGGCCTCCAGGGCGGCCTTGGCCTCAGCCTTCGCAGTGTCTAAGTCTGCCCGCGCAGCGGCGAGGGCGGCCTTGGTAGTCTCGAGCTCTTGTAGCTTGGGGCGGGCTTCTTCCAACTCGGCCTGCGCGGCCTCCAGGGCATCCTTAGTCGTCTGCAAGGAAGTCTGGTGAGTGGCCACAACCGCCTGGTGCTCGCTCCTCATATCCTCGAGATGGGCCTTGGTCCTGGCTATGCTCCGATGGAGGGCAACGGCGCTCTGCAAAAACGGAGAGACAACTGCCTTAAGAAAAAAAAAAAGAGAAGAGGGAAAGGAAAAACAGGGCAAGGCATGTTAATCAAAAACCATAAAAGGGTGGGTTCAGCTTACCGTTAGGGCCATGCCCAATGAAGATTCCAGCACGCCCACCGGGCGCCTTGTTTCGATGGCCCTGAGCTCCCTCTCGTTGAATTTATAGATGTGGCTGACGGCGTAGTTCGCCGTCTAATACACCGTCCCTCGGAAGGCCTCTGGAATCTTCTCAAGGTCCTGGGGTCAACCGGGATGCGCACCTCGGAAGGTGCAATTGCCGAAGCCCCGGGCTCCGCCCCTGTGTCCCGGACGAGGGCCGGAGCTCGCGGAGGAGGTGGGGGCATGCTGCTCCCCCTGCAGCAGGAGGAACAGTTTCCACGACCTGGGCGGCTGGGGGCTGCTCTTTCTCCTTTGCAGGAGACTTGGTTGGGGTCCCGGCGGTTTTCTTTGAAGTCTGGAGCTTCTTCATTTTGGGCCCAGAGGCCCCGGCTGAGGAGTTCCCCCCGGCGAACGCAGCTCGCAGACTCCCTCCGGGCTGAGACATCTCTTTTGTCAAAACAAAGATATGGTTAGTACACAAGTTAGCAGCCATTCAAAAACAAAAACAAAGGGGGAAAAAGAGAAATTCAAGTATATATATATACTAAAAGGGATCCTACCCCCCGGGCTAGAAGAAGAACCTATGGTTATGACCATCGGCCCCGGAGCTCTTGCGGGAGAATCTAAGTCAATTATTTCTCGAGCTGGCGCGGGTTCTGGATCCGAGGCTGGCTCAGGGCTAGAATCATCTACATATTGCCTAAGTCCCAGAGCTACGGCACCCCTCCGGAGTGATGGCCATGACCTAAGGTTGGTCCCATACTCCTCGAATAGGATCGACCTAAAGGCTAGGGTGTTATCTACGACTACGGTACCCCTAGGGCGACTATCTTGGTAATCCAGCACGAGCTGGTCGACACAGTGGAGCAGGGTTGTATCCAGGTCCGGATCACTTCGGTGACGTTGGACGAGCTGTTTGGGATTGAACCTAGTTAGCCGGGGGTCGGCAGTGGCCCTATCTAAATTCCTAAACATGTAAGGGTTACCTTGGCCAGAAGGACCCGCGGCTGCTCCGGACCGGATCCGCTCCTCGTCCGTTCTTTGGGCGACCTCCAACGCCCGATTCCTCCTCACGAGAGGCACTTCGTCCTCCTCGTCCTCTTCATCTTCATCCCCTGCGACCTCCTCCACGATGATAGGCCTCTTATCGCGGGCTGGGGGAAGCGCCCGGGGCCTCCTCAAGTTCAGAGTCTGGCCTTCGGAGATCAGCTTACAGGCCAGCATCGTCTCGTCTGTCACGAGCTGACGATAGTCCTTTTCACTGGGGGCAAGCCCACCAGTGTCTCGTACTGGCTACCGAGGGTCACAGACTTCTCTGTCCTCGCGAAGATAGCTACAGAGTTATCCTAAGTCAGAAATGGATATAGGGGAAGCTAACCAATACTTAACTTACAAGCTAAGGTTGAAAAACACTTACGAGGACGATTGAAGTAGTGGAGCTCACAGTTTCAGAACCCCGTCGACATAAAGAATTGATCTTTGAAGTCGTTGGGGTGGCTGGGCAGCTCGATGACCGCAGCTATGTTGGGGAACCGGGTTAAGTAATAAAACCCATCACCTCGCCCTCGCTGCTCCGGGCTGGCCTTGAGGCAGAAGAAGTACAGGATGTCCGCAAGAGTGGGGACCTCCCACTCCTGTTTCAGGAACAAGTATCTCAACCCCGCCAACAAACGATAAGAGTTGGGGGGGAGCTGGAATGGGGCCAACCTCACGTAATTGAGGAAATCGGCAAAATACTGATCCAGCGGGAGGAAGGCCCCCGCCTTGAAATGCTCGTCGCTCCAGGCTGAGAATGCCTCATCAAGCGGCACGCAGCTCTGCTCGCCCTCTGCGGGAGGTCGGGCAATCACGGATTCTCTCCCCAGCTCGATCTTGTGGGAGAGGAAGATCTTGTTTACCTTCGCCTGGTCGGTAATCTTTGAGACGATCCTCTCCGCCTCAAAGAACGCGTTAGGGGCCACCCCGAGCTCCTGTTCCACCGCTGGCCCGAAGTTGGGAATCGGGGAATCGACCATCACCTCCTTTCCTTTATTCTGTTGCGAGGACGAGCTGCCAGCAGTCTTTTTTGGAGAATTCTTCTTGGGTGCCATCTGGTCGCCTAGCGAACAAAAGAAAAAGATTTCAGAAAAGGCGACCTAAGCATGAGGAAGAGTCAGAAAGAGTGTTCTTTGCACGAGCTGAGGTAAGCCCAGCCCGTGGAGAATGAGACCACGCGGTTTTATGAACACGCGCCTGTGCTCCCAACAGATCCCCGATTACTCGGAATTCGTGTGTCAGGAGGGTCAGGATAGAATTTGCCTTGGAAGGAAAGTTTCAGTAGGCAAGGAAGGCAAAACCGCCTGTGAAGCGTGTCCCCTAAGCTACCCGGTTTTGCACCCAAAATACTGAATACTTTGAACCAGCAAACCAAAAATCCTACCCAGAAATTTTCCCCAGAAAATGCATCCTGAAAACCATGCTCCTAAATGGTTTTCTACTGCACAGATACCCTAACCTAAAAGGCTTTCACCCTTCATGCCCACAAAAAACCAGCGAACCCTTGCATGCGGCTACAGTAAATATTTACCTAAGCTACAGTGAAAAACAATTTCTAAACATGCACAGTCAGGAGACTTACAGAGTGTTTGGCTGAGAAGTGGATGAAGGGATCGCCTGGGTTGGGGCTTCGTCGGAGTAGTTGGTTCCAAAGCTTCGAAGGAGTCCTTGCGCCTGAACTTCTTGAGCGTTAGGAATGGCGGTCGGGAAGAAGAGGGTTTCTCTTTTGAAGATAATGAAGAAAGAAGAAGAAGATTTCTGAAAAATTTCAAATGAACAGGTGGCCCATGCGTAGGGTGGCCACCCCTTTTATATACATGAAGGGTCACGTGAAGACGGCCGTTGGATTGCCCTGATGTGGGATCCAAGGCCCTCCACTTGAAAGACGAAACGACGGCTGAGTATAGGCTAGGCCATTAAATGCGGTTCTCGGAAGACGTACCGTCACCAACCACGATGTTCCACGTATTCGGCGCCTGCGTAAAATATGGAATATGAAGAGTTCATGGGGAAGCCTAAAAGCCCCTACTGTGGCCCTACACGACGTCGTGTGCCACGAGCAGAGGCTTGGGGGGCAGATGTACGCCCTGATTTTCCCACGGGCTGATTAACGAGCTGAGATACGGCCTAATCATGACTACCACGTGGACATCCCCACGACCGGGGCTGCCATCGTAAGATCCTACCTCCTTAGCTCGAGGTAACCTAAGGGTTCGCCAAGATTGCTTAAGGACTGAGCCTGGACTCTGAAGGCCGCAGGTCGAGGGAAGCATCCAGCTCGTGGTACGAGCTAGAGTAGGAAGTTGTGACCTTTTATAAAGTCAACCACGCAAGGTAAACGTGCATATATCAGACATCACGTGTTTGATATGTCCCTGACTTCTCGGACACGCAGCAGGAACGTGTGTATTCAGACACCCACGACTGGGTTGGGTCGTGCGGCCCATTATCCCCTTACCTATTGATTTGACCACACTTATGTGTCACGTTTAGGAATTAATCATGAATGTCACAGAGTTGACATGATAGGTAAGAAGGTCACGGGATGACCTTCTTACCAACTCCCAGGTGCCTTCTCCTATAAATATGGAGACCCTGGGAGTCCCAAGGGGTTGGATTCTATATTGTAAGAAATACCCTGTAAAAGAATACCCAGTATATAGCAATAATACTGACTGGTGGAGTAGAAGGATTTTAACCTTTGAACCACCTAAAAACATATTTTGTGTCACCATTCCATTTCCAAGATCATTCATCTATTTCGATTCAACATAAGCACTAATCCCTTTCTCTTTTTTTTCTTAATTACCTGTTGGCGAAGAACCGCGTCAACAGTGTTCATTATATAGCAAACCTCTTACAAGATTTTGAAAAATTCTGAATAATTAAAGTGCCGAAAACAAAGTTCAAAAAGTTTGTTGTACGTGTGCTTTTATTTATTTTTATTATCATTATCATACCCTTTGCGTGATTTTCTTTTATAAAAAGTCTAAATTATTTATAAGAAAAATTATGTTTTGTGTAAGATTTATTTTGGCCAATTACCCGTTTGAACTATTTATTTTTTAAAATGAACTTTTAGACCTCGTGTTTTGTGAAAATGTTAAATATAAGAATGGATAGATCAATTATTTGAACATTGTATTTTGTCTGATTACCCGTTTGACCCTTTATTTTTGAAAATTAATATTTTGACCATGTATTTATTCAAAATGTTCAAAATTCTTTATAAAAATTAAATTATATATAATTTATGTTTTTTGTAAGGGTTTTGTAACGCCCCACATCACTATGGCTGATTCCTGGAATGACGACTGGCCCTGCAAACGAACACGAGTTTTTTGAGCGTGCTTTGTCCCCACTCGCATGCTTCCTGGGAAAACTTCTCATGAGGTCACCCATTATGAGACTACTCCAAGTCAAGCACGCTTAACCTTGGAGTTCTCAAGTGATGGGCTACCGAAAAGAATATGCACCTTGTTGGCATAGGTAGTACCCATCAATCCATTTAAGTTATCTTCAACTATGTAGTCTCGTACCTATACAGTCTTAGACTCATCACACTTGACCTTTCCTAGGCAATGTGGGATTGCATAGCTTTACCCAGTCTTTCCCCCCATGGATCACGAGATACTGACTGTCACAGGTTCACATCATTTTGAACCTTGTATTGTAGCCGATCACCTGTTTAGACCTTTAGTTTTAAAAATTAACTTGTGGACCTCAAGTTTTGTCAAAAGGTTAAAAATAGGAATAGATATATCGATTATTTGAACACTATATTTTGGCTGATTACTCATTTTGGCTCTTTATTTTTAAAGATTAACATTTGGACCATGTATTTATTCAAAGTGTTAAAAATTCTTTATAAAAAGTAAATCATATAAATATATAATTATCTATATAATTTATGTTTTCTATAAGGGTTCACACCATTTTGAACTGTGTATTTTAGCCGATTACCCGTTTGGACCCTTTGTTTTTTAAAATTAACTCGTGGATCTTGTGTTTTGTCAAAATGTTGATTATCCGTTTGGATCCTTTATTGTTAAAAATTAACATTTAGATCTAGTGTTTTGTCAAAAGGTTAAAAATACAAATAGATAAATTATTTATTTATTATTATATATAGATATTTTTAATTGACATCTATTATTATTATTAAAATAAAAATGAGAAAAAAGAGAAAATAGATAGAATTTTTACCTTAAATAATTAATAGCCATAAATTAGAAAAGGAAAATAAAAAATAAGAAAAGTTAACAGTTATTTATATTTATAATTTAATTAAACAGTTGTCGTAATTAAATATCTAATCAAATTTGAATTCAAATTAAAAAATGTGAAAAAAGAAAAAAATAGAAAGAGTGCTTTAGAGAAATTTTAGAGTGCCACATCATATAAATATATTAGAAAATATACATGCCTTCGCGTAATTTTTTATAATAATTTTAAATATATATTTAAGGTAATTTTATATTTGTTTGATAAATATTATAATTTGAATTTATATATTTTGTAATTCAACTATATATATAATGTAATTCTATATTTGTTTGATTAATTTTATAATTTATATAATGTGAGTGAGAAATTTAAACCTTTTGTAATTCCTCCATTTTTTAAGTTATGCTTTAATAGTACAATTGTATTAAAATATCTAATTAATCAATTATTTGTTTCTCTCTCCTTTCAAGAAATTAATAGAATGTATAATTATTAGATTAAATGAAATATAGGCATATGAATAATTCTATACATGTAGGCGGAATTGATATATAGATTGAACATATACGAAGAGAGGATCGAATATATGTACCTCCAGCCATTGCTATTGATAATCTCGATCTACAACTCTAGATCTACAAAAGAAAATAAGAGAAATTAGAACGAGTACACGGGTTTCCAAGCTCCCGCTAACTCTTTTAGATGGAGTTACTGAAAGACATAATAATGAGTAGCGAGCTTGGGGACCGGTACTCTATATTTACAGAGTGAGATTCCATCAGAGTCTCTGCCACAGATTGAGATATTCTCTCAATCAGTTGGGATATGCAAAATCGGTTAACAAACAAAATTGGGTAACAAATAATATTGACCATTAATTAGAATATTTGTCAAAAAATAAAAATATTAACTTTGGTATATTAAATCAATTTAAATCAATTAGTTGTAACAAATTGATTTTATATACCATATAAATAAATACTTTAACATTCTCCCACTTGGTCAGCATTTAAATTAATGTATTACTTAAGTCCGACGATTGTCCCTGTTAGATAATAAACACATGAATCATGGTGATAGGTCCTCTTTTATAGTGAGTATTATCTTCCATGTATTACAATATATTTATTACATAACAATGTAATTTATGTGGCTATGTACTTAAATGAATAAACCTTATGTTTATTCAGGTCCTATGAAGATAAAATTTTCTCCAATAAAATTAAGATGCGCATAAATATGAGAAAACATCAAAATAAGGGTTTCATTGATAATAACTTCAGTTTGTACAATAAATTTACATAAGGGAACCAAGTCCCATGTTCACTACATGATCCTTGAATTTATGAGGTGGCAAGCCTTTCGTCATAGGATCAGCAATCATCAATTCAGTGCTAATGTGTTGAATGACCACTTTATTTTCTTTAACACGTTCTCTCACGGTTATGTACTTTATGTCGATGTGCTTGCTTCGACTACCACTTTTGTTGTTCTTAGCCATGAATACAGCATCTGGATTGTCACAGAACATTCTCAATGGCCTAGATATGGAATCTACAACTCTAAGGCCTGAAATGAAACTCTTTAGCCATACACCATGCGATGTAGCCTCAAAACATGAAACGAACTCGGCTTCCATAGTAGAAGTAGTAGTCAAGGTTTGTTTGTTACTCCTCCATGATATAGCTCCACCGGCAAACATAAACACATAACCAAAGGTTGATTTACGTGAATCAGTACAACCAGCAAAGTCTGAATCTGAGTAGTCAACTACTTCCAGGTTGTCGGTTCGTCTGAACATGAGTTTATAATCCTTAGTACCCTGAAGGTACCTCATAACTTTCTTTGTAGCTTTCCAGTGGTCTAACCCCGGGTTACTTTGAAATCTTCCTAACATTCCGACAGCAAAGGCAATGTCAAGTAGGGATGTAAATGAGGCGGGTCTGCCCCGCCCTGCTTCTGCCCCGCCCCGCCCCGCCCCGATTAGTTTCTTGGAGCAGGGCGGGTCGCCCCGCCCCGACTTATTCGGGGTGGGTCTGCCCCGCCCCATTTAACTTTTTTTTTTTAAGAAACATTAAATTATAATTTTAGAATTTTCCCCAAGCCTAAATATTATTTTTTATTGTAATCTTTATATTTTACACTTGGTATCAACTACACCATCAAATATTATATTTTGTTTTTTTATTTTAAAATTTACAAAATAAATACAAGAATAAGGATGAATTATATAAAACATATTTTTCAATATTTATAATTCTTTCTAGTCTATATAGAATTAAAAATATTCTAAACCACATATAAAATGTCAATTTTACGTACTATGTATATAAGTAGCATGAGAAAATTGAGTTAGAGTATAAAAAAAAAAAAATCGAGGTGGGGCGGCCCCGCCCCGTTTAAATTCCTAGCGGGGCGGGGCTGCCCTGCCCTGCCCCGTTTGAATTCATAGCGGGGCGGGGCGGGGCGGCGCCCCGCCCCGAATTCCGCCCCGTTTTTACTGGGGCAAAGGTGCCCCGTAGGGTCGGGGCCCCGCCCTGCCCCGCCTCACCGCCCCATTTTTCCATGCCTGTCAAGTCTTGTGCTCACCTGAGCATACATCAAGCTTCCAACAGCAAAAGCATATAGGATGTTCTTCATTTCTTCCTTTTCAAAATCATTCTTTGGACACTGGCTCAAATTTAATTTATAACCCTTAAAAATAGAAGCAACACTTGGTGAACAATCTTTCATCTAAAATCTGTCTAAAACTTTGTTAATGTAGGTTTCTTGAGATAGACCTAAGATACCTTTGAATCTATCTCGATGGATCTTAATGCCAATGACATAAGACACATCACCCATATCCTTTATCTCAAAGTTCTTTGAGAGAGATTGATTCACCTCATGTAGCATGCCCTTATCATTGGTTGCAAGAAGAATATTGTCCACATATAAAACAAGAAAACAAATCTTACTCCCACCGACCTTTTGGTATATACATTGATCCATGACATTCTCTTCAAATCCAAAAGAAGAGATGACATCGTGGAATTTTAAATACCATTGGCGGGACGCTTGTTTTAAACCATAAATGGACTTCTTAAGCTTGCACACCAAATGCCCACCATCACTAGAGGAGAATCCTTCTGGTTGTTTCATGTATACCTCCTCCTCTAGGTCACCATTTAGGAAGATAGTTTTCACATCCATCTGTTGCAGCTCTAAATCAAAATGAGCAACTAATGTCAGGATAACTCTGAGGGAATCTTTCTTAGATACTGGAGAAAAGGTCTCAGTGTAGTCAATTCCTTCTTTTTTAGTGAATCCCTTAGCAACGAGTCTCGCTTTGAGTCTCTCAATGTTGCCTAATGAGTCTTTCTTTGTTTTGAAGACCCATTTACACCCAATAGCCCTCGCCCCATTAGGCAACTCAACAAGATCCCAGACTCCATTGCTCTTCATAAAATTCATTTCTTCACTCATGGCATTGTACCACAACTTCGATTCTTTGCTATTCATAGCTTGTGAAAACATTTCTGGATCATTTTTGGCCCCATTATTGTAGTCAAATTCTTGCAAATACACAACGTAGTCACTAGGTATGGTCGATTTTATTATCCTAGTGGATCTTCTTAAGGCTACACCAGCATGCTCTTGGCGAGCAGGTGGTTCAGCTTGTTGTTAAACAATTATAGGCAACTCTTGAACAACTTGATCCATTTGAACTTCATCATTGACTTGTGGATCTTCAACAATTGGTTGTGGTGGTTCAACATCCTTTTGGACTTCAGGGGTGTTATCAACCACAATTAATCTTGCTCTTAAGGTGGAGGGTTCTAAAGGATCTTTCTCAAAACCTAAGTCCTTGGATTGATCACTCCCACTAATCAAGGCATTTTCAAGAAATTTTTCATTCCTTGATTCCACAATCCTAGTGCTATGAGATGGACAATAAAACTTGTAACCTTTAGACCTTTCAGTGTATCCAATAAAGTATCCACTTATGGTCCTTGGGTCCAGTTTCTTCTCTTGTGGATTGTGTATTCTCACTTCAGATGGGCATCCCCAAATGCGCACATGTTGCAAACTCGATTTCCAACCTTTCCATAATTCAAAGGGAGATTTTGAGACTGCCTTGGTTGGAACTCGGTTTAATATGTACACGAATGTCTTTAGAGCTTCAGTCCACAAGGATTTAGGAAGTTTAGGGTTGTTACTAAGCATACTACGCACCATGTCCATCAATGTTCGGCTTCTCCTTTCTGCAACACCATTTTGCTCGGGTGTACCGAGCATGGTATACTGGGCAACAATCCCATTTGCTTGAAGAAACTTTGCAAAAGGGTCAGGTTCTTGTCCATCTTCAGTGTATCTACCATAATATTCTCCACCTCTATCTGATCTCACTATCTTATTTTGCTTGTTGCATTGTTTCTCTACTTCAACTTTAAATATCTTAAAGACATTTATCGCTTCGTTTTTGTTATGAAGTAAGTAGATATACATGTAGCGTGAGTAATCATCTATGAAAGAGATGAAGTATTTCTGACCACATGAGTCCATGTCTGGACTACATATATCAGTATGTATGATTTCTAATAGGTCGGAACTCCTATGGACACCACTTTTCATAGACTTGGAGGTATGCTTTCCCTCAATGCAATCCACACAAGTATCAAAATCAGTAAAATCTAAGGTATTGAGTACCCCATCTTTCACTAACCTTCTAATTCTATAAATGGAGATATGTCCCAATCTCCGGTGCCATAATGTAGAGGAATTCTCATTCATAACACATATTTTATTGCCAGCGTGAACGTGCACAGTATTATAAGTGGTATTGTTTTGCAAATTAAGGCAATAAAGATCATCAAACAAAATACAATTTCCAACACATTCAGATTTATTATATAAATTAAAAGATTTTTCTGAAAATGTAAAGGAAAATCCAAAAAGGTACTACTCTTGAAACTGAAATCAAGTTTCTAGAGAAACTTGGTACATAAAAGGTATTTTCTAATTTTAAAATAAAACTGCTTCTTAAAACTGAATGACACGTTCCAATAGCCTCCACATGTGAGCCCATCTTGTTTCCGGATAAGATGCTTTGCTCACTTCCCATTGGCTTCCTTAGGTTTTGTAAACCCTACAAGGAATTTGAAATGTGAATTGTTGATCCAGAATCAATCCACCATGTGTTAATATTAAAATTAGACATATTAGATTCATAACATACAAATGAAATTTGATTACCTTTGTCATCCATCCATATCTTGAACTTGGCGCATTCCTTTTTCGCATGTCCCTTCTTTTTGCAGAAAAAAACACTTGATGGAATCCTTCTTTATTTCGCCTTGGAGAGGCACTTTATTTTTCCCCTTGTCTTTCTTGGATGGTTTGTGTTTCTTTCCTTTGGTGGCCATGTGAGCACTTTCACCTTGTTCCTGTAGGAGCTTTGCTTCTTCTTGAGCATACATGACTATCGGTTCATTGATACTCCATTTGTCCTTATGCATGTTGTAGGAAATTTTGAAAGGCCCGTATTGAGGTGGAAGATTGTTAAGGATGTAGTAAACTAGGAAGGTTTCAGGAATAACTACATTGAGCTTCTTCAGTTGAGTAGAAATGTCCCTCATCTTTGAGATATGTTCTCTAACTCCTTTGTCACCAGTGAGTTTTGTGGATGAGAATTGGTGGATGAGGTTGTTGTAAAGTGGTTTGTCTGAAGTGTCGAACTACTCATCGATGAGTTTGATCAAGTCTTTAACTTTCTTAGGTTGCTCCACCGATCCACGCATTCCCATAAGGATCTTGTACATAATGAACATGATGTTGAGGCGATTGGATCGCTCCTATTTTTCATATAGTGCGATCTCAGCAGCAGTGCTAGTCGCAGTGATTGCAGCAGGTTCGTCCTTCCTTATTGCGTAGTCCATGTCGGCGCAACATAAATGAAGAAGAACTCGTTCCTTCCATATTTTGAAATTGTCACTCCTAAGCTCAGGAATTTCGGTAAGGATTTCAGCGAAACTAGAGGAGGACGAAGAAGTTGCATGAATAGGATTACAAACTTATATTTCTAAAGATTGAGGCTTAATGAAGTCATGTTTTACCAATGTATAACATGCTGAATGATGAAATTTTATTAAACAAAAATTGCCTGTGGGCTAAATTTTTAATTTAATAAAATTGGATGTACATGATGATAGATTATTCAAACGAATTATTTGGGATAAATTAAGGTTTGATACTTCTATCTAAATTAAACTTTATGATAAAACTATTAAATTAATTATCATAACTCCTGTGGGTAAATTAAGAAAATTAATTTAATATATTATCCTAATTAATTATATAAATATAATAAAATTCCTGTGGGGTAAAATTATTATATCTATATAATCAATCACAATTTATGTCCATTATGTGATCCTTTCAAATCAATATATAATTTTATATAATTAAAGATGTTGTGGCTACTCCCTAATTATTTAAAATTATATGGTTCACTAGACATTATGTTTTAAGCTCTATGAAGACCTAAGAACAATTTCATTATAACATAATAGGCAATCACAGAGAGTAGTGCTCCTAGTGTGGTCGTCTGAAGATCATTAAAAATCGTTCTAGATTGAGCATTTGTCTCAGTTTCATGCGTTCTTATGTCAACCACAAAATTGTTTGTGTATTATTCACCCTAAATATTTTATGAATAACTTAATGTGAATATTTTATAAATATAAATGTGCTAAATATTATTCAACCTATCTTAATGTTTGAATATAATCTAAATATATCTAGCACAATAAAAGAATATATAACGTATTTAAAATCATAGGGTTATACATATAACATTAAATATAATTATACTAAAAATAAATTTTGCATGAATAATAACAAAATAATCATACAAATTAGCATACTTATTTATATGTAGGAAAATAAATACAATAATTCTATATATACACTTGGCATAAAAATTCATGCTAAATAAGACAATAAAATCATTTATTGATTTGCTGAATTAATAAAATAATTACATAAACTTAATTGTAAATAAAAAATGTAATTACATTATTAAAATAACACAATTATTTAAGATTGCATGAATAAAAGAAATATACAATGTAATAAATACACCAAAATCAAGTAATTACACATTTTAATTAATTTCCAAATATATAATATACCAAAATTATATTTTTCAATTAAATTGGCAAAAAAAAATTAAAAAATGAAATTTATTGTCTAAATAAGCATTAAAATAATAAAATTCTAAAAATAAATTAAAAAGGTAATTTTTGGGATTGTTTATAAATTTTTCTTTAATTTAAAAAAAAAAATGCCATAGGGAAAACGACATGATGAAGTTGAAAGCTCGTTTTTAATTCTTAGAATCATTAGAAAAGATAAACTAAGGAGTTTCTAATGGTATTTAGATTTAAAAAAATGGATTTGAATCATAAAGCCAAAAAACCTATAAACTATAGGCTTTGAACGTGTTCATGAATATCTCAAATGCTTCCAAGGGTTTCAAAACTCGCTTATAATGCATATATCATCAGAAAACATAAGCTAAATGATTTCTAATAGCATTAAAAATGAAAAAATGAATTTGAATTTAAGAACCAAAACTTTGAAGCATCGACCAAACTCATAGCTTTTAACACGTATTTATGCTATAGTTTTAATGTACAAAAATATGTTAGAAATTGATAAACTAGAACAATCCTAACAACATATGTAGTTAAACAATCCAAACAAATTTTTTAATCATTCGGCAATATAATCATACACGAATACATATATGTGTATATATGAATATATAGGCATATATAATTCATACAAAAAAATATGTATATATGCATACAAAAATAACAAGGCAAAGATATACATGGCTCTTTATACCAAATGTTAGATCAAATGAAATATAGACATATGAACAATTCTATACATGTAGGCGGAACTGATATATAGATTAAACATATACGAAGAGAGGATCGAATGTATGTACCTCCAGCCATTGCTATTGATAATCTCGATCTACAACTCTAGATCTACAAAAGAAAAGAAGAGAAATTAGAACGAGTACACGGGCTTCCAAGCTTTCACTAACTCTTTTATATGGAGTTATTGAAAGACAGAATAATGAGTAGCGAGCTTGGGGACCGGTACTCTATATTTATAGAGTGAGACATTCTATCAGAGTCTCTACCACATATTGAGATATTCTTTCAATCAGTTGGGATATGCAAAATCGGGTAACAAATAATGTTGACCATTAATTAGAATATTTGTCAATAAATAAAATATTGACTTTGATATATTAAATCAATTTAAATCAATTAGTTGTAACAAATTGATTTTATATACCATATAAATAAATATTCTAACAATAATAGCATTTGAAAAGCAAGATATGTGAAAAAATTAAGCTAACAAACAATATTAATATCAGTTGTCATAATTATATACTTTTTAATTCATAATATGTTCTTTGTTTCTAAAAAAATATTTTTTGTGCTTTACATCAACCTCCGCATCTTTTGTTGCTGCTAGAATATCCAATAAATTACAATCTAGAAAATATTTATTTACTATAGTGAAAACAAATCACAAATCCAAACAATACCATTAGTAATATTGTTTTGTGACAAGTTTGAGAAAATATCATATGAGAGAAAAATACAATTATTAATATTGATAATTGATGATAATAATTATAATATTTTGTACAACTATTCACTTTTGAATAAAAATATAATTATATTATAATAAGAAAATAGATACTAATTCTAATACTTGGTTAGCTAACTAAATTCGAAGATACAAATATATTTTTTTCAGTACATATAGTAAACAATATCATAGAACTATATACACATATATTCATACTAGGTAAAAATAATGTGCAATGCACGTTTACTTAGTTTCAAAGTTATAAACATGCTTATTAAAACATGTATTTATTTTTATTATCATACAAATTTTAAATAAATAAACAATATCATAAAAATAAATAAAATATGTTCAATATAATGTATGACATAAATGTATTAAAAAATTAGGGCAAAACATTGTCTATAATTTTAATAAAAACCGGTTCACTTTTTTTTTCTTCAATATATAATAGAATGAATTACAATTCTATAGTATATATAAATATTTATATCAATAATATTTACATATATGACATCTAAATACAACATTGACATAGACATATATTTACATGGCTACATGACATATATATATAAATTACAATATTATTTAAAAAGAAATTAATAATATAATAAAATAAGAATAGAAAAAAGTCATAGTGTAGAGTAATATACATGCAACCTATTTTTAGTTTCTAATGTATCTCGCAATGTCCTTTAGTGAATTTGATGAAGAAAAAGAACTTCAATAACTTGATAGAAAATAAACTATCACACAAATTTATAAGTTAAAAAAATGATATGTATGACTTTATTATTTTTAAATAAATATGACTTAATTATTTAAATTATCATAAAATATATTTAAAATATTTTATTTTAATTAATTTATTTTTATTTAAGTTTATGTTTGTTCTAGTTTTTGAATTTGCCAGTAACAATAAAAGATTATATATTATGTGTTTAATATAATATTAATATTATATGGGATTTTAAATTTAAATTTGTTGCTAGTTTTTTTTTCAAAGAAGTTTGTTTCTAGTTTATAGTAGATTATATTATGTTATATATTTGTGTACCCTAATTTCAGCACAAGTCTTTCACTCAGCTCGGGTGCAGCTGACAAATAAATACATGGAAGAAATAGCCGATGAATCCATATATTATCCACATGGACAGGACGGTTTTTCACGATGGTTATATGAGCTAGGAATGCATAAGTTGCAAATCACAAGCTTATGATATTCATACGGCACGACCTCCACAGTACAAGCTCAGAGACATATCCAGTTCGTGGTAACTCAAGCATATGGCGAATCTGCAGATCCCCAAGGACCTGAGTATTTTATACGATCATTTATGGCTAGTCTGTAATATTTAATGTCCCAGATATTAGGAGACCATTTATTTCGTGATCAGATCATATCCTAGTATAAATGGGAATATTTCATATTAAATGTAATAAATATGTAAATCCGCGATTGACTCACGCGGTTACCCAAACATGTCCAAGGAATTTCTCTATAAATACTGAGAATATTGGATAGGAAGGGGGACGATTATTCTGTAATGCTGAAACTCTGCCAAAATAGAGAAAGAAAAACAATAATAATATAGACTCGTGGACTAGGTGGATTTTAACCACTGAACCACGTAAAAAGATCTGTGTTCTTGAGAGTTAATTTGTTATTTTCGGTTTATTATCAAGCACAAATCAACCTTGTTATTTTCTTAATTCACTGCTGGCGAAAAACTGCGTCAACAGTTTGGTGCTTTCATTGAGAGGAGAGATTAGTGCTTTCAGCAAAATCCCAATCAAATCTCATCATGGTGGTCACTCGCTCAATGCACGATAATGAGATGGAATAGCCTGGTGGGTAGGGGGCCCATCATACCGCTGTTTCAAATGAGCATGACCCTGAAGTTCAGCAATGACCGGGAAAACAACCGGTGGGCCACAGTGATACTGGGAGTTCGGCGTCATTGCCATCGAATTTAAACCCAGACTATTTGGTTGCAGTTGAGTTGGAAAACATGCAGTTAAGAAGCCATCTTGCCAAGGAAAACATGCAAATTGTGGAGGTTTTGGCTCAGTTACCCCCTCTTGCAACCGACGCTAATGTCGGAAAGAGGCAAAATGGGTCTCATATGTCCCACAGGAATAACCAATCCAAACCAAGTCGGTCAGTCAGAACTGCCACCCCAAGCTCTGTGCCTACGGCGCAAGACCGCCAAAATTCTCAACCTAGTGGCCCTCAGAGAGGACATCAGCAAGTCAGTTGGTTAGTTAAGACCGCAACCCCAAGTTCGGTACCTCCTTCCCCAACGCCTCGAGGTACCCATGGAAATCCACGGGGAAGAGTTGGAACAGGCTCACAGAGACAAAATGTCCTAGCCAACCCTCCTGCATCACGATCGGATCGCCAGGCGCAGAGAGTTAGAAATGATGGGGGGAACAAGCGCGGGCTAATTTAGTTTGCTCTGATGGGACAAGAATTGCCTCGCCAGTTAGGCATCCCCCATCACCCATAAGACATCTGACACCGCCTCGTCCTACGCGAGACATTCCTGCTTATGGAGACAACATGAGAAATCCTCCTCCGTCTGCCCATACCTATGTCCCGCGGACACATGTCGATAAACCAAATCCTCATCCTCAATCGCGAGCAGTAAGCTTCGCAAATGGAAGTTATTGATTTGAAAGTCATCGAAGTGGTAGGTCCGAGGGGGATCTGAGAAACCATCTAAGTTCAGCACAAAGTCCTCGATACGATACACAACCTGATCTGCGAGATCGCCTGAATTCACAGAGAAGAAATTCAGCCCGAAATGAAGGAGTCAGTTACACTCGTCAAGGGGGAGGTCCTTCTGAAGTACGTGATAACGGGAATGTCCCGCAAAACCAAGCCTGAACTTGGAGGGACAACAATCTGTCAAACGCGTACGATAGGACGGGATCTGTTGAACAGACCCAGAATAACCGAGGAACCAAGGACCAAACCCTCGAAAGGCTAGCCCAGATGGAGGAGCTAATGAAGAAGCTTCTATCGGAAAAAGAGAAAGATGAGTGTGACTTGGAGGATGAGCTTAAGCTTTTCGCCCTGAATATTACGGCGACTGCATATCTAGTGGGTTTCAGGATGCCACATTTGTCAAAGTTTGATGGAGATGGGGATTCGTCTGATCACCTGGGGATGTTCAACACCATAATGATGGCCCACAACATCAGGGCCAAGCTAAGGTACCTTATATTCCCCTTGACTCTGATTGGGCCATCTAGGCAGTGGTTCAAACAATACAAGAGGCATTCAATCAACTCGTGGAAGAATTTTTCCACCAATTTTAAGAGAGCATTTAGGGCTTCTCAGGCAGCTTGGATTAAGGCTGACTCTTTGGCTAATGTAAAGCAGCAACCCGGTGAACCATTGAAAGCATATTTAAGTAGGTTTGCCAATGTTGTTGCTCGAGCTAGAGATGCCGACGAAAGCTCTAAGCTCATGGCAATGAGGACGGGAACTCTTGTTTGAGGCGACTTGTGGCAAAAGCTACAAAGGAAAGGAGTTAATACTGTGGATGAGTTCTTGAAACAAGCCCAAAGGTGGGTTAACCTGGAAGAGGCGCGAGCTTCCATCGCAGGAACCAACCAAGTACCTGTCCAGCCTGTTGGAGCGGTAATGGATGTTGTAGCTACGACTCAAACCGTTGCCCAGAATAACCAAGGGGAAATAATAAGAGAAAGGGAAATGGAGAGGGCGACCAGAGCGGAACAAAGAAAAACAAGTCCATGGAGAAATTTAAACCAGTCTACACAACATATACCGATCTCACAGATACTAGAGAACGCATCTTCTTAGCTAATTCTACTCGCCTTCCATGGAAGAAGCCAGAACCGCTAAAAAACCAAAGAGCGAAGAGAGATCCTTCGAAGTTTTTCTGATTCCTCAATGATATCGGTCATAATACTGATGACTGTAGATAGCTGAAGGATGAGATTGAGACCCTCATCAGGGTAGGACCTTTGGCCCAGTACGCCCGGAATCGAGCGACTCCCAGTCAGCCCGCTGGACAAAACCCTCCGTCAGCTCCTGAAGCTCCAATGAATCAAGTCGGAGCTCAGATGAATCAGGACAATCCTCCTCCAATAATAGGAGGAGATATAGCCACTATTTTGGGAGGACCTCATCTGGAAGGTACGATCAGAGGTGCCCAGAAGAGGTATATCAACGAACTAAAGTCCCATAACGGAGTGGAGTTCATCCTAGAACAACGGTTATCAAAGCAGCAGCGATTAGAAAAACAACCAATCATTTTTACGAAGGAAGATGCCATCCATGTCCAGTTCCCACATAACGATCCACTGGTCATAACAGTTCAGCTCGCCAACCGGAGAGTTCGGAGGACGCTAGTAGACAACGGAAGTTCTGTGAATCTACTTTTTAGGTCCACCTTAGAAAATATGGTATTGTTTGTAACCGAGATGAAGGCAACCTCAATGATTCTATATGGTTTTTCTGGTGAAGGGTCGGCTGCCATCGGAACTATCGAATTGGTGGTAATGTTGGGTGAAGGTCCACGAACTGTCTCCAAGTTGCTTGAGTTTGTGGTAATTGATTGTCTAGCCGTGTACAATGGGATTTTGGGCCGACCTTCGTTGATGGCGTTTGAAGCCATAACCTCTATCCGCCACCTAGCAATCAAATTCCCCTCATCTGCGGGAATATGCATCGTCATAGATGATCATCTCGTTGCTAGGGAATGCTATAGCATTTATATGAAGGGAAAAATACAACCTGGGCAGCAGGCAATGGCCATAAGTGACGGAGGTGAAAAGACCCAGGAAGTGGAAGTTGCTTGCGGGACGGAAGAACCTCAAGAAACAAAGGATGGTGACGTTGCCCCAAGTGATGATATCGACCCACGAATGGGCGAGGACAGATCAGAGCTCCAAGCTATTGAGGAGATCGAAGAAGTAAACATAGATCCCAAAGACGCTTCAAGAGTCATTAAGATTGGGAAAAATCTTGGTGATGATGGGAAAATGTAGCTGGTTAATTTTTACAAGGGAATCTAGATGTTTTCGCCTGGTCCCATGTAGATATGGTGGGAATAAGCCCAAGTGTGATCATGCACACTCTAAATTTGAACGAAAGCATGCCTGCAAAATCCCAGAAACAGAGACGTTTGGGAACAGTCCGAGCTGAAGCACTGGAGGAAGAAGTGGCTCGGCTATTAAAGTGTGGGTTTATTCGCGAAGCAAAATATTCGATCTGGGTCGCAAATCCTGTCCTGGTCCCGAAGCCAAACAGAAAGTGGAGGACCTGCATCGATTTCTCCGACTTGAACAAAGCTTGTCCTAAAGATTGCTTTCCACTGCCGAGGATTGATCAGTTGGTAGATGCCACCGCAGGACACAAGCTCATGTCCTTCATGGATGCGTATTCTGGATATAACCAGATCGCGATGAACCCTGCAGACCAAGAGCATACTAGCTTTATGACTCCAACTAATGTATATTGTTACAAAGTTATGCCCTTCGGGCTGAAAAATGCCGGAGCTACCTACCAACGACTAGTTAACAGAATGTTCATTGGTCAGATTGGGAAAAATATGGAAGTGTATGTCGATGATATGCTAGTCAAATCCAAGACTGCCGATAACTATGTATCCTATCTAAATGAATGTTTTGAGATCTTGAGGAGGTATAATATGAGGCTGAATCCCCAGAAATGTACTTTCGGAGTGGCGTCGGGAAAATTTATGGGATTCATAGTCAATACAAGGGGGATAGATGCGAACCCAGATAAAATTAGATCATTATTGGAACTGCCTTCGCCTAGCTCGCGTAAAGAAGTTCAGAGCCTGACTGGAAAGGTGGCAGCCCTAAACCGATTTATTTCAAAATCCACTGACAAGTGCTTGCCGTTCTACAACTTGCTCAGAGGAAACAAGAAATTTGAATGGACTGAGGAGTGCGAGCAGGCATTCCTCGACCTAAAAATGCACTTGGCTGAGCCCCCAATATTGTCTAAGCCTATGTCTGGAGAACCCCTGTTCCTTTATTTGGATGTGACAGAAAATATAGTCAGTGCCGTGTTAGTTCGGTAAGAAGACCGCACTCAAAGATCGGTGTATTATATAAGTAAGACACTTTTTTGAGCTGAATCACGATATCCACTGATAGAAAAGATAGCATCCTGCCTAATATTAGCTTCCAGGAAGCTCAGACCATATGTAACAAACCCAAAATTACTAATAAGGCTTAAGGGCCTTGATTAGTGTGTCGGGAGGGCATAACTAGATTATGTGTGATTTAAATGATTAAATGCATGATTATGTGATAAGCATGCTTATATGATTATTTGGATATATGAGATGCATGATTATTAGTATAAGTATGCATGTAGGCCCTGATTAGGTTATAAGGGCATAGTCATAATTTTGGCCCATTGAGGGCATAAATGTAAATATTTGTGATAAATTGTTCAGACCACATTATTATGTGGATATATCTGCAGCTTGTGACTCGAGGCGATCCTACTGAGCGGTTTAGCGAAAAAGTCACGATGGGGATTTATGCCCGGCTCAGGGTGAGCCTGGGGGTATTTCTGGGAATTTAGGAAATATATTGGAGACCATTTTACATTGAGGAAAATAATTGATGATTAGTTAGGTGTCAGGAAATAAGTGGTAACTATTAGGGACACTCGAGGAATTAGCAGGAATTTGGAACAAATGACCAAATTTCCCTTGGGATGTTTTAGGGTTGGATTTTAATGGGAGGGGAAAATGGTCATTTTGTTGGTTAAAAGATGATAAGGGTGTTTTACTGCCTTTATGACTTAGTGGGAAGTGTAGAAACAAGTAGAAGCTGAAAGAAAGAAGGGAAAAACATGGGCTCTTTCTCTTTCTCGGTTTAGGCCATTCTTCACCATTTCTTGAGGAGTTTTGGAGCTGTAATTAAGGGGAAGCTCAGGCTGGAGCTTGGGGCTAGAGACCTTGGTGAAGCTAGAGGTTTCAGCAGGGATTAGACACTTAATTGAGGTAAGGTTTCAAGGTTTTGCTGAGTTTTCTGAACTGAGTTAGAAATGATTTCTGAAACTTGGTTTTGATAGAAGTTAGGGGAATTAAGCTTTGGGAATTAAGGAGTTAAAAGCTTGAAAGGGTTTGGAGGATAACCTAGGGTCGTTTCCCCCATCAAAGGTAAGAAATTCATCCTTGATCATCTGAGTTGATGGGTAATCTTTGAGTTTCTGGTTGAGTTCTTGAGTTTTGGGTTCAAATCTTGTTTTCTTTGTTTGATGGTGCATGTTGCTAAGTTTTGTGTTATTGGGTTATGTGGGATGATATGTAAGGGATGGTAGGTTCAATTTGGTGTGTGGTTGAGGTTTGGAGGGGTTTTAGGAAGTTTTGGCTCGGGCAAATTCGAAGGAGAAAACTCAGAGTATTTTGGTGTTGTAACTAGCCCTGTAGTGCTAGGCTTTGGGCACTATAGCGCTAGGCTTGGCTGATCTGGGTGTTTTTGCTTCTGTCTGTAGTGCTAGAGCGCCCACTTTGTGGCGCTGTAGCACTACCCTACCTACAGAATAAGGTTTTGGGTATTTTTATTAGGGTTTTTTCCCGGGGGCTCGGGATTTGATTCCACCACCCTGTTTGGTGGAATTAGGGCTTCCCGAGGGCTCAGGATTGGTTCCGAGGTTAGGTTACAAAATTGAGATTTAGTGATGGATTCTAATTCATGACTGTGACTAGGTATACGCTAGGGCTCAGACAGGATCGTGCTTGAAGGTCAATTTCGCTAATCAAAGTTATCAGAATCAAAGGTAAGAAAACTGCACCCAGATATGTGATTATGTTGGGACTAAGGGTTCCCTATATTTGTATGTGATGTCATGAGATGGTGTTATGCCATGGGGACATGTGATAAAATGGTCTAAGGGTGTCAAAATCAATATTTGCGCACAGGGCGCGGCTCGGCCACTGGTAGCTGAGGACAGCTTAATATTCACTGAGTTCGGTTTAAGCAGACCGGAGTCAGTGGATAACTAGGGGTGCGACCTAAGGGCGTCGACCCTGGTTAATATATGAATTGTTTATTAATTTTAATTTGATGAACTTGGTATGTTGTATGCCTGATTATGTGAATATTATGGATTGCTGAATATATGACTATGCTTTATGAGTTATCTGATTATTGATTTGTAAGTTGATTGATTAATGTTTATACTTTGTTATTTGGTTTTCTTGCTGGGCCTTGGCTCACAGGTGCTACGTGGTGCAAGTAAAGGCAAAGGCAAGGTAGAACAGTCCTGAGTTGGAGAGCTTTGAGGCTGAATGTACATAGTCAGCTGATCGGTCACCACGGCCGAGGAGTGATACAGGACGGGAGAAGCCTAAATGTCTGTTTTGCCCTTAGAGTGGCCAGTACATGTTTATGACCTGGAATTTTTGTAAACTATCTTTTAAACTCTATTTCTTTTGGGATCCCATGTACAAAATGTTTAATTATATGAAATGTAACTTTTGTAACCAAAATATTTTAACCATAGTTCCATTATAGTTTCAGTAACACGTTTCTAACTCAATGACTTGATTAGCAAGTCTTACACCTTAATAAATACATAGTGTAACGGTCTTGGCTATCCAAGGTGTTACACCATATTTCCAGTCCCATTCAATCCACGTCATTACTGACCAACCTCTAAGGCAGGCATTGCAAAAAACTGAAACGTCGGGACGTCTTTTAAAATGGGCGGTTGAACTCAGCTAGTTCGAGATACTGTACGTACCATGGACCTCGATCAAAAGCCAGGCCCTTGCTGATTTTGTGGCTGAATGCACTGGATTTCAAGAGGAGCTTTTGAAGGAACCAGTGCAGGAGTTGTGGAAAATATTCGTAGACGGCTCATCGAACGAGAACAGATTCGGAGCTGGGATCATACTGATCTCTCCAGAAGGGCATCAATTCCATACAAATCTAAGATTTGGATTTGAAGCATCTAACAACGAAGTCGAATATGAGCCCTTGCTAGCCGGACTTGAGTGGCAAAGGAGCTGAAAGAAAAGGCCGTCCAGTGCTATAGCGATTTCCAGCTCGTGGTCAATCAGGTGTTGGGGGAGTATCAAGCTCGTGGTACCAAGATGGCAGCTTACCTGGCTAAGGTGAAGGGGGAGCTATCAGAATTTGAATACAATATTGTTGAGCAGATACCTCATGAGCAGAACTCTAATGCTAACGCTTTGGCAAGGCTTGCCACCACCAAGGAAGCTGAGACTTTGAATGTAGTACCAGTGGAATTCTTGGAGAGTCTAAGCGAGACAAAAAAAATGGTAGAGGTCAAGATGATCAACACGAGGCCGACCTGGATGACCCCCATAGTGGAATACCTTACAACGGGAAGGCTACCCGAGGAAAGAAAGGACGCGAGAAAAATACTTTATCAAGCTCTGAGGTATGTGATAGTGGATGGTACATTATACCGACGTGGTCATTCATTGCCTCTCTTACGGTGTGTTCTGCCTAAGGAGGTGTAACGCCCTAAACTCCAGGGACCGTCACAGTGTGCCTTGTAAACAGTGCTAAACTCGCTAATCAAGTCATTTGGCCAAAATCGTGTAACTAAGTATGATTAGCGGTTTAGGGATTAAATTTTTTTGTCAAGATATAACGTTTCATTAGAACATTTAATATATATATATTGGGATCCCAAAATTATAATTTCAGAGTCTACTACAAGAAAATATTTACAACAGGCCGATCTAGGCGGCAAAACAGAGTTAAACCCTAGTTCCTCTTCAAACCTCGGCCGTGGTGGACGAGCAGCTGCATATGTACACATCATCACCTAAGCTCTCCAACTCAAGGATGATCTAGCTTTCTTTTACCTTTACCTGCACCACATAGCACTCGTGAGCCAAAGCCCAGCAAGAAAACTTAATATGCTCATGAACAGTTATAACATGTCATCAGATCATAAGGCACACGCCTAGCAGATACAACCCTTCTCAGCAGGCAAATGAGTTCACGAAATATTGAGTATAACACATCAACCAATGATCATAATAATCATCCAGGACTTTTAGCCCCAATATAGAAGAGTGACAGTGGTACAGTCACTAAAGTGGGTTCCGTTCCCAACAGCCTTGTGACGATAGGGTCACCAGGGCTTATAGATAAGTGATCCTTCCACTAGCTTAGGCAGGATAGGTATCTGGTGAAATAGTCACCAGCATAAACCAGTCGAGCAGATAAGTGATCCTTTCACTAGCTTAGATAGGATAGGTGCATGATGATTAGTCACCAACATAACCTTCCTTATGACCATAGAGTCATAACCCTGGAACATCGTTCCCTAGCCATGTGACAAGCAGTCACCTAGGCCTTAGGCCCTGGCTCTCAGTAACTAGTCTTAGACTAGGAAGTGCTTATAAGATTCATCGACCTTAGGGTCGGTCCAGCATTAATGCCTTAGAGCCATTCAATGCTGATATCGATTAGATCTAATCTTCATTCGGCCCTGCGTTCATGACACTATTGCCGTTTCTTACTCTTAGGTCAGTATCCCTGACTAGTCAGTGCCATATACAAGTAAGCAATGCCACCAAACATATATCACATATCCAATATCTGAATACAAGGCATTCAACATGCTTACTTAACAAGTACCAGTACAATTAGGACCATGCATAAACACAGAGGCTCAAGCTCTGAACATTCTCATATTCAATAATCATAGCATGCCCTAATCACATGTTTCTCGTGCATCTCATGCATCATATTCAACCACTTGACATGCCTCAACAATAATCATGCATGCCACATTTAATAATCCAACATGCATCCAGAATAACCATGCATGTCACATATATATAGGGTGCAGTTTTCTTACCTCAGATTCGAGCTAGAATCAATATAAGAACGACCCTTGAGAACGATCAACCTTTAAGCCCTTAGCGGTCACCTAGTCATAACCAAATATGGGACACCATCAATAAAAATGATCAACATAGGTTTTCAAACCAATATCTAGCCTCCGGGACCACAATCCAAACTAATCAAAGTAGTAGGAACCATCCTGAGGCCTAAAACTATATTCCCGGGGTCAAAACACACAAACGGGTTCAACCCTGCTCAAGAGCCGCGGCCCTGGCACCTTGTGCCGCGACCCCCAGCAAAACTTGAAGCAAGCACTGCGGCGCCCAGCAAGAACAAAACCGCTCCACCTGCTTCATCGAGCTAGGGCCGCGACCCCTAACCCTGGGCCATCCCCAAACACGATTTTCAACCTCCCAAATCCTCCAAAAACATGCCTAAACATTCCCAAATCATCAAATCAAAGTTCCCAAGCTTTACAATGGTCCAAAACCATCAAAACCCAAGGCTCAATCGAACCAAAAACTCAACGATTCACAAAAGCCAATTCTAAGCTTAGAAACTTTAAAAACTCAAAACTTTAAACTTAGATTACCTTCGATTGGGTTGTTTTCCGATGAATTCTTTGGCTAAGAAGCTTCTAATCTTTCCTAGGATCGCTATGCCTCGACCCTCGCTTGATTCCGACTCCTAAAACTCAAGATTTCTTCAAAAAGACTTCGAACGGTAAAATGAGCTAACAAAGGAGAGAGGAAATGTTTTCTAACGTACGTTCTATCAAACAAGCTACTTCAAGCTTAAGTAACCTCAAATAAAACCTAGTGCTCGGGGTCCCAAAAACACCCCCGGGGACATTATAGTCAAAACTTCCAGAATTTCCTCCTGACCTCAAATACTCCCAATTTATCATCAAATAAACATTCTTATTACCCAATAATTGACCCCGTTATGACAAAACCGCTAATCAATAATATAAGATCGTCTCATGCTGAATAGCTCGAATATATCTCCATAATAATGAAATCTCATTCACAAATTACAATATGCACCCAATTTACAAATATGGCCTCAACAGGCCAAATTACCAAAATGCCCTTATAATTATAAATACCCCCATATGCATGCATTTACCATCATATAATAATATAATTCACATTAACATGCATATAATCATTTAATACCATAATAAATCAATTATGGCCCTCTCGGCCTCTTAATCAAGGTCCTAACCCTTATTAGGAAATTCGGGGCATTACATGAGGCTAAAACCATTCTGTAAGAGGTGTATGAAGAATTTTGTACAAATCATGCTTGGGGGCAAAACCTAACCTTAAAAATATTAAGGCAGGGCTATTTTTGGCCCACTTTAACGAAAGATTCCATCTCCCATGTTCATAAATGCGAAAAATGTTAGCGCTTCGCCACAGTCGCCTGAGCTGCTCCAGTCGAGCTAACGATGATCTCATCCCCGTGGCCATTTATAGTCTGGGGAATGGACCTAATAGGATCCTTACCTATGGGAAAGGGAGGAGTTCGTTACGCGGTAGTGGCAATCGATTATTTCACGAAGTGGGTAGAGGCCTAGCCTTTGGCAACCATCACTTCAAAGAGAGTCTTGGAATTTGTGGTGAAGAACATTGTATGTCGATTTGGGCTTCCTAAAAAGATCATGTCAGATAATGGGACCCAGTTCGACAGTGATCTCTTCACCGACTTCTGTGAAAAGTACGGCGTTATTAAGAGTTTTTCTTCGGTAGCATATCCACAGGTCGAGGCTGTGAATAAGACCCTTAAGGCGAGCCTTAAAAAAAGGTTAGATGAGGCCAAATGAGTCTGGCCTGAGCAGCTCCCGCAAGTACTTTGGGCATACCAAACTTCCCACGGGACCTCCACAGGACACACTCCTTTCTCCCTAACCTTGGAAGCGAGGCCGTCCTTCCAGTCGAAGTTAGGGTGGCTACTCACAGGAAAAAGACATTTAGCCAGGAATGGAATGAAGAATTACTCAACGCATCACTCGACCTAATTGACGAGAAATGAGAGGATTCGTAGTTACAGCTCACCCATTATCAACAAAAAATCACTCGTTACTTTAATTCTACGGTCAAGAGACGTAGTTTTGGATTTGACGACCTAGTTCTCTGAAGGGTCTTTTTGGCCAACAAGGATCCCAAGGATGGCGTTTTAGGACCGAACTGGGAAGGACCATATCAGATCGTGGAAGTCTTACGTGAAGGAACTTTCAAGTTATCTCGCCTTAATGGAGAAACTGTCCCACGGACTTGGAACGCCATGCATCTAAAAAAGTATTATCAATAGTACAATCATCCCTGTAAGGCTTAATTCTAAAGGCCATTCAATTAAATAACAGGGGATTATTGTGTAATTTTTCTTGTTAAAGTGGTTTTAAATAATTTTCTTGATAAGGTTGTATTAGCTCGGGTATTGATATTTGTAAAAGCAACCAAGAAAGTCTCTACATTTTGGTTGCTTGGGGGTCATATAACCCAAGGTGGATCATAATAAGATCGTCGGATGAATTTAAATTACATAAAATCTTGGATACAACCAGGTACAAAGCTATCTTGGATACAACCAGGTCAATAAACTTAGGAGCTTGGAAAATTGATTATTCAACGACTTTTTAAGAGCTCGAGATGTCAAAAAACCTAGCATGAACTAAGTTTAAATCACTTAAAACCCTGGATTCAACCAGGTCCGAAAACTGTGATTGATAGGAAAATTGGATATTCGATGGCTTTCCTAAGAACTCGAGATGTCAATAGACCTAGTATAAACTCAGTTTTAATCATTTAAAACCCTGGATACAACCAGGTACAAAACTTTGAAAGTTGGGAAACATTGTTAAAACCAAGGGTTTTTTAAAAAACTCGAGTTGTCAATAAACCTAACATGAACTAAGTTTAAAATATTTAAAATCCCGGATATAACCGGGTCCAAGGCCTGATTTTTAACAGGTATGATATAAATCAACACATCAAGGTTGGATATAACTGAGCTAAAAATATCTATCCCGATCTAAAAATCGATTCCTAAAATCTCGAATGTACAAGTCTAAGAAGTCATAAACATGAGAGATAATCAAGGAAAAGACAAATAGATTAAAAGTTAGATATATAAATTAAAATTAGGTTTGTCCCGAGGAGAAAAACCTCGAACTAAGCTCAAGGGTAATTGCTTACAAACAAATATAAAAAAAAAGACTCATTGAGCCCCTCCAGGATGCTTTGAGGATGTGACCTCCTAGCCTTCGTGCTCGCTCGCTGTAGAAGCATCCCCCATTTCCGACGGCTCTTGCAAGATCCGGGCCTTGAATTTTTCAAGGTATGGATCCCACAGCGCGGGAGCCATGAAAGAAAAGCTTCCATCCTGGTTAAAAGCCCAGCAATGGTACAACATATCTTCCATGGAGGACAATGAGGTTGCTTTCTCTTCTTTAACTGTAGCCTCGACCTCTAGTTGTTTTGCTTTGGCCTCAGCAACCTCACCTTGGAGCTGGTTAGTATTGGCCTGGAGAGTAGCCAAGGAAATCTTTGCGGCCTGCTCGCTTTCCTGAGATAAGGCAAGGGCAAACTTGGCATCATACTCGCTCTTTTGAGCAGCCACAAAAAGGCAGCTTTGGCGGTTTGCTCACCTTCTTGAGCAGCGGTCAGGGCGGTCTTGGTGGCATTGAGTTCAGCCTGGAGCTCATCATTTCTAGCCCTAGCTCGGGCTATGCTGCGGTGCTGAGCTAGGGCAGACTGCAAAATAACAAGGCAAGTTAGATATACCCTTTGGAAAAATAAAGAGAAAAATGTCACTAAGGAGTGATATCTTACTGTGAGGGTCATCCCCAAGGCTGACTCCAGGATGTTCTCCAGGCTCCGCTCCTCAATCTTTCTCAAGTCCCTCAAGCTGGCTCTGTAAGCGTGCCCCACCATGTGGCTAGCCGTCTTGTAGAGGATTCCCCAAAAGGCTTCGGGGATTTTCTCCAGATCCTGAGGATCAACTGGTATGCGAACAGTAGCAGCTGGGGCAGGAGGGGCTGGAGGATAAGCTTGTATGACCTGATCCCGAGAAGGCACAAACTAAGGTGGAGGTGGAGGGGGAGGAATCCTCTACTTAGTGACAGTAGATGTCGGAGCTGTCGAGCTCATGCCTTTCCCCTTGGTAGGGGATTTTAATGTATTTCCTGCCGCAGGAGGAGCTTTCTTTGTATATCGGGGCCTCTTCACAATAGGGCCCGAGCTGGATTTCCCCCCCCCCCCCCCCCCCCCCCTGGAAAGCTATACGAAGGTCAGGGGCTCTGGGTTGTTCCATCTCGTCGCTTGAAAAGAACAAAAAGGGGGATTAGTTCACAAGCAAAGTAAAAAACATACACAAATGAAATAAATAAAGGTCCTACCCTCTGGGCTGGGGGAGGAGTCTATTATCACGACCTCCGACCTTGGGACTACTGGAGGAGAAGGAGAATCTAAGTTTAATATTTCTTTGACCCTAGGAGGTTCGGGCTCAGATTCTACCTCGGGGCTAGACTCGTCTACATACTGCCTAAATCCAGGGGCAAAGCCGCCCTGGAGCAAAGAAGGCCATGACCTACGATTGGTCCCATACTCCTCAAAAATGGCGGACCTAAAATTTAAGGTGTTATCTACAACAATGGTTCCCTTAGGGTAACTAGTATCATGGTGCAACACTAAGTGATCCACACACTAGAGCAAGGTGACATTACGGTCTGGATTGTTAGGGTGATGGTGGACGAGATGATTTGGGTTAAATCTAACTAACCTAAAATCGGTAACAACCCTATCTAGTTCCCTATAAGGGTATGGGTTACCTTGGCCGGAGGGGTCGGATGCTGCCCCTGACGCAGCTCGTTCTAAATCAGGTTCCCGAACAGCCTCAGGACCCCGCCTCTTTCACACAGGAGGCACGTCATCCTCTTCCTCATCCTTGCCGTCGGTGCCCTGCAAGGCATCTTCTTGGGAGGGGGGAGCTCGCGGATTACCGAGAGAGTAGCCCGGGTCCGTAAGGCCAGCGTCTGGCCTTCACCAATCAATCGACACGCCAGCGTCGTGACGTCATTCATGATTTGGCAGTAATCCTTCTCACTGGGGGGCAGCCCAGATAATTTCTCGTACTGACCCCCCAGGGTCACGGACTTCGCTGTCCTCACAAATATGGCTGCACAAAAATTAAACTCAGTTAATATAAGTACAAGGGAAATACTTTAGAAAGAATAAAATTTCTCAAGCTGAGATAAGAGGATAAAGAACTTATGAGGACGGTTGAAGTATCCTTGTTCACAATTTTGGAACCCGTTCAACATAAAGAACAAGTCTTTATAGTCGTTAGGGTGGCTTAGGAGCTCGATGATAGGAGCAGAATTCGGGAATCTGGTGAGGTAGTAGAACCCGTCACCTTGACCTCTTTGCTCCGGGCTGGCCTTGAGGCAGAAAAAGTACAGAATATCTGTCGGAGTGGGGACCTCCCACTCGTGCTTCAAAAATAAGTAGTTCAGCCCCGCCAAAAGCCTATAAGAATTTGGGGGTAGCTGAAAAGGTGCCAACTTCGCATAGTTTAGGAAGTGGGCAAAGTATTGGTCCAGGGGAAGGAAGGCCCCCGCCTTCAAATGTTCGTCACTCCAGGCTGCGAAGTCATCCTGAAGAGGGGAGCAGCTCCGTTCCCCTTCGAACAAAGGTCGGGCAATAAAGACTCCAGCCCCGACCTCAATGTTATGGCTCAACATAATCTTGTTTACCCTCCCCTGGGTCGTGATCTTGGAGACGATCCTTTCTGCCTCGAAGTAAGCGTTAGGGTCTACCACTACTTCCTTTTCCACCACTGGACCGAAGTGGGGAATTGGAGACTCAGAGGCGACCTCCTTCCATTTTTGCTTTTGTTGAGAAGATGATCTGGGTGCATTTTTCTTTGGTGCGTTCTTCTTGGGAGCCATCAGATCGCCTGACGAACAAGAATGGAATGGAAGTACAGAAGGGAATGTTGTCTCTGAAATACGAGCTGAGTTAGTCTCAACCCATTGCGTGATGCCACGCGCTATCCTAGATTACGCGCCTCGATGTTCTAAAAAAACCCTAATATTTAGGGATCCGTGTGTCGGAGTGTCAGACCACTACTTCCCTTGGGGGGCAGTTTAGTACAAAACCACCCAGGAAGCGTGCCCCCTAAGCAACCTGGTTTCGAACTCTAAGAACTTTTCATCTTCTATATCCTGAATGGTTATTTCCTAAAATTCGCCAGAAATTACCCAGGTTTACCCAGAAATTACCCAGTTTTATGAAAATCATAGTTCTGGAGATATTTCAATACCTACTTAGTAAACCTAAGTCGAAGCCTATGTACCAAAAACATTTAGAAAACAACCTAGTATTGACTACGGTGAAGTGTGGATGAGCATGATAAAGAAAACACAGAAATTAGTAAAAGAAAAGTTTCTTCGAAACAAAAAGACTTATAGTGTGTTCGTCGATAAGAGAAGTAGACTTTGCAGGGGAGAGTTCCTAGAAGACTCGTAAGTAACTGAGTAACTGGGTTTCTGAGAAGTTTTTGCAAGAGATGGTTTTTGGGTTTTCTCTGAGAAAGAAGAAGGGTTTGAAAATGCAGAAGAGATAAGATGTAGAAATATTTCGAATAAAAGGTGGTGAACTGTGAAAATTGCCTACCCTATTTATACGTAAGTGGCATAGATCAATTTGAGCCATCCGATTTGGTTAGTACAAAATCCAAGGGTTATGTTTCAAAGGACAAAACGGCGACAAAAAGGTGACAAGACAATTATTGCAGTCCTCGAAACCCAAACAGACGCCAATTGTAGGGTTCCACGTGTCCAGTACTCGAGTAGTGGGCAAGCATGGTTTATTCCAGCAGAAATCCAAAAGTCCCTACTGTGTAGGTCAGAAGGTGACGTCATGAACCACGAGCAGGGACTTGGGGGGCAAGTGTGTACCCTAATTTCAACACGAGTCTTTCACTCAGCTCGGGTACAGCTAGCAAATAAATACATGGAAGAAATAGCCGAGGAATCCATATATTATCCACATGGACAGAATGGTTTTTCACGATGATTATACAAGCTAGGAATGCATAAGTTGCGAAGTACAAGCTTATGATATTCATACGGCATGTCATCCACAGTACGAGCTTGGAGACATATCCAGTTCGTGGTAACTCGAGCATATGGCGAATCCGCGGATCCCCAAGGACCTGAGTATTTTATACGATCATTTATGGCCAGTCTGTAATATTTAATGTCCCAGATATTAGGAGACCATTTATTTCGTGATTAGATCATATCCTAGTATAAATGAGAATATTTCATATACAATGTAATAAATATGTAAATCTGCGATTGACTCACGCGGTTACCCAAACCTGTCCAAGGAATTTTTCTATAAATACTGAGAATATTGGACAGAAAGGGGGACAATTATTCTGCAATACTAAAACTCAGCCAAAATAGAGAGAGAAAAACAATAATAATATAGACTCGTGGACTAGGTGGATTTTAACCACTGAACCATGTAAAAAGATCTGTGTTCTTAAGAGTTAATTTGTTATTTTCGGTTTATTATTAAGCACTAATCAACCTTGTTATTTTCTTAATTCACTGTTGGCGAAAAACCGCGTCAACAATATTTAATATGATATTATTTTAATACGTGAAGTTTAAGTTTAATTAAATTTTATTTAAGTTATAAAATCAATTTTATTATTTTTAAATAATTGTCATTGTAAAATATCTAAAAAATATCATATTTTAAACTGTTTAATTAATTATTTATTTAATTTGATTTAAGTTTAAATCATGTTTATAATCTACTGTTAAACATAAGAATATTATGTTATATATAAGAATATTCCGTTAAAGTTAACGAAAAAAATAAAAAATCGTTAAAACCAGGAATTTCCGTTATATACACACATATTATATAGAAGAGATATAGAGAGATTGAATATCTTGAAACTTGAATTATTGATTATTACTCACTTGAGTAATTGGAAGCCAAGCTATGTATGAAGCTAAATAAATTCTTAGTCAAATTAATATTATGTGTATATATATTGATATTTTTAATTGTTAAGATATTTTGATTTTGAATTTGAATTTTTTTACGTTTTAATAGTGCTTTAAATATGTTTTTAATAAAATTTATATTATGTGTATATATATTTGTTATCCAGATTTCCGGATAGCGTTTAGATCGATGTCCTCGGGGAAGCAGAATTATCGATGTCTTTCACGGTAGGCGACCAGAGCTCGCGGATGAACAGAAAGGCTTCGCCTCTCCCGTTTAGTGTCCGGATTAATCTTCCAAGCAAACACAACACGGAAACTCGTCAACTCTCCCGGACTCCCGAAGGGGTATCCTTCGGGGAAGCCCCTTCCAGGAGAAGCTCTTCGAGTGGTCTCCGCGGAAACAGTTCCGTGCCTCGCACGGAACAAAGCCAAACGGTCGAGTCCTGGAGGAGGCATATTTGGAATGATATCCGCCTGACACAGGATCCCGCCTGACACGCCCGTCAGGTCAAAGCCGCACACATCCCAGCACGCCTAAGGGTACCTTTTCGCCTACTGTTCCGCTGACAACTTGGAAAAGACGGCTGACTTTGTGTGTTCCCCATACTTTCACGTAAATATACCCACATAGAGTCTTGTAGCCATGCTACTACAGTAATTGTATCCCTATTTATGGCTGGTGTATTTAAGACTCATGTACGTAGAGAAAAATCCTAATCCGAAACCCTAGCTATTAAGACCCCTTCATTTTACAAGAAGGGGGACGACCAACAAATCACAGAGCAAAAACTCTATTAAAATCTCTCTAGCTTCATCTTCTTCAAGAGAACCCGAGAGAAACACTGTGAGTGTGTGAAGTTCTTGTGCACCAGCCATCTTACTGTAACCTTTTCCAAGTATAATAACATCGACTCGTGGACTAGGGCTTGTTAACGCCTGAACCACGTAAAAACACTGTTTGTTTAGTTACATTTCAGCTTTTCTACAGTTCTTATCTTTTTATTATTCTGTTTGTATTCGTTTCCGAAAAACTCGGTAAACATTTTGGTGCTTTCATTGAGAGCTGTAGGAAGTTGTTAGTCAGCTCTTTTTCTGTGTACGTTTTTTGTATTCACTTCGTGCTAAAGAGATGGTGACTACGAGAAAATCCGCTGTTGACAAAAATGCTACGGTCAACCCCGATACCGTGATGGAAGATGTGGTGCAAAGCGAACCCTTGGACTACCAAGGTGAAGACCCGACATCCCGCCAGGATCGGGTCAGTACCGAAGATACAACATACTTAGAAGACGAAGAAGAGTATGTCCAAGACGGTTATTACAAGGACGGCTGCTACTATGAGAAGGACCCAGAACTGGTCCAAGTAGCCGAAGAACTGGAGGTCACCAAAGCCAAGCTTGCTGAGCAGGAGCGCCTCTCCGAAAAAATGCAGCGCATGATGGAGCGCCTCCAAAGCAAGTTCGGAGACCTAGGCGACTCGGACGAGGACGCCTCTGTTTTAGGTGGTGCTGATGCCGCTATGCCGGATCCAGCCGCTGCTGGACCATCCAAAGCCGCCCCTAACAAGGGCAAAGAAAAAGTTGGAGAGCCTGTGCGCGCTGACGCCCTTGCACCTCCTAAAGGCGTGAATCACAAGGCCGACTGCCCCCCCCGCGCGCAGAAGGTCTCTGGCGCTCCTAAGCCCAGATGTCCTTCAGCCCCAAGGGGGCACTCCGTGCCTAAAGGGCCCGGTGCTAAGGCACCCAGGCCTAGGGGAAGGAACAACCGCCCCAGTGATTCCGTCAACCAGGACGGTCGGGCTGCGAACTCGCACTCCGAAGATAGCTGGTCCACGGTGGACCTAAGAAGAAGGTTGGAGGCCAAGTATGAAAAGGCCAAAGGAGAAAAGGCCCGGCCTCGCGGAGATGACCTCCGAAATCATATTAATGACAAGCTCCGGGGACGTGACCTCCCGGAGAGTGATACGAAGAGGCTCGAGGAACAGATTGCTGCCTTGACCAAGCTGGTCCGGAAGCAAAGTGGGGCCCTGTCAGACTCTGAGGAGGAAGACCCGGAACCATGTATTCGGAGGATCGCGGAAACGTCCCTCCCGGATAACTTCAAAATGCCCCACATAGAATTATATGATGGGAGGACAGACCCGCGTACCCACCTAGCTAAATACAACAAAATGATGCAAGTGGCGCGTGTCAGTGAGGACGCCAAATGCATGTGCTTCTCACTCACCCTTACCAAGTCCGCGGAGGACTGGTGGAAAATATTAGCTCCCGGATCAATCCACAGTTGGAAGGAGCTACAGTCCGCATTCAGGAGGCAGTTCATTGCTGCCCGCGACCACGACATGGAGGTTGGTTCCTTAACCAACATCAAGCAGCAACCCACTGAGAACCTCAAAGCTTTCATTCAGAGAATGATGGAAGCTGCTGCAAAGACCAAGGTCAGCGATGACATGAAGCTGATCGCCCTCCAATCGGGCCTTACTGTCGGCTCCCTGCTATGGGGGGAAATGCAGAGGAGACGGGCAGAAACGCTGTCCGAATTCATGTCAAAGGCTCAGGGAATCATCAACCTTGAGGATGCCTAACAGCAGGCCTTTGGAGTTCCCCCAGCTCCAACGCCTTCCGTGACTGCGCCGAGCTTTGCTTCGCAAGCTCCCGCACCAGCCCTCACGCTTCCAGGAGCCCAATTCACTCCAAGTGTGTACGGGCCTTCCGCGTCTGCTCAGACGCCGAGTCAAACCCATTTCTCTGGGTACGGAGCTGTACAAACCGGATGTAGTATCGCTCCTGGCATGCCGCAGCCGCAAGTGGAAGCCCCAGAACGAAATTTGAGCCAATCGCGGAGCAAACGAAGCGGAAGAAACTCCAACCGGGGAGACCATTCAAAGAAGCCCCGGAAGGACTATGAGCCCAAGTTCACGGAATATACCAGTTTGATAGACTCGCGAGAGAATGTCTATCGGGCGACCTGTAATATGGTCAACTACAGGAAGCCCCCGAAAGTGTCTCACGGAGGAAGACGTCCGCGAGACTCCAATAAAAGGTGTGAGTTCCACGGAGACGTGGGGCACACCACGAACGAGTGCCTTCAGCTGAAGGATGAGATCGAGTCCTTGGCAAGAGCGGGACACCTCGGTCAGTGGGTGAGGATACCCATTATCTATCCCGGACAGGGGGTAGTTCACGGAGCTGCATATTCCCCGGGACAGAGGGGGACCGCTAGCGCTCCTGGAGCCGGTCACCCCCAAGCTCCCGGGTCTCAGTACCCGGCGCTTCCTGCTCCACCCGCTCCGGCGCCCATTGCCTTGTTGGCTCCAGGACCGGGCAACCCATATCCGCCCGGCCTTGCTCCGCCACCCGTTGACGGACACGTAGCCACCATTTCCAGAGGACCGCACCTTGCCGGAAGCACCTGCAACTCCCAGAAGAGGTACTTGAGGGAGTTAGAACACGCCGAGGAGATGTGCGCCTTGGGTCAATCACCTGCTCAACGTCCCCGAATGATGGATCTTCCCATCACCTTCACGGAGGACGATGCTCGACATGTGCACTTCCCCCACAACGATCCCCTCATGGTGGAAGCCCAGATTGCCAATAAGAAGGTCTCACGGATCTTGGTCGATAACGGAAGCTCCGTAAACATCCTCTTCAAAGCGGCCTTCCACGCGATTGGATTGACCGAGACAGACCTGGCCCCATGCCCCATCCAGCTTCAAGGGTTCAATGGGGACGCACTCATGCCATTAGGCAAAATTCAACTTCCAGTCACCCTCAGAGGAGAAAGCGACGCTTGTGCCTTCAAGCATAGCACATTCGTGGTGGTCGACTGCCCCACGGCGTATAATGCCATCTTAGGCCGACCGGTCCTAATCGATTGTGGGGCCATAACCTCGATACGCCACTTATGTTTGAAGTTTCCATGCGACGATGGGCGTATTGGCACCCTCCGAGGAGACCAAAGAAGTGCACGGAGCTGTTATAACGTCTCCGTCCGATCCGTCTACACGGTCCAAGAGACGTTTGCTGCCATTCCTTTGGCGGAAGAATTACCAGAAACTGGGGGTGCTCAGGAGGCATACTTTGACGAACTCGACCCAAGAGTGGGAATCGAGAAAGCAATAGAGCCAATGGAGGAAGTCGAAGAAGTGATCCTCAACCCGGGAGAACCCACCAAAGTCATTCAGGTGGGGAAAAACCTGCCGTCGGCCATTCGAGATAAGATCGTGGCCACTGTGAAGGATAATCAGGATATCCTGGCATGGTGCCACGCTGATATGACGGGGATTAATCCCAATGTTGCGTGCCACGCACTCAACATAGACCCATCTGCAACTCCAATTCGCCAAAAGAGGAGGCCGTTGGACCCAGTGAGAGCCGAAGCCGTCAAAGCTGAAGTGGACAAATTGATGTCCATAGGCTTTCTCCAGGAGTCGCACTATCCCGTGTGGTTGGCCAACCCAGTTCTGGTCCCAAAACCCGATGGGTCCTGGAGAATGTGCATTGACTTCACGGACCTAAACAAGGCCTGCCCGAAAGATTGTTTCCCTCTTCCGCGAATCGATCAGATGGTAGACGCTACTTCTGGGTACGAACTCTTATCCTTCATGGATGCGTACTCCGGATACAACCAGATCAAGATGCATGTCGCGGACCAGGAACACACCAGCTTCCTCACGGACAAGGGTGTCTACTGTTACGTGGTCATGCCTTTCGGTTTGAAGAATGCTAGGGCGACGTACCAGCGTCTAGTAAACAGAATGTTCAAGGACCAATTGGGGAGGAACATGGAGGTGTACGTGGACGACATGTTGGTAAAGTCCAAGACCTCCGGGGACCACAGTGACGACCTTGAGGAAGCTTTCGCCGTGATCCGAAAGTACGGGATGAAACTAAATCCAAAGAAATGTACTTTTGGGGTCTCGTCTGGAAAGTTCCTCGGTTTCATTGTCAGCTCCCGCGGAGTGGAAGCCAACCCTGAGAAAATAAAGGCATTCATAGATATGCCTTCCCCCGGAAACATAAGGATGTCCAGAGCGTTACCGGAAGGATAGCTGCTCTCAGCCGCTTCGTATCCAAGGCCACTGACAAGTGTATCCCCTTCTTCAATGTGTTGCGAGGAAACAAGAAGTTCGAGTGGACCCCCGAATGCGAAGCAGCCTTCCAACACCTCAAAGAACATTTAACCCGAGCTCCCATTCTGTCCAAACCTGTCGAAGGAGAGGCGTTGTTCTTATACTTAGCTGTGACTGAGCACGCAGTGAGTGCCGCTCTCGTCCGGGAAGATGGCCGTATCCAGCTCCCTGTGTATTACGTAAGCAAGAGGTTATTGGACGCCGAGTCCAGATATTCAATGATCGAGAAACTCTCCCTCTACTTGCTAATTGCTTCACGGAAGCTGAGGCCATATTTCCAGGCGCACACCATCAAAGTACTCACCAACCACCCTCTCCGACAAGTCCTGCAGAAGCCCGAGTCTTCTGGCAGATTGCTTAAGTGGGCCATGGAACTGAGCCAGTTTGACGTCCACTACCAACCACGTGTTTCCATAAAAGGTCAAGCTCTCGCAGACTTTATTGTGGAATGCTCGGGAATGAATGACCTCCCGGAAGATCCTGTCCCGGAACTTCCCACCTGGAAGGTCTATGTAGACGGAGCCTCAAATGAAAAAGGAGCTGGGGCGGGGGTCATCCTAATATCTCCCCAAGGGCATCAGCTCCAGAGTGCCATCCGTTTCGCGTTCCCAGCATCCAACAACGAGGCAGAACACGAAGCCATGTTAGCTGGGTTACGACTGGCCAGAGAAGTCGGAGCCCAAAAAATCGAAGTATACAGCGACTCCCTACTTGTGGTAAACCAAATATCCGAGGAATACCAGACGAAAGGCGAAAGGATGGCTGCCTACGTGTCTCTCTCCCGCGACCTACTGCAGCATTTCAAAGGCTACCAAATCCGCCAGGTCCCCCGGGACCAGAACTCACTCGCGGACACGCTGGCCAAGCTTGCAACGGACCCGGAGATTGAACAGAATGGCTTAGTCCCCATCGGGCACTTAGAAGCCCCCAGTACTGAGACACGAAGGATAAACGCCGTCATCGACCATTCCCACTCCTGGATAGGACCCATCCTCAGATTTCTCACCACCGGAGAGCTCCCCACTGATAAAGCTGACGCAAGGAAGCTCCAATATCAAGCTCCCCGATACGTGGTTATGGATGGAAAGCTTTACCGCAGGGGGTTGTCCATACCCTTCCTTAGGTGTGTTGCCGGAACCGAAGTCAGCACCATCATCCATGAGATTCACGGAGGCTTCTGTGGCGATCATACCTCCGGGCTGAGCCTCTCCAAAAAGATCCTTCGACAAGGATACTTCTGGCCCACCATGAAGAAGGATTGTGTGGATTATGTCAGGAAATGTGAGCAGTGCCAGAGGTACGCCAAGGTTCCGCGAGCGCCGCCTACAGAAATTACCCTAATGACCAGCCCCTGGCCGTTCGCCGTTTGGGGCATTGACCTAGTAGGTTCCCTCCCAACTGGAAAGGGTGGAGTGAAGTACGCCATAGTCGCGGTAGACTACTTCACCAAATGGGCTGAAGCTGAACCTATGAACACGGTCACATCTAAAAAAGCACTGGACTTTGTCATCAGGAATATAATGTGTCGTTTTGGGCTTCCACGAAAAATTGTGTCCGACAACGGAAAGCAATTTGACAGTGAACACTTCACGAACTTCTGTGCTTCGCATGGAATTATCAAAAGCTTTTCCGCAGTCGCCAGACCCCAGGCTAATGGGCAAGTGGAAGCTGTAAACAAAATATTAAAGACCACGTTGAAGAAAAAACTCCAAGCCTGCAAGGCTCACTGGCCGGAAGAACTTCCGCGAGTACTTTGGGCCTATCGCACAACAGAGAGAACTTCGACGGGGCACACGCCTTATTCCATGACCTTCGGTTGCGAGGCCGTCATCCCAGTAGAAACTATGATCCCCTCTCACAGGCAAGATACCTACGATCCTACCCGGAACCATGCCCTTCTCCAGGAGTCCTTGGACATGATCGAAGAGCTCCGGGAGCAGTCGCAGGTCCAACTAAAAATGTACCAAGGCAAGATAGCCCGACACTTTAACACGAGAGTCCAGAGCCGTACATTCGAAGTTGGGGATCTTGTCCTACGGAGAGTATTTCCTGCTACGCAGGATCCGGGAGTAGGAGTGCTCGGACCCAACTGGGAAGGCCCCTACGAAGTCCAAGAAAAAGTGGGCCATGGGACGTATCACTTAAAGAGACTCGACGGATCTAAAGTCCCGCGCGCCTGGAACGCGGAGCACCTCCGCCGTTACTACCAGTAGGCCCCGGACCATCCAGTCGGAAGTCCTTGGTGAAATTAGCAAAAGTGAAAAATGTGGAAATAATCCTCCCTGTTGTAAAACTCACGCCTAGCAGGCTAATTTAATGAAACACGGAGAGATTCACTCCGCTTTTACTGCACTTTTTATCCCTGTGTTCAAAGCTGCGTTTTAACAAGTGACCACGCGGTCCGGAGACGTCCGGACCCCACGCTCACTTGGGGGGTATACATGGCTAAGGCATAGCCATACGCCCCTTGAACAAAACGTACACAGAACACCACTTATGTGCTAGCATTGTGTTTGATATTTTTAAATTGTTTGAAATGTTTAAATTGTTAAGCTTAGGTTTATTTGTTGCCATGAACATGCTTGCATTACGTGTCATATGTGCATTATGTGCTTATGTGAAAATTGCCATGGAAATGCCTGCCATTATGTATCATGAAAATTATCTCCTGTGTAGCCCAGCGATGGACGGGACTGGGGGTTGAGGCACGTTCATAGAGCTACGCCAAAACACCCCCAACTCCCTGACAAGTCCTTTGCAGAATTCTCCGCGATCGCTGTAGAGCTTTGCTTCGCAAGCTCCAGCTCCGGGTCCCGCAAGGCGAAAGATGGCAAGATCCGCGAGCGCTGTAGAGCTTTGCTTCGCAAGCTCCAGCTCCGGGTCTCGCAAGGCGAAAGATGGCAAGATCCGCGAGCGCTGTAGAGCTTTGCTTCGCAAGCTCCAGCTCCGGGTCCCGCAAGGCGAAAGATGGCAAGACCCGTGATCGCTGTAAAGCTCTGCTTCGCAAGCTCCAGCTCCGGGTCCCGCAAGGCGAAAGATGGCAAGATCCGCGACCGTTGTAAGCCTTGCTTCGCAGGCTCCAACTCCGGATCTCACAAAATAATGCATGGCGAGCTCCTTGGCCATTGCAAGTTTCAGCTCCAGAAGCAGACATGGTCGATCCCCCACTCACAGCCGGCCTTGCTTCGCAAAGCCCCTTCTCCGGGATCAAACCTGGTGGGCGTGGCGATTTCCCCGACAGCAATGAGCCTTGCCTCGCAGGGCTCCATGCCAGGTCCCTGAAGTCAGCCACCATGAGGTTCGCAACATCAGTTAGTTTTGCCTCGCAAAGATCTAACCTTAAGTCTAGCGACGCTCACCAAAAGAACTCCCGTTCCAAACCATGGAACGACTCACCTTAGCAATCCCAGCGAACAGTATAACTACAAGTCCCGGGATTGGCTATTTGCCTCAGGAAAGCTAAAATACGGTGAAAGGAGCCTGGCCGTTGGAACCAGGAAACCTTCGTAACCTAGAAACTACGTGGGAAAAGACATCATCCGTTAAAGCTTCAAGTGGGAAGTGCATAGGTTTTGGCCGTTGGAACCAAAACCTCATACGCCCCTATAACAGTTTCTACCGTATAAATGTCTACCCTAAGCGCAAAGATAAATAAAGAACTCGGCAGAAAAGAAAGGAGAATGCTATGATTATGGCAAATATGTCCGCAATGAAAAACTCAAAATGAAAAATAATTAAAGATAAAACCCCTTCAAGCATTGGGGGTAACTACAGCTTCCACGACCGCAGCTTCGGGGGCATCGGTTTCAACTGAGGCTGGCGGAGTCGGCTCATTGGAAGGCGGAACTTTGTCATGAGAAGGTTCAGAGGTCCCCGCCTCTCCGGGATCTCCCACCTCAGGAGCTCCAGCACGTTCGTCAATGTTGTAAGTTTGGACGTACGCCTCTGGGCCTTGATCCCACACGAGTAGCTTCTCCCTCATGGCTTCGGCATCATCTCCCAGATAGCCTAATACCTCCGGGTTCACTTTCCAGAGTTGATGCATGAGGACCACATGCGATATATTAATCGTCCTGTTCAGTATCACCTCAGCATCCTCCTTCTCCTTCAAGCGCTCCGTCTCGGAGGTTGCCAGCTGTGCCTCCGCGACAGTTAGTCGAGCCCTCAATTTTTCCATTTCGGCCTTGGAGGCATCACGCTCCCCCTTAAGAGAATCAATCTCCTTGCGCTGCTCCCTATTTTGGCTCAGCACGGATTGCTTCTCGGTCACATGCCCCCTGGCAGTGAATTGTAAGGCCCCGATCTCTTTGTCCTTCTCGGCGAGTCCCAACTGCAGCATAGACACGAGATCCCTGCTCCTCTTATGGAATTGCTCCTCCTCGTGCAGCTTACTCTGAAGAGTGGAATATTCCTCTTGCTGCTTAAGGAGGAGATCATTTTTTTATTGCAAGCGAGCTTCCAGGGTATCCTTCTCCACCTTAGCTTGGGACAGCTCTTCCCGGAGCTTGGAGTTTTCGGCCTTCATCCCATCCGACCACTGTCTAAACTCATTCTCTGCCTTGGCCCGGTACTCTTGATATTTGGCAAGATATTTCTTGTCCGCCTCTTCCTCAGCCGTGTGCCGGGCCTGATCAATCTTCTCCGAAGCCTCCAAGGCCTGTTGGGTCAGTTTCTGCTTCTCCGCCTCCAAGGCCTGGCGAGCCAGCTGGCTCTCCTCCAGTTGAACCAGAACTGCACCAACCTCCCGGAACGAGCGTTCCGCGATCATAGAGGCCTGCAAGGAAAGACAACAGAATGAGCTAAAGCCGGACAAAAAGACAGATGATCCCAAAAAATAACAACTGACGGCTTACCCCGGACAGTTGCTGCTTCACAGCGTGTGTCAGCAACAGCGGATCCTTACTGCTACTGATGGCCCATTTCTCAGAATTGAGCTCGCATAAGCACAGGGCCATGTCCTCCATCATCTCAGCTCCGAACGGCGCTAATGCACGTCCGAGCCTAGGCACCAGCCTCTTCTCCAAGGCTGGACCATCCAAAACCGCTCCGGCCGGGTGAAGGGATCTCACCCCCTCGGCCAGCTCAGCTCTCTTCACGGCAGACAAGTTATCTGCCCTTCCCTGAGTAACAGCCTTCTCCGCCTCTAACCGCCTCTTCAAAAAACTATCGGCCCGTCTTACACCCTCCAGGAGAGCAGCGGGGAAACTGGTTGGCTTCCGCGGAAAGTGGAACTTCAGGCCAGGCAGAGGAAGGTTGGTTGTCTGAGAAGAAGGAGACCCCGGAAGGGTGGACCCCCTTTGGGCTGGAGGAGGAGGCAGACGGGGTATTAAGGCCCCGGTCTGTTGCTTTTGCTGCTGCGGCAGCAGAAGTAATTGCCCTTGTTGCTGCTGCTGGTTTGGATGTTGTTGTTGCTGCTGCTGTGACGTTGGTGATTGTCTCTGTTGTTCTTGTTGCTGCTGTTGTTGTAGTTGTGGTTGCTGTCGTTGCTGTTGTTGTTGCCTTCGACTGGGAGAAGAGTGTCTAAGGCGTTTGTTCTTAGCGCCCTCAGCATCTTCTCCGGGACGCTTGCTCACCCCAGTTGTCCTCACGGGGAACACAAGCCCTTCCCCGTCGCTGCTGCTACTCGAGACCATCATAGTCTCGGAAGGCCCGTCAGCAGGAGACTTCTCTACCCTCGGAGACGCTTGCGCCTCGCCACTTGTCTTCTTGGGGGAGGCAGCTTTACCTCCCCTACCAGCCTTGGTCTTCCGTCCTTTCTCCGTGGACGGGTCTTGGCTGGTGGCAGCCTTCTTAATGAGCAAAGTAACCCTCCCCAGCATCTTGGCTTCCGGATACTCTGCAAGAAACGTACAAAGCAAGGTTAACGAACCAACAAGCAATGAGAAAGAAGATAAGCGGAAAACAAGACAATCAACAACATAAAAGCACAAGCAAGCCCGCCAGCAGGGAACAAGAAACAAGAAAAAGAAAAGTTTAAAAGGGACAACCATGCACGAGAAACGTGGATGGCCTTCCCCGAGCAAAACAAAACACCGCTTCCTGCTCCAGGAAGCTCCCGTACTCCTTGAATTCCGGGAACGACATGCTGAGGGAAGAAGGGTCAACCATGATGACACCTTCTGGCAGACTACCGTCACTCAGACACCCGAGGAGCTCATCTACCCTATCGCAATATCTGTCGAAGGGTATCCTACGCGGATCTAGCCTAAGGAAACGGGGATCAAACCCTATCTGAGAGGTCCGTGAAACCTCAGACAGGCTGGGGGTGTGGATCAATCGAAAACTAATCTTACCTCTCCCGGAGGTACTAGCCCCCGGAGCCCCTTCGTTAGGGTAAGCCGCGGCGTGGCGACCCTCGATCTCCTCTTCCTCCGGCTGGGGGTCGGGGAACCTCTCCGCCCAACTAGGAGATAAAGTATTTTCGTCCCGGGCTGCTTGGGTGATCACCTTGGACAGCTCCAGGGCAATCTGCTCCCGGATGTCAGCTGACACCTGACTTTGCCCCCTGCCACTCACTGGCTCGATGTTTTGGAAGGAGGCAAGTAACCCATACTCCCTCAACGATTCGGAGGTCACAAGTCCCTCCACTTTCAACTCTTCCTCAGAAAGCCCTTCGTAGAACTTGGACCTCCTTATCATCTCCGCGCAGCGAGGTGTCCGCGGAACGACTTCTGCAAAATTCAAATACGAGCGTTAGAGATCCTACCAAAAGGCAAATCAAACGCAAAGAAACAAAGTTGAAAAGGAGAGGAAGGAACACTTACCAGGGATTTTGAAGTCCAAAGATAGGGCTGGCACCCTCTTCAGCGGAAAGCCAGTCGTCAGGAACCAGTATTCCCGGAGGTCTGGAACCCTCGCGGTATGACAGGTGGGGCACATCACGTCCGGGTACCTTTCCAGCCTGTAAAACCCCACCTTGTCTGAATGACCCCTCATAGGCTGAGACTTCAACCCGTAGAAGTACAGCACCTCCTCCGGGGTAGGAGCTTCCAGTTTCCGGGACTTGCAAAAGATGAACCACCCTGCTAGGAGCTTGTAGCTGGGAGGAATCAACTGGAAGGGGGCAATCCCCGCCTTCACACAGAAATTGGCAAAGTAGCTCCTTAGGGGCAAGTGCGCCCCACACACTATGTGTGCCCAGCTCCAGGCACCGAAGCCCTCGTGACTCTGGCTAGCCGACTCGCCCAGCACCGACAGACGATGCCACATCAGACCTGGGATGTTCTTCAGGCCTACCTCGGAGGAATACAGCTCCAGCATGCCATAATTCCTGAAAAGGTTCGGCTTTTGGTCCATCTCCCAGATGGAACTATTGGAAGTCGGTGGACTAGCCGCGACCACTTTCGCCTTTCCTTTCCCCTTTGCACCAGCGACAGGGGAACCCTTCTAGAATCAGCCTCCCCCACAGCAAGGAGTTGTTCCTTTGAGATGTTCGTCACTGGACAAAAGAAAGAAAGAAGAAAACACTCTAAGCAGTCAGCACCCTTGTCATACCCTAGTGGTATCAAAGGCGTCGGGGAGACCCTCCCCGAAAACTGCTTGGAGAGGCTCCCACCGAGCTTACCGAGGGATCGGCACCATGCCACCCGAAGGGCAGCAAGGAACCAGACTCCGACTCCGAGCCTAAGCCCACCAAAAGAAGTGTTTTTCCAGAGAAAAACACCCTAAAGGCGTTCATGCTTATGCCCTAAAACAGCAAAACAAGGAACGACTTTCCGAACGCAGATCGCCCAAGCATGCAAAAAAGGCTACTTATCGACTCACATCAATCACATGCCTACCAAAGCCCTATTCACGCATGCACATAAGCGATAATGGCAGAAACCTCTACTCTAACAACTACCAACAACCTAAGGTTTGGGAGGAAAGAGCAAAGTAGAAATACTTACTGATATTTGGGTAGTTGGAGGTTGAAGGAGTAACTGGATCACTGCACAGCACGATCGCGAGAAGTAAAAGCTGCAAAGACGAACGGCGATTCAAACCAGGAACTTCGGCGAATAAACCCACTGCCAAATCAAAAGAAAAGTTTCCAGATACTTACCAAAAGAAATGGCAAGTTCGGGGGAACGTAAGCTGGGAAGCCTGAGAGTTCGAAGGTTTAGAAATCTGAAAATCCTAAAGATAGAGAATCTGAAAGCGTAAAGAGGAAGAAAGGTCCTTTCCCTCGTTTTTATAGCAGGGAAGAAGTCGTTTCGAAATCCTCAAATGGACGGTCCCGATCTTCCCATTCCGTGTGCATCAGATCCAACGGCTGGAGATGAAGCGACGATCCTATTTATGACTCCTCGGATGGGAATAAAGTATTTATTTCCCATCATTACACCACCTCGGGCCCGGAGTACCATTAAAAACCGTCAAATCATTATTCAGATGACTGACGCACGCATACTCAACCAGTCGCCTCACGCACACGTCTTGGTCGCAGAACCATTCCCAAAATGACACGTGGTCCTTGCCGCACTTGAGTACTTGAATTCAAACAGAAGAAATTCCCTTTCTTTTTCATACTAACACTCAGGCGGGAAAAAGGAACCCTTCCGGGAACACAGAAGGTGCCCCCTCGCCTAATCTAAGAGACCGAAATACCCGGAGGACTGTACAAGCTCCCTGATCTCTCAAAGCTCCGTGACCTTGGGGGGTAAATGTTATCCAGATTTCCGGATAGCGTTTAGATCGATGTCCTCGGGGAAGCAGAATTATCGATGTCTTTCACGGTAGGCGACCAGAGCTCGCGGATGAACAGAAAGGCTTCGCCTCTCCCGTTTAGTGTCCGGATTACTCTTCCAAGCAAACACAACACGGAAACTCGTCAACTCTCCCGGACTCCCGAAGGGGTATCCTTCGGGGAAGCCCCTTCCAGGAGAAGCTCTTCGAGTGGTCTCCGCGGAAACAGTTCCGTGCCTCGCACGGAACAAAGCCAAACGGTCGAGTCCTGGAGGAGGCATATTTGGAATGATATCCGCCTGACACAGGATCCCGCCTGACACGCCCGTCAGGTCAAAGCCGCACACATCCCATCACGCCTAAGGGTACCTTTTCGCCTACTGTTCCGCTGACAACTTGGAAAAGACGGCTGACTTTGTGTGTTCCCCATACTTTCACGTAAATATACCCACATAGAGTCTTGTAGCCATGCTACTACAGTAATTGTATCCCTATTTATGGCTGGTGTATTTAAGACTCATGTACGTAGAGAAAAACCCTAATCCGAAACCCTAGCTATAAAGACCCCTTCATTTTACAAGAAGGGGGACGACCAACAAATCACAGAGCAAAAACTCTATTAAAATCTCTCTAGCTTCATCTTCTTCAAGAGAACCCGAGAGAAACACTGTGAGTGTGTGAAGTTCTTGTGCACCAGCCATCTTACTGTAACCTTTTCCAAGTATAATAACATCGACTCGTGGACTAGGGCTTGTTAACGCCTGAACCACGTAAAAACACTGTTTGTTTAGTTACATTTCAGCTTTTCTACAGTTCTTATCTTTTTATTATTCTGTTTGTATTCGTTTCCGAAAAACTCGGTAAACAATATTGATGTGTACATATATTGATATTTTCATTTGTTAAGATATTTTGGTATGGATTTTGAAATTTTTTACCTTTTTATTTTTATTTTTTTAAAAGTTATATATTTAAGTATTAATTAATAGACCTTCACGTTTTTTTATCTATATATAGATGTTATTTTTAAACTACATTTTTTAAAACACATATCTCTAAAATAAAACAACATTTATGTAAAATGCATTACATTAATTTATAAAATATATTTTTTGAATGTATTAATTTATATATAGGCGTAGTTAATAGTTACATTTTTTTTATTATTACTACATTTTTTTAAACGTGTAAAATAAATAGAGTAAATAATAATATTTTGTAAATATCTTATTGAAATTTAAAAACATGTAACTACTTACATTTTTTTTTAAAAAAAATTACTATATTATTATAATCTATAAAATAATAAAAAAATTAGATTAAATGAGAAAATAGATAAAGTGCTTTGGAGCAATTTTAGTTTTTTTAAAAATGTAAAATAGATAGAGTAAATAATAACATATTCTAAATATCCTATTTAAAATTAAAAAAGTAAACAATAATATCTTTTAAATATCTTATTTAAATTTAAAAACATGTAATTTTTTTTTTAAATTACTATATTATTATAATCTATAAAATGTATAAAAAAATTAGATTAAATGAGAAAATAGATAAAGTGCTTTGAAACAATTTTAGTTTTTTAAACGTGTAAAATAGATAGAGTAAATAATAATATCTTGTAAATATATTATTTAAATTTAAAAAACATGTAACTACTTACATTTTTTTAAATTACTATATTATTATAATCTATAAAATGAATAAAAAATAGATTAAATGATAAAATAGATAAAATGTTTTGGAGCAATTTTAGTTTTGTAAACGTGTAAAATAGATATAGTAAATAATAATATCTTGTAAATATCTTATTTAAATTTAAAAAACATGTAACTACTTACATTTTTTTAAATTATTGTATTATTATAATATATAAAATGAATAAAAAATAGATTAAAGGAGAAAATATATAAAATGTTTTGGAGCAATTTTAGTTTTTTAAACATGTAAAGTAGATAGAGTAAATAATAATATATTGTAAATATCTTATTTAAATTTAAAAAACATGTAACTACTTATATTTCTTTTTAAAATTACTATATTATTATAACCTATAAAATGAATAAAAAAATTAGATTAAAAACAAAATAGATAAAGTGCTTTGGAACAATTTTAGTTTTTTATGTATAAAATAGATAGAGTAAATAATAATATGTTGTAAATATCTTTTTTAAATTAAAAAAAGTAAATAATAATATCTTGTAAATATCTTGTTTAAATTTTAAAAAAAATGTAACTACTTACATTTTTTTTAAATCACTATATTATTTTAATCTATAATGTAAAAAAAATTAGATTAAAAGAGAACATAGATAAGGTTTTGGAGCAATTTTAGTTTTTTAGATGTGTAAAGTAGATAGAGTAAATAATAATATTTTGTAAATATCTTCTTTAAATTTAAATAAACATGTAACTACTTACATTTTTTTTTAAAATTACTATATTATTATAATCTATAAAATGAATAAAAAAATTAGATTAAATGACAAAATAGATAAAGTGTTTTGGAACAGTTTTAGTTTTTTAAACGTGTAAAATAGATAGAGTAAATAATAATATCTTGTAAATATCTTATTTAAATTTAAAAAAAGTTTATAATAATATCTTGTAAATATCTTATTTAAATTTAAAAACATGTAACTACTTACATTTTTTTTAAAATGACTATATTATTATAATCTATAAAATAAATAAAAAAAATTAGATTAAAGGAGAAAATAGATAAAGTGTGTACGCCCTGATTTTCCCACAGGCTGATTAGCAGGCCGAGCTTCGGACTAATCATGGTTAGTCCATAAACATCCCCCAGGTCGGAGATCCTGTCTTGAGGTCGTACCCCCTTAGCTCGAGGAATCCTCAAGGACTCGCCAAGACTGGAGCAAGGAATCGAAAGGCCGAAGGTCGGGTCAGGTGCACACCTCGTGGTACGAGCTGGATATGGAGGCCATGACCCCTTGTAAAGTCAACACACGCAAGATAAACGTGCATATATCTGACATCACGTGTCCGATATCTCCCTGACTTCTCGGACACGCTGTAGGAACGTGCGTGTTCAGACACCCACGGCTGGGTTGGGCCGTGCGGCCCATTATCTCCTTATCTATCGATTTGACCATACTTATGTGTCAGGTTTAGGAATTAATCATGAATGTCACAGAGTTGATATGACAAATAAGAAGGTCACGGGATGACCTCCTTACCAACTTCCAGGTGCCTTCTCCTATAAAGATGGAGACCCTGGGAGTTGATAAGGGTTGAACAAATAGTCTCTGGAGAGATATACTTTGTAACAAAATACCCAGAATATATCAATAATATTGACTAGTGGAGTAGAAGGATTTTAACCTTCGAACCACTTAAAAACGTGTCTCGAGTCACCTATTTCATTCACTAAGATCTTATATCTGTTACGGTTCTATATTTGGCACTAATCCTCTTCTCTCTCTCTCTTAATTACCTGTTGGCGAAGAACCGCGTCAACAGTTTGGTGCTTTCATTGAGAGCAAGTTCGATTAGTGCTGCTACAAACATCTAACTATGGTGACTACTCGATCCAGGCATGGCAACGAGACAGAACAACATGATGGGCAGGAGGCTCATCATACTACCATCCCTGAGGAACAAATTTCTGAAGTCCAGCAGCGGCCAGGAAAGCAGCCGGCGGGCCAAGACGATACTGGTAGTTCGGCGCCCTGGCCACCTAATCCGAACCCGTGTTATTATACTGCGGTGGAGATGGAGAACGCTTAGCTGAGGAGCCAGTTAGCAACTGCTAGTCGGCAAATCCAGGGTATCCTGGCCCGATTACCCCCTCTCACAACCAACGTTAACGTTGGAGAGAGGCAAGGTGAGGCTCCTAAGTCTCGCCAGGGTAATCGATCCAGGCATAGCCGTTCGGATAGACTTCCAGCAGCCAACTCCACCCCTTCATCGCACCATCGAGACGCAAACCTCGGGGAAATGCCTGGGACCGGACAACAGCAATACAGCCGTTCGGTTAGGACGTCGACTCCTAGCTCTCAACCATCCTCGAGGACACCCAGGAGAGCTCGAGGAAATTCCCAGAGGAGATCCGGGGAGGGCCCAGACGTTAGCCCGTCCCCGAAGACCGTCTTGCGCCTCGTCCAGATCGCCCGGCACGGGACCAGCAAGTTGGCAGGGCCGAAAGGCCCCCACCAAATTTAATCCGTCCAGACGGAACCAGGATCGCTTCTCCAGTCAGGCACCCTCCATCTCCGATCAGATATCCGTCTCCTCCTCGGCCCGTCCGAGACATCCCAGCTTAAGGGAGTAGTAGGAGAAACCCACCATCAGCGGGACCTTCCCGGCGTAGCAGGGCGCCGGAAGAAAGCTCAGGTCCTCACCACCAAAGACGGACTCCAAGCCTATCCAGCAGGAGTCATTGGACCGGCAGTCGCCGGAGTGATCTCTCTGGAGGAGACCTACGTCAGCGACTAAGTTCGGCACAAAGCCACCAGACCACCCAGGGAGGCGACCTTCGAGATCACCTCAACTCTCACAGAGAGGATCGAGCTAGAGATGGTAGTCAGGCTCGCTCGGAGGGGGCCCGATCCGAAGTACGTAATGGAGGGAATGCCCCAAACAACCTATCTCAAGATAGGAGGGGCAATAACCCACCTAATATGTACAATGGATCCGGAGCTGTTGAACAGCCCCGGAATAACCAAGGATCTCAGGACCAAACCCTCGAGCGCCTAACTCAGATGGAGGAACTGATGAGGAAGCTCCTGTCAGAAAAGGAGAAAGACGAATATGATTCGGGAGATGAGATGGAACTCTTCGCCCCTAACATAGCAGCGACGGCATACCCATCTGGTTTCCGTATGCCTCACTTATCAAAGTTCAACGGGGACGGAGATCCGTCGGACCATTTAGGGATGTTCAACACCCTAACGATGGCCCATAACATTGGCCCGGAGCTGAGATGCTTGATCTTCCCTTCCACACTGACCGGACCTGCCAGACAGTGGTTCAAGCAAAGTAAAAGACAGTCGATCAGCTCCTGGAAGACCTTCTCAGCTGACTTCAAAAGGGTATTCCGCGCCTCCCAGGCCGCCCGTGTTCAGGCTGACTCCCTGGCCAATGTGAGACAGCAGCCCGGTGAGACGCTGAAGGCCTACCTGAGCAGATTCGCGAACTTCGCTGCCCGAGCTAGAGACGCGGATGAAAGCTCCAAGCTCATGGCTATGAGAACCGGAATCCTTGTCGGAGGAGATCTCTGGAAGGATATACAAAAGAAGGGAGTCAGTTCGGTCAACGAATTCCTTAATAGGGCCCAAGAATGGATAAATTTGGAAGAAGCCGAAGCCTCAGCCGCGGGAACCAGCCAGGTTCCCGAGCAGCCCGCTGGAGTGGGGACGGAGGTCGTGGTAGCGACCCCAGACGTCACACAGAACAACCAGCTCAGTGGAGGCAAAAGAAAGGGGAATGGCGAAAACAATCAACACGTCCAAAAGAAGAATAAGTCTGTAGACAAGTTCAAGCCCGTGTTCACGACATATACCGAACTCACTCAGTTAAGGGAAAGTATTTTCCTGGCCAACTCTACTCGGGTCCCCTGGAAGAGGCCGGAACCATTGAAACACCACAAGGGAAAGAGAGATACTTCCAAATTCTGCCGTTTTCATAACGACGTCGGACACAATACCGACGATTGCAGGCATCTCAAAGATGAAATAGAGACTCTCATCCGAGCCGGCCCCTTGGCTCAATACTCACGGAACAGGGTTCCAGCAAGTCGACCTGCTCCGGAAGCCCCGGCCAGTCAGCCCGGGACTCGGATAGATCAGGACGTCCCTCCTCCCGTGGTCGGAGGAGAGATATCCACCATCTCTGGAGGTCCGCATATGGCTGGCACGAGCAGAGGCACCCAGAAGAGATACGTGAATGAACTAAAAGCCCACAACAGAGTGGAGTTCGTCCCGGAGCAGCGTCAGTCAAAACAACAACGATTAGAGAAGCAACCGATCACTTTTACGGAGGAAGACGCAGGCCATGTCCAGTTCCCTCATAATGATCCCTTGGTTGTAGCAGTCCAGCTCGCTAACCGGAAAGTAAGAAGGGTGCTGATAGACAACGGGAGTTCGGTGAACCTTTTATTCCGATCCACCTTAGAGAAGATGGGTCTGGCTGTCGCCGATCTAAAGGAAACCTCCATGATGCTGTATGGTTTTTCGGGAGAAGGATCGGCAACGATAGGGACGATCGAGCTGGTGATCACCCTAGGAGAAGAGTCTCAGACAGTCTCTAAACTACTTGAGTTCGTGGTCATTGATTGCTCCGCTGCCTACAATGCCATTTTGGGCCGACCTACGCTCATAGCTTTCGAGGCTGTCACTTCCATTTGACACCTCGCCATGAAATTCCCTACTTCAACATGAATCTGCACCATCAAGGGCGATCAGCTCGCTGCCAGGGAATGCTACAACATTTCCATGAAGGGAAAATCTAAAACCGGGCAGCTGGCTATGGCCATTCTGAGTGAAGAGGAATCCCAGGAACCCTTGGTGGCTCCTGAGATTGAAAAACCTCAAAACGCCAAAGGGGAAAGTGTCGTCCTTAGTGAGGACATTGACCCCCGAATAGGCGAAGACAGGTCCGAGCTCCAGGCTATTGAGGAGCTCGAGGAGGTGAACCTTGATCCACAAAATCCATCACGGATGGTCAAGCTCGGGAAAAACCTCTGTAGCAAGAGGAAGACGGAGCTGATTACGTTTCTGCGGGCTAATTTAGATGTATTCGCATGGTCGCACGAGGACATGGTAGGCATCAGCCCGAGTGTCATCATGCACACGCTCCACCTGGATAAAAGCGTTCCTGCCAAGTCTCAGAAGCAAAGACGTTTAGGAACAACCCGAGCTGAAGCCCTAGAAGAAGAAGTGACCCAACTCAAAAAATGTGGCTTTATCCGTGAAGCCAAATTTCCAATTTGGGTCGCCAATCCCGTGCTAGTTCCAAAGCCCAACGGGAAATGCCGGACTTGCATTGACTTCTCCGACCTGAATAAGGCCTGCCCCAAGGATTGTTTTCCATTGCCAAGGATCGATCAGCTGGTGGATGCCACGGCGGGGCACGAGCTCATGTCCTTTATGGACGCGTACTCAGGCTACAATCAGATCGCGATGAATCCGGCGGACCAGGAACACACCAGCTTCATGACCCCGACTAATGTCTATTGCTACAAGGTCATGCCGTTCGGTCTGAAGAACGCTGGAGCTACCTACCACAGACTAGTAAACAGAATGTTCGCGGACCAGATCGGAAAGAACATGGAAGTGTATGTTGATGACATGCTCGTCAAGTCAAAGACTGTCGACAACCATGTTTCCGACCTGGGAGAATGTTTTAAAATACTACGAGAATATGGCATGAGGCTCAATCCCTAGAAATTCACTTTTGGTGTCGCATCCGGGAAATTCCTGGGGTTCATAGTTAATACCCGAGGAATCGAAGCAAACCCCGACAAGATCAGGTCATTGCTTGAGCTTCCTTCGCCTAGGTCACGGAAAGATGTCCAAGGCTTGACAGGGAGAGTGGCCGCACTGAACCGGTTTATTTCCAAGTCAACCGATAAGTGTTTGCCCTTCTACAACCTGCTTCGGGGAAACAAGAAGTTCGACTGGACAGTAGAATGCGAAAGTGCATTCCTCGACCTGAAGGTGCATTTGGCTGAACCGCCTGTGCTATCCAAGCCCAAGGCCGACGAGTCTCTTTTTCTCTACCTAGCTGTCACTCAGGATGCAGCTAGCGCCGTACTGGTACGAGAAGAGGACCAAGCTCAGAAGCCAGTCTATTACATCAACAAGAGACTCCTCGGGGCAGAATCACGATACCCGCTGATGGAAAAATTGGCGTTCTGCCTAATTACGGCCTTGCGAAAGCTCAGGCCGTACTTCCAATCTCACTCGATACACATCATGACCGATCAACCTCTAAGGCAGGTTCTGCAGAAGCCTGAAGCATCGAGACGTTTGTTAAAGTGGGTGGTCGAACTTAGTCAGTTCGAAATTTTCTATACCCCACGAACTGCCATAAAAAGTCAGGCCTTGGCCGACTTTGTGGCAGAATGCACGGGATTCCAGGAGAATCCAGCGGAGGACTCATCTTAGCTTACCTCGTTGTGGAAGATCTTTGTAGATGGTTCATCCAACGAAAACGGCTCTGGGGCCAGAATCATTCTGATATCCCCCGAGGGACATAGGTTCCACTCGGCGCTAAGGTTCGGGTTCAAGGCCTCCAACAATGAGGCAGAATACGAAGCTTTGCTGGCCGACCTAAGGATAGCCAGGGAGTTAAAGGCGAGCTCCGTCCAGTGCTTCAGTGACTCCCAGCTCGTGGTTAACCAGGTTCTGGGCGAATATCAAGCACGGGGACCCAAGATGGCCGCCTATCTGGCAAAGGTAAAAGCCGAGCTGTCCGCGTTTGGGCGAGGATCGATCGAACAGATACCTCGAGAACAGAACACCAATGCAGATGCTCTTGCCAAGCTCTCCACCTCGGGAGAGACAGAGACACTGGGGCTGGTGCCAATAGAATTCTTGGAAAAACCAAGTATAGAAGGATATCGGGTAGAGGTCGAGATGATCAACGCCAGGACGACCTGGATAACCCCCATTCTTGAATATCTCGTCGAGGGCAAGCTGCCCGAGGGACGTAACGACGCGCGGCGAGTCCTATATCAAGCTCTGAGATATACGACACTCGATGGAGTGTTGTACCGACGTGGGCACTCTTTACCGCTCCTCCGGTGCGTTCTTCCAAGTGAAGCGAAGGCCATCCTGCAGGAAATTCACGAAGGATTCTGCGGAGACCACACTGGGGGGCAAAGCTTGGCCTTAAAGGTTCTCAGGCAAGGTTATTACTGGCCGACTCTATCCAAAGACTCGATCTCATATGTGAAAAAGTGCGACAAGTGCCAGCGATTCGCTGCAGTTGCCCGAGCTCCTCCGGTCGAGCTAAAAATGATCTTGGCCCCTTGGCCGTTTGCCGTTTGGGGAATAGACTTAGTGGGCGCCCTGCCCACTGGAAAGGGCGGGGTCCGTTACGCCGTGGTCGCCATCGACTACTTCACTAAGTGGGCCGAGGCAGAGCCATTAGCAAAAATCATGTCTAAAAAGGTGCTTGACTTCGTGATTAAAAGCATCATTTGTCGCTTCGGCCTGCCCAAGAAGATCGTCTCCGATAACGGCACTCAGTTCGACAGCGACCTATTCACTGAGTTCTGTGACAGACATGGAATTGTGAAAAGCTTCTCTTCCGTGGCCTATCCTCAGGCGAACGGCCAGGTCGAGGCTGTCAACAAGACTCTAAAGGCGAGCCTCAAGAAAAGATTAGAAGAAGCAAAGGGAGTCTGGCCGGAACAGCTCCCCCAGGTCCTATGGGCATACCGGACCTCGCATCGGACTCCTACGGGTCATACTCCTTTCTCCCTAACCTTCGGGAGTGAAGCAGTCCTCCCCGTGGAAGTTAAGGTTCTGTTGCATAGAGTCCAGTCCTACGACCAAGGTCGAAACCATGAGCTCCTATGCCATTCCCTAGACCTAGTTGATGAAAGGCGAGAGGATTCGCAACTCCAGCTCGCCCATTATCAGCAGAGGATCACTCGCTACTTTAACACCAAGGTCAGAAAACGCGCCTTTAGCGTTGGTGACTTGGTCCTAAGAAGAGTTTTCCTGGCTGGAAAAGATCCCAGAGATGGAGTCTTGGGACCGAACTGGGAAGGACCCTACCAGGTCATCGAAGTCATCAAGGAGGGAACTTATAAGTTATCTCGACTTGATGGAGGGACCGTCCCACGGACTTGGAACGCCGTCCACTTAAAGAGATATTATCAATGATCTACTTGTAAGGCCTGGAAAGCCACTTTCTATGTATTAATAAAAATAAGCTTTTTACGCATATTTGCAATTGTAATCTTAAAGTAACCACGAAAGACCCTTTCCCAGTTACTTGGCGGGCATATGGTACCTGGATATAACTAGGTCTCCTTAACGACTTGGATGTTGATCCTTGTCTACGGATCGTTGCTCTTCTTAAAGAGCTCGAGATATGGATAAGGGTTAACGCTAACTAAGTCCTATCCTGGTTTTAACGGGGTCATAAAACTTAGAAGTTGATTTAAATCTATTTCTCCTTGTTCTTCTTAAAGAGCATGAGATAAGGATAAAAGTTAACATGAACTAAGTTTTCTAAATAAGTTCCTAGTTTTAATTGGGTCATAAAACTTAGAAGTTAATATAAATCCATTTTTCGTTGGTCGAGATTTGGGTAAAAGTTAACACGAACTAAGTTTTTCAAATAAGCTCCTGGTTTTAACGGGGTCATAAAACTTAGAAGTTGATTTAAATCTATTTCTCCTTGTTCTTCTTAAAGAGCATGAGATAAGGATAAAAGTTAACACGAACTAAGTTTTCTAAATAAGTTCTTGGTTTTAACTGGGTCACAAAACTTAGAAGTTAATATAAATCCATTTTTCGTTGGTCGAGATTTGGGTAAAAGTTAACACGAACTAAGTTTTCCAAATAAGCTCCTAGTTTTAACTGGGTCATAAAACTTAGAAGTTGATGTAAATCTATTTATCATTGCTCTTTTCAAAAGAGCTCGAGATAAAAATAGCGGTTAACACGAACTAAGTTTATCAAAAAGATATATATATCGTAGCCAAAAGCAGGAAAAAATATAAGTTAAAGGTGTAAAGAAAATTGTCTCGAGGTGAAAACACCTCATGCAAAGGTTACATACAAAAAAAAAAGAGGGGAACTTAAAAATACTCAAAAGCAGAAAGAAAAAGCGCCCTAGGCCCTGTCAGTCGGCCCTTTGGAGGTCGCCGTTTCACCCTGCTCCGCCGCGCCAGAGGCCTCCCCAGTTTCCGAAGGCGGCGCCTCCTTATCAAGGCGAGCTTGAAACTTCACCACCAAGTTCGCCCAAAGGCTCGGTGACATGAAGGAGAAGTCAGCCTCCGGGTTGAAAGCCCAGCAGTGATAGAATAGGTCTTGCAGGGACTGCTCCGATGTGGCCCGTTCGGCTTCCAGGGCGGCCTGGACCTCAGTCTTCGCCGCCTCTAGGTCTGCCTGCGAGGTGGCAAGGGAGGTCTCGAGCTCCTGGACCTTCAGGCGGGTCTTCTCCAGATCGACATGGGTCTTCTCCAACTCGACCTTCGAGGTCGTCAGGGCATCCTTAGTCGCCTTAACCTCCTGAAGGGTGGCCTGGTGCTCGGTCCTCATGTCATCAAGCTGAGTTCTGGCCCTGATGATGCTCCGGTGAAGGGCGACGACACCCTGCGAGGAATGGAAGATAAACTGGCTCAGAGGAAAAATAAGACGGAGTATAATGGTAAAAGCTTTAAAAGAATAGGGCAGCTTACCGTTAGGGTCATGCTCATTGAAGACTCCATAACGTCAACCGGGCTCATTGTCTCAATAGCCCGGAGTTCCTTCTCGGTGAACTTATAGATATGGCTAACGGCGTAGTTCACCGATTCGTACGCAGTTCCCCGGAAGGCCTCTGGGATCTTCTCCAGGTCCTGGGGGTTGACCGGGATGCGTACATCGGAGGCCACCACAGACGGAGTCCCGAGCTCCGTCCCTGCGTCCTGGGTGACAGTTGGACTTCGCTGAGGGGCGGAGGCATTTGGCCTACCCCGGCAGCAAGAAGAATCGCTCCCGCATCCTGGGCTGGTGGGGTTCTCTCCTTCTCCTTTGCCGGGGACTTGGTGGAGGTCCCAGCAGTGTTCTTGGACCCTCGGAGCCTCTTCAGTCTTGGCCCGGCTGCAGGGTTTCCCCCGAAGACTGCGCCTCGCAAGCTCCCCTCGGGCTGAGACATCTCTTCTTTCAAACAAAGAACATGGTTATTACAAGTTAACAATCATACAGAGGTAAAGGCAAAAGGTTAAAGCTAAAAAAGTATACGATTACTAGGGGAAACCCTACCCCCCGAGCTGGAAGAGCATAAGACGATTATTTCCTGAACTGGCGCAAGTTCTGGGTCCGGTTCTGACTCGGGGCTAGATTCTTCTACATACTGCCTAAGCCCCGGAGCATAGATACCTCTCTGGAGTGAAGGCCAGGTGCGTAGGTTGGTCCCATACTCCTCGAATAGGATCGACCTAAAAGCTAGGGTATTATCTACTACTACGGTGCCCCTAGGCCAGCTCTCTTGGTGATCCAGCACGAGCCGGTCGACACAATGGAGCAGAAGTGTGTTCAAGTCCGGATCGCTCCTGTGACGATGGACGATCTGCCTAGGATTGAACCTAGCCAGCCGGGGGTCTGCAGCGGCCCTATCTAGACTCCTAAGCAAGTTAGAGTTACCTTGGCCAGAAGGACCCGCGGCTGCTCCGGATTGGATCCTCTCCTTGCCCATGCCCTGGGCGACGTCCAAAGTCCTCTTCCTGCTCCTCACGAGCGAAACTTCGTCACCCTCGTCCTCCTCGTCTTCATCGCCCGCGACCTCCTCCACGATGAAAGGTCTGGTGTCCCGAGCTGGGGGCGGCCCCCGGGGCCTCTTCAGGTTCAAGGTCTGATTTGGAAAAATCAGCTTGCAGAACACCATCGTCTCGTCCGTCACGAGCGTGCGATAATCCTTCTCGCTGGGGGGCAAGCCCACCAGCGTGTCATATTGGCCCCCGAGGGTCACAGACTTTTCGGTCCTCGCGAAGATGGCTGCAAGATTAGTTTGAGTCAGAGTGGAGTATGGGAGGAGCTAAAATAACGCTTAAAAGGTGAGCTAAGGATGGGAGCACTTACGAGGACGATTGAAGTAGTGGTGCTCGCAGTTTCGGAACCCAGTTGACATGAAGAACTGGTCCTTGAAATCATTAGGATGGCTAGGCAGCTCGATGACCGCCGCCGTGTTGGGAAAACGGGTTAAATAGTAAAACCCGTCGCCTCGCCCCCGCTGGTCCGGGCTGGCTTTGAGGCAAAAGAAATATAAAATATCCGCAGGAGTGGGGACCTCCCACTCATGCTTCTGGAATAAGTACCTCAACCCTGCCAGTAGACAGTAGGAGTTGGGGGGGAGCTGAAATGGGGCCAACCCCACAAAGTTCAAGAAATCAACAAAGTACTGATCCAGGGGAAGGAAGGCCCCTGCCTTAAAGTGTTCCCCGCTCCAGGCCGCGAACGATTCTTCAAGCGGCGAGCAGCTCCGCTCGCCCTCCGCAGCAGGTCGGGCAATGACGGAGGCTTTCCCCAGCGCGATGTTGTGAGTGAGGAAGAGCTTGTTAATCTTCGCCTGATCGGTTATCTTTGAGACGATTCTCTCTGCCTCAAAGAATGCGTCAGGGGCCACCTCGACCTCCTTCTCCACTGCTGGCCCGAAACGGGGGATCGGGGAGCTAGGCATTACCGCCTTTCCTTTTTCCTGCTGGGAGGCCGAGCTTCCAACATTCTTCTGGGGGAGATTCTTTTTTGGAGCCATCTGGTCGCCTAGCTAACAAAAGAAAACACTTTAGAAAAGGCGACCCAAGCAGGAGGAAGAAGCAATTATTATTAGCACGAGCTGAGGTAAGCCCAGCTCGTGGAGAGTGGAACCACGCGGTTCAGTGAACACGCGCGTATGCTCCCAACAGATCCCAGATTACTCGGAATTCATGTGTTAGGGGGTTCAAAATAGAATTCGCCTTGGGGGGAAAGTTTCAATAGGCAGAAAATTGCGAAACCGCTTATGAGGCGTGTTCCCTAAGCTACCCGGTTTTGCACCCAAAATTCCCAAAACTCCTACCCAGAAATTTTCCCCAGAAAAAGTATCCTGAAACCCATATTCTAAAGCGATTTCCTACAATAAATATACCCTAACCTAAAAAGGGCTGTCACCCTCCATATCCACAAAACCCAGAAAAAACCCTTGCATGCGGCTACAGTGAATTTTTTTACCTAAGCTACAGTAGCATGTTTTTGAAGTACGCAGGGTCAGGAAACTTACTGTGTATGACTGGGAAGTAAATGGGAGTGTTGCGTTGACAGGAGCTTCGTCGGTGTAGTAGCTTCCAAAGCTTCGGAGAAATCCGTGCGCCTGAGCTTCTTGAACGATGAAAATGGCAGCAACCGAGTCAAGGGTTTCTTTCTTCTGGAATATGGAAAGGAAAGAAGAAAAGAGGTTTGAAGAATTTCGAGTGAAAGGGTGGCCCGTGCGTAGGGTGGCCACCCCCTTTTATATGCGTGGAGTATCACGTGTAGAAGGCTCTTGGATGGCCCTGATGAGGGATCCGAGGCCTTCCACTCGAAATACGAAACGACGGCTGGGCATAGGCTAGGCCATTAAATGCGGTTCTCGTGAGACGTACCGTCACCACCCACGATGTGCCACGTGTTAGGCACCTGCTTAAAGAGTGGAATGCGAAGAGTTGTGGGGAAGTCTAAAAGCCCCTACTATGGTCTTATATATAACGTCATATACCACGAGCAGGAGCTTGGGGGGCAGATGTATGCCCTGATTTTCCCACGGGCTGATTAGCAGGCCGAGCTTCAGACTAATCATGGTTAGTCCATAAACATCCCCCAGGTCGGAGATCCTGTCTTGAGGTCGTACCCCCTTAGCTCGAGGAATCCTCAAGGACTCGCCAAGACTCCCAAGACTGGAGCAAGGAATCGAAAGGCCGAAGGTCGGGTCAGGTGCACACCTCGTGGTACAAGCTGGATATGGAGGCCATGACCCCTTGTAAAGTCAACATACGCAAGATAAACGTGCATATATTTGACATCACGTGTCCGATATCTCCCTGACTTCTCGGACACGCTGTAGGAACGTGCGTGTTCAGACACCCACAGCTGGGTTGGGCCGTGCGGCCCATTATCTCCTTATCTATCGATTTGACCATACTTATGTGTCAAGTTTAGGAATTAATCATGAATGTCATAGAGTTGATATGACAAATAAGAAGGTCACGTGATGACCTCCTTACCAACTTCCAGGTGCCTTCTCCTATAAAGATGGAGACCCTGAGAGTTGATAAAGGTTGGAACAAATAGTCTCTGGAGAGATATACTTTGTAACAAAATACCCAGAATATATCAATAATATTGACTAGTGGAGTAGAAGGATTTTAACCTTCGAACCACTTAAAAACGTGTCTCGAGTCACCTATTTCATTCACTAAGATCTTATATCTGTTACGGTTCTATATTTGGCACTAATCCGCTTCTCTCTCTCTCTTAATTACCTGTTGGCGAAGAACCGCGTCAACAAAGTGTTTTAGAGCAATTTTAATTTTTTAAACGTGTAAAATAGATAGAGTAAATAGTAATATCTTATTTAAATTAAAAAATGTAAATAATAATATCTTATATAAATTAAAAAAAATATGTAACTATTATATTTTTTAAAATTACTATATTATTTTAATCTATAAAATAAATAAAAAAATTAGATAAAAGGAGAAAATAAATAAAGTGCTTTAGAGCAATTTTAGTTTTTTAAATGTGTAAAATAAATAAAGTAAATAATAATATTTTGTAAATATCTTATTTAAATTATAAAATATATAACTACTTACTTTTTTTTAATTATTATATTATTATAATTTATAAAATGAATAAAAAATAAATTAACAAAAAAAAAAAAAAATAGATAGAGGGTTTGAAGCACTACTTTATATACTAAGTAGAATTTGCCTCTTATACCGCAACATGTTTTGATTAAGCTGGGTCTTTTAAAATTTGCCCAGACTACCTTCCAGGTCATTAAAACTCTGCCATATCATTCTCAATTATTTAAAAATTCCTTTTTAAATTTAATTTATTCAAAAATTAAACTAAAAATAATCGAACTTCATTTAAATGATTTAAAATAGGACTTTTTTTTAGAAGAAAAACGATTTAAGTGCTAATAAAAGTTAAAAACGATTTTAAAAATAAAAAAACTAATTAACTTAACCTAAAAACTTAATAACTAACTTAAAATTTAAAACTGAACTAAAAATTAAATAAAAAATAAATTTAGGTGTCTTTTCTTCTTCTTCTTCTCTTCCTCCTCTCGATGGTGCTTAATTTTCAGGTGACATCTGGGTTTGACAGGAAGATAACGATTTAGGCATATATTTGGGCTTCGATGGCAAGGAGCAACAAGGAAGGTCGGGGTCTAGCCTAAGTTTGGATTGACAGCAACAAGGTTTGGATGCGCAGTGGAGCAACGTGCCGGAGCTGGGACGGCTGCTGGTTTGATGGGGGACATGGACAAATTAGGGTGTGAGGGGGTCCTGCGTAGACAACGGTGAGAAGAGGGCTGCGATGGAATGCCAGTTTGATGGGGAGAGGGAGGGTAGGTCCGACGGAAAAGGCCCTATAATTTTTTAGTTGTTTCTGTCAAGGTTAGTTGGAAGAACAAGATCTATTAGAAAACCTTCTTTATGAGAATGCATTGTGGCCTTTGTGGATCGTTCCTGACTTTAGCAGCCTAGAGCAATTAGTTCTCAAAAAAGCATCTCTGTTAGTGCTCATGTGAGTGGTAGTAGTAGCCTTGAAATATTAGGGTGATCTATGATAGGAATTTCCCTATCTGATTCTTTCCAAACAGCCAAACAAACAATAACAGCAAAGAAATAATACAGAGCAGAATGAATAAAACTCAGATTTGTATTGAAACCCAGGTAGTTCGAGAGCCTGGTCTCTCCAAACAGAAAATACAACTCAATTCTAGCCTAATTCCAACTGAACTCTTACTAGCTATATATATTATTACTCATTGTATTATTATGCACCCTATTCCCACCCAATAACAGCTCCCATAACTAACTTCTAATTGACAAATACCCCCTGGACAACAACTACCCTTTTGCTTTTCCTTTCCCCTTATCCCTCCTAGCATACACAAATGTAATAGGATGCCTATCAATACCGCCGGCCACAAGTTTCACCTTGTCCTCAAGGTGAAAGTCTGGAAATTGCTCTTGAATCACTCGAAAATCCTCCCAAGTTGCTTCGCATTCCGGCATGTTCCTCCATTTTATCAATGCTTGAGGGGCTGCTTTCTGAGTACCTGGCCGAAGTTCTAGAACAGTTTCTGGTGTCAAAATCCACTCCAACTCCGCTGTTAAGTCAGGAGGTAATTTGGATGGTTGCTGATTTTGTCCCAAAGCCCCCTTGAGCAGCGACACATGAAAAACAGGGTGTATTGTGGCATCCGGTGGAAGCTGAAGATGATATGTTGCTATCCCAATGCGCTCCAAGAAAGGAAATGGCCCAAAATAACGCTGAGAGAGCTTCTCATTGATGTGTTTAGCGACTGTTTTCTGCCTGTATGGTCTCAGCTTTATGTAGACCAAGTCCCCCACCTTAAACTGCACATCCCTCCTTTTTTTATCAGCCTGTGTCTTCATTCGTTGTTGAGCCCGATGTAGGTTCAGTTTGAGCAACTCCAGAATATTATCCCTTTCTTGAAGCGTTTGCTCCACTGCCGATACTTTAGTGCTGGCTGGTTCGAAGCGTATAAGTGGAGGAGGATCCCAATGATATAATGCACGAAAATGGGTCATTCCCGCTGCTGAATGAAATGATGTGTTATACCAATATTCTGCCCATGGTACCCACTTCGCCCACTGGGTCGGTTTAGCACTAAACAAAGCACCGCAAATATGTTTCAAGACAGCGGTTTACCACCTCAGTTTGTCCGTCAGATTGTGGGTGATAGGCTGTACTCTTCTTCAAACTTGTGCCTTGGAGCCGAAATAACTCCTTCCAAAATAAACTAAGGAATACCTTGTCGCAGTCTGAAACAATAGAGCGTGGTACGCCATGGAGTTTGACAACATCTCTCACAAAGCTGGTTGCCACGGAACTTGCTGTAAATGGGTGACGGAGGGGTATGAAATGAGCATATTTACTCAAACGATCCACCACAACGAAAATAGAGTCAAAGCCATTCGACTTCGGCAGCCCCTCTATGAAATCCATTGAAATGTCGTCCTAAACTTGGTTTGGAATAGGTAAGGGCTGGAGCAAACCCACCGGGGATTGAGCTAAATACTTATTCTGCTGGCAAACCGCACATTCCGCTACAAACTGCTGTACATCTCTTCTCATTCCTTGCCAATATAAGTCAGCTGCCATCCTCTGAAAAGTCTTGAACACACCTGAATGTCCACCCATGTTACTGCTGTGATATTCCTGCAATAATAACGGAATAAAAGGGGAGGTAGACGGAAGGACCAAACGGCCCTTATATTTCAAACAATCTTGCACCAAAGTATACCCCGTTACTTGCTACCCTTCTTTTAATTGCTTCACTATGGTGGATAGACTTGGATCAGCCGCAATATGTGCTTGAAGATCCGGAATAGAAACCACATTTGGGACTGAAATGGCAGCCAAGATCGTTTCGCATGGTAGGCGCGATAATGCATTCGCTGCCTTGTTTTCCAAACCCGGTCTGTACTGAATATCAAAGTCATACCCCAACAGCTTTGTAAGCCATTTTTGATGTTCTAGGGCCACCAATCTTTGCTCCAATAAGTACTTCAAACTGCGTTGAGCTGTCCTCACCAAAAACTTGCGTCCCAACAAGTAAGGCCTCCATTTTTGGACTGCCAAAACAATTTCCATAAGTTCCCTCTCATATATAGACTTCATGCGAGCTCTTGGTGATAATACTTGGCTGAAATAGGCTATGGGGCGTCCATTTTGCATCAAAACAGCCCCTAAACCAGCCCCCGACGCATTGGCTTCTAACACAAACGGAGCTGAAAAATTTGGCAAAGCTAAAACGGGCACCGTACACATTGCTTTCTTTAATTGAATAAAAGCCAAATCTGCCTCTTTTGTCCAACCATATGAATCTTTGCGAAGTTGGTCTGTAAGCGGCTTCGCGATGCTCCCATACCCTTGTACAAACTTCCGGTAATAGCCGGTGAGCCCCAAGAAACCCCTTAGCTCCTTAATAGACCTCGGTGTCGGCCAAGTCTCCATTGCAGCCAGCTTGCTTGGGTCGGCAGCCACCCCCCTTTCCAAAATCACATGGCCCAAGTACTCCACCTGTGCTTGTGCGAACATACACTTCTTCCTATTAGCGAAAAGCTTGTGTTCCGTAAGGCGTTCCAAGACCAAATGTAAGTGAGCTAAATGGTCCTCCAAAGACAGGCTGTAGATAAGAATGTCATCAAAGAACACTAACACAAACTTCCTCAAAAAATCGCGAAACACTTCATTCATAAGCGCTTGAAAAGTCGCTGGGGCGTTGGTTAGTCCAAAGGGCATTACTAAAAATTCATAATGCCCTTCATGTGTACGAAAGGCTGTCTTCTCAATATCGCTTGCCTTAACCCGAATTTGGTGGTAACCGGACTTCAAATCAAGTTTGGTGAACACTTGAGCTCCATGAAGCTCATCCAACAGCTCATCTATGACTGGAATCGGAAACTTATCAGCCACGGTCTCCCTATTTAGGGCCCTATAGTCCACGCAAAAACGCCAACTCCCATCCTTCTTCTTAACTAGCAACACCAGGCTCGAAAATGGACTGTTACTTGGCTGTATGATTCCTGCAGTAAGCATTTCAGTTACTAATCTCTCAATCTCATCCTTTTGAACTTGAGCATAGCGGTATGGTCTGACGGATACCGTCCCCGCCCCCTCCTTAAGAATGATGGCATGTTCTCGAGCTCGTATAGGTGGTAAACTCGTTGGCATGTCGAAAACGGACTGGAACTCCTGCAAAACTGATGCTACTGCTTGCGGAATGGGCTGTTGCGCACTTAAAATGTCAGTGGATAGCGTTCCCAATTGAACCCAAAACCCGTGCGCCTCCCCTTCCACCGATAAAATCATTGCCTTGAGTGAAATAGGAGATTTGCATAGGCTTGGGTCTCCTTGTAGTGTAATCCAAGACCCTCCCATCTCAAATTTCATCACCATTGATCGCCAATTAACCTGTATGTTCCCCAGCATCTCCAACCACTTAATACCCAGAATCACATCAGCCCCCCCCCCCCCCCCCCCAGCTCCAATGGTAAAAAATCTGTGACAACCCGCAGCGCTCCTAAATCCAGCTCGACATTGGCACAAATTCCCTCTGTTCGGACCTTTCCTCCCGTCCCCAATAGCACTCCATAGCAAGTGGTCGCTGTAATTGGCATGCCCACTACGGCCACTATCTCTGTCAAGATAAAATTATGAGTTGCCCCACTGTCTATCAACACTGTTACTGGCCGATTACTAATCTGCCCCGCTAACTTCATAGTGTGCACCGATGAAATTCCGACAAGAGAATTCAGGGAAAGGGTGGTCAGCGTCTCCTCCGATTCACAGTGCTCTGCGGTGTCCGGGGAAAGGGGCGACGAGTCCTCCGTCTCAACCGAGTCTTCCTCATCCGACAGTAACAACACTTGCAGAAATTTGTGGTCACATTCATGGCCACGGTGGAACTTCTTATCACAGCGAAAACACACCCCGTGAGCCTTTTTGTCTTGGTACTCTGACTCTGTCAATCTGCGAAATGGTGGGGGTTTCGGCTGCTGCACAGAACTGCTTCGTATAGATGCCGCCGCCTGAGAAGATGAAGTGGTCGGGGAAATCGCATGAGATTTCACGATGGAAGAGTGCTGTACGTTTCGATTGAGGGTGATTGGGCTTAGGGTTTGCTTGTTCATTATTGGCCTAATGGGCTGGCCCGTTTGCAAGAGCTGATGGCCCTTTTCTATTCGTTGGGCCGTGTCCATAATACGTGCCAAGCCCACGGGCTGAAGTATGTGTAAAGCTACTTTAATGTTCTCTTGAAGCCCACGAACAAAACTGCCTTCCAGCACGTGGTCTGGTACATTGGGTACCCGGGAAGCTAACATCTCCCATCGCAGCCTATACTCTTTGACCGTGGTGGTTTGTGTGACGGAAAGAAGTTCCTCTGAGACTGACCCCACCGGCGACGCCCTAAAACGGAGAAGGATCTGTTGTTTCAAACTCGCCCAAGACGTTATCGGCCTTCTTTGGTTCTCCCACTGGAACCATGTCAAAGCATCACCATCAAGCCCTATAATGGCCGTTTCAAGCATCTGCGGCTCCGTCAAATGCATAAGCAGAAAATAACGCTCCGTTCGATACACCCAGCCGTCAGGATTCTCCCCTGAAAACAGCGGCAACTCCATTCTTGGTGGCCGAAAATCAGTGCTAAAATTCTGTCCAACACCCCAGGGCTCCGACGATTGATGGCGCTGTTCGTGATGGTCATTAGACGGCTCCCCGATGATCGGCGGTACTGGAGAAGAATTATGTGCCCCCGGCTGTGTCGATCTCGCCCCCGACCGATTCTCCTCCTCCAACACACGCTTTTGACGGTCGGACTCCACCGCCGAAGATCCCCCTACTGCCTTCCCCGAATCTTGAAGTAACTGGGCTAAGTGGGCCACCAATAGATCCATCTTCTTCTCCATCGCCGGCAAACGCAACACCTCTGTCTTCATTGATTCCAGCTCTCGGGGAAGGTGCTGGAATTCCAATCGCAACTCCTCCAATTCTCTGCAAAACGCAGATTGCATCAACTCCATCTTCTCTTCGAGTACCTCACTCTGTAAATCCTTCTTCAGTCCCATGGAATGCGTGTGCTCTGATACCAATTTGATAGGAATTTCCCTATCTGATTCTTTCTAAACAGCCAAACAAATAATAACAGCAAAGAAATAATACAGAGCAGAATGAATAAAACTTAGATTTGTATTGAAACCCAGGTAGTTCGAGAGCTTGGTCTCTCCAAACAGAAAATACAACTCAATTCCAACCTAATTCCAATTGAACTCTTACTAGCTATATGTATCATTACTCACTGTATTATTATGCACCCTATTCCCACCCAATAACAGCTCCCATAACTAACTTCTAATTGACAAATACCCCCTGGACAGCAACTACCCTTTTGCTTTTCCTTTCCCCTTATCCCTCCTAGCATACACAAACGTAATAGGATGCCTATCAATCTATTGATCTTCTTCTTAATAAATAATTTGTTCAAATTTTCATAAAAAGTGTATCATAAAGTTTGAATTTGTGGAAAATACTGGACTCAGATCATTGTAAGTTTGTTTCCTTCATTGACAAGCTTCCATTTAAACTTGGGATTAATAATGTTCTTATTGGTTATACAAAATGAATAGTAGATTATTGAGTTTGAAGTTGTATGTTGATGACGAATAATCTGAGATGAACATGTTTATTTATTTTTATTTAAATTTGTAAAAGTTTAAGTTTAAAGTAAACAACAATCTGAAACCAATTTCTTAGTTTATTTTTTTAATAAATTGAATTTTAAATAATTTTTGTTTAATTTCATAATTTTTAAATAATTAAGTGACAAGGTGTATGATTTGGCAAAGTTTTAATGACGTGGAAGGCAGTCTGCTGTACTTTGATTTTAGCACGAGTTCATTCATTTAGCTCGGCTTAGCTCGGGTACAGCTGACAGATAAATACACGGAGAAATGACTAAGGCAAATAATATCTGCTTATTATCCATGTAGACAACTCGAGATTCATACGTGGTGATTAGGCGGCCTGGGTTTATCCCGAACTAAGGATGCAATAGCTATGAAGCGCAAGCTTGGAATATTAAATAGCTATCGAAGCACGAGCTTGGAGGAAATATCCAGCTTGTGGTAATTCTAGTATATTGCATACTCAGAGATCCCCAGAAACTCGAGATCCTCTTTTATACTTTATTTATGACCAGACTGTCGTAATTATTATCCAAGATAGCAAGAACCTATTATACTGTTATCAAATCATATCCCAATATAAATGGGAATTATTTGTATTAAATGTAATTATTATGTAAATACGTGATTGACTCACGCAGTTACCCAAACCTGTCCATGGAATTCCTCTATAAATACTGAGAATATTGGACAGGAAAGGGGATGATTATTCTGTAATACCAAAACTTTGCCAAAATAGAGAGAGAAATAACAATAATATTGACTCGTGGACTAGGTGAATTTTAACCACTGAACCACGTAAAAGTTGTGTTCTTAAGTGAATTTTGTTTATTGTTCATTACGGTTTATTATTAAGCACTAATCTGCCTTATTATTTCTTCATATACTGTGGGCGAAAAACCGCGTCAACAATTTGGTGCTTTCATTGAGAGCAAATTAGTGCTTTATCAAAATCACAGTCGATTCTCATCATGGTGCTCACTCGCTCAATGCATGATAATGAGATAGAACAGCCTGGTGGACATGAGGCCCATCATACTGCTGTTTCGAATGAACGTGGCCCTGAGATTTAGCAACGTTTGGGAAAACAACCGGCGGGTCATGGTGACACTGGGAGTTCGGCGTCATTGCCGCTGAATCCAAATCCAAACTACCTAACACTTGTTGAGTTGGAAAACATGCAATTGAGAAGTCATCTCGCTAAGGAAAATAGGCAGATTGAGGGGTTTTTTGCCCGGTTACCCCCTCTTGCAACTGACGTTAATGTCAGAAAGAGGAAAAGTGAGTCTCATAAGTCCCACAAGAATAATCGATCCAAACCAAGTCGATCAGTCAGAACCGCCACTCCAAGTTCTGTGCCTGCGGAGCGAGATCACCAAAATGCTCGATCAAGCGACCATCATAGGGGTCGTCAGCATGTCAGTCGGTCGGTTAGGACTGCAACCCCAAGTTCGGTGCCTTCTTCACAGGTCCCCAGGAATGCCCATGGAAATCCATGAGGAGGGGCTGGGATAGGCTCACAATGACCAAATGTTCCAACCAACCCTCCTACGTCGTGATCGGATCGCCAGGCACAGAGAGCTAGAGACATTGGAGTAGAACATAGGCAAGCTACTTTAGTCTGCCCTGATGGAACGAGGAAAGCTTCACTGATAAGGCACCCCCCATCACCTATAAGACATCCGACACCACCTCGTCCTCAATGGGACATTCTAGCTTATGGAGACAGTAGGAGGAATCCTCCCCCATCTGCCAATACGAACGTCCCACGAACATGTGTCGAAAATCCAGGTCCTCGGTCACAACCGCGAGCTGTAAGTTTCGCAAATGGGAGTTACTGGACTGAAAGTCGTCGTAGCGGTAGGTCCGAGAGTGACCTAAGAAATTAGTTGAGTTTAGCACAGAGCCCTCGGTACGATCCACAACCTGATTTGCACGATCGTCTGAATTCGCAGAGAAGAAATCCAATTTAGAATGAAGATATTAGCTATACTCGACATGAAGGAGGTCCGTCCATAGTACGCGATAATGGGAATGCCCCACAAAACCAAGCTTGAGCTTGGAGGGACAATAACCCATCAAACGCATACGATAGGATGGGAGCTGTTGAACAGCCCCTGGGTAACCTAGGGACTAGGGACCAAACTCTCGAAAGACTAGCTTTGATGGAAGAGCAAATGAAGAGGCTTTTATCTAGAAAAGAAAAAGACGATTGCGACTCAAAAGACGAGCTCGAGCCTTTTGCTCCAAATATTGCGGTGGTCACATATCCGGTAGGCTTTAGAATGCCACACTTATCAAAATTTGATGGAGATGGAGATCCGTCAGATCATCTCGGAATGTTTAACACCATGATGATGGCTCACAATGTCGGGCTCGATCTAAGGTGTATTTTATTCCCTGCAACTTTTTTTGGGCCAGCCAGGTAGTGGTTTAAGCAATATAAGAGGCATTCCATAAGCTCGTGGAAGAAGTTTTCCTCTGATTTCAAAAAAGCATTCCAAGCTTCACAAGCAGCTTGGGTTGATACTGATTCATTGGCAAATGTAAAGCAGCAACCTGGCGAGACGTTGAAGGCATATCTAAGTAGATTCGCCAATGTCGCTGCACGGGCTAGGGATGCTGATGACAACTCTAAGCTAATGGCACTGAGGACAGGAATTATCGTCAGGGGGGACTTGTGGCAAGAACTCCAAAGAAAAGGAGTTAAGAGTGTGGATGAATTCTTGGCCCGAGCTCAAGAGTGGATTAACCTATAAGAGGCACAAGCTTTCGTCGTAGGAACTAGCCAGACCCCTGTCCAGCCCGTTGGAGCGGTAACAGACGTTGCAGCTACGACTCAAACCGTTACCCAGAATAACCAAGGGGGAAATAACAAAAGGACGGAAAATGACAAGGGCAACTAGAGTAGGACAAAGAAAAACAAATCTGTGGAGAAGTTTAAACCTGTATACGCTACTTATACCGACCTAACGGACACTAGGGAGCACATCTTCCTGGAAAATGCTACTCGCCTTCCATGGAAGAAGCCAGAACCGTTAAAGAACCAGAGGGCGAAGAGAGATTCTTCAAAGTTTTTTCGATTCCATAATGACATCGGTCATAACAGTGATTACTGTCGACAACTAAAGGATGAGATCGAAACTCTTATCATAGCCGGACCGTTGGTCCAGTACGCCCGAAATCGGGTGGTCCCTAGTCAGCCCGCTGGACCAAACCCTCATTCAGTCCCCAAAGCTCTAGTAAGTCACACTGGAGCTCAAACAAATCAGGTCGACCCTCATTTTGAGAGGACCTCATTTGGTAGGCACGAGCAGCATGATCTGTAAAATCAGTACATGCAAGTATACATGGTCGAATCAAGTAATATATGATAAATAGAGTGTCGATCCCACGAGGACTGATTTCCAAATACCACTAATTGATTTTCAAATTCTATTTGGTGAATTAAAATTTAAGTGAATAATTAAAAGTAAAAGGAATACTATAAACTATGAACAAAAATTAAAGAACTGGAAACAAAACAATGAATCAACTAATTAAAAATCAATAATGAAAAGCCTAGGAATTAATTTCATCAACTGTTCATTCTATTAATTTTAATAATCAATTCTAAATCTCTTCTTTCTATTCTAATAGCATGTTAATATAATCAATTCCTATTCTTTTTCAAGATATAAGATCTCAATCTATATGCAGGTTTTCTACATTTCTGTGATAAACTTGAACATATAGAAGGCATTAAACATGGAAACCTAATTACTACACAAGTCATACAGGTACTTCGTCCAATATGCAACCTATGTCTATACAATGATAGCATATTCAATTCTCATCTTTCGAATTTTGAATCAAAACCATCAAATCAAGTAAATAGTGATCAAGTATTTACTAGCATTAAACAAACATCATATAGATTAGAATATATAAGAAGTATCAATAGAAAATCATAATAAAATTAAATAGAAATCCCAGTGACTACATTAATCCCTATATAAAAGAAATTAGTTCATAAATAACATGATGAAATTAGACTTCAAATAAATGATCATAAAAATCAACCTAATGAATTTAGATGAAACAGAAAAACTAATTGCAACAACCTCTTCTAATCTAGGATTTTTAAAACTGAGACTCCTCTCAAAATCGCAGGAAAAATGTTCTTAAATAGCCCTCCAATGTTCCCAAGTGAATAGACCATTTTGTCCTTCAAAAAGTGGATAAAAAATATGGAAAACGCGTTTACAGCGCTGTAGTGCTATGTATTGAGCACTGTAGCACTGAAGTCAGAGCCAAAATCCCTTAAAAATTTATTCACTAGTGCTGTAGCGCCCTTGATGTAGCACCGGGGCGCTGCTCTACAGTTCTTGATAGCGCTGTAGCACTGCCTTTGTAGTGCTGGGGTGCTACTTACAGATTCGACAACCTCCTTCCTAGCCTTCCTAGTGCTATGGCGCTCCTTTGATAGCGCTGTAGCGCTATTGTCAGCATGAAAACTCGCACATATCGACCCCGAAAAACATGATTTTCTCCAACTTAACTATATTTTCTTCCACTTTCACTCCTTTTCACTCTTTTCACCAACTTAGCATGGAAAACCTAAAACATGAACAAACGAATATAATTCTGCATCCTAAAACTAGACCATAAACGAGCCTAAAACTCGTTTATCACAGCGGGGCCCAGAAGAGGTACATTAACGAATTGAAGTCCTATAACGGAGTGGAATTCATCCCGGAACAGCGGTTATCGAAACAACAACGATTGGAAAATCAACCAATCATTTTCACAGAAGAGGATGCTAGCCACGTCCAATTCCCACATAATGATCTGTTGGTCATAACCGTTCAGCTCACCAACCGGAGGGTCCGGAGAACACTAGTAGATAATGGAAGTTCTGTGAATCTATTGTTCAGTTCCACCATGGAAAAAATGGGGTTACTTGTAACTGATTTGAAGGCGACCTCGATGACTCTGTATGAATTTTCTGGTGAAGGATCGGCAACCATCGGGATGATCGGATTGGTGGTGACATTGGGAGAAGACTCGCGAACTGTTTCCAAGTTACTTGAGTTCATAGTAATCGATTGTCTAGCTGCATATAATGCAATTTTGGGCTGACCTGCGCTGATGGCGTTTGAAGCCATAACCTCTATCCGCCACCTAGCAATAAAATTCCCCTCAGCCACGGGAATATGCATCGTCAGAGGTGATCAGCTCGCTGCCAGAGAATTCTATAACATTTATATGAAGGGAAAATCACAACCCGGGCAGCAAGCAATGGTCATAAATGACGGAGGTGAGGAGTCCCAGGAAGTAGGAACTACTTGCGGGACGTAAGAACCTCAGCGAAAAGAGGATAGTGACATCGCCCAATGCAATGATATTGACCCACGGATAGGTGAAGACAGACCAGAACTCCAAGCCATAGAGGAGCTCGAGGAAGTAAACATTGACCCCAAAGAGGCTTCAAGAGTTGTAAAGATTGAGAAGAATCTTGACGATAAAAGGAAGAAGGAGCTGGTCAATTTCTTACAGGAGAATCTGGACGTTTTTGCTTGGTCACATGAAGATACGGTGGGAATAAGTCTGAATGTAATCATGCACGCCTTAATTTTGGACAAGAACGTGCTTGCAAAATCCCCAAAACGGAGACGCTTGGGAACGGTCCGAGTTGAAGCTCTTGAGGAAGAAGTAGCTCGACTATTAAAATGCAGGTTTATCCGCGAGGCAAAATACCCAATTTGGGTCGCCAATCCCGTGCTGGTCCCGAAGCCAAATGGGAAATGGAGGACCTGTATTGACTTCTCTGATCTGAATAAATCTTATCCCAAGGATTGTTTCCCACTTCCAAGGATTGATCAGTTGGTAGATGCCACAGCAGGTCATGAGCTCATGTCCTTCATGGATGCGTATTCTAGATATAACCAGATCGCAATGAACCCTGCAAACCAGGAGCATACTAGTTTCATGACCGAACATAACGTATATTGTTACAAAGTTATGCCATCCGGGTTGAAAAATGCCGGGGCTACATATCAACGTTTGGTCAACAAGATGTTCATTAATCAGATCGGGAGAAATATGAAAGTGTATGTCGATGATATGCTTGTTAAATCAAAGACTGCCAATAACCATGTGTCCGATCTAGAAGAATGTTTTGGAATATTAAGGAGGTATGACGTGAAGTTGAATCCTCAGAAGTGCACTTTCAGAGTGACATCTGGAAAATCAAATCTTGGGATTCATAGTCAACACGAGGAGGATAGAGGCGAATCCTGAGAAAATCAAATCGCTGTTAGAAATGCCCTCGCCCGGGTCGCGTAAAGAAGTCCAAAGCCTAACTGGAAGGATGGCAGCTTTGAACCATTTCATTTCAAAATCCACTGACAAGTGTCTGCTATTCTACAACTTGCTCAAAGGAAACAAAAAATTTGAGTGGACTAAGGAGTGCGAACAGGCATTCCTCAACCTAAAAATGCACCTGGCCGAACCCCCAATGTTATCTAAGCCTATGTCTGGAGAACCTCTATTCCTTTATCTGGCCATGACAGTGAATACAGTCAGTGCCGTGTTAGTTCGAGAAGAAAACCATACTAAAAAACAAGTATATTATATAAGCAAGAGACTTCTCAGAGCCGAGTCACGATACCCACTGATAGAAAAATTGGCATTCTATCTGATATTGGCTTCCAGGAAGCTCCGGCCATATTTCTGGTCCCATTAAATCAACGTCATGACCGATCAACCTTTAAGGTAGGTTTTGCAAAAACCTGAAACGTCGGGACGTCTGTTAAAATGGGCTATCAAACTTAGCCAGTTTGAGATATTGTACGTACTGCAGACCTCAATCAAAAGTCAGACCCTTGCTGATTTTATGGCTGAATGCACCGGATTTCAAGAGGAGCTCTTGAAGGAACCAGTGCAGGAGTTATGGAATATTTTCGTGGACAGATCATCAAACGAGAATGGATCGGGATCTGGGATCATCTTATTCTCACCAGAAGGGCATCAATTTCATACAGCTATGAGATTCAGATTTGAGGCATCCAACAACGAAGCTGAATACGAGGCCTTGCTAGCAGGGCTGAGAGTGGCAAGGGAGCTCAAGGAAAGAGCCATCCAATGCTATAGTGATTCTCAGCTTGTGGTCAATCAGCTATTGGGAGAATATCAAGCTCGGGGTACCAAGATGGAGGCCTACCCAGCTAAGGCGAAGGGAGAAATGTCTGAATTTGAGTATAGTTCTGTTGAACAGATACCCCGTGAGCAGAATTCTAATGTTGACGCTTTGGCACGACTTGCCACCACAAAAGAAGCTGAGACATTGAATGTAGTGCCAATGGAGTTCTTGGAGAGTTCAAGTGTGACAGAAGAAATGATGGAGGTCGAAATGATCGAAACAAGACCGACCTGGATGACTCCCATAATGGAATACCTCACAACAGGAAAGCTACCTGACGATAGAAAAGACGCAAGAAAAATAATTTATCAAGCTCCACGGTACGTAATAGTGGATAGAACCTTGTATCGACGTGGTCATTCTTTGCCTCTCCTATGATGCGTTCTGCTCGAGGAAGACAAAACCATTTTACGAGTGGAGATCATGCTGGGGGGGCAAAACTTAGCACTGAAGATATTGAGGCAGGGCTATTTTTGGCCCACTTTAACGATATACTCAATCTCGTATGTTAAGAAATGCGACAAATGCCAACATTTCACTACGATTGCTCGATATGCTCTGGTCGAGCTAACGATGATTTCATCCCCATGGCCATTTGCGGTATGGGGAATCGACCTAATAGGCTCCCTACTTATGGGAAAGGGGGAAGTTCGTTACGCGGTGGTGGCGATTAACTATTTCACAAAGTGGGTAGAAGTCGAGTCTCTGGCAACCATCACTTCAAAAAGAGTCTTGGACTTCGCGGTGAAGAGTATTATATGTCGGTTTGGGCTTCCTAAAAAGATCGTGTGAGACAACGGGACACAGTTTCGATAGTGATCTTTTCACTGACTTCTGTGAAAAATATGGTATCACTAAGAGCTTCTCCTTAGTAGCATATCCGCAGGCCAACGGGCAGGTCGAGGTTGTAAACAAAACCCTTAAGGCAAGCCTGAAGAAGAGGTTAGATGAAGCTAAAGGACACAAGTACTTTGGGCCTACCGAACTTCTCACAGGACCTCCACGGGGCATACTCCTTTTTCCCTGACTTTTGGAAGCGAGGCCATGCTTACAATCAAAGCAATGGTAACTACTCACAGGCAAAGAACGTTTGATCAAGAATAGAATAATGGATTACTTAACGCATCCCTCGATCTGATCGAAGAAAAATGAGAAGAATCACAATTACAGCTCGCCCATTATCAACAAAAGATCACTTGCTATTTCAATTCAAAAGTCAAAAGTCGTAGACTGGGGTTGGGCGACCTAGTTCTCCGAAGGGTCTTTTTGGAAAATAAAGATCCCAAGGATGGTGTAGTAGGCCCGAACTGGGAGGGACCATATTAGGTCGTTGAGGTTTTGCGTGAGGGAGATAGCTCGACTGAATGGGGAAGTAGTCCCAAGGACTTGGAATGCTCTACATTTGAAAAAGTATTATTAGTAGTATCACCATTAATGTAAGGCTTATTTATAAAAGTTGTTTTTGATTAAATAATAAATGGATTGTTAAATAACTATTGCATAGTGTTGTATTAGCTCGTGTTCTCATATTTGGAGAAGCAACCAAGAAAGTTTATACATTCTGGTTACTTGGGGGGCACATAACCGAGATTGGAAAAAATTAAGCCTGCTCGGATAAGATTAAGAAACTTAGAAGCGTGGATTAATTGATTATTCAACGACTTTTTAAAGCTCGAGTTTTCAATAAACCTAGCGCAAACTAAGTTTAAATCATTTAAAATCCTGGACGTAACTAGGTCCGAAACTTAGAAGCTTGGAAAAATTGATTATTCAACGACTTTTTAAAGCTTGAATGTTCAATAAACCTAGCACGAACTAAGTTTAAATCATTTAAAACCTTAGACATAACTAGGTCAAAAAACTTGGAAAGTTGGGAAAATTGGTTATTCAAGGGCTTGTTAAAGCTTGAGTTATCAGTAAACCTAGCATGAACTAAGTTTAAATTATTAAAAACACTGGATATAATCAGGTTCAAGGTCTGATTCTTAATAGGTACGATACAAATAAGCAAACAAAACTTGGATATAACCAAGTTCGATAAAATCTATCTTGATCTAAAAGTCAATTCCTAAAATCTTGAATGTACAAGAGTTTAAGGATTAAAAAACTTAAGAAGATAATAAAGGAAAGACAGTTGGATCAAAAGATAGATATATGTTGAAATAAAATAAATAAATTACACCAGGAGGAAAAAAAACCTCGAATTGAGCCCGAAGGAAATTGTTTTTTTTGATCAAAGAAAAGAATTTATTGATCAACGAAACAAATACAACCAAAGCTGAGAGAAGGAACAACCTACTACAGCCAGAACCAGACCAGATTAACTACAAAACAGAACCAAGCTAACACAAAAAAGGAGCAACCCTCCTCGAACAAAAACCACAACAGATATCACAGATTACAAGCAAACCTCAGCATTTGCTTTTCTCTATACGTACAATTACTACCAGATAAATTCAAAACTCTAGCTTTTATAGAGTATCTAATCAAGTGATCTATCTGGAACACTGGCAAACAAAACTGATTTAGCTAGCATTGATTCCTGTTAAGCCAAATATGGTACACTGCTGCTGCGCAAGCTGCATGAAGAATCAAAGAGAACCAGCCATCCCGAGGCAATGCCAGCCACTGGATCCACTCCCTGAACTTAACTGGCCAAGAAAAACCTCTCAGCCAAGTCTTGACAGCAAGGAGCACTTTCCTGGAAAATATACAATCAAATAATACATGAGAGTGAGTCTCCTCTCCTTGACCACAAACTGGGCAGCAAATAGATGGAAGATGAATATGACAAGCTTGAAGCCAGTCTCTGGTATTCAGCTTCTGGTTCACTGCCATCCAAAGAATGAACTGGTGTTTTGGGGCCGAAAGTTTACACCAGACAGATTTGCCATATTGCACCAGCTCACCAGGAAAAACTAACGAGTACAAAGTGCTCATATGGATTTTTCCATTTCTAGCTGCTGCTTTCATCACAGCATCAGACCAAATGTTACTTAGCTTGATGATCCTCCTCTAGTACCAGCTGGTGTCCTACTTTAGTCTATAATCCCAAATTGAAACACCCTTTAGATAGATACCATTAACCCATTTCACCCATAACAAGTCTTGCTTTGAAGTAATAGCCCAAATGTACTTAGCCATCATAACTTTGTTCCAAGAAGCACTATCTTTGAACCCCAACCCTCCATAACATTTAGGTCTGCACACATGCTCCCAAGAAATCCTATGCATTTTACTTCTGTTATCTTTCTCACCCCACAGGAACCTCAAACACAAACTATCAATGGCTTTCACCACTTTTTGAGGTAAGATAAAGATATTCATCCAATAAGAACGAATGCCCAACAAAACCGAGTTTATCAACTGAACCCGACCTGCATAAGATAAATGGCGACTAGACTACCCTTTCAACCAAGCTCTCATCTTATCTATCAGGATATCGCAGTCACAAGCCCTCCATTTAGTTGGTCTCAAGGGAATACCCAAATACCTCAAGGGAAACTGCCCTTCTTGGAGACAAAAATCTTGCAGCAAACTGTCCTTCTCCCCTGCATCCAGACCCCCTATATAAATTCTGGACTTGGAATTATTAATAGACAGACCCGAAGTGTTAGTAAACACTGAAAAAGCCTGCTGAATAAGCCTGACCGAAGACTGGTTAGCTTTGCAAAACAATAAGAGATCATCAGCGAAGCAAAGACTAACCAAGTTTAAAGACTTACATAAGGGATGAAACTTGGAATCTTTCTCCCTAGAAGTCTTTAACAACAATCTAGTAAGATAATCCATCACTATTACAAACAAAAGAGGAGAGATTGGGTCTCCTTGTTGAAGCCCTCTAGCACCTTGGAACCGCCCTTGAATGCTACCATTCAACACCAATGCATAAGAAGAACCTCTGAGACAAACCATAATCCATTTAATAAACCTCTTAGGAAAGCACAAAGCATTAAGAAGATTTTCCAAAAAATTCCAATCTATTGAGTCATAAGCCTTGCTTATATCAATCTTCATAATGCAACGAGGGAAAACATTTCTCCTATTATAACCTTTTAACAAATCTTGGAGAATAAGAACATTATGGGCAAGGAACCTATTCTTAATGAACGCCCCTTGATTTTGGCTATTCAAAGCAGGAAGAACAAGGTTAAGTCTATTGCATAACATTTTGGAAATGCATTTATATAAGGTGTTGCAGCAAGCGATAGGCCTAAACTCAGAAGCATTAGTAGGGTGATCAACTTTCGGAATAAGAGAAAGCAAAGTGCTATTCAGCGAGAGAGGGATTCTAGCTGACTCAAAGAAATCCATAACAGCCCAAGTAATATCCTTCCCAATATCCTTCCATAAAGCTTTAAAAAATCCAGCCCCAAACCCATTCGGACCTGGACTTTTCAAAGAATGGATGCTAAACATAGCTAATTTCACCTCCTTGACAGTAAAAGGTTTAATCAAACCCAACTGGTCCTCACTACTCAAAACAGAACCCTGCCCAATTGCTTGAAAATCTATATTTCCTGAAGCTGCGCTAGCTGAACCCAAAAAATTCCTGAAGTGATCCAGAAAGTGAGCCGAAACCTTATCATAATCATCTACTATTTTCCCATCAGCCGAAACAAAGGAAACTACTCTATTAGCTAATTTTCTTTTCTTTAGACTGGAATGAAAAAAAGATGAATTGGAATCCCCAAACCTTAACCAATCAATTTTACTCTTTTGGGAGATGTAGCTAGCATATAATTTCTCATGTCTCTTAAACTCAAGGTAAGCCACTCGATCATTATTACTAAACTCTCTGTTAGAAGGATCAGCAAGGCAGATAGAATGAGCTTGTTGATAATCAAGCTTGCTTCTCTCATAGTTACACACAACATCCCCCATAATCTTCCAGTTAAAGCTCTTCAACGTATGCTTAAGCCGAAGTAACTTCCAACTAATTTGGTCTAAACCCCTTCCAGGAAATCTAAGAGGTTGATTCCAATTTTTAAGGACAACTTCTCTAAACTGAGGATGAACAATCCACATGTTGTAAAAACGAAAGGGACGCACCCCGACCTTAATTTCAGGCAGCTGCTTTATCACTATCATGGAATGATCAGACCCAACCTCCCACTGAACCCCTGCCGAAGCTAAGGGATGCTCATCCAGCCAAGCCTCATTAGCGAACACCCTATCCAACTTTGAAAAGATACGATCCCCACCTTCTTGATTATTGGACCAGGTGAAATACGGACCCATAGTCTTCATTTCTTCCACCAATCCAAGATCGAACCAATGTCTAGCGTCTTCCATTTCTTTCACAGTGATCGGACGACCCCCCATTCTATCATTCGGATTAAAAGATGCATTGAAATCACCAAGAACCATCCAAGCATTACTAGGCTTAGATAAGTGCTCCAAATCCATCCATAAGTATCTCCTCATTTCCACATTATTAGAACCATAAACAAAAGTAATACAGAAAACCTTTTGATTATGTATCCGAACTTGACAGTGTAAAAGTTGATCACTTTCCTGTAAAACTTGCAGCTGCACCAAATTGGCATTCCAAATCACCAAGATTCTACCTTCCACAAGATTATTACTGTAGTACTCCCAACCATAAAACATAGTGTTCATAACTTCCGTCAATTTAATTCCCCTGATTTTTGTTTCAAGAAAGGCCCCAAGTCCAACTTTATTCAACCTACACACATCCAGAATAAGCTTCTGTTTATTCACCTTATTCATCCCTCTAACATTCCAACTCAGAATATTGGTGCAATCCATGAGTATTAGACTGAACTGGGACTATATTAGCTGGTTTCTGACCCTCCTGGAGAACACTAAATTTGTTTTTGGTTTGTTTAACCGGGACTTGAACTCCTTGTCTCTTAACTATGGTTGTTTTCGGAGAAATCCAGTTATCACCTACTGGATTAGATGCGACCTGGGCTTCAACTGGTTGAGATGAGCTGGAAGGAACCCCAGCTTCAGGCGAGTTACCATTCTGAATAGTTTCAGATTTATCCTCTATTTGGCCAGCTTCCATCTCAACCTCGACTTGGTCCTTATTCAAACTTTCACTATTTCCTACCACTTGCTTCCCCTATTTCTTCCGCCAAACAAGTTCAGAAACAAATTTGCAAGAAGACACAGAGTGACCCACTTTCTTACAATTTGAGCACTTTGTTGGAAGCCATTCATACTCAATCATTTGTTCAGCAATTTGCCCTTTCTCATTAAAATAACTAATGAATTTCGGCAGGGTATCAGCAATCTCCATCTCAACTAAGATTCTAGCGAATTTAATCATAGAACGATTCTGAGTAATCTTGTCAATCATAATGGGTTTCCCTATTGTGCTAACAAGAGCACTCAGACAATTCACTCCCCAGTATTGCAATCCAAGGTCGGGTAGCCTAATCCAAATTGGGACAGATTTGATGGATTTCAGAGACTCAACATCAGTGGTCCAAGGTCGGAGAACCACTGGTTTCCTATCAAAATGCACAACCCCTGATTCTAACACAAGATCTCTTGTTGCCTCATCTCTGAATTTCACCATAGTAAACCCAGCATTCATTCTAGCAATACTCACAATGCCTAGTTTACCCCAAATCCTTTTCACAAAACCCTCAAACACTGCCAGAGGAGGATTAGCCCCAATTACAACACATATAATCGCAGACTTCCAGATGGAAGCTTCTACTTCAATCTCCTCCAAATCCAATTTCGCAACAATCTGGCCATCCTTCTGAAGGAAATTGTTTAATATCAAAAAACTGTTAAATAATTACAAAGGAAACAAAAAAGAAGAGAGATTATTGGGCTCCATTAGCTTGCCCCACAGAGGTTACCTCCTTGCCATCTCCCTCCACCGCTCCAAAAGCCTCACCAATTTCCGAGGGTTCTTGCAGGAACCGAGCCTTGAATTTTGCAAGGTACGGATCCCACAACCCGAGCTCCATAAATGAGAAGTTTCCATCTTGGTTGAATGTCCAGCAATGGTATAACATCTCCTCCATGGATGATGAGGATGCCACCTTTTCTTCCTTGGCCTTAGCTTCAGCCTCGAGTAGTTTTGCCTTGAGCTCACCAATCTTGGCCCGAAGACGCTCAGCAAGATGATTGGCCTCGGCGGTCTGAGCTTGGGAGGCAGATAGCGCAGTCTTCGTGGCCTGCTCGCTCTCCTAGGAAGAGGTGAGAGCAGCCTGGGCAGATTGCTCATTCTTTTGAGCATTTGTCAAGGCGGCCTGCTCATTTTCCTTGGTAGCGTCCAGCTCAGCCCGGAGTTCGTCATTTCTAGCCCTAGCACGAGCTATGCTGTAGTATTGGGTTAGGACAGATTACAAAATAACATAACAAGTCAAAAATATAATATGAGACAAAAACAACAACAAAATCATCACCAAGTACGGGAAAAGAACTCATGGTGAGATTCATCCCCATGGCGGACTCAAGAACGTTCTCGGGGCTGCGCTCCTCAATGGTCCTCAGGTCCATTGAGTTGGCTTTATAAGCGTGACCCACCATGTGAGTCATGATCTCATATATGATACTCGAGAAGGCCTCAGGGATCTTCACCAGGTCCTGAGGGTCAACCAGTATTCAGACTGTGGGGGCCTTGACTTGAATAACTTAGGGAGGATGAGGCATGAATCGAGGTGGGGGAGGAGGAAGCGGCCCAACAGCGACATTAGCCACCAGAGCTGGCTCCCAAGTCGAGCCCGTGTCCTTATTCTTGGCGGGGGACTTTGAAGTGTTCCCTGTTGCAGGGGTGGTCTTCTTCGCCACCTTGAGCCTCTTCATGACGGGGCCCACACCGACTTTCTTAGCCTGGAAAGCAGTTCGAAGGTCGGGAGCTCCTGGTTGTTCCATCTCTTCGCCTAAAAAGAACAAAAGGAGTTAGTTCACAAAAATAATGTTTCAAAAAGTATTTATAAAGAAAGAAAGAAATAAAACAAAGATCCTACCCTTTGGGCTGGGGGAGGAGTCTATTATCACCAACTCGGGTGTTTTGGCTGGGATAGGTACGACCTCCGACCTCGTAACTAATGGAGGAGAAGGGGAATCTACAGTTAATACTTCTTGGATCCTAAGGGGTTCATGTTCTTCCTCGGGACTGGAGTCATCTAAGTATTGTTTGAACCCAGGGGCAAATGCACCCTAGAGCAGAGAAGGCCAGGTCCTACGGTTGGTCCCATATTCCTTAAAAATGGCGGATCTAAAATTTAGGGTGTTGTCAACTACGATTGTACCCCTAGGATAACTATTGTCATGACGTACCACTAGGTGGTCTACGCACTGGAGCAGGGTTACGTTTAGATCCGGGTTGGAAGGATGACAGTGGACAAGCTGATTCAGATTATACCGAACTAGCCTAAAATCGGCAACAACTCTATCTAATTCCCTAAAGGGGTATGGGTTACCTTGGCCGGAGGGGCCGACTGCTGCCCCTGACACAACTCGATCTGGATCGGGTTCCCAAACAACCTCAGGAGCCCTTATTTTTCGTACAAGAGGCACCTCGGCCTCTTCCTCCTCGCTGTCCTCACAAACCGGTAAGGCCTTTTGAGGAGCGGGAAGCTCAGGGATGGTTGGGAGTGGAGCCTAGGTCCTCAGAGCTAATGTCTGCCCCTCTTCGATCAATTTTCATGCCAACATGGTGGCATCATTCATGACCTGGCGATAGTCCTTTTCGCTAGGGGGAAGACTGGATAATTATTTGTATTGACCCCCGAGGGTCACAGATTTTCCCGTCCTCGCAAATATGGCTACACAAGAAACAAAATCAATTAAAACATGTACAAAAAAGAAATTTTTTAAAGGGACAAAATTCATGAGCTGAGTTCATAAGAGTATAAGACTTACGAGGACAGTTGAAGTATTGGTATTCGCAGTTCTTGAAGCCATTCGACATAAATAATAGATCTTTATAGTCGTTTGGATGATTGGGAAGCTCAATGACGGGGGCGGAGTTGGGAAACCGCATGAGATAATAGAATCTGTCACCTCGCCCTCTCTAATCAGGGCTAGCTTTGAGGCAGAAGAAGTACAGTATGTCTGCTGAAGTGGGGACCTCCCACTCGTGCTTCAGAAATAAGTACTTCAACCCCGCCATAAGCCTATAGGAGTTTGGGGGGAGCTAGAATGGAGCCAGCTTCACGTAGTTTAGGAAGTCTGCGAAGTACTGGTCCAAAGGAAGGAATGCGCCGGCCTTCATGTGTTCGTCGCTCCAGGACGCGTAGTTGTCTTGAAAGGGGGCACAGCTCCGTTCCCCCTCGAATGCAAGACGGGCAAGAAGAATGCTGGATCCTACTTCTATATTGTGACTCAACATGATTTTGTTGACTTTCCCTTGAGTTGTGATTTTTGAGACTATACGCTCAACCTCGAAATACGGGTTGTGATCGATCACGAGCTCCTTCTCCACCGCCGGACTGAAGTACGGAATGGGAGATTCGGAGGCGACCTGCTTCCCTTTGTTCTTTTGATGAGAGGACGAGATAGAGGCATTCTTCTTTTGAGGAGCCATCAGATCGCCTGATGACAAAGCGGCCTAGTTAGTAGGTGACATAAGATGATCTATAACTATGACGTGATAGTACGAAGAACGAAATGGGTCATTTTGGTTATACGAGCTGAAGTTAGCCTCAGCCCCATCGCGTGATGCCACGCGATGTCCTAGGCTATGCGCCTTAGTTTCTTAATAGTCCCCTGATATTTAGGGATCCGCGTGACAGAAACAGCAGGCCACTACTTTCCTCTGAAAAACAGTTTTGTGCAAAACCGCTTAAGGAATCGTAACCCTTAAGTTACCTGGTTTTAAACCTAGAAACCTTACAATTTTTTATGCCCCAAACATGTATTTTCTAAACCTATTTGATATTAGAACTACCCCAGATTGACCCAGAAAATTACCCAGTTTTATGAATACCTTCATATTCAGTTTCACTTATGGAGTTTAAAATTGAAACCTATTCCCTATGAAGATTCAGAAATAGCCTAATAGTAACTACAATGAGTGTGGTGGATGAACATAGTTGAGAACAGAAATTCCAGTAAAAAAAAAAGAGGGGGAAAAACTTTTCAAACCGATGGATGAGATACTTACAGGAAAATATGTTCGCTGATTAGAAGGAGTAGACTCGGCAATGGGAAGCTCCTGGAAAGCTTCTGAATGTCTGGACATGATGAACAATTTTGGGGATTCTGGGAAAGAAGAGAAGTTTGAGAGTTCAGAAAAGAGAAATTTTTAAAAGCGAAGATGGTGAGGTTTGAAATTTGGCCATCCTATTTATACGTAAATTATGGAAATTAATCTTGGCCATCCAATTGGGTTAGTTCAAGATCCAAGGGCCAAGATTAAATAGACCAAACGGCGGAAAAAGTTGACAAGACAATTATTACAGTCCTCGAAACCCGAATAGACGCCAATCGTAATAGACCACGTGTCCAGTACTCGAGTAGTGGGCAGATGTGGTTTTATGTAGCAGAAGTCTAAAAGCCCCTACTGTGTAGGTCAGAAAGTGACGACATCATACATGAGCAGGAGCTTGGGGGAAAATGTTGTACCTTGATTTTAGCACGAGTTCATTCACTCATCTTGGGTACAGCTGGCAGATAAATACACAGAGAAATGACTAAGGGAAATATTATCTGCTTATTATCCATGTAGACAACTCGAGATACGTGGTGATTAGGCAGCCTGAGTTTATCCCGAACTAAGGATGTAATGGCTGTGAAGCGCAAGCTTGGAATATTAAATAGCTATCGAAGCACGATATTGGAGGAGATATCCATCTCGTGGTAATTCTAGTATATTGCATACTCAGGGATCCCCAGAAACTCGGGATCCTCTTTTATACATTTATTTATGACTAGGCTGTCATAATTTTTATCCGAGATAGCAGGAACCTATTATCCTGTTATCAAATCATATCCCAATATAAATGTGAATTATTTGTATTAAATGTAATTATTATGTAAATACGTGATTGACTCATGCGGTTACCCAAACCTGTCCATGGAATTCCCCTATAAATACTGGGAATATTGGACAGGAAAGGGGACAATTATTCTGTAATACAAAAACTCTGCCAAAATAGAGAGAGAAACAACAATAATATTGACTCGTGGACTAGGTGGATTTTAACTACTGAACCACGTAAACGTTGCGTTCTTAAGTGAATTTTGTTTATTGTTCATTACGGTTTATTATTAAGTACTAATCTGCCTTATTATTTCTTCTATATTGTGGGCGAAAAACCGAGTCAACACAGTCTAATTACTAGTCAAATTTTAAATGACGTCCCAATCAAAACTTGACATGTGGTAGTGTAAGTGACAGTTAACGATAAGGTACCTACAGTTGTCAAAAAATGCTAGTGGAAGGTATTTATGCCGTAAAAAAAACTTAGGTTTTTAAATGCTAATATTGAAAAACTTAAATATTTACTCTATTAAAAATAAAAATAAAAAACTAACGAATTATATATCCAAAAATAAACATAAGTATTTCTTAATTTTTGATAATCAATTACAACTTAATTACCGAAAACAAATCACTACATATTTCTCAATCAACTATCTCAGTCAATGAATTAAATGGGCAATAACAATCTAATTTTAAAAAAATAATTGCAAATTAGTAAAGGAAATTGATTCATATGAATAAATAGGTAATATTTTTAAAAGAGAAATTTGTGGTGATAGTCATTAAATAATTTAAAAGATTGTACTCAAATTACTAGGTTTTTTCTTTTCTTTTTCAGTTTGATATTTTTCAATTGAATTTTGAATTGAAATTACACTTGGCCTAATCTTTTACTAGAGTTGAGTACAAGAATACTATTGTGTTGATTTTTAATCAGTAAGTAGTCTGAAGTATGTAACAAAATAATTTTTTAGTGGCAAAAGTCACAATTTATGACAGTCCATAAGTCTCATGTTCATAAAACACTTTTCAGTTATTTATTTATACTTAACCTCAATAGCTTAATTACTAATTAGTCCAAAGTGTCATACATGTTAGGAGTATGTCCTAAAAGTATGTAAAAGACATTTATTATTTCAATGAATAAATAAATACAATGATCTATTATTGTTATATTTATATTATTAAATTATTGTTTGAATAATTTTTTTGTAAATATCAGAAAAATTCCATATTCATTATTGAGAATGTGATCTTGTATTAGTACGAGAGAATTAAGATCACATGAATGAATAAAAATAGTCAACAACAAATTGAAGTTGTGGAATTATTTAATTAGGGTTGTAAGTACGGTTTACTGAGTATCATGTTGGTACAAATAATCTAGATTCAGATTATTGATGTGGTAAGACATCTTGGTAAATGTGCTTTATATAATATGATTATATATGACAAGGACCAGTATGAGTAAAAGTCTTTATCCAAAAACCATTTAATAATAAAGATTTATAATTTATATCATACCTGATGATCATTTATAGATCAACCTAAATCCTGAGTGTTCATGAACTCTTGTTTATGTTTATTAAATTTTTCGATTCATTCGTTAAGGTCTCTTCATAGATTGATGCTAATGACTTTTGTTTTGAAGATTTAATATCATGGATGACTGGGAACATGTATCAACAATATGGAATATAATATTTCCTAACAGATCGTATATTGGTTCCCTTAAGGGTTAATTCTGGAACTGAATGATTTTGAGCTCAAATCTATAATTAGATTATAGATTAATTATTCACTAGGGAATTAGTGGTACTTAAGGAATAAGAAGTAAATTAGAAATGTAAAATGGTAATTCTTATATTCTAATTTATGAACTAATTAATTAGAGGGTTGAACTATTGTAAGATGGTTATATCAATGGACAACTTAAAATAAGATTTCTGTAAAAGTAAATCTATAACATAAAGAGTTCAATTCTGAATTTATAGTGGAGAAATATCAGAATTAATAAATTAACTATTATGATTAAATAGTTTAATTATTTAGTAATAATTTATTGGAGCTTAATGTTATAGGTCCATGGTCCCCGAAATGGCTCAAACAAACACTGACAAATATAAATACAAAAATGGGCAAAATGACTTATTTGATAAGTAAAATATTTTTCTATGCACTAAACATAATTATTGTATAATTATGTGTAATTAATTATTTGATTTAACAAAAATATAATTAATTTTGAATTAATTTAATTTTGGGATTTTCTGTAATGAAATAATGATGAAAATTGGGAAAATCACATGCCCTCCCTTGCATGGGTTGGGCGTGTAGCACAGTGCACAGACACTGTGCTACATGCACAAGAAGATTCCAGGAGAATCTTGGTTCAACAATTTTAGTTATTTAAATATTAAATAAATAATGAAATATTTTAATGTGATTAAAATATTATTATTTAAACAAAAATCTGATAGCTGATTAGTTATTTTTAAATTGTTTAAAATAACTAATATTATTTATTTTAATATATATTGGATATATTAAATAAAGGAGATCAGTTTTTTAGAGCGATACTTTTCAGAAATAGAAAATATATCGTGAAATCTCCTTGAGAGAAATAGAACAATGCTACAAACATAGGTCACTGTTCTTCACAAATTTAGGTCCAAACTTTATCAAATCTCATGTGTTGAGAACATCAGATAAATAGATTTTGCCTATTGTTTTATATAACGAGCCCACACTCGTTCTTTGTGTGTTGAGAACATTTTGGAAGATCTTGGTGTGAGATTTCAAGGATTTTGCCGTACAAAAAGATAGCAGCAAGGAAAGACTTGAGGTAATTTTTCTATTCATCTCTTTGATTCAATATATATATGTATGTGAAAAAGTAGATCTAGAAATCTTGTGGGGTTAAATTAACAATTTTGATTATTGTTCTGCTGCGTATAATCTCTGATTTGATCCATAAATACCAACAATACTAACTTAAACTAATCCTCAAGATCATAAAAGACTTTTCCTTAATTTAACTAACATCAAAATTTAAATACATTATCCCATAATAAATACTTCATCCCTTCAAGTTTGTTACTCAAGTAATCATCTTTTTGTACTAAAGGAATTAATCCAGTTAAACATGTTGTAGCCTTAACATAGATTTTCATGTCCTTATCATCATTATGATTTATACTAAACTCATAAATAAATAGTTCTTCTATTTGCACCCAGTTTTTTTTTTCTTTTCTCACCCATTTTCTAATTAAACCTTCATAAAAAAAATTAAAAATTAAATTTTTTTCACATCCTCTTAAATTTTTAATTAGTACAAAGTTATCCATAAAAAATATATATTGGAAAAAAATTATTTCCCCACACCTTTACATTATTATTTAATTCTTACAATATTTTATTTAATGATTTCTCAAAGAAAGAAAACAAAAACTTAATCGCATCCAATAAACAACTTTAACAATAAAATTCAATCCAACATCTTTTTGAAGAGTTCATATATATTATATGTTCAATAAAATACAAATATCAATGATAATTTTTATTACCTTATGAAAATTAAAATCATTAGTATAATCACAATATTCCACACCTACATCCATGTTTTCTTCTTCCATTAGCTATATTATCTATAATTTTGGTTTATTAATTTGACAACCTAATTTTTTGAATACCTTATGTGTCAAAGAGGGGTGTATTAAGAAATAGGGTTTATGTTTTAAAATTATATGAGGATATTTATGTCAATTTACACAAGGTTATATTTTATATAATTAATTAAATATAAAGGGGTGAAAGGAGAAGCAAAGTGGGTGACAATAGAAGCACCATAATTAAATCATACTAACGTAAATAAGTCATAACAATTAAAATTACTAAAATAACCCTTCTGGATAAAATTACAAAATACTCTTTCTTTGAAAGTTGAATATCACAGACTATGGTGCAAGTAGATTGGTGAGGACGAGAAGGGCTAAACAACTTTTGGCTTGTGGGAAGAGGGTGTTTAAGGCCTCCATCATGAGTGATTGCAGGTAAGAACTTCATTTCTAAATAATAAATCAAGTAGAGATTCGACGAAGGGCCGAAGGTGGTTTGAGTGGGGTCCACAATAGAGTACGAGCAGAGGATTTGATGGCAATAGAGGATTCGACGACATCGAAGGAATGGGATACTCCTAGTCTGATGAGGCTTATTGGGTTTCCTATATCTGATAGAGTAAGAGAGAGATAGGGAGATGGAAAAAGGAAAGCAAATGCCCTGGGTGTATCCTCTAGCAACTTCGATCATCTTCTTTGTCGACTTTATTCATCTCCTCCGACCACATTTATGATTCGATTTCACAGCCAATTAGAACTGCCCAAATAGGTTTTCTTTGTAGCTTGGTAAACTCTATACAAGTTTTGGAATGAGCAATTTACTTTGAATGAAAATGCTATTAAGGAAACATGTTGTATGATAAGGAAATGATGATATTGATTTTGTATATTTTATTTGAAGGCCATCGACTCTTAAGCTTTTGTGGCTTGTGAATAATGTTACTATTTGGATTGTTGATGATGTTTGTGTCCAGTGATTTTTTTGGTTTGAATGGTTTTTGTGTTTTATTAGTTTGATTGGGTTTCATGGGAGAGAAAGAGAGTGGCTCTAGAGAGAAAGGGAAGGGGGAAAAAGAGTGTAGTGTCCCAAATTTGCTAATAAGACTTAGGACCTTGATTAGCGTGCTTGGAGGGCAATAATTGATTTATTATGTTAATATGTGAATTTGATAAATATGTGATAGCAATGCATGTTTAGGTGAATTAAATATGCATGTGGGCCCCATTTGGGTTGCTATGGGCATATTTGTAATTTTAGCCCACTGAGGGCATAAATGCAATATTTGTGTATATTGTGATTGGCACCACGTGTGAGTGGTGATATAATTATGATGCACGATCCGAGACGGTCCTAGAGAGCGGTTTAGCTGGAAAGTCACAACGGGGTCAAATATCTGGCTCGGGAGAAGCCTGGGGGTAGTTTGGGTATATAATATGATTTTGGGATTTATTAAGTATTTGGTAGTAATTTAGTAATGATTTGAGTATGCCGGGATTAACGAGGATTTTTAGGTATGCTTGAGAACTTAGCGGGATGTGTCAAATGACTAAACTACCCTTGGTGATGTTTGAGGACTTAAGTTAACTTAAGGGGTAATCTTGACTTTTAGCAAGAGGTTATACTTGATTGGGAGCTGGAGACTCTAGAACATTTTAGACAAACAGAGGAAAACAAGGAAAAGGAACCAAAAATCTATCTCAACTCTCTCCCATTTGGTTTTCTCCTTCTCTCCCTCCATAGTGCTTGATCTTGGGTGCCTTATTTTGGGAGACTTTAGGCTAGAAATTCAAGGGTTCAAGGGTGAGTTTTAACTATTTTCTCTGTTGGATTTCTGCTAGAAGTGCTATAATAGTAAGCTGAATTGTGTTTTGCTTTGTGGATTTTGGGATGAAGTTTTGGCAAGATCCAGCTTGGGAAATTAGAGGATTTAAGCTTGGAACTAAACTTGAAAACAACTTAGGGCCAAATTCCTACTTGAGGTAAGAATTCCATGCATTTTTGAAGTATATATTCTGGTGTGGTTTAAGCTTTGTGAAGGGTGGTTTAAGTTTTGTGGAGTTTTAAACCACTAGGTGATTTTTGAGTTTGGTTGAGTGTTTGAGTTTGTTGCTGGAATTTTTGAGTTGCTATACCGTTTATTTGAAGTTTTAGGTCGAATTGGGACTTGGGTGTACCTTGGTGGTGATTTGGATGAGTTTTGGCTCGGGAAAAATGTTGGGAAAAACCTAGTTTTATGAGTTCGCGTATGAGTGCCGCGGCGCTGGGTTGAATCAGGATATGGGAGCTTTGCTGGGCGCTGCGGCCCCTATAGGGCTGTGCTGCGGCGCTAGGTTTTTTTTTTTTTTTTTCAGGATGTGGGAATTTGAGTTTTTAGGGTTTTGGCTCAGGGGGCTTGGGGGACGCTTTCGCTACCTTGTGTGGGGAAACAGGAGGTCCTGAGAGCACGGGATTGGTTCCGGGGTACAATTATGAAATGGTTAGTAACGAGAGTGTTACTTGTGTGTTGTGACTAGGTTTTCAACGAGGCTTGGGTTAGAGGACTGTGCTTGGGATTTCGGTGCTCAAGAAGCTCGGGACACAGGTAAGAAAATTGTTTTACCAGTAGAGCAGGGCGTGGCCCTATAGTTTGTATTGCGGGGCATGACCCTATGTGATTGAATTGCAGGGCGTAGCCCTATTGTTTATGTCTAGTATGTGTTTAAGTATTTATTGATATTATGCTATGTATGCTTATCTGTGAATGAACGACGAAGGTCGGAAACGGCGAAGGCCGAGAGTGGCAAGGCTGGGTACAGCAAGGGCTGGGAATGACGTTAAGCACGTGGAGTGCAAGGTCGAGTATGACAAGGGGCCGGGAGCGGCGTTAAGCACGCAGAGTGCAAGTCGCCAGGGTGAGACCCTTCTCGGATGCATGAGTCATCCTCACAGTATAGACCGAGAACCCAGGGCCTGGTAATGCGCCTGGGACGGCATGGCCGCTATATGTTTAGCCTGTTGGCAACTTTGTTATATGCTGATTGTTTGTGTGAGTTTTCTTGTTGGGTTACGGCTCACGGGTGCTCTATGGTGTAGGTAAGGGCAAGGGAAAGGTCAACCAACCATGAGTACGGAGAGCGTGAAGTGACGTGTACATGTTTGGTCTGCCTGGCTGCCACGACCAGGGTTATTTTGGGAGTTGTTATGTATTATTTAGAGTTTTGTCGTTTAGTCGACTTAAATCATATTTTGAGTTGTAAATATTTCTAAACAGTAATTTTGGGATCCCAAGTGTATAACGCTTTATAATTTCAATGATTGAGTACGTTTTCAAATTATATGATTTTTATTACAGTTTAGCAACACTTTTAACCTAAAACCTTGATTAGCGAGTTAATTGCATGTTTAAAACTCACTTAGTAACGACTCTAAGGAAGTAGGGCGTTGTAGAGAGAAATGTATCATCTAGGTTTTCTTTGTAGCTTGGTAAAAGTCGACAAAGAAGAAAGAAGGATAAAGGGGAAAAGAGAGAAATGTATCCCCTGGGTGTATCCTCTAGCAACTCCAATCATCTTCTTTATCGACTTTATTCATCTCCTCCGACCACATTTATGATTTGATTTCACCACCAATTAGAACTGCCAAAATAGGTTTTCTCTGTAGCTTGGTAAACTCTATACAAGTTTTGGAATGACCAATTTACTTTGAATGAAAATGTTAAAAAGGAAACATGTTGTATGATAAGGAAATGATGATGTTGATTTTGTATATTTTATTTGGAGGCCACCGACTCTTAAGCTTTTGTGGCTTGTGGATAATGTTACTATTTGGATTATTGATGATGTGTGTCCAGTAATTTTTTTTTTGTTTGAATGGTTTTTGGGTTTTATTAGTTTGATTGGGTTTCATGGGAGAGAAAGGGAGTGGCTCTAGAGAGAAGGGGAAGGGGGAAAAGAGAGAAATGAAAGAAAAACAATAATTTTAATTTGTTTTGTTTTATTATTTAACATATATTTTTAATTATTTTTATAATTACAAAAATTATAAACTAGACTAATTACAATAAGATATTTGCTTAACTCAATTTTAATTACTTAATTAGTTATAACCGAGAACAATTTAGTCATGTTAAAAAAATTATTGACTAAATTTGAGTTGAAAGTACCATTTTATACCGATTTTATAATTACAAGATACCAAATAAGTAAGGTGGTGTTTGGTTGTGGGTAATGAAATGTAAATGAATCAATTTACGTTCTATTTCATTATTTTATTGTATTTTAGAATATTTGAATGTCATTCCAATGAAACGATTTTTCCACAATTTTGGTGATATGACTATTCCATTTGAAAATAGGAGGAAATACCATTTCAATGCAAGATTGAAAATTTTTAATAATTTTTTTATCAATTTTTTTATTCATATTAATTTTTATTTCATTCCATTCCTATTTGTTTTTTCATTCTTATTCATATTCTTTCATTTTCATTATCTCCAACTAAACATCACCTAAATTCCCTAAGATTATCTTTGGTAGAAGGGAATAGGTAGGGTGGATTGGAAAGAACTAAAGATGAGGTCTTTTCTTTTGTTTGTTTGGTAAAAAGAAACTAAGAGTTGGGAATGATAATTGGAGGAAAGTTTATTCAATTAACTAGTGGAATAGTTCCATTAAAAAATTGGTAGAATTCTAGTTCCATTTCATATTTTATTTGGCGTTGACCAAATTACCCATTTGAATGATAAATTTTGTCGTTTTAAGTAAGTTTTGGTGTATGTATCATTTTTAATATTGTTATTTTGAGTAACTTTGAATATATGAAAAAGAAAAAAAAAACTCTAAGCAAATTTGTGATGGTTTGAATTTAAAATAATAATTTTTCTCATTTACTTATTTTTTTAGACCAATATTTTGTTTTCATTACTTATTTTAACTAATAAAAATTATAATTAATAGAGGTCGACATTTTAGTAAAAATAGTGTTTTTTTTTCAATAAATAAATATATTATATATATTTTAAAATATTTTACTATACATTTTAAGTTAAAAGGTATTTTTGTCAAAAATTCTATTTTATTTTACATTTAAACAAATATAATAATACATACACTCACTAATTTCATAATTCTAACTAAACAAAACAAACACCTTGAATCGCTATTTCTATTTTCATTCCTTCGTATAAAATATGTGAGACTTGATATTAAATTACACTAATTACCTAATACCACATACCACATACCACATAAAGTGTTTTGTTGGGCACCATTCATGCAAATTTTTTGGACAGTTAAATATCTCTATTATTTATTTTTCTGATTAGGGAAACTTGAAATTCCATATTTTGTACTTACCAAGTGATTAGAATTAAACAACTTATTTAAATGTGGAATATAAATTATGTTGTTTAAATAGATTTATGTGTTGTTACACAACTGTGATGAATGATAAGACAGAAACAGAAAGCAAGTAAAAATTGACACAAGAGAATTTTTACGTGGTTCAGAAATCCTTTCGGATAACCTACATCCACAGAGTCACGCCCAGAGAATAAACCAATTACTAAAGAACAAAGTTGTACAAAATTATTGACTTAAACAATGTAAGACTCACTCTTAAACTATTGTCGCGATCTTATTGTACACTTCTTTACGAATCTTGTTTTGATGAAACATTGAATCTCTTGAACTCTTTTCAAAGATCAATAAGTGCTCTCTTTCTCCCTAAGTGAGATTTGATGAGATCTTCTCCCGAAGATCACAAAGAACGTTCACAAGAAACACAACCTGTTACAAAGAACAAGATGGATGCAAGGAAAAATAGTGCACTCGGCACAACAACAAAGACTAAGGTGAACAACCTAGTCTTCGCAAAGAACAACAAAAGTACTCTCTAAAGTAAGCCAAACCATTATCAATATTACAAGATAAGATAGGTAACTTTTCAAGACATCTTGCTATCTATTTATAGTTGTTTGTACATTCAAAAGAAACTCTCTTGCAATTTGGAGCAATAAAAAAATGATTTGCAAATTTCTTTATAAGGAAACATTCTGTCAGTCTATCTGATTCTGTCTTAACAGATTGAACATTCGTTTGGACAATTTCTGTACCTGGACGGATTTAAGTCTAGATTCATTTGAAAAAAATCAATCACAACCGATTATTTTTATCCTAAAAATATTTGATTTAATGTGCACGAAATCAATGTGATAAGATCATATCTTCAAGACTTTAATTACCATATTATAAAACATCTTTTAGATAAATATGAAGATTAAAACTTGACAACCCAAATGTGTCACCCATGATTTTTACATCACACAAAATAAGATTTTAATTGAAGGAAATCATGAGTAAGTAAAATATATGGCCTTGAAAAAATGTTTGCCAAGCAAGGTTTTAACAATCTCCCCATTTTGGCATTTTTTATAGACAAAGCCCGTTAATTTTATTTTATTGAAGAAGATCCTGCGAGAGACACAAGTGTTAATTTTGCTAAGAGAAGCAAACAAACTCCCCCTGCATACAACATCTAATTCAAAATAAGACATATCAAAATATATTTGAAGTGCCAAAAAAAAGCAAATAAACCAAACAGAGGTTTACTACTCCCTCTCTTTGTGTATCGAAATGGCCAAAAGACATAAAAAAGAAACAACATCCCAAGTTTGTTGACATTTATTCAAAAGTAAAAACAAGAAATCCTAAGATTTCATGGTGGTGGAGCTGTGGTTCCAGTGAGGCGACCAGTGAGTTGTTCCAGAGTGAACCATTGCAATCCTTCCATGGTATTGAGACGATGATGTAGGCTGGCAACACTGGTCAGATCCAAGATCGGTCTTCACAACTGCAAGGTCAGTCAGCACATAATCTGGAGTATCATGTTGCAGAGAAATACCTTTGACCTTTTTGATTGAGGTAGGGCTAGACTCCTCTTTGACTTTGTAGTTGGCACCAGCGGGAGCAGAACTCAGAGATTCGTACTCCATTTTGAGAGGACTTTGAGAATCAAGAAGTTTGTAAATCATGCATGGAAAGACAAGATGGTACCCTTTTTTTTTTTTTTTGCATTGGACAGAACCATGATTTAATAAAAAATTAAGGCAGCAAGGTTGATGCGAATACCAGTCCAAACCTTAAACAAGAAGAATGCCAATTCTTGAGTGATAGTCGAGGAGTGTGTTGAAGGCAACCAATTATTGATGGCAATTTTGTGAAGGACAACATAGTAATGAGTAAGATTAGAGATCTTAAGACTGGTATTGGGCTCCCATTGCATCTTTTAACCAACCATTTCAGTTAAGACAAGATCCTTATCAAAATCAACCTTATCAGATTCGACATTAGGTGGTAAATTTAGAACCTTAGTGTTGACGGTGAGAACTTGTCAACGATGTTAAGTCAGAAAAATCAAAGTATAGAGCTTATAAATGAAGAACTTTTAGAACCTAATAAGAAACTTAGAAAATAGTTGCAGAAGGAAATGGAGAAAAGAACTTGTATTTTTCTTGATACCAAGCTACAATGTTTTTCCAACCCCCTTCAATGATGAAGTGAAATTCCCTTTATAGTGGGCTCTAATGACCCTTAATACATTGTGGTCCCAGGGGACCAGATTGTTCATAAGTACATTGTCAGGGAAGTGGCATCAGACGTAGTGGCACAGGTGGTGGTGGTGTCGGCCCTGATATATGGTCAGAGATGTGCAGGTAGTGCCTCCACCATTGGTAATAACTTGTACTATCAGTACCTGTCTAATATGGACGTCAGAGTTACGCCTCTGTGCTCCTCATGGCCGTATAGCCTGTTCTCGTACGCGTGCCTTGTACCTGAAGGTTGCTATCGTATATCCAAGATACACCCTTGCTCCAAGCCCTTTTTTATTTTGCTAAGTATAAGAGGACTTGTAGCCTTGAGTGAGATAAGCATATGGGAGTCGCACCCCACTAGTGACACCTTCCTTAGAAAATAGAGAAGGGCCTCATCAGCGGAGTATATGCTTATATCATAGGGGCGTGGGAGATGAGGCCTTTGCAAGTTGGTCTGTAAGGGCGATATGTGAGATATTGCGAAGCGAGGCTCATGAGACGAGGCAAGGTGCGTGGTCCTGGGCACGCCTGTGTGGCCTCGCGAGACGAGATGAGGCGCACGGTCCTGGGCATGCCTGTGTGGCCTCGTGAGACGATGGTGTGCGAGGCCTTCCTGCAAAGTGAGCCTTGCGAGATGAAGCGAGGCGCGCAGTCCTGGTCATGCTTGTGTGGCCTCGCGAGATGATGGTGCGTGAGGCCTTCCCGCGAAGTGAGCCTTGCTAGATGAGATGAGGTGCGCAGTTCTGGGCACGCCTGTGTAGCCTCGCGAGATGAGGCAAGGCGCGCGGTCTTGGACACGCTTGTGTGGCCTCGTGAGACGAGGTGAGGTGCGCGGTCTTGGGCACGCCTGTGTGGCCTCACGAGATGAGGCGAGGCACACGGTCCTGGGAATGCCTGTGTGGCCTCGCGAGACGATGGTGCGCAAGGCCTTCCTGCGAAGTGAGCCTTGCGAGATGAGACGAGGCGCGCAGTCTTGGGCATGCCTGTGTGGCCTCGCGAGATGATGGCGCGTGAGGCCTTCCTACCAAGTGAGCCTTGCGAGACGAGGTGAGGCGCGTGGTCCTGGGCACGCCTGTGTGGCCTCGCGAGATGAGGCGAGGTGCGCGGTCCTGGGCATGCTTGTGTGGCCTCGCGAGACGAGATGAGGCACGCGGTCCTGAGCATGCCTGTTTGGCCTCGTGAGATGATGGTGCACGGCTGGTGGCGCGAGGTGCCTGGGTGCGCGACACCTGGGTGCATGGCACCTAGGCACGGGTCCATAGGATCTTCAGCGAGGTAAGCAAGGTGAAGTGAGCTTGGGCCTCGCTTGGGGTGAGTTAGGTCAATCTCGCGAAGGCCTTGCATGAGGCCTGGGTCTTTCAGAATCATGTTCAATTTGTGGTGTTCACACTTCCCCCACTCTACGAGAGAGTCTTTAGGGTCTCTTGTAGACTTCTAGGTGCGATGCATTCAGGATGTCCGCAAGATTTTGAGGGTAAATGTAAGCCTATCATTATGCTCCGCGGATCCCAAGGCAAGTGCCAAGCTCCCTTCTTGACCATTAATCAAGCATTGTATCCAATGGATAAGATGAATGGTTCTTATAAATAGACCCTCATCTTCAAATATATTATTTACATCTTATCTTCTTGGCTTAGTGGTTTTGGAGTCTTTACTTCTTTCAAGAGGTAAGGGGTTCAATCCCCCACAACCTCACTTTGGTTGTCCTACCCTTCTATTATTTGAGTGTATTTATTTTATGCCAATATCCACACAGGTCCTTGGGGAAAAATTCCTCTCTCCTCCATTTTTGCAGGCGCGAATCTACGACCCTTCGCATTTTTTCGATCACGGCGGTGCTTTGGACCTTGTCCTCCTTTTGACCGTGTTGGTACTTTCGACCTTTGGCCTTCCTTCAACAGTGACTGCACCCGATCTTTCTTACATAAGGTATACTCTCTTTCTTTATTATTTCATTGGGTCCAAATTAGCACTACTCGGGATGGGTTGCATGGGCTGGAGCTCGTTGTGAGTTGATCCATTTACATGCTCTTGTTTGTACCCCGTAGTTGGTCATTTAGAGCGCTCGTGTCTAGAGGTTTTGAGCCCATTCCTTTGTGTTTTGTAGCAATCCCCTTATTTACACATGCACCCTTATTACCTACAAGATGAGGTTCCATGGCATGTGAGGGGTCGTCTGGTACTCCTCCGGGGGTCGAGTTTGTAGACTTATCTTCAGACTCGGAGTCCCCCGAAATCGACCCTCACCAAGACTATGACACTTTGAGGCAGGCCCGTATACGTCACCTTGAGCATATGGCTGAACTTAGGCGTAAAATCTGGGCAGTGGAGAGTGAAATGGACTCAGTTTTGAGGCGTGATGGAGTTTCTTTCCCCTTTGACCTTAGTGACCACATAGCAAACCTTAGGGTGACCTTTTTGGATCTACAGATGGAGTTGAAGTTCATGGAGGGAAATCTCCCACCTGAACCTCCTACCCCGTTCTCCCCTTATGGTTGTCATGGGGTCATCCCGAGTTCCCCTCAATCCTTGTTTTCGATTCACCCTTGCTTAGCACTTCCACACTCAGCGCCTCGGTGGAAGACCCTTGCTAGGAAGAAAAAATGGAGGGTAAAGTGCCCTGTTTCTACCTCACCTTTTTCCTTTGGTTTTGCAGATATGGCAAAGAGAGTGCGGCGGCAGGTGGCTTCCATGGTGAAAGAATTTGGTCCTTTATTGGCGTCTTCTATTGTGTCCAATGTGTCGGAGAATCGGTTGTTGGAGCTATTCGCCAAATATCGTTGGTAAGGAATACAAGTTGTATGTTCCTTCCAATACTTGTCGGGCCGATAATCCCCCCCAGAGGTGCGTGGCCATGAGCGAGCATATCTTGAAAGTGGGTGGGACCATTCCTTTGCACTCATTTTTTGTCATGATGCTTAATCACTTTGACCTTTCTCCGCTCCAGCTGGCGCCTAACAACTGGCTGACCTTAAGTTGCCTATACATGGCGTTACTGAGCTCAACCAACGCGCTCCTACGGCTCGAGAGGTGCATTTTATGTATAACCTCATGACAACTCCTAAATCCAAAGGCTTCAATTTCTTACAGAAGGCCAATTCCCATGTTTCCCTCATAGAGGGTTCTGTATCAAATCTGGGGTCCTGGAAGCATGACTTTTTCTTTGTAAAAGGTCCCCTTTTTGTACGTGAACGCTTTCGCTCGTCCCCAAGTAAGTACTTCAAGCTTGTCTTCCTTTTACTTTGAATTGGTTATTTTGGAGCTTATGCTTATATTGGTAATTATGTTGATTGTGTAGAGGAGTTTGGTGACCTTGACATTCCCTGGTCGGAGGCAGCGCCAGTGGACAAACTCTTCGATGTCGATCCCGCAAAGAAAATGGCCGCCCGCCTCTTTACCGTGGCAAACCTGAACCGCCACAACTTATCTGTGGTATCAGATCCTGATGCATTGTGGCATGTTTCCGAGCGAAGGAGGAAGGCGCCTTTAGCCCAGCATCACTCTGACGGGGGCGACGCGGAGTGGGTGCCCGAGGAGGTTTCCCCAGAACCCAGATGACAATGCCGATCATCTCCGTCTCCTAGGGGGTGCCCTCCTTTGGTCCCTATGGACCATGACATGGCCTCTCACTCCCACAGTCCGCAGGCCATGCCGGGGTGCTTCGTGTGTCCCTTTTATGAGGAATACAATACTTTTCCTCATGCTCCCCTCGATCCTGGTCCGCCAAGGGCTCATTTTCCCAGTGTTCCTGCGCCCCCTCCTCCTTCAGTGAGCGGGTCATCTGTCCCTACCCAGCCAGGCTCCCTTGACTCGGAGGGGGCACCTTGGGTGGGTCATATGGCGACCTCTTATGGGAAACGATATACCCGGGTCGCCGAGGGTCTTCCTGAGACTGATTGGAGAAGTCTCGGGAATTTTTCCATGTCAGAGCTTGGGGAGACTCTTGTGCACTCCGCCACTTGGGTGAGTTCATGCGTCTTACATTGGCCTTACACTTTTTTTGGATTCTTTGTTTACTCATCATCATTATTATTATTTTTCTTGTGCAGACTTCTCAGGTGGCCCAACGCTTCGCTGACTCGGTGTAGGACCTCTCCTCGTCGAATGCCAAAAGGGATTGTCTAACGGTCAAGGTTCAGGGGCTCGAGAGGGAACTCACTGATACTAAGCTTAAGCTTGAGAAGGCCCTGGCAAAGGCCTCTTCATCGTCGAAAAAGAAGAAGAGGGTGAATGCCAAGGCTGTGATGCTGCAGGAGAAGGTTGCTCGCCTAGAGGCCAATCTTGGGGGAGCAGAAGCTAAGGCCGCAATGTTGCAGGAGAGGGTCACTCTCCCAGAGGCGAATTTGGCTGAAATTGATTACAAATCCATAGAGCGTGCCCTCTATGGAATGTGGAGGCAAAATCCTAACTTCGATTTCTCCTCGTTTGGTGAGCACGCCGTTGCCAGGGTGGCTGAGTGGAATGCTCGCGGAAGGAGGCCCTGAGATTCTGCTTCTACGATATTATCATTTAATTCGATTTGGCTGTATGCTCACTTGAGCTTATCATTCATCTTTTTTATTTTGTTGGAACTTTTATAAGGCCTGTTACATTATCGCGACTCCTTTTTTCTGTAAATATATGTGATTATTTTCTTTTGTTCCTCTATGTTTGAGGTCCTTTTGAGCCCACAAAAAGGGGTTCGATAGGTTCTTTTTTTTTTTATATATATATACTTTTTTTATTTATCATGCTTGAGGTCCTTTGGAGCCCATACGAAGGGGTTCGATAGGTCTCTCTTTGGTGCACCTTGATTGTATCTATAAGGATATGTTGACCCTTTGGTTTCCAGTCATCCTTTTATATATATCAGATTCGACATTAGGAGGTAAATTTAGAACCTTAGTGTTGACGGTGAGAACTCGTCAACGATGTTAAGTCAGAAAAATCAAAGTATAAAGCTTATAAATGAAGAACTTCAAGTACCTAATAAGAAACTTAGAAAATAGTCGCAGAAGGAAATGGAGAAAATAACTTGTATTTTTCTTGATACCAAGCTACAGTGTTTTTCCAACCCCCTACAATGATGAAGTGAAGTTCCCTTTATAGTGGGCTCTAATGGCCCCTAATACATTATGGTCCCAGGGGACCAGATTGTTCATAATTACATTGTCAGGGAGGTGGCATCAGACGTAGTGGCATAGGTGGTGGTAGTGTCGGCTCTGATATATGGTCAGAGACGTGCAGGTAGTGCCTCCACCATTGGTACTAACTTGTACTATCACTACCTGTCTAATACGGACGTCAGAGTTATGCCTCTGTGCTCCTCATGGTCGTACAACCTGTTCTCGTATGCGTGCCTTGTACCTGAGGTTGCTCTCATATATCCAAGATGCACCCTTGCTCCAAGCCCCTTTTTATTTTGCTAAGTATAAGAGGACTTGTAGCCTTGAGTGAGATAAGCATATGGGAGTCGAACCCCATTGGTGACACCTTCCTTAGAAAATAGAGAAGGGCCTCATCAGCGGGGCATATGCTTATATCATAGGGGCGTGGGAGATGAGGCCTTTGCAAGTTGGTCTGTAAAGGCGAGATGTGAGATATCATGAAGCAAGGTGCACGGTCCTGGGCACGCCTGTGTGGCCTCGCGAGATGATGGTGCACGAGGCCTTCCTGCGAAGTGAGCCTTGCGAGATGAGGCGAGGTGTGCGGTCTTGGGCACGCCTGTGTGGCCTCGCGAGAAGAGGCGAGGTGCGCGGTCCTGGGCACGCCTGTGTGGCCTCGCGAGATGATGGTGCACGAGGCCTTCCTGCGAAGTGAGCCTTGCGAGATGAGGCGAGGCGTGCGGTCCTAGGCACGCCTATGTGGCCTCCCAAGATGAGGCAAGGTGCGTGGTCCTGTGCACGCTTGTGTGGCCTCGTGAGACGAGATGAGGTGTGCAGTCTCTGGTGCCTGGGCACGCCTGTGTGGCCTCGCGAGACGATGGTGCGCGGCTGGTGGTGCAAGGTGCCTGGGCGCGCAGCTGGCAACGCGAGGCGCCTGGGTGCGTGGCACCTAGGCACAGGTCCATAGGACCTTCAGCGAGGTGAAGTGAGCTTGGGCCTCGCATGGGGTGAGTCAGGTTAATCTCACGAAGGCCTTGCGTGAGGCCTGGGTCTTTCAGGATCATGTCCAATTTGTGGTGTTCACACTTAGTAATCTCAGTCTCAGTAAAAACATACCAATGACCTCAGACATAAACTTTGCCAACATAAGTGAATCTTTATAAAAAATCTAGTCATTAAGATTCACATAAAATTCATGCACCACCCGAGATACATAACCCCCTAAATCAGTATGAGTGCCTAACCATCCCCGTTTCTCAATGGTAAGCAAGATTCCAAACACACAATGACCAGAAAGCCTAAACATTTTCTCCAGATAAAATCACGATTCACATAATACTTCATATTTTCTTCATTTCCATTGAAGCAAAAAATCAAAGAATGAGTTATGCCTCCAATATTCTAACCTTCCTATGGTACTTGAGGGATATACCGATGCAAGTTGGATATCCGGTGTAGGAAATAATCTCTCCACAACTGGTTGGGTGTTCACCCTTGATGGGAGTGCGGTTTCTTGGGGTTCTGAGAAACAAACATGTATATGACACTCAATTATGGAGTCTGAGTTTGTAGCTCTAGCAGCAACTGCAAAGAGGCCGAGTGGCTAAGAGATCTCATGTTGGAGATACTGAAAACTATTGGGAAAACTTTATACATGATCTTTATTTACTTTCATGTAGATCTAATATTAAACAAATTAATATGAGATAACCTAGAACATGTTTCTAAAATCAAAGAGAAACAATGATAAGAATACTTACAGTATACGCAGCGGAATGAATGAGTCCTTCCTTTAGTTTCTCTAACCCTTGTATCCTTTCTGTCGCTGAGTATTACCAAGAAACTGAACCGATCTTCTATTATCTTCACAGTCTTCCAAAGTATCCTTAGAATCACCTAGACTAGAGTGGGCAATTCTCAACACATGAGATAGATACAGAGAGAAGAAGAGAAAATAACAAAGAGGCTTAGAAAATGACTTGTGTTTAGAGAGAATCTAAAAACTATCATAAAATCTGATTTGTGAATTGACTTCTCTCTAAGCACTCCTTTTATAGACTCAATTAGGCCATTTAATTTAATTAAAAAATCAATAAAATAATAGCCAATTAACAGCTCTAGGTCAAAAATTATCATGGGCTTTAGGCCCGTGAAATTTCCTATTTGATTATAAGCCCATTGGACTTAAAATCAAGGCTTGTATTATTTTCTATTGATTTAATTAATTAAATAATTATTTAAATCCTTTATCAAATTAATTATTTATAATTTGAACCTTGATTTAAACTTATTTATTAATTTAGATACCAATTTATCTTAATTAGTAAATCTGCCATAATTTCTCTTTTCTTCTCAAAATTATATAACTCTGTGAAACTATCCAAAATTGACATGGTCAACTTTGAAAGTTCTAATTGATAATTAAATCAATTAATTGAGACTATCTAGATGATTTTATCCAAGGTACAATGGGGACCACGAGCCTATGAAATCAAGTTCCAATAAGTTATTATAAATCTAACAAATAAATGTACTGACTTATTAATTCCTCGTGACTCCACTAAAGACTCGGAATTACACTCTAGAATTCATAGAACGCTCTATAACAAATATAGATACACTATTAATTATCCATTGTTACAACCATAATTATCACTCAATCCTCTATAGACGGTCTACAATGAGATGGGACTAAAATACTGTTTTACTCGTCATTGTATTTTATCCTTAAAACACTTAGTTCCTTGTAAATGATATTTCAGTAAACTAATTTAATTACTGAAATGAGATCTCTATCATTTAACACCTTGAACCAAACTAAAAGGAAACCATCGTTTCACTTCTTCATCAGAAGCTATAGATGTTCATATCTATGATTAACACTCCTACTCAATTATACTACCGAGTTCCCAATATGTAAGTATGGGCTAGTCCATAGGGTAAGCTGGTAACGAACAAGTCAAAGAACTCAAATAATACAATTAGTTAGAATACTAACCACTCAAAATTGAGATTGAATTGACCTATGGTCAACTATATGATATGACTAGAATAGATAATAACGATATGTTTACTTATCTTATCAACTGTCAATATCGGTCCTGTCCGATGTAACAAATACATCCGATCTTATCTACTTTGCTAATGTTCTGGAAATAACATAACACCACAATGTGTAAGTAGATCATATCGTAGATTGGCAAGTCAGTGTATATCCTGTGCACTGACTAATCTTAGGACTAACTTATTTTGACCATATAATCATATTTATATTCCACTGTGATTACGCCACTATAAATACGATTTGCTATATGCTCGGGATTTAATAGAAGTTTATATTAAATAAATAATCATGAAAATAAAACATGTGAGCAAAGTGATTGACCAAGTCAAAAAATGATTTCTATTCTTTTATTGATAATAAAATGAGATTACAAAGAAATTGAGTTTTAATTAGGGCATAAAACCCCAAAAAAACCGCGGTTGATGTATCAATGATTTTGATACATTGTGATAATCAAGCCATTTTGATTAGAGTTTACAACAAAATTTATAATGGGAAGTCTAGACATATAAGTCTAAGACATGACTATGTGAGGGAATTGATTGATAAGAGTATCATATCAATTTCATATGTGAAATCATGTGAGAACTTAGCGGATTTGTTTACCAAACTTCTTGGGAGAGATTTGTTTAGTTCTAAAAATAAAGGGATGGGACTAAAACTCCTTCAAAAATAGATTCCCCAATGATAGCAACCCAACTCAAAACTTGTTTACATCGAGCGTAGAGTTTAATGGGTAAGAACAAGTCATTCGATAAGGGAATAGTTTCAACATTAACAATTTAAAGGTCCCATCAAGGGTGAGTTAATGTTGGTTGCAACCAAAGTGAGGGTTAAGCCTAGGGCTTTTAATGAAATTCAGTTGAAGAGCAACAAGCATCTCTAAAGGTAGCAAATATGCTATAAGAATTTCACCTATGTGAACCTAGAGGTGAGCCGCCTCTCAAGAGAGTAGGAGTTTTCTCTCCAGATGGTTCATGAATGGATCAAGCACAAGGCCATTAATAGTGCTAAGTGCGAACAGTGGGAAATACATAAGTAATCAGAAAGAGGTGTGTGAGACATTACCAGTTTTTATCACTAGGAATGTTGGGTTCAATCTTTTAAGAGTACCTTAGCATTTCGATTTAAGCTTTGTAGTGTTTTCGCTAAGCTAAAGCTTAAACCCAAAATGTACTTTACTTTATGCACTAATATCATTGGCTAGAGAAGTGAGGATATATTTAACCAAGTGGGGGAATGTTGAGATTTATTAAATACATAGTGGAATTAGTTAGGCACGAAGAGGTGCTAAAACAAGAACGATTTCACAAAAGTCAACATGTGAAAGTTGACTTTCAGTATAGGCATGTATAAATTATCTTTTTGGGTCCAAAATGTTTATTTGGAGCATATAAGAGTACCCAAGAAGTTTGGGAGCATTCGATGATGTTTTGAGACATATTTTGGAGTGCAAAGTCAGGGGCATTGGTGATGCGTCGCCCTGGGAGGCGACGCTATCGCTTGGGCCGTTATTGCATGTCCGTACGGTTACGTAATTTAGCTCCAAAACTTAAATTTAAATGCTCTAATCTCACTGGTTAAGTCTAATTAGGGTCCTATACTATTTGAGGGGTTTATATGAGTTAATTAGCGACTTGATCACTCACCTCTTTCTTTCTCTAAAAGAAGAACTCTCTCTCTCTCTTTCTAGCTCCAAGATTACTAGTTTTCTTCAAGATCTTCATCAAGAAAGCTTGACTTGTATGAAGGATCAAGGCTTGTGTATCCCAATCTCATTCAATTGTTGTATCTTCAAGCATTTCCATTGAGAAGGTTAGGAATAGAAGCTTTTGGACAACAAATCTACATTTGTGTCAAGCCTTGCAACTTTGTGTTTCACATAAAATCATAGCTTTGTGATTTTATGTTCTAAGGGTTGTTCTTCAAGAAAGGTCTACTCTAAAAATTGATCTCATTGTGTTTATGCAACTTGTGTTTTACTATCATTAAAGGTTGATTACTTGTATATTTTGTCTTGAGTTGTATCACAAAACTGGTGTTGTTTATAGCCTAACCCTAACAATATTAACCTCGTTGAGCTATGGTGTTCAACCTTTTCTTGTTGACAAGTCAGGCACTTAGCCACATATTTGACCACATCTTTCCTCATACCTGGCCACCAATACAAAGATTTCAGATCCTGATACACCTTCGTTGTGCCTGGATGTAGCGAGTAAGGAGTGGTATGATACTCATCCAAAATCTCTCGCCTGATATTAACAACCATTGGAACACATATCCGATCCTTATACCTTAGCATATCAGTCTCGGAGACCATAATGTCCTTAGCCACTCCAGCTAGGACATCCTCCCAATGCCTCACTAATTGAGGATCACCCACCTTAGCCTCATTTATTCTCTCAAAAAGTGTAGATTGCAAAGTAATATAGGCCAACTAGCCCACCACAAACTCTATCCCTACTCTAGTCATATCCTTTGCCAACTTTCCTGATATTTGCTTTGAGCCAAACAACTCTCCTGGATATCTCCAACTCAAAGCATCTGCTACTACATTGGCTTTCCCTAGAAGGTAGAGGATTTCACAGCCGTAGTCCTTACCCAACTCCAACCAACGTCGCTATCTCATGTTCAGATCCTTTTGTGTGAAAAAATACTTCAAACTCTTGTGATCAATGTATATCTCATACTTTTCCCCATACAAATAATGTTTCCATACCTTCAATGCGAATACCACCACTGCCAATTCTATATTGTGAATAGGGTATCACTGCTCATACTCTTTCAATTGTCGTGAAGCATACGCAATCACCTTCCCAGCCTGCATCAGAACACAACGTAACCCTTATCTCAAAAATCATAAACTTTTTCTGGTCTGAAGGAAGACTAAGCACTGGTGCAGTAATCAACTGCTATTTCAACTCCTGAAAACTGTTCTCACACCTATCGGTTCAAACAAAATTTAGATTCTTACATGTCAGCTCAGTCAATAGCATTGCAATCCTTGAGAACCCTTCAACAAAACACCTATAATACCCTGCTAACCCAAGGAAACTCCTAATCTCTACAGCACTCCTTGGCCTTGGCCAATCTCTTAGCCTTGATCTTAGTTGGATCTACCATAATCCTGTCCTAACAATATGATCAAGAAACGTCACTTGAGGTAACCAAAACTCGCACTTCTTGACTTTTCATACAACATGTGTTCTCTAAGTCTATGTAATATCAAACAGAGATGTTCCTCGTGTTCTGTCTCTGATTGAGAGTAAATTAGTATGTCATTAATGAACACAATCACAAACTTATCCAGATAATGTTTGAGCACCCTATTCATCAAATCCATGAATGCTCTCGGGGCATTGGTTAGTCCAAAAGACATAACCAAAAACTAATAATACCAATACCTTGTGCGAAATGTTGTTTTTGGATATTCTGAGGGGCAGGCGGAGAGCTCTAGCCCTGGTTATAATCTTCGGCCTCAATATAAACACTGCCAGGTCCCATTGACTGCCTTGGGTATATACCTCTGAGTTCTTCTGCAGTCAATGACTTGATCTATCAGGCATGATGATCACATCCAGAAGCCATCCCATAAGCAAAACCAAACAACACCGCATTCACATACAGTAATATTACTAATATACATGCCCATACAATTCATGCATCAATTAATAAGCTCTGCTCTTAACAATATAAATATCATGCTCTCTACTCTAGCATGCATGTAAAGCATTTATTTATCAACTATGCAGGCAAGCACATAATCATATCAATAATTACCAAACCCTGAGTCGAGCATGTCTTTAGCAGTGAGTGTACATGCCCAGCCAGTCTTTAGGAACTCTTAAACCAAGACCGCTCTGATACCAAGTTGTAACGCACTACTAATCCAGGTTCGTTACACCGTGTGTTTGAAATAGTGTTTAACTCGCTAAACGAGTCATTTGGACTTAGAGAGTGTAATTAAACTATTTCAAAAGTTAGGTATTAAATTTTTTGGCTGAATGAGTAAAAATTTTCATTAAAAGAGTTTAACATAAACATGGGATCCCATAAAATAGTTTATAAACAGAAAAAACGCTAACACATTACAAAATAGCCGTCCTAGGCGGCAAAACAGGGTTCAACCCTTAGTTTCTCCCAAGAAATCCCGGCCGTACGCGGTCGAGTAGGCTGCATATGTACATGTCGGCCCAAGCTCTCCAACTCATGGCTGGTCCAACTTATCCTTGCCCTTACCTACACAATAGAGCACCCATGAGCCAAGACTTAACAAGAAAACCTCACAAGGTATAACAATATACTAAGATATTCAAAAGCAATAAACATATGCTTCATAGATATCAGATACATTCATTCCCATCATGTAACCTGTAAACACATTCCACAGTTTACAAAGAGAGCATTTATCTCAATCATATAACTTGTAAACACATTCTGCAGTGTATAAATAAAATATTCATTTAAATCATACAATCGATTATTCGGCCCAGGAGATCAGTCCTGCCGAGCGGCCCAACTGAGCAAGGTACATACTCAGGAACCCAACCTGTGGTTCATGCCTAGTAATGGGGATTGCACCCTCATATTGGACTTGTTCTCAGTTAACCAGTCTAGGAAAAAATCCTGCCAAACGGCCCAGCCGAGTGAGTGCGTACTCAGGTGCTCAATTCTTAGCTCATGTCGGGTAAGTGGGGACCACACCCTCAGATTACACTTGCCTTTTGGCTTGCGTTCCACACGCATTGTCGAGCGACCCAACTGAGCGACATGCGTACTCAGGCATTCAGCTTGGGTTCTTGCCGGGCGAGTAGGGACTGCACCCTTATCCAAGACTCGCCTTTATGACCTGTGTTCCACATGCATTGCCGAGTGGCCCAACCGAGCGACATGCATACTCATTCAACTCGCGGTTCTTGCCGGGCGAGTAGGGACTACACTCTTATCCAAGACTCACCTTTACGACCTGCGTTCCACATGCATTGCCGAATGACCCAATGCTCAATGCGATAGCCGATGGCCCTTCGTTCAACACGATGGCCAAAAATCAGTTTAAATTATATATTCACAAATGGTTAAAAGATAATACGCATACCAATCAAGTGCTCTATGTGCAGATACCAATTTTCTTACCTCTGGTCCAAGCGTTTGATAAATACAAAAGACCCTCGAGCTTGATCCTTTCTCGAGCCCTAGCAGTACCCTAGTCACAACCATAATAAGCGATATTCATCAATATCGAGTAAATAAAGACTTCTGGACCGAGTCCTAGCCTATGGGACCTCGAATTCTACTAAAATGGGTAGTAGAACCCTTCTCAAGCTCTTAGGTTTGGGTTCCCGCCACTCGAAATATCACTTGGCCAATATCCCCAATTTGAGTCGCAGCGCAGCCCACCAAGTGCTGTGGCGCCATGGTGGTTCAAAGAACTGCCCTGTCCTTTTTGTTTATGTGAGTCGGGGAGTTCCAAGAACAGCGCCGCGACGCAACCCTGCGGACTCAGAAAACTTGCGATTTTCAGAAATCGCAAGCCTCCTAAAATAAGCCCAAAACACATATTTAAGTTCAATTCGACTATAGAAGTGATCTCAATAATTCACATGTATCAAACCCCAACTCGAAATCGAACCCTAACACTCTCAAAACTCAAAATACAAGAAAAGCTATAGAAACTTTAAAAAACCAAAACTCAAAAATTTGAAAGCTCAAATTACCTCCGATTATTTCATTTTTCAGCTTAATCCCCAGGCTATAAAGCTTCTAATCTTCCCTAGAATCGCTATGATTTTAATTTTGCTTAAATCCGAGCTCTAGAACTTAAGTTCCCTTCAAAAACGCTAATGAGCTTAGAGAGAGAACGAGAGAGTGAGAGAGAGAGAGAGAGAAGGAGGGAGAGATTTGTGTTTTTCTAAGTTAATGAACTCAACCTCAACCTTATATTTGAACGGTCCCAAATGACCAAAATGCCCCCACTCAACCCGCTTCTCTCTCAACACCCCATAAGGGCAAAAAATGTCATTTTGACTCTCAAATCCCGCTTTATACTCAAAATTCTCCAGATAATTCTGCTAAACCCGGAATCCCACTATTTTTTCCCAAAACATGACTCATACTACAATAAGTCTCAGTGACTCACTCGATCACCCATAATACTCCTTGGCTCACTCCGAGCCGGGTATTAATCCTCGTTGTGACTAAACTGCTATCTTTCTCATAGGGGTCGTCTCCTGCCGAATATCCCAAATATATCCACATAATAGTGTGGGCTCAAGCACATAGCACATACAATCATAAATATACCCTTAGTGGGCTAAAATTACAACAATGCCCCTTTTTACCAGAAACAGGCCTACAAGCACATTTAATACATTTAAACATGGAGAGTGAGTCATATAATAATATAAACCATGCAATCACATAATCACATAATTAATCAATTAAGGTCACATAATAGTCTAATATTGCCCTTCTGGCCCCCTAATCAAGGCTCTAAGCCTTATTAGGAATTTTGGGACATTACACCTATCCTCTCCTTATAGAAATTTCGTCCTCAAAATTTATTTGAATAGTCCGGGATACCAATCCAATATATCTACCTCTAACTTCCAGGTCACTTACTCAACCTTACTATTTTTCCCCATAGAATAAATCAGTCTATAGTCCCAAACCCTCTTTAGGATCTCAAAAGGTTTCACAAACCCAGGGCTCAACTTACCCTGATTCCAAGTTGCTTCACTTCCCTCAAAGGTGAAACTTGAATGAAGAAATAGTTCCCAACTTGGAGCCTTATATCCCTACACTTAAGACCAACATAGATCTTTCATATATTTTGAACAGCGAGCATCCGAGTTCTAATCTTCTCACCGAACCTACTGGTCTGCTGAACCATTTTTGGGACCCAGATGTTTTCTCTTACCCACTTTATCCTGATATAGGGGTGCATCTAAATTTCTTACCATACAACATTCCATATAGAACCACTCCAACCATCCACTGATATAAACCCTTATTTCAAGACCCTTCTATAACGTCCCAAATTACCTAATAAGGCTTAGGGCCTTGATTAGGGGGTTAGGATGGCGATTTATGGAATTGTATGTTTATGTGAGATATATTTATGTGTAATTATGTGATTATGTGAATTATATGATAATATGAATAGATATGGATGTTTAGGTGTATTAAATATGCATGTGGGCCCATTTCTTACTAGAAGGGAAATTGTCATAATTTGGCCCGTTATGGGCATAACTGTATATATGTGCATATATGTGAGAGACCACATTATTATATGAGTTTATTTGGGTTACTCGACATGAGACGATCATAGGGAGCAAGTTAGCGGGAAAGTCACAACGGGGTCCAATACCTGACTCGAGGTGAGTGAAAGGGTATTTTGGGTATCGGGAATAAATATTTGGGGATATATTTGGAGTCAGCAAGAATAGGAGGGGATACATGGGATTTTGACCATTTTTCCCTCGGAGACGTTTTTGGTACCCCAAGCCTTGGGATTAGCTTAAAGTTACTTAAACCTTAAGAAAAACAAACATAAAAACTCTCAGTCTCTTTCTCACTCCCAACTGACTCTCTCTCTCTATCTCAAGTTTGGTGTGAAATTCTTGAGGAAACTAAGGAATTGAAGGCTCGTGTTAGGATTTGGGATTGGTTGTGGCTAGGAGATCATCAAACACAACAGAGGTAAAGCTCTAATCCGTATTTTAAGTTGAATTCTATTTTGGTTTCTTAGAGTTCTTGAGGTGTTCTTGAGCTTTGTGGCTCAAGTGTTGGATTGTGAGTTTCGATGGGTTTTTAATCAAGTTTTAGGTTGGGTTATGTTGCTGGTATTATGCTGATATTGTTCTCATGATTGAATTATAGTTATGGGAGTCATTTGGGATGATTTTGGTGGTTTTTGGCTGAGGAAAAACAGAGGAATTCTGGGTACGTAGGGTCAGATCACGACCCTATTCTTGGGGCGCCGCAACCCATGCGGACCCAGGGCCAAGTGGGGGGCTTTTTCTTTGGAGGCATGCTGCGACTCTCTAGGGCAAGTCGCGACCCGTGTCCTAATTCCAGGCAGGAGGGCCCTCGAACTTGGGAGGCGCACCGCGACCCTTCCTGGCAAGTCGCGACCCGCCTAGGAAGTTTTGGCCACCATAGGTCTTGAGTAATGGGAATTTAAACCTAAGGGCTCAAGATCGATTCTACTACCCAGTTTAGTAGAATTCGAGGTCCCGGAGGCTAGGACTCAGTCCGGAAGCCTTTATTTAAACGTTATTGACGGGATCCTATATTATGGTTGTGACTAGGTTATCGCTTGGGGCTTGAAACCGGGATCGTGCTCGAGGGTCATTCTTATTATTACGCTATACTCGGACCTGAGGTAAGAAAACTGTACCCAATAAGTGGTATATGTGATTAGGGCTTGGGCCAATTGTTGATTATAATTGTGAATAGGGCTCAACCCCTGAGAATGAACGTGAAATTAGGTTATGATTGAATGCTCTATGTATGTTTACTTGTTTAATGAATGCTTGCCTTGTTGCATAGATAGGGCTCGACCTCGTTAATGAACATGGTTATTACTGTGTTTGTGCTTGATTGGTTAAGATACCATGAATTAGATGTATGCATACTTGTATTGTTTGGAGTATGCTCATCTATATCTGTATCTGTATCTGAATGTCTGATTAAAGCCTTGAATTATTATTCAAGGGCGGCAATAGCGCGGTGTGCGCTGGTCAAGAGGCTTAGGCCCAATTAGGAACATACTATTACGTTGGCCGACCATATAGTCATTGAAAAACAAAGCGCTTGGCTAGCTCTATGGCTAGTTACTCAGAGCTAAGGGCAAAGGCCCTAGGTGACTCTATGGTCACATAGCTAGGGCACCGGGCCCTGGGTTGACTCTATAGTAAACTATTCAGGGCAGTGGGCCCTAGAATGATCCAACAATCATTTATTTGTAATTGTATGCATGCATGAGTAGGTTATTACCGCTGGGCATGATAGATATGTATTTGGATTCTGTATTTACTGTTCATGCACATGTTTAAGTTTTCTTGCTGAGCCTTGGCTCATGCGTGCTATGTGGTGTAGGTAAAGGAAAAGGAAAGCTTGACCAGCCATGAGTTAGAGAGCTTCAGTGGCGACGTGTACATATGTGGCTGCTCGTCCACCACGACTGAGGATATTCTTAAGGGAACTAGGGTTGTATCCCTTATTTTGCCGCTTAGGCCGGCTGATTCTACTTTTGACTTGTATATACCCTTTTTAAACATCTGTTTGTAATATTTTGGGATCCCATGTATGTATTAAACTTTTAAATGAAAAGTCAACAGTTCCTTGACCAAAAATTTTAACCCTAACCTTTGACATTAACATTAGTTACACGTTTATGACTAAATGACTTGATTAGCAAGTCTGCCACAATTTGAAGTAAACAATGTAACGATCCTAGATTAGGAGGATGTTATAGCTTGGTATCCGAGCTACCAAGGTTTAAGGGTTCCTGAAGACTAGTCAGGCATGCACACTCACCACTAAAGAGAAGCTCGACTCAGGGCATTAACTATTTATATGGTTATGTGTTTAACTACTTAAATATGATATAAATGCCTTATTTTCATGCCTATTGAGGAAGCATGAGATATTATGAAAGGGCCTGGCCCTTGATTGTTGCATGAATGAAAAATGACATGCTTATTAGCATCGTTAGTTGCCAATGAATGCCAGAAATACTTATTAGCATTGTTATGAGCTGATGAATATCAGGAAGTGCTTATTAGCACCATGATTGAGTATATTATATGTTGGCATGCTTATTAGCATCACATTTGTTTGCTTTTTTGATCTCGGATCATCAGGCAGCAAGAGGTATAGTTATTACTTACCTAATGGCCAATTTGATCACTGCAGAGTGGAATAGTTATCAGTATGCTTCCTCGAAGGTTAGAGAGGTTGCCTGGCCAAGAGATACATGCCAGGGAAGAGAATGACCAAGGCCAGGCCCCACCACCAGCTCCAAAGAACTGGTAGCAGTTGCTTGTTGATATGCAAGCCAGGTTACAGAGGCAGGAAGATGAGATTCGCCTCTTGAGGCAGCATTAGGTTCCAGCAGGGAACCTACCGCCTGCAGTACCAGCAGTGATACAACCAGGGGTACCAGCAGCAGTTCAGCCCTAGGCAGGGGCAGATAGATGGGAAGCCCTTTATGAGGGGTTTAGGAAACAACACCCTCCAGTTTTTTTTAGGGCAACTCAGACCCATTGAAGGCTGAACAATGGATGGCTATGATAACCACCATCCTAGATTTTATGAGAGTAGGTGGTAATGAGAGAGTGGCCTGCACCACTTACATGTTCTGGGAGGATGTCCGAATATGGTGGGAGGTGGTATCCCAGACCAGAGCAATAAACATTATGGAATGGGTAGAGTTCAGAACTTTGTTTAACGAGAAATAATACAATGTGATAAAGCTGAAGAGGTAGTTAAAGCTGTGAAGGCTAAAGAGTTCAGCAAGTTACTTCAGGGCAATGATAGATTTCAAGAAGAAGATGATAACCTTTGGCCCTGAGGGTGAGGACCCTTTTGTATTCGTTGGCACTGTGCATGGACCTCGTATACCTATGATATTTGTACTTAAAGCTAGAGACCTATTGTAGGGGGGATGCATGGGATTCTTAGCTAATCTGGTGGATACCACTCAGGTCATGCCAGTGGGACCAAGACAAACCAGATTGGTCTGTGAATTTCTGGATGTATTTCCAGAGAATCTCCAAGGGTTACCTCCACACAGGGAGATGGAGTTTGTGATTGAATTGTCGCAAGGGATAGAGCCAGTGTCTAGGGCACCTTATAGGATGGCTCTAGCTTAGCTGAAGGAACTAAAGGTTCAATTACATGAATTACTAGACTTGGGTTTTATCAGGCTAAGTTTCTCGTCATGGGGCACACCAGTTCTCTTCGTGAAGAAGAAAGATGGTTCTTTGAGGATGTGTATTGATTATAGAGAACTGTACAAGTTGACTATCAAGAACAAGTACCCTTTGCCAAGGATTGACGATCTATTTGATCAGTTATAGGGTAAGATGGTATTCTACAAGAAAGATCTTCAATTTGGTTATCACCAGCTGAGGATCAGGGAGGAGGATATACCAAAGACAACTTTTCGCACCAAGTACGTGCATTATGAGTTTTTGGTGATATCATTCAGACTGACTAATGCCTCAGTAGCATTTATGGATCCGATGAACAGGGTGTTCAAAGATTACCTGGATCAGTTTGTGATCGTCTTTATTGAAGATATACTAGTATACTCTCAGTCAGAGACAGAGCACGAGCAACATCTCAAATTGGTACTATAAAGGCTGAGGGAGCATAAGCTGTATGCAAAATTCAAGAAGTGTGAGTTTTGGTTGCCACATGTGACTTTCTTAGGATACATTGTCAGTAAGGATGAAATTAAGGTGGACCTACCGAAGATTGAGGCGGCCAGAGATTGGCCAAGGCCGAAGAATGCTTCAGAGATCAGAAGTTTCTTGGGATTGGTAGGTTATTATAGACACTTTGTGGAAGGGTTTTCCAAGATTGCGTCACCACTGACAAAGTTGACACGCAAGAATCAGAGGTTCATATGGTCAGACAAGTGTGAAGACAACTTCTAGAAACTGAAGAAGAGTTTGATCACCGCTCCAGTTCTGAGGCTTCCTATAGGTTAGGACAATTTTGTGGCTTATTGTGACGCCTTAAGGCAGGGTCTAGGTTGTGTCCTTATGCAAATAGGGAAGGTGATTGCCTACGCATCACCAGCTGAAGGAGTATGAGTAGAGGTACCCCACACATGATCTGGAACTTGTAGCAGTGGTGTTTTCACTGAAGGTGTAGCAGCACTACTTATATGGTGAGAAGTGTGAGATATACAGTGACCACAAGAGCTTAAAGTACTTCTTCACCCAGAAGGATCTGAACATGAGGCAGACACGTTGGTTAGAGCTGTTAAAAGACTATGATTGTGAGATCCTCTATCACCCAGGGAAAGCCAACGTGGTAGCAGATGCCTTAAGCTGGAAGGGTTCGAGACAGTTGTATAGTGCCAAGCAGATATCTAGGGAGTTGGCAGACGATATGACTAGAGCAGGTATTCAGTTAGTGGTGGGCCAGTTTGCCAACATCACCTTGCACTCTAATCTTTTGGAGAGGATCAAGGAGAAGCAGATGGGTGACTAGAGCAGATGGGCCAGTTGTGTACTTGATTAGCAACTCTGCCACTATTTGAAGTACACAGTGTAACTGTAACGACCCAAAATTGCTAAAAGGGCTTAGTGCCTTGGTTAGCGTGCCACGAGGGCATAATTAGAGATATGTATGTTTAATTGGTTAATGCATGACTATGTGGCATGCATGATTAAAATGATTATATGGTTATGTGATATGCATGTTTGTATTAAATATGCATGTGGGTCATTTTCTGCTTATAAGGGCGTATTTGTAATTTTGGCTCGTTAAGGGCATAAAGGTGATTTTATGTGATATATGGGTTATACCACATTATTATGTGGATATATTTGTAGGATATGACTCGAGAAGGTCCTAGTGAGTAGATTAGCGAAATAGTCGCAGCGAGGTTTAAATACCCAACTCGGGGGAGCCTGGGGGGTATTTTTGAGAATTTATGGAATATTTTGGGATTTATTGAGTAATGAATAAGTATTTGGTAATTAATTATACATGACATGGTTAATTAGTTTATAGTAGGAACATTTGAGGAATTAGCGGGAACTGGGGAAAATGACCATTTTACCCTTTAGAACCCTTAGAGGGCTAATAAGCTTAGAGGGCAAAATAGTCTTTTGTTGGGTTAGGATATACTAAGAAGAATAGGGAATGATCAGGAACATTAAGGAAACTCTCAGCTCTCTCTCACCCCTCTCACTCACGATTTTCTCTCTCTCTCTCTTCTATACTTGGAAGCTGAAGGGAAAGTTAAAATTTAAGAAGAAAGGGATGGGATAAGCTGGGGAAAGGCTGGACTTGAAGATTAAGAAGTCATGAATTTAAAGCTGATAGAGGGCATAAAGTTTGTGAGGATTCAGGCAACAATTGAGGCAAGGTCTTGTCTCTATTTTGTTAAAAAATTTAGATCATTAGGTTGGAATTAAACTGATTATTGGGTGAGGAATTATCACTGAATTGGGGTAGTAGCTTCAGTGTGATTCTTAAGGATTTGAGTTTAAAATGTGTGATTAAGAGTCCTAGACTCGTAACTGAGCTTGGTTTTGGTTAGGAGGCTTGTTAAGATTGAATTGTGAGAATTTGGCTGGGAAGAATGCTGAGGAAACCTAGGAAATTCTGGGTTTGTGGGGGTGCGTTGTGACCCAGCTCATGGGCGCCACGACTCGCATGCCCAGAATGCCCTGGGAGGGCTCTCTGTCTTGAAGGTGCACTGCGGCCCTAGGGGGGCAAGTCGCAGCCCGTCTCCCCCAAATGTATGGGGGTCGTGCCTCTGACTTGAGGTGTGCTGCGACCCCTAGGGCCAGGTCGCGACCCGCCTAGGGAACTTTGGCCTAGGTTAGTGTTTAGGCTTGGGAAGGCTCGGGGACGATTTCTACTACCCGGTTTAGTAGAAATCGAGGTCCCGGAGGCTTGATATTATTTCCTAAGTATTTATTTGGATTAGAAATTGATGGTTACCCATTGACACTATGACTAGGTTTATCATCAAGGCTCAGGACTAAGGAGCGTGCTCGAGACCGTTCTGTGTCCTTCGCTCGGGATTTGAGGTAAGAAGACTACACCCTTGTGGTTGTGAATGGGACTGTGGTTCCCAATAATTGAATACATGTACTGTGTGATGGTATGATTGATATGACATCTGAGAATGAATAGCCTAAGGGTGCCGGGGCTGATGATAAGCATACTAATTGCAGCTCGGCCTAAGCGAGCCGGGGTTAGCCAGATAAACAGAGGGCTCGGCCTAAGCGTGCCAACCCTAAGCATTTGTGTAGTTGACTATGATATGTATTTGAGATGAAGTGTTTACCATTGTTTGGTTTTATATTTGAATTCTTTTAACTGATTGAGCTGGTTGAGTTAAGATTGATTATATTTAACTGTTGCTTTATGTGCTTGCTGTTATGGTTTTCTTGTTGGGCCTTAGCTCACGGGTGCTTCGTGGTGCAGGTAAAGGAAAATGGAAGCTGGACCAACCATGAGTTGGAGAGCTTTAGGGGCGAGGTGTACATTGTCAGCTGTTCGTCTGCCACGACCGAGGGAAAGTACAGAGACATAGCTTTAAAATTTGTGTTATGCCATTAGAGTGGCTTTTTGTTGTATACAACTTTTTGAGAGTTGTAAATTGTCTCTTAAACCCTATTTTTGGGATCCCATGTACCAAACATATATTTTAGTGGAAATTAACTATTTATGATCAAAATCTTTTAACCCTAACCCGATAGTTGACTTTAGGAACACATTATTGTTCAAACGACTTGATTAGCAAGTCCTGCACTATTTTAAATACACATTGTAACGGTCTTGGTTATCCAGGGCGTTACAGTAACGGTCTTGGATTAGGAGGACGTTACTCCTTCAATGTCCAATACACACGCCCAAAGCATGTTTGTCAATATGTGACTCATTCTCTCAGATCATCCATCTGTATAAGGATGCTAACTGGAATTAAACTTTAACCGGGTATCCATAACCTTATATAAATCCTTCCCAAAAATGGGAAGTAAAGGTGGGGTCTCTGATCTCACATAATAGACTTTCGAGCCCCACAAAGTCGCACAATCTCTTTCACTTACTATTCTACATATTTAATCCACTGTAAAGTTTGACCTCACTAATAGAAGATGAGCTGACTTAATACATCAATCCACAATCATTAAGGCAGAATCATACTGACCCACTGTTCTGGGCAGTCCAACTATGGAATTCATAATAACGTCCTCCCATTTCCACTCAGGAGCACCCAAAGATTGCAATAGCCCTGCTAGTTTCTATTACTCAGCTCTCACCTGTTGACATCTAGGTATTTAGTCACACAACTTATTATATCCCTCTTCATCCTAGGTCACCAATACAAAATCTTTAAATCTTGTTACGTCCTTGTGGCACCTGGATGCAATGAAATGGTATAGTATAGGACTTCCCCAAAATTTCCCGTCTAATTACAACATCTATTTGAATACAAATCCGACTCTTTTACCTCAATAAACCAATTTCTAAAACTTTATAGTCCTTAGCCACTGTAGCTAGGATGTCCCCTCTATGTCTCATCAATTGAAAATCACATGTCTAACCTTCCTTTGTTCTCTCCATAAGAGTAAACTACCAGGTAATGCTAGCTATCTGGCCCACTGCCAACTTGGTTTCTGTTCTAATCATAATTTATACCAATGCTCTCTTTGGGTATCCGTTCTAAACTGAATAACTATCCCGGATCCCTGCAGCTCAAAGCATCTGCCATTACATTAGCTTTTGTTCTGACGAAAGACTCAACACTAGAGTAGTAATCAATCGTTGCTCCGACTCTTGGAAGTTGTTCTCATATCTGTCTAACCATACAGACCTCAAATTCTTATGTGTCCATTCTGTTAATGGTGTAGCAGCCCTTGAAGACTATTCTATAAAACACTGGTAATACCCCGTCGCTCCAAGGAAACTTCTAATCCTAAAAACATTCTCAGGCTTAGCCCATTTCTAAATTCCTCAACTCTGGATGGATCCTCCTCATACCAAATGTGTTCCATCTATCTCTGTACTGTATACTGGAGTTGCTTCCCATACTCTGTCTCTGACTGAGATTAATCAGAATACCATCGGTGGAGATCATCACAAATCTATCTGGATAAGCCTAGAACACTCTGTTCATTAAATCTATAAAAGTCTGTATGAAAAGTTGTCTTCAACGTGTCTTCTTCTTCTTTGATCCCCAAGTGGTAATAACCAGATCAAAGATAAATCTTCAGAACTCTTGTTTTTCCTTTTAAACGATCAAATAAATCATCAGTCCCTGATAGCAATTACTCGTGTTTGACGGCCAACTCGTTCAATTGTCTGTATTCAGCACACATCCTCAATATCTCAACTTCTTTCTTTATCAACCCATACCGATGTATCCCATGGTGAGAAACTAGATCTAGTAAACCCCAAATTGGTAGCTCTTATAACTATACTTCCAATTCTATCTCCGTGACAGTCTCAGGACAGACTCAGTCCCCCGACATGATAACAACCCATGTTACTCCTCAGAAAATCCATCTGAAATCTCACTGGCCAATTTAGTCTATACTCAGAGTCATCTCAAAGTCTCTTATAACAGATTCTTATCAATTTCACTGATGATTCTGTTCTCATAATAATCTGACCCATCTCTTAAGAAGTTACCAATTCCCCAGTAGGCGATAGGGTTCCAAATTCTCATCAAAACATAATCACATAATCTATACTATCTATATATATACCTCTGCTAGATAAAAAAGGAACATGGCACTAGAACCAATCAGGATAATACATAACTAGAAAGCTGACATGTCACTACTGAGGGACTAGCCTCAGCCTCTGACTGCGTCAGAGCGAACACTCGAGCTGGAGTCAAGCTGTCCGTCGCCTTTGGTTCTTTCTTCCTAAGCCTTGGGCAATCCCTCCTGAGGTGCCCAACCATCCACATAAGAAACATGCCCTCGCTCAACATTCTCCCAGATGGTGCCTCCTGCATCGAGCGCATTCAGGGTAGAGTTTCCAATCCTCACCCTCGCCCTGATGGCCTATATGAGTGTCTCAGAACCCTTTTTCTAGTCCAGGGGTACTGAATGTGTCTACAACCTTTCCTTTCTTATCACTGGGGCCTCCGCCAATGTCTGACCCAAATAACAGAGGTATCACCGTTTGAGCTCCACACTCTCTGGCGCTCTCCCTCCATATCTTGTTTCTTGTGCCCTCAACAACAAAGGCCCTCCCTACCACCTAAGCATAGGAAGAGATCTCATGTACTGGGGCAATCCTGACGCCCTGAGCTATCCTGGAATTCAATCCTCGGATAAATCACTCCTTCCAAGCCATGTTTATTGTCACCATATCAAATGCAAATTTGGCCAACCCATCAAATTTGTTAACATACTCTATCACTGTCGTGTCTCCCTGAACTAGATTCAGAAATTCGTTTGTCTTTGCAGTCTTAACTGCGTCACAATAATAACTTTCAGTAAACAATTGCATGAATTCAATTGCATGAATTCTTCCCAGCTCATCGTAGCTGTATTTTGCGTCTGGGATACCACTTCCCATCAAGTCTGGGCATCCTCCTGTAACACATACGTAGCACATATCACTCTATCCTTGCCTACCACCCTCATAAAGTCGAGGATGGAATTGATCATGCCCATCCATTGTTTAGCTCTGAATGGATCTAGGCCTCCCTAAAAAATTGGAGGGTATTGTTTCTGAAATCTCTCATATAGTAATTCCCACCTGTTCTCAACCCTAGGCTGAGCTAAAATTGGTGCCACTATTGGCATAACAAAGGAAGAAGTGTTCTCTGGCAAAACCTGCTCTCTCAATCACTTGGTCTCTTCCTCTTGCTTGCATATTTGTAAACACATGCTGCCAATTCTGAGGGGCAGGTGGAGGGCTCTGGCCCTTGTCATCATCTCTGGCCTCAATATAAACATCTCCAGGTCCCATTGACTGCCTAGGGTACATACCTCTGAGTTTGTCTGCAGTCATTGACTTGATCTATCAGGCATGATGATCACATCCAGAAGCCATCCCACGGGCAAACCAAACAACATCCCATTCACATACAACAATAGTACTAAAATACATGCCCATATAATTCATGCATCAATTAATAAGCCCTGCTCTTAACAATATAAATATCATGCTCTCTACTCTAGCATGCTGGTAAAGCATTTATTTATCAACTAAGCAAGCAAGCACATAATCATATCAATAATTACCAAACCATGAGTTGAGCTTGTCTTTAGCGACGAGTGTACATGCCCAGCCAGTCTTCAAGAACCCTTAAACCTAGACTGCTCTGATACCAAGTTGTAAAGCTCTACTAGTCCAGGACCGTTACACCGTGTGTTGGAAATAGTGTTTAACTCACTAAACGAGTCATTTGGACTTAGAGAGTGTAATTAAACTAATTCAAAAGTTAAGTATTAAATTTTTTGGCTAAATGAGTAATAATTTTCTTTAAAAGAGTTTAGCATAAACATGGGATCCCATAAAATAGTTTATAAATAGAAAAAAGACCAACACAGTACAAAATAGTTGTCCTAGGCGGCGAAACAGGGTTCAACCCCTAGTTTCTCTCAAGAAATCATGGCCGTGGTGGCCGAACAGGCTGCATATGTATGCGTCGCCCCTCAAGCTCTCCAACTCATGGCTGGTTCAACTTATTCTTGCCCTTACCTGCACTAGAGAGCACCCGTGACCAAGGCTCATCAAGAAAACCTCACAAGGTATAACAATATAATAAGATATTCAAAAGCAATAAACATATGCTTCACAGATATCAGATACATTCATTCCCATCATATAACCTGTAAAAACATTCCACAGTTTACAAAGAGAGTATTTATCTTAATCATATAACCTGTAAACACATTCTGCAGTGTATAAATAAAATATTCATTTAAATCATACAATCGATTATTTGACCCAGGAGATCAGTCCTGCCGAGTGGCCCAACTGAGTGAGGTACATACTCTGGCACCCAACCCGTGGTTCATGCCAAGTAATAGGGATCGCACCCTCATATTGAACTTGTTCTCAGTTAACCGGTCCAGCAAACAATCCTGACGAACGACCTAGCCGTGTGATTGTGTACTCAGGTGATCAACTCTTAGCTCATGCCGGGCAAGTGGCGATCACACCCTCAAATTACGCTTGTCTTTCGGCATGCGTTTCACATGCATTGTTGAGCGGCCTAACCGACCGACATGCGTACTACGACATTCAGCTCACGATTCTTACCAGGCGAGTAGGGACTGCACCCTTATCCAAGACTCGCCTTTACGACTTGCATTCCACACGCATTGCTGAATGACCCAACTCTTAATGCGATAGCTGACAGCCCCTCGTTCAACACGATGGCCAAAAATCAGTTTAAAGCATATATTCACAAATGATTCAAAGCTATACCAATCAAGTGCTCTATGTGCATATACCGGTTTTCTTACCTCTGGTCAAAGCGTTTGATAAATACGAACGACCCTCGAGCACGATCCCTTCTCGAGCCCTAGCAGTACCCTAGTCACAACCATAATAAGTGATAGTAATCAATATCAAGTAAATAAATAATTCTAGACCGATACCTAGTCTCTGAGACCTCGGAATCTATTAAAATGAGTAGTGGAACCTTTCCGATCTCTTAGGTTCAGGTTCCCGCCACCCAAAACCTAACTTGGCCAATATCCTCAATTTGAGCCGCGACGCCTCTCAATAAGTGTCGCCACTCTCCACAAGTTAGAGAGCCCTAGCTTTATTTTACTAGACACGCACCGCGGCGCAGCCCACCAAGCGCCACGATGCCATGGCAGTTCAGAGAACTGCCTTGGGCTCTTAGTTCATGCTGGCCGGGCGTTCCAAGAACAGTGCCGCGGCGCAACCCCGCGAACTTATAAAACTTGCGATTTTTTAGAAATCACAAGCCTCCTAAAACAAGCCCAAAACACATATTTAAGTTCAATTCGACTACATAAGTGATCTCAGCAACTCACAAGTATCAAAACCCAACTCGAAATCGAACCCTAACACTCTCAAAACTCAAAATTCAAGAAAAGTCATAGAAACTTTAAAAAACCAAAACTCAGAAATTTGAAAGCTCGAATTACCTCCGATAAATTCATTTGAAGGCTTTAAAGCTTATAATCTTCTCTAGAATCGCTATGATTATAATATCTCTCAAATTCGAGCTCTAGAACTCAAGTTCCCTTCAAAAACGCTAATGAGCTTAGAGAGAGAACATGAGAGAGAGAGACGATGAGAGATTTGTGTTTTTCTAAGTTAATGAACTCAGCCTTAACCTTATATTCTAACGGTCCCAAATGATCAAAATGCCCCCATTCAACCCGCTTCTCTCTCAACATCCCATAAGGGAAAAAATGTCATTCTATACTCAAAATTCTCCAAATAATTTCGCTAAACCCAGAATCCCACTTTTTTTTTCCCCCAAAACATGACTCATAGTACAATAAGTCTCAGTGACTCACCTGATCACCCAGAATACCCCTTGGCTCACCCCGAGCCGGGTATTAATCCCCATTGTGACTAAACCGCTTTCTTGCTCACAAGGGTCGTCTCCTGCCGAAAATCCCAAATATACCCACATAACAGTATGGGCTTAAGCACATAGCACAATAATCACAGATATACCCTTAGAAAACTACAATTACAACAATACCCCTTTTTACCATAAACGGTCCTACAAGCACATTTAAACATGCAAAATCAGTCACATAATAATATAACCCATGCAATTCACATAATCACATAATTAATCAATTAAGATCACATAATAGTCCAATATTGCTCTTCTGGCTCCTAATCAAGACACTACACCTTAATAGGAATTTTGGGACGTTACATTGGTTCTATCTCTGGTGCTAGTTTGATAACAAACTCAATCTCCCAGTGCGTTGGCAATCTCGGTAAATCTTTCGGGAACACATCCAAAAACTCACAAACCAATCTAGTCTCCTCTAGTCCAACTGGTACAGCCTTTATGGTATCCACCACAATAGCTAGGAATCCCATGCAACCTCCTCGCAATAGGTCTCTAGCCTTCAACGCTGAGATCATAGGAACACGAGGCTCGTTCACAGCACCCACAAATATGAACGAGTCCTCTCCATCAGGCTCAAAAGTCACCATCCTTGTAATGACCTACTTCCTTAGAGCCGTTACTAAGTGAGTTAAAAACATGCCATTAGATCACTAATCGAGGGTTTTGGTTAAAAGTGTAGCTAAACTGGAATAAAAAGTTGTTTAAAGACATTTATTATAAAAATGTGGTCATTCATTGAAATCGCAAAGAGTTAAACATTTGGGATCCCAAAATACTGTTTAGAAAATACTTTACATTTCAAAAATATAATTACAGTCTACCTAAGCGACAAATAAACCAACACATTACATCTTCCCAAAATAATTCTGGCCGTGGCAGCCAGGCAGGCCGAACATGTACCCTCACTCCACGCTCTCCATACTCATGGTTGGTCGAATTTTCCTTTTCCCTTACCTACACCATAGAGCACCCGTGAGCTGAAGCCCAGCAAGAAAACTCAACACAAAACAAATAACATATGCATATCTATCAACAACATATAACAAAGCAGCAAACAAGCTAAACACATAGCGACCATGCCATCCCAGGCGCTTTACTAGGCCCTGGGTTCGCGGTCTTCACCGAGAGGATGTCTCCAACATCCTAGGAGGGTCTCGCTCTAATGGCTTGCACTCCGCGTACTCAATGCCAATCTCGGTCCTTTCCCATACTCGGCTTCTTGTCGTTCTCGACCTTCGGCGTTCTCGGCCTTCGGCGTTCTCGGCCTTTAGCGTTCGCGGCCTTCGGCGTTCTCGACCTTCGCCGTTCACTCACAAATACACATCACATAGCACAATATCAACATATATTTAAACATATACTAAACATAAACACCAGGGCTACGCCCTGCAATTCAATCATTAGAGCCATGCCCTGAAGTATAAACATTAGGGCCATGCCCTACTCTACGGGTACAACAGTTTTCTTACCTGTGTCCCAAGCTATCTGAGCACCACAATCTTGAGCACAATCCTCTAACACGAGCCTCATTGAAAACCTAGTCATAAAATATTTAAAATAGCCATCCATCAATTTCTAATCCAATAAATAACTTCAAGACATAAATCTAGCCTCCAGGACCTTGGATTCTACCAAACTGGGTAGTAGAAACCTTCCCGAGCCTTAACGTTTGAGTTCCCGAGCTAAAAACCTTTAAACAACCAAAATTCTGCATTTGGACCGCAGCCTAGCCCCCCTTAAGGGCCGCGGTGCGCCCCAAGTCAGAGGCAAAATGCCTCTCAGCTGAGGGACATGGGCCACGACGCCTAAACCTTGCGCTATGGCACGCCTAACCAGATAGAGGCTCCTAGCCTCCTCGACACACACGGGCCGCGACGCCTGAAGAACAGGGCCGTGGCTCGAGCCCATACCCATAAATTACCTCCATTTTAGACTTCTAAATCCCTTATAAATCAACCCAAACCTATGCTAAAGCCAAAATTCAGCCCCAAACCACTTATACCATACTCAGAGCGGCACATAATCTTAAAGAAACTGAACAAAACCCCACTACAGCCCATATTCAACCATCTAAGGTTCCAACCCCAAAAACTCCAACAAAGTAAAGAAATTCAACAGAAAACTAGTTCTAATTCTTACCTTTGTGATAGTTTTGGCCTCTAGCTCCCTTGGCTTCAATCCTTAGCTTGATTTCCTACTTTGATCCTACAAATTCAGCAATCCTCCTTTTGGCTTCTGATTTCCTCTAGAACTCCCAAGAGACTAAGTATAATACTCAAGAGAGAAACGTGTAAGAATTTTCTCAGCCAAAGTCTATCTATTACTAAAGCCAAATGACACATTTGCCCTCCCATCTAACTTAGACTCTAACTAACCTCAAGGGCAGCCTAGAATTTTTCTTATCCTCTTGCAAGAATACAACATTCCCACTTAATTTCTCACCTATAACAACTATCCTCAAGAGTTACTTATAGTTACCCAAGTTACCAAAGTACTACTAACTACCAATTATTCCCACTTGTGACTATCTAGCTAAACTGCTCCCTAGGACTGTCTCGGATCGTGCATCACAGATATATCACCATTCACTCATGGTACGACTCACATATACACAAATATTGCATTTATGTCCTCAACGGGCTAAATTTACAAATATGCCCCTAATAGCCAAATGGGGCCTGCATGCATATTTAATTCACCTAAACATGCATTTCTAATCACATAAGCATCAAATTCACATAATAACGTGATTAAATCAATTATTGCCCTCCCGGCACGCTAATCAAGGCCCTAAGCCTTATTAGAACATTTGGGACGCTACAATCCTCCTCTTACAGTTTATGATCATCCCATATTTGGCCAACCAATTTATACCCAGTATCATGTCAAAGTCCTCCATTCATAGCTCAATCAAGTCCACAGAAAACTCCTTACCATCTACCTCTACTGGTAAGGATCTGATCCATCTCCTAGAGAATACCAATTCCCCAATAGGCAACAAAGTCCCAAACTCCACATCATACATATCACAGGGTCTGCTAAGTTTTTCTATCACCCTATTGGATACAAATGAATGCGTAGCACCAAAGACAATCAATATTGTGTTAGAAGAGTTAGCACTAGAAATCTGACCTTACACCACCGATGGACAAGCCTTAGCCTCTGTCTGCTTATGTGAATACTCTGGCCGAAATGAAGTTGTCACCCATCTTTGGTTCTTCTTTCTTCGACTGGAGACAATCTTTCTTGAGAAGACCCACCACGCCACACGTGAAACGTGCCTTATCACAACATTCTCCTATGTTGCGACTCCTACACTGAGCGTACTTTGGATAATTCTTCCAGCTTTCATTCCCACCTTGACGGCCACCCTGAGCAAATTGGAACCTCCTCTCTAGTCTAGGGTTGCTAAATGTGCTGAGGCCTTCATTTTTTGATCACTTGGGCCTCCGCCCCTACTAGGCCCAGTAAACGGAGGTACCACCCTTCGAGCATCACTGTGAGGTCCTCAACGCCCTCAGCAGTAAGGGCATTCTCTACTAATTAGGCATATGTGGTCACTCCAGGCACAGAGGTGATCTTGACATCCCGGGCTATCATGGCATTCAGCCCCTGAACAATCTGTTCCTTCTTGGTCACATCAATTGGCACCAAGTCAGAGGCAAACTTGGCCAACCTATCAAACTTCAGTGCATATTCAGTCACAGTCATATTGCAATGAACCAAACTAGTAAACCCATCCACCTTCATAGTTTGAGTTGCATCATTATAGTATTTCTCATTGAAAAACTCCCAAAACTCTTCCCAACCCATAGCAGCAACGTTCTGAGTCTGGGACACAACCTCCCACCAAATCTGGGCATCTTCCCATAACATATATGTGGCATAGGCCACCCTGTCGTTGCCTGCTACCCTCATTAAGTCAAGGATTGAACTGATCATGCCCATCCATTGCTTAGCACTGAGTGGATCTGGGCCTCCCTTAAAGGTTTGAGGGTGTTGCTTTTGGAATTTCTCATACAAGGGTTCCCTCCTGTTCTCAATCTCTAGTTGTCCCAGAATAGGTACCACTACAGGTGGCACATGCAGAGCGGCGTTCCCTGGCAGAACATGTTGTCTCAACCATCTAATCTCATCCTCTTGTCTCTGAAGTCTCGCTTACATATCAACAAACATATGTTTCCAGTTCTGAGGGGCAAGTGGAGGGTTTTGGCCCTAATTATCATCTCCGACCTCAATATTAGCACCAGCCAATTTGATTCACCACCTTGGAGGCATAACTTCCAAGTATGTCTGCATTCAACGACTCATCTTATCAGGCAATGATAACATATCCAGTAACCATCCCACGGTCCAAAACTAAACAAATACAACATTCTCATGCAATAATAATGATAATAAGCATTATATCATACTCACATTCAGCAATAATGATAATAAGCATATCTTTCATATCCACATAATAGTCAAGGGCCAAGCCTTATCAGTATATTTCATGAGTCCTATTCTAGCATGCAAATAAGACATATATTTTGATTAAGTAGTTAAACAGGTACCCAACCCATTACCCACCAAACCGAGAGTCAAACTTGTCTTTAGCAGCGAGCGTACATGTTCGGTCGATCTTCAGGAACCATAAAGCCTTTGCAGATCTGATACCAAGTTGTGATGCCCTACTAATCCAGGACCCACATTATGTGTTTAAAATAGTGCTTAACTCGTTAGGCTAGTCATTTGGCTCAAAAGTGTAATTAAAAATTAAATATAGGCTTAGGTATTAAAAATTTTGGTCAAAAGGAGAGAACTTTCCATTAAAACCATAAACGTTTACAAGGGATCCCAAAAAGAGTTTTAAACCACGTGTAATTACCAACAAAGTTACAAAAATAGTCAGCCTAAGTGACAAAATTGGACTTATGCTCAAAGTCCCTCAAAATATCTTGACCATTGCGGCTGAGTAGGTCGAACATGTATGCGCGCTCCAAAGCCCTCCAACTCATGGATGGTCGACCATTCCCTTGCCCTTACATGCACCATTGAACACCTGTGAGCTAGGGCCCAACAAGAAAGCCAATATGGCATAACAAATATCAATAAAGTATAAACAACAAACAACATGCTTCACCAATAATAAACAATTTATTTCAACATATAAATCATTTACACGACTTGTACCGAATGAGTTGGTACAACACCCTCATGGTTTCCCCACCATCACAGCCTACATTCTTCATGTATATTGCCGAATACAATCCATGTTGATCAACCATATATAGATACAAAGCAATCAGACAAAACATGTACAATTACAAAACATGGGTACATAACCCTAGATTCAATGCACGGTTATAACCACGTTCAGATATCTTGGTCGATGCCCAAATCTAGGTGCATGTGCTAGTTTTCTTACCTCGAGTCTCTTGTTGAAAATGAACCACCTCGAGTGCGATCCTTTTCTCGAGCCTCGCAGAAACCCTAGTCACAACATAAATAGTATGCTTATTAGGGACTAAGTTCAATCATGAGTTCCAAAATGAAACCCCAACCCTCGGGACCGCCAATTACATTCAACAGGGTAATGGGATCATCCTCCGAGCCCCCAAGTGTGCCCCCAAAAAAGATCCTTGAAACCCCAAGCCTAAATCCCAAAAATCAGAAAAAACATGTTTTCTGGGCACTTGGCGCAGTCGCGCCCACATAAAATTTTGGGTTTCTAGGGCACTAGTGCGGTTGCATAGGTGGCCTGGGAATCCAAATCGAGCCTAAAATTCCTGGGATTCTTGGACACTAGCTCGGTTGCGCTACACCCTAGTACGGTCGCGCTAGGTCCTTGGAACCTAAAAATCGAGCCCAGAATTTTCAATTCTTCTCCAATTCGAACCTTACGACTTTCAAACCCAATTTGTACATAATTTTGACTTCAAATCATACATACAACCTACATGTACCATAAAAACTTACTAAAAATACATGAATACCATAAATTGAAACTTTGTGTTTTAAACTCAAGCTTTTACTCAAAATCCAAAAATCCAAACTAAATTTCATGCTTTCAATCCAAATTCGAGCTTCAATTAAGAAGTTTAAATAGTTTTTAACATCAACAACTACACCCATATACCCTAGAAATACCAATTTCAAAATTTAAACCAACAAAACCAACTTAGCTTAAGAACACTCAAGAACAACCATGGACAAGTACAACTTAGCTTCAATTCAGAAGTTTAAATATTTTTTAACATCAACAACTACACCCATATACCCTAGAAATACCAATTTCAAAATTTAAATCAACAAAACCAACTTAGCTTAAGAACACTCAAAAACAACCACGGACAAGTAAAAAGATGATTACCTTGCTGAAAATTTCGAATTTTAGGGTCAGTGGTGATCCTAAACAACTCCCAACTCCCCCTTGAATCTTGAATCTTGTCTAAGGTTCCTCAAAATAAAAAAATTGATCCTTAGGTCTAAGTGGAAACTTGGAGTGAACTTGGAGAGAAAAACCTTGAGGGAAAGGTGAGCTTAATTGTGTATAGAGAAAAAAAACTGCCAACACTTAGCCAAATTGTCTAATTCATGGCCAAAAGACCAATATACCCTTCCTCGTCAATACCACCCTTAATAAACCTCAAGGGAAAAATGGTCATTTAGCTTAAAATTTCTACTAAACTTGAAATTACACCACTAATTCCCAATAATCAACTAAACCATCAAGCATAATCATTACACAACTTAATTCAAATTCTTGAAATCCCCAAAGTACCCCTATGCTCGGCCCGAGCCTAGTATTTATCCACGTGGTGACTTTCAGCTAAAATCGCCCGAAAGGATCTACTCATGCAAAAAATCACATATATCCATATAATAATGTGGTCTAAAGCACATAACACATAATACATAATAATTACAAATATACCCTCAATGGGTCAAAATTATGAAAATATCCATTTTAAACAAAAGCATGTTTGTAAACACATTTAATACACATAATCATGCATACTCAACCATATAATCATATAATTCACATAATTACCCCACGTGCCTTCCCGACACGCTAATCAAAGCACTTAGTCAAATTAGGAGTTTTGGGACACTACACAACTCATTTTATAGATGACTCTTGGAAGTTGCATAGCGAGATTATAAGATTTAGATATGTGCCATGCCCACATGATGCTCCAACATTTACAAACTCTCTAAGTTCTTGCATGTCTGAATGGAATATTGAACACAAGATTAGTACAATGATTGTAGATAATTGTACTTTGAACGATGCAATGATTCCACTTTTGAAGGAACAATTTGATTATAAGCAATTCCTTTTAAATGGAAATATTCTTCATATGCATTGTTGTGCGCATATTTTGAATCTAATTGTTAGGGATGGTGTTGATGCGATTTTTCGGCAATAGTGGATTAAGAAATCTGACAACAGAGATATTATTGGTCTCATACAAAACCGTAATTAATCAAATGAACAATACCTCAAACACTTACACTTTAGCGTGGTTTAGTGGTTAAAATCTGCCTAGTCCACAAAACAATATTATTAATCTCTTTTAGGCTCTAGATAAAATAGTTTCTTACAATTTCAGCAGAGTTTTTGTATATGAAAAAGCAGTCCCTTTTCCTGTCCATTTCCCTCATATTTATAGTGGATTTTCTTGGACACCTTTGGGTAACCACGTACATAAATATGGTAAATAATCAATCATATTTATATCCCATTTACATAGGGATATGATTGCCTATGGAATTTACATCTGTTACCTCGAATAATAAATATGTAATACAATATGGGCATTAATAAGCATATAGGGAATCTCCGAGTCTTTTGAGATCCTTCATTGTGCGTCATGATTAGGCTTCCGCGAGTTGAACACTTCCCTTGAGCTGGATGTCGAAGAGCTAACAGAACTTGACATGGGCCAAGTTCAGAGAACCTAGAAGGCGATCTAGTCATCATGTGTCTCGAACTAGGTTATTGATGCAATTGGCGACCTGGAGATCATTTGGTTGTCGTACTGCTAAGTTTGACTCGAACCGCTCATGCCAGAGTTAGCTAGATGTTCTACCTAATCGCTTTCTCCAATCGCTCATCAACCAGTTGTACCCTGAACTGAGTGATTTAGTTCGTGTTGATTTTGGGGTACAAAAATTTCCCCCCAAGCTCCTGCTCGTGCATGATGTCACCTCTAACACACACAATAAGGGTTTTGGGCTTTTGTTATGAGAAATCATGCCCACTCACTGCTCGAGTGTTAAACACGTGTCCGTCTGTGATATGTACCTGTTCAGTTTTCGAGTATTGTGACAAATGTCTTGTCCACTTTTGCCGCTGCAAGGGTTATTTAATCTTGGCCTTTGGATCCCGAACTGATATAATTGAATGGCCCATATTGGTTCCCGAAGTTTACGTATAAATAGGAGAAGCAGACTTGAACCTCACCACCTTTACATTAAAAAAATTTCCCTTTTTATTCTCAGAGAACTTTCAGAAACCTTTGACATCCTCCCATTCTTCAGAAGCTCCCAGGCTACTATCATCGGTGCTATCACTATTTATGAAATGAGCACGTGATACATCACAAGAATAAGACAAAAAAAATTGGTTCTACTATTAAATTACGTAGCAATCCAGTGTTATTTAAATAGAATGATTTTATAAAAAAGCCTTAAACAGAAAAGTATTGAAAACATAAAAAAAAAATTAACCAAGTCGTCCTATTACTGATAATATTTCTTAAGATGTAAGGCATTCTAGGTCTGTGGGACCTACTCTCCACCTAACCGAGCTAGTTTGAAAGTTCCTTCTCGTGGGATTTTCACGATCTTGTGTGGTCCTTCCCAGTTCGGTCCTAATACACCTTCTTTGGGATCTTTATTTGCCTAAAACACCCTTCGAAGCACTAAATCACCAAGTCCAAGTGTGTGGCCTTTTACCTTTGAGTTAAAGTAATGAGTGATTCTCTGCTGATAATGGATGAGTTGTAATTGTACTCTTCCCATTTTTTCTCGATCAGATCCAGAGAAGCGTTGAGTAACTCATGGTTTTGATCTTGAACAAAGGTTTTCTATCTATGTGTCGTCACTTGTGCTTCAACTGGGAGCATAGCCTCACTCCCAAAGGTCAACGAGAAGGGAGTGTGCCCCATGCTAGTGCAATGTCAGGTCATATAATCCCAAAGTACTTGCGGGAGTTGCCCGGGCCATAATCCCTTGGCTTCATTCACTCGCTTCTTTAAGCTCGCCTTTAGGGTTTTATTTACAACCTCGACCTGCCCATTAGCTTGTGAATACGTCACTGAAGAGAAACTCTTGGTTATGCCATATTTCTCACAAAAGTTTGCGAAAAGATCGCTATCAAACTGAGTTTCGTTGTCAGACACGATCTTCTTTGGGAGCCCAAAACGACATATGATGTTCTTCACGATGAAATCCAGGACTGTCTTCAAGGTTATGGTCGCCAGAGGCTCGACCTTGACCCACTTCGTAAAGTAGTCGATGGTGATAAATGCATAGCGAACTCCTCCTTTTCCTATTGGTAATGAACCAATCAAGTCGATTCCCCATAGTGCAAATGGCCAGGGGGATGAGATCATGGTTTGCTCAATGGGCCTTGCCCAAGAAATTGTGGCGAAGTGTTGGCACTTGTTGCATTTTTGTACGTACTAGGTCGAGTCCTTTTTGAGTGTAAGCCAAAAATAGCCCCGTCTCAATATCTTTAGAGCTAAGTTTCCCCCTCCCCCCCCAGCATGGTCTCTGCAGAAGCTTTCATGTATCTCCTGTAGGATAGTCTGTGCTTCCTTGGGCAGGAAACACCGCAGGAGGGGTGGAGAATGCCCTTGTTGATACAAAATTCCCTCAACCATAACATACCGTGGGGCTTGATATAGCAATTTTCTTGCATCCTTACGTTCATCTGGTAGTTTATCGGTTGTGAGGTATTCCACTATGGGGTTATCCAGGTCAATTTTGTGTCAGTCACTCTGATCTCAGTCGGTTCCTCCATTATGCCTCATTGTTCTAAGAACTCCACTGGGACTACATTAAGCGTATCCACCTCTTTGGTGGCGGTAAGTTGGGCTAAAGCATCCACATTGAAATTCTGCTTGCGGGGTACCTGCTCGATGGAGCAGAACTCAAACTCAGACCACTCACCTTTAACCTTAGCTAGGTAAGCCACCATTTTGATACCACAAGCTTGATATTCCCCTTATATCTGATTAACCAAGAGCTAGGAATCACTATAACATTGGATCTCCTTTGCTTTTAGTTCTTTCGCCACCCTTATTCCTGCCAATAGAGCTTCATACTCTGCCTCATTGTTGGATTCCTCGAATCTGAACCTTAGGGTTGTATGGAATCGATACCCCTCAGGTGAGATCAGAATTATCCCTGATCCAGATCCGTTCTCGTTGGATGATCCATCAACAAAGATTTTCTACAACTCTTGCACTGGTTCTCTTATTGTCTAGTCCTGAAAACTTGTACATTCGACCACAAAGTCGGCGAGCACTTAACTCTTGATTACTGTGCGTGGCATATACAATATCTCAAAATGGCTAAATTCGATGGCCCACTTAAGCAGACATCCCGATGTTTCAGCCTTTTGCAAGACCTGCCTTAAAGGTTGATCGATTAAGATGTGGATGGTGTGGGACTGGAAGTATGACCTGAGTTTTCTTGAAGCCAAAATACAACAGAACACGAGTTTTTCTATTAGAGGATATTGGGACTCAGCTCCCAGAAGTCTTTCACTCACGTAGTATACCAGTTTCTGTGCCCGATTTTCCTTTCAAACTAATATGGCGCTGACCACATTTTCTGTCACAGCTAGGTATAAGAGCAAACATTCTCCAGCTGTCGATTTTGATAGTACAGGGGGTTTAGCTAGGTGTGTTTTCAGATCCTGAAATGCACATTCGCATTTTTTGGTCCACTCAAACTTTTTGTTTTCTCTGAGCAAGTTGTAAAACGGGAGATACTTGTTAGTGGACTTTGAAATGAAGCGATTTAGGGCTGCCACTTTTCCAGTTAAGCTCTGTACTTCTATACATGATCTAGGCAAAGGAATTTATAGTAACGATCTAATCTTCCCTGGGTTTGCCTCTATCCCCTCGTGTTGACTATGAAGCCCATAAATTTTCTTGATGAAACCCCAAAGGTACACTTCTAATAGCTTAGCTTCATGTCATATTTCTTGAGCACGCCAAAACATTCTTCCAGGTCACATACATTGTTACTGGAAATCTTTGATTTAATGAGCATATAATTGACATACACTTCCATGTTTTTCCCAATCTGGTTAAAAAACATTTTGTTGACCAGCCATTGGTACGTTGCACGGACATTCTTTAGCCCAAATGGCATAACTTTGTAGCAGTATAAATTAGCCATTGGTACGTTGCACGGACATTCTTTAGCCCAAATGGCATAACTTTGTAGCAGCATAAGTTAGCCATTGATACGTTGCACGGACATTCTTTAGCCCAAATGGCATAACTTTGTAGCAGTATAAGTTATGCTTGATCATGAAGCTAGTGTGATCTTGGTCTGCAGGGTTCATCGCAATCTAGTTTTATCCATAATATATGTCCATGAAAGACATGAGCTCGTGACTAGCTGTCGCGTCTACCAACTGATCGATTTGAGGTAGTGGCAAACTATCCTTAGGACATCCCTTATTGAGATCGGAGAAGTCAATGCTAGTTCTTCACTTCCCATTGGGTTTTGGGACCAAAACAAGGTTAGCAAACTAGGTCGGATACTTTGCTTCCCTGATAAACCCACATGTAAGTAGACGAACTACTTCTTCTTCTAAAGCTTCTGATCGTTCTCTCCCCATAAGCCTTCATTTTTGTGACTTTGCAAGCACATTCTTGTCCAAATTCAGAGTATACATTATTACATTCGGATTGATTCCCACCATATCTTCATGCGACCAGGCGAAGACGTCCAGGTTGTTTCTCAAAAACTCAACCAACTCCTTCTTCCTCTCGGTTCGAAGATTTTTCCCAACCTTTACTACCCTTGAAGGTACTTCTGAGTCAATGTTGATTTCCTCAAGCTCTTCCAAAGCTTGGAACTCAGACTTGTCTTCGCCTAATCTTGGATCAATGCCATCTTCCTGGGTTACTCATTAATTCCTTTCTGAGGTTCTTCCGCCTCATGGGAAATTTCCTTTGCCTGGGGCTCCTCTCCTCCTTCAATCACGACCATTGCTTGCTGCCCAAGTTGTGATTTTACCTTCATGGAAATGCTATAGAATTTCCTAGCAGCGAGTTGGTCTCCTCTCACAGTACATATACTTGAGGTTGAGGGGAACTTCATCGCTAGGTGTCAGATCGAGGTGATAGCCTCAAAATTCATCGGCGTGGATCGTCCCAAGATCGCGTTGTAGGCAGCTGGACAATCGATTACGATGAACTCAAGTATTTTAGAGGTAGTTCGCATATCATCCCTTAGCGTGACTACCATTCTGATCGTCCCTATGGCTGTCGTTCCTTCTCCTGAGAATCCGTACAGGGTCATTAAGGTCACCTTAAGATTGGTTACGGACAATCCTATATTTTCTAGGGTGGACTTGAATAGCACATTTACTGAGCTCCCATTGTCAACCAATATCCTCCATACCCTTCGATTGGCGAGCTGAACGGTTATCACCAACAGATCATTATGCGGGAACTGAACGTGGCTAGTGTCCTCTTCCGTGAAAATGATTGTTTGTTTCTCCAATCACTGTTGTTTTGATAACCTCTGCTCTAGAATAAATTTAGTACCGTTGTGGGTTTTCAGCTCTTGTATGTACCTTTTTTGCTCGTGCTCGCCAAATGAGGTCCTTCAGCGATAGTGGTTATATCCCCTCCTATTATTGGAAGGGGATCATCTTGGTTCCCCTGGTCTATCTGAGCCCGATATTGGCCGATTGGAATTTCCAGAACTGGATGAGTATTTTGTCCGGTTGGCTGATTGAGAATTACTCGGTTTCAGGCATATTGGGCTAACAGTCTAGTTCGGATGAGAGTTTTGATCCCGTCCCTTAATTGTCAACAATCATCAGTGTTATGTTCGATGTCGTTGTGATATCAGCAAAATTTAGAGGGATCTCTCTTCGCCCTTTGGTGCCTCAATGGCTCTGGCTTCTTCCTTGGAAGGCGATTTGAGTTTGCCAGGAAAATATGCTCTTGCGTATCAGTCAAGTCAGTACCTCAAACACTCACACTTTAACCTGGTTCAGTGGTTAAATCCACATAGTCCACGAGACAATATTATTAATCTCTTTTAGGCTCTGGATGAAATAGTTTCTTACAATTTCAACAAAGTTTCTGTATATGAAAAAGCAATCCCTTTTCCTGTCCATTCCCATCATATTTATAGTGGGTTTTCCTGGACAACTTTGGATAATCGCGTACATAAATGTGGTAAATAATCAATCAGAAAAATATCCCATAGACATAGGGATATGATTGCCTATGGAGTTTACATTCGTTATCTTGGGTAATAAATGTGTAATACAATCTGGGCATTAATGAGCGTATAAGGAATCTTCGTGTCTTTTGGGATCCTTCACTGTGCGTCATGATTAGTCTTCCACGAGCTGTACACTTCTCTCGAGTTGGAGGTCGAAGAGCTAACAGAACTTGACATGGGCCAAGTTTAGAGTACCTAGAAGGAGATCTAGTCATCACGTGTCTCGAACTAGGTTATTGGCGCAATGGGCGACCTGGAGATCATCTGGTTGTCGTACTGCCAAGTTTGACTCGAACTGCTCATGCCAGAGTTAGCTAGATGTTCTACCTGTTTGCTTTCTCCAATCGCTCATTTGCCAGCTGTACCCTGAACTGAGTGATTTAGTTCGTGTTTATTTTGGGGTACAACAGATGGCTTGTCTGTTATTGGTGACCAAATTGACAAGATTCGAGATAGTGTTGCTTATTGGTCGGGCACACCAAAGAGGTATGAAAAATTTGAGGACATTGCTTGTCTTCTCGAAGTGACATGTACTAAAAAGCTGTCACTTGATTGTGTGACAAGGTGGGAATTTAACATATTTGATGCTTAAGACAACTTTATTGTACAAGACAGTGTTTGAACAATGAAAGCTATGTGATCCAATGTATAAATATCTGCCATCAGAAAATGATTGGATTAGAGCTCATAAATTATGTGACAAGCTGGAAGTGAGGTGACAAAGATATTTTATGGAACCAAGTATCCTACTGCTAATCTTTTGTTTCCCAAAGCTGTGTGAAATTAAGATGAGAATTGAAGCATGGATGACATCAGATGAGATTTTTTTATTAAGAACATGGCAACTCAAATGATGTCTAAGTTTCAAAAGTATTGGGAAGAGATTCATGGGCATATGACTGTTGCAATTGTTTTGGATCCAAGGTACAAATTTATGTTCAATTTTTCTCCTAAGCTTTATGGAAATAATCTATATGAGATTGAAATTAAGAAGGTTCACAAGCTTTGTTATAATCTACTAGATGAATATAAGTTTAAATGTCCTAATTTGAGCGAAAGAAGTCAGCAAGTGGATAATGCATCAACATCTTTTTCAACATAGGATGATCTATCTAACTATGACACATATGTTAGAGTTGCATATGGTGCAGATAATGTGAAGTTAGAGTTAGATGCCTATTTGGATGAGAAAGTATTACCTAGGATTGATGAATTCTTTGATATATGCAATTATTGGAAGGTAACATAATCTAAATATCCCGTGTTGAACATGATTGCCAGAGACATATTTGTTATGATTGGTTAAATACAAAACGATAAATGTTAAAATACAAGCAAGGTATAAACACTTAGTGAATTTCACATAGTAAAGAAGCGAAATTTGAATTTCAATTGTAGGCACTTTAAAATGTGTATTTGGATCCAAAGTGATGCATGGAGGTATCTAAGGGTCCCCAAAAAAGTTTGGTAGCATTTGGAGCAATTTTAGGACCTTTGGAGGGGTCGAAAGTCAGAGGGGGTAGCGATTGTAGAGTCCCAGAATTTACTTAGCTAGTTAGATAGTAGTAGTAGTAATAACTAGTAGTAGTTATAATATGTTTATTACTTTAGATTTTGGTTCAAGCCGGGACTTAGTTGAACACTCGTAGCAACATTTATAGATTTTATAAGTTTAACCTATAGTTTAAGAATATTAATTATAACATAAGGTTTGATTAATATAGCTGATTATAAAGATGTTATTTATTATACTATAAGGTTTAGATAGAATTAATAAGATCATGACACTTGTCGTGTGCAGGTTTATTTAAGGATTTAACTATGGTTTAAATAAAAGAAAGTTCTAGAAAACTATAGAACCTTCCAAGACCATTAAGAGAATGCCATTTGTCACAATCTTGTTTATGTGAGGAATTAAGCATTTTTAAGTGGATAATTCAAAAATAGAAGTTTCTAGAAGCTCTAGACCCTTCCAGAACTTGCTGGAATCTCGTACTACTCAGTCAAACTTGATTATTCAATTCAATTATGCTGAAAATGTGCAATTACGTGTTTAATATATTCACGTATGCCAATATATCGCAGCCTAGGAGCCGATGTATCACCACACGGGGAATACGAAAAACATGTTAACTTCACACAAACAAAACAACGAGCACTCGGGTCATAAGCCCAGACGATATATCACCTACAATGGGCGATATATTGGCCCTAGGGCTATATGTTCAAACATTTTTTAAACCGAGCTCATTTCATTCCTTAACCTCTTGACCAACCTCTGAATGTTTTGACCGAGTCTTAAGCCTCTGTTGAACGAGTATTCAAATATTTTTCAATTAATACTCATTATTTTTATCATAGCTAAAAGGAGGTAGTTCACTCCTTGAACTCTATAAATAGGACCTAGTACCCAGCCATTTCTCTCATTCTTCAAGCTGTGTTCAGAACCTTCAAGCTGCTAAGGTTACTATAGAGTGATAAACACTTGGGTTGTGATTTAAGCTTTATCATCTTAAGCTTTATAAACACTTGGGAAGTAAGATAAATAGTGTGTTTTTCAATATCGAGGTGTAGTTCGGTTCTAATACATCCAAAGGTATTTCTAATCTTAAGTTCATTTCTCTATGTTTCTTTAGTTCCTTTTTGTATCATTCAGATCCTAACTCGTTGTTAACTTTTTGGTTAGGTATTCAAGTCCTTTGAACTTAAGGTTTCTTTTCGGTAAGTCTCCTTTTGGTGGTTTAGTTCATTTCTTTGTCATCTCTTTCTTTAGAAATATTCACTATTCTTGTTGATTTTAGGAGTGTTCCAAATCCCGTCCTTGTTCTCATATCCCGGTTTTGGTAAGGAAAATAGGATAGGATTTTATATGTTTATATGATATGTTATGATATCTTATGTTATGATATCTTATGTTATGCTATCTTATATTTACATTATGTATAGTATATAGTCATTGGGCATATGACTTGTCTAGCAAGCAAGCCCCAATAATTTATGGGCATATGACTTGCTTGGCTAGCAAGCCCCACAAATCTATGGGCATATGACTTGCTTAGTTAACAAGCCCCGAGTAGTATAATGGCCATTGTAGTATATGACATATGTTTATAATATATGTTTATGATATAGTTTATGTATATGTTTTATGTTATTAGTATATTTTCCTTGTTGGGCATTAGGCTCATTCCTTTATTTTCTTTTATGTATGCAGGAAAATAGATATGGCGGCGGAAGGATTCGTGGTAGCTTGGCTTGTGTATTGAGGGAGAATGGATTCGATGGACTGCGTGAATGATTCGAGGACAATGTTATTTTAATCATTTTATTATGCTTTCTTTATGTATTTTCCGCATTTAGCTTTGTAAACAATTTCTTTCAAGTTTAAAGTTATGATTTATTATTAAACAATGGGATCCCATACCCCGAAAACATTTACTTTAGAGTTTTTAATAAAGTTTGTGAATGTTTCTTATGTATGTTTACTTGAAAATAGTGTCTATGTATAGTAGTTTTAATGGTCCAAAGTCTTAGAATTAGTTGGGTCATTACAGTTGGTATCAGAGTAATGGTTCATTCGCATGAAGTTCTCCTTGATACACACGCTCAAGCTCCGAATCTAACCGCCAAGTAAGTGTTTATGTTTTAGTTATTATGTTTATATGTATAGCTAACATTTTAGCCTTATGTTTTCAATTAAGAATGAATGGAGCATTACCATAAGAGGATATCCGAGCCATTAAGGCCTTGAAAAGAATTAGAGAACCAAGAAACACCGTAGGAGTGCTAGAAAGAATCACTCGGAGACTACTCTTATTTCACAGGGAGATAGGTCACCTCCAAGAAACTAAGCAAATCATGATGAGAGCTACGAAGCAATATGTTTTAGTGATTAGAATTTTTAAAGATTATCCTACTGTAATTGCAACCTTAGAAGACATATGAGAGATGATAGATGATGAAGATGAATTACCGGTAGCTATGAGATATTACTTTCTCATACTTAGGATCACCTCTAAGATGGAGTTCCAATTCACAAATGAGCAAAAACATAGAATTTTTACGAATCTTCCTCGAGGGCATTTTGAGGCTCAAGATAGTGATGACTATGAAGAAATAGATGATGATATGTTAGATGAAGGATCAGATGTAGAAGATCTCGATTTTTAGAATAGATTAGTTTCTTTATTTATTTTATTTATTATTTGTTTTCTTTTATGATTGTACTTAGTGAAAAACCATTTTTTCCAAATAAATATCAATGTTATTTTGATGACATGTATGAGTTTGATTTCTTTTGCAATCATAATAAATAATGACTAAATTCGGTGAGGGTGGATACAAATCAATGGACCAGGTTCCATATTGAGAGTTAGGGGGCCATAGTAGTGGGAACGATATTACTGATCCCATCCCTCCCTCAATATGGTTAACTTTGGAACAATGATAAGTTTTGAGCCTGAGAATTAAGTTATATAGGATGATTAGAAACAGACTTAGAAAATAATAAAGATGGCTAAGTATAGAAACACACTCTAATGATAAAAGAAGGCTTATATAATTCTTTGCATAAGAAATCATAAATTAATAGGTCTGAGTTATGTTTGTTTAGATTAAGTTTTTCCTTAGAGCCTATTAGGGAAAGTTCTAACATGTTTTTCTTAACTGTTAGAACTCCGTTGAAGATGTCGCTTAGAAGGTCCGCTCGTACCAATGTCAATGCCTCCAACGCTGCTCCTGAGAGCAATGAAGCCCCTCCAATTCGAAGAAGGGGAGTGCGTGCTACTGCCAACCGACGTGTGCCATCGTCGCCGGTTGACAACACTGTGGAAATTGCGAGACTACGACAACAAGTTGAGGAATTACTGCAGCAACAGCGACAACAGGCTCAGCCTCAGCCTCCGCCGCAACCACAGCCTCAGCAAATGGCCCCAGCACCCCATCAAGTTGGTCCATATGAGGGATGGACAATGCCGAACTATGCGCCATACCCAGCTCAGCACATGGAGCTAGTTTATGAGAAGTTTCGTAAGCAACACGCTTCGAACTTTGAAGGGACAACAGACCCCTTCGAGGCAAAAGAAAGGTTCAGAAATGTGGAGCCAATCCTGATGCACATGAATCTTGCCAACGCGGATCGCATATCCTGCGTTTCGTCTTTGTTCAAGAAAGATGCTAGAATATGGTGGGATTTAGTTCAGCAGACTCACGATGCTGCCACCATGACTTGGACCAAATTTGTGGAACTGTTTCACAAAAAGTACTACAATTCGGTAGTCATCGCTTCAAGAGTCGAGGAGTTCGCTGGTCTGAAGCAAGGGAGTTTATCAGTGGCAGAATATGCTCGATAGTTCGACCGATTAGCCAAGTTTGCACCGGAAATGGTTCCAACTGACTTTCTGAGGGTCACCAAGTTCGTTAGAGTACTTCAGCCAAAGATTGAGCTAGGGGTTAAGCTAGCAAACTCAGGAAATACTACCTATGCCAATGTTCTAGAAACGACAATAGAAGTAGAAAGGCTATAGGCGATTGTTAGGAAAGAGGAGGCCAGTAAGCCTGAGCCTAAACAGCCAAGTCAACCTCAGAATGGTCGAAACAACCACAACAACAACAGTAATCATTCCAATAACAATAATGGTTAGAAAAGAAAGCATCCTGACAACAAGCAGTCCGACAAAGATAAAAGGGCACGGACGAACAATTGAAGTAATAGGCCGGGTTATGTAGAATACTCGCAATGTGCCAAGTGCCAAAAGGAACATCATGGTGAATGCCAGGCAAGCACCAAGGGATGCTACAACTGTGGTCAGGATGGACACCGAAAGAGAGAATGTCCCTAGCTCAAGCCAGAGGGGAAAAGGGAAGACAAGATGGTTCTTGCTAGGGTATTTGCCTTAACCCAAGGAGAGGCTGACGCTAACAATAAAGTAGCTACAGGTCAGGTTTCTATCCTCAATAATGTATGTTCTGTATTATTTGATTCAGGATCCACTCACTCGTATATCTCGTCAGGAATGATAGAGAAATTAGACAAACCTTGTGAAAGATTTAGAACTAGGTTTGTAACAGAGTTGCCTTCGGGCAAAGTAGTCCTATCATCACGGATAGTATGAGGCGTACCAATCAAGATTGAGGAAGTAGAACTAGAAGGAGACATGATAGAATTGGAGATCAAAGACTTCGACGTAATACTAGGCATGAACTGGCTAGCAAGACATGGCACAACCATCGACTGCAAATGCAAGAAAGTGACGTTCGAGACTCCTGACGGCCAGAGATTATGCTTTATGGGACAAGTTTCAGGACTACGCACACTGCTTATATCATCTCCCAAAGCCCAGAGGATGATAGAAAAAGGATGTCAAGCATTCTTAGCCAGCGTCACGGATGTGGTAAAGGAAACACCACTAAAAGTTGGAGACGTCAACATCGTAAAAGAATTCCAAGAAGTATTTCCCAACGACGTACCAGGGTTGCCGCCGACTCGGGAAATTGACTTCACAATTAAACTAGTACTGGGCACCGAGCCTATCTCCAAGGCACCATGCCGAATGGCACCTACCGAACTCAAGGAGTTAAAGACGCAGCTACAAGAACTCCTGGACTTAGGTTTCATTAGACCAAGCCATTCGCCATGGGGAGCGCCGATTCTATTTGTGAAGAAGAAGGATGGAAGCATGCAGATGTGCATAGATTACCGCGAGCTGAATAAGGTGATGATTAAGAATAAGTACCTGCTACCTCAAATTGATGACTTGTTTGATCAACTCTGTGGAGCGATCGTGTTTTCAAAGATCGATTTACGGTCCAGGAATCATCAGCTCAAGGTACGGGAAGAGAATATTCCCAAGACAACCTTTAGAACTCGTTATGGGCATTACGAGTTTTTAGTTATGTCTTTCGGTCTTACCAATGCTCTAGCTGCATTTATGGATTTAATGAATAAGGTCTTTAAGGACTACTTGGATAAATTCATCATAGTGTTCATCGACGATATCTTGGTGTACTAAAGGGACGCGTACGAGCACGAGGAGCATTTAAGGTTGGTCTTGTTATGACTAAAGGAGCATTAAATCTACTCCAAGTTCAAGAAGTGTGAATTTTGGCTTTCGCAAGTAGCATTCCTCAGGCACATTGTATCCAAGGACAGAGTTGCAGTAGACCCATCTAAGGTAGAGGCTGTGAAGGATTGGCCAAGACCAAAGAGCGCATCAGAGGTAAGAAGCTTTCTGGGATTAGCAGGTTATTATCGGAGGTTTGTAGAGGGCTTTTCTAAGATAGCCACTCCGCTCACCAACCTGACCCGGAAACAGCAAAGGTTCAACTGGAGTGATAAGTGTGAAGAAAGCTTCCAGTTTCTTAAAGAGAAGCTGTGCTCAGCACCAATACTCTATGTACCGACACCCAACGACAAGTTTGTAGTCTACTGTGATGCGTCGAAGCAAGGATTGGGTTGTGTGCTGATGCAGAATGACAAGGTGATAGCCTACGCCTTAAGGCAACTGAAGGAGTACGAGCAACGATATCCAACACACGATATGGAGCTGGTAGCGGTGGTCTTTGCGTTGAAAATCTGGCGCCATTATCTTTACAGAGAACGGTGTGAGCTTTATACGAACCACAAAAGCTTAAGGTATTTCGTCACTCAGAAGGAGCTCAACATGAGGCAGCGCAGGTGGTTAGAATTAGTGAAGGATTATGACTGCGAAATCCTATACCACCCGGGAAAGGCACACGTAGTTGCTGATGCGCTGAGTATAAAGAGTTATGGAAGTCTAGCAGCACTAGCCGGAATAGAAAAGCCGCTACAGCAGGAGTTGATCAGTGCTGGAATAGAAGTAGTCATCGGTAAGCTGGCTAACTTGTCTATCCAGTCAAGTCTGTTAGAAGATATACGGATTGGGAAAAGGCATGATGACACATTAGTAGCACATATGGATGCAGTTAGAAAAGGGAAGGCCACATATTTCTCAATATCAGGTCAAGGGTTATTGAGATATAAGGATCAGGTATGCGTGCCAAATGATCAAAGGATTAAGATGATGATCTTAGAAGAAGCGCACAGTACCCCATACTCAGTTCACCCAGGGTCGACCAAAATGACTCACGACATCAAGGCAATATACTGATGGCCAGGAATGAAGAAGGGTATAGCGGAATTTGTGTCTAAATGTTTAGTATGCTAGCAAGTGAAAGCAGAACATCAGTGCTCTGCAGGCTTATTGCAACCAATTAGCATACCAGAATGGAAATGGAACGATATAGCCATGGATTTCGTGGCGGGTTTTCCACGAACAAGTAAGCAGCATGATTCAGCCTGGGTTGCAATAGATAGACTAACCAAGTCAGATCATTTCCTGCCTGTTAAGACTTCATACACAGCGGATCAATATGTAGATATTTATGTCCAAGAAATAGTACGGTTGCATGGAATCCCTAAAACAATAGTATTCAATAGAGGATCGATGATTACATCGAGATTTTGGGAAACTTACAGCAAGCCAAGGGTACTAAGTTAAGTCTTAGTACAACATTTCATACTCAGACAGACGGTTAGTCCGAGCGTACCATACAGATTTTAGAAGATATGTTGCGTGCTTGTGTACTTGATTTTGGAGGATCGTGGAATAAGTACTAACCACTGATAGAATTCTCCTACAACAATAGCTACCAGTCAACGATCGGGATGGTGCCTTATGAGTTACTTTATGGAAGAATGTGCCGATCACCATTGCATTGGGATGAGGTAGGAGAAAGACAGCTTCTTGGTCCCAAAGCTGTTAGAAAAGCTCAGTATACCAACTTAAGCAAAGCTTTAGAAGGAGGTCCACATACCTTTGAAGAAAGCCCTGGCCATCCAGCAAGGACATATAAAAAGGGTGTCTACCTCCCAAACTGAATTAATGGGTACTCTTAGTAGAAAATCTCTGGACTTTATTACTAGCACCAGTCTTTAGGATGTTACCAGGGTAAGTAGTTAATTTGCTCAATCTCTGACTGGTCTTTCTTCTTTTGTTACTTGTTCTGAATTTCTTCATTTCATATTGCAGGCTATGCTGGCTCTTAGCTATGCTCATTACCAAGCCAAGAGGGTGAGTAAACATGTGATCGGCTTAGTGAAAGAGTCTGAGGATAAAACCTCTCACCTTGCCTAATTGACCGAGCAAGTCCAACATCTTCAACAGGCCACCAAGAAGATTACTAAGGAAAATGAGGGGCTCAAATCTACCATCGAGCAGAGGAATCTCGACGATAACTGGTCGGAGAAGAGGATTGAGGAGTTAAAGGAGAAGAATGCTACTCATGGGTGGGCCGCTCAGGAGGAAAAATATAAGCTGGAAAAGGCTCTTGAGAAAGAGAAAATTGACAAGGTCGCTGATGCTAAAGCTTTGGAGGACTTTGGTATGGGCATCTTCTATGATTTCTGGGTTCACAACAAGACGGCGGACCTTAGTTATCTGGGAGAGGCCTATGATGAGCTTATGCACTATTGTGCTGAGCGGGAGAAGAACGAGGCCCCAGATGTCCATGTCGACCAGCCTCCAGCCTCTGAGCTAGAATCTGCTGTTCCACCCACCGAGTCGATTATCACGACCCCTGAAAAAGATGTCTTGCCCTCTAGTCTGAGTGCTCTAACTGAGGCTCCGACCCCTGCTGACAAGTCTAGTAGCTTCCTTGCCGAAACCCCTGTCGCTGAGTCTGACCAACAAATCCAGGGCTCTTGATAAACTTTACCTGTTATTTTTTTTATTGTTGCAAAAACAAAGATGGCTAAGCTGAGCAGCCTTTAATCTCAAACAATCTTTTACTTTCGCCAAAACAACATGGTTGAGACGAGCAGCCTTTAATCTCGAGCAATCTTTTACCTTTTTATAAAATGCTTCTTGTTTTAGCTATATATCCGCTTGTGCTTTTATTTTTCCTTGCTACTCGACGTATACTATTTTTGGAGCTGTGCGGCTCTGTGAATCGGTGCTGTTAAATTTTTTTGAGTGAGTTGTAAACAAAAACTGTTCAACCCTATCTCCAGAAATTGTTTTATGGCACTTTTTGTTGCTTGGTACATACTGAGCAATGCGCAAGTACTTTAACATTAATAAAAATTAATGTTTCTAAGTCCTTTTGATTACACACTTTTTCTCTCTGCTTGTCCATGTAGGACTATGGTCCCCCCCAAGTGACTGAGCTGGATTCATAACTCTTGGGCTATCCTCTTGGTCACTTACTAACTGGCCAGAGCTGTTTGTGATAACCTGTTCGGGGGTATTTGGGTTCGTCAAAACCTACAAAGGTTTTATACACTGCCGACAATCCGTGAAATCAATCACTAATTAGCAAGATAATCATTGTAAAGATAAGGCTTGTACAAATGGACAAAAATCGTGTCTTATTGATTAAAAGTTAACCATACAAGCTATGTCGCTACAATGTAGCTTACATTCATAAATATTAATCATTCCAATAAATGGACAAATCGTGTCTGTGCATAATTAATATAGCTAACTTGAGCTGGTCGGTGGTATGGGTAGTTCATGCCTGTACCGTCTAGTCAACGATCACTTAAAAGTAATCTTTATTGGTAGTACTTCCTCAGGTGTTCCACATTCTAGTTACGAGGGACAGTAACTAACTGGAGATCTTGGTCATACCGTGCTAACCTGTACGTGTCGGGTGGTACTATCTCTGTGACCTGGTAAGGACCTTCCCAATTTGGCCCCAGCACTCCTGTTGTGGCTTCTTGATTTTCTAGGAATATTCTTCGCATGACTAGATCTACCACGTCAAACTTTCGATCCTTAACTCTAGAATTGAAGTATTGGGAAACTTTTTGCTGGTGGGCAGCTAGGTGTATACTGGACTTTTCGCGTCTTTCTTCAATCTAGTCTAAGGACTCGACCAGCAATTGGTGGTTACGATCTTGGTCGTACACTGTACGTCTGTGGGAAGGTGGAGTCATCTTGACTGGAAGCATTGCATCATACCCATACGTGAGTGCAAATGGGGTATCACCAGTAGCTGTTCGCTCGGTAGTCCTGTATGACTAGAGTACCTCAGGAAATTTCTCAGGCCAGTTTCGTTTAGCTAGTTCTACACGCTTCTTCAGGGTGTCTTTGAGAGTTTTGTTAATTTCTTCTACCTTCCCGTTTTCTTGAGGGTGTGAGAATACTAAGAAGCTTTTTGTGATGTCGTGCTTGGCATAGAAATCAGTAAACATATGGATGTCAAACTGGGTACCATTGTCGGACACTATCTTCTAGGGTAGACCAAACCTACAAATTATATTTTTTACCACAAAGTCTGGTACTTTTTTGGAAGTGATGGTTTCCAGTGGCTCAGCTTTCGTCCACTTGGTGAAGTAATCAACTGCCACGACTGCATACTGAACTTCTCCCTTTCTTTTTGGTAACCGACCAATGAGGTCAATTCCCCAAATAGCAAAGGGCCATAGACTCAGCATTTGAGTAAGCTCGTTTGGGGCTGCTTGAGGTATCTTGGAAAATCTCTGACACTTGTCACATCTTCGAACATATGCAAAGGCATCTTCGTTCACAGTTCGTCAAAAGTAGCCTTGCCTTAAAATCTTCTTAGATAGACTTTGCCCCTTGCATGGTTCCCACAGAAACCCTCATGTACTTTCTCCAGCAGTCGTCCTGATTCAGTTTGGTTGACATACCTGAGTAATGGAAGGGAGAACCCCCTTCTGTATATAACCCAATCCAGGATTATATACCGAGCAACTTTCCTCATTAATTTTATGGATTCATTGCGACTACTGGGTAGGATGCCATGTTTCAGATAAGCCGCAATCGGGGTCATCCAGGATGGAGTGTTGTCTATAAGAAAGACTAGTTTTGGCAGGTTGATACTTGGTTCGACCAGGTATTCAATAGGAACCAGGTTGGCTTCGTCCACCACAACACTGCTGGCTAGTCTAGCCAGCACATCTACTGTGGTAATTTGTTCTCTTGGTATTTGTTGGATATTGTACCTCTTGAGCTGAGCATGCAGGTCTTTGATCCTATTAAGATAGACCGTCATTTTTTCTCCCCGAGCACTGTACTCACCGAGGATTTGATTAACAACCAATTACAAATCACTGTATATGTCCAAGAATTCATCCTTCATTTCCCTTGCTAACCTCAGCCCCACGATTGATGCTTTGTACTCCACTTCATTATTGGATGCTTTAAATCTAAAATGAAGTGCAGAATGGATGTGTTTCCCTTCATGAGTGATTAATGTTAGACCATCCCAAGACAGCTGATCGGTAGATGAGCCATCGATGTGCAGCTTCCAGACCTGGGGCTCTCCTTTGGAATGATCAGTGTTGTGTGCTGGGCGCTTGGTGTTTTACTCAGCACCTGTACTGGGCGGTGGTCCAGACTTCGATGACTGCTCGACCATTTCTTTTTCTGTATCTAGTATACTGGTACATTCAACTACAAAATCTGCGAGAGCTTGGCCTTTAATTGCTGTTTGGGGCTAGTAAGTGATTTCATGCTGCCCGAGCTCTATAGACCATTTTAGTAACCGACCAGAGGTGTCTGGTTTTAGTAGGACTTGGTGCAATGGTTGGTCAGTAAGAACCTTTATGGGATGATCTTGGAAGTATGGGCGAAGATTCTGGACGACAGAAGCAGGCAATAAGTTAATTTTTCAATTAGAGGATAACTGCTCTTGGCTTCGACTAGCCTTCTACTGACATAGTAAACTGGATGCTAGATCTTGTTTTCTTCTCTTACCAGGATTGCACAGACAGTGGGTTCAATTACTGTCAGGTATATACACAGTTCTTTACCTTCTAGAGGTTTTGAAAGGATCGAGGGTTGTGTCAGCTGCTGCTTTATAGCTTGGAAGGCTTGTTCACACTCTTCAGTCCATTCAAATTTCTTTGTACCTCTCAGGATATTAAAAAACAGAATACACCTATCAATTGATTTGGACACAAATCTGCTGAGTGCTGCTATTGATAAGTATCGAATTTGTCCTTTTTTAATTCATTATTCTTCTATGATTATGCACTTGATTATTTATTTATATATGTTTAATTAGTTTATTTTATGTTTTGAGGATTTTCAAGACATTTGGATGAAAACAAATGAATTTGGGATGTTTTACAAGCAATGGTTAAGCTCGGAATTACAAGTATGAATTTTTACACTTAATTTTGATAATTTTTCAGTACTCTTTTGGAAATATACCTATAAATACAAGTTTTATATCTTTTTCTTAGTTTTCTATAGCTATTCGAATCGTTTAATTCCGAGTTATATCGAGGAAGTTATGCTTAAAATACTTTCAGTCACTACAGTAGAAGAAAACCAAAAAACAGGAAAAATTGCTACGACCGTGACCAGCCTTATTCCAGGCTGTGACTTGGTGGATAGAACGTAGTGGTCGCGGCCAGCAATGTCCCAGGCCACGACCGAAGCCTAAATTTTTTGGAAAATACATTCTCTAGTGGCCGCGGTTGCCAAGAAACACTGCCCATGGCCGGCGATCGATTTTTCCTTAAATTTCAATTTCTAAATGTAATTTTTGGTGGGTTATAAAAGGAATTAGGGTTAACTTTGAATACAACTTTGGATTGCAAATTTTAGAGGCTAGAGCAGCAGAGGAGGAGAAAAGACATCAACATAAACATTTTTCAATCTAGTTATTCTTTCTTCTCAAAACTCTTTTATTTTCATTGAATATTTATGTTTATGAATATGAATATGATTATGGAGTAGTATTGTTTATAGTTGAGGGTTATTTCAAAATCCTAGATATGAGATCTTGAATGTATTGATGAATTTTATTCCTTCTATTCCCTTATATTAAATTGCTTCTATTTTTCTATTTGAATGTTATGAATCTTGTAAAATCTTGTTTAAATGGCCACTAATTAGGGTTTTGCATTGTTCTACTATCATCTTAGGATTGCTATTCACCTAATTGTTTAGGATTCTAAGTATAGTGATAAATTGCAATTAGAGTATTGTGACATGTATTTTAATTGTGATGAAGAATAGAACCTAGGTTAAATGAATTACATGCTTAGTGAATTTGTTTCCTATATTAACTTGTTTCCATAGAATGTAATGCTTTTCCTGGGTTAAATAGATCACATGCTTAATGGGTTTATTGATTGGTAAAAATGATTAATTAAGAGCGCTTATCTTTAATTAATTATATTAGGGAAACTAAGATAATTGACTGCTTAAGTGTTATCTATGTGGTTAATAGTTTAATTAGGAGTAGGGAATATTATTCGTCATTGTTGATAGATTGATTTTCGAAGGTGGAGAATAATTCTTAACTGTTTCTTTAAAATCGTATTATCCATTGTTCTTTGTTTATTACTTTATTTTGTGTTATTAAATCTTGAAACAAAACCCCCTATTTAATTCTTGTTTTTATTTTGAATGATAAATTGAATAATAATCATCGCGGGTTCGAACCTTACTACCACTTTACTAATAATTTAGTGAGTAATAAGGAATAAATATAATTAAATTTGATACGACATATGACACCCATCAAATTTTTGGCACTGTTGTCAGGGACTATTTTATTTAATTTGTTATTCATTTTTTTCTTTTTACTAACTTGGTCTATTAGTTGTGGTTGATGTTTTCAGGGCTTGCATAAAAATTGATTTGAGACATGGCAATGTACTATCAACACTATTAAGATCCTCAAATGAATAGATTTGACCCTTATTCTAACAATTACAATTCACAATGGGAGGATATTCTTTTACTTTCTATGGTGGAAATCAATATGTTGAGCCAAATTACTACTCTCAAGAAGAATATAATGAGTTCGCGCTACAATATTCAGATCCATCAATTGGAGATCTCATTAATGCACTGAATGCCAGCAATTTCCAACTTCAACAGATGGCAGAGCATGCTTATGGGACTTTCCCTCAACAACCTCCTACAGGAATGTGACAAGATCAGGAACTATCAATTTCAGATATGCTAAAAACCTTGGTCGCTTCAACTATGCAGCCCCAAGTTATTCTCCAGAGTACAGAAGCATCCCTTAAGAATTTGGAGAGTACTATTGGAAAAATTGCTACATCATTGAATAATCTTGAGGTTGAGAGTATTGGAGAATTACCCACAAAATTAGAGAGTAATCCAATAGAGAATAATGGTACCCTAACTCTTCAAAGTGGTCCACAACTTAACACGCCACCTTATCTAGACATAACATTTGATCTAATTCCAACTCAAGAAGTCAACAATTCAACCCCAAAAGCATCTTCTCCACCGGAGATCAAAACTTTCATGCCAGTTGGTCCATCATCACAGAACATGCTACACAAACCAACTGTCAGATTGTATGTCCCTATTCCTCATTTTCCAACAAGATTGACAAAATTTAAGAATGAGAAAGAAAGTAAGGTGATCCTTAAAATCAATATTTCACTTCTTAAAACCCTTGAGCAAGCACCACCATATGCTAAGCTTCTTAAGGAGTTGTCCACAAATAAAAGGAAACTGAAGGGTGATAAAAAGATAAGTGTGGGGGAGAATGTTTCTATTATTCTCCAAAGGAAGTTGCCACCCAAGTGTCAAGACCTTGGGATGTTTATAAATCCATACACTGTCGGCAAAACCAAGTTTGATCATTGTATGATAGATTAAGGAGCATATATCAATGTTATATCTTATTCTATTTTTGCTTCTTTAAAGCTAGGGTTATTAAAAGAAACTAGTGTTATTATTCGATTGGTTGATCACACTAATGTTTATTCCCTAAGGGTAGTTGAAGATGTTTTGGTGCAGGTTCAATTTAGGAGGCCATTCTGACTTATTACAAGTACAAAGCTGGATGTCAAAGTATGGGTAATTGCAATAGAATTTGATGGTGAAGTTATACAGTTTGATAAGTGGAATTCTATTGATAAGTACAAGAGGAAGAAAATTCTTTTAAATGACCCCCCATAAAAATTATAACCACAACATTCAGTCGAGCTAACGGCATTAAAAAAAGCAAACTTACAGGAGTTTTTCTTACCCTTGTCTTTTTATTCTGCATTGATTTTTTATTTAGTATATGCCTTGAGGACAATGCTAAAATTAAGTGTGGGGGAAGGGAAAACTTCTTGTTTTATTTTTATTTGTCATTTATTTAGTTGTTATTTGTGTTTGTTGTTTATTTGTGTTTGTGTTGTTTAGTTGTTTTTTGTTGTTTAGTTGTTTCTAGTGTCATTTTTTTTCTTTTTAGTTTGTCATAAGCATGGTTATGTTGAAAGTTGTCTGTCAATGATAAAACTTTTGATTGAGAAAATAATATGTTTAAGGACTTGATGAATTCTGCATGAATTGTGTGCTTAACTCTTATGTGGTTGTTACTTAAGCTTGATTTTTTATTAATTTTAACATAATGTGTGTACAATTAGATTTACCTTTTCACTATTGTTTGGAGATATTTATGCATGCTATTACTTATATATAGTCTCGACCACTCTAGAAACCATTGATTAATTGTTTGAGGCGAAATCCTAAGTACACATGATTAGGAAGATGATAAAGGCATGTTCTTTAGATCGTTTGAGCCTTTCAAGCTTACCTATGATATTGAATATCATACTTTCCCATTTTTGAGCCATAATGACTAATTTTTTTTATAAGCCAATATCTAAACCTTTTGCAACTTAAAATTTTTATCCTTTTTGTGATCCATTACACCATAGTTTTATATGACTGTTTGATTTGGTGGGTTGGGTTATGGATTGTAAGAAGGGAAAGTTGTATTGGTTTGTTGGATTATATTGTTAAAGTATATGATCTAATATTTCTCCCAATGAGTTGAATTGAAAAAAAAATTGCAAATGTACAAGTGTGGGGGAAATACTAAGATCAATGTGAAAAGAATGAAAGGGAGAGATTATGTATTCTTGAGGTGTATGGGAAGTTTGTGGGAAGATCTAGAGAATAGAAAAAATATATAGGCTATAGTGTGATTTAAGCTTAAATATTCATTTTTCATCTACCTTCAACCTTAGCCTTACATTACAAAATTTTAAAGACCTTTTGATTCTTGATTATGTGTGTTTACATTAGTGGAGACCAATTGGTTAATATATATGAAGTGGATATTTTTCATCAAAATATTATTATAGAAGAGACTTTGAAACATATTATGGCATGTATAAATTGATTCAAATGATTGTGTTTTGGTAAGTTTAATTGTGCATAATCATAAATAGATAAAGTTTAAGTGGTGACCAGACATTGAGTTGAAATTATGAGGAATGTGGAATTCGAATTTTTCTTATAACATATTTGGTTGATCAATATTTGAGACAACTAACGCTTTTGACAAAACCATTGTTTATGTTTTTATTTGCTTATGTGATTAGTTTTTATTTTGTTTGCTCAAGGACGAGCAAATGTCAAGTGTGGGGGAATTTGATAAGTACCGACTTTGTCTATTTTTAATTCATTATTCTTCTATGATTATGCACTTGATCGTTTATTTATATATGTTTAATTAGTTTATTTTGTGTTTTTAGGATTTTCAAGACATTTGGATGAAAACGAATGAATTTGGGATGTTTTACAAGCACTGGTTAAGCTCATAATTACAAGTCTGAAGCATTATACTTGATTTTGATAATTTTTCAATACTATTTTGGAAATATACTTAGAAATACAAGTTTTTGATATTTTTCTTAGTTTTCATAGCTTTTTGAATCGTTCAATTCCGAGTTATATCGAGGAAGTTATGTTGAAAATACTTTCAGTCTTTGTAGTAGAAGAAAACCAAAAAATAGGAAAAATTGCTATGGCTATGGCTGGCCTTATTCCAGACCGTGGCTTGGTGGATAGAATGTAGTGGTCGCGGCTGGAGCCTGATTTTTTGGAAAATACATTTTTTAGTGGTCGCGGCCGACAATCGATTTTTCCTTAAATTTTAATTTTTAAATGTAATTTTTGGTGGGCTATAAAAGGGATTAGGGTTAACTTTGAATACAACTTTGGATTGCGAATTTTAGAGGCTAGAGCAGCAGAGGAGGAGAAAAGACATCAACATAAACATTCTTCAATCTAATTTTTCTTTCTTCTATAAACTCTTTTATTTTCATTGAATATTTATGTTTATGAATATGAATATGATTATGGAGTAGTTTTCTTTATAGTTGAGAGTTATTTCAAAACCTTAGACATGAGATCTTGAATGCGTTGATGAATTTTATTCCTTCTATTCCCTTATATTAAATTGCTTCTATTTTTCTATTTGAATGTTATGAATCTTGTAAAATCTTGTTTAGATGGCCACTAATTAAAGTTTTGCATTGTTCTACTATCATCTTAGGATTTCTATTCACTTAATAGTTTAGGATTCTAAGTAGAGTGATAAATTGCAATTAGAGTATTGTGACGAGTATTTTAATTGTGATGAAGAACAGAACCTAGGTTAAATGAATTGCATGCTTAATGAATTTGTTGCCTAGATTAACTTGATTCCATAGAATGTAATGCTTTTCCTGGGTTAAATAGATCGCATGCTCAATGGGTTTATTGCTTGGTAAAAAGGATTAATTAAGAGCGCTTAGCTTTAATTAATTATATTAGGGAAACTGGGATAATTGACTGCTTAAGTGTTATTTGCGAGGTTAATAGTTTAATTGGGAGTAGGGAATATTATTCGTCATTGTTGATAGATTGATTGTCGAAGGTGGAGAATAATTCTTAATTGTTTCTTTAAAATCGTATTATCCACTGTTCTTTGTTTATTACTTTATTTCGTGTTAATAGATGTTGAAACAAAATCTCCTATTTAATTATTGTTTTTATTTTGAATGATAAATTGAATAATATTCCTCGTGGGTTCAAACCTTACTACCACTTTAATAATAATTTAGTGAGTAAAAAGGAATAAATATAATTAAATTTGATACGATATACGACACCCATCAGCTATGCGTCCTGTTAGACTCTGCACGTCCTTGATCCTGGCTGGTGAGGGCATGTCCAACAGTGCCTTTATATTTTTGGGGTTTGCTTCAATTCCCCGGGAGTGCACTATAAACCCCAAAAATTTTCCCGACCCCACACCAAAGGAGCATTTTAAGGGGTTCAATTTCATTCTATATTGTTTCAGAATATTGAAGCATTCCTCCAAGTCTTCAATGTTCCCCCAAGCCTTTTTGGATTTCACCAACATATCATCTTTGTAAACCTCCATGTTATTTCCTATCTGGTCTTTGAATATACGGTTTACTAGTCGCTGATACGTGGCTCCAACGTTTTTCAGGCTGAATGGCATAACTTTATAATAGTATAACCCCACATCCGTACGAAAGCTGATGTGCTCCTGGTCGGGCGGATGCATACTTATCTAGTTGTACCTCGAATAGGAATTTATAATGGTTAAGATTTTATGGCCAATTGTAGCGTCTACCAGCTAGTCAATTCTCGGAAGTGGGAAGCAGTCCTTTGGACATGCCTTGTTTAAATCAATGAAATCTATGCACACCCTCCACTTGTTATTAGGCTTCGATACCAATATGGGATTAGACACCCATAGTGGGTAGAAAGCTTCCCTAATGAAGTCGTTATTTCATTATTTCCTTCAATGCCTTTGCCCTCGTTTGAACCAGTAACCTCCTTTTCTGCAGTATGAGCTTGAAGTATTCGGTATCGATGTTGAGGGCATGGCTTATAATGGTTGGGCAGATCTCTACCATGTCATCATGAGACTAGGTGAAAACATCTTGGTTGTTCCATATGAACTTGATCAAGGAAGATCTTATGTTCTCGGACAATCCTTTCCCTACCTTGACCACCCTGGTTGGGTGTTTTGGGTCAAGTGGGACCTCTTCTAATTCTTCGACTGGGCCCACTCCTGTATCAATATCCCCAAAACAAGGGTCTATGTCTTCCCTCCCCCCTCGTTTTGGGCTGCATCTTATTTTTGGTGGCTGGGCCCTGTAGGTTGTGGGGTGCAGGCTGCCTTCCCTACCTCTTTTACTGAAGAATTATAACATTCTCTAGCTACTAGTTGGTTCCCTTTAAGACATCCTATTCCTGCCTGGGTTGGGAATTTGACGAGTAGATGGAAGACTGAAGTGACTGCTCGAAGGTCATACAGGGCTGGTCGACCTATCATGGCATTGTACGAAGATGGGATGTCGATTACTACGAACAAAGCCAATACAATGTTGCTGTTAGGTGCCATTCCCACTGTCAAATGCAACCTTATGCTTCCTGCCGGCGCCATGCCATTCCCTATAAACCCATACAACAACTGTTCACATCGTTCTAGATCTTTGATGCTTAAATTCATCCTGTCCAAGGTACTATTGCACAGGATGTTGGAAGATGACCCATGGCCAATCATCGTTCGGGCTACGATCATGTTAGTGATCTGTACTTCTACCACCAACGGATCATTATGCAGATGATGTACGTGACTTGTGTTTTCCTCGCTGAATGTGATGGGCTCACATTCTTAGCGAGCCTGTTTGGGAGCACGCACCTGGACAACCAGTACATCTTCCTCCTGCTCGTGCCTAAGGGAACGAGCGTACCTTTCTCAAGCCTTGCCGGAGTTTCTTGCTAAATGCATCCCGCCGCAAATCATATCTAGCCGACCAACAACTAGTGGTGGTAGGAGAGGCTGACTGCTTTGATGCTGCTGAGACAAGTGACGGAGCCAGAAATTATGCTCAGTGAGGACTTGGACAAATATTAATTCGAAACTAACAAAAATAACTAATAAATTGTCTTTATAAATTTTCATGTTCAACAAAATAAAATAGGACACTGTCATAGAAAATAAAATAAAAATTACAATCTGCCTCAATGGGTTTTCATGTTTTGAAATCGTTGCATGATAACCTCATTGTCAAGGCTATTGAAGATGTATTTTTCAATGTACACAAGTAAAAAATCATTCATCCATTGATCTCCCATTCGATTACGCAATCTATTTTTCAAAATATTCATAGAAGAAAATACTCTTTCCACTGTAGCAGTAACAACAGGTAGAATCAATGCCAATGTAATAAGTCGATACACCAATGGATAGACAATATTTTTCTTTGTCTCGACCATTTTTTGAGCAAGATCGCCAATACTTTTTAAACCCAAGAACTTCTTAGTAGAACGTACATCAATAATGTAAGTTTCAAGTTGATCATCGAGTATCATAAGCTCAAAAGTAGAAAAATCTTTGGGATAATACTCAGAAAACCGGACAAACTTTTTTTTTTGTCAAAAGCTACAAATGAATCACCAGGGAACAAAGAAGCTAAACAAAGAAGTAGTTCGGTGTTTACCTCATTGAAACGTTCATTTAGCTCTTGAAGTTGGATATCAATAACAACAAAAAAGAATTCCACACGATAGTGATGTAAATTTGTCATTTCTTGAGTTTTGCGCCGTAAATGACCTTGGGCAACAAATGTATCATCCATATCAGGAACATCCACATTATATTTAGCACAAAAGGTTGAGACATGATTAAGAAAGGAATCCCATTCATTGTCTCTCATTGCTTGTAATATTTTCTTGCAAATTTCCACTAATTTCAAGGCATTTGCAATATCTTGATCTTTTCTCTGTAGTGCTTTTGACAATTCATTTGTTATTCCCAACAATGCTTTCATTAAATGTAGACTGAATATAAAATCAAATGTTAACATCAAAGACAATAAATTACTTGCTTCAAACCTTGGTTCAGAGTTTGCTCGGCCATCGTCTACTATTATTTGAAGAACATTAGCTATAGGGGAGAATAAGTTAATCAAGCTTACCAATGTAGCATAATGTGAACCCCAATGAGTATCACCAATACGTTTAAGATTGGTTTCTTGATTTAGCCCTCTTCCACTTGAAATGTCACCACACTTGAGTGCTTCAGAAATAATAACATCTTGCTTTTCTCTAAGAATATCACAATGCTTAGAAGAACATCCAACGACATTTATCACCATAGTTACCACACTAAAAAGATAAGCAACTAGAATATGTTTCTTTGCGACAGCTACAAGATCAAGTTGAAGTTGGTGAGCAAAACAATGAACATAAAAAGCTGATGGATTCTCATTCAAAATAAGAGTTTTAAGACCACTGAACTCCCCTTGCATATTTCTTGCCCCATCATAACCATGTCCCCGCAATTTAGATATGCTTCATCCATATCTAGATAATAATTTATCAATAGCACCTTTAAGTGACACAGCTGTGGTATTGGCCACATGTTCAATTCCCACAAATCGTTCAATCACACACCCATCTTTATCTACATATCGCAACACAACAGCCATTTGCTCCTTAGTTGAAATATCTACATAATGGGGCTTGTATGCGCTACTAACCTTCGGCTCATCTCTTCGGGACCTTGGTCGATATTCTTGATGTTGTCTGTACCGACCAGGTTGCTACTGGTAGTTTTGGGGTTGAACACTCCTATTATGTGCTGGAGCTTGGGGGTTTCCATCCCGTCCTCCAGCACCAGGATTCCTGTCACGACCACTACCCTGAGATATTGGCTAAAAATTTCTGGCTTGGTCCTGTCCCATGCCACGCCTTGGCAAGACCTGCTCATCCGTCGGTAAAGGTCACCTATTGTTGTTGGCTTGAGCGCCCCAACCAGATCAGTGACTCCTGGTCGGATCCTGGTTCCCATTCTGAGGTTGAGCCTCTGGCCCATGCATGACACCTTCACTGAAACCAAAAATGGGAGGGGCGTTGTTGGTTTTGGACAGTAGTTCCAGATGTAGTTCCCATACCTTAGATTCTAATTATGTAATATTCTTATATATCATAATTATTAATCATATTCACAAGTCTTATTATTAATCATTCATATATTTAACTACAATAGGTTGATCTCTAAAAATTAACGCGCAAGTATACGCGGTCCAATAAAGTAATATATGATAAGTAAAGTGTCGATCCCACGAAGACTGCTATTAAATACCAATAATTAACCTCTAATTCTAATTGATTTAAATAATAATTTCAGATTTATAAATAAAATAATTATTACTAAAAATTAAGAAAACTATTAAGCACTTAAAGAAATGCAGAGATGAAATTTGATTTAATTCAATGGATATAAAAGTTAGGGTTTTAGTTTCATCAACCATCCACTTATGATTTCTAACCAATTTTCAATATTTCTTAATTCTATTGTGATAGCAGATTACAATTATATATTATAGTCTTGTTAGGATCTATAATTCTCTACAATATACTATTTCCTACATCTCTGTGGTAAATCAATATATTGCAGGCTTTAAACACATAATCCCTAAACTACACAATTCATAGAAGTACTTTCGTCTAATATAAAATTGTGATTATTTACCTATAGCATAATTATCCTTCTCTTTTCAGAGTATAGGTTAAAATCATATAAACATGTAAATGATGATCAAACATTCACAAGCATTAAGCATAAGATAAATAATCCACAGCAGAAGAAAGAAATTCAGGAAAATTTCATTAAGAAATCAAAAGTTTCAAGAAGAATCCACTAATACCCTAATAACAAGATTAGTTCAAAACATACATAATGGAATCAATCAAATTAAATATTAACATAAACTCCAGAAAAGAGAATACAGAAGAAATTAAGAAATCAAACTCTAGGTCTTCAATGTTCTCCTCAGTCTCTAATAACTTCTCCAGGCCTCTAATAATGAATGAATCCCCCAACTAACTCTTAAAAACATATTTAAAAAGAAACCCTAAAATATCTAACAATTTTTCCCTTCTACAGGCCACGTACAGACACACGCGTTGCGGCCCTAGCATTCAAGCGCCGCGGCGTGCCTCTTTGGATTTGCGCAGCCTCCTCTCTGCTTTCAGCGAGCGCCGTAGCCCTTCCTACATGCGTCGCGACCCTTCAAAACTCCAGAAAATGGCCATCTCTGCTTTTTCCTTGCGGCGTAGCTCTTCATTCAATCGCCGCAGCCCCTCTAATTTTTCCAAAAACTTGTTCCCGAACTCCAAAACGAACAATTATCTCCGCACATGAGTCTTCAACTTTCTTCTTGTCAACTTTTAGCATAAATTTCCCAATTTAAGCTGATTTTCCAGTCATTTCCCAAACTTCACGTTCCCTTCTCCTATTTCCTGCAAACATACCAAAACAAGCATAATACCGCATAACACTCCACCAAAATGACTCAAACTTACCCTAAACACATGTTAAAAACTATGCTAAAAACGAACTCATCAAATTCCCCCAAAACAAACAACTCAACTAATGACAAAAACACACACATATGAATCAAGCCAACAACAATACTAAGCCTCAAGCTATGAAAAATAACTCACTTATATAATCTTCAAGGAACTCAAATTTTAATCCAGAATTTCTATTGAAACATTCATTCCATTCAATTAAACAACAAAAATAACAGCTC